>NW_026991709.1:115251650-116635400 GCF_029215605.1 Mirounga angustirostris | reverse complement strand
TGACTCCGAATGACTGAACAATGTTTTTCACTTGGACAGTGCTTATTTTGCCTTGGATTAAAGCTATTGCCAAATTTAAATACGGGTGGAAATACACACAGCTGCATGTGAAAGCTGGTGAAAATCACTTCAACTTGCTGTCATATATGGTTTGACTGCTGTTTACACTTTACACATGAGCATACACATTGATCCTGCACCCTGTAAGAAAGGTATTATTATTTAAATTTGATAGACAAGGGAGCTGAAGCTCAATATGGGGAAATCTCCCAAGTGAGGTCACACATTTAGAAAGTGACAGGGCTTGGAATGGAACCCAAGCACCTCACTTCTCAGCCTGTAGTTTTTCTACTGGCTAGGATGCCTCACTTGATGGTTTTCACACAAACACACACACATGTTAAATCTTAAGGTCCATGCAAGAGATGAAGAGAGGAGGAAGCTAAGTTTTACTGAGACTTCTTTGACTATATCACTATATTAACGCAAGTATTTTAAAGTTGAAAGTGGCAATCTCTTTAATTCATAGCACATAGAGTTTAACTGGAGAATGTTAGCAAGGTTTTGTCACATATCATGCCAGTTAGAGCAGTTAGTGTACGCATAGATAAAATGAATACATATTACAAATTTTTGTTAAAAGAACTATATTTTTTTCCAGTTTGCTAACCACTATGGGTATTTATCTCTTCCTTTAGCAATTTACTGTATTTCTGCTTATTGGCAGGTCTCTAAATTCATATCAACAAAAGCATTCCTTAAGAATCCACCAGTGAGGGGCGCCTGGGTGGCTCAGTCGTTAAGCGTCTGCCTTCGGCTCAGGTCATGATCCCAGGGTCCTGGGATCGAGCCCCACATCAGGCTCCCTGCTCGGCGGGAAGCCTGCTTCTCCCTCTCCCACTCCCCCTGCTTATGTTCCCTCTCTCGCTGTGTCTCTCTCTGTCAAATAAATAAACAAAATCTTAAAAAAAAAAAAAGAATCCACCAGTGAGGGGCTCCTGGGTGGCTCAGTCATTAAGCGTCTGCCTTCAGCTCAGGTCATGATCTTAGGGTCCTGGGATCGAGCCCCGAGTTGGGCTCCCTGCTCGGCGGGAAGCCTGCTTCTCCCTCTCCCACTCCCCCTGCTTGTGTTCCCTCTCTCACTGTGTCTCTCTGTCAAAGAAATAAATAAAATCTTTAAAAAAAAGAATTTAAAAAATAAAAAAAAAGAATCCACAAGTGTGTGGTGTTAAACAGAATATGTACTTGGTGGAAATTAAGGATGTTCAGAGTGAGCTAAATGGAAGTCATTTCACCAAGTCAGGAAACCACTTTACATTTATAATACTCTGTCCAAAATATTATGTTTTCGGAACAGATATTGGCCTTTTTGTGACAGAGGCAGTTTAAAAATTATAGATTCCTAATAAATTCTTATTTTTTTATTTTGAAAATTTAAAGTATAACAAGTACAGTGACTAGCATAAAGAACTCCTGTGTCCCCATCACACTGCTCTATCAAATTACATTATGCCCTTCTTGCTTCATATTGTTTCTTAAACAAAATATCACAAAACAGGTGAAGCATTTCTTGTCACACTCCCAGATCCCATTCCTTTCCCTCATGCTTTAAGGGTGACCTCTGTCATGAAATTGGTGTTTATCATTCTCATTCACATTTTGATACTTTGCTCCATTTATGTATATATATACGCCCACATAACTCATAAATAGTATAGAACACTCTTGCATGTTTTCAAAATTTTTATAAATAGTGTCAGACTATACATTGTGTTTCTTAGATTTATCTATTTGATACTTGTTATGTAATACATGATCTAGAGGTCATTCATTGTAGCTGTTATGTAATA
The DNA here is from genome assembly GCF_029215605.1 of Mirounga angustirostris. Classification (NCBI taxonomy): domain Eukaryota; kingdom Metazoa; phylum Chordata; class Mammalia; order Carnivora; family Phocidae; genus Mirounga; species Mirounga angustirostris. Next base: position 116,633,550 of record NW_026991709.1, on the reverse strand, counting down.
TACTATTGAATGAAGATTGAATATATCACGTGTTAAGAATCCTTTCCCCTTGATATGTAAGAGGTTGCTTCTGATTTTCACAAATTAGTACTTTTGTTGTGTTTAATAAACTCTTTTCTACCCTGGGGCAGCAAAAATGTTTTGTATTTTTTCTCAATGTTTGAAAGATCTATTGCTTTACATTTAAGTCTTTAATTCATCTAGAATTAATTTTTGGAGTGAAGGGAGTGGCGATCTATTTTTTTTTTTCCATATGGATAATTATTTGTCCAGGCATCATATTTAGAACAGCTCTCTCTTACTCCACTATGATGGTTAGTTTTATATGTCAACTTGGCTAGGCTGCAGGACCCAGAAATTTGGCCAAACAGTATTCTAGATGTTTCTCTGTGAAGGTACTTTTTAATCTGAGATTAGTATTTAAATGAGTAGAATTTGAGTAAAGCATATTACCTTCCGTAATGTAGGTGGGCAGGCTTCATCTAACCCGGTCAAGGCCTTAACAAAGAAAGACTGAATTCCGCAGAAGAGGAGGGAATTCTGTCAGCAGACTGCCCTTCTGACTCAAACAGCAGCATCAACTCTTCCATGGGCCTCCCGCCCACTGGCCTACCTGTTTACTAAGATTTGGACCTGCCTGCCTCCAGAACCATGTGAGCTAATTCCTTAAAGTCAATCTATTTCAATAGAAATATAGATATAGACATATAGATGTATGGATGTACAGATGTGCATGCACACATGGATCCTACTGCTTCTGTTTCTCAGGAGAAACCTAACACACTCACTGATTTGTGTGCTCTGTTATCCCCCCTTGGCCAGATATTAAGTTTCTGCATATGCTCAGTTCCTTTTCTGCCTCTGTATTTGGTTTCATTTGTCTATTTTTCTACCCCTTTTCAACTTAATTATTATCTAATATCTGGTAGGATAATTCTTGCTGTTTAATTTCTCTTCAAAATTGATTCTTGACCTCTTATTCTCCCACATGAATTTTACAACTTGTTGACAATTTCATTAAAAATCCAGCTCAAACTTTTTTGAAATTGCTTTGAATTTATTGATTAATATGGTGAGAATAAACTGTGCTACTGAGTCATTTTATCCATGGCTATGGTCTATCTCTCTACTTATTCAAATTTTCTATTTCATTCTCTAATAATCTTTAATAATTTTCTCTATTTGCCTACATATTTTTTGTTGTTGATTTTTAGATTTATTCTTATGTACCATATCATTGTCATTATCAGTTGAAACATGTTTTTAATTACATTTTTTAAGATTTTACTTATTTTAGAGAGCAAGCACGTGTGAGTGGGGGGAGGGACAGAGGGGGAGGAAGAGGGACAAGCAGACTCCATGATGAGCATGAAGCCTGGCGTGGGGCTCAATCTCTGGACCCTGAGATCATGACCTGAGCTGAAATCAAGAGTCTGCTGCTCAACTGATTGAGCCACTCAGGGGCCCCTTATCACATTTTTACTATTGTGTTTCTACCCATTTTCTGCCTATCTATATTTCTCTTTCTCTCTCTATTTATTTATCTACCTATTTTAGTAGGGGATCTACTGACTTAACTGGGAATAGGGTTGCCTGGAACAAAGACAACATTTCCCAGCTGCATTTGAAGTTGGGGGTGGACATTTCACTAAGTTCCAGCCAATGATATGTAAATGAATATGTTCTGTGAGGCTTGGAGGAAATGCACTTAAAGGAGGGGTCATGCCCTTCTTGCCCTTCCTATTGCCTGAACACGGTGACTGAAGCATCAGGCAAGTGGTTTTAAGGTCCTGTTTAGGTGCACTTTATGCGTTCCCTCAATCTTTGTACTATGGAATGAAGTATCTGGTCAGGTGGGCAAAAACTGGAAGTTTCTGATTTTCAAAAATCTAGAGTTGTTTCCTTTTGACAAAAACCTGAAACTTTAAGACAGAAGTAACGCTTCTCATTTTTTTTAAACGTGCTGGAAAAAAAATGTAAATTTAATGTGCTATTATTTACTTAGTATTTTTGAATCTATGTTTATAAGTGAGACAATTTTTTTATTGTATTGTCACTATCCACTTGTGGTATCCAGGTTATATTGGCATTCTGAAATAAGTTAAGCAACTTTCCTACTTTTTGTGATCGCTGAAACAATTCTTGTAAGATTGCAATCAGTTACTTGAAGTTTTGGCAAAACTACCCACATAATTTTCTTAGCCTGATTTCTTCTGGTCAAGCAAATTTTGGCTCACTATTGTTTCTGTAATAGCTATTGTTTCATTTCAGTTTTCCTCATTTTTTAATATCTACCTTCCCCCACCCCTCACCGCGAGTGTTTCTCTGACCCATCGAGTCTTCCTGCCTTTCCTGAGTTTATTGACTTCATTAACCTATACCGTTGATCACCTAGAATTTCAAGATGCATTTCACCTGATAGTTGGCCGCTCCCCTCTGCTGTGCTTGGAGAGTGATAGGACCAAGCAGGCCCCCTTCCTTTGTCTTTCCACCCGGTATCTTTGGTCTCCCCACAATTGGCATTCCACACTCTGCAGATATAAGTAGTTCTCTTTATTGGAAGACTAGTGCGGTTATTTTGGATTTTCTACTGGTTCTCATGGGGTAAGCCTGATGAAGTCTGAGGTACCGTATAAAATATGTTGGGGGATGTCTCTGGTGACACTTCCTTTTTCTTCTGACCAGACTCTCCTGTGCTCAGATTCTACACTCCCATGCCCCAGACACCCCTGTCCTTTTCTCATTATCTAAAAATACCCATCCTCAAAGCAAAACATCTGGCCCCTTGGATCATTTCTCGCTTCTCTTATTTGTGAAACTTGCTGTTTTGAGTATGGGAGAGGAAGAGTTTCAGTTCCATGGGTGGGGGTTGTAGCTTCTCCAATTTAAGTTTTCCTCTGGACAGTCCTTCGCTATGTGCTGTGAATCATGGACTTTTACACTGTATGCCTAAGAAAGGAAGCTTGTCCTCCAAAAGTAAATTTTAGTGTTGGTGAAAGGCTCATTTGTTTTTCATTTTTGTTTTTCCTGAGAATTTAATCTATAGGAAGGCCTTAGCTCTGCACCAGGAGGCATGAGGAACACTTGTTTTCTTTCCTGATCATCTCAGGAGCCGACTGTCTTACAAAAGAGCTTCACTAACGTTTGGTGACTGTTCTCTCCAACCCTGGAAAGTGTGGCCTTTATTAAATTATTTGGAATCAGCAGTTCACTTATGATGGGGAGAAAGAAGTAGGAGAGGGAGATGGAAGAATTAGCAATTCCTTTCATCCCGCATCTTTTTGAGTGAGAATATTGCCTCTGTTCTCCAAATTTCCAGAAAGCATAAGGAGTAATAAGAATGATAATAGTAATGATGATAAATATACATTCAGTTCCTCTAGGCCTCGTGCCAAGAACTTTACATGCATTACTTTAATTCTTACAACAACCTTGTAAGTTACAATAACGATCTCCATTTTATAGATGACAAAACTGGTTTAGATGATTAAGAAGCTTATCCAAGACCACGGAGCTGTAAGTGATGGGACCAAACTGAGTAACAGGTCTTATTCCAGACACTACATTTGGGCCACCAAAAGACCTTCTTCCCTATACAACAAACAACATGTCATCGCTTGTGAAAGGGAAATCCTTCCCTTAACAGGAAAACTTAACCAGCCTTGCCCTGTGGAGTCCACCTGAACAGGGCAGCTCCAACCCCGGCGCCTCCGATGGACTCTCATGCCGTGACCACTGCCACTCCGTGCAGCTCCTGGTTGAGGGGGAGTCCTGTTTTTCTCTGGAAGATTTCACCATTGAGATAAGCTGGCATGAAAAGACACAATTACTTGAGTCAATCCTGAGGGAGAACATGAGAAAAGGAAACCAAGAAAACACCCAGAGCACAGACATCATCCAGCTGGCAGTCTTAAGATCCTCGTCTTGCTTGTTTTCTCGCTGGGCTAGGGGCCTGTCCCCGTCCACATCCTGCACGGTGGTCCTAAAGGACCGGGACATACTTTTTTTTTTTTTTTTAATTTTATTTATTTATTTGAGAGAGAGAGAATGAGAGAGAGAGAGAGCACGAGAGGGGAGAGGGCAGAGGGAGAAGCAGACCCCCTGCCGAGCAGGGAGCCCGATGTGGGACTCGATCCCGGGACTCCAGGATCATGACCTGAGCTGAAGGCAGTCGCTTAACCAACTGAGCCACCCAGGCGCCCCCGGGACATACTTTTGCTCACCTTATCAGGGAACTAGTTTCCAGCTTCAGGGCAGTGATATGAGAGCTGGCACATGAGGCCACTCCTTCCCTGCTCCGTTTGCCCCCATACCAGAGAACTGTGTCTGCTGTCCACCAGATGCCTCCTACCAAGGTGACTGTCTGGGCCCAAGAGCCTCCTCTCCCTCCAGCAGTTGATAAGACTCAGGTGATTCACATAAGAATGTGCTGTTCCTGCAGGTTGAGGTATTTGTCCTGAGCCTGGAGGCCAATGGCAGTAACACCTCCAAAACTGAACGGTACAAGCAGAGGTGGCAAGGACAAGGTGGCTTCACCACCACGCTCTGCATTACCTGAGGTAAGTGGTTGTAGGAAGACACTCACAGCAGCTTGTTTGTTTGACAGGTGAACTTGTTCTGTAGAGGGCTAAATGTAGCACCCGGCCACTTGCACGACCCAAGTAGACCAGTGCACCCAGCACCCCTGAATGGGCTCTGCTGGCTCACTCTCTCTGATCCCCGTCTTCACTCATTTGCATGGATCCTAAACCCATGGAGTGTGGGGAAGAGACAGAGCTCGATGGGGATGGGGATAGAGTTCTAGCAGCACCTGTGATTATTCCAAGAAAAAAACTGCATCCTATAAATCATTCTTGGCCTTCCTCATTTCTGTTCCTGATATCTCTCCCTACCCAGACACCCACCCTCAGAGAACATAAATTCAGCTGCAAAGTGAAATCTCTTTCTCAGGGCACTTGTCCCAATAAGTATCTCTCTCTCTCTCTCTCTTTTTCTCCGCCTCCCCCCCCCCCATAAGTATCTCTTAATGTATCTATTTTGGGTTCAGACTAGGCCTTTAGAAACTCTCTTAGTTGTGATTTTTATTTATGGAAAAGATGTTGCTAAATCTGTGTAATTCTAGCATTTCTCTCAGCAAGGCACTCAAGACTTTGGAATTCTATTCCCTTCTGAGTTGCTTTTCTGCTTTTAGGCTGCCAATATTGTCAACATTAAAAAAATCACATTTTGTAGAGACTGAAGCTCACAGAAAATTGAGTAACTTACAAACAGTAGTCTGCTATTTATTATCAAAGTGTGTCCTTTCTCTTTCTTTGTTTCTTTTCTTTAATATTGACATTTTTGGAGTTATGAAATTAGCCATGTATCAGTAGATTTTAAGGAGTAGAGAAAATTGAGAAGCCCATCATAAAAGTAGACATGGAAGGTGGGAGCAAGTGTGTGAGGTCAGGAACCCTGTTTGGAGAGAACCATGCTTCCCAAGTCATGAATGGTATGTTTTTTCCTCTTCTTATGTCTCAGGAGATACTTAAGAAGTACCAGCTTTTTCTCACATCTGGTTCTTGTTTTTATGTAATTAATTGCTGAGTATCAGAAAGAACTTGCTTTAGGTAGTCACTTTTCCAAGGAAGATGAAAGACATCTGGGGTAGATCTGGTCCCAATGTGCATTCTGAAGCCAGCTACACAGCCTGGAGCTGTTACGCTTGCCAAGCTAAGTACCTGTGTATAAGAAAAAATGATGCTTATGTTGCAGTCCCCTGAACTTTGGAATATTTTGTTATGCTGCATTATTGTAGCAGGAACTGACTGATACATCATCCTTCTTTCTCCATTCTACTTTCTCTTGTGAAACAACACAATTCCTGCACCTCTGGCCGTGCCTCCATTTCTCTGGATCACTGGGACACAAAAAAGAGTCTAACATCTCTGTTCTTCCTTAGGATCTCTGTCTTGAAGCTGGGAAACAACACAATCTTTTTTAGGATATAAAATATTGTGAGCCTGAGGTTATAGGAAACTGAATGTTGTCTGTGTGTAATCTCAGATGTCAAGCTACAAAGCTAAAAAGTTTGCCCTGTGCTCTGAGAAGAATTTAATCATTCCTTCCAGTATTGTTTCATGTTCTTTAGAAAATCAGAAATAATCACTGGTTATTTCTCAGGACAGTTGTACAATGAATAGGCGGGTTACTTAGTGGTAAAAAGGAGTGCTGCCTTTGTAGCCTTCCAGAGGGCTAAATATTCCAGACATGGCAGGATCCATTTAACTAGATCTTGCTAAAAAGGATCTTAGTTATATACATAATTTTGTCTTTGAGTAGTTACTGAAATCAGTGTGCATTTTACCGTTTTCACTTTAGAATTTCCCAACTAGTAAGAATATAAACAATGTGCTAAAGATGATCTGGCCTGGTCCATACATTTCAACTGTGAATTACCTAAGTGGCCTAGAAACATTGTGATGGGAAAAACAGCAACAAGAATAACTTCCATGGTTATTTGTCCAAGAAATCATGAGGGACAATTTCATTCCATGTAGGTACTTGCATGACTGTATTAGATTATGACCAGAGAAATCCATGAAAAAAGCAGAGGTCAAAAATAGCATTACTCCATATAAAATGCCCAAATTCAAAATTCATGCCTGCATCTGAGCCTTAGCTTCATCTTCCCTCTGCTTTGAATGATTTCAGCCTTATGTTTCAGTCCACATTTTACTAGTTCTTCTTTGTATAGCCTAAATCCCAAAGTCTCCTATCTTTTCTGACTCATTTTGCTTTCTTTAATTTAAAGCATGCAGGTCCTACATTCAGGGAGAGCTGCATTCTTATTCCAAGGTGTTTTTTTTTTTAAAGATTTTATTTATTTATTTGAGAGAGAGAATGAGAGACAGAGAGCATGAGAGGGAGGAGGGTCAGAGGGAGAAGCAGACTCCCCGCCGAGCAGGGAGCCCGATGTGGGACTCGATCCCGGGACTCCAGGATCATGACCTGAGCCGAAGGCAGTCGCTTAACCAACTGAGCCACCCAGGTGCCCCTCCAAGGTGTTCTTAAATTCATCTACACTTACATGTATTTGCTCAATCAGTAGAGATTGAAAGTATAATCACAGTCCTACCATTGTGGACCTTCCGCTGCCTTACACGCACACGCGTACACGTGCACACGCACGTGCGCACCCCCCCCCCCAAAAGGATCCTTACAGGACTGCCGCATACAACTGTATAGCTTCTACACAATAAACTGCACGTGGCCCTAGATCCTCATGCCCAGGATGAGATTTACTTGTCTACACCACACAGTTTAGCACTCGTGTTAGTGGTGTTCTCTAGTTATTTTACATTTGCAAGGTTTGTCTCCCTGACAGTGCAAAGTTCTTAAGGGACAGTTCTCAAAGAGAACATTTCTATAGTTGTCCGGGTGCTACACATTATAATAGAAGCAAAATAGGCGCATCTTGTTGCACGTATTTTTCCAGCCATCCCACCCTTTAACTGTCCACCTACACAGCCACTGTGCTCAGCCTCCATCTCCTTCCTCTTCTTCAGGAGGGCAGTTGGGAGGACACATAATACCCTTTTCTCCAAAGACTAATGAGTATGCCTCTTATTTTAGTTACCAAAGTCAGAAGAAAACTCTCTCGTGCATTCATACAGGTACAACGTGTATTTTTAAGATATGTAAGTCCAGAAAGACAAGATTATAAATCATCCACCTTTATTAAAACTCAAATCAAATACTCCCACCACTTCAGCGCTATCACTTCCCACAGTCATGACCTGGACGAACGGATGGCAGAAAAGTTCTGGAGTGGACAGAATGGTTTTCTAACTTGGGCTTCTGCCACACACAGCTGGAGGGGCGTAAGGGCAGAGGCCACGGCCAGGTGCTCAGAGCCAGCTGCTTGGGAGATCCTGACTAAACTCTGAGTGTCCTCTGCCTCACTGGGTAATAACTCCCTTCCTGCCCAGGTTGTTGTGGACATTAAATGGGTTCACACGTCTAAACACCACCAGCAAGCAGTGCCTGTACAGACACTCAATTCAGTCTGCAATATGTTTGTATTCTCTCCCTTCTCAGAGCTTCAGATTCCAGATGCTAATACCCGTAGGATTCAAAGAGATCAGATGGGGTGAATATGTGAAAGTGCTTTGTTATGTGTAAAGGACTATGCAAATAGAAGGCATTATTTCTTTCAAAGTGCCTCTTTTGAGCATAGTACTGATTTCTTTGCTGCTTCTTAGAAATTTCTCCCCACTGGCTGAGTTCTTTGCTTGTGTGATTGGAAAGCAGAATCGTGTTGGATATTACTTCAGACCCTGCTGTGACACTGTTGTTAAGTTAAAAATGTCAGACCGTACCTCTGAAAGTTAGTTCAAGGGACAAGGGGGAGTGGGAGGGAAGGAAAGGAAGGGAGACTCGGAGGTGAGCTGAGGTGAGGGTGAAATCGCTGAAGGAGCAGATGGAGATGTGGTCAGCTGCTTGGCTTACAGGAATGCCCCTGTCATGGCAATGCTGTGAAGCTCATGAGTTTCTTGAAGATGAGGGACACAAGTTATAGGCACCACCCAGTGGCAGACAAAATCCCAGGCTGCTTTTGGTGGCACCTGCCATGCTTGACCTCACTGCTCGCTGCTGCATAAGCTGTCAGGGGCCACCAAGAGACGTGTACCGGACCCTGTCATCTCATTGCACACAGCAGCTTGCACTGGTTCTCTGCCACCTGACCTCTCATTCAATGTGCTGATCCATGTCAATGTGTAGGTGGCCTTGCCACATTGATGTCATTCGAAATTGTTTAAATCAGGGCAGGGGGATTGCCTTGTGGGGAATTACTTAAACCTTAGCTCACTGCTTGTCTTTCAAATTGAGGTTAGGCTTAGACAAACACTGGCACCTGCATGAAGGAGGTGAAATTTAGGATGAAGGTCCCAAAATGCCTGACACTTAGCCTCTGTAGCCCCTGGAGTACGTTCTATAGCTTTGTGTTCTTAATCCCCACCTGTAAGCTTAGCCCTAGACCCCTGCATGTTAGTCTGTCCTTCCTTCCTTCCTTCCTTCCTTCCCAAATATTTCTGAGTGCCAGCTCTATGTCAGATAGCCAGGATTCACCAGTAACTAAATCTTCATCCTCATGAAGCTTACATTCCAATCTTTAAGATAAAAGATAAGAAGTAGAGATTTCATTATTTTTATTTAAAAAATTTTAAGCAGGGGTGCCTGGGTGGCTCAGTTGGTTGAACGTTTGACTCTTGGTTTTGGCTTAGGTCAAGATCTCAGGGTCGTGAGATCGAGCCCTGTCTTGGGCTCCCTGCTCAGCGTGGAGTCTGCTTCTCTCCCTCTCCCTCTGCTCCTCCCCCCACTCACACACACTCTCTTTCTCTCTCTCTCTCTCTTTAAAATAAATAAATAAATCTTATAGTTTTAAAATTACAGCATAATTCATGCTTGTTATGGACTGAATGTTTGTGTCCTACCAAAATTGAAGCGCTAACTGCTGATGAGATAGTATTTGGAGATGGGGCTTTTGGCAGGTAATCAGGGTTAGGTGAGTTCAGGAGGGTGGGACCCCCAAGATGGGATTAGTGATCTTGTAAGAAGAGACACCAGACAGGTTGTTCACTCCCTCTCCTCCCACGTGCACAAAGAGGTCACATGAACACACAGAGAATGGTGGCTGCCTACAAGCCGAAAGAAGAAGCTTCACAATGAAACCTGGCCAGCACCTTAACCTGAACTTCTCAGCCACCGGAATGATAAGAAATCAATTTCTGTTCTTTAAGCCACCAACTCTGTGGTTTTTGTTATGGCAGCAAGAGCTTACGAATACAATACTCATTATAACACATTCAATAAATGAGAAAGTAGAGAGTGAAGATCCCAAACTTAAGGATCTGCAGGTGACATTAGACCTGAAGACACGTTTTGTTTGGCTCACTTGGTATTTTTTAAAGAGTTTTATTGAGAGATGATTCACCTACCATACAATTCACCCATTTATAATGAACAATTCAGTGACTTTTAGTATATTCAGAAAGTTGTGCATCCATCACCACAATCAGTTTTACAACATTTTAATTATTGGGGTGCCTGGGTGGCTCAGTCAGTTAAGCATCTGACATTGGCTCAAGTCATGATCTCAGGGTCCTGGGTTGAGTCCCATATGGGGCTCTGCACTCAGCAGGGAGTCTATTTGTCCCTCTGCCCCTCCCCCCGCTTGTGTGCTCATGTGCTCACGTGCTCTCTCAAATAAATAAATAAAATCTTAAAAAAAAAAAGAACATTTTAATTATTTCAGGAAGAAACTGTGTAACCATGAGCAGTTACCTCCCACTTTTCCCCATTCTTCCCCGAACTCTGGCAACCACGAATCTGCTTTCTGTCTCTATAGGTCTATTCTGGGGATTTAATTAAAGTAGAATCATACAATATGTGGTCTTTTGAGGAGGACTTCTTTCACTTAGTATAATGTTTCCAAGGTTTATCCACGTTGTAGCATGTATCAGTACTGCACTCTGTTTTATTGCCAAATAATATTCCATGGTATAGATAGACCCCATTTTGTTTTTTCATTCATCAGTTGGTGGACATTTGGGAGGTTTCTACTTTTGGCTATTGTGAATATATTTGTACAAGTTTTTGTGTGGATGTTGGTTTTCTTTTTTCTTGGATATGTAGCTAGGAGTAGAATTGCCGGATCATGTGGTAAAACTCTGCGTTTAACCATTTTAGGAACTGCCAGACTCTTTGCCAAAGAAGCTGCACTATTTTACATTCCCACCAGCAGTATATGAGGGTCCTAACATCTCCATATCCTCCCCAACATTTATTATTTGACTTTCTGATTTTAGTTATTCTAGTGAATGTGAAGAGGTATCTTATTTCAATTTGTAGTTTCAATGTATTTTGCCCTGATGGTTAATGGTATCTCTTCATGTTGTTCATGGCCATCTGTATTTCTTCTTTGGAGAAATGTTTGTCTAGACTATTTGGCCATTTTTTAAATTGGGTGATTTGTCATTTTATTCTTTTTTTAAATGAGCTATTACTTAAAGGTCAGAAGAGTTTACATATATATCTGAATCTCAGATGTCTGTGATAAATATCACCAGCTCTGGTTCTTCTGGGCTCTAATTAAGGATTTGGGTAGACTATTCTTTAATTATGAAAATTTGAAGCAAGTATCTATACATTAATTTTAGGGAAACCTACCTGTATTTAGGTAACCTGAATACATTATATAAATATTCATAACTTGTTAAAGTAAATTAGGCACACGTCTGGCAAAGCAATGCTCCTGTGAACTTTGTTGCTTCTCTTGTAGAAATTTCTTACGTCAGCCTGATTCACTTGGTTTTGTTGCTTGCCTTGTCCTGTGGGTATTCATGATTTCAACCCCTGATGCTGCATCTGCCTGACTATAGATTCTTTCTGATTATATCTATGCACACCGAGGCGAGGACATTTACTATTTCCAAAATAGCCTTTGCTTTGAGTCGATTGATCTAGGAGGGCAGAAAAACTGTTTTAGGGAGATTCCTGCATATTGGTGGGAGAAAATAGTGGTGGGTTGGTTTAGTGGCTGTGAAAAGTAAAGATTCAAGGATTAGCTGAATGAAAGCACTTAAGACCCAGAAGAAACCAAGACTGCTGTGTGTTATAAAGTAGGTGCTGTTTTCACTGTTAGAGCTATATGAGCATGAGCTTGGGGGTATATATGATGAAGAGAGCCCAGGCTATGGGAAAATAGGATATGGGAGTGTGGGCTCCACAGTAAAGAGCCGATGAGGGGGTTTTATGGGGATGCTGGGAATTGGTAAGTCCGCAAGTACCAAAAAGCCTGCCCTGTGCTTTTTTTTTTTTTTTTTAAAGATTTTATTTATTTGACAGAGAGAGACAGAGCGAGAGAGGGAACACAAGCAGGGGGAGTGGGAGAGGGAGAAGCAGGCTTCCCGCCGAGCAGGGAGCCTGATGCGGGGCTCGATCCCAGGGCCCTGGGATCATGACCTGAGCCGAAGGCAGACGCTTAACGACTGAGCCACCCAGGCGCCCCAAGCCTGCCCTGTGCTTTTAGGAATCGTGAGTGATGCCTCATTTTCGTTTTCAAATTGTTCTTTGTACTAAGTTGTGATGACCATTCCTTGTTCACAGATCTTCAATGAAAATACACTGTATAAAACAGACTTTTCTTCATGGCTACAGAGGGAATGGAGAAAGAGACAGTCCATGCTTGTGCCATGCAGTGGGGGACAGGACAGAGACATGCTGGAGGGAGGGCTGGCAAGAGGCTGAGCAGGGAATTGGACTGAGAGGTGACAGGCAGCTTTTTAGAGAGAGTAAGCCCCCCTCCCCTAGAAATAGGCCCCCACCAAAACAACAACAAAAAAGTTAAAAGTGATTAGGGTTAGAGTGGTTAGATTTCAATACTTAAAGGAAAAGGATAAAAACTGGAGAACTTGGGACATCCACATAAAACTTAGATGAGAGTGGACTATTTTGTAAACTTTTTAAAAAAATTAATATTTACTCCTTTATATATTCCCACAGTTTTTTGCTAATAAAAAGAATCCTGCAATGAATAGAGGGGAAGAGCTGAAGGAATGCTCTGAGACTCAGCCTCTCACCATTGCCGTTCCTCTTCTGAACATGACTCTTGCGTGCTGTTCCTTACCTTGTTGGCTAGCTGGGCTTCTGTGCCTGACATTTCCTTAAACTCCACGGAGTCTTCGCTGAACTCCACACAGGACTAGCGTTCTGATTCCTGCCTGACTTGTCCTGGGACTGGCCACTCGCCCTCCAGGCACTTTGCCTCCTTTAATGACTCAGGTTAGCTTCCTGGTGCTCTGTTCTACCCCCGCTGCTGGAACTTCTTTCCCTGCTTATTAGCATAACCAGAAGTCTGGGACAGTCTGGGATAGGCATTGGCTCTGTAATCTCACATTGGATTTCAAGCACCGGCAATGAGTGCAGTCCTTTCCAAAGCCAAAACTTTCTGTTTTATTTTTTATTAGTGGTTTTTTATTTTGAAACGTTCTCAAACATTTCAAAATGGTGCAAGTACAGTAAAAGAACTTTGTTTTTACAGAACCACCTTAGGGTAAATTGCTACCATGACGCTTTGTCACCTCTGCATATTTGTTCACGTAATTCTTACAGGCAAGAACATTCTCACAGAGAGTCATAATACAACCATCAAAATCGAGAAGTTAGCATCAACATATGGTGAACACTTAATTCTGAGATCCCATTCAAGTTTCTTTAGTTTTTTTCAGTAATGGATCTATAGCAAAAGTATCCTGTCCAGAATCACATGTTGCATTTAATTGTTGTGTGTCTTTCTGTCTGGGACAGTTTCTCAGTCTTTCCTTGAGTTGTAGGCCAGTTATTCTGTAAAATGCCCCTCATGTGGGCATTTTTTTTTTTTCTGATTAGATGCAGGCATCCTTGTCGGGCCGATCTCAGAAGTGATACTGTGCTCTTCTCATCACATCCCTTCAGGTGGTACATGATTTCGATATTTTCTATGTCCGATGATTTTCATTTTGATCACTTGATCAAGGTCATGCCTGACAGGCTTCTCCACCATAAAACTATTCTTTTCCTCATGCAATTAATAAGTAATTTTTGCAAAGGCAGTTTGAGGTAACTCTTTCTTATCAAAGTTTTCATTCTTTTTAAAAAAACTTCTTAAATATTTTATTCATTTATTTGAAAGAGAGACAGCGTGCGAGCAGGGGTGGCTGGCAGAGGGAGAGGGAGAAGCAGACTCTCCGTTGAGCAGGGAGCCCGACACAGGGTTCAATCCCAGGACCCAGGGATCATGACCTGAAGGATCATGAGCTGAAGGTAGATGCTTAACAGACTGAGCCACCCAGATGCCCCTCATTCATTCTTTTATGCATTTATTCACTCATTCATTCATTTATTACAGTTTTAGGCTCATGGGTTCCTATTTTATTTAATGGATTATTATCCATTGCTTTTATTATTTTAGAGACTCATATATTCCCAGGGGAGATCATTGGGAACCCCTTCAAGCCAAAACTCCTACCCCCTACTTCCTAGTGCCCTCTTCTTTCCAGGTGTAACAAATTCTCTACACAGGTGATATAGTCTTCTACTACCAACTTGTTAGCTAAGGGAGATTTCTCACCACTGAGAACTTTTATTGATTTCCGTCCCAAAAAACCTGGGTAGATTACTACACTTAGGCACTGAATATCACAGTTTCAATTCTTTAGGCTCATGTCAACGTTTATTCCTGCATGTTCCTTATAGTATATACATTAAATTATTTTAAAATAACTAAAAGTTATTAATCTCTGAATACTAATATCCCTTCATTATGATGCAGTCTGCTATGAAATAATCAGCTTTGCATTTTGTTTCCCAGACCTGGAAATATTTATAATGTTTATGTACATCTTTAATTTCTAGCTACCTCAGAAAGTAATTAGAATGTCCCTATAAAAATCACATATTTATGAAATAAGAGAATTAAAAGAATGCAGGAATAGAAACCATTACAAGCGGAGAATAAAGTGTCATTCTCCCCTTCCCCTCCCCTGCCCTGAGCCTCTGGCCACTGCAATCTATTCTTTGCTTCTATGTTTCAGTTTTTTTTAGATTCCACATATATGTGAGATTGTGCAGTATTTGTCTTTCTCTGTCTCATTTATTCTACTTAGCATAATGCCTTCACGGTCCATCCGTGTTGTCACAAATGGCAGGATTCCCTTGCCTTTTATTTCATTATATATATATTTAATTTGATATATATATATGTATATCTATCTATCACATTTTAATCTATTCATTTATTAATGGACACAGGTTGTTTCCATATCTTGCCTCTCATAAATAATGCTGCAACGAATACGGAGTTGCGGATATGTCTTTGAGATAATGTTTTTGTTTTCTTTGCATAAATACTGAGAAGTGGAATTGCTGGATCGGATGGTAGTCTTATTTACAATTTTTTGAGGAACCTCCATACTATTTTCCATCATGGCTGTACCAATTTACAAGTCCACGGTGTACATGGTTTTCCTTCTCTCTACGTCCTTGCCAACATTTGTTATCTCTTGTCTTTCTTGATGATTGCCAGTCTAACGGGTGTGAAATGATATCTCATTGTGGCTTTGCTTTGTATTTCCCTGATGATTAATGATGTTGAGCTCCTTTTCATGTATGTACCTTTCATGTATGAAGATATTCATATGAATATCTTCTTTGGAGGAATTTACATTTCTAACAAGTTTCCATATGATGCTGGTACTGCTGGTCCAGGAACCATACTTTGATAACCACTGCTCTAAACAAATTGCCAATTCTGTGTACCAATAATAATAATTATAATTATATTATTATAATATGTAATATATAAATACTGTAATGTATAATAATATATTATTATAGCTTATATATAATTATATAACATATATTATTAATGATATATTTAGATATAACATATTTTTAATTATACATTATATAATATTAATATACTCTATTATATTATTATTAATTTTTAGCCATTGCCTCTTTTCCTAGACACTATTTCTCCTGACTCCACCTATCAAGACTCAATGTTCCTTTCTTTTGTTGCTTACTTCAAATATGCTTCATCCATAAAGATCCTACTCTTACTTCTAAACATATGGGTTCTCTCCTTCCCTGGGCCTCTATTACTGCTCTGATTGTAGAATATGCTTTTTTTTACCACCCTGCCAGACAACACACTCCTTGATGAAAAATGACAGAATCTTAATCTTTTAAAAAATCCTTTTAAATTGTTTTTCTAATTTAGCAGATCTCTTAAGTGGGACTCAAATAGCATACAATTATATCTATGGTACATTTTGTCTCTTTCTTCCACCCTTTTTTGTACAAAATCTAATATGAACTATGGTAAGACCCCATATGTACACTTCCCAAGTTTTTCTGTACTGGGAAGCAGGCTTTAATTTGACCTATTATATTAAGAGTTTGTTTAGTGGTTTGTGAACCCCCAAACTCTTTTTTAGCATTGTGTTTAATCCTTTCTAAAACAGTTTGTGACAGGAAAGGGAATGACTCTCAAATAATCCAAATTTAATTAGGAACACTGGGTGCTTGTGTGTGTGTATGTGTGTGTGAGAGAGAGAGAGAGAGAGAGAGAGAGAGAGAGAGAGAGAAGCTCTGAGCTCTGTCCCATTCCTTCTGCAACTACTTCCAACCTTGCGTCAACCCCATCTCTCTTTTTGGCCATTTCTCTCTGTCAGCCATTAGATGCAGGGCCAAATTCTCAGAGCTTTCATTTTTTGTGTTAGCATGTGGCTTTGGGCTGTTACACAGACATTTAATTACCAAAGAAGTCTAATAAGCTAACAGCTGCCTGAGGTGTTTGCTGGGAAGGGGCTTTGTTGACCCCTTCTCTGAAAGCTCTTTCTGCCAGTCACCTGCCTAGACACGGAGCATCCTGCACTCATACAACTTCCCCAAAGAAGGGTAAACAGGGGGTTACCTTGGAGATGGCTTTTCCCAGAGTATGAATACTTGCTTTTCCCACCCTTGTCCAGAGAGGCAAATTGCCAGAGTATTATGCAGAGTTGGCTTCTTGGTTATCTCATAAGAGCAAATATTCCCCGGACTGTTATTGTGGGAAAACATGAGAAATAATGTTTTTCAAACTCTGGTTATAAAACTTTGTCACCTCTACTGTTGCTGATTTCTGTAAGGTGGACAGAATATACATTTTATTTGGAAGTTAGCCACACATTTTTTTAAGAAAGGAAAAGGAATTGTTTAAAATTGTTTCATAATTTATTTGCAGAAAGATTAGTAATTTTTTAAAATTTTTTTTAAAGATTTTATTTATTTATTTGACAGAGAGAGAGACACAGTGAGAGAGGGAACCCAAGCAGGGGGAGTGGGAGAGAGAGAAGCAGGCTTCCCGCCGAGCAGGGAGCCCGATGTGGGGCTCGATCCCAGGACCCTGGGATCATGACCTGAGCCAAAGGCAGACGCTTAACGACTGAGCCACCCAGGCTCCCGAAAGATTAGTAATTTTTATTAATTGATGCCCTCACCCACCCCCAAGAAATTAGCCCAAATGGCAGGGCTTTTTCTTTGACATGGAAACTCAAATTGGTTTACTGTACGTCAAGCCTTTTAAACATGAGCTGTGGACTCATAAAAGTTTCCCAGAGTCTGTGAGCCCAATTTGGAAGGCCTCAGATGCCTTCTCAGATGCCTTCTCAATAAGGCCTGATATTTTTCAACCAACTACTCTATTCTTCAATGATTAGAGTTTCCATATGCAAAAAAAATAGGGAAATAACATGGTCCGACTCTAAGATGATTTAAAAAGTTGTTTCATATACTATATAGTGCTTGTTAATAAAGACATAATGAAAATGATCTACATATAAAACTGACTAAATAATAATAAAGAGCACAATTTGGAAGGACAAAAAGGGTGTCTGAGAGAATGTACTCCCCAAGTGAGAAAAATATATTATGGGATGTTTCATAGACCTCACCATTCTCTAGGACTTAAACTTTCCAGGCTACACAATTCCCAAGACAGTGTTTAGGTTAGAACTTGAAAATGTGGTTAGAACGGACCACTAGGTATAGAGGTCAAAGGAAGAAAGCACTTAAACTCCTATAGTCCAAAAACAACCAATGTGAGTTACTTATCTACAAAGAAGAAATAGCTTCAACGAAAGCAATGTGGAAGAATATTGATTAAACACAAAACTGACAAGTCACTGGGTCAGCATCTGGATACTGAGACCTTCCTTTGGGTGACAAGGTAAGCCAGAAACACATGATGTGGCTGGTGGGGACAGGCAGGAAAGATGGGAGTGGAGATGTGCGGTACGTAATGTAATCCCAACTTGGGCAGGGTATATACTGTGCTAGGTGGTGGTGTTTTTTTGTTTTGTTTTTTCACTGTGCATCATCACAACCGTCCCTGGTGATGCTCTATTTAACTAGGTCCCTCTTGGCCTTTCTAGAGTGACAGCTTGATGGGAACCGCCTTTCAAGGTATGTTGGGTTCTTCTTCTGAGGAGGTCATGCCAAGGTTCTATTAGCTGTTTACTCATGAATTTGGAGTACAAACTGATTCTCCTGGAGGCTACGTAAACGGAAATGAAGCAGAAACATTCTGCTTTTTAAGGGGCAGACTATTAGATGTCACTGCTGGGATGCAAATTACAGTTCCAAGAACAGTTGACCTGTGGGTCCCTTGATTGGGGTGGAGAGCTTTATCATTTCTTCTGCTTTGCAGCTTGTTTGTGATTTGTCCATCATGATCACTAATAGAATAATAATAATAATAATAATAATAATAATAATAATAATAATAAATTCTAAAATAAGGTTCCCCTCCCCATCCATTTTCTAAGGCTCTTTAATGGGTTATTTAGCAGAAAACTTTAGGTGATTTAAGACAAAATTTCATGACCAAAGAAGATTGAATTTGAATTAGAGGCAGCACTGGATAGTGAAAAAAGTATAGATGTAGGAGCTAAGCAATCCTATAATTTAAAACCAGGTTTCATCCTTGAGACATGTGTGACCTTGGGCAAGTTAACTAAACTTGTTGACCTTCAGCTTCCTCATTTGTAAAGTTGAGGTAATCACATCTACCTCACAGCGTTGTCCTCAGATTAAATGTAGCATGAATGCTCAGCATTATCGCAGTGCCTGGTTGACAAACAGCCTGCAATCAATATTCATTTCTTTCCTCCTTGTAACAGTGGTAAAAGCTAAATGATTAATTTTTACAACTTTGTATGTTAGGAGTGCTATTAGTTGGTTCTTGTGGGTCTGTGTGTCTATGTCTGTGTGTGATCACTTTCTTACTTTCTCATGTTACAAGGTGCTCCAGGCTTTATTTCTTGCTCTAGTCCAAGAATCAGCTATTTCTCCAAGGAAACTTTAGTACTAGAAACCAAGATCCAGGAGCTCATGTGCTCACGTGTATTACTATCATTTTAAAGACATTTTATTTTCTACATGAGTTTTAGATTTCCAGATAAAATTAGAAAGGTAGTTCAGGGAGTACCCATATATTCCAGTTTCTCCTATTATTAATGTATTGTATTACTATGGTACATTTACATTAATATGGTACAACCAATATTGATACATTGTTAACCGAAGTCCAAACTTTCTTCCGATATTCTTAGTTTTTACATAATGTCCTCTTTATGTTAGAGAATTACATCCAGGATGCTATATTATATTTAGTTGTCATGTGTCCTTGGAGTCCTCTTGACTGTGACAGTTTCTCAGACTGTCATTGTTTTGGATGACCTTAAATGTTTTGAGGATTACTGGTCAGGTATTTTGTAGGATGTCCTTCTACTGGAATTTGTCTGGTGTTTTTCTCATGATTAGACTGGGGTTATGGGTTTTGGAGAGTAATATCCAGAGGCGAACGGCCATTCTCATCATATCATATTGGGGGTACATACTGTCATCATGAGTCATCACTGTTGGTACTGACCTTGATCACCCGGCTGATCTCCGCTGCAAAGGTACTCTTTCGTTTGACCTTTCCATGCTGGGTTCTTTGGAAGAAAGTCCCCAGGCACTGCCCATACGTAAGCAGGGAGGCATTATGCTCTCCCTCCTGGAAGGGAGGGGTTCTACATGAATCCTTTGAAATTTTTTTGCATGGGATCTTTAATCATTTTCTTCTTTTGCTTTCTGGTGTCTGTTTCTCACCACTAGAAGCGAAATGCCTGTTTCTACTGGGCAAATTTTAATTAAGCAATTGTAGACTCCTGGACTTGTTAAATATTCAGAACAATTGATAATAGAGCGGCATACTTTTAGTCCTACATTACTCATTTCTCAGTTATTGAATCTGTGATAATACAGTAAGCCTGGTTCTGTTTTTCCTATTTGAACACCCGATTCTTAAATAACACCATTTTGGCTTAAAGATATTGAAATATCACTACTAATTAAAAGTCACTTTTTATTTTTAATACATCTCCTAATTTCTGCATGGTGAAACATTGCTGAGTTTTCTGATGGTCAACCAGGGAAAATTAGGCTCTGATCTTATTTTGAAGAATAATTGACCACTAAAAACATGAGGCAAACGAGACATACTGTGAAGTGCACATTTCCCACAATAATTACTAGGTTGTTTTCTAATACATGGCAGAGCTGTACAGCATCACATTTAGTATGAGAATACATAGGAGCCTAGAGGAGTTTAAGGTTAAAAGGAAAACAAAATACTCCCTGGGGTTTGGATCACTAATTACAGGTCTATAAATAACCATTTCTTGGATTCAGCAGGCATTTGGTCTCCTGGATATGATTTAGTTTGGCATATGGGCTTGCCGGGTTTTTTTCCTTCTTCCTTTTGTGAACTGCTTGAAATGACTGGAGAGGTCAGACATGAAGACAGGTGGTGAAAATGTTCAGGGGAAAAAATACAGAAAGTAATTGTCTGGATTTGCCAGCAGTTCTGTTTAGTGACCTAAAGGAGTTGACCCAGCACTATATTTAGATTTTGCAAGATGGTATACCGAACACACTGTTTATAGACCTTCATTTTTCTGAGTAACTATTGTGTTTTCATTGAAAAGATTTATACTGGTTTGGTGTAGCATCTGGTCCATGCAATGTATCAGGATGAGAAATATTCACGGGGGGAAAAAAAATTCAAACCACAGAGACGTATAGTTATTTTCTCTCCTTTTGAACAAAGATTTCTATGCATTGCAAAGTCAGCCCCAAACTTTAATATACCTATGATAATAAGCATGGTTTCTTTTGAGAAAAGTAATATTTTAAAATTGAACTTTGCTTAACCTGAGTAAAGCCTTATATGGTTACCTGCCAATATGTGTACTCCTTGTTTTATATATCATTATTCTGTGTAATTTAGGATTCTGTCTATTTTTAAGGCCCTGCTGGCTCTGGGATTATCATCTATTTCCTACGACTTGAAGGAAAATTAACACCCAGATGCTAGTTCTGTCACCTATTTTGACAGAATCTAAATTCATGTAAAACATGATTAGGTTGGTTTCCAGGCACTTCCCGAGGAATCAGAAAATCTCATCTTGTATTTCAAGAGATAGATGGTTGAATGTGAGTTAAAAGTTCCACTCCAATCAGAAAATAACACAGTTTCTTGATTTCATAAAGTTCAATTTTCCCCTCAAGCTACTCCATGTTTTACATAACATTATTTCACCTTTTTTGAAGGTGGACTGGGGTTTAACTTTATATGTGTACCTTATTGAGAAGAATAGGAGCTTGGGGCATTGAGACATTTAGTCAATGGGTTTGCTGTAGACCAAGTATTTTGAATGTTAACGGGGGACTCACTCTACCAGGATCCATACTAAGACTTTGAAACTACAGTAATAGCGGTAGGATAATCATCTTCTGGAAGACTCTCTTTGCTTCTTTCTCCTTCTCTGCCAACACCTTCTGGACCTTCAGGGAGGATATTTATAGCGTTTTAGGGCCTGGGCTGGGTGATTTGTAAGGTGGGTTTTATGAAACAAGAAACTGGTTGAGATTAGATGGAGTTTATGACCTAATAGCTTTGGATAAGTAGGAACATCGAGGCAGTAGTTGATGCTGTTAATGTCCTTGGGTAAATGATTTCATTGGTTCCACGATCTTGTGTTTAAGGAGCAAGTGTTTTCTCAAGCAATTAGCTGGGTTATTTTATCCTTGTTCTCATTAGTGTTTAACATAGGGAAAAAAAATATGCCTGGTCCCAGGATTGTTTGACCCAGGAACAGAGATCATGTTGGTTTCAGTCCCCAACACACACTCACCCAAACTCTCAGCTACTCTTGTTGGCTTCATTTCCTCTGACCCCCCTGCTCCTACTGCAGTTTAATCACCATCGTTTCTCACCTGGAGTGCTGTAATAAATTCCAAATTCTTTCTGCTTTTCTTTTTACTTTTCTAAAACCCATTCTCTACACAGTTGCTTACTGAACACTTTTGTCTCCTACTTAAAATCTTCCAAAAGTTTCATATTGGACTTGATGAGCAAGTGGCATCTTACCCATCACTAGAGGTAGAAGTCTGAACACTTCTGTCCCGTGCATCTTGGTATCGGGGTTGCCAAGGAAACCAAAATGCAGACAAGCCCTGGATGGAGCAACGCTTTACTCACATAGGGAAGAAACAGCAAGATCAGCTTCAATAGTGGGCATCAGATGGCCAATGGGCCCTCCATCACAGCCGATGCTGTGCAGTTGGCCTGTGTGCCCTTCTTGTACTTCCTGTCCCCTCACTGCATGGCACAGAGTAGTGGGGTTGATGAGGCTGCCATAGGGCCCCCACACATAAACAGACCAAGAGAGTACACACATGAGTCTGAAACAGGGAAAGATAAATGCACACAAGGTGATAAGCTCAGCACAGACTGTGAGGCTATGAGTACTCTTCAGTTTTTGGTAAGGAAGGCCCAAGACCCATTCTTTTTATTTATTTATTTATTTATTTATTTATTTATTTATTTATTTATTTATTTATTTATTTATTTATTATTTGACAGAGAGAGGCACAGCGAGAGAGGGAACACAAGCAGGGGGAGTGGGAGAGGGACAAGCAGGCTTCCCGCTGAGCAGGGAGCCTGATGTGGGGCTTGATCCCAGGAGCCTGGGATCATGACCTGAGCCGAAGGCAGACGCTTAATGACTGAGCCACCCAGGCGCCCCAAGACCCATTCTTATGTAGCCAAAAGGGGATCAAAAGACTGCATGCATGAAGTTACTTTTCCCAGCAGCATTCAGAATGAAGCCCAAAATTCTTACATTGACAGAAAGCCCCTACTGTTCTCTCTGACTTTAACTTGAACTATTCTTCCCTTTGTTCCAGCACTATGTTGTGGTCATAGAGACCTTCCTTCCTTCCGTTCCTGCCTGGTGGCCTATCTACTATTCCCTCAGGCTCCTCTGGTAGGCCTCTGCCTGCAGTCTTGGGATCCCTTTTTTTATAATTGAAATCTTATCTCAAAGATCATTTTATCAGAGAGAACTTCCTTGACTACTGAATCCAAAGTAGTTCCTTTTGCCCTCATATATATGATCTAATTCTCCTTTTTTTCATATGATTTACTGTGATTTGAAATTACTCTGTTCACTTACTCTTTTACTTGTTTATTTCTGCCTTTTGTCAAATGGAATGTAAGCCAGAACCTCTGCCTTCTTTAGTGCTCTATTCCCAGTACCTAGAATGTTGCTTTGTACATAGTAAATATTTTTAAATATTTGTTTCACTGTGTTTGTGGCAATTAGGAGAATACTCTGATACATTGCAAGTACAAGTATAAATTGGTACAATTCAGCAATATCTATTAATAGTAGAAATGTTCATTCTTTTTGATGTGGCATTTCTGTGTCCAGGTATTTGTCCTACAGATATACTTGCACCTGTGAAAAATCAGGCATGTGCAAAGATGTTCATTATGCACACACATAGCAAGTCTGCAGCTGCTACCTTAGAAGGGCTTGCTGACAAGGTTGGCTCTTGCTTGGCTTCTGGTAACTTGGCTGGTAAACAGTTCCCTGAACTGATACGAAATGTTGCCAAAGTGCTAAGGCTGTTTTACCCACTTGGGGCACCGAATACCTGCTTTTTTAATGGAAATTTGGAGCTTCGGTAGTTGCTAAGCAGGGGTTATCTATGTGACTAGTCCCCAGGGAAAACCGTAACAGTGAGTATCCAGTGGGTTTCCCTGGGTGGAAACATTGCACGCATGTTACCGCACGTTTTGGGGCTGAAGGAAGGAGCACAGTCTGTGTCCTCTCACTGGAGGAAAAGATAGTAGGAAGCCTATGCTTGGATTTCTTCAGGCTCTGCTTGTGTCTTTTCCACTTGCTTGTCCTGTTATGTATCCTCTTGCCGTAATAAACCTTAGCTGGGAGCACAACTATATTCTGAGATCTGAAAGTTCTTCTAATGAATCATGAAATATATGGATGGTCTTGGGGATCTGTGAAACATTAATGATAAATTGTCTTTGCAGAAAAATATTAAAGCAAACAAAATGTCCATGAATAGAGGACTAATTATGACACACACAAAAAGAATACTCTGCAGTTCTTCTGTATGATGCAATCCTATATTCTGATATGGAAATATTGACAAAATATCTTAAGGGAAAACCCAGAATTCAGAGTGGTTTGTGGAACTTGTATGCTGCTATTTGTGCACATACATATTTTGTAAATATACAGAGTATTACGGGAAATATGTTTAAGAAGCTGATAATAGGGGCGCCTGGGTGGCTCAGTCGGTTAAGCGTCTGCCTTCGGCTCAGGTCATGATCTTAGGGTCCTGGGATTGAGCCCTGCATCGGGCTCTCTGCTCCGCAGGAAGCCTGCTTCTCCCTCTCCCACTCCCCCTGCTTGTGTTCCCCCTCTCTCTGTGTCTCTCTCTGTCAAATAAATAAATCTTAAAAAAAAAAAAAGCTGATAATAATGGTACCTCTGAGGAGAAGGACTTGATGATTGAGGGGAGACAAAGGGTAAGAAAGGTTTTATTATCCACCTTGCACTAATCTATTGGCCACTAGTCTCATGTGTTTATTGAACTAAAATAAAATAAAATTCAGTTTCTCAGTTGTACTAGCCACGTTTCTTAATAGCCACATACAGATAGTGACTCCCATACTGGAAGACACAGATACAGAATATTTTCATTATTGAAGAATGATGTTTTAGATAGCACTGATTTATATCCTTTTCTTACTATTTACTGTTTACATTTATTTTTCAAAAAATGAATTAAAACAAAATATTAGTTGACTGAATAAATGATGAATGCTGACTAAACACTTTTTTTTTTTTAAGATTTTTTTAATTTATTTTTTGACAGAGAGAGACACAGCGAGAGAGGGAACACAAACTGGCGGAGTGGGAGAGGGAGAAGCAGGCTCCCCGCCGAGCAGGGAGCCCGATGCGGGGCTCCATCCCAGGACCCCGGGATCATGACCTGAGCCGAAGGCAGATGCCCAACGACTGAGCCACCCAGGCGCCTCGACTAACACTTTTCTAACAACCTATTCTGGGTATCTCAACAGATAACAATCAAGTCACCTGTTTTTGCGGAATTAAGTTTACATCCAGTTAAAGTAGTAAGCTGAAGAACAGCTTAAATTCTCGGTACTTATCTATAAAAGCAAATCTTCAGCCTAGGGGCTGGAGCCAATTCCAGATCTTGGAGACCCTAGCCAATTCACCAGAGAGTGCCAAGGAGCACAGAGTGGGATTATTGGCCTCCCCGCTTCACCAGCTCCAGCAACTTAGCCCATAGGCATTTGGCTGGTTCCAGCATACTCGTATGCAGAGTGAAACAGACCTCCTTGCTGTTCACTCCCTCACTCCCTCAGGAAATAGTTCTTGTAACTGTCCAAAAACAAATTATAATCAATTTTATAAGCTTGAATTGAGAGATGTCAGTAATGGTACTATTAGTATTTTTACAGTTCAGCTCATTATTTATTAAGTGCCTACTGAATAATAAGTGACCTTTATCTTTGCGGTCCCTATGGTCTAATATGGGAGATGGAAAAAGGGAACAGATTGTGTTGATACAATAGCATGAATGGTGCCAATGTAAAAGTTTGCTCAAGATGCAATGAGACATGGAGGAAACCTGCCTGGTCCAGTCAGGGAGGTTGTGTAAGACATTGTAGGCATGGAGAGTGGGAAGAGTGCTCTAAGCAGAGGAATATCACCTTGGCAGAGACAAGAAGGTGTGAAAGAGTGTCAGGTGTCCCACAGTCATTGAATACTAGAGTGCAAACTATAGGTATAGGAGGGCGCCTGGGTGGCTCAGTTGGTTAAGTGTCTGCCTTCGGCTCAGGTCATGATCCTGGGGTCCTGCGATCGAGCCCCGCGTTGTGCTCCTTGCTCAGTGGGGGAGCCAGCTTCTCCCTCTCCCCTGCTTGTGTTCTCCCTCTCTCTCGCAAGCTCTCTCTCTCAAATAAATAAGTAAAATCTTAAAACAAAACAAAACAAAACACAAAACTATAGGTGAGACCATGGCAAGAAATGACAAGAAAGGCAAATAAGGGTTAAGTTGTGGGAGGCCTTGTACCGAATGCCAACTGGTGGGGCCTGGAAAGAGGAAAAGACTTGGAGTGGGGAGCGGGGTGTCAGATGTGTTTCCCGGACTGCATTTTGAGGGATGGATTCAGGCAGGCAACACCCAGGCAAGGTGACCCAGTAGGAAATTGTTGTCACAGTCCAGATGAAAAACTGAGGAAGGCCTTTTTTATTAACGCCTTTTTATTGGCATTTTTCTCTTCTGTGTCTCACTTTTTTCTACTTCCTCACTGATGCTCCTTGAGATCATCTTTCAGATAAACTCTTTGAACCCAAGTCCCATCTCAGGGTCTGCTAGTGGGAGAATACAAAGTAAGCAAATAAGCAAGTGGTCAGTACAGTCAGATGCTGCACAGAGGGACCAGTAAGATAAGAACTGAACTTTTTTGCAGCTTTCTCAATTGGGATGTCATTGGTCACTTTTGTAAGAGCAGTTTCCAAGCTGTGGCAGCAGAATCCAGATTGCAGAGAACTGAGGAGCGGTTTTGAGATGGGGAAGAAGGAAAATGAATGCAGATGAAGCTTCCAAAAAATGTGTCAAGGGATAAGGTGATAGCTATAAGGAGACACAGGTTCAAGGGGGGATTTTTCCAGAATAAGAGAGGTTTTTACAATGGACATGTCAGACAGTCCTACAATCCTACCCCTCATACAGTTGCTTCTCAAATAACCTTGCCGTGTCTGAAAAGACACCAACATTGTAGAAGGAGGACAGGGATGGAAAAAGGTAGATATTTGACAACGTAATTTGAGCTCCTGGATCCAGCTGTGCCTGAAGCTTCCAGATTCACCACCCATTGCAGCTGGACTTGTGAGTTAAGTGAATTCTCCATGTTGCCTGTGTCAGAATGAGTTAGGTTTCTGTAGCTTGAAAATTGTGAGTAGTACATAAGCCTTTCTTCTATAAGACTAATTGGAATACATTTCTATTTTAACCACACACACACACAATTAAAAGTGATGAAAGGTAGAAAGAACAAGTAGAAAATGAGAACGTGGTGTAAGACAGACCAAATTTATGAAACGAGGCCCTTGAGAGGATGGTAGCTGATAAAACCAAGAACTTGAATGAAATAATTGCTCACAAGTAGTTGTTACAGCATTTTGGAATGATGATTTTAAAATACGCAGAAAAATTAAACAATTGTGAATTTAGCAATCCTATGTCTATCACCTAGATTCTACCATTAACATTTTGCATTTCCTATTTTTGCTTTATTACATATCTCATTTATCCATCCTTCTATCTGTTCATCAAGGCATCTCATTTTTTGATGCATTTCAAAAGAAGTTACAGGTATTAGGACACTTCACTCCTTAAATATTTCCACAGCATATCATTAACTGGATTTCTAAATTTGTTTATAGTAAAGTACCTAACGTTTTGAAAAAAATTACCCTTTGATCTTTCACAATTCAAGCACTGTTATTATTTTTGTGCTGTTATAATTTTAAAGGATATTTTCATGTTCCCATGATATTTCACAGCATGATCCATTAGACACATTTCTGAAAAATATAAACCAAGTTCATTCAAGTAGG
The DNA here is from genome assembly GCF_029215605.1 of Mirounga angustirostris. Lineage (NCBI taxonomy): Eukaryota > Metazoa > Chordata > Mammalia > Carnivora > Phocidae > Mirounga > Mirounga angustirostris. Next base: position 116,605,915 of record NW_026991709.1, on the reverse strand, counting down.
TTTCTAATATGTTGCCTTATGAAGGAACCTGAAATAATCAGGAATAAGGGTATGAGGTTTGACGTACGTCTACCGTGGTCTAGAAAATCAATTGCATACCAGTGGCACTTGGCTTGCTACATTGCTAACAGCCTTGCAAATGACCATGTGAACCTAAGTTTCAATTACTATCTTCCCTGATAGAATGTTGACCCTGGAAGGCATTGTGAGCCAAGGCCTATGAAGAGCTTTGGCTTTGTAACAGACCCTCATAGACTATTTTCTGAGAAAATATAGAAGTATAAATATTCTACACAGATAAATATTTTGTATAAAATTCCACCTTGGTTCTTGTCCTAGCCTTTACCTGTATCTAAATACTGTGTTCTCTTTATATTGTAAATCCTTGCTCTCTGAGTTTAATTTCTGGATATCTGCATATTTCTTGGCCTGGTATAATTTACTATATTGCTGCTGAATCCTTATTGCTAATCCATCATTGCCCCTTCTTCCTGACCTCACGAGGACTCTTCAAATGGTGGCTTCACGTGGTTCTATCACTGACATCCAGAGGACTAGGGTGTGAGCTGCAAAGAGCCTACGATCCAGGTTCATTCACTTTGTTTACATTTATATGATTTTTTAGTTAAGTCCTACGTGTCCTATGTCTTCATGTCCTCTTTTCTATGACACAATTGAACAAAAATATTCTGTTGACTGGACAAACACAAACAATTTGTCTGAAAAAGGGTATAGGAAAGACTCTTTTGGAATCTGAAAGAGCTGCTCTTCTCTTTCCCCTGTGGCTGACTCCCCTAGCTGTGCTCTGGATCCCCATTTCTCTCTCCTTTTTGTGGAATTTATGCCATCACATATGCCCTTTGTCTCTGGAAGCTTCTATGTTACCTTTTCTATGGTCTATTTTGTATCAGCACTAATCCTTTCACATATCACCTTTAAACATTTTTTTAAAGTCCCTCTTTGGCCTCATCTTTCCTTTTTATTTTGCCTCTTCTTCTTTCTTCTGGGACTTATCCACATTTGCCCATCTCTCCTTTATCTCTTTTACTCCTCAGATCTCTGCAATGTGACTTCAGTTCTCTCCCTCCAATGTTAGAGTTACTTTCCCAAAAGTCACTAAATTAATGGACATTTTCAGTCTTAATCCTATTTCATTTCCTTTGCAACCTAATAGCTAATATTTATCGAGGGCTTATTATGTGTTAGGCCTTAATGGAACTGCTAACCTCAAAATAATCTCTAAGGTAAGTACTATTTTTACTCCTATTTGTTACGTGAGGAAACTATTGCAAAAGAGGTTGAGAAAGGTCCTTGAGGTCACCTAACAAATAGTAAGCGCTGCATCTAGAATCCCACACCAGGCAAGGGAGCCCAGAGCCCCGAGGGGATGTCCTTGACCATTCTTCCTACCCTCTGACCTCTGGACGTTCTCTTGACTCTTTTTTCCCTCAAACTGTACACTTTTCTCTACCTTACCACCACCATCCTAGTTTGGAAGCCACTGGCTCACCAGGATTATTTAAAATGCTTCCCAATCAGCCACCCTGCTGCCAGGCTTGCCCTGTGCAATCCATTTTCGAGACCACAGATAGAGTGATCTTGCTGAAGCCCAAGTACAATCACAGCAGGCTCTCTGCTTAAAATCCTTCAAGGGCTTCCTGGGTTTTAATCAAAAGTACAGTTCCTTTAATGTAGTCTAAACGGAGCTTCAAGATCTGACTCCCGTCAAATTTACCTCTTTGGTTGCGTCTCTGGGCTGTCCCCATTGGCCTATGACGGCTCCAAGCTATTGGCCAACGGCCCACACTCTCTCTTACTCCAGGTCCTTTTTTTGAGGCTCTCTTTTTAGCTCCTCCTGGAAAGTGCTTGCTCTCAGCTCCCGTCATTTGGTGTCATTTTAGATATCGCCACCGGGAAGCCTTCCCTTGGTCCCTCCTCCTGGGTTACGTGGCTCTCCGTGCGCTCCCACAGTTTCCACCCTGTATTTGAAGGCTCAGGATTACCACTGTGTCTTTTTATTTTATTTATTTTATTTTTTATTTTTTTAAAAGATTTTATTTATTTATTTGAGAGAGAGAGAATGAGAGAGAGCACATGAGAGGGGGGAGGGTCAGAGGGAGAAGCAGACTCCCTGCTGAGCAAGGAGCTGGATGTGGGACTTGATCCCAGGACTCCAGGATCATGACCTGAGCCGAAGGCAGTCGCTCAACCAACTGAGCCACCCAGGCGCCCTTTTTTAAAGATTTTATTTATTTTTATTTGAGAGAGAGAGAATGAGAGAGAGGGAGTACATGAGAGGGGGGAGGGTCAGAGGGAGAAGCAGACTCCCCGCCGAGCAGGGAGCCCGATGCGGGACTCGATCCAGGGACTCCAGGATCATGACCTGAGCCGAAGGCAGTCGCTTAACCAACTGAGCCACCCAGGCGCCCTAAATGTACCTCTTTTAATTTTTTTTGGACATCTATTTTGATTATCAGAAATAGAAAATTATATTTCTTCTCCTGTAGTTATACCTGCTCTTAATTTTACTCCTTCCCAGAAGATGCAAAGAAAAAGCAGAAAAATTTCACATTCATCAGTTAAAAAGAATTATTCTTTTTAAATAAAAAAAGGATTTTATTTATTTATTTGACGGAGAGAGAATGAGAGAGAGCACATGAGAGGGGGTAGGGTCAGAGGGAGAAGCAGACCCCCTGCCAAGCAGGGAGCCCGATGCGGGACTCGATCCCGGGACTCCAGGATCATGACCTGAGCCGAAGGCAGTCGCTTAACCGACTGAGCCACCCAGGCGCCCCCACTGTGTCTTTTTAATCACTCACTGATGCTTGTCTTACCCACTCGAGCATGCCTTGCTCACCTAGCCCAATGTCTGATAGATGGTAGGTACTCATTAAATATTTATTGAATGACCAGTGAACGTCAAGCATTTCAAAAGTTCTGAATAGTACTCGAAAGTGGATCCGTAAATGAATTTTCGCTGCTTTCATGATACTTCTGGGCATCTCTTTCTCCACTTATGAAATGGGGCTATCATAGGTATCATCATTCTGATATATTTTTATGCTGAAACCGCAAGATTTAAGTGGCACAAGTTCGATCTCTCAAGATTCATAGAGAATTTTTTGCTATTAACAAGGAAAAGCAGAATTAAATGTTTTATGGAAATCTATCTCCTCCATATTTTTATTTTTTAATCTTACGTTTTTTTGAGAAACGAGTTAGTTTAGGATGAAAGATTAACTAGTTAGCAGTGTGTTTATTTTGTTTGTATAATAAAACCATGATCCTATAATTTTTCAATTGGTAGTTCACAGAAAAAAGTGACAGTAGTAGATGATGAAATGGTCCATTTACGTACAGGGCAGTGGACCGGAAGTAAGGAGATTATTTCTAAACACTTATAAAAATGCATTATTCTATGAGCTCTTTTTTACTTTGCTTGAAAAACTATAGGGAACATAAGGGAATTGCTATTTATTGGATTTGTGCTTGTAGCTCTCGGTTCACTCCTTTCCTTTCCTGACAGATTCCCGCCTCCCCCCGCCAATCTATCAGTTCAAGGCTGCTTTGCTGTCCTTTTTACATTCTTCACATCTAACTCTTCTTGGATTTTTATGACCTTTGGACCTTTTTATGACTTTTATAATCTATATCTGGTTTTTTTGAGTGGCCAGTAAAAGCTTTATCTAGGCCATATCCATTTGAAGGTCGCTGTATATACCAGTTAGGATATTGGGTTATGCTGAGGTAACAAACAACTCCAAATATCTGTGGTTGCAAGTAACCAAGTTTTATTCCTCATCCAATCATGTGTTTATGGATCTGCAAGAGGTTAGATTCATCATAACTGCTTTGGAACTCAGGTTGAGAGAGTAACTGCCCACCTTGAATGTGGCCAGCTACCATGCCAGAAGGACTCAAAAAGAAGAAGAAGAAGAAGAAGAAAAGGTTGAGCATCTCCCACTAGCCATTTGATGCTCCAGCCTGGAAATGACACATTTCATTTAAGCTTATGACATTTAACACAAATAGTCACATGGCTCTACACATAGGGATGCCCGGAAGCTCCTGGAAGTCAGAGAACTGGACATACGTGGCAGACTATGCCTGGCTACCTGAGTAGATCCCTGATACCTTCATTCCCACTAGAACCCTTCTTCCAACAGTTCTTTTTTAACAGCCTTCCCAGCATTTTCTAGAGTGATCCTAATTAATACCACGCCAGATTCCAAGACAACCTGTTTATCTTATGCTCACTGTCTTTGTCCAAAGCTCAACGCAAAGGCACAGAGTCATTGTGCTGTCCCTTAGCACGTTTCTCCCTTTGTCTGGCTTCTGTAGTCACTGCTGTCCTGCCCTGTCACTCTGACCTGGGACTTGTTCTTCTGTTTCTGAGCATCAAGCCACCACTTCTGCATCACACATACTTCCTGCTCTCCCTCAAGAGCATCAGCATCTGAAGGAAATGGGTAATGGTCATTTCTGGGTTCTATGAGTTTGGGCTCTTCTTTGGTTTCATTTGTTTGTTTGTTTGTTTTTAAAGATTTTATTTATTGAATTTTGAGTAAACTCTACACCAACGTGGGGCTTGAACTCACAACCCTGAGATCAAGAGTTGCATGCTCTACCCGCTGAACCAGCCAGGTGCCTCTGAATTTAGACCCTGTAAAGGAAATTTTGGATCATAGAATCCTAAATTACTTACCCTACTTTAAAAAAAAATGCCTCTTACGCCTGGCTCCCCATATCCTAAGATTCCACTTTGAAGGCAGCAAATGTCAGTGGAGCACAAAAGGTACGGCATTGTAGTTAGAATGCGACTCTGAAGGTTCGCCACAGATTAAGGACCACCCATGTCATAGGGTGCACTGTATTTGTCTGTTTCTTTGTTTGTTTGCGGCTATATGGCTGTATCAGCTGTGACCACCCTTTCGTGGACAGGGATTTTAAGATTTTTTTTGTTGTTGTGTTTATCTTAGTTTTTTTGTTTGTTTTTTCGTTTATGTTTTTCAGCACCCAACACTGAGAATGGGAAAATGGACTTATAGTTGGTAGTTTGGTTACCTGCACTCCAAATGTGATGGCAATTGACTTACTGCAGGTGTATTTATTTATTTGTTTATCTATTTATTTAGTTATTCTTGAAGTACAGTTGACATACAATTTTATATTAGTTTTAGGTATGCAACACAGTGATTTGACAATTCTATACATTCCTCAATGTTCACCATGATAAGTGTGTCACCATCTGTCACCATACAAAGGTATTACAATATTATTGACCATATTTCCTATGGTGTACTTTCCATCTCTGTGAGTTATTTATTTATAACTGAAAATTTGTACCTCTTAATCCCCTTCACCTATTCTGCTACCCACCCTCCTCCTTCCCCTCTGGCTACCACCAGTCTGTTCCCTGTATTTATGAGTCTGTTTCTGTTGGTTGGTTTGTTTGTTTTGTTTTGTTTTTTAGATTTCACATATAAATGAAATCATATGGTATTTGTCTTTCTCTGCCTGACTTATCTCATTTAGCATAATACCCTCTAGATCCATCATCCATGTTACCATGAATAGCAAGATTTTCTTCTTCTTTTTTAATGGCTGAGTAACATCCCACTGTGCGTGTGTGTGTGTATGTATGTGTGAATCACATCTTCTTTATTCATTCGTTTATTGATATATACTTAGGTTGCTTCCATATCTTGGCTATTGTAAATACTACTGCAATGAATGTAAGGGTGCATGTATCTTTTCAAATTAGTGGGTTTTTTTCTTTGAGTAAATACCCTGTAGTGGAATTACTGAATTGTGTGTTGTTTCTATTTTTAATTGTTTGAGGAACCTCTGTACTGTTTTTAATAGTGGCTGCACCAATTTACATTCCCAAACAGTGTGTTAAGTGTCCCTTTTCTTCACATCCTCACCAACACTGATTATTTCTTGTCTTTTTGATACTAGCCATTCATTACAGGTGTTTCCCCAAAAGGTTCCTTAATTAAGAGGCCTTAGATGTACACGTGTTTGATTGTAGGCACAACATTCAAAATTAAAAATGGGAAAGCCAGATTTTCTAATTTTTCCATAGTACTTTAGGAATCTTATAATACGGTAGTCTTTTCATCCCCTCCCCTTTTTTTTTGTTTTAATAATCATGATATGAGTTTCAAAGATGTTTAATGTCTCCCTGAGTTACATACTAGTATTCTAGAATTTCTTTGCTTTTAGCAAGTAATCAATTATATCACCTGTATAATATAGGGATCCAATAGAAAGAAAAAAAATGACTCCAGTAAGAGGCTGCTTTGGGATTCTTTCTTTTTTTCCAAACAGAACCTTAAAATAAATTTGGAGTGTGGAGCAGAGTATAATGGTGACAGCAGTGTGCCTGCTGCCTACCAAAAGTTGACTTCTGTGTCAGGAATGATAATTACTGGCTCTGAAGCAGAAAAACTATCTACTCTGTCCTGATTACTAATTAATCAGGTGCTAAAGGCATTTAAACCAGTGACCTTATTTCAGTGATGGAAGTTACAAAGTGATGCTTAAGATTTAAAGGGACACTGGGTCCTTCTCCTCACCCCCCACACTGCCAAAAGGTTAAATGCAGTTATGAAAATAATTCTGGGTGTGTGCGTGTGTGTGCGTGTGTGCGTTCGTGCATGCGAGATCATTTGTCTTATTCTTATTGAAGAAGTATCAACAGAGTGTGGTTTTCTGAAGGCTCAGATTTCAACTATAGAATGATATCCTTGGAAGGGTCCCTGGAGATTATAATATTCTACTTCCACATTGATAAATAAGTCAGATTTCTCTTAATAGATGCTTTGTTGGCATTTAAATTGTTTGGATTCTGTCTTTATGTAATGCATGCTAATTGGTAAAATTTTGAAAAATTATGGAAAACAAAGAAATATTTACAGTGCTACTGCTGTACATTTTGTTATCTATTTTCCATATATTTTATATTTTCTTATTGATAGGACAATGTATTAAATCACACTGTACCTTTCTTCTATAATCTGATATTTTTATAAACTTTTTTGTGGCATGAAATTTACTTTGTCCTATGACATGATTCCTGGGTTGTACTCAATTGAAAGAATGTAAAAAATATATTTACACAATCTCTATTATTGGACGTTTCGATGATTTCAACTCTTCACTCCTTTAACACCACATTTTACATAATTATTAGTGTACATCTCTATTATTCCTTAGGATAAATGGTTAGAAATTGAATTAGTAGGTCAAGGGACATAAATATTTTTAAGGCTTTTGATATATTACTAAATTGCTGTTCAGAAAGTTTGTACCAAATTTCATCAGTACCAGCAGCATATTAAAAAACCCCTCTCTGTAACCCTCAGCAATACTGAATATTAACCTACTTAAAAATCTTTTATTAATGGATAAGTGAACATGAACTTTTCTTCTTTACTTTCTATTAACATTGAATATTTATCAAGAATTCCTATGGATGCTTTTCTCAGTTATCTATGAATGTGCTTTCTCTATTTTCCCTTTGGGGTGTTAAACATTTTATTGATTAGTAGAGAGTTCTTTATATATTAAGGTTATTTGCTGCTTTATCTTATATAATGCAAACTTTTGTTCTAGATTGTTGTTTACACTAGAATTTCTTTTGTCCTTTTCTGTGCTAAAATGAGTATATTGGTTTTGAGTTATAATATTTAAATATGTAACCTAGAGAAAGGAATTTTTTCCCCTGGGACTCAGTTGCTTTGTCTGTAAAATGTGTGTGTGGGAAGGGAGGGATGGGGGTGAGGGTTGGGAGGAACAAACTAAAGAGATTGGATGAAATGATCTGTTATAACTCTTTCAGACCTAAAAATTCTATGATTCCATTACTTCCCAATTCTACCCTAATTGCTGCATATAATCAAGCCATATGGTATTTTTTTGATCTTGTAAATTTGGGGCAAACATTACCATTGCTTATTAAATCTTGGTGCTACAAATTCAGGGTTAATTTTCTTTTAATGAAGAAACTTCTGCATGACCCCAGGGCTTTTTTCTTCTGTTAAACTGTTGTGAACCATTTCCATTTTAAAAACACCAATAGCTTTAATGAGTTAGGCCTGCCACTTTCTTTTTTTTTTTTTAAAGATTTTATTTATTTATTTGAGACAGAGAGAATGAGAGAGAGAGCACATGAGGGGGGAGGGTCAGAGGGAGAAGCAGGCTCCCCGCCGAGCAGGGAGCCCGATGCGGGACTCGATCCAGGGACTCCAGGATCATGACCTGAGCCGAAGGCAGTCGCTTAACCAACTGAGCCACCCAGGCGCCCTAGGCCTGCCACTTTCATAAAATTGCTGCTAATGAATGACCTTGCAGACAGAAATGGGCAACACAATTAGAGTTACAAAAGTTTTCTTTCTGACTTTGTGCCTGTTTAACTTTTCATCCTGTGCGTGGACACACACATAGAGCTTCCGAAAATTAAATGTACAACACACTTGTGGCTGCAGTGTTAATAGAAGAGACAGAGTAGTTTATACCTGAAACCATCAGCAGTGACATCTGCTTAGAAGGAGACACTGCAGCTTTTGACAGGTGGTTCTCATGGTGATTTACAGCTATGAAGCTTAGAGATGTCTGTATTTCTAGATTTATATATTCTATGGAATATTCTCTATTTTTATATTTTAGTTGGAGTGGCTTAAAGAAGTCCCAAAATACTTTTTTTTTTTTTTTTTTTTTGGTATCAGAACAGCATCGTTCTTCATGGTATTACAGAGTGTTGAACAGGAAGGTCTTAAACCTGTACGTGTGGTCTACCTTATTAGATCACAGGAGGACACTACCAGGAACTAAGTGATTCTCCTTTTTCAGCTCATTTTTTTGGTATCATTTAAAAAAATACGTCTTGGGGGCACCTGGGTGGCTCAGTCGGTTAAGCGGCTGCCTTCGGCTCAGGTCATGATCCTGGGGTCCTGGGATCGAGCCCCACATCCGGCTCCCTGCTCAGCGGGGAGCCTGCTTCTCCCTCCCCCTCTGCCTGCCGCTCTGCCTACTTGTGCTCTCTCTCTATCTCTCTGTCAAATAAATAAATAAAAATCTTTAAAAAAAATATGTCTTGATCATAAACTCTAGAAATTGGCATTTCCTGCAGAAAATGTCTGTAAAGAATCCTGACTCCAGGTTTTTTCTCATTAAGGTGCTGTGTTTCCTGTTTTGTTCGTGATAGTTTTGAAAGATGCATCTTACAGCCAATTTTCCCAGAAAACCTTAATTTATCATTATCTAGAATCAGCACTTTATTTCTAGTTAAAATGTTTCCTTTTCCCCCAAAATCATTGGAAGTAGGCCTGGAGAGATCTCTTCAGGAAATCTCTTCCATGGGCTGAAATATCCTGGATTCCTGCTACTTCTCTGAATTCCAGACCTCAGGCCAATATAGTTGTTGTTACTTTTTTTCCTTTTATCACTGACTATTTGAATTTGGTTCTGGCTATATTTTAATTTATAAACTAGTGCAGTTTGTATGATAGAGCACTTCTTAATTTAGAGCACTTCTTAATTTAGGTCTCATTGTTAGTAAGTTCTCCTTCACTCTTTCACCAACGTGCCATAGCCAACAAACCTGGAATCTGGAAGAGAAAGATACATTGCAAGGGAAGGAAGGGAGGAGGGAAAAGTGAGGGGCAAGTGTCTGATAGCATTTTGAGGATTGCTGGGAGAGGAAGAGAATGGGAGGCAAGAGAGATGAGGTGATACTGAGCTCTAGCTCCTTCCTCTGGCGTTGGCCTGGGCATGGTGATCAGGCAAGCCAAAGCTAATGATGTGGGCAGAGTTTTCCTTGATTCATTCTGGGATTCCAGGAGAAGACTGCCTCACAGCTTGCCCTGCTACAAACCTGGAGCTGGTCACAACTGAGAAAGCTCCATGGCCTAGCATAGCAAAGATCTGGGTTTTCCTTTGGCTGGTGCGTGATCTAAATAGAATCTAGAGGTTGTCTCATGCTCACATGGCAGATGTAGAAGTAAGCTGACTCTCTGGCTGGATACCTTCCTAGCACAACAATGATAGCACTTGTAATAAATACTTATATAACACTCATACATGCCAGATACTGGCCAAAATATTTTATCTTCATTAATTCATCCTCATAGCAACTCTGAGAGGTAGATGCTGTTATTATTAGCCCTTCCCCATTTTATAGATGTGGAAACTGGACACAGGGATATTAAATAGCTTACCCAAGGTCTCAGATAGGAAGCAGTGATCTAGAAACAGACAATGTGGTGTCTGAGTCTGGAGGATGATCCTTGTTCAGAGTGAAGTGGTCCTCTAACCAAGGCCTATAGTGCAAACTCCCTGGGCCAGACCTCAGGATGCCCAGACGATCACCAAGAGTCAACTAAAGAAGTTTATGGAACCCTAGTTGGATGAAGAGGTAGATCAGTAATGGACTAATCTCTACTATTCAATAAGAGTAGTTAGAAGGCTCAGCGATGAGGAGAATTACACAAGAAGCACAAATACATGTATGCCACCCCCTTCACCTGCTGCTCTAATAGCTTATCGGTCATTGTCACATACCCACTGCCAACTTGAGGAGGGAAGGAATAAGGATAAAGAATGGCCTTTATCAGAACAAGACTGTGTGGCCTCAGTTGATGTCTCAATGATGGGTTTGGCCTGGGATTACTCTATTGGACTAATTATTGGACTGGCTATTTTCTCTGCCACTTGGTGGGTGGGACTCAGGAGGGTGGCTAAATCTTTATGGAGAAGTTAAGGGAGCAACATTTTTCCTGCGCATGTGTACAATGTAAGTACCCAAACGACTGGAAGTAATTTTCTTTTTCTGTGCATTTAAGGTACTGGAGCATAGTTTTGTTACCATCCATAGAAGGAAACATATTCTAGGGATCATTTTCCACTAACCAGAGTGGAAAGTGGAAATATGACTCAACCAAAATTATCTAAGTGGTTTCTGTTTTGTTTTCTATGTAAAAATTACTATAATTACATGACTCCTGAATTATTTAAGATGACTATACTGCATTTTTCTTTTAAAGTGACCATTCGAACACAAGTCCCTTCAGCCACACAATTTATCCTGATGACCAATGTAGAAGCTAATTACTTTTCTATTTCTGGAAAGATAAGGGATAGTAAGATCATATAGGGCAATTGCTTAATTTAGGAAATAGAGATAGAGATAGAGATAGATATATATGACATATTGACTTATCTATATATATATCTATGACTCTCCTAACTATTATAGAGACAGTTGAGGGAGTGGGTGGACAGTGCAGTTCCGATGTGCCAGAGCCTGATTCAGCAGGATGGTATGAATGCCCAGGGTGCTTTCCAGGTGAACAGAGGCCTTCAGCTATACTTTGGGATTCTCGGGCAGAATCTACTGAAATTACCTGAGAGCAGTTTGGGACTAGACAGGCCTGTGGTTAAGGTTTTGTTGTGAGTTGGTACATGGTCTGGGAAACTTTGGGTCTTTCATGGACTTCACAGAAGTTCCTATCTTTTTAGGGTGGTGTGCCCAAACTTGAAGCCTTGGAGGACTATCTTTACTGTGACTACCCGCAGTGTCACTTGTTTAATACGTTTGTTTAAATTGATTCACTATGTTTACTTAAGTACATTTGTTTAAAAGTGAAAATTTGTATGATTATCAAAAACAGTTAAAAAAGAAACCTTGTAATAACTAGGAGGTCATAACCAATATAAATGCTATTAGATTTTCTCCATATGTAAATAGGATTGAAAGAGAATTGAAATGATGCTGTTTAACTCTGTGTCCATGTACCACTAAAAACCATCTGCTGTATTTCTTAAAATAATTTCAGTGAATTTTGTCGATGACCATAGAAATATGAATTTAGGAGAAAATATACGTTCTTCTGCCCAGAATAAGCTGGTCCTGCCACAGCCAGCCAGATGCTTTGGAGAACTGCTGGGACTACCCTCATGATGGAGGGCTTAGGAGCAAACTAATGGTGGGTTTTCAGCTGGAATTAGGTTGTGTAGGCTGCAAAAATGCCTCCTAACTTGGGTTGACGAGTGGTGGTGTAGTGTATCACAAACCACCCAGGATTCCCTCTTTATCTTGTGGTGAAAACTATGCAACTAGAGAGAAAACAAACACTTTTTATTTGGGTGGTCCAACCAAAGTGCACTACATTTCACAACATAGACAAGACGGCTGTTTCTGTGGACAGCAAAGGGCTTTGAAACGAGGGTGGCCAATGTCTGCTACCACAGAGTGTGACACTGATGAAGCTAGGGAAGTAATTAGTTTCCTGTAGCTTCTATAACAAATCACCACAAATTTCACTGTTTACAACAACAGAAGTTTATTCTCTCGCAGTTCTGGAGGCCAAAATCTGAAATCGGTTTTCCAGCCCCAAGTCCAGGTGTCCACAGAAACGTGGTCCCTCCGGAGGCTCTAGGGAAGACTCACTTGTTGCCTCTTCCTGCCGCTGGGGGCCGCCGGCTCTCCTTGGCTTATGGCCACATCACTCCCATCTTCCATGACAATAGCCTGTGTGGCTATTGTCATCTCCTCTTCCGCGTGTGTATTCTCCTGCCTCTCTCTTATATGGAGGGTTGGGATTGGATTTAAGACCCACACAGATCATCTAGGAAAATCGCCTCCTCTCGAAACCCTTAACATTTTCAAAGATTCTTTTTGGCAAATAATTTACATTGATAGGTTCCAGGCGTTAGGATACGGATACCGTTTGGAGGGATCCTTTTTTAGCCTCCCACAGGGAGGGAGGGTTATCTGATTTGAACGGGAAGGTAAGCTTTAGTAAAGCATCCTCCCAGCCAGACACTGTGCTGAGCACTTTGTGTCTTTTTTACTCCTGATAATAATCTCAGAAGTTATTGTCCACGTTTCACAGATGAGGACACTGTAAAACAGAGCTCTATGTGTCCAAGATCGTAAAACTAGCAAACGGCGGATGCTTCAACAATCCTAGTATTTAGCAGCCACATCACATTGTATTTACAATCTCACTGATCTTATGTTATCAGGGGAAGGTGATCTGCTCTCCTGGAAGCATGGGACGCATCTGGTGCGTGCTCAAGCTCCTTGTTTTCTGCTGAAAGCACCTTTATTATAAGCCAGAGGGAAGACATGATTCCAGACACTGTCCTATATTCCTGACTGTACTGAATTCATGGGTGGATGTAGACTTCCTTAAATAAAGAGTGGGTGGAACCCACCCTGGACGCTACAACCCATCAAGTATCTTCTTATTTAATATCCAAGTTGCTTTCAGAGTTAGTCAAGTCCTCAGTAGTTTTGTTGACTTCATCAACCACAATGATACGCTGTTTATCTTGCTTACAGGAGGGCAGAAATATTCCAAATGCTCACCTTCACACTCCGGCTTTGCATGTCTCTGTAAATTATTTTTAGTAGGTGCTGTAATTGCGGCTAAGCGTGGAGTTTACCAAAGCTCCCAGACATGAACCTGTTGAACAGCTTTACTTGGACAGAAGTTTCTCAAGGGCTATGAAACAAATATTCAGGCAGGAAGAAACTTGCCTGGGATGCTTCATTCAAGGTCTAGGCTTGGGGAAAATTTTAACAATGACTTCCATGTCTCCTTCTTCAATTCAACTGCAATTAGAAAGCAAATTACGATGAAAATATTTTTCACAATCTGGTTCAGTGGGGTTTTCTAATTGTTTGTGTCAGGGGCTAAGTTTAAAGAGGAAGGGGGCGAGCAACGAATTCCTTGTAGAACAGGAGACATGTTGATGCTGTTTAAAACTCCTGTCGGGGTCTGGTTTCTGAATCCCCAAAATAATGCTGCTTTACATGGGGAGTGGAAAAGAAGTGACCTCAGGCATCGACTGGGGGCTCTCTGTTGATATAAGATGGAGAAACAGACCTCGGGTGGATTCATCTAAGAGAGCATTCAGCATTTTGCTCTAAATATAAAACTGTAACAGTTATATGTTTGTTTTTGCAGAGGTGAGCCTAAGACCTACAAATAAACCGCTTTTGGTCATCGTGCACATAGGAAAACCAGACTCCACACTTAGGATTCAGAGCTGTTTGCTTTGGAATGCTACATTTTCCCTTTGCAAGTTGGGTGAAGTGAAGTTGTTGCCTTTCTAGGTCCCCTTCTTCCTACGTCCCAAACTTCAACCCCAGGCAGTTTCCCGTGATATTGAACAGCTGCTCCTTTCCAATTGCTAAAGGTTTATGCCATGGCTCTGAATTTATCTTGGACACTCCACTGGGTTGAGCTTATTATCTTATTGCATTGCCACTGCAGAACTGATTGAATAAAAGGGGGCTGCTGCTGGCTGTGAGCTGAGTGGGAAGTCCAGAGTTTCAGAGTCCTCGTGAATTAGGGAACCAGATGCATAAGTAAGATAAATCTGTTACCCCTCTAGCCCTTGGGATGAGATTTCTCTCTTCTGAATGCACCTTCTGCAGAGTTAACAATTTAGATTAAATTAGTTCAGGACACAAGAAGGCAATTTTCATTTGTGGAGGGATTAGTTTTTTTTCTTTTTTCTTTTCCTAGGCTGGAACAACAATCTAAACACAAAGATAAATTGAAATGGGATTTCCTTTTTAAATGGCTTTCACTAATACAAATAATAATATGAAAGGAAAGCTGTTTGGGGGATGCTGAACAGCCTCTGACCATGGCATTTTAATAACTGTAGGTAATAAATTTAAGGTTTTAATTTGTGATGCTGGTATTTTTAATGGCTTTACAGAAATATATCCATGTGGACTGATGAGGCCTATTAGGACCCTTCCTCCCGGAAGACTCACGGTGGGTGGTGTTGATCCCTGAGGTGCTAGGGTGACATCCTAGGGCTGCAGAGAAGTGAACCAGGAAGGAAATAGTCTTTGGCTTAGAATAATTTACATTCCTAACGCACCTTAATCTGTAAAACATTTGGCTGAGTGCTTTATACTGGGGAAACTCCTATTCATGCTATAAAATATAATCAAATGCATTTCATGGTAATGAACTACTCAGGTTTAGTGAATTTTTCTTTAAATGTGGAGTTAATGTTCTATTTTAGAATTACTTTTGTCCAGTGAGTATTTAAGTGAGTGATTACTCACTTAAATATTCCATGAGTCTTTCATAGGCACCGGGAAAACGGAGATAAAATGTCAGGTCCTCATTTCCATTTGCTTAAAAAGTACAATTATTAAAAATAAGCACGATGGATTGTTGAGACAATTCATCCTTCTTCGTAGGTCAGGTGACTTCTGAAGGAAAAAGCGTGGCCTCGAGTTACCACCTGCTCCTCCGCTCACAGATTAATAACATCTGACCAAGCGTGAAGGCACGCTGAGGCCATCTGCCGTTACACATAGCAGGATGGGTCTCAGCTTCCTCCAGTGGAGCTCTGACTAAGGACATCGCTCCACGCTCAGTCAGCGGTCATCCTAGTGAGCTGCGTGACCCAGTTCTTTTGATAACAGGAATTCAGTCCTCATCTGGGTCAAACCAGGGCTACTGAAACTGCTTGGGAGTGGCTGAGGTATTAGGCCGCCTATATACTTTCTGTGATAATTATGAGCTCTCTTCTCTGTTGATGTAGTAAAAGGATGTCACATGAGACCTTTGCATTTGTCCCTGTGCTTTGACGTGGGGCACAAAGCTGAGGAAAATAGATACCGAGAACATCCACGTTTTAAAATAAATTGGATTTGGGCGCCTGGGTGGCTCAGTCGTTAAGGTCTGCCTTCGGCTCAGGTCATGGTCCCAGGGTCCTGGGATCGAGCCCCACGTCGGGCTCCCTGCTCGGCGGGAAGCCTGCTTCTCCCTCTCCCACTCCCCCTGCTTGTGTTCCCTCTCTCGCTGTCTCTCTCTCTGTCAAATAAATAAATAAAACCTTTAAAAAAATAAAAATAAAAAAATAAAAAATAAATTGGATTCTCTTTCCTCCACATGCCCTACCACCTTCACCATCGCTGTCATCATAACTGTGACCAGTGTTCTCTTCACCAAGGTTTCCTTATGCTCTGGCCTTTTGGTTCCAAGGAGCTGAGAACTGACTCTAGACAACAGAAACACACAGGATTATAGAGAAGGATGAGAGAGAAGAATGCCCTGCTCACCTGGCATCCATGCTGCGAAGGTTCTTACGCATCAGTGACCCAATCCTTTCCTAACCTGTCCCCTTCAGGATAAGGAGAGGTCCCCTGCGCCATCATCACTAGCATTCCAAAGGAAGCCCACGTAAGAGCCAGAGAGTGGTGGGTGCAGGACAGATGGCATCAGCCAAAGGACTAAAAGGACTTATTCTTGTTCTGAATATAACAGCTGGGCCACCTAGGGCAAGCCCTTTGATCTCACAGTGTTTTAGTTGTTTTTTTTTTTTCACTGAAAAATGAGGGGACTGGAACGAAGCTGCTACTTTCTGATCATGAGGATGAAGGCCTGGACATTAAGATTTGGGGACCTGAACCCTTGAGGAGATCACTCAGGGGCCATCTTGCCTGTTCTCAACTTCTTGTTGTGTAAAACAGTGTACTTTTTTTCTTCTTTCTAGCACACCCCCCACATCCTTAAACAATGCACTCTTACATAGTGAAGCGACTCAGTTTTCTCTTGCAAAGAGCTGAAGGCATTTCTAAGGCATGCAGCATTAAACTTAGTGCTGCTCATCAGGAGTACTGAGATCAATAACCATAGTTAGCATTCATCTAGTATTTTGTAACCATCTTCAGTATAAACCTTGTTTTCATCAGATACTTGAGGTTAAAAAATTTCTTTTAATGGCGTTTTTAGCACCCTTGCAGATGATATTGCTTTAATGTTCTTTTATAAATGTCTTGTTTTTAGATGACAAATCTCAACACAATATTTATAATCCACCCTTCCTTCTATACCAATAGCACAGAGAAAATGATTCCATGAATCAAAATGTGAAATATTAAATCAGAGAAACTACTCCATCACTGACAACTAGTATAGCTAAATGCAACGATTTTTTAGACTAGAAGAGGGGATTGTTCTCTTATGTCCTAAATTAACTAACCTCTTGCCACGGTTTAAATAAACAGACATTTACTTCTTTTTGCTTTTAATAAAGCAAATACAATTATTTCTTGCATAACTGAATGGCAATTTTAACTTTGAAATAAAATTTAGATCTGAATTGCAGTTCAACAGTGCAATTGAGTTAAGTAAATACGTGTCTTTAAAGAATTAGATTGAAATATTCTAGTCTTCTATATACTCACATCTTGATGAATATTAGCAGATTGCGAAAATAATTTGAAATGCAGCTCTGGTCCTCAACCACACAAAAAATCCTTTGGAGAAAGATGCTGGCTTGAAATTTGAAAATGTTGAAGACATATTTGGTTGAAAGATGTAGTGGAAACATGTTACCTAGGTTACATGAATTTATGATAAAAAATAAAAAATGGATCTTTGAAAAACGTGTAATCCATCCTCCTCCAATTTAAATATATCTGAAGTCTATTGCCAATTTGATGACTCTTGCTTTATAACATCACTTATATTTTTGATATCACAGGGAAAACAAATTTCAAGAGAGTTATATCTTCTTCCATAAAGGTACAATGGTTTATTTATAACATGTCATTTTTATCATAGGTCACTAGAGAGATAAATCAAGCTTTATTTAAAAGAGTTCAGAATGGAAAAACAAAAAACCTTCGTGTGGAGTTTTTATATTTAATATATTAAATTTCTATAAAATAATTTACATTTATATAACGAAAGATATAGTATAGAGTAGTGAAAGGGATGCAACCTTTGAAGTCAAACAGTCTTGTACTGGAATCCTGGTTCTCCCAGTCTCCCTGTGGTGGACTCTGGTTCAGCCCGTCCAAACCCATTCCCAGACTCCTTCACTTTCCCTGATGTTCCACAGAGAGGCTGAGAAAGTAAGATTCTAGCTTCCCCAGCCTCCCTTCCAACTAGGCTGCGTGACCCACTTATGTCCATTCAGCTATAAGGGAAAGGTCCTAGGGCATTTCTAGAAAATATTTTCCTAAAATGAGAGAGAACAACATGAGGACAAAGTTATTTTCTGTTTGCCACCACCCCTACTTCTTCCTGAACTGGATCTGTAAATGGATAAAATAGTCGTAGCTATCTTCTGACTAAGAAGGGGGAACAAGAAGATGCCTATAACCCTGACCTGGTGCCCCTACCTGGTTGAATTCATTGATCCAACCCTGGGGTCATTAGCTTCTAATTCCTTGCAAGATGATTTAAAAAAAAAATACTTTCATTGCTTATAGCATTCCTTACTGACATACAAGATTTATTTTGTTGGGCAAATATTTTAACTTCTCTGAGCTTCAATTCCCTTTATGTAAAATGGGAATAATAGTACCAGCTCACAGTTGTGGTTGTTGCTTTGGAAGAATTCATTGAAATATGTATTTGAACAGAGCAATGCATTGTAGATGCTCTTTAGCTATATTATTGGAGCTGCATAGCCTTAAGCAACTTGAAGAAGATAGAATTAAATAAGGCTCCACTAGTTTGCAAACTACACAACATATTTTAACTTATAATTTCTCACTTAATTCTTCCAACAAATCCACAAGGAGGATATGATTTTTCACTCGCAAACAAGGAAACTGAAGCTTAGCAATAGAGAGTTCCAAGGGCACACGATTTGAATGTGTCAGAGCTGGTATGTGTGCCCTAAAGTTCACCCCACATGCATCAGGGGATAAGAGAACCCTGAGCTGGGACCCCAGGAAGGCACCAACCTAGAGAAACAGCAGGTCTCAAACTCAGACAGGCTCGCTGTGAGTGCCAAAGAGAGATGCTGAGAGTTCTGGAACGTGTACTTGCATATGTAAGAATGCCAGTTGGTGGCAGAAGGGAGGACCTGGGCAGCAGCTGGGTTGGAGCACAAGAGCTATGGCCCAGAAACAGGAGCAAAGGATCAAAGGTCCAGAAAAGCACGTAAGGCTGGTGGCTGACTCACAAGCCTTCATGAGCCAAGATGGTAACATGAATGTGTGGGTCTGGTAGAAGCAAGACAAAAATGGATGGAGGGGACTAGATGCTGGAAAGAGGGTGCATGCCCCATCTAAAAGCATTTGAAAAAATGTAAACACTGTACTGATGAAATAAGACATGTCCTGGGAGAGTATATGATTGGTGGCCACTGGTTTGCAACCTGGGAAGTAATGTAGCCGGAAATAGAAGTCCAGGTTGTAAATGACTTCAAACCCCAAGATATTTCCTCTCCTCTCCTTAATTGCTATTCATTTACTCCTTCATTCATTCATTGGTTTTACCAGTTAACAACATCATTTGCTTTCTTTGGTCCATGTGTAGTATGCTAGGTTCTGGGGTTATTGAGACTCTAGAATGGAACAAAACACAGTCCCTGTCCTCAACAGAAGGAACATCATATTTATAAATTACAAAAAGTCCACAAGAGGCCTCAGAAGAGATCTTTTGGAGTGTCTTAGAGCCCAAAGGACAGAGCAGCTGAATCTGCCAGGAGTGATCATGGGAGGCTGCCCAGAGGAAGTGAGACTTGACTGACTTATACAAATAAATAGGAATTTGTTTTTGCTACAGGGTGTGCATGAGATGACAGTAGTGGTTGGAGTGGGGAAGAAACTCTGCTTTAGTGAATATACTCGAAAAACTTTCTATATCAAAGTTTCTGGCTTAACTATTTCACTCCAGGCAGAGGGAACAGCATATGCAAAGGCAAGAGACATTAGAATGGGTGAAGGGGTGTTGCTTATCAAGGCATAAAGCCTTGAAGGAGGGCCAGATAATAAAGGGCTTTTTTTTTTTTTTCTTTTTTCTTTCTACAAGTTCGGACATTTGGATTTCATCCTGCAGGCATTTGAAGGATTTTAGTTAGGAAAATTCTTGGGCAAATTAGCATTTAGAAAGATGACTCTGGAGTCTCTGTGGAGGGTGGATACAGAAGGAGCAAGATTAAAGAGAGGGAGACCAGATAGAGGCTTCTTCCATAGCATGGATGACATATGGTAAGGGATTGGACTGGGATAAGGAAAAGGGAGACTGATAGCAGAAATAGTAAGGGACATACAGTGATGGGCTGCACTTACTGTTCAGAAAATGCAGGAGAGAGAAGTGTAGCATGTGGTTCTCAAACTCCAGTAAGCAACAGAATTACCTAAAAGCCCTCTCCCAACCCTTGCCCCCCACCCCCTCCTGTAGTTCTGGGCTGGGGCTTAACTGCATTTCTAATAAATTCCCAGGTGATGCTGGAGCAGCTACTGCTGGGCTGGGTTCCACACTTGAAGGACCTCTGGTCTAGGTGACATGCACCACTCTGCCTTGGATAGGCAATGGTTTAAATCTACTCCTCCTTAAATTTTAGAAGTTGCGGCAAGTACGGAATTGGGCTGCCTATCTTATTTTTTTTTTAAAGATTTTATTTATTTATTTGAGAGAGAGAGAATGAGAGACAGAGAGCATGAGAGGGAGGAGGGTCAGAGGGAGAAGCAGACTCCCTGCCGAGCAGGGAGCCCGATGTGGGACTCGATCCTGGGACTCCAGGATCATGACCTGAGCCGAAGGCAGTTGCTTAACCAACTGAGCCACCCAGGTGCCCCGGGCCGCCTATCTTATTAACAAGTTATATGCAACTCATATCAAAATAGGTGATCAGGTAGGAAATTCATGATTTGTCAAGTCTCTGATTCTAATATGGACTAAGATCGAAAGGTTTTTAGCACCAAGTAGTTTTATTTTTTTGAATGATACAGAAATTGAGGCAGGAAGAGATGGAGGGAACTTCATTGATTTAGGCTTCCATAATTAGGAATAATTTGGAGAGATGATGCAATGAAATTTCTTTGTAGTATTTGTCATAAGAAGAACTTGTAAATAAGCAAATAATAGATCGAAATAATAATTCATACCCTGTAGAAAATATTTTTTATGAGGAAATACAGGAAATGCTATTTTCTCAGAAGAGCATCCTACAAGTAAAGTTGGCTGGAAGGTAATAAATGAGTCTATTATTTCCTGAGGCTTTTTATAGATTTTTACTGTCCTCAAGATCTCTTCAGTTCTTTGATTCCACTTTGCTGTGGGTTTTTCTAGGCATTGCAAACATATTTGTGTGTTTGATGGCTCAGCTGTGGCTGCCAAGAGCAGAGTTTTAAAAATGTGGTCCTAGGACCTCTAGCAAAGATTGACTGAAATCAGAATCTCAGGGGCTAGAGCTCTGAATCTATATAACAAATTCCCCAGGTGATTCACACACTGAAGTCTGAGAACCAATAGCATACATATTTGATTTCCAGGGAAAGTTTTTCTTCTCTCAATAATGACTCCACTGTTTGTCTCTTTCTGCCCCTCATTTTATTGATATATAATTGACATATTGGATAAGTTTAGGGTGTACAGTGTGATGATTTGATACACCTATGTATTTTGAAATGATTACCACAATAAGGTTAGTTAATAGCTTCATCATGTCACGTATTTACTTGTGTGTGCACGCATGTGTGCGCGTGTGTGTATGTATGTGGTGAGAATATTTAAGATCTATTCTCTTAGCAGCTTTCAAATATAATACAGTATTGTTAACATCGCCTCTTTACAAGAAATTGTGGTAGATATTCTTCTCAGTCCACAAACTCTGGTGCTTAAGAAAGCAACTCTCTTTCCTTCCTCCCTTCCTCTATCTCTCTCTCCTTCCCTCCTTCCCTCCTTCCCTTCCTTCTTTCTTCCCTTTCTTCCTTTCATCTTTCCTTTCCCCCCTCCTTCCTCCCATCCCTCTTTCCCATCCCTTTGCTTCATTTTCCCTTGGGTGTTGTCCCCTTCTGCGTGACTGAAACTTGGTTACTCTCAGTGGGAAGGGCTGGGGGGCAGTATAGATTTCAGTATTATATATATGATTTTCACTCATGTCCTCTGGGTGAGAACTCAGCCACATAGTGACTTCTGGGTGCAGGGGACCCTGGGCAAAGTCGTCTTGGCTGGGCAAACTCATGCCCAGCTAAGCTTTCATAACTTGGAAAAAGGGAAGAAATCATTTTGGAGGAATAACTAGCAAGCTGCCACACTTCCTTTGCATTTTCCTTTCCTCCTAATTTTGGCCAGCTACCTCTCTAGAAGTTTACCTGAAGATTTGGTTTATAGTAAGTGGTTTTTTTTCCCCTTCAAAGCTTGAGCAGTATTATTTGAAGCCTATTTTCTTGAGAATTGAGGAGATGCCTGGGAAAGGACTTGACCCGTGTTCACTGCCAAGTTTACGAAACCTCCAGGCATGTGGGAGAACTGGTGAATGTCCTGACAGGAGTCTGTGCAGAGGGAAGGATCTCCCCGGGGAGACCTCATCCGAAAGCAAGAAGCCTGCCAAAGCCAGCAGGGCCTGAAAAAGAGGTCTTTTGCCTTGGAAGGTAGCATCCCAGCTGATGCAGGGTGGTGATTATCGCCTAGCCACTGACAGCACATTGGGGTCACTGGGACAAATAGCATTGTGTAACACCCAGAAGAACTGTTTACTAAACCTATAACATTTTTGGACCTGAGATACACTGTTCTGGGGGACCAGGGCAGTAGTTTTTAACATGAATGGGAGAACCAGTTTCCTCCTGTTGTGCGGTAATGACCGCGCAGCTGGGCACCTCGCAGACCCAGCAGTGCATCTGTGCGGGACTGTGCAGTCTGAGGGAGCTCCAGGGAGGAGGACCCTCCATGTGGAAGTGACACAAGGCAGCTTGGGTGTTTGGTGGAACTGTCACTGGCATCAGAGAGAGCACCAGTCCCAGCTAAGGGAGAGACTGCCGTAGCCAGAGAAAGCGCTCAGAGAAAGTTCTAAGGAGACACGCTCAGCAGATTAACAGCAGTGCCCCAGGAAAGCAGCTTGGACAGTGGTGCGTCGGCTGGTGGGTGAGCACGTGTGAGACCCCTCATGGGGACCCCTCAGACGGGGAGTTTCCGGTGCACCAGAGCTCTTGCTTAAGCTGATGGAGCCAGAGACAGGGCAACTTAGATTCCTTCAGACAGAGACCTGTATGACTCAGGCCAGGGGCAAAACCTTCCCCTAGACTGCTAAGAAGCCACTTCCACCTGATGAACGCCACATTTTTAAAGCTCAGTCGTCACAATTTGAAAATACCTCATAATTTAAATTGTACTGGTTTATCCTAAAGAATACTCTCCGTGACCCTCATCTGCATGCCTCCAATGATTTGGATTAGTAGAGAAGGGACCACAGCTCAAGGTGAGACAGCGTGCATAGTAGTACAACTAAACCGAGAGAAATACTAGCAGCTAATCCTCCCTCCCTTGGGCCCACCCGGCACTGTTGCATTTCTCCTTTCGTTCGTTCTTCGCTGTCAGCCTTTTATTTTAAATTATTGGATTCTGAGAAGCTGGAAGATACCTCGGAGATTAGTTATAATCCAGGACGTGTGCAGCCCAGCTCAGAGAGGAAGGTGAAGTGACTTGCCTAAGATGACACAGTTTCTCGTTCCCTCTATTAGATTAGGGCACCCCTGCGGACCAGCTCTGGTGGCGCTGGCAGTGCTGTGCTCCGCAAGGCCCGGGCCCTGTCGCTGGTGGCGCTGCACGGAGCAGCGCAAACGAGCTGAACCGAATCCTCCTCCCGCACGACGGCTTTTCATTTTGGAGAACGGCAGCAAGACCAAGATCTCGCGAGAAGCCGTACTTGAATTTCAAGGCCTCGTTCTGGCGTGAGAAAGTAGGACTTGGATGCATCCTCTAGTGGGTGAAACTTAAACAAGAAAATGTATTTAACTGACACTTACGTAATTCTTACCATGTGCCAGGCGGTGTTCCAAGTGTTTTCCGAATTTTAATTCCTTTGGCCTTCATAAGAGGCCTGAGAGCTGGGTAGATCCTATTATCCTCAATTTACAGATAAGGTGGGCGAGGCATGGAGGGGCAGGCAAGTCACTCATGATGGATCAGACAGGGAATCATGACAGACCTGAGATTCAGACCCAGTCAGCCTGGCTCCACGCTGTGCCTCCAAGGGTGTGGACCACGTTCGGCGTTCTGGGCGATTTTCCCTCTCTTTTTAAAATTATTACTGAAGCGCAAGGCTTCCTTTGGCAGTTTCTGCAGCCTGGTCACAAGCACCGCGTGAGGCTCCAAGAAGCTGCTGTTGGCACAGCGGACACATTTTCAAGTCTGTGTCAGCACAGGACCCACTGCGGCCAAACATGACACAACGACCGAGGCTCGGGGACAGGAGCCCTGACAGCCCTCGGGCAGAGTCGGCGCACGGGCGCGCTGTGGCTTTGCTGACACAGCGGGTCAGCCTCCAGAGGCTTCCGTGGTGGCCGGGGTGGCATGGAAGGAAGTTAAAGCATCAGGGGTTATAACTTTCTTTCTGCATCTTGCAGAGGTTGTAATTCATTCTGGCGAAAGCCATGGCACTTCAAGCGTTAGGACTGTGTCCTTGGATAACTTTTCTTATCCAAGATTTGAACAAAGTACAAAAGTGGTTAGGTTGTCGTTTAGACTTGCCAGAGAACGGAGGAGTGACTGGAACAACTTGCCATAAAAGGAAAAGTACTCATTTCCAAAGCCTTTGAGGGAAATGATTGCTTTACTCAAATTTCAGATTTTCCCTCTAAGATACAAAACTAGCCAGAGACTCTTGGTTCGAACTGAGCTCGTTTCATCTTAATGATATATGGGACTTACTAGTAGAAAACTGGGGAGATTTTATACCTCACATGTAACCTAGAACTGGTATTTAGTGGGATAGTGGGAAATAGATCGAAAAGAAGTTATGGGTGAATACCAAAACTTTAAAAAAAAACAAAACTTTGAAATGTTCTTGGCTGTGATTGTCATAAAATATCAACTTTCAGTATCCTTATTTTAGCTCTTTGAGTTCCTAGGCTGCTGTGATTTGACCAGTGTAGAGAAAGGGGTCCTTCACTAATGTATGGTAATTTCCCAGCCGAAGCCCTATCTCAGGACAGACGGCTTGTCATCTGCTTAGTTGTTTCACAGAGATTCAATAAAGGGAGCGTCTTTTCCATTATAAAAAAGCAATTCCATTTTAAAAAGCTGGATAATTGTATACAGTTTAAATCAACCCTGAAATAATATTGGAACCAGATCAGATTCTGAGGTTAAAATAGATATCTTGGGACATATTCAACAGTTTGATGACAAAAGCCCACCTCCTGGGATTTATAGCTTGAGAGGCTTTCCCTGAATTTAGAAACAAATTAAATGGAAAGTCTTGAGCTGAAACGTGCAGCTCCCAACAATGTGTGGGGCTTAGACATTTACCGTATATTTTTCAAGATCAAAATACGTATCGAATCTCAACTAGATGCCAGGTACAATGTTGCACAGTATGAATAAGAGTTCTGACCTCAAGAGGTTTACAGATTAGATGATTTAAGGAGCTGTTCTGTAGTTTTTAACATTTTGGGGTCATGGACCTTGGGTTGGTTAGGATTAGATTTAGCTGCAAGTGAGAGAAGATCCCAAATAACTATGGTTTAAACAAAGTGGTAGTTTATTTCTACTTCCTGCAAACCTGGGCAATCTGTAACTAGAATGTCACCCTCATGATTGCCAAGGCTGGAGATTTCTAATATATTTTCTTGTCATCTTCAACATTTGACTTCCACCTCACATTCTCAGATGTCTGGTGAAGCTTCAGCCATCATGTTGGTGGAAGGAGGATGAAGACACTCTCTTCTTATTTAGTGACAAGACCACCTATTTATGCCTTGCTGTGAGGGAAGTTGAATAATAGAGTCTTTATTTTGACATTTCTTTTCTCAGCTAGAAATGAAGGGAAGAATGGATATTGGGAAGGTTGACAATCATCATTCTATGTGACAGATGCCTTTAAGAATCTTTTTAAAAACTAAGACCCCTTTAGAAAAATTCATATATGCACACACACATTTCAGTATGATTTTAGAGTTTTTGCAGACTTTCTCTCCCCTTGAGTCCAACCAAGCTCTCTAGGAATATGAAAATGCATCAATGATAATTTTCAGCAGACCACCACTGTCACAGGTAGGATTCTCCAGGAAGCAGAGCTGAGATGAAGTTAGACGTTTTAAACGATTTGGGGTGGGGAGGGAATAACACTTGTAGAAATAATAGGGGAGGAAATATTGGGTTGGGCAGGTGGGAGCCATCAGATAACTAGGTAGGGCTGAGAAAACTCTGCTAATGCAATGGGGGTGGGTACTTTCCAGCTCAGGTTGTCTGTTGGAGAAGTCTCACACTGGGCAGGAATGGCTTGGCCCTTATACCACCGCCTTGCTCTATTGCCCATTGAAGCTTTCTGGGCTAGAGTGAGATCTTGGGGCTAATTCTTAGAGGGGATCCTAAAAGGAGATATAAGCTGGAGGCTATCTACTAATCATAGTCTTTGCAGATGAGCGTCGAGTCCTTTCTTGAAGGAACCTGAATGGTGCATCTTGATGTCTTCCACAACCAGCTACCATTCAGAGGTTTAAATTGACATAGATCCATAAAAGCCAGCTGTGGGTGTTTATGTCACTCTTGTAAAATTGTACCTCTAGGTTAGCACTGACATTCTTGGAAATCTTCCTCATTTGCTTATCTTGCATATTGAGTTTATGATAAAGCCATTGAACAATGCCTCCTGACTCAATCACTTTGGCCATTTGTAATGAATAGCTCAAGAAAGGGTCAGGACAGCATCACTCTAGGAGAGGGAAATGGAAGAGAAACTTCATCACCTGCGCCATCCGTGGCTGAAACATCATCTCTATGACCACCTACTGACCTTAGAGGGGCTAATCTGGTCAACAGTTTGAGCCATAGACACCTCCATTATTTGAGAACAAGTTTCGTGGTAACAATTACTCATTAGGGCAAAGAGTGACATGCCACAGCTCTGTGTCCAGTTCAGGCAGGAAGAACACAGACCCTAAAGAACACTGACAAAATGGCTTAATTATTAAAATGATCAAAATGGAGCTCAGTTAATATTGTAGAAGTTTAGTTCACATTGTCATGAGTCTTGATTATTCACATAACTGAAAGCCTAGGAGCTGTATCATAATTAGGGAGGTATCAGCATGATGCTGCATAACTTATCTACAAACGATGAGCTTGCTTGGTGCCAGGAGGGCCTTTGCCATGACAACGTGTCAACCGTCTAGTGAAAATGTGAATTTAAGTTGTACAGTGTCATTTCTTTCTTATTGGACAACAACCGCCGAAGGTTAATTTGATTATACTCTTTGGTTCATGGCATACTAACTCATTGTACTATACAAGGCTTCATCCTTAATTTAATTTTATTTTCTATTATTCTCAATCCCAGTCTACCTACGTAGACATTCCTTCTAATATGGTTGATACCTGTACTTCAGTGGTCTGTATTCTTGTAAAATCTGTAGGGTTATGATGTGGGTGTCTGTATTTTAAATTTCTTTAAACTTTATCGATCCCCCTTAATTTTGAAAAAACTTATCATCATGTTTTAAAGTTATACTCACGTTGCTATACATCCACCTAGTTCCTTGCTTCTAACAGTTGCCTAGAATTCGAGAGCATGCCTCCACACCACTTTTAGACCCCTTCCCTAGTGACACATCTCTTAGGTCACTTCCAACTCCCTGATGCCACAGTCAGTGCTTTTGAGAGTCACATCTCCTGAGATAAGATACACGAAATATAAGCAGTAACTTGATGCCTTTAAGGCATTTTCAGAGTTGGAACTACAAAACCTGCTGAAACAGGAAGCAAAGCTTCCAGCACAATGGTACTCCACAGGGTGCTGTGGTTCTCCTCAGGTCGGAAGACATTAGGCAATATCTGGAAACGTTTTTGATCATCATGACTGGCATCTAATGTCGCTGCAATGCAAGACAGCTCCCGACAATGAAGAATTATTTGGTCTGAAATGTCAATAACACTGAGATTGAGAAACCTTATTATAGCAGAATTATTTTTAGTGCTGCAAATGTATTTCTTTTATGCATTCTTTGAGTTTTGGTCTGGATTGCTTTTCTTGTTTCTGCTTCCTTACTATTCTGTTACACTGACATTCCTTTCCTCAAATTTCCTTTTTTATTTATTGGCTCTGACTTCTGTTCTCTCTTGTTCTTTTGTGGCCACCTGTTTTGATTGGGATCAGTTCTTGGCAACTTCGTTCCACATACCTGCAGCCAGGTCCTATTGAATGGCTTGATCTGACTTTCCAACCCAATTCTGCCTACTCTTTAATATAATGCAGTAATATTTCTTGATATAAATCAATAACTTAATATTCTGATTCATACATCTGTGGAAGAGATGTTAGTTACCAAATTATCTCCATTCTCCACTTCTACCCTTCTAATAGGACACCAATTTTATTCCAGGTGGAATTAATAAAATATTAAATATCCAGGCTGCCTTTTCAATTATTTGGGACATGTAAGTAATGATTGTTGGGTAGATCTTCCAAAATGTTCCTTAAAGAGCAGACTAATATCTACCATGCCTTTTTTCCCTCTCTCTCTACCTCTTCCTTGTTTCTTTCTGTAATATAGACATAATTATTGGAACTCCAGCAGCCATCTTGCATAATGAGGCAACCTTGATGGTAGAAGTCAATTGTAAAAATAGTGGAGTAGAGATAGAGTTTGGGTCTATGATGATAGTGCAACCACTACAACAGCCCTAGTTCTTACCTCTGGAATTATTATATGTAAGAAAGAAACAATACTCAATCTTATTTAATGATAGCATGTGCTTAGCTCATGTGGATGCCCGCCAACCCTGCCCCAGAGAGAAGGATGCTTTCAGTGTGCTGGCAAAATGAAGTTTGAACCTAGCAAGCTAAAGATACGAATCCAAGACCGTGATGGACTCATGAAAGTAAATTCTCCTCTGTAAAGCCTCCCACCTCTCTGCCACTTTTCCCTGGTGATAGATTTTGATCTCACCTGCCCTCATGCTTCAAGATTCATGCCATCATAAGCATTCAATGTTTACTATCCACCCATGAAACCATCTTTTCTATTTTCAGCAAAATATTGTTTTAGAAGATGTTAACCATACATATATAGTACTTTCAGATATTGTTTACTTGGAAACATTAGCAAGAAGAAATGCCTCATGATCTGGAAAGGATACTGACCTTCAAACCTGGAGAAAGCACCAAATTTCCAAGGTGACCAAGAAAATAGTCAAGAATCATTACTGATTTTAAAAACCATTTCAGGGGAAAAACTTCTTTTTTTCTTAGATTCCATCCTAAAATGGTTTGCATTTTTGTGGAGGTTAAGGAGGTTGTGCCCTTATAGTTTAGGTCATGGAGGGCCAATATGAAGGTGGCAATGAGCTCTTCCTTAATTTTGATGTTATTTTTATGAGGCTGGAGGAACAATCGCATTAGCAGCATCCTTCTCATCCAGAGATATCAAGGGTTAGTATTTTGACTGGATGACTAACCTAAGGATGTTTCAGACACTACAAGATGAAGGTGACAATAATCCTTCTTAGGAGACTATAAGTGCTAAAGTGGAAGCAACCTCATGGATTTGGAAACACCAATGCAACCATCTCAGAATAGGATATCCCCTTATCGTATAAAGATCATGCTAGATCAAGTTTTATAGATGATCCAGTAGCAGGTGAGGCTGGGATTCACTGTTTCTAGTCTGGGGTATTTCTAGGCTACAGTCTTGGGGTACACTCTGAAGAGATTGCTATCTGAATGAATTAGTGCTGAGTCATGTGCATTTACCCAGTACCCAGAGGAGCTTTATGAAAGGCTTACCAGTGTCTTTTTTGTGTGTAACATAATCTGACAGAAGGCATGAGAGATGTTAGAGCTAACTCCTGGGGCAAAGCTTGAAGATGGAAACCATCAGGACATAACCAATAGTATAGTATTAGGGAATATAGGTGTATATAGCTATTTTTTGGATGGATAACCAACTTTCAGTCTCTTTGTACAACTTTACACCTCAAGATTTAATCAGATTTCCTTGAACCCCAAGCCTGTGGTCCTTCCCAATATCTCCAGTGATCTCAGAAGCTTAGTTTTCCTGACTCACTTTAGTTTTGAGTTCTAACTTCTCAGTTATACCTTCTCTGTCGTGAATTTTATGTACAACTTCTTTACACTCACTAAGCTGAACAATTATTTACATTTTTCAAAGTGCAAGAAAATATGGCATAAATATTCACCTTCTTGCAGGGAAACTGAGATAAAAGGGGTTAAGTAGCTTGCCCATAGTCACCCAACTAGTAAGTTAGAAAGAAGACTACAGCATGCGTCATGTTGTCAGGGACCTTACAGTCTTGTGACGAGGGAGATGATGACCATACAAAGAGATAATGTAATGGATGCAGGAAGGGGGCTGTGGAGTTGCTTTGCCTGGTAGAGCAAGAATATCCTCAGACAGGGAAGACTGCATTACACTGGAGTCAAGACCTGAAAGATAAACAAGCACTCAGAAGTTGAGAGGAGGGCGGGAGGGAGGAAATATGAGAACAAAAACCCAGAGGCAGGACAATATGGTGGAGAGTATGGTGGCATCCTCCATCACTGGGTTTAGGAAGAAGCAGAGGCAGATAAAAGGCTACTTAGGTAGAAATATGCTATGTTGAGGAGTTTAGGTTTTATTCCATGGGCATCAGGAGGCCATGGAAGGAGTTTAAACAGGAGAGGGGCATGATTGGATGTGTAGGTTAAGCTATTTTACTGAGTTCTCTGCCCACTGACAGCATCCTTATTCCCTACTGAAGCCTATCGACCAATGTGCTATTTAAACATGGGTCTTTGTACCCAAGAACTGTCCAGCATAAGGTGACTCACTGTAAGAGTAAGCACTGTTGGGGCGCCTCGGTGGCTCAGTCGGTTAAGCGTCTTCCTTTGGCTCAGGTCATGATCCCAGGGTCCTGGGATCGAGCCCCGCATCGGGCTCCCTGCTCAGGGGGGAGCCTGCTTCTCCCTCTCTCTCTGCTGCTCCCCCTGCTTGTGCTCTATCCCTCTATCTCTCTCAAATAAATAATAAAATCTTAAAAAAAAAAAAGAGTAATCACTGTTTCTGGCATGACATCATTGCCACTCCAAGAACAGGGAAGCCACAGAATTTTTCTCCATCAAATCTCTGGGTGTTCTGCTATCACAAGTCAGAAAAAGATAGCTTCACATTCTTTTCAACTTCATCTCCAGCCTTCCAATGAAAACCGAATTATGGCCCATGGAAGAAAAGGATCACCCTGACCAATCCATAGACCCTTTATTACAAGTGATGCTGGCCTCAGCCAAGCCTCCATGACCTACCCAATCAAATTTTCTATTTCTTTTCCTTAAAGATCCTGGGGATCTAAACCAGCAACCACATCCCTCCATTGCACGGGTCTTGGAAATGAGGTTACTCGCTCACGCCATAGCAGTTAAAGGCGTAACATGCTCTTGAGAGAGACTCTCTCTGGTTCTGAAAAATAATGCTCTTTTCAGTATGGTGAAAGTGCTCTCTTATAATTTATTTAAGATGTCATAAAGTTTCTGCCAACCCTGCCCTTTCAAACTCCAATCTCAAATTCTAAACTGGAGCACTGAGCAGCAATTTTCTTAAAATTCTCCTAATCATTCTGCCATAAGTAACCTTTCCCAAAACAATCTAGTAGCATGAGTGTTTTCCTTCAAAGCAAATGTTCCAAACTTCATTTTTAATATTTTTTCCCAAGGCAGTCAAAACTATCTGAAATGTACACAAGACTTATAAAATGGCAATACAGTTACCTTAGTAAGACTTTAAACTCATATCGAGTTTCTGAAGTCACAGTTCTTCTTCAGGACAGGCCTGAGGCGAAATGATACCGGAGGAAATAGTTGTACATATTCCGTTGCCAAACTTTCTCTCAAGAATGTCTGCTTTTGGATTTTATACCTCGGTGTGCCTGTATAGTCATGTACTACCTCTCCCAGAGTAATTTTTGTTTTGAGAGTAATTGCTACCTCACAGTGTCCAGATTTACCCTACCTGAGATTTGGATGAATCCGAGGGGCAGGGTTGGGTGGATCCTGTCCCTATTTAATGAAACCATTATGTGTCTATTAATTAACCTAGGGAATAAGAAGTCTCTAGGAAAAATAACTCCTGAATTTACAAATTGCCTTTAGACTCGTATAGATACGCCTGATGGACTTGGGGGCCAGGGAGCCCAATATTAGTAATCATATGATTATATATG
Organism: Mirounga angustirostris; assembly: GCF_029215605.1. NCBI lineage: Eukaryota > Metazoa > Chordata > Mammalia > Carnivora > Phocidae > Mirounga > Mirounga angustirostris. The sequence goes on along the minus strand of NW_026991709.1, from coordinate 116,573,750 downwards.
TACATGATGATTTGATTCCTGTTTACTTCTTCTACTAGACTGTGGGCACCATGATGGTGGAGGCCATGACTGTTTTTTCTCATCATTGTATTTTCCACACACAGCACAGGGCACACAAGGGTAAATGAAAGTATGGAGGGGGAGAATAGAATGGTCTGAAAGCCACTTGAGAGACACATACAGGCACACATGATACAACATAGACATAGAGGTAAGAGAAGGGGAGTGTCTTCATCATCTCAGGCTGCTCTGACAAAATGTCACAGACCCGTGACTTAATAACAGACATTTATTTTTCACATTTCTGAAAGTTGAAAAGTCGAAGATCAAGGTCTGGGTTGGTTGGTTTCTGGTGAGACCTTTCTTCTGGGCTTGCAGATTGTCTCCTTACCTTGCTGTGTCCTCACATGATGGAGGGAGAAGAGGAGAAGGAGGCGGGGGAGAGACAGAGAGAGAGAAAAGAGAAGAGAGAGAAACCTCTTCCTCGCCTCATAAGGCCAATAGTCCTGTTGGATTAGGGTCCCACCCGTATGACCTCGTTTAACCTTAATTAACTCCTAAAGACTCTATCTCCAGATTCAGTAACATTGGAGATTAAGGCTTCAACATAAGAATTTTGGGAGACACAAACCCATAGAGTAAGTTTCAGAGACAGAAGGGCTTGAGGTAAAATAATAGTGATTTACTCATGATCTGTACAGTCTCAGGGAGTTTAAAGTTTCTGAGTCTCAGTTTCCTTACAAAAAATTGAAGATAAATAATACTTACCTGGAAGTTTATCAAAAGAATAACTAACATAAATACAAACTTGACCCAGGGCTTACTCAAGGCAGGCACCCAATAAATAGTGTCTTTCTTTATTATCCTCGTGAGGCTCTCTTGGGGCTGGCCTCAGCTGGGACTGAGACATTCCTGGGAAACACTGGTGGGGTGAGATGTCCAGAAGCCTGTTTACATGGGGATCCTTGATAAAAGAAGAATCTGGGTTCAAGAAGCCTGACTATTAAATATCACCTGCTCATCATATAGGTGAGAATATAGGCGAAATGAGTTTGAATGACAACTAGTCCCTTAGATCTGTCTGAGCCCTCATTTGACTTGTGCCCAAGTCCTATGGTGACTGGAGGCAGGGACAAAGATCCCAGTAAAAATGATTAGCAATTTCACTATAAGGCCTATGTAGAGAATACTAATAGTCTTATTTGGGTATTTCTGTCAAAGAATGAAAAGAGAGAGAGAGAGATTGAAAAGAAAGAGAGAGGGACAGAGAAATTCTTTGTTATAACACAATAGAGCAAAGTGCAAGCCTGGAATCTTGAGTTCTCTGTTGTCTCAGCTGTGGCCAGATATGAAACTGTCCTGTGAATATCTGATGAGAAAAGTGGTGCCTGTCTGACCAGAAGAAATACTTCAGAATTTGTGTCCAGATAGGAGCAGATATGTTCCAGAGCATGTCTTCTAGCTTCTTTTTAGGTAGATTGAGTCAAACGGAGCAGAAAAGGGCAAAAGATGAAGTGATCTGGATGATTACTGTTAATTTGACTACTTTGGGTTGATAACTGCCTGGTATTTTTATTGATTATTTAGTGAAGTACACAGGAAAGAGAGCTTGACCTGCAACCAGAAATCCCCCCTCAAGCAAACCCAATTATGTTACTTAGCATCCTTTTTTTAAAATGCAAGCTTTATCTTCCTTATATGTAACATGATGATTGCCACATTACCCTACAGGACGATTTTATAGGGTGAGTGAGATAAAGTATGAAGTACTTGGCACCTAGTAGGCAAGTGAGCACACTTAGTGAATTGAGTTGCCTGGGCAGCCAGACTCAGAATTTTGTCAGCTCTGCCATCAACTAGCTTGTCCACTTTAGCATGTGTTTAATTATTGTTGACTTACTGGATTTTGCCTTCATACAATGTCAATCTTAACAATTTCTCTGATCCATTTCTACTTTGCCTAGGCATCAAATGTTCTATTTTTTAAAATTTGCTTTGTAATTCATTGGTAATAGGCACTGGTTGTGTGATTGCAACCTCATTGCTGAGGCAGCATTTTGAGTGAACTCCCATATAGTCCCAGGAAGGAGTCCTTTTGGACTTTATGATGCATCAAAACAGTGAGACTGTTTCTGAAGTGATATTTTCCATAAGAACTCTGGCTCCATCTTTTCCGAAGCAAGCTGGGGACATTGGTTAATCCATTTAAACTCTTTTTAGCCAAATTCCTAATTTATAAAAGGGAAGGTATTGAGATGGAGAAGATGAGTTTAAAACAAAATGTAGTGATTCAGTGCTAAGGGAAATCGGTCCTGAAGAGAATTTGGTTGGTCTACCCTGAATTAGATCCTTCAACTACAGCAAATGTTAAGCTTGTAGTAGAGTAAGTGAGGAGAAATGAATTGGCACCTTGCATTATTTTTCTATCTTGTATGTTCCCTCTAAAGAAACAAGAGGACTTAAGTTGGGATTCTTCCCAAGGTCTGAGCTTTCCTTGTCTCCAAAGGAGAAGTAACAGACTTTCATGAAAGACAGTTTCAGGCACATCAGAGTTGACCCAAAGAGCAAGAGATAACTCTGGTGGTACTTTGTATTCTCAGTGGGGAATTGCTCTACCCAAGAGTTTGATGCCTCAAACACTGAGAAGGAAAACAGAAGGGTTGCAGGTGATCCAATGAAGGAAGACACAGCACCCTGGAAGTGGCAGGACCTTGTTGTGAATGTCTGCCTGTGGGTATGAGGGATGGCCACTCGGCTCAGTAAATTCTTCCCTGGTGATGCTTAGTGCTGAGGGTGGTGGAGCCACAGACCTTGGAAAGGGTTTTGTAAGACTTGTCGGAGAGCATCCTCACCATCGACATGGTAGACTAAGTAGATGCTTCATTCTTATCTTTGCAGGGTTAAGTTCTAATATAATGGATGTGAGGGTGACGAAACCATAAAAATTTATGATATTGAACATTGTGCTGATGTTGGTCAACAGTTGCAGGATTTTATACATGTTACTAATCCATTTCATTCTTGGATGAAAAATTACTCCTTCAGTAAGTCATTTACATGCCTAAATGGGAACCACTCATGAAACATTTATTGTTTTGTAGATGGGAAAGTTTTCTTAAAGACATAAAACAAGCAAAATGTCAAATCAGCATATTAAAAATTTAGGAACAGCCTAAATATCCATTAGCAGAGAATGGATAAATTGTAAAGTTTTTTTTTTTAAAGATTTTATTTATTTATTTGAGAGAGAGAGAATGAGAGAGAGCAAGCACATGAGAGGGGGGAGGGTCAGAGGGAGAAGCAGACTCCCTGCCGAGCAGGGAGCCCGATGCGGGACTCGATCCAGGGACTCCAGGATCATGACCTGAGCCGAAGGCAGTCGCTTAACCAACTGAGCCACCCAGGCGCCCAAATTGTAAAGTTTTAATAGAATAGAATTGAATGTTAGTATTTCTCAAACTTCAGAGTTCATCTAAGCCATACAGAGATCCTGTTAAAATATAGATTCTGATTCTGTAGATCTGGGGTGGATCCTAAGATTCTGAATTTCTAACAGACTCCCAGGTGACACAGTGCTGCTGATCCACAGACCCTACCTGGAGTAGGTAGTTTCTACCAAGAGATAAAGTGAACCAGAGCCACACCTGCCAAGATAAATAAATCTCAAAAGTATAACTTTGAGGCAAAAAAATACATTGTAGAAGGATATGTAGGCTAAGATACAATTTACATAAAATATAAATAGTGCAAATATATTTTTATTGATGTGTGATGCATGTGTAGTGAAAGAGTAAAAATAAGCACAGTAATGATAAACATTCAATTCATAATAGTGGCTATCTGGGGGAATGGACAGGAAAGATGTGGAAATTATAGGAGGCTTTGATATGATCTACAGTATCTGTTTCTTAAGCTTGCTGGTGGGTACAAAGGTGTTTGTAACACTATTTTCTGTATTTTTGTATATCAACGTTAGGATTAAGGGCATGTGTATATATGGACGCATGCGAACATGTGTTACTTCAGCGGTCTAACAAAGATTTTGTATTAAAATTTGAGCCTTTTTCCTTGTGATCTTTTTCCTTATGATCTCTTCAACTAAAGATACAGTTGAAGAATCATCACAACTGAGTTTGTTCCTTGGAGAAATGGAAGGTGGGTAAAGAACAATCAATCAACAGTGCTATATTTGGAAAAGGAAAACAAAATTTATTTAAGAAAAAAATATATTTTCTTAAGTATCTTTAGCAGAGGTGTCTATTTTTTCCATGATAGGTAATTCTACGCATACTTCATTGTTAACATTTAAAATTTTCCAAAAAATAGATGTTGTCATTCTGGTAAAAGATGAGCTTATATAAAAGGTGTTATTTAAAAACAGCTGATGTTTTATCACTAGCCACATGTAACATTGATGTACTTACAAAGAAACATTTCTGTTTAGTTACTGTATCTTTGGTTAAATTAGTTTTAATTTTTTTCTAAAAGAAATTAAGAAAGGACCAGGGATTTCAGTGAGTAAAAATAAGTATAACAACTATTAAAAATGATTAGACCTACAAGAGGTAAAAATGAGCAAAAGATACAAATAGAATTCTCATAAAAGAAGAAATATAATTAATATATAAATACCTAGAATTATGTTCAGTTTTGCTGGGTTTGAAAAAACTGCATAATAAAACAACTATGAATGATGTTTTTTGCCCTTCTAATTATCAAAAAGTTTTTATTATTTTTTTAAAAACTGCAATATTTAATTCTGCTGATGTGGTAATGCAAGCACTTTTTTTTTATTTGTAGTAGAGTAAATTATAACAATTTGGGACACTATTTGGCAATATATGCCAATAATTAAAAAAAAATGTTCACATTACCTACTGAAGAGTCTCTTTTAAGAATTTTATCTGAAATTCAAGAGAACATGTATAACTCTTTTCATCACAATTTTATATATAGCAATGAAAATTTTTGAAATAACCTATGTTGGTTTGGATTCTACAGGACAAGGTTGTGAAGATGAGACTATACATGTAAGAAATTTACTGGAGGAAACTCCTGTGAAAGATAAAGAAAGGGATACGGGAGGTAGAAGAGCCCTCAGACTGAGATAGAGTTCTGATACCTGTGAAGGGAAAGGACTGGATAGGATGAGCCTCAGACTGGAGTGTAGTTCTTAGAAAATCCTGGCTATAAAGATGGGGGTCCTTGGAGAAAGACTGTAGAATTCCTGCTTTGAGTAGGAATATCCTGGCTCTCGTGTCCACTCTATGCTCTGTCACTGGCTGAGAACAGCTCTGGAGAACCCTGGCCTTGGTGTGAACATCATGGCAAAGCCAAAGGAACAGTAAGTAGCTGGGGCTGTCAGTTAATTATACTAACTGCTGCAGTTCCTCTTGGAGATCTGAGCGGTACACATCCATGACAGCATAGGGCCACTATGTCTAGAAGATAAAGTTTTAAGGTAAGCCACGCATTAGTCAGGGTAGGCTTGATGATGTAACAAACAACCACCAGCATGATATAATACAATAAAGTTCTAATTCTTGCTCATGTCACAGTCCCATCAGGTATTGGGTAAATGGCCTTTTGTGTAGTGATTCAACAATGCAGATTCTTTTCATCTTCTATGATTCCTGAGTCTTCAACTTGGTCTTTGTATTCAGCTGAGGGAATAAGGAAGAGAGATAGATAGGAGATAGATATATAGACATAGATATATCAACCTTGGAAAACAACCTAAATCTATGAAGAGAAATAATTCAAGAAAGAAATTTTCTAGAATATTAGCATAATTGTCTTAGGATGTGCCATTGTGGAAGTTTTCTTTCTCTTTTTCTAATTTATATTTATGATTGCTTTTAAAGAAGAAAAACTTGATTTTTTTTAATGGCAAGAAAAACTAAATCATTTTAAATGTTTATTATTTTTCCAATTATTTTTCTCTACATTCCTACAAATTGTCATATTATATTTATATAAACAGAATCTATAATGAAAGATGTGAAAGAATTAACTCCAGGCTGCTAATAGTAATTACCTAAAGATTGGGCTGGGAATGAGAAAGGGTGACCTGAGTAAAAAGAAACAAAAATATTCTAGCAAAAGGAATAATTTATAAAAGGAATATACCCTGCAGACATTTAGCACAGAATTTTAGTGTAAATTAGAGTTTAAATTTTAGGACATAACATTGTTTTGTTTTTGAAAAACATATTTTATGTCATTTAAAAATTAAATTACTGATGTTTGCATATTTAACTCTTAACAATTGAAGGAACTTCCATGTTGTTATCATGAGGTAATTTTGTTTTGATCCTCTGGAACATCTGTATTCTGCCCCTCTCCTCCACCTCTGGCCTGCCTCTGCTCTCAATAAAGCAGCTGCCATTGCCCCCTAGTAAGGCTCTGGCTTCTTCCAATGCCAGGTTCTCTCCCAGGAGGTTAGTGCTATTTACCTAGGATTTAATTAACTAGGATTCATACCACATATGTAGTGAAACCAGTAATTTAAAACAAAGCAAAACAACACACACGCAACCTTCAAAAACACAGGGGTTGACACATTTTACAGTAAATTTCTCTCCAAAATATCCTGATATGAAGTAAACAAATGGTCAGTTTAGCTTCCTTTTCAAAACCAATCGGCCATTTCCCAAAATAAATTAATCAGACTCTAGGGATCTCCATTCTATGGTGATATTTACTTCTCTTCATTGGCTTCGATCTTGGAGTCCAGATGGGACTAAAACCAGCTAAACTTTCTTTTTGATTGGTTTGGGGTTGCTGTAGCGCTGGGGGCAATCTCTGGTGAATTTGGTTGATATGATTTTGGCCCCTCAAATGAAGAGGCTCACTTATCCTCAACCCTGAGTCTCTAATAAATCTACTTATTTCCCATATACAAATATTAGTAGCAAGTTGGCATAGACTTTTAACCATTGCTATTTATTTGATGAAACCTCACCATAATCATCATTATCTGAGCCAATTTTGTACTGATTGCTAGAGTGGATGCTGATAGGGAATAACGGAAATAAATTATAAGTGGTCCATTTGCTTAAAATAGCCATATGTAGTGCACTTGTTTCATAACATGCTAGTCTGACTTCATTTGTGTTGAAAAGGAATATTCTAGATTCCTTCAGAAGCCATAGAAATACCATAGCTAACAGTTGTTCTCTGGAATGAACCTTAATATTATCATGCAACTCAGACTAGTCACACTTTGCTGGCAGTTCTTCGGTTTTGGGGCCCAGATTATGATGAACAGTCTCATCAGGTGATTTTATGTGTGAACTTAATGTGTCTGTGAGAACTGGCATGTCTATGATTTGTGAACTTTGGATTTGGCTATGCACTACAACTTGGTTGATTAATACCCGCAGTTCCAAACATGGGTGTTAGATGAGCTATTGCTGATGACTTTGAATATGTCTTTTTTTTTTGCAATCTTTTACTTTCAGTTGCCATTTATTTTATTCTCCACTGCCCAATTTAGAGACCCAGATATCTGACCCACAGGGATGATGATGTAGAAATACTCTGCTCTTTTTATCCTTGGATTGCAGGTAAACTGTTATCTAAGCCAACACTGGGAAAATATAGTCTTTCAGATTCATTCAACACTTGGCTTAGATTTTTATCAACATGTTTACAGGATTGTTACCCCAGTGTAATTAATAATATGCTCTCATCTCCATGTTATTTTCTTTGATCTGTTGCTGACTCTTAGCATTTCTTTTTTTCTGTAGTATGCTGAAGCAGCGTAGGCAAGTAATACCAGGCAGGGGTACAGGTAAGTATAACCAAAAGAGAGATTCTGATTTGGTCTTCCACCAAGTAAGTAACTACTTCATACTTGAATTGTTTTTTAATGTAGCAATTCTTTAAATTGTTTCCATATTTAGTTTCAATATTAAGTCCTGCCTTGCAGTAATACTTTTTATTTCAATGGAGTTTATCCTCCCTATTTATCCACATGTTGGAATGATTACGGAGCTGAGCACTGGATCTCCCCACCATTAGTGGGGAAAGTGCAGCATTAACTAGCTGTCTCCCTCTTCACGAGTCTGAGTCCAGTTGGAAGGAAGGAAGACCAATGTGGCATTTCCATGCTATACTACTTTTGGGGAGAACCAGGTGCACAAAGATCTATTGTGATTCGAGGATGGTTGCTCCCACAGAGCATAGCTCTCCCATGCCCATCTTCTTCATTCTGGAGTTTACTCACCAGTCCCCTGTGAGAATAATTGTAGAGGTCTGATAAAATTAATATGCCGAATGCTGGTAAACTCTTTGAAGATGAGAAGTACTTTACAAGTGCTAATTATAATTTGTTTAAATATTTTAACTTTTTTATTATGTGAAATGTTATCTATGGAGTATTTGTTGACAAGTTAAATGTGCTGAAATATCTTTGCTTTGAGGCAAGACAAATAAAGTGGTTTAAGCCAAAATATTGATTCCAAAATTTTTCTTTTTTGACTGTTGGCTGAAAACCAAACTAAGTCCAGCCAAACCAAAATAAATCAAGCCAAACCATCCACTCAATAATGTCCTATCAGTAGTCAACATATCTTATTATTTCACCATATAATGAGGTAATTTTATGTGCTTAATATTATGGGTTCAGAAGTTTCAGAAACTGCATACAAATTCAAACTTTGCCAATTACTAGCTGTGAAATATCGGGCAGTCATTTAACCTCTTGAGATGCCAGTTTTTTCATCTGTAAAATGGGATGTTGGGAAGACTAAGTTCTATAGTGGGTTTGTAAAATAGTGGCCATTCAAAATAAGTGCTTGGTGAGTCTGTTTGGGCTGTGATAAGAAAAATGCCATAGACTGGGTGGCTTAAAGAACATACAATTATTTCTCATGTTTCTGGAGGCTAGGAAGTCCAAGGTCAAGGTGCCGGAAAATTTGGTGTTTGGTAAGAGCCTGTTTTCTGGTTCATAGTTGGCCATATTCTTGATGTGTCCTTACATGGCAGAAGTGGCAAAGGAGTTCTCTGGTGTCTCTTTCATGAGGACACAAATCCCATTAATGAAAACTCCACCATCATGACCTAATCACCTCTCAAAGGCTCTACCTCCGAACACCATCACATTGGGGGTTAGGATTTCAACATGTAGATCTGGAGGACGGGAGACACAGACATTCAGTCCATAATAATGCTCAAGGAATACTAGGACCCAGGATTTGCAAAACACTGATGTTCAGCCAGTGTTTCAGTATCTTATTTTTCCAAACCCATGAACTATGGCCAGCATCTGGACTGATTGGTGATGTCTGAATCTAATTAACTGGTGTCCTTGGTGTACTAGTGCTTGAACTACCACATAGGTAGTAGTATGTTGTTGTTAGACTATTTCAAAGCTAGAAGGGGGGGAAAAAGCCTTTGTAGTCTTTAACTCCCAACACTTCAAATTCTACTCCTCTCACCCTTTTACCATATTTCCCAATAAAAACAAAGTAATGAAACAAAAAAAAAAAATCCAGTGCAAACAACAGAATGCTCCTTTTGGAGACAATTTTATCGATGTGTTGTCTAAAGAAAAATGTAAAATGTAAACAATAGCAAAAGAAGTCCACTGTTGGTTTCAGAAAATCTTCCCTAAGCTATTAAACTTTTAGTTACTTTATGTTTGGGTACCAGCTGAGTGCTTCCCGTTGTTATGTTATCTTTTGGATCTTCTGTTATCTGGAGCAAAGTCTCTCTCTCTCTCTCTCTCCCTCTCCCTCCTTCCCTCTTCCCCATCCCTACCCCTTCAGTCTGTAGAGAAGGTGACATAGCCTTTGTTGAGCCACTGACTTGCTATGTGACTCTGGCCTCCTCATAACTTCTGTGGTCCTCAGTTTACTCTCTTGGTAGCATGATACATGTAAGTGATAGCTATTGGGTTTTAATAATGATGTTATTTTAGCCAAATATATAAGAATTCCTAATCCTAGACTAGAATTTAACCTTGCCCAAGAGAGGTCTGGTCTTTGCCCTTGACTAGAGGTTATCTTTAGGTCCTTGGAATGTCCTGTCTAATAAGAGTGTCTTTGGGGCGCCTGGGTGGCTCAGTTGGTTAAAGTGACTGCCTTTGGCTCAGGTCATGATCCTGGAGTCCCTGGATCGAGTCCCGCATCGGGCTCCCTGCTCGGCAGGGTGTCTGCTTCTCCCTCTGACCCTCCCGACCCTCCCCCCTCTCATGTGCTCTCTCTCAGTCTCTCTCTCTCAAATAAATAAATAAAAATCTTAAAAAAAAAAAAGAGTGTCTTTGTTTACCTGGGGGTTTTGAGCCATGTCAGAAAGTCTAAAATGTGATTTATGGTAGTGACTGGGTCACACAGTATTAGCTTGCTCCATAAAGAGACTGGAGACTAATGTCAGCTATGTGGCAGTTGATGGAGCCCCAGTAAAGACACCAGAGCTTAGGTAAGCTTTACTGGTTGACAAAGCTCTATGCATACTGTCATATATCATTGCCAGGAGGAGTTAAAACTAGCCATGACTCCACAGGGAGAGGACAACTAGAAGTTCAATGTGTGTAACCTCCTGGATTCTGCTTTCTGCGTCTCTTCCCCTGGCTGATTTTAATTTGCATTCTTTATCTTATAATAAACTGTAACTGTGAATATGATAGCTTTCAATAAGTTCTGTGGGTCCTTCTAGTAAGTTATTGAAGCTCAAGGTTATCTGGAGGACCTCTGAACTTTGAATTAGTGTCAGCAGTGAGGGTAGCCTTGTGGACTGCGCTCCTAACTTCATACTACCATATAGAGCTTTGTTGAAGGTTGACTTAGATTATATATGTTAAAGCACTGAGAACAGTGCCTGGTACAGAGTAAACCCAAATAAAGCAGCTATTGTAATTATTATTTTCTATCTTCTGAAGTAATACCATACTGCGAATGTAGGACCTGAGAAGTTAGTCCGGGTTGTCAAATGTAGTAAATAAAAATACAGAATATACTTCTACTATTTTTTTTTTTTTTATTGATGCACCTCAGTGGCTCAGTAGGTTGAGCGCCTGACTCTTGATTTCAGCTCAAGTCGGGATCGCAGGGTTGTTAGATTGAGCCCCACGTCAGGCTCAGCCCGCAGCATGGAGTTTGCTTAAGTCTCTCTCTCTCTGTCTGTGCCCCTCCCTGCCACGTTGTCTCTCTGTCTCAAATAAATAAATCTTAAAAAAAATTTTTTTTTGTTAATCTGAAATTCAAATTTAACTGGGCTTCTTATATTTTATCTGGCAACCCAAGACATAGCCCAACAGGTTTATTTTCTAGATAAAGAAGCTATGTTCACAGAGGTTAAACATGCCAGTATCCATAGTTAGAATGTAGTTTTTCTGGGATGAGGATGCAGATCTTTTGATTCCTAGGTACTTAGGAAAAAAGCCTAAAATAAAAAAAACCCTAAAACCCTAAAAGATGAGATCCACTCCTACCTTCACCACACGACTGACTCCAGGCAATTTTACCTCTGTGAGCCTCAGTAATAACAACACCTAATAGGGCTATTGTGTGCATGAAAGTGAAACAATGTTGGTAAAGTGTCCAGGTAGAAGAGAAATCCCTTGAAAAGAAGACTAACAAGGGAATGTAAAAGCTAGTGACGTGTAAGGAGGGGTTCTTAAGTCTGCACACCTATAGCCACTTAATAGGGGAATCCTAAGCGGTCTCCTGGGTTCTATCTAGAGAGTAAACACTTGACAGAGAAATTTAAATCTTATATGTTAGAATAAGCCATTTGAAATCTATTCTGAGTATAACTCTAGTCAATTCCTTGATACTATAAATATTTTCCATGTCTGTTTGAGGGAAGTTGGTATTTTCTGGGTACATAGCACATGCACTTAGAATTTTCCTGATGCTGTTCCTTTATGCTTGTTTAGTTCTTTACAATTTATAAAGCATTAATACTTCCATCTTCACAATAACTGGAAGGGTAGACCGAGCAAATAGTAGAATCTCCATTTTACAAATAAGTAAGCTGGGGCTCAAAGAATTTTGGGCATGTCCAGGTTCACTGGCTCATATACTTAGGAGAAGTATGAGATCTTCCCACACCTGGTCCAGGGATTTCTTCACTAGTCAGAAGTTCATGATTCTAGTTGTACAGAGCAGGATTATAAATGAATTAGAGAACCATTTCCTTCTGTATTAGTCTGCTCTTATAACCACAACAAAATATCATACAAGAGGTGGCTTAGATTACAGATATGTACTTTCTTAAAATTCTGGAGCCTGGAAGTACATGATAAAGGTGCCAGTAGGATTGGTGTCTGGTGAGGGACCTCTTCCTGGCTTGCTGTGTCTTCATATAGCCTCTTCTCTGTCCACTCACAGAGGAAAAGAGAGAGAAAGATATCTCTGGTGTCTCTCCTTTTTTTTTTTTTTTAAGATTTTATTTATTTATTTGACAGAGAGAGACACAGCGAGAGAGGGAACACAAGTGGGTGGGAGAGGGAGAAGCAGGCTTCCCGCTGAGCAGGGAGCCCGATGCGGGGCTCGATCCCAGGACCCTGGGACCATGACCTGTGCTGAAGGCAGACGCTTAACGACTGAGCCACCCAGGCGCCCCAGTGTCTCTCCTTCTTAAAAGGACATCAGTCCTGTAAGATTGGGGCTCTATTCTTATGACCAAATTTAACTTTAATTACCCCCTTAAAGGCCCTATCTCCAAATACAATCACATTGGAACTCAGGGCTTCAAAATGTGAATGGGGGAGGAGGTGCAATTCAGTCCATTACACCTTTTTATCCTGAGCTCACTGTTAATGCCAAGTGATGTAATGGGGAAGAGTGAGATATTTACATGAGACTGATGAGATCCACTCCTACCTTCACCACATGACTCCAGGCAATTTTACCTCTGTGAGCCTCAGTAATAACAACACCTAATAGGGCTATTATGTGCATGAAAGTGAAACAATGTTGGTAAAGTGTCCAACTGTATAAATTCGTAAATTGTTCAAAAGTTAATTCCCTATCCCTTTTTTTCTTTCTTTTTTCCTTCCCTCCTTCCTTCCCTTTTTTTAGCATATTAACTTTTATTTTTTATTTATTTTTTATTATTATGTTATGTTAATCACCATACATTACATCATTAGTTTTTGATGTGGTGTTTCATGATTCATTGTTTGCGTATAACACCCAGTGCTCCATGCAGAACGTGCCCTCTATAATACCCATCACCAGGCTAACCCATCACCCCACCCCCCATCCCTATCCCTTTTAATGTTACTAATAAGGAAAAAATGAAATATTGGTTCACTTGTCTTGATCAATATATTTGATTTTGGGGAGGAGAATTATGAGGTTCAATCAAGTTTTTAAATAATGCTTTTTTTCTGCATTGTTTTCACAGGTTCCTCATTTTCAAATGGCATTTGCTTTTAAACCATATTTTTATGGTTTAAACATTCATGTTTTACTCGAAGGATCTCTGTAAAAGTCTTGTCTATGGGTGGTCTGAAACTGAGTGTTTTAGATGAAACTATTTATTTTGCAGATAATTCAGTACCAATCTTGTTTTGAGTTTCCTGCCCTGGATAGTATTACATTTTACAAACATATGAGTGAAACATGCTGATGTAAAAAACAAAGACGCATTCATTCAGAACAAACACAACCTTCCCAAATCATGAGGATCAACTACAGACTTGTCTATACAATTCGTCTGACTAATGTCTATAGCACACTTGGCTACAGAAATTGTTTGAATCAACATAGAAATACACGATGCTTATTTTACAGGGTGCCACAATTTAGTTTTTGTGTTGGGAAAGAATTGCAGCACGATTTTGACCACATTGAAAGCAAAGCCAGTTGATTTGGAGAGTTTTCAACTTGATTTTGGACATTAAAAACTTTGAAGTATAAGAAAGGGTGGGTTCATCCCTTCAATTTTTCATGATTTTATTACCATCCCTTGCTGTACCTCCTTGGAATATTCAAAAGGAGAAGTCTAGCTTCTAGCTGCTCCTTTTGCTTAGAACATTGGCTGTAGATTGAAACCACCTGAAGTTTTTAATATCCTGATGCCAAAGTCACTTAATCCAATTAAATCAGAACTTTTGGGGTGGGCATAGGTATCCGTGAGTATTGTTTAGAGTTCTCCAGGTATGTCCAATCAAGATTCAACCATCATCTTAGAAGAAAAAAAGACAAATCCTTTTGACTAACAAAGTAGTTTTCAACCAGCTGAACATTATGTCACATGGGGGAATAAAGAGAGACTGTCAATACCTGGAGGTCCACAATAAGGTGCTCTCATTTCATTTGTTTGAGATTTTTTTCTGTTAGACAATACCTTCTCTGTATTAATATCTGGAGCTAAACCCAAAGCTGTGTGAGCTATGAGAGCAAAAGCAGTAAGCTCCATTTCTCACCTCTGCAGATCTCTGGATGGTGCTTAGGTACCCAATTCTTAGGTTCTCTTATCTTTTATTGAATGCTTTTACCTTCCACTTCCATACAAATATTCACATGTAAGACAAAGGAAAAGGTAAATATGTACTTCCCAAAAGATGAATTGCACATATAAGAGGAACAAAAATACTTTTAAGCCAAAAATGTTTTAAAACATACACACGCACGCACACAAAATCAACAACAGTTAAATTACCTTTGAGCATTTACATTACCAGGAACTATGCTAAATATTTCTTGTTCTTTTTTTTTTAAAGATTATTTATTTATTTGAGAGGGAGAGAAAGTAGAGAGAGAGCACGTGAGTGGAGGTGAAGGAGGCAGAGGGAGAAGGAGAAGCAGGCTCCTCAGTGGGCAGGGAGCCCGATGCGGGGCTGGATCCCAGGACCCCAGGATCATGACCTGAGCCAAAGGCAGATGCTTAACTGACTGAGCCAACCAGGCACCCCATATTTCTTGTACATTTTCTTATTTGAGAATCTAAGAATCCTGTGAGGTAAAGACTACCATTAACCTCATCCTTTCCATGTGAAAACTGAAGGTTTATTTCCAAGGTCACATGCCTATTAAGTGGCAGAGTGTCAGGTCTGAAATTTACCCGACTTGTAAGCTAACATGTTAGCCTCTCATTTTCATAGATGCTGGCAAAGACACGAGACTCCTGGGTTAAAGACAAAGGACTGAGCAGGGAGCATGGGTTTCATGTTCCTGTTGGTTACCCTTGCTCCTCAAATCCATGGGATGTAATGTGGACACAGTCCCAGGTGGTTTTAATGGGTTGCATGCAAACTTGTCCAACATTTGCCCTGGATGGAGACATTATCTTTACAGTAGTGGACAGCAAAGAAATATGCTCTCTGCTCAGAGACACGTAGACTATTTCTGTTTTCCAAGGTGGTTCACTATACAAAAAGCTTTGAACAATATTCCCAAATACAGGCTGTCAGTGCCTTGGATGGAGAGATGTGCAGAAATGTGAGAGACCCATGGAGAATTGTCTTCCAACGGGGAGTCCTATTTTGAGTCCAGTCTGACTTTCGTCTGTACTTTTAACTACTTTTCTTTCATTAACTGGAGTAAGTAATCAGAAGAGAAGAGACAGAAAGATAAAGTTCAAAGGAGTAGAGCAGGAAACTGTGGAGTAAGTGTTGAAGTTGAGAGAGGAAATAACTAGTTCCATTTTTCATGTAAAATTTACTGACTTAGGGATATGAATCACCTTTACCAGGAGCTGTTCTCCATTCTGTTTCTCGTTACCTTGATTTTCTGGGGATAATTGAGATTCTTTACTCACTCCTCTACTGCTGGCACCTGGAGAAGTCAAAGAAAAAGGTCTAGAGATTGCTAGAACATCATGCCAGGAGATGAGGTCTTAGCGCTTACTCTAGGATAGAGGGGCTTTCTTCACAGCATCAACATTGTAAATAAGACATTATTATTAATACACTATTGAACTATAACCAGATTGTGGGATTCATAATTGTAATGTTTCTGTGTGAAATGTCATTTTAGGCAACCAACCTTGGGACAAACTTTTGGAATGTAATTCACTGTAAATGGAGAGTATTTCCTTAGTATTACTTGTTGTGCAAATATTTCTTTTAAAAAGATAAATTTTGAAACCCAATTTTCAATTGTTTCTTGAATGACTAAGGTGCCATATATCCTCTAATAACTATTTTGTGGAAAAATTCAGCAAGGCACTAAGAGAAAGTATCTTAAATGCAACAAGGCTGCATGCATTCTTGTATCAACTGGATAAATTACCCAGATATATTATATATTTTAAGAGAGGGATAATAGAATATAAACTGAAATGGTGCATACATAAACATGACATGAATTATATTATTTTATGATATAAAGTATCTGTTCCTCAATTTATAGATGAATGCAGAGGTTCAGTGAGTGCTTTGCTGGCTTCCTATCCTTATGAGAACAGCCAATAATCATCTTAATATCTCCTGAAATGATCTACAAGTAATTCAAATTGATGACAACTTGAGGAGTGCCAAATGACTTGGCAGGAAGACAGAGACTTCTTTGAACATGACCATTTGTGCTGACCTGCTCTGTAACCTGTTATAATTGTGATTTGACTGATGCAGCATAACATTAAGCATCTAGTACAAAATTGGGAAGCAGCTCTCTCTCCAAGCCATAAACATGGGAAAAATAAGACTCTGAACTGTACATGTTGAAAGGGATTCATTTTCTTCTAGCTATTCGCTAGTTTAACATGACAACCATTGAGTCTGGGTCAACTTGCCTATGTAAATGAGCCGGACAAGCCCAGGGGAATCTATGGTGCTTTGCCATCCAGAGGTAGTAAACTGGTCAGTAGAGGACAGATCGCTGAAAGCAGAGATACCTTTTCTGCAGTGTAATTTCTGTAGTAATGGCTTGGAGAATCTATTCCTGCATTTTATTTATTTATTTATTTATTTATTTATTTATTTATTTATTTATTTATTTATTATTTATTTATTAGAGAGTGAGCGGGAGAAAAACAGCATGAGAGGGGAGAGGGTCAGAGCGAGAAGCAGGCTCCCCGCCGAGCCGGGAGCCCGATGTGGGACTCGATCCCAGGACCCTGGGATCATGACCCAAGCCGAAGGCAGTTGCCCAACCAACTGAGCCACCCAGGCGCCCTATTCCTGCATTCTAAATATCACTTTTGTTTTTAGGATCATTGATCCCAACTCTTTCCATTCCTAGCTTTTATTGAAGATGAAAAGATAATCCATTTATTGACTTGAAATTATCCCTATGATATTATTGGCCATTAGGTTACTTCCCTAAATAAACCAATTTAATTTTTGTCAAGGAATAAATTGACATGGTTATGGGTGTCAGAGATAGCATGGTATCTCTTCTATCCTGTCTCTTACTTGTGACAATGGTGAAATTTTGTGACCTTTCCATTTCAATGTCTCTCAGATCAAACTCTTCCATTTGTTACAATCTTCTTGTCATTGACTGCCACATACTGAATTTTTTGTTCAGGAAAAAAATGTTTTATTTCTATAAAAGATAATGTCAATGTTAGGGATAAGTTTTGAATAGAAGCTAATTCTTAAAACCTACTTACTAATGTCAATTAATTATTAAATAAATATTAAGAGTACATTAACTATGAACCAAGTGGAAGCCTATATGCTGCAGATAAAAAGATGAATTATACATAGTCTCTACAATTAAAGAGTTTACAGCCCTGCCTGTCTCGAAAGAAGCATCAGTTCTTTTTGCTAAATAAATCACTTGATCCTTTAAATTTTTTTTCAACTTTATTTATTGGTACAGATATTCGAATGCAAGTTTGCCAAAAGGCACATGTAGCAGACACATCTGTACTGCCCAGATCCCCATTATCTGAGTTAGCAGGCCTCAGCTCCAAGCCCTGTCCTGGAATTGCCCTCAGCTGCCTTGCTCAAGAATGTATCCCCTCCCTAGGGTATCTGGCATCCATTGACTGGACAATGCTCATGAATAAAAGCCCAGTTCTCTCCTCCTAATTCAGGGCAACTCTGCAGGGCCATCCCAGCTTTCAGAGCTTCCTTTGGGTTTTAGTTTGATCATGCTACACTAGAGTCCAGCAATTGTCAAGATTAATCATGTATACAGAGCTTCCAGTGATCATTTTAGTGCAGTCTTTTTTAATGTGAAGAGATAGCCACTTAACTTTCAAGGAAACCTCTGTAACAGACAAAGAAAGTAGAGTAGGGGGAGGGGAAAGGAAAGAAAAGAAGGGAAGGATAAAATCAGAAGAAGCAAGGTAACAGAGGCTGACAAACACATGTACACATGCATGAGCACACCACACACACACACACACACACACATACTTCTATGGCCTGAATATTTGTGTTCCTCCCAAACTCATATATTGAAACCTAATCTCCAATGGGATGGTATTTGGAGGTGGGATTTTTGGAGGCAATTAGGTCGTGAGGGTGGATCCCTCATGAATGGGATTAGTGCCCTTACAAAAGAGACCTCAGAAAGCTCTTCCATTATGTGAGGATCTGGTGAGAAGATACCCATCTACGAACCAGGAAGTGGGTTCTCACCAGACAGTGAGTGGATCTTCTGGCACCTTTATCTCAGGCTTCTCAATCTCTAGAACTATGAGAAATAAATTTCTGCTGTTTATAAGCCACCCAGTCTTTGGCATTCTTTTATAGCAGCCTGAAACAGACTCTCTTCTCTCTCTCTCTCTCTCACACACACACATGCACGCACACACACACCCCTACCTTAATTAAAACCCTGGTAGAGTTTGTACAGATGAAATAAGAACAAGGGACCATAAAATAAAGAGCAGTCAGATAATTAAAAAAAGAGGTCTTAGAAATTAAAAAAAATGGTAACATAAATTAAAAGCCAAACAGAAGGGTTGGGAGATAAATTTTAAAATATCTTCCAAGAAGTACAATGAAAATAATAGAGACAAGTTAAAAATGATAAATTAAGGAAGTCTGACATTCTACTAATTCCAGAAGGAGAGAGCAAAGAAAGGGGATGGGTAGAAATGATCAAAATATACACATCTTCTCCAGAGTCTCCAGTCTGAAAAACCCACTAAGTTTTCAGCAAGAAATCTCAAGTGCCTAACAAAATCTATCATCTGAATAGTTCAAATGTCAAGTCCAAACTGAAGAATCTTTAAAGCTCAAAGTTTCTAAAAAGAAAAAAAAAGTCACATGTAAATGAATTAGAAATCATAATGACATTAAGTAACACTGGAATCTAGAACAAGAACTAACAAATTACGGCCTGTTTTTGTAAATAAAGTTTTATTAGAGCACTGTCATGCCCATTTGTTTACAAATCTTCTGTGGCTACTTTTGAGCTAACACAGCAGAGATGAATAGTTGCAATAAATATCACACAGAATGCAAAGGTTAAAAATTTAATATCTAGTTCTTTATAGAAGAAAATTTGCCAACACCTGGAAACCTAGAAGACAACTGAGTAATATTTTCAAAATTATGAGAAAATATGATTTATAACTGATAATGCAACCCAGCCACACTAAAAATCAATCATGGATGTAGAATAATGGTGTTTGTCAGACATGTAAAATCTTGACTATGTTACCTCCCAAACACCCTTTCTCGGAATGCTACTAAAAATGATAAAGGGGATTTGCAAGGAAATTGATTAAAGGAAATTTTAGGATAAAATCTGTAGATCAAATAAGGAAATTTGAAATAGATTGATAAAAGATTTAGTAGGGATATTCCAATGAATAGATAATGTTGTTAGAACATTGAGTAAATGTATTTAGAGGAAGTTGGAGCAATTGGGATAAATTGTAGTTATACATACATTTTAAAGCAAATACAAAATATATGGCAAGTATATCTGCAGGGAAGCAAAGTTTGTACAAGAATGGGATTTGGTCTCTTCGACTAATCACCAAAAAGCAACCAATTCAGCCAAATTTATTTGTGAAACAAGGAAATAAAGGCTTCTCTTAAAAGTCAAAAAAAAAAAAAAAAGAAAGAAAATGGAATAATACCATACTTAGCAGGTTAACTGTAAATAATATTTACCTGGTCATAATAATGTAAACATTGAATACTAATTTAACCCAAAAAGGTGATACAACCATAATTGGAGGATGAAGATGAGGGAACAGTGTTTGAGTGTGTGTGTGTGTGTGTGTGTGTGTACTCATGTATGAAGAATGGCACATAAGACAGCTAATCTTTCTCTTCCGTGTAAGGATTAATTAATAGCATTATAATCATGTTATTTTGAAACATAGATGTAAAAACACTTAAAAAAAGCTAAAAGTAATGAAAGTGGTTACTTCTGAGTGGAAATCAATTGTTGGTGAGGAGACTCAGGAGTGGGGAGAGATGAGACAGACAGCAGTTTTATCATTTTGTCTAGTATATTTGTTTTTTATTTTTATTTCATTCTTTTTAATTTTAAAGATTTATCTATTTATTAGAGGGGGAGGGGCAGAAAGAGAGGGAGAGAGAATCTCAAGCAGATTGCTCATCTCAAGCAGACTGCCCGCTGAACACAGAGCCTGACGTGGGGCTCCATCTCACAACCCTGAGATCATGACCTGAGCTAAAACCAAAAGTCAGAGGCTTAACAAACTGAGCCACCCAGGCACCTCTGTTCTTTGTTTTTTAAACTGAAAACCTCAATTACTTTGATAGGAATAAAAGTTAAATCTTAGTAATAAAAAGAGAGAGAGAGATCTGGTCTATTTAATAATTTGAACCTATTTGAAATTCTTCAATTATCAGCTTTCATGTACAAAATCAGATGTTCATGGATGCTGAAATTTTTTCAGGGTGAGATGTCACCATTTTGTAGATAAAAATTTTCCTCATTTTGATTGCATGTAGCTATTTCAGAATGAAGAAACAAATCTGAATCATTGAGAATTTGAAAATGGTTCACCTTCCTCGAAATAGGTCACATATTCAAGGGGCAAGTGGTGAAAATGTATTCTTTTCTAGCAGTACCAGCAATCTATAATAAAGACAGTCATTGAAAGGATTTTTAGAATGTAAAACTAACTTTAAGGCTGATGGCTTAATGCCGGAAGAAATTAATAATCTATAATTTTAAGAGATGAAGATAAATATAAAAATGATAGATAAAAAAATCTGCTCATTAGATTGAAAGATTAACCTGACCTACAATTTGGATATTTCAACTTCCATTCCTAAACAACAACTGAATGCCCAGTAGCATTAATAACTGCTGTATCTTTTATGCACACTTAATAATACACTTCCACTGGTGATCATGATTTATAATGCAATGCATATTTTATAGAGGTTCAATCACATACTTTCCTAAAGAAATTTTTGTCTCAAGTGCTATTGGAACTAGAATCCAAAAGTTCACTAACGTTCTCACTAAAATTCATGGAAACCTGGTAGTGCTCTTAGAGCAATTAGAAATATAATTCATTTTGATGTCAAAAAAATAAAATTTATGCATAAATTTCCAGAAATATAAGAAATTATAAGAACTAGGTAACTTCCAATATCCCCAACTATCCGACTATCTCCAAGTTTTGGAGAAAGCAAATAAAATGATAAAGAATAAAATATTATACATAGGCAACATAATGGACAAGGATAGTTAAGAATCAGTATCATACTGTAGAAAAGGCTGTTATTTTGGAATATGGTTGTCAGGATTCCTTAGATTTTAGAGTTCCATTCTCCTGATTGTTGTTTTTTAAGGTTATTTTTGTAAGGTAGATGTGGTCGAACTGCCAATTACTACACTGAGGATTATTCATAAACTACAGGAAGTGTTTGGGTCAAATGCAGACTCTTTATTCTTGGTTTGGGCTTCTCCATCTGGTTCCCACGTACTCTTCTTACCATGACAAACTGGAAAAGACAGGAAGTTGTAAAGCTACTCTCACATCATTCTTGCTTTTTTGGTTTTAAAATTTATTCAAAATGGTTCAAGTGGAAATAGTTTCTCAAGATTTCTGGGATGATGTTAGAAAGGAATCTGGATAATGAAAAGAAAAAAGCTCAGCAAATGCCAGGCACAACCCCTCCAATCCTGTGGCTGCCTGACAATCCTCTTCTCCAAGAAATAACCAGCCTAATATTGTATATTTGTTCTATATGCAGCTAGTGTTACAGTGTTTCACTTTGCCTGGAAGGAATTATGGCATGAAGTGGAGATTTATAAAAATTAATGGGCGGGGCGCCTGGGTTGCTCAGTCGTTAAGCGTCTGCCTTCGGCTCAGGTCATGATCCCAGGGTCCTGGGATCGAGCCCCGCATCGGGCTCCCTGCTCCGCGGGAAGCCTGCTTCTCCCTCTCCCACTCCCCCTGCTTGTGTTCCCTCTCTCGCTGTGTCTCTCTCTGTCAAATAAATAAATAAAGTCTTAAAAAAATAGTAAAAAAAAAATTAATGGGTAATAGCTAATGGATTGGCCACATGTTTGGAAAATTGGAAAGAGTATAATTGGAGAAGGAGTGACAAGAAGTTCTGGAAAAAAAATTTAGATGAATCTCTCAGACTAAGTCCCCAAATGCTCATCTAAGTCTCCATTATAAAGGAAGTTCATAAAAATCAGGTGGATAGGATGTCCACTCTGATTTTCAGTCAGCCATTTAACCACTGCCATTCTAATGTTTGTTCCATGAGCTTATAAAGAAAGTAGCCATATTGGCAGGATAGACTCCATGCTTAAGCTCAAGAGCATATACTTCTCACCAAGGCTGATGTGGTGATTACAACTACTGGGAGTCCAGTTTGCAAGAAAACAGCTACTAACCTGGGGCCTTAATATAATTTTGTACCTCTGTGACCATGGTAGCAGATTAATGTTGCTTGGAACTGCTTGCAGTTTATACTCACTGGGATAGATGTCTGTTCTGAATTTGCATTTGTTTACTCTTCACATCATGACTCTGCATATTGATGAAATTCCTAATACCCTGTAATGATGTCCCTTATTTCATTAATTTTAACCAAGGAATTTGGTTTAAACTAAAGAAGTAAAGCAAAGGCTCATGTCCATAGAATTAAATGGAGTCATAAAATAGTTTAATAAACTATTAAATGTTCAGTTATGATTCCATTTGGCACATATTATAAAATGGGTGATTCCCTAATGTCAGAAAATATGGATTTAGTAATCAAGAAAAATAAGTGGAGGGGGCTGATGTTTACTTTATGACACTTTGACTCTTGCCATTCAGGTTTTAGTTTTGTTTCCATTTGAGGGATGTTTCCACCAGGGAACATAGCAATGTGTTCATTGCACTGGGACTACCATGTAGTAATTTTGCCTTTGTCATGAAACTGGGAAAATTGTAAAAACAAAATTATGGCATTAATAGGGTTATTGGCCCTCCTTATCTAGGGGAACTAGGGTTTCTGCAATATGGTGGGGACAGGAAGATTGATGGTAGGAACCAGAGACTATTTGGGGTATCAACTTGTTTTGGTATGGCTAGAAGAAACAGTTAATGTAAGACTATTACATTCCTATATATACAGTACTGTCAAGCACGGAGATCTCTCAGAATGGAAGTTTGGATTACATTATAAAGCAAATAACTTCTACCACCTGGGATACTGGCTAAAGGCCATGAGAACCTGTAGAAGAAAGAAATAAGAAACAGCTTCATGACCAGTAGCAGATATTACGGAATTAACCATTACCATTATTTTCTTCCTTAAGTGTTATGCACACATCTTTGTATTTTAAATCAAAATCTCTTCTTTTTCTTTCGTTTACTATTTTATAAAAGACGTTATGATGGTGATTAAATTTTCCATTTAGTTTCTAGGCTATAGAGTATTGAGATGGGATCATGAAGGTACTAGAAGAGGAAAAGGACAATGACAGAAACTGTGGACTTGGATCTGGATGAACTTTGATTGTGTCTTTGGGGGAATAGATGAATTTTGTCATACAGGAATATTGTTGGCAGTGTATATGTGACTGTTTAGACATACAGATATTGTGTAGTCAAAGATGTGGGCTGTAGCAGAATTTTTTTCATTGTTAATACAGCATAATTTTTTTTTTAAACCAGGCTCCTATTCACTTACAAATAAATACTTCTTTCTACTAACTATCATCTTGTGGGTCTGTTTTAATGTTCATATCCTCCCTTAGCCAAGGGACAGCACATGACCCAAGAGAAGTGACTTGGATGCCCTCTTCAATCTTGATCAATAAGGTTGTGTTTGGAAATAGATTTCATCATGGTGGTGGTTTTGTATTGGCTTAATTGTCCATGTTATAGTAGCCTGGTTTGTTTCCTACACAATTCCTGCACTAGGCTGCCTAACTTCAAACTGTGTTGCAAGACTTCTTCTTTTTTCTTTCCTTTCCTTTCCTTTTCTTTTTTTTTTTGTTTCAGGAGTAGAATTTCGTGATTCATCACTACATACAACACCCAGTGCTCATTATAGCAAATGCCCTCCTTAATGCCCATTCCCCATTTATCCCATCCCCCCACCTCCCCTCCAGGCACCCTCAGTTTGTTTCAGTGTCTCTTATGGTTTACCTCCCTCTCAATTCTCATCTTATTTTATTTTTCCTTCCCTTCCCCCATGATCCTCTGTTTTGTTTCTTAAATTCCACATATGAGTGAAATCATATGGTATTTGTCTTTCTCTGACTAACTTATTTCACTCAGCATAATACCCTCTAGTTCCATCCATGTCACTGCAGATGGCAAGATTTCATCCTTTGTGATGGCTGAGTAATATCTATATCTTTCTATATCTATCTATCTCTATCTCTATCTCTATCTCTATCTATATCTATATCTATCTATATACTACAACTTCTTTATCCATTCATCCGTTGATGGACACTTGGGCTCTTTCCATAGTTTGGCTGTTATTGATCATACTGCTATAAACATCAGGGTGCATGTACCCCTTCGAATCCATATTTTTGTATCCTTTGAGTAAATACAATTGCTGGATCGTAGGGTAGTCCTATTTTTAACTTTTTGAGGAAACTTCATAATGCTTTCCAGAGTGGCTACACCACCAGTTGGCATTCATTGCATTCCCACCAACAGTGCATGAGGATTCCCCTTTCTCCACATCTTCCCCAACATCTGTTGTTTCCTGTGCTGTTAATTTTAGCCATTCTAACAGGTGTGAGGCGATATCTCATTGTGGTTTTGATTTGTATTTCCCTGATGCCAAGTGATGTTGAGCATCTTTTCATGTGTCTGTTAGCCATCTGGATTTCTTCTTTAGAAAAATGTCTATTCATGTTTTCTGCCCACTTCTTACCTGGATTATTTGTTTTTTTTGGGGGGGGGTTGGTAAGTTCTTTATAGATTTTAGATACTAGCCCTTTATCTGATAAGACATTTGAAAATATTTTCTCCCATTCCATAGGTTGCCTTTTAGTTTTGTTGATTGTTTACTTTGCTGTGCAGAAGCTTTTTATCTTGAGGGAGTCCCAGTAGTTCATTTTTACTTTTGTTTCTCTTGCTTCTGGCGACCTGTCTAGTAAGAAGTTGTTACAGTCAAGGTGGAAGAGGTTACTGCCTGTGTTCACCTCTAGGATTTTGATGGATTCCTATCTCACATTTAGGTCTTTCATCCATTTTGAATCTATTTTTGTGTATGGTGTAAGAAAGTGGTCCAGTTTCATTCTTCTGCATGTGGCCATCCAATTTTCCCAGCACCATTTCTTGAAGAGACTGTCTTTTTTCCTTTCAATATTGTTTCCTGCTTTGTCCAATATTAGTTGACCATATAGTTGTGGTTCCATTTCTGGGTTCTCTATTCTGTTCCATTGATCTGTGTGTCTGTTTTTGTGCCAGTACCATCCTGTCTTGATGATTACAGCTTTGTAAAACAGCTTGAAGTCCAGAATTATGATGCCTCCCACTTTTCTTTTTCAACATTACTTCTGTTTATTTGGGATCTTTTCTGGTTCCATACAAATTTTAGAATTGTTTGTTCTAGTTCTGTGAAAAATGCTTGTGTTATTTTGATCAGGATTGCATTAAACTTGTAGATTGCTTTGGGTAGTATAGACATTTTAGCAATATTTGTTCTTCCAATCCATGAGCATGGAATGTTTTTCCATTTCTTTGTGTTGCGAGATTTTAATAACCTTCCAATAACTTCTCTTTTGCTTAGATTAGCCAGAGTATCTTATGTTATAGTCTGTGTGAAAATCAAAAGGGCAGGTATAATAAAAGCACCCTGAAAATATATGCAATATCATACAAAGGCATTAATATTATAATGGTTATTATGACCATGATTGTTGTCATTATTTAGATCCAGTCATATGGATTCATGAAATTTTCTCTTTGAATCATTAAAAAAAATTGCAGGTGACAAATGATGCTATAAGTCACTGAGTATAGCAGTCTAAACACATCCTTTATTATGGGGAAGTTTAAAAAATACAGCAACAGAAAAACTCTATTGTATCATGGTTTCTATCTATATGAATGAATATTGAATATTAATAAATGCATTTTATAACTTTTTTCTTTTAAATAATGCATTTTTAAATTGTCTTTGCTTATTGATGCCAGAGTAAAAAATGATAAATGTGATGGTATGATAGAAATATCAGTGAACATGGAATCACAAAACCTGGAATCAAAATTCAGCTTCACATCTGTGTGAGCCCTCTCAGTCACAATATTCTTCATTTTTATAATGGGAATAATAATCCCTATTCTCAGAGTTGCTATGATCATTAAGTGAGACATTTTAAAGGAAAATATTTACAAAACATAAAACAGCATAAGTAATTATCATAAATAATTAATAGACTTTTTAGTATATCTCAGCTTGTTCTTCAGAAAACCAACCAAAGTAAGACAACATCCATTCTTTCATCCAAAAAATACTTACTGTTATTACTATGTGTCTGGCAGTATTCTCACTACTAAAGGTAATGCAGCAAGCAAAACAGGCAGGGTTTCTGCTCTCATGAAGCTTATGCTAATGGCCCAGAGAGATAGAAACCAAGCAAGATGCAAACAAATGGGGAAAAGGATTATTTCAGATTTTTTTTTCTTGTTGGTAATACAGTAAAACAAAGTGACATGAAATAGGGTATTGGGATATTTAGTTCAGGTTACATCTCCAAGAGATGATTGTCAGAATTGTTTGGAGCCAATAGTAGAAGTCAAGAATTGTCTATGGAAAGACTAAAGTACTTTGTTATGTCAGGGAAGAACATGATGTTTGAAGGAGTGATTTAGGCTCAGATATAAATTTGGGAATTTTCAGCATCTGCAAGTTGTCTAAAGCCATTGGAAAGCATGAACCACATTACAAAAATTAGAAATGATTCCAGGTGTGAGCCTTGGGGAACTCATGTATTTAAAGACTGGGTAGAGGAGAAGAAATTGCAGAAGAGTGTAAGAGTGAATGGCCAGGGGTGCCTGGGTGGTTCAGATGATTAAGTGCCTGCCTTCTGCTCAGATCATGATCCCAGGGTCCTGGGATCAAGCCCCACATCGGGCTCCCTGCTCCACGGGAGGCCTGCTTCTCCTTCTCCCACTCCCCCTGCTTGTGTTCCTGCTCTTGTTATCTCTCTCTCTGTCAAATAAATAAATAAAACCTTAAAAAAAAAAAAAAGTGAGTGGCCAGAGAGGTAAGGGCGAAAACCCAAAGAGTATGAAGTCATGGGGCAAGAGAAGAGAGTGTTTCTAGAAGGAATAAGTGATCAGCTGTGTAAAATACTTTCAAGGGTTTGAGTACTACAAGGAAAGAAATGTAATCATTGGACTTGGCAATATGGAGGATATTGGTGAGCCCAAAAGCAATTATTGGAGTGTTAGCTGTCTGAGGAATGCATGGGAATTGATTAAAATTGGATTACTAGTGTCACCTGAGAGCTCAGTTTTTCAAGGTGGCTAACAGATGGAGGCTGGGTCAAGTCCGACTGAAAAATAATTGAGACATGAGAAAGTAGGGAACATGAATGGAAGGTAGTGCTGATGAAAATTGGAGGGACATTGAGAAAGCATCATTCATGTTTACATGCAGGAGGAGAAGTAACTCTTGGGAGATAATAGGGGAAAATTAAGTTACTGCTATGTGCCAGGTATTTCCAGATGTTGCATTTAATTCTTATAATCCTATGAGATATGCTGGAATGTGTCTAATTACTTGATGTAAAAAAATGAAAGCAACACATTGCACAAAATCTAAAAGACCATCCCAGTTCATAATACTGTACAAAAATGTATGTCCCTCACTCTTGTATTTGAGAAAAGAGGGGAAAAAATCACAAGTGTGTGAAAAGATTTAACAGATTCCAACAAGCAGATCAATCACTTGCATCAGTGAGAGTGTCTTTCCTTGGAAGAAAGATACTGCAAAAAAAAAACCTTTAAAATTTCATTGTTGAATTGTGGTTAAGGGCACAGGTTTTTGTCAAGAGTTCTGGCTCTGTTGTTTCATATGCAGAGAACTTTGCTCTGTTAACTTTGAGATTCCTTCCATTAAAGCGGCGGGATAACTTCCTTGCTTCTTGACTCTAAGTTTAAGCATGTGATGTGAAGAATTGATGATGTGTCCGTTCCCAGAATAGGCCTTAAGAGACATTGCATGTTTTTGCTTGTCCCCTTGCATTTTTACCATTACCATGAAATGACCATGTGTGGGATGGCTCATAGGTCCCAGCAAGAGGAGGAGAGACACATGGAGCAGAATAGAACCACCCTAGGTAATTTCACCCTGATCAGCCAACCTATATATCCAAGTCCCAGACCCTTGAGTGAGCCCAGCCAAGTCCAGCCTGCATCTCTGTGATGTTACTACAGCTTTATAAACCCCAGCTTTTTTTTGTCTATTAAATATGAATAATCTAAAAGTATCATGTACGCAAATTTATATGAAACATAGCATTTAATGAAACTATTTTTACTATTATTATTTAATAAAAATAATACTCTCAATGATATTGAGAAAAAAATTGGTTGCTTTGGAGATGGCAAATACAATAGCAAATAAAATAGTGCAATAAAAGTAGTGAGTAAACGTTTGGATACTGAAGAGAAACTTAATTTAATTTTGTGTTAGGGTTAAATGAAAGCTTAAAAACTTAATCAGAGAAAAAGCCGTTATGAAGAAAAGAGTATAATAAGAGAAAACACAAAAACCTATAAAGACAGATCCAGTAGATCCAAAATGTATACAACAGGAATTCCAAATGTCAAGAACTAAGGCAAAATAGAAAAACATAATCAACCACATATTAAATTAGTTGACCTCAAATGTAGACTCTCACATCTTCACAATTATAGGACTTATTAAATAGCAGATACTTTTGACATTTTTATTATTGAAAATTGCAAACCTGTACAAAAGTAGACAGAATAGGTTATTGAATTCCCATCCACCCATCACCCAGCTACAATTATTAACCCTTGGCTAATCACGTTTCAATACACCCAAGGCAATTTCATCCTCCCAATTTATTTGGAAGCAAACTCAAGCACCATATCATTTCCTCTATAAATATTTCAGTTTTATTTCTAAAACAAAAGCTTTTTAAAAGTATAACCATTATCATTCTTAAAATTTAATTTTTATTAGCTCTTTAATATCATTAAATATTAAATCTATTGTTTGAATTTGTATTAGTCTCAATATTATAAAATATTTTTTGCCACTTACTTGAATCAAGCTCCAAAGGAGGTCCTCACAGAGGAATTGCTTAATATGTGTCTTAAGTGTCTTTTTTATAGGTTCCCTGTCTATCTCTTTCTTTGTTTTTATGATTATTTGTTCAAGAAGCAAAGTTTTTTTTTTTTTATCCTGCAGTTTTCTAGTCTGAATTTTACAAATTACTTCCCTGGTGTGTTCAATAAAAAAGACCTTCTAACCTCTGAGTTTCCTAAAAGTTAATACATGGATCTAGAGGTTTGGGCAGGAAAAAAAAGTTGAACTCTTTTCTTTTTTCTTTTCTTTTCTTTTTTTTTTTCGTTTCCTTCCTTTCCTTTTCTTTTTTTTTCTTTTCTTTTCCTTTTCCTTCTTTTATTTTTTTCTTTTTCTTTTTTTTTCCTTTCTTTTTGCAAGGCCACTTCATGAATAACATTGTGTTTCTATCAGGAAGCATATGGTGTCTGGGTTTTTATCTTTTTGTGATATTCCAAGCATTGATCAGTGCCTAGATCCATTATGATTTGAAAAATAGTGATACTACAATTCTATCATTTATTCCTTAGTTACTAACTAGAATAGTTCTCTAAAAAAATCTCCCTCATTACTATCTGGTTACCCAGAGACAAAGTTGTAAAGGAAAGACAGAATAGACGTATGATTCTTTCCCTTTTTTAAAATTATGAGTAACATCCTATAAACTTAATTTTTATATCATAGACACTTTAAGCATTTATGATGAGTTTTGAACTACTTTATTATCTTATTAATCCTGAAAATTTCCATCTTTGACCTCTATGAGTCTCTTTAGGTTGACTTCTGAGTCTTTTGATGTGACCGTAGTCACATCAGAGTTTCCTTGCTATCTGGTATGACACAGTATGGTGGTAAATCTTGTAAAATTTTTGCTGCAGCCCTGAAATCAGCCATTTCTCCAAGGAGCACTGATTCCTTTTAGTAGGAAATAGTGTGTGGTTACCATAATCTAGGTGCAAAGGGCATTTGTTATAAATGGATTGGTCATTCTCTCTTGGCCTTTTTGGTATTGAGAGTTAGGGAATGCTTTTTTCAAAGGAAAACTCATCACAAATTTACATTGGTATTTTTTTTTTAAAGGATTTTATTTATGTATTTGACAGAGAGAAACACAGGAGAGAGGGAACACAAGCAGAGGGAGTGGGAGAGGGAGAAGCAGGCTCCCCACTGAGCAGGGAGCCCGATGCGGGGCTCGATCCCAGGACCCTGGGATCATGACCTGAGCCAAGGCAGGCGCTTAACGACTGAGCCACTCAGGTGCCCCTGCATTGGTATTTTTAATTGCAATTCAAAATTATAAGGGATTTTACTTACCCATTTCAGTATTACATTTGTACCTCCTTTTTCGCATGCTGAGAATCCTGCTTTTCAGTAATACGGAAGAATTATAGAATAAGAATATCACATTCATATTTTTTTGTCCCAAAATACACCCACAGCAGATTCAGCTGAACAATGCCAACATTTCATGTCCAATATGATTACTAAAAATGTGTTTTTAATTTCTTTTACTTCCTGAGATATATCCTATTGGAGATATACAAATTATTATTCTTTTAAGTCCCTTGGAACAACCTCTGGGCCATCAACTAAATGCACATTGTTTATCCCCCAAATTCTATTTTCCTTTGTTAAGAATTGCTTTAAAAATAGTTTTACTGGGGGGCGCCTGGGTGGCTCAGTCGTTAAGCTTCTGCCTTTGGCTCAGGTCATAATCCCAGGGTCCTGGGATCGAGCCCCGCATCGGGCTCCCTGCTCTGCGGGAAGCCTGCTTCTCTCTCTCTCCCACTCCCCCTGCTTGTGTTCCCCCTCTCGCTGTGTCTCTCTCTGTCAAATAAATAAATAAAATCTTTAAAAAAAAAAAAAAGTTTTACTGGGCGCCTGGGTGGCTCAGATGGTGAAGTGTCTGCCTTTGGCTCAGGTCATGATCCCAGGGTCCTGGGATCAAGTCCCACATCCGGCTCCCTGCTCAGCGGGGAGCCTGCTTCTCCCTCTGCCTCTCTCTCTCTGTCTCTTATGAATAAATAAAAAATAAAAAATAAATAAATAAATAAATAGTTTTATTTATAATTATGTAAAATCTAAAAAACAAGATATATCCAAGGAAATGTAAACTCTTTATATTCTTTCTCTCCTTTTAAAGGAAACCATTGCTTTTATTTTATAGTTTTCATATTGTTTACTTTTTAAGATAAGAGGATATATAATAATGGTCATATCCTTCCTTTTGACCTGAATGATAGCATTCTGTATGCAATTTTCTCCACCTTTCTTTTTTGTTCTTTTTAAAACTATATTCCTTGGAGGTCTCTCTATATTAGCATCTAGAGATACTCCTTACTCCATTTTAGAGTTGCATACCACTCTTTGTGGATATACCCATACTTTCTTCAATTAGTTCTGTTGAAGGACATTTAGGTTTTTATAAGGTAATAATCTCATGATGAATAGCTTTTTATAAATGACTTCATAGTTTTGCCAGGGTATCTTTGGGAAAATTCTTAGAAGTAGAATTGCTGGTCAGAAGGTAATATATAAATAATTTCACTAGATATTAACAAATTATCTGCCAGAGAAGTTATGTATTATTATTCAAAAGAGAAAAATATGAGAGACTGTTTCCCTATAGCCTCGTTGAGAGAGAATGTTGTCAAACTTTCAGATTTTAATAGCAGACAAAATTAACAAAAATGACACACCGTAAATAAATCTTGGTAAAAACTGAATTTCCAGAACACAAAGAAAACCTCCACACATTTTTTGCAGGTGGTGAAATTCCCTCCCAGCTTTTTAAAACTAAACCAGGTTACCTAACAAAGAGTTAAGACACACACACACACACACACACACAAACACACATGCTGTGCCATTAAATTCCCCATAACATTAAATGAAGGAAACACTCGCATAGTTTCTTCAGTTTTAAGGGGATAACTGTCACCAAAGTATTCTATGACCTATTAATTTATATTCTTACATGAAGGCTTGATAAAGGAATTTTAGACAGACAGTAATTTAGAAAGTAGACAACCCAAATAGCCTTCCTGGAAAAATAATGACCAAAAAACATTCTCTAGCTACTTAATAAATGAAACCAAATAAATATATAAGTTATACAGAAAATTTGAGTTTCAAAAAAATGTTACCATAGTTATGAAATAATGTGTGAAGATATTATTTTATCAAGAAAAGATACAGTAAGAAAAAATAAAATAATTTGGATATAAAATTTCCAGATTATTTTAATGAAAACCATGACTATAGAATGAAAGAAGTAAATGTAGGCTAAATTTTTTATCCTGCTGATGGGAGGTTTCTTTTCTTTGATTGTAATAGAGAAATAATAGCTCAATTTCTGAAAATTAATTTAACTTAAGGGTAAAATTTAAACTACTTGACAAAAAATGTTAAGAAAACTTGAGTAGTATAGAGATATTATAAAAGAAAAATAAAAGAAGAAAATGAAAGAAAACATAAATACCAAAAAAAAAATAAAACCAAAGTCAGGACTTTATGAAATTTATTCTTAATATACTTGAGACAGAAATTGTTTACAAAGGAAAATAAAAAATTAAAAAGTACACATAAATAATAGTGAATATTTATTATATTTTCTGATTATCTAGCATTTTTGAAAGCCTTCCTATGTATGCAGAATTTCTTACTTATGTGTTCTTCATCCTCAAAGTAGAAAACAGAAAAATCATTTTGTCAACCTCTCTTGCACTTTAGGCACAAGGGTGTGATGTAGGTAAATCTGATTGAACTCGTTGGTGCCAGACTGTGGTTTAGACGTGAGCAACATAAGGAAAGGAGGCTCCTTGAAGAATCTATTTTGCTAGCCACACTAGTAAGTTCACTACTTAAAACATTTGGTTCTTAGGGATGAATTGCCTCTAGGACTGAATTCCTGGCCGGGAAGTGTGTTTAGTATCAGATGCAAATAAAGTCTCATCACTGGCAGTCATATAAATTTGAGTATCAAGTGCTCAGTGTTGGTGGCAATTGATTATTCCCTCCTTGGGCCAGTTTTGTGATATGGTTGTGGGCATAATTTCTGGAATCTTAAACTTCAGCCTGTTCCTCCATCCCTCTCGAAAATTTGTCTGCTGTCCAAATCTTGATAATAAACTTATTTTCTGCTTAAACTATCAGAATTAACTTCTTTTGCTTGCAACCCATAACCCTGACTTATATAGATTATGACTCCAGAAGTCATATTAGAAAACAGAACCTCAGCAAATAGGTATCTGGAATTGGTTATCTTGTCTGAATTGGGCCCAAAGCTCTGAAATCCAGCCAATATGAAAGGCTCTTGGCAAGCAGCATGAAACAGGCTTCTAATTTTCATCCGTGGGCACCTGCAATGAAATAGTCAGAGAAGGCGAGGTTTTTTTTTTTTTTTTTTTTAGATTTTATTTATTTATTTGACAGAGGAAGACACAGCAAGAGAGGGAACACAAGCAGGGGGAGTGGGGGAGGGAGAAGCAGGCTTCCGTGGAGCAGGGAGCTTAGAAGGCGAGTTTTGAGGGAACCAGAGCCACAGCCAGAGAATCATATACAGGAACATAAAGAATTCAAGGAATATAGAGTGAGTGTTTGATTCTAATGGCATTTGACAACCTAAAAAGAATTACAAACTCAAAATCCAAAATCCACTGTTCAATAGAGATAAAGAAAGCCATAGAATTTCTCTGCTAAAAAATATTTTATTAATTGTGTCACGGAACTGAAATACCTAAAGCCAAATTCAAATTTTGATCCTGCACTTGCTGCTATTTTGCAGCTAAATTCACAGCCATGTCAGGTCTCTTGTGTGAAAGTTAGGGCTTTGGGAAGGAATCTAAAGATTTAGAGAAATAAGAATTTGAAATGGATTGCTCACATACAATACATTCATTTGTTCCCCTGCATTTCCCAAGAGGCCTTTGGAAAGGACTCTTCAAAAATGCATTGGTGGAAAAGGAGAAATTAAGAAAACAATCCCATTTAAAACTGTACTAAAAATAATAAAACATCTAGGAATAAACTTAACCAAGGAGATGTAAGACCTGTGCTCTGAAAACTATTAAACATTGATGAAAGAAATTGAAGATGACACAAACAAGTGGAAAGAGTTCATGCTCATGGATTGGAAGAAAATGTTGTTAAAATGTCCCTAGACCCAAAACAATCTACAGATTTAATGCAATCCCTATCAAAATATCAATAGCACTTTTCACAGAAATAGAACAAATAATCCTAAAATTTGTGTAGAACCACAAAAAACCTCAAGTAGCCAAAGCGATCTTGAAAAAGAACAAAGCTGAAGGTATCCCAATCCCAGATTTCAACATATACTACAAAGCTGTGGTAATCAAAACAGTATGGTACTGGCACAAAAACAGACACATAGATCAAGGGAACAGAATAAAGAAGCCAGAAATAAACCCGTGATTTTATGGTCATTTAATCTTCAACAAAAGAGGCAAGAAGATGCAATGCGAAAAAGACCGTCTCTTCAACAAATAGTGTTGGAAGAAAAAAACAAATAGTGTTGGGAAAACTGGACAGCTATGTGCAAAAGAATGGAATGAAATTGGACCACTTTCTTACACCCTACACAAAAATAAACTCAAAATGGGTTAAGGACCTAAATATGAGACCTGAAATCATAAAAATCCTAGGAGAGAACACAGGCAGTAATTTCTTTGACATTGGCCATAGCAACATTTTTCTAGATGTGTCTCCTGAGGCAAGGGAAACAAAAGCAAAAATAAACTATTGGGACTACATCAAAATAAAAAGCTTCTAAACATCAAAGGAAATAATCAACAAAACTAAAAGCAACCTACTGAATGGGAGAAGATATTTGCAAATGACATA
Source organism: Mirounga angustirostris (assembly GCF_029215605.1). NCBI lineage: Eukaryota > Metazoa > Chordata > Mammalia > Carnivora > Phocidae > Mirounga > Mirounga angustirostris. The sequence continues at coordinate 116,538,298 of NW_026991709.1, read as the reverse complement.
TCTGATTAGGCATTAATATCCAAAATATATAAAGAACTTATATGACTCAACACCAAAAAAAAAAAAAAATCCAATTTAAAATGGGCAGAAGACATGAATAGTCCTTTCTCCAAAGGAGACATCCAGATTGCCAACAGATACATGAAGAGATGCTCAACATCACTCATCATCAGGGAAATGCAAATCAAAACACAATGAGATATTATCTCACACCTGTCAGAATGGCTAAAATCAGAAACACAAGAAACAACAAGTACTGGAAAGGATATTGAGAAAAAGAACCTTCATGCACCATTGGGGAATGCATACTGATGCAGCCATTCTGGAAAACAGAATGGAGGTTCTTCAAAAATTAAAAATAGAACTACCCTGTGATCCAGTAATCATACTACTGGGTATTTACCCAAAGACTATAAAAACACAAATTGGACAAGATATATGCACTCTATTTTTATTGCAGCTTTATTTACAATAGTCAAGTTATGGAAGCAGCCCAAGTGTCCATCAATAGATGAATGGATAAAGAAGAGGTGATATATATATATATATATATATATATATATATATATATATATATATATATATATATGGAATGGAATATTATACATAAAAAAGAATGAAGTCTTTCCATTTGTGACAACATGAATGGATCTAGAAATAAATGCTAAGCAAAATAAGTCAGTGATAGAAAGACAAATACCATATGATTTCACTCATATGTGGAATTTAAGAAACAAAACAAAGGAAAAAAAAAAAAGAAACAAACCAAAACCAGATTCTTAACTATAGTGAACAAACTGATGGTAGGTGAGAAGATCAGTGAAATAGGTGAAGGGGATTAAGATTACACTTATCCTGATGAGCACTGAGTAACATATAGGATTGTTGAATCACTGTATTGTGTACCTGAAACTAATATCATACTGTCTGTTAACTATCCTAGAATTTAAAAAAAAATGCATTAGTGAGACCTGTCCTGTCATTTTTGATAAGTGTTCTGGAAACTGTTTTCTGTTGACTTGGGATGCTAGTAGGAGACACAGCTATTGAAATGGAATGCTTCATTTCAAATGCAAAGATGGGGTCCTGGAGTGGTAGATCCCTCCTAGCATCCCTTAAATGTCAGAGGCACAGACATGGCTACTTTAACTGATAAAAGGATAGATGTTGTCATCAAAAGCTTTAATTCACAGTGAAATATGGTGGTGGGTAATTGGTTATTGATCCCTGGGCCTGAAAAAAAATGAGAAGTTTACCAGTATCCTAACAGTTCCCCCCCAAAACAAATGCTCATTATGAATGATGAAAGGAACATAAATAGCAGGGTGGAATTCTGAATTATTGTAGTATATTCTAGAGAAATTGCTAATTTATGGTAGGTATAAAAATACACTGCTAGATAATGAAGTTTTTGAGCCCCTATTCTTGGACAGATTTTCTGCAAAAGTACCATAAACTTTGAGTAATACTTCGGATAAAAACATCTAGCATTATGACACACAGTCAGATTTGATAATTCCTTTTCTTAGCACTGTTTTCTAATCACTTGTATTGTTATGTTTAATTTTATGTCCTATTCATGAATATGCATATGATTTGGCTTCTTATGTCAATCCCTACTTAAATTTGATTCCTTTAATTTCAGGGTTGTGATAATTTGGAAATGGAATAAAATGAAAGTTACCATTAGTACATCCTAATCATTATTTTAAAAATACAAATATAAAGAACATTGGACATATAATAAAATATTCATGCTTCCTGGAAGATTAAATAGAGGTTAATTTTTCACTAATTATTCCAGAATTTTTAAAAATTAAATATTACATATAAATCTAATTCCCTTACATTATTTTTTCAGCCAGTTTCTACTCTTGAAACAACTCTAATATGAAATTTTGGGGTAGTATTTCTTATAGGTATGTATCTATATGCAATATACTACTGTTGTGTGTACTGGAAAATGGACATGTACTTTTATTTTTTTACGATTATTTATTTGAGAGTGAGAGAGAGCGGGGGAGAGGCAGAGGGAAAGGAAGAGAGAGAACCTCAAGCAGACTCCATGCTGAGCACAGAGCCTGACTCGGGGCGGGGTGATCCCACCACCCTGAGATCATGACCTGAGCTGAAACCAGAGTCAGAGGCTTAACCGACTGAGCCACCCAGGCACTCCCAATAGTTACTTTTAAAAGTGTAAGTTATTTTTGACTGAATGCCCGATACTGTGTAAATTAAATTATAGAGATTCAGAGCATATTATATTCCTCCATCAGGATTTATTCCTTCCTTCACAAGTCTGAAAGAGTGGGGCTGAGCACATGAATTCAATCAGAAGCTAAGTTGATTCAAAATTGGGTTGCAATTTTCGTGGAGCTCAGTCTACCTCTCATTCATTTCTGCTCTAGGTCACATCCCTCTAGAGCATTCAACTAGGAGCCTATTCTATGTCCTGAGGCTCCTCTCCCTGGAAGTTTTTGATCCTTAGCTCTTGCCTCCTTGGCACCATGGGTTCCCAGACAATTCTGCTCTGCTTTTCTGAGCTCTGTCTTTGGCAGACCTTCAGTGTCCTCCCTTGTTTAGCTTCATAATTTGGCAAATGTCTAGAGGAGAAAACCATCAAGTCTCCAAATTTATCTCTCCATCTTTTTAGACCACTAAAATCTCTGGTTTTTCTACTCCTGGAAGGATTTTTCTGCATGGGCAAATCTGAATTCGCTTTTCATCTGGTTTCCCCAAATCAGCAAGTAAGCCAGAGAAAAAGCTGCTGCAAAAAGTCATCTCATTTTTCCATGGTTCTACCATCTCCAAAATCCAGACCCTCTTGGGGGTCTTGGGGAAAATCCAAGATACCCTCTTGGATATCACTGATCTGCAGTCCTCCAATACTATCTCCAAACATATTATTGTTGTTATTATCCAGCTTTTCCTATTATTCTTGTAAAAAATATTGGTCTGCCACAAATGACTCCAGCTTACCTAGAAACTGAGTTATTGTTCTATTACATAAAATTCTATGGGATCAAATCTTGTTTGTCATGTCTCCTGATTCTTGCTTGGATACACTTTTTTCCATGTCTTATGTTAACTTTGGTTGCAAACTGAGTTTTAGCAAGGTTGGCTTTTCCACTAGTTTTGTGTGGCTTGAGTTGTGAGTGGGTCCCTCCACAGGAATTTGATAATTTTCCCTGTATACTCTAAAGCCACCAATTCATGGAGTGGCCAGCCATTCAAGAATTATGACTTTTTGAGGGGTCTCAAGCAGAGTGGTTCCAATGCCACTGTTTTTCAGTCCCTACCTGAACATAAAAACTCAAGTCTCTGGATTAATAGTACTGATGCTGTCTCTTTGAGTATATCCAATATTATTTCACACACACACACACACACACACACACACACCCCATTCATTTTTAGAACTCTCTTGAGTTTTAGCACCTGAGATTCCACCCTTCTGTTTTATCAAGTTATTCTATGTATTAAGAAATGAACTTGTTATATTTCATCCAGCTTTTCCAAATGTTTATATTAGAAGCTTTTTTTTTTTATGTAATAGTCTACCAACTTGATTTTTCTACTGATTATAAAACAAGGATTGGGAAGGACAATTTGCTTTTTTTTTTTTTTTAAGATTTTATTTATTTATTTGAGACAGAGAGAATGAGAGAGACAGAGAGCACACGAGAGGGGGGAGGGTCAGAGGGAGAAGCAGGCTCCCTGCCGAGCAGGGAGCCCGATGCGGGACTCGATCCCGGGACTCCAGGATCATGACCTGAGCCAAAGGCAGTCGCCCAACCAACTGAGCCACCCAGGTGCCCTAGGACAATTTGCTTTAAAAATGTCTTTATAATTTGGTGAACAAACCATTTTTTGGCACTTGAAAATAAGTACATTTGTTGTACTAATTTTTATTCTTATTCACTGAAACAAATTGTTAGGAACATTTTTGGTCTGGTTGAGTTACTGCACATACTTGAAAGAAAAAACAAAGATAAAAGAAGCAAAGCAAGGCAAAACAAATATTTCACAATTCAGATTTATCATCTGCCAAAATTGGTGAAGATACACGAAAGTTATATTTTTACTAAGAAAATAATTTTAAAATAATTTAAACTTCAACACTGGGCAATATTAAAACTTATCCAGGGTTAAAGTTTTTCTGATGCTTCCTTCCACCAGCAATGAACAACACGGGAAAGGTTCTTTGCAATCATGGCATTTGAGTATAGGATCTAATTCTGTGGAGCTATGTATCTTTTGTCCTTTACCAAATGTAGAGCCAAGACTTTTTTTTATGGGATGAACTACTAAGTAACACTGGAAGGAAAAGAGATGATTAGGACAGGAATAAGGCTTTTTGATTACAACAGGCATTTTGAAACCTTTATTGTTACAGGATTTTAAGCCATGTCTAACAGACTATTCTGAAATTGATGTGCAAATTTCACACGGCTTGATGAAATTTTCCCTAAATGGGCTTTTCCCTAACAGAATAGAAGTCATTTTGTGACCCAGTAGCTACCATCATTAGTGGAGACAGTGGAGACTCCTGAGTTTTTAATGCATTCTGGGAAACCGCCACAACTTGGCACGGTCTCTCTGTGGTTGCTTTATAGTGCAGAGGCTCACTCTGTGTAGCAAAAATAAAACCAAATTCATTTGGGCACAGTCTTTTTGTTGCTTTATTTAATTTTCACTTTGGCATATGGCCCTTAAAGCTTTAATAGGGCAGATGTGGCTTTGGAAGAGTTTACTAATCCAACTTGGTTAATGACTTTCATGGTAGAAGCCAGCTAGCTCAGCAGTTTTCTCTCAGTCCATATTTAGTTCCTCTTCTCATTGATTTTTCCTATGGTGGAACACCTCTCCATGGGGCCACCGATTATCAGTATATGTTTTCCTGAATTTTGAAGTAACTGCCCTCAGGTTTTTGGAATGCAAAGGCACGGGCGGAATAAATGCTACTAACACTGAGCAATTGATTCCTGCGGGGGAGAAGCAAGTTGCCACTCCTTTCATGGTCCTCAGCATGATGGCTCCAGATTGCTCTGTGGGATAGAGACTTAATTAAACAGGGTTAGCATTTGGGAAAATCCTACATGAATTAGAATATTTGATGATCATTGGCATTCCTGATGTCAGTGCAGGGCTGTGGAACCAGGCAGTCTGTCCTTCGTGTCCTGAGGAACTCAAGAGTGTTCTAGATTTCGGAGTCCATTCTCTGACAGTAAGGTATATTAATGCCTGCCTCACAGAATTTTGTGAGGATTCAGTGGCAGGAAGTGGTGTTTCCTAAACTTATAATTCACATACCAATAGGAGCAATTTGTAATGTTATATCTGGGTTCTATTTGTATTATTATTTACTTAACATGTTTTAACAATCAACTACAGCCCACTTTTTTAAAAAATTATTGCTCCTTTGGCCCCATCCCAAGCAATAGTTGCAAAAATTTGATGCGCAGGTTATATATATATATATATATATACATATATTTTAAAGATTTTATTTATTTATTTATTTGACAGAGAGAGAGAAACAGCATGAGAGGGGATAGGGTCAGAGGGAGAAGCAGGCTCCCCGCTGAGCCAGGAGCCCAATGTGGGACTCGATCCCAGGACTCCGGGATCATGACCTGAGCCGAAGGCAGTCGCTTAACCAACTGAGCCACCCAGGCACCCTATATTTTTTATTATACATCGAAATAAAAGTAAAACCATCTCTTGCATATTTTGGAAAACCGTGATAATGTGCGCACATAATAATATGATAGCTTTAATCGTACTGGTTGTATCTCCCATAGACAGCAAGTTATGTGACAACAGGGGCTTTTATTCAATTTATTTATTCTGATGTCTTTGATACCTAGCATGATAGCTGGCATACAGGAAGACCTCAAATTGTCTGAAAATTATTTTGGGGTTTCTTGTTTACTTGGAGGAGGAGTCAGATACAGGGAACAGACTATCCCTTCTCTCCATGAACACCTGTGCTCAAGCTCAGCATCCCACAGGACAGGGGCTTCCTCCCTCTGGCAGGAGGGCTGTGCTTAAACCTAACTTCCCATGAGCTCCAAGAGCTGCAGAAACTTTCCAGTGTTACTGCAGAAAGCTCTAAAACTTAATCTAATGTGCCTGCCTCCCCAGTATTCTGATTACCACCTTACCCTCACTTTTGCTTTCTCTCTTTTCTCCCATACCCCTACGCTCTCTCTTTTCTTTCAAACACACACGCACACACACACTGACGTTTGTTTTCATGTTTGCCTTATAAGAAGGGAAATCAGCCCGTTGGCAGGGGTCCTTCAGGTGTGTCCAGGCACACCCTGGTGTGTCCAGGCACATATGTCTGCTGAAGGATGAAAGGGTGGGGCCTCTGCCTTGCAGGCTTGGCTTGTACATGTCCCCAGTGAGGCCCTTTCTTTAGTCTGTACTATAGGAACTTGTGGAAATCCTCCCAAGCTCTCTTTCATGACAGTTGGCAATCAAAAAATGCACACACTCTGCATAACCAAAGGATGACAGCATATATATGTAACCTTGTATTCAGTGAAACCAAAGTCTCTGAAATCAGAACATATCCCTACACGGTACCCAATTCCTGGCACAGAGTAGCCGCATAGTAAATATTTGTTGGTCTCATGATGAATGGGTAAATGAATACTTGCAGCCAGTGAAAGAATAAATAGCTGAAAAAACTTTCTGCAAGTTGTTTTTTCAGGATTAAGAGAGTGAAATGCACAAATCTCAGAAGAGTAGTAAACTAGAACTTAAGTTAGCTGGCACATTTAGGAGATGACTTATTCTAGATAACCAAATTTTCTGAATAAGTGAAACTTATTCCTCAAAGCATATATTTGCGTTTTTGAATAAGCTCTCTTTAAAAAGGTGGCCTGGGAGGGGCGCCTGGGTGGCTCGGTCTGTTAAGCGTCTACCTTCGGCTCAGGTCATGATCCCAAGGTCCTGGGATCGAGCCCTGCATCGGGCTCCTTGCTCTGCGGGGAGCTGCTTCTCCCTCTCTTCCTCGCTTGTACTCTCTCACTGTCTCTCCTCTCTCTCTCTCAAATAAATAAAATCTTAAAAAAAAAAAAGGTGGCCTGGAGCACCTGTGTGGCTCAGTCCGTTGAGTGACTGACTCTTAATTTGGGCTTAAATAATGACCTCAGGGTCCTGAGATCGAGCCCAGCGCGGCTGGCTCCACACTCAGTGGGGAGTCTGCTTCTGTTCCTCCCCCGCTCTCTCTTTCTTTCTCTCTCAAATAAATAAATAAATCTTAAAAAAATAAGGTCTATGAAAAATAAATAAAAATTAAAATGTGGCTTACTTCTCTGCCTTATTAAATTGAATATATTGTGTATAATTTAACATTCCTCTTAATACTTATTAGTAAAGGGGCACCTAGGTGGCTCAGTCAGTTAAGCTTCTGCCTTCGGCTCAAGTCATGATCCCAGGTCCTGGAATCAAGTCCCACATCAGGTTCCCTACTCAACAGGGAGTCTGCTTCTCTCTCTCTCTCTCTCTCCCTCTACCCTTCCACCTCTGCTCATTCTCTCTCTCTCAAATAAACAAATAAAATCTTTTTTTAAAAATAAAGTTTTTAAAAAATACTTATTAGTAAAAACTGTATTTTAGAAGTAATTAGAATTAGACATAGAACTAGACATTTCAGGAGTCTTCTTTTGTGTAATTTTTGCTTGGTTGAAAAATAACGTATAACCAAAGGATACTGATACAAAGTATGTTCCTTAGTAGGAGTCTATTCTTTATCCCAACAGTATTTATTTTACATGGATATTTTTCACAGAAAGGAATTGGGAAAGTATACACTATATGTAGTTAATCACATATTTGTTCTAGTATTTGTGTATTAGCTTGAATTCTTGACTCCCGCTCAGTTTTTATCTGCAGAACAAGTAAAACCAGATTTTTTCTTATTAGAAATTCTTTTTTAAATTTTTTTTAAAGATTTTTAAAATTTATTTGACAGAGAGAGACAACACAAGCAGGGGGAGTGGAAGAGGGAGAAGCAGGCTTCCCACGGAGCTAGGAGCCAGGAGCCCGATGCAGGGCTCGATCCCAGGACCCTGGGATCATGACCTGAGCCGAAGGCAGACGCTTAACAACTGAGTCACCCAGGCACCCCTCTTATTAGAAATTCTTTTGGGGGCTTTGTAGACAATACATTCAGTTAGGGATGTGTACGAGGAGATTCATTGGAGTAGACTTTTATAGTTAATGTTTATTGATCACATACTACTGCCAGTCACTTTCTAAACATTAAATCTTTGCATTGCAATTATATGACTAAAGTGGCATTATCACCATTTTATAAGATGAAAACTGATGTACAGTGTGGTTTAGTAACTCTCCTAAAGATTTCACTGCTAAAAAAGTTGTCTGTTGATCTTTCTTGGTGACCCCCTTTTCTCCACACTACACATGGATATTCCTTCAATTCCCTATGTTATCAGTGATATGAAGGTACTGTTTGGAGGTAATCAGGTGTAGGGATGACCAATGGGAAGTATAACATGGTACCAGAAAAAGCTTTAATGTCAATGTCACATTTTACCATGACTAGAAAATTATCCAACACCTTGGAAAATTTCTTGCTGGTATGTCCTCCATGGAGCCCTAGCACGCTTCCTGTGTTCTAACCACAGAGCCAGAAGCCTTCTCCCTATGGAGCCTCTTCATTCCCAATCCCCACCTACTCTCCCCAGGCAACCAGGGAAAAACAAAATTCCTTTTACTTTCCAATGCAAGGAAGCTCACCTTTATTTCTGAAATTTCTTCTTCTTTCAGAACATAAATGGATTATTTTTCATGCCCAAAGAGACTTTTCCAGATATTTTCCTAAATAAAGAACCATCTCCATCTCCCTGGTATATAGAAATAGCCCTGAGTAATGTATTTTTATTTGTTTTCAATATTGATGTTTTTCTTCTCACTACATCTATTAATATCAAGAATTGAAAAGAACTTGATAGTAGGAAACTGGCAAAAGATATGACCATACAATGAATTTCCTGCTTAATTTCACAGGAAAATGTTCATTAAACATTAAGTGAAAAAAGTAGACTATAAATAAAACTGTAATAGCAATTTGAACACCTTTTTTTTTTTTAACAGAAGTTAAAAAACTGTATTATAAATCAGGAACTGTATTATAAATACCAACTATTGTCTGTTATAAACTATAACACAGAGATCCCCTCTGGGTTTATTGTGATGTGAACGATCCTTTGCTCTTACTCAAATTCTCTTAACTCTTGTGCTTTCCTGATACAGCCTTTACTAACAGCTGATAATTACCAAGAACTGACTCTGAGCCAAATGCAGTTCTATGCACTTCACAGGAATTAACTCATTTAAACTCATTCAAAACAACCCGATGAGTGTGTACTTCTACTATTCCTACTTTATAACTGAGTAAATGGAGGCACAGAGAAGTTAAATACCTGGTTCAATTCATAAAGCAGCAGGGGTAAAGCCAGATGTGAACCCAGAAAGTCTGGTTTTGGACCCTACATTCTAATTTACCAGGCTTGGGTGTTTTTCCTCTTTCCTTTCTTGTTCTCAAATATCATTTCTTCCTATGTCAATTGGTTCTGCTTCAATCAACTCTCTGCCATTTCTAATGTGTGCTCCTGTGTTAGGGTAGAATGGGCGTGCTTAGTATAAGCATAATCTAATTTATTGAATCATTAACCTTCATTTTAGGTACGGTATTAAATCAACAGTTTCTGGTCAAATGAATGTTTATAATAGCTCCACTGTCTATCCCATATGGAAAGGGAGTAAGTCTTTCCTTATCATTTCAAAACTTCTTATTGTTTAATACAGGGATGAGCTGTTTCTAATAGTTGAGTGGCTGGACGTCTGACCGTCAGGTAACTGCCGCGGTGATTATATACTTAATGCTCTTTGCTGGTCAACCCTGGTACGGTCTATGGAAGAACTCAGAGATAAGGGGGTTAATGGAGCATCTGGTGCCTCCCCTGATAAACTTGGAGAAGCCGCAGGCCTGTAAATAATAGATTGTGGGTGGAATGTTTTTTATTTATGTCTGGAGAGTCTCCGAGGTGCAGGATGTTGGGTGGGGGATTCCCAAGCAGCCTGGTGATGCTGAGAACACACTTGACAGTGGGCAGAGCGCTGTCTTCCCTGATCTGTTTTAGTCTGGCCCTAGACAGGAGTCCAGAAGCCCCACTACCACCCAGATGTTTGCTTCCTCAACAGGAGAAGGGAGCAGCCCAGCTGGCAAGAGAACAGTGGGCCTCACAGGACTTTGTTATGAGGTTATGTTTTCATCCTGTTCCAATCTCTGCTTGGCTGGATAGGAGTTTCTTCTTATAAATGTGTCACCACGCAAATTCTCTGTAAGAACTGATAATTCTTTATATCTGCCTTCAAACCCTTTAGTAATCAATTTCCCTGAAGTTTTCTGTTGCAGTTTGTTTTTTTTTAAGAGAGATCAGAGGCAGCTGTACAAGGGAAGGTGCTAAGAGGGGGCCAAAATCTCACTTATTTTCAGTCGATAAGATCATGTGTGTTGTTTCACCGTAGTTTCCAGAAACAGAATACATGATAAGAACTACACCGAAACTCCTTGAGCTTGCTTGTGCATGCACTGGTTTTCCTTGCAGATCTGTCTGCTTTCTGAGGCTGCAGTGGGAGAGAAGACCTTGGAGGACAGTGTGAGATGACTGAAGGGCAAATGCCTTTGCACTGAATTGATGACATAGTCTTCCCAACTGTTTGATGGTGGAGTTCTCTGTTCTCCCGTTCTACAGCGTCTTACCTTATACAACATTAAAGGTATCCTCGAAATGAGTACATGTGAAAAATTGCAATGTAAGACCATCCCATAATCTCCCTTTAAAAATTATGAGTTCATCTTGACATGGAAGAATTGCCTTGTGTTTGGCAAGATACCATCCTCCGGGTGTTAGAATAGCTGCCCGTGGCCTTTTGACTGGGTTGCTTTGGTTATCACAGTACGTCAGCCTAGATTTGCCCTGTCACACAAATGTGCTGTCAGTAGCTTAGTTTTGACAGTTTTAGTTATGTTAGGAGACCTTGTAGCATATTGTCACACATACACTGACAAGAAGAGATACAGTGTGCTAAATATATATCCTCCAGGAAGAAGAGAGAAGTAGCTCTTCGGGCAAAAACTCTAAATTATTTTTAGTTAATCTGTTTTGTGTTGGATTAAGAGCCATTTCTACGTGATAGAAAAAAAGTTGTAATGTCTAATTTATAAGAAATGAAGTGTTTTAAACAGAAAACTAAGGAATGATTTTATAACATTGATTGTCCATCCTTTAATTATATACAAATTTGTCATAAAATATTAGTGAAAATCGGGATGCTTGCTCTATCAAAGGAGATGACAATTCTGTGCATTTATGTTTGTTGATACTCAGATGGCGCATGGCTCCAGAAAGATTAAGAATCCTAGAGTGATGTCAGTATAGCTATGCATTGATCATCTGGCACACCAGAGGAGGAGGTCAGTTACCTTGGAGACATTTGATCTCAAGCACAGATTTATAAGGGATACAAGACATATTTAAAAAACAGGTTTTAGCTGGCTCGCTCAGTTGGTAGAACATGAAGCTATCAGCTCATGACTGAATTGATGTTGGGATCCCAACAAAAGCAAAAACGGCAACAGTGGGTTTCAGTTCTTAGGCCTACTGTGTGTTTTCTGCACCCATATTCCCACCAATCCCAGCTTGAGTTTCCTCCTTTTATTCCTTCTCTTTAGATTATTTTTTATTTCAGAAGCACTTGAAATGACAAAAGCTGAGCCTTCTGAGTGAAGGGTGCGTTATCTGATATATCTTCAGTCTAGATACCCTGACGTAGCTTTCCAAATAGATCATGCTTCTAACAAATTCTAAATCAAGATTTTCCTGATTGCCTTTTCACTCTTTCTCAAACAGAAGATGAAGCTTTAGTCATCTGTCCCTTTTTGCTCAGATTGTCCTTTTCATCTGGGATGTCTTGTTGTCTTTATGGTTTTTCTCAACGTATTCTTCCTTTTTTGCCAAATTTAAATACCATTCCCTCGTTTGTCCCCTCCAAGACACAGCTACTTGTCCTCTATCTTACCATGCAAATGTACCTATGTTCCTAGAGCTCATTTCCTTCTTTCTTATACTCTTGTTAGCTGACTTCATGTGTATCTTTTCCACTGACTGTAAATCCCTCAAGTGCAAGGAATTTTTCTTCTTCACTTCTGCTTCCTGCATAGAGAGTAAATGCTCACTAATTGTTCACATGGATAAAAGATCCTGAAAGAGGGCCAAGCACATGGAAGCACATGGTATCATTAATCTTGTAGGAAAGAGAGAGTCCAGTAGCTTCTTGTCTGCGTGATGCTTCATCTCATGGTGCCTCCACATCTCTGGATGATTCATCAGTGAAATGGGTGAACCTGGAAATAGTATTCTCCTCTCATGGTTGACTTCACTACTAAGTTTTTATTATTTTACTCAAGAGTGATTTGAGGACATTCACCATAAAAATGTACAGATAAAATTAAACTAAATTAAAGAGAACAACAAAAACAAACAATAATAAAACAGTAAAAACTAAACTAAAAAACAACAAAGAAGCAGGAAAAGCAAAATGAAACAATAAGAGCCAAATAATAGAAGTGGGTTGGGGAAAAGAAAGGTGGAAAGCATAGCTCCATTAAGGCAATCTCTTGTACATTCATTCTAAGGGAACATGGTGCACAGCGTCTCTGACAAAATTAAACCAGTGTTTGTCAAGGCTTTTCTTTGAGGGACTGGGTAGTTAGCATAATCAATCAGATGATTAACATAATTAACTAGCATATTCCATAGCATTAATAAAATCAGTTGGAGTTTTCAGGACCTGTGTAGGAAACAAACATTGAGAGCTCTAATAGGTACCTTGAGCAGAGATGCTCTGAACTGATGATAGAACGTCCCAGTCTTGGGCGCTGCTACTTGGATCATCTGCTCTAGGACTGATGGTATGAGACTTGGGTGGAAAGGAGGGCTTGAGCAATGAGTCTGTGATCAGGTGCTCAGGAATCCTTTGGTAGCCACTGGCAGGTCTATAAAAAAATCTCAGTAGTGTTCCGTGGACAACTGCCACCAGTAAGAACAAGAGGTTGCGGTGTGAGAGGGAAGACTTGCAAACCACTGACAGATACATGGGACACAAGATTTCCTCAACTTAGTCCAGTTCTAGCCAGGTTAGATATGAAGCAGGATGAAGGAGGGGGTTGTTTACAAGGAACCTGTGGAATTTCCCCCACTAGAAGGACTGACGGTAGATCCAGAACTGAAACGTGAGAGACAGAGGTCGTATTTCTCCGTGCCTGTCTGCTTCACCTTCTAGTCACTTTTAGGTCATTTTTTTCTGCTTCTTCATGCAAAAACTACGAATACCAACATGAGGCATGTCTCCGCAGTCCCTACATTTAGATGTTCTTAAATTCAGTGTCATCAGGTAAGTGATTAGAGTCCCTGAGTCCTAACTGTAACCTCACAGGAGGGAGGATCCCATTAATCCAGCCTGGGTCAGTATCTCCCTAATTGAACAATTTAGACAAGAGGGGCAGAGTCCTAGAGGTTGACTACCAGGAGGGGTTTTAGAGAAAGGGGTAGAGTGTAGGCAGCATTTACAAAGATCTCATTTAATGAATGTAAGACCAACCACATTTGCAGAAAGTGAAGACCATGTGGGAGTTTTTGTCCATTACAAGGAAGGACAACCAGAGCATTCAGGAATCAGCTTTTATTTTCTCTTTGACTACAGGGGAAATATTTTGTAGCTTAATTAAGGTGTACCTTGATCATATGTGACATTACTTAAAAGTACGGAGTCTCAGGGCACCTGGGTGGCTCAGTCGGTTAAGCATCTGACTCTTGATTTTGGCTCAGGTCATGATCTCAGGGTCGTGAGATTGAGCCCCCATTTGGGCTCTGCATTCAGTGGGGAGTCTGCTTAAGAGTTTTTCTCTCCCTCTCCCTCTGCCCTTACCTCCTCTCAAAAAAAAAAAAAAAAAAGTACTGAGTCTCAGTCACTCCTGTAGAAAGCACAAGAGTGAAGTTCGAACGTACTTGAGAAATTGAAAAGCATGAATAATTGCTTCCATAATTATTTCTGCACACTTATCTTGACAAAGGCAGTATCTGAGGACAACAATTAATGATTTTAATAACAGTTGTCATTGGGGCACCTGGGTGGCTCAGTTAAGCACCTGCTTTCAGCTCAGGTCATGATCCCAGGTCCTGGGATGGAGCCCCTCATCGGGCTCCCTGCTCCACGGGGATTCAGCTTCTCCCTCTCTCTGCCCTTACCCAACCCCACTTGTGCTCACTCTCTCTCTCTCTCAAATAAATTAATGAAATCCTTAAAAAAAATAGCAGTTGTCATTTGTTGCTGTAGACCTTAGTATTTGGCCCTTCAACTATGACATTATACTCTCAGCCACTGTAATCCCTTTAAAAAAAATCCATGTAGACTAAGACATGAATGAAATCAGTTCTCTTTGAACCATCAAAAATGACGATAGTTGTGGTGACAGTAAGCAATTGGCAGCAGCTCCTTCCATTTCCCCTCCACTCCTTCAGGGCCACCCAGCAGACTGTTCTCTTCCTTTGTTTCCTTTGGCTCCTTGCCTTTTCCTCTCCCCACGGGGACCCGTTTCTGTTTTTTAGTACTCTTGTAGAGTACTGCATGGGTCCACAATCACAGCCTCCATACTCACAGCCAGAACAGGGAGCTATGCTTTTGTCTTTATTCTTCTAAAATGAAACGTAGACCTTTATGGAAATGATTAAAATATAAGTTGCATTTCTGAGTCAGACCAACCTACAGCAAGCACGTTTTAAGAATTACTCTGTAATAGATTTCTTCTTTTATTGTTTTAAGTCATGATTTTTTTTTTTTGCATTGTACTGTGACTTTATTATGCTTTAGTTCTGATGACAGTACTACCAAAATAATAAAAGTGTCTGCTCCAGTAATTTAACAGAGTGAAACTTACCACCATCCATTCTGAAGCATTAATAAAAAGCTCAGTGCTAAGTGGGCCTCAATGCAGTTGGAAGAAAAGGCATAGACATCAGGTGGGAAAAGGTTACCTCAAGGCAAACTATGTATTATGACAATTTGAGAATCTAATAGTTATATATTTTCTTTTTGTATTTCTGTTGTTATAGACAATATAATGAACCTTTATTATTCTGTTCCTTATTCAGTTTCCAATCTAATTTCAAGTAGCTACGTGACAAGAACCTTTTCATACCTCTTTCATATTACCTCAGCTCAGCACACAACAGGTGTTCAATAAAGGCTTGTTGATTGAGCTATATGAACGAATACTTATCCTTGTAAAAAGTTTTCTCAAGTTTTTAAAAATATTTATGAAAGATCAATGTAGGATAGAATGCAGTTTTTTTTTTTTCCTCTCCCTGTTTCCCTTTCCTTCCTTAATAATTCAGATGAGGCTGATAAAGGTGTTGATGTCATTGGAAATGGGAGCCATGGTGGCCCAGAGTGGGCCGACAGTCAGAGGTCTCACAGGGTAGGAAGGGCTTCTACATATAAGGGTGGCCCTGCATGGTTAGTCAGAACCTGAAGAAATCCATGAGGGTGGGTGGCCTTCTGTAAGGTATCGGAGTCCAAGCTATCTGAGTGTGTGTGTGTGTGTGTGTGTGTGTGTGTGGTATGTGGGGTGGTTGGCATGGCAAGTGAGAACGCAGTTGGGGTGAGGAGACTATCCAAGCTGGCTTTGAGTCTCTGGAAAGGGAATGGCTGGTGGCAGAGATGGAATATTGGCTATATAGAGAGGAGTTGATTAAATAAACACGTATACTAAAGATAATATCTGTTTCCCATGGTTGGAAAAGGCATTACAAATATAGCAAGAGGGAAAACTAGAGTGGACACTGTAGATTGGATTCGACACTATTGATGTGAATTTATGACTTTCAACATAGATCGAGGAAGATAGATAACTATAAAAATAGAGTTATGTATTTAGAAACACACTGAACGTTGATATATATGTATGTTTATGAATGTGGTAAGTATATACACACATATATTCCCTAGGTCTGTCTGCTAAAAGTACTCTGGAGCAACCATTCTCCACAAAAAGGATCCTATGACAGACAAATGAACCCCTCAAAAGCTTTCTCGGAGGGGTTCCCACTGGCCAAACCAAGTTCAATTTGAGTATCAAAATAATTAGTAGATTATAGCCCATTGGTAAAATAGGAAACCATAAATCGATGATGATACAATTAAATGAATGAACAGACTAAAAGCTTGATCTGAAACAGAGTATTTAAATGGTTTCAAACTACCTTCTCACAAAACAATTACCAACCAGTTTTAATTTAGAGAAACATGGCAGATCCCATGCCAATCCATGATCAAAGTGAATAGCATTATCAAAGGGACAAATTTAAATTATGCCCTAATTCTTATATATTAGATGAATAAGTAAATAAATAATAAGGAATTAATACATGTAAAATTTGAAGTATATATAGAATAAAAGTCTTATCAATCAATAAAAGTAATAGATGGCAAAACTGATAAATATTTGCTAAGTTTGATCAAGAGGGGAAATAACATGAATACTAAAATAGTAACAGAATATAAGATATAGGGCTATTAACTGGAGCTGTGGAGATGAACAAATTTGAACAAAATACTACTTACAGATTTAGACCAATAAAATTGGTATTATTTTTCTAAGAAAATGTAAATTAATAGCAGTGACTCAAAAGGAAGTAGAAAATCTAAAACCATCAGTAACTGTGGAAGAAATTGAAAATGTAGTCAGAAATTTCTCTCAAAAGAAAACCTAATGCCAGATGGTTTACTGTAAGTTTTATAAAAAATTTAAAGGAATAGCTAATTCTCATTTTTTAGAAATTCTTCCAGATGATTAAAAAAGGTGGAAAGCTATCTAATTAATCTTCCAAAGCTAGCTTTAGAGTGATACCAAAACAGTATGATTTTAATACACAAAAAGGCCAACTTCTAGTAGTATTCTAATTATAAATATAGATGCAAAAATTCAAATAAGGTATTAGCAAGGAAATTGCAGCAGAATATTGAAGGTATGAGTAAGTAGGGATTATAACAGGAATTCAGATTTTTCATCAGGAAATCTAATTTGATTCTCTATAGAAACAGATTAAGGGGGGAAAATCATATAATTATTTCAGCTGATGCCCTTCAAAACATTTAATAAAATCTAACACAAATTAATATTAAAAACTTCACCTGGGACAGAAGAGAAGTTTCTTTTCTTTTTTTTAAATTTTATTTATTTGAGAGAGAGAGAGCACACAAGCGTGGGGCAGGGGAAGGGGAAAGGGAGAGGCAGAGGGAGAGGGAGAGGCAGACTCCCCACAGAGAGCTGGACATAGGGGTCCATCCCTGGAGCCGGAGATCATGACCTAAATGGAAGACAGATGCTTAACCGACTGAGCCACCTAGGCACCCCTGAAGAAGGGAAGTTTCTTAATGTGCTAATGGTTATCCATGGGCTATCTCCAGCAAGCATCACAGAAAATGGTGTAACTTTTGAAGCATTCTTAGTGAGGAATAAGATGAAGATGCTATTACTCTACCTTTTCAACACTGTGCTCAAAGACTAAGCCCAAGCAATAAATTTGATTAAAAAAAGAAAAAAGAAGTAGGAATGAGAACTACTGGAAAGGCAGAGGCAAATCATTATATGTAAATGACACAAAAATCTAAAACAGAAAACCATGAGTTTAATGAGCAAGTGTTTAAGACTATTAATGGTTTAAGAGATTTGAATCGTTATTAGAACGAAAAGATCTAAGCTTATGGGAAAGGCCACTGTGAATGATGCCACTCTAGTTTTAGTCCCATTTTAGCAAGATGACAAAATTAACTTTACATTGAAAAGCATTATTAAATACTTGTGTTAACTCAAGTTGTTTTCATAAGAAATCACTCTGCGGTCTTAGAAATGAAGCTTCTATGGGTTTATGTCATTATTTGGAAAAAAAGTTTCAAAATAGAAAATAGAATTGGACTGGGAGCCAGTAAGTTTGCTGTCTCCCCAAAATATCCATTTTCAGATATTCATTTCCCTTCTCATCTGCTTGTGGAAAACCATCACAAAAGCAGATTCACATACTTGAATATATACAAACTCATAATCTATATTTGCAGTGGAGTTCCATTTTCTTTTTATTTAAATGACCTTCTGAGATATAGAAATTATTATTATTGTTATCATTACTTTCACGCCTCATTGAACCCTTTTTGAGTCATTGATCCAAATTTTCAAATAGGGGCATTAACTCAGCATGATACTTACAATAGAAAATATTAAATTCACGATTATAAAAAATATACCACAAATAGTGGAATAATTCATCAGCAGAGACAAAAATGCATTCTGTTAACTGAAGAAAAGGCAAGAAGAATTGATAAACACACTTATGGTGCCTACAACAACTTTTCAGAAGGTGATGATTATTGTACGTGTAACAAGATTTCTGTGAAAATCAAATTGTTTCACATCATAAGTTTATGAAATGCTTGTTAATATAATCGTTCCATTGCTTTTTCTTCTAAAGCTTTCATGTTATCTGAAGACCACTTGACTGACCACCAGATGTCTGGAAACCTCACTTCAGGAAGCCCTCCTCCACATATTTGAGGAATGGAAGTTGAGGCAACATCTGGGTTAAAATTATATAGATGTGGAATAGTTAAGAGATGCTGCTCATCATGCATTTATTTCTATTGGAGGAGAGCCTCAAGGCCATTTCCTGGTACAGAGCCTAGAGCTGATACTTTCTTCTCCACATTTGAGAACTTACTACCAAATGTTCGATAGCTTCCATGGAGATGATGGTGCTTTAGAACTCATTGGTGGTGGGAGAGCAGAGCTTCATAAAACTTTCTTACCCAATAAAATCATCTTTTAATACTGCCTATATCTTGTCTCTGTTTTCAAAAGGAACATTAGTTTTCAGTTTAAAGGAAATTGTCCAAAAATATTCTCCAAAGTATTAAATCTACCTTTTTTTTTGTTATTACAATAGCCAAGAAATAAATCTGAGCTTATTTGGTATAAACTTGGTTCTTTTAGACAAAGCAAACAAAAACCTTCAAATTGCTTAGGAAAATATTCGAACTTGACGAAGCCTTTAGACATTGATTTAAGCATGTGGCTTTTGGTTTTTGCATACTGAAAGGATTGGATATGGCAAAGTCAAAATTGTATGTGCATGCGAGTGAATGGAAACAGAGAGATTGACCTCTGTGCACTATTCCCTTGCTAACCTTATGTTTTCCTGGCTTTGAAGTGGAAATATCTGGTATTTCCAGCTTGGACCAAATCACAGATTTCTAATGAGTTTCCTTGATATTTGCTCTGACTTGATTCAGGCCAGCTTATTGCTTTTTCTTGCAGCTGAAAAGCAGAGGAACAAGAGGTAAGCCTTCCTTTGCTCATTACGGTTTCAGCGAGTGATCTTAACTCAAGCATTTCTAATTAAAATGTAAAGATCATTAGTATGCGCCATTAATAGAGGTTTGTCTTGCGGCTCAGAACGCTCCCGTGGGGGTGCCAGGCGTATTCCTGCACCCACTCGTGCTAGACAATTGCTGCTCTTGGCAACGTCTCAGAACAGGCTGGGGTTTCTGTCTGTTACCTGAGCTGCTGGTGACAACTGCAACTTACGTTAGGCTCAGGGCAAGGAGGAGCCAAGGGTAGAAACAAACTGCAAAGGCAGCTTTTCCTTGTTACTGCCCCAAGTTCCCAGCACTGGCATTGCTGAATGAGAAAGAGGCAGAGGCGTGCAAAAGCCAAGAAGAAAGACATTAAATAATATTCTGAAGTGATTTATCACCCCCTCCCTCAAAATTAAGATGTATATTCATATGGTAGCAGATGTTTTTTTTTCCTTCCATTTAGGGCTTGAGGAATTCAAGTTTCTACATAATGCACATCATGCAAAACATTTTAATGTGTCATGTTTCCCTAACGAGAAATATTACCTTTGGTTCGACATTTTAAATTGAGATATTAGCTGTAAGAATTTTTTTTTTTTAAAGAGAGGGAGAGAGAGAATCTTAAGCAGGCTCCATGGCCAGCATGAAGCCCAATGAGGGGCTTGATCTCACAACCCTGAGATCATGACCTGAGCCGAAATCAAAGAGTCGGATGCTTAAATGACTGAGTCACCCAGGCGCCCCAGCTGAAGGAAATTTTTGATTGTAATTGCTGAGCTATTTGATTTTGAATATGAAAATTGTGATTAATTAAATCTTTAAAGGCACATAATATGAACAGAAATCAAATGGATAATTTGACCCATAGCTTGTAATATTTATGGCTTATTTTATATATATTATGTTAAAAGACGAAACTGAAGAGACATGATGAACAGCACGTTAAAATAGAGAGAGCTATGGGAATGTCCCACTACTTAGCCTTCATCTTGGGAATATTAATGTAGGGATTGAAGACAAATCAGAAATAAGAATAAAATTACTTTAATCGTGTCCTAAACACTCTAGTAATTATATAAAATGTTTGTTAATTTATTGCTTTTATTTGCTTCTCTATATAATCATCTGAACTTCTGACCGTTTCAATTAAATCACAATATAATTAGTGTTTCTTTTTTTTTTAAAGATTTTATTTATTTATTTGACAGAGAAAAACACAGCGAGAGAGGGAACACAAACGGGGAGTGGGAGAGGGAGAAGCAGACTCCCTGCCAAGCAGGGAGCCCGATGCGGGACTCGATCCAGGGACTCCAGGATCATGGCCTGAGCCGAAGGCAGTCACTTAACCAACTGAGCCACCCAGGCGCCCTATAATTAGTGTTTCTATTAAAGTATTTGGAGTTAGTAGAACACAACATTTCCTTCATAATCAAGATTACTATGTTTCCTGGGGTATTTGTGATTTCAAATTTAGTTAGACTCAATGGCAAATACTAATAATTTACATGTACATTTTTATGCCTTTCATCTTACTGATTAACCTTTGAACTACTTGAGAAAGAAATATGAACATTGACTTTATACCATGGTTTTATGTAAAATTCATCCAAGGTTTAGAACATTTGGAGACTTGAAAAACTCACACTAAGCTGTACAGGAGGAAGAAAAGCTATTCTCCTAACATACTTGTGATAAGAAGGTGCTGGGTTTTAATCTGTGTCAAAAATCAAATGTGTACTCCACAAAAGGCTGTTAATAATTTGAGGGTATCAAGAAAGATAATCATCTATTTACTATGATAGCAAGAAAGAACTGTAGAAGTAGAATTGAAGTCAAGGAAGAGACATACTACAGAAAGCTTTCTTTTATAATGAGAACAGATATTGTCCAGATTTTCATTTACATATGGCTATTTGAATATACTGGGATAAGCCCAATTACCACATATTTTTTCAATAGAAATAATCTGTTAAGTATAAATCACTGCCCTCAGTTGTCAAAGTTTTAGAAGACTTCAAACTTAAGCATTTATAAATCAGAAAAAAATGTTAGATTACATATTCCACTGTCATCATGGTTCATATTCAAATACTTGCTCATTTAAAAAATACATGTATGTATGTATAATGACGAAGTGCTTCCCTCTTAGATAATGAGTAAGCCCAGTAAGGCAACTCAGCCAAACACAAATAGTCAATTTAACCCAAGCTGAGTTTACCAGAGCCTAAAAAACCATAACCATTAGTACAATGGTTCTCAAACTTGAGTGAGCATCAGAATCACCTAGAGGGCTCTTCGAGTCCATATTGCTGGGCCCCACCCTCAGCGTCTCTAACAAGTTCCCAGGTGATGTTGATGCCACTATCTGGTGTCTCATTTTGAGGATCACTACATTAGAAGATACCTCTGAGAGTTTCAGAAAAGATTTCTTTGTCTTTTTTTTTTTTAAAGATTTTATTTATTTATTCATGAGAGACAGAGAGAAACAGAGGGGGAAGCAGGCTCCCAAGGAGCGGGAAGCCCGATGCGGGACTCGATACCAGGACCCTGGGATCATGACCTGAGCCGAAGGCAGACGCTTAACCATCTGAGCCACCCAGGCGCCCAAGATTTCTTTGTCTTATTCCAGTTTGCACTTTGGCTGGAATTTTTTTTTTTTTCTGTGTAATTCATCAGAAAAAAATAACCTTAACATTTTATAACATTGCTTTAAGATGCTGTCTGCCATTGTTTTTCACACTGGGTTTCATATACCAACAATGAATCACATATGTCTAAAATATACATATTTTCATAAATGTGTAATATCTATCTATCAAAATACAACTTTATGCTGGATTGGTTTGCATCTGTTAAGCTTCTAAATATCTTAGTGATTTTGAACTTAAAGTTGGAGATGATGGTTAGAAATGGGTTGGAAGTTGGAGGAAAATCTCAGGTAGAGTTGAGTGACCCATCAGCGGCTTTTCCAGAGAGATGGGTAAGGAAAATTTGTAGGAAATCTTAAAGACATCCGGTATCTTGAATTATTCTGTCCTTTTACAGAACTGTTTCAGCATTGAGATGTTCTACTATCTGAGACTGATGCTATTTTAAAAATATAAAACCAGGTATACCTGAATAGTATTCGGATTGTTTCTACATGTTTGCTTTCTTTCCCCTCATACTACACACTTAGTCCTCCTCAATCCAAGCAGATCTTCAAATTTATAGCCACTAGAAAAATCCTAATGTCTGTAAACCTTGCCTGGCAACTGAGTTGATGGGAGCAGATGTTAGATGAGTAGCTGTGGAACATCTGTTTGAACTGCCCGCTCTTCCCCGCTGCAGGCTGCTGAAGCACGCAATGGGCTCACCCTCTTTCTCCTTCTCTGGCTCCCACACACCCACACTTGATTAGACATTTAAAAATCAGGGACCATTACAAGGGGCAGGCTTCCTAGCAGAGGAGATTCCCCCAGTCTCCTCCCAGGAGTCTGTCTGCTCTCCGTGGGGTGGGGAGTGCCATGACCCTGGGCACGCCGTGGTGCATTATCTCTACATCTTGTATCATCTGGAGCCTGTTTAGGCAAACATTTGAGAATCCAAGTATTTGTTGGAAGATTGCCTCTGATTTTTTTATTTCCAACATGGTTTCGATATTTGTGGTGTGGCAACTTAGCATACATTTCTGAAAATTCAGCACCCTATATCCACTGAAAAATTTTTTGATCTTTATTTGATCAAAACTATATAGGGTGTGATGGTAATGGAATTATAGGTGTATGTATAAGGTACGGGATTAAATTAAGAGGTGGAGATCATATTCATAGGGGGATCGAGAAAGGTTCAAAAAGGACATGGCACCTGAGCAGGCTGAAGCATATATGTGTAATTATAACAGCTATAAATGTACCTGTAAAACATTCAAACCATACATTTTGTGTTTGCATATATAAAGATTTAGTGTATATTGCTCTGAAACATTCTCTTTGGCTTAAATGTATATCTTGGACATTTTTCCAACTTGGTAAGTACGTTTTAGTAGTGGTTCCATTTTTTTGTTATATGCTTGAATTCTAATTGATTTAACCAACCTCCTGTTGGTGGACTTTTATTGTCTTCATTTGATTGCCATAACAAATGATATTATAATGAATGTGTGTGTGTGTTTGTGTATGTGTGCCTTTATAAAAAGGTAGGAGTATTTTTTTTTTAAGATTTTATTTATTTATTTGACAGAGAGAGACACAGCGAGAGAGGGAACACAAGCAGGGGGAGTGGGAGAGGGAGAAGCAGGCTTCCCGCGGAGCAGGGAGCCCAACATGGGGCTCGATCCCAGGACCCTGGGATCATAACCTGAGCCGAAGGCAGACGCTTAACGACTGAGCCACCCAGGTGCCCCAATGTAGGAGTATTTTTATAAGATAGATTCCTCAAAACTAAAATTTCTGGGTTGATATGTATGCATATTCAGAATTTTAAGTTATTGTCTAATTACCCTTTAAAGTCCTTATACCAATTTAGAATTTCACATGTAACATTTGAGAATGACTTATTTTACTTCCTCATTTATTAATAAGATACTGTAGTAACTGACAACTAGTATAGATTAGATATTTCAATTTATATTTATCTGAATATTATTGAGCTTGTCACCTTCTCATGTTTATTATTTGCTTTTTTCCATGAATTTCCTCATTGTGCATGCTTATTATAAAAATTACTTTCCTAAACAATATTCTAATATTTTTATAATTCATAAATTCATATTTATGATTTTCGTTCATGGTTTTTCATGAATGGTTTTTCATTCATGCCATTGAACCTCTGGAATCTAGTTTTGATTAAGGTATGAGGCCGGGGTCTACATTTATTAATTTTCCAGGTAATTAACAAATTTTTAAATACTAGTTATGGACTAAATAATTAACCTACTGACTTGAATTGCCATCTTTATAATATAAAAAAATTATCTTATACCTATGTCACTATCTGGATTCTCTTCCATTCCATCTGAATGAGAAAGGTCATTGTTGGTCAGTCTTCTGTCTGGCAGGGATTATAAAGAGTAAAATTCTCCACAGAAGAACTAGCATGTACAAAGACCTAGCAGCATGGGCAGTGTGCTTTGTAAAACGCAAAATTTTAGAGTAGTTGTAGCCTTAAGTTTATGCACAAAGATTATGAACTTCCCTAGAAAGTCTATAGCAAAATCAATGAAAATTTTTCATAAATAAAACACCGGTCTCCAACAGAAGCATAATATTCATCCATTCCAATTTGTTTTAGATCATTCATGCTTGCATTTATTTTAGCCCTTTGTTAGTTTTTATAGAAAGCCAGTATGTTTAATGCAGTTTTTAAAAAACATTTATTTATTTACTTGAGAGAGAGAGAGAATGCGCACACACGCGAGTCCAAGTGCAAGTTCGGGGGAGGGGCAAAGAGAGAGGGAGAGAGAGAATCTCAAACAGACTCCCCGCTGAGCTCAGAGCCCCACTTGGGGCTTGGCCTGGAGTTGATGTTTAGCTGACTGAGCCACATCGGTGCCCCTAAATGCAGTGTTTTCAGAAGGTTTTACCTTTAACACATTATTGTTAGCTTTCAAAAGTAAACATTTTTTATCATTTATATTTTTGCAGTTTCCACCTCTCTCCTCGGGAAGAAGAAATGCTGAGAACAAAATGTTCTAGGATTTCAGTGTTTGCATGTAATCTCCCCGAATTTTAGTTTCAATTTTCTGATGAGGAAACTCTTTCCAAACTCATCTTTTTTCTTCTTTTTTAGTGGCCCAAGAGGAACTAAACATAAGATGATATGACAGTGGGAGGTAGGGTGTAAATGTACAGAAATTATGTCTTTGTTGTTAATTTTTTACCCCTAATGTTGGCTTTTCGTAAAGCAAATGCAAACGTAGTGTCCTGTGCATGCTGAAACATGTCCAAATGTTGCTTTTGTAACTAGATCGTCCCATAATGGTTATCAGCCCTAATTCGAATAAATAAGCAGAACCTCTAAACATTTTTCATGGTTAGATCACCATTTTCTTTTTACTCTCTCTTTTCCTATTTCCCTCCTGTCAGGTATCCAGATAGCTGCAGGCAAGAAAAACACCTTCAAAAGTCATTTTGACTTAAATCAGCATCACTTCCAAAGTTTAATCATTAAAATGTAATTAAAGTGTCATAATGCTCATTTTTAAATTGCTGATTCAAATGTACACATTGCAAGGGAACAAAAAAATCGAACATTGTTTCAGATGTATTAATAAAATCAGCATACTATGCTACAACTCCAAAATATTCACTAAAAGGAATTTTTCTTTTTTGTTAAAAGGTTAAATGTTTAAGGGTATTTCTTTTCCAATAGCACAGGTATGGTACAGAGATTAGTGGGAAAATAGAAAATGTGAGAGAATGCTCTTTATAATGATCGGTAGCTTTGAAGCCCTACTTTGGAACATCATGTAAATATGCCAAATTGACTATTACAGAAATAGACAACTTGTGGAATTTTGGACATTTTCCATACTCACTCGTGCCAGACCCTGGAGGGGGTGGGCAGTCTAGTCCAGGAACAAGTAAAACAAGTCAACAGAAAAACTGATCATTGGAAAGACTGACCTTTGAACAATGGCATCTCTGAACTCTCCAAAGGGTCAACTTGTGTTTGGCAAATATTTCAATTCTCCCTGTGGCATGTAACCCTAAGTACTGATAAAAGTACTCTGTTTTTGATATCTAGACTTTCAACTTCTGGGATGGTGCCAAAGGTTTTGGCATCATGGTGTTTGGAGTATATTCACTGGTATCGCTGACTGGAGAAATTCTGCTGTTGTCCTGAAGAATCTGCTTCCTTACCATCCTCTCATATTTCTGGAAAAAACAACAACAAAAAACCTGTGACTAGTTTCTTTCCAGAAACTACTGGGGTTTTTCATGTGTTTGTTTGCTAGTCGACTTGGAAAGGAATCAGAGAGTGGCCCTCTGGGTACTGAGGTGCTTGGAGGGCCCTGGCGAGACAATGGTGCAGGTGAAATAAAAACTATAAAAAGTCTTCCTGAAGACCACTAACAGGAGCCCCAAATAGTTGAGCTGCAGATGCTGTTGAAGGCTTGGGGGCATCTGACACTTGCTTTTCATCTTTCTATTTATAAAAGGAAGGTGAACATGTTGTGATGTTTCTGGTTTTCTGGAAAAGTATTAGAGCCTTGTTAATTATGGTAGAGTGAACATGGCAGGAAAAGGAAAAATATAATTTTAAGTATACTGGTGCACGCTGGAAACACAGATTGGCAAGCATATGGGGTTCTGGCATCTGGACAGAAGCCTTCATAACCATCTGTTTCTCAGAGGTTATTTTGGCAATTTTTGCAGCAATTCCAGTGATTCGTGGGTCTGGGCTAAGGATTTTTTTAATGATTTTCTTTAGTTTTATTTCATTAAGCCCCAAATTATTTCCTCCTCCTCCTCCTTCTTTCTCTTCTTCTTTCTCTTCTTTCTCCTTCTTCTTCTCCTTCTCCTCCTCCTCCTCCTCCTTCTGCTCCTTCTCCTCCTTCTCCTTCTCCTTCTCCTCCTTCTCCTTCTTCTCCTTCTCCTCCTTCTCCTTCTCCTTCTCCTTCTCCTTCTCCTTCTCCTTCTCCTTCTCCTCCTTCTCCTTCTCCTTCTCCTTCTCCTTCTCCTTCTTCTTCTTCTTCTTCTTCTTCTTCTTCTTCTTCTTCTTCTTCTTCTTCTTCTTCTTCTTCTTCTTCTCCTTCTTCTTCTATAGAGAACAAACTAATGGTTACCAAAGGGGAGGTGGGTGGGGGATGGGTTAAATAGTTGATGGGGACTAAGGAGTGCATTTGAGATGAGCACAGGGTGTTGTATGGAAGTGCTGAATCACTGTATTTTACACCTGAAATTAATATTGCACTGTATGTTAACTAACTGGAATTTAAATAAGAACTTTGAAAAAGAAGGAATAATTTGGGCTAAGGATTTTTAGCAAGGAGCACAGGTACATAGAAGCAGTTGCTGAGTCCTCTGTCCATACATTAATTTCATTGTTGTGGGTGTTAAGTCATCTTAAAATGGTCTATGTGCCAGTATTTCATTGTGATGGCAGCAGATGTCCCTTCACGCTAATATTTTTTCTCAATTTTATTCACCAAGTGACATTTTTTGCCTTCAGAATCAGTTTGGTATATTGCTTCCCCTGGCTGTGAGATGTGAGGAATATGTGAAGGTAGTCATGTTTTTGTGTTCTCTGCTGCTTGTCCTGAAATGCAGGGACCCAACTGGTAACCTCCAGCTCTCCTTGACTTTCTAGTTCCACCAAACGTGCCCCAGAATTTTGAGAGTTACAGTTTTTAGTAGTTAGTGTGGTGTCATGTGATACTCTAATTAAAGAACTCATATGCATAGGACCATTAAGGTTAATCATAAAGCAACATATTGACAAGCATGATGCAATCTGGGTTGAATCTTTATTTCAATTTTTTATCATACTATTTATTGAGTATTTACATTAATTATGTCACATAATGGGATATATGTTTTAAATGTAAAAGATTGTTGATACAAGGATGTGAACAGAAGGGCTTGTGGGTAAGAATGAAAATGGGATAGCTTTCCGAGGACCACTTGGCAGTGTATTTCAGAACCTTAAATGCATGTGTCCTAGGACTGCCCACCACCTCTCATTCCTCTTCTAGGACTCTGTTCTATTTTATAAAATATTGTCACATACTCATAAGGTCATATATGTTAATTGCAAGATTATTTGTAATGGACAAAAATTGAAGGCAATCTAAATGTCAGTCAATAGACAAATGGTTAAACAAATTTTGGAAATGCCATACTATGGAATATCACATAGCTATTTAACAAAGTGACATAGATCTACAAGAACTGACATGGAAAGGTGTTCATGATCTATATTTAAGGCTTTTTTAAAAACTTACTTTAGAATAGTATGCACAACATATTCCTGTTTTTTAATAAAAAAGCGATATATACTTATTTAAATGTGTAAATGAATAGAAGGTGTGTGTTATAGACTGAATATTATCTCCCCAAAACCCATATGTTATAGTGCTAATCTCCAACATGATAGTATTTGAAGGTGAGGACTTTGGGAGGTAATTACATTTAGATGATGTTCCAAGGGTGATCATGATGGGATTAATGTCCTTATGAGAAGAGGAAGAGACCAGAGCTTGTTCTCCCTGCCATATGAGGAAAAGTGAGAAGGCAGCCATCTGCAAAACAGGGAAAGAGCTCTCACCAAAACCCAACCATGCTGGCACCCTATTCTCAGACTTCCCAGCCTTCAGAACTGTGAGAAGTAAATATCTATTGTTAAAGGCACCTGGTCTATGGTATTTGTTATAGCAGCTCAGATTGAGATAATACAGAAAGATTCTAAGTAGACTCTAAATATTACATCAATACCTCCAAGGGAAGATGAGGTGGGCAGATGGAGAAATTCTCCCTTTTTCCATATATATACTTCTTCATTGTTTGAATCTTTGTTAAGTATGCATCACTTTTGTAGTTGAAGAATGGGAGAGAGGGAGAGAATGAGGAAGGAAGGAAGGAAGGAAGAAAGGAAGGTAGGAAGGAAGGAAGGACAATCAATGTGAAGTCCCAAAGTCCATGTTGCATTGTCAGAAGTTATTCTGTTTACCCATTTGTAGAATATTGAGTTAAAAATTTCTCAGGCTATGGTGATGGGTATTAAAGAGGGCACGTATTGAATGGAGCACTGGGTGTTATACGCAAACAATGAATCATGGAACCCTACATCAAAAACTAATGATGTAATGTATGGTGATTAACATAACATAATAATAATAAAAAAAATTTCTCAGGCTACTTCTTCCTTGGATGACCTTAAGGAGGAAACCATCTCTCACATCCTTGGTTCTTCTTATGAGATAAATGGGCTTTATGGAAGAGCATGTTGCATTTTGTAAAATATTTTCAAATATGTTGAGGAAGACTTAAAATGGGATATTTGTTTGGAATTGCACTGAGTTTCGCTTTTAAGGTATTGGGTTCTAGTCATGCTTCTTTTGTCTATTTGGTCTCTCCTTTTAGCTGCTAGATTAGATTTTTGTGGAGCCCTCTGACACATGACATTTTTTAATCTATTAAGCAGAGTCAGCAGTGATAACCTGTTCCCTTTTGTCTCAAAATGTTTGGCTTAGTTTTCCTCCTAGACCACATGTAGGTAATTTAATTTCAGTTTTGATCTTGTGAGAAATTCCAAGGAATACCATTGGTTCTGAGACATCAGGAGAGCCTGGATCCTCAGAAGGCTTTTTGGGATTTTGATGGACGCTATATATACATATATATATTATATATGAATGATCTGCAAGTTGGTCTGTAGATCAAAATAACATGGAAAGTTGAAAGAAAGTAAAACAAGTCACAGTGTCAGATCCTAACTCAAATCTACAAATTGTAATTTTGAGGGGATGCTGTATAGAAATATATTTTCAACAAACTTACCTAAACAATTCCTGTGTATCTAGTCCTACATTAGCTGCAGATTGACTTTTGGGAATGAATCATTTGCTATTTATCACTATAGCCTATGAACGAGATCACAAAAACACACATCTCCAACCACCTGATGAAGGTTATATTAGGATGCAAGCTTTGTTCCTATCATATTCCTATTGCTTATCATGGTATGTAGGGGTTATGAGTAAGAGAGAGCCAGACACAGGAGGATGGCCAAATGTTGCAATGTGAAAGGAGGTTTTGGCTTAAAAAAGTCCATCAGAATACCCTTCTCTAACACAGGAAAAGGCTATCATGTTATCTGTTCCCACGGTGTAGTGAGTATCACGAGACCAATCAAGTATCCTAAGATGTTGTGGGCCAGATCAAAGGGAGTAGATACAGCCAGGAAACGGGAGCAATCAAAATAACTTTGAATATTTGCTCATACTGTCAGCTATTGGGAAAAAATAGAGTTATCTTTAAGATAACCCATTTATTTGTAATTTTAGAATTTTATTTACTCATTTTATTGAGATGTAGTTGACATACAACATTATATTAGTTTTGTGTACAACATAATGATTACATATTTGTATATATTGTGAAATGATCACCAAAATAAGTCTAGTTAGCACCTGTTACCTCACATAGTTAAAATTTTTTTTCTTGTAACAAGAACTTTTAAGATTTTTTCTCTTAGCAACTTTCAAAAACAGTATTATTAAACTATAGTCACCATGCTGTACATTACATGCCATGACATTTATTTTATAAATAGAAGTTTGTACCTTTTGACCCCTTTCACCCATTTTGCCCACTTTTGCCCCCCACCTCAGACAACCACCAGCGTGTTCTCTGTATCTGTGATCTCATTTTTTTATTGTTGTTTTTTGTTTAAGATTCCACATATAGGTGAGATCATAAGGTATTTGTCTTTCTCCGTCAAACTTATTTCACTTAGCATAATGCCCTCAAGCTCCATTCACGTTGTTACAAATGACAAGATTTCCTCTTTTTAAAAAAGTTCCTGAATAATATTCAATTGTATATATATGCATATATATGTATATACACATATATACATATACACATTTACATACATGCACGCACATAAATATATACATAAGCACACAGACATTTTCTTTATCCATCCATCCATCAGTGGACATTTCGGTTGCTTCCATGTCTTAGCTATTGTCAAAATCTGCAATGAATATGGAAGTGCAGTTATCTTTTTGAATTAGTGCTTTCATTTCCTTCTGATAAGTACTCAGAAGTAGAATTGCTGGATCATATGGTCGTTCATTTTTAATTTTTTGAGAAAATTTCATGCTGTTTTCCATAGTGCCTACACCAATTTTCATATATTTTTTGTAACTCTCCTACCCAGCAAAACAAAGATCTCAAAAATATGAATGACATTTATTGGATTTCTCTTATTTACTTGTAGTTCTTATGAACAATGTATTAACAATAAATGTAGGCCTGCAAACTATTTCAAAGTTGATGCTGATTATTTTGTTTCTTTCTCATTTCCTTGCTTGCTTAGCTTAGGGAAACCAGATAGACTCATCAGCCCGCTTACAGATAGTGGTACCTCTTGGTTTTTTTCCTCACTATTAAACACAATTACCATTTGTTGGCATGTTCCAAATCCTCTAGTTTGGTGGGGATGACCCTGACCATTAGGATTTACATAAAACTACTCTTAACTCCCATCATGAGCCCAGGAAACCCTGTGAGAAACTCTGTTTCCAGCTCAATACTTCAGGGATCTTTGTGGGATCTAAATTTATTATTGTCTTCTCTTACTCTACTTTTCTGTGTCTGCCACATTCTCAACTCTTGGGCCTTCTGTAACCTTCATGCCTAGGACTGTCCTACAGTACTATCCACCTTGTTTGGCCACCCCCCCCTCCAAAGGCCTTTCCTCACATGGTTGCATGAACAGCCGATCTGTGTTGGTGTTTTGGGGAGCAACTAAGGAATAATTATTTCATCACTGCTCCAATTACCTTTCAGACATCCCTATCCTCAGCTCACCACACCAGCTTTGCTCACATGGGCCAAGGTGTCCAGTGTCCTCATTGAGCAATTTCCTCTCCTTTTTCTTCCCCAGACCCTTTGTCATGTCCCTGCCCTTGGATCTTAAACTTCTTAAATATTCTGCTAAATAATTCAGTTTTATTTGTTCAACTTCTCTGGCTGATGGTGCCTGAATGCTTCACTTTTTATATTTAGGAAGTAGTATTGTTTTGTTTTGTCTTTTTTTAAACACACATAGGGGGAAAATTGTTCCATTTTCCTAGGAGATGAGGAATCTAGTTGTGCAGGTTTAAAGGTAATTTTTACCCTCTTGGCTACATACACTCTCTCTTCTTCTCTCCTCTCCTCCCCTCTCTTCTCCTCTTCTCTCTTTGCCTCTGTCTCTCTTTCTTACTCTCCCCCACACTTGCTCCTCTCTCTCTCTGTCTCTATTAGCCCACCATCCGTCTATAGAGAATTACAAATGTGTGAGCAAAGGCAAGCTCACACACACATACACTCAAACACAACCGCGGCTATTCCTGAGCTTACTTTTCCAAGGGGCACATAAGAAAACATCACGTGAGCTAGTTAAATGCTCTTGTAAATGTGGGAAAATTCTCATATGGATTGTTTCTCACCTATGCCCCTTTGGATGACAAAGCACAGGGATTCTATGAAGACTGTCTCACTTCTCGGGAAGTGGTAAATTAACAGAAGTCTTCATGGTTTGATAGAGTTTGGAGAGAGATACACAGAGGGTACCCTAAACAGAAATCCCTTTACAACCTGGCCACTTTACCTGTGCTTACATTACCTCTGGGAATATAAGCCTCACTCCTTTGTCAGAGGGCCAATTTGACTTTTTCAATAGTCTTAATTATAAATGTTCCCTTTATATTGTATGAAAATTTAACTTTATAACATTCACACGTTGGCTTTGGGTTTATTCTCTGGAGTCTCAAAAAGTAAGTTTATTCAATCTTTCAAAGAATAGAAATTCATATATTTGAAAATAATTGTCATTAATTTCCTCATCAAATCATCCTTTCTCAGGCTAAACACCTCTTTTTTTTTTCTTCAACAACTCCTGTTAGGTTATAGCTTTCAGACCCCTTATCCTCCTGATTGTAGTATTTTGGAGTCATTCCATTTTGTCACTGTACACTCTCAAAATGCCACATCTAGCAGAATGACTTGCACAAAGTAGATGGATAAATGCTGACAGAATTTAATTTAACTGAGCACCATACTATATCCAGTGCCGAGTCCTGAAAAACTATTCCCATCTTTCATCTGCACATTACACTTTTATTAATACAATGTAGGATTGCATTAGCTTTATTATAAATCATGTGGGCTTATGATATAATGTCTCCTGACCTTTTTCTCATAATCTCACATTCCTTCATCTGAATTTGGTCATCTGATTTCCTGAATCTAAATGCAAAATTTTACATTTATCCTCGTAAATTTCATTTTGTTTATTTCATCCCACGTTCTCACCATTTTGAGATCTTTATCCCATCATTGAACAGACCAGGTCTCCTGCCACTATTTAGGTCATTTATAAATGCAGTGGATTTGTCTTTTGCCTTTACCAAAGACTTCGATGCTTTTGGTAGAAGTCCATTGCAACGATGGACTTGTAACCTGTATTTCTTTGCTTCTGGCTCTTTCTGGTATTGCAGGACCACTCGTCTGGGAGATCACAAGGTGTGGATCACATTTGGTCATGCAGAAGCACGGTCAGCCACACAGTGGGGCATCTGTGGAGTTCTCCTCCTCCTTGCCCACCTTCTATGTGTCTATTAAGCATCTGGATACACATATTTCCACTGCTAATGTCACTAAGTACCCAGGAAAGTGTGCTCATTGCCACCGCTTTCCAGGCAACAGGCACTGGGTGCTGCTATGGCAGAGGCTTTGAACTTTGAACTGCTCTGGCAGTGGCCCTCCTGCTACTGCTTCGCCCTGGGTTACTCAAGGTGCCACAGCTCTGAGTGTTCAGTACCAAAATAAGGGGGAAACCCCCCTAATTGTTGCGTGTGTGTGTGCGTGTTTCCACAGCTGATGCAAAAAGCTTCGTCGTTTCCATTGGGTCTCCATGGCTTGGGAGAGGGCTCCAGGCTGGTGAGAAGGAGTGGCTGCAGGAGAGGCTCGGGCAGAAGCGCTGGCACCAGGGGGATGCCCGAGGGCCCCTCAAAGGGTGCCCGGCTGCGGAGGCTCCTAGTGGTGCTTGAAGGTGAGCCTTTCGAAGAGACACTGAAGAGAAATGGGGCCACCCGGCCAGGCGGCAGCCTGCGCACCTAGTCAGGCGGTCGCCATCTCTTTGAGAGTTTCGCCTCCTCCTCCAGGAAGCGGCTCTGCAGGAAATCACAGAGCTGGCGTCTGCGCCCGCGGACCGCAGGGCGTGCGGCGCCAGACCGGCCACGGCGGCTCCCGGGCATCCAGGGCTCTGCCCCGCGACCTTGGGATGACTTCTGCGCGTCCTGGAAGAGGGCTCCGCGCTGCGCTCGTTCTGCGCCTTCGTCTTCCAGAGCCGCTCAGCTCTCGCGCTGCTCCTCAGGCCACCGGTGGAGGAAGTGGCCCTCGATCTCCACCCGCTGCCCGGCCACCGCGAGCTCCATCCTCGCAGAGAAACGGCGGCCCACGGAGAGGTAGGGGTGGAGGCCGCAGATGCGTGTTGACCAGGCGGTTGTCGGGACTCACCTCGGTGGAGTAGTTCTGGTGAATCTGGGAAGCCACGCTTGGTCGCCAATGAGGAGCTAAGCTCAAAATCCGGGTTGGCTGGTCCCAGAGGCGGAGGATGGTCGAGAAGGGGTTTCCAAAGGCTGTGACTGGGAACGAGGTCGGAGGGTGGTGGGAGGCTGGAAGAAGGGATACTCTTGGGTCTGTTCCGTCAGACGCTGTGGAAGCAAGAGACAGATCCGAGGGGACATCTGGCACAATGCCTAACTCCGGTTATATGCCGTGATGTCTGGCAGTGCTTTTATAGAAATTGCTTGTATTGATCAGTTTTTGTTTTTCACTGTGGCCATGCTGCCCAACAAACAACACCATTGTTGGCTTTCAACAATCAGCATTTAACTTTTACTTATGAATTACTTTCTGGGTTGCCTCTGGTTCTGCTGGCTTCAGGTAGGATTGCCTGGGCTCAGTTTGCAGGTTGAGCTCAGATTATTCCATGTATCATCTCCTTGGGTCCAGTAGTCACTTGGGGAATGTTCTTTTATGGAAATGGTGGTCGCTCAAGAGTACTGAGTGGAAACAAATGATGCCCCTTAGGACTTCAGAAAACACTAACTTCTGTCCACATCCTGGGCCCAAGCATGTCACATGGTCAAAAATTTACTGTACTCCAGTTGTAGTGAGCCATGGCAAGGATAAGAAGGAAAGGAATCTTTGGAGACAGAACTTTCACTTTTATACAGCCTTCTCCTTCATTCTCTTCTTATATACTACATGAGTCTGGAGAAGGCAGCAGAAAAATCTCTTTGACAAACACCATACTGGAATCACCTCTTCACCCGGAGGCACAGAGGTTTGTCCCTGCTGCCAAGCCTATTTTTCCTCTTCCTTTAAGATATTTTATCTTCTTGAGAGTGTCCCAGCAAAGGGATGCCTAGCAGGTCTACCCCACCAGTTCACTGAGCAGGCTGAAACCCATTTAAAACTAGCAGTAGGCATATTCATGCTCAAGCTGAGGAGGTCTTTGGTTCCTTTGATACATCTAAATCAACCGATTTGTGGAAAAAAGTGGAACTCCTCAGGGTACAGCTGTAAAGCAGCTTTATTTTTCCTTCATCTGCTTCTTTTAACCTGCTCGGGGCACTAGTTTTTTTCTCACTGGTTTGGATAAAAAAATTGAGTAGGTTTGGTGACTTTTCTTGTCACTCTCAGATAATGGAATGTCCTCCAATCACGATTGTATATTAGGATAACTTCATTTCACTAAATAACATGTTCATTCTGATGTAAAATCCCAATTCCAAGCTTTATTCTGTTTTTTTTTTTTTTTTTCCGGCTTGTGTCAGCTGTGGCTGCAAGCTTGTGCAGAATGACCACGTGGCCAACTTCTTCATTTAACTGCTTAGTGTCTGTCCGCCCCTACTTACTAGGCTGCCCTGGCCCTCCAAGGTTGGAAGCTAGTAGGGAGGGGAGGTAAGGGGCAAGGTTGGTACTAAGGAAAACTGGCACTGATTTCTCTTGGCCTTAGAAGATGTTTGAAGATGAAATATTGCCTTATAAGAGCATCTGTGATCATCTTTCCTGAGTACCCAGACTAAATCCTTTGAGTAGTAAGAAGCTCCCTTGCAAATAGCTTATAACATCCTCCTGCCCCCACTACCACTCTGGCCTCTTTCTGCTGAGAGACCCTTATGCTGGCCAATGCCCAGGCAGACATCTTATAGTGGGCTTCACATTTGGACTTTGGGACACACACACACACACACACACACACACTTGAACTGCGATGGGTGGTAATGTAGGCATTTCCCAAATACTACCTTTTCATCATGGCCACAAAGGGTTTCAGCTAGCACTTGGTCAAAAGTGAGGCACCATTTTACTGTAAACCTTGAATTCCAAAGGTTGACTCTGAGTTGCCCCCAGGAAGCTCCTCTCATGTAACTAAAGGTTGAAGGAAAGGACTCCCCTCTCCAAAGTGGGAAAAGGTGTAGGGGGAGTGGGAGGGGTATGTTAGGGACATTGCCACAGCACATTGAGGACTTTCTCTGGGGAAACACTTTCTTCTTCAGCCTCCATCTTTTTTACACCCTCAAGGTGGATATTGACTAATTATTGTAGAACGAGTTTGTGTCCCCTTTGGCAAGTCCTCTATAAGTGGCCTAGTACTCTCCTATTGGATTGTGGAGATGCCTGCCTCAGTGTACTGTTGGCACCTCTTTCTATTAAACTTAGAATCATAGACTCTTTGGATTTAAAGAGAGTTGAACATCTCCCTAATTTCATAAATGAGAAAATGAAGTTTCTGAGAAGTTAAAGCAAATCTTCCAAGGTCACACAGTTTTTTGGTATAAAGGTACTCAAGCCATGTCCTGCTTGTGGGTCCAATAACCTCTCTTTCCTCAAATTTATCATCTTTAAAATGGGATAATAATTGTACAACAGAGGTGGTAAGTCAAAGCTTATTGTAAAGGTTAAATGAGTTAGTGTTGAAAAGCTTTCAGCAGAATGTGATACAAGGAAAGCAGTCCATGACTGTTGTTTCTTCTCTATTCTCCTTCCTTCTTTATGTAACTTCTTTTTCTACCTCTTCCTCTTTCACTAAAGACCCACGTGCCTAATGAGAACACAAGCAAACAGAACTAAAAGTGCCATTAATCACCAGTCATAAAGCCTAATGTTGTCAAAGGGACAGGAACCTTCCTCCCTTGCTGGTGAACTTCCAAACTGAGACATTACCTCTGATCTATAATAGCAAACAATTTAAGAAAACCTTAATGTCTAAAAAGAGGGGATGGTTCAAAAGAATTATGGGCCATTGTCCAGTGAAACTTGACATGGTCACTAAAAAGTCGTGGGCTAATACAAAAATGCATTAAATGAACAAAGGCAATTTCCAAAACTGTGGCATAGGGTGATATAAATTTTGAAAATAAAAAAGAGATGACATATATTTTAGTTCCAGAAGGATAAATCTCAGGTTACGAACCACAGTGGTCATCTTTGGGTTGGGGGCTATTGGTGACTTTTATTTTTGTATTTATGTGTATCTCTCAAACATTTGTACAAGAACCATTTTTTTTCTTAAAATATATTTTAAAAAGGGTAGAAGGTGATTGTGGAGTTGAAAAATAGTGCTTAGCTTGTAAAATGAATGGGTTTTGTCAGAATTATGTGCTATTGGGCAGAGGAAGGCGTAACCCCACAGACGGGCAGAAGTCTATGCTCACTGATACTCTGCCCAGGAGCGATGGTAGAAATCTTGAGAATAAGAGGCTCCTTTCGACCAGGAGCAGCTGTTTCATCTGAGACGAGCCTCCAAGGCTTCATAACGTGCTCAGGAAGCTTGCATAAAGACAATAAATCTGACCGGAGAAATAAAGGAATGTTCTCAGTCAGTGAAATAGTTTTAAATGTCTGCTTTTCCAGAGAGGTTGGTGAGAAATAATAGTCTCTTCACTCATTTCATTTTTCTCTAAAAAAGCTGAGCTACAAAATGAGATGTGATGTTATAGGAAAATAGAGGGGACAATGGGCTGGGTGTAGGCGCTTGAGGCACAAGGCAGAGAAAATCACTCGTCAGTGGGGAGAACTTTCCTCCTTGTTTTGTTTGGAGGATGTCCAACCCAGGTAACCAGCAAGTTCAAACATTCATAAAATGACTGTGAGTAAATTCAGTGAGACAGCTGAAAATTTAGCTACTTTGGCGCTTCTCTTTACTAAAAGGAAGAAAATCTCTATATTAAATTGAATTAAAAACTTTCGGACCCGAAGAAAGGAACCAAGAGTCAGTGACAACTGAATTTCAAGGGATTTCTTTTAAACCAATAGTAGTGGAAAAGTTGAATTTGTAATAAAAAGGTTTTTTTTTTTAATATCAAAGCTGTTTACATACATAAAATTCTTTATTCTTTGACCTTATATATATTGTGTGTATGTGTTTAGAGGGGTTCTTTTAGGGAGGAAAGGCAAGATGGGTATCTGCTATTTTATAATCCTATGGAAATCTAAAATGACATGCTATTTTGTATTGAGGCTCCATTATAATAAAACAGAACTCTGGATACGGTTTAGATGATTATGCGCTACCAAATATGGAAACAATTGGCTAAAATTGGACTAAGTGGTGTCTTCAGCTGAAAGAAATAATATCAGACTTTCAGTGTCCCATCAGGGTAATCGTGGTGATGCCTATGGTTATAGTCTACAAATTGAGATTGCCACAGGGCTTGCAATCATGAAAGATTGGTTCACTGGGTCATTATGAAAAAGGTTCAGACTTCAGAACTCTTGAGATATTTCCATATTCACAATGGCTCAAATTAGGAAGTTGTCTGCAGTAGACAAAGCTCTCATTTGTTGAAAGATTCATCACACAATGAGTGAATTCCTATTACAAGACCAAGATTTAGTCAGTGTAGAGAGATGGTGTAGGCTCTATATTTTCTCTCTTGATCGTGGTAATTAACTGCTGGTCTCTTCTCAAGTACAGGTCAGAGTAGTGTTATGATCCAGGATAGAGCAAGATTGACACATGAATTTGTTCCTGTGATAAGCAATCCAAATAGCAAAGGGACATAGCAATAAGAATGACTCTAGAGAAATCCAAATCTTGCCAAGAGCTGTGATTTTTCTCAACCAAAGGAAAGATCCAGAGAAACGATAAAAAAAAAAAAAAACCTCCACAGGCTGAGAAGGATAGGGAGTAGAGCATCTTAGCAGGCAATGATCACAATTGATCCAATGATGTTTAAATGGGCAATAACTATGAAAATGACACTTCATCCAGAAACCAATAGAGATCCAGGTTTAAAGGCCGGGAAGCTGCAAAGCCGTGATAAAGCTTTTACTACCAATAATTGCTCTGCTTCAGCTAAAAGACTGAGAGGGCATCAGCTTCTCGATTATTGGGCTAAGTTGGTTAATATGCTTTCCAAATAAAATGGCTTTTGAAGAACTAAGAACGATCTACAAATTTTCTCTTTATAATACCTAACTTTAACCAACTTCAGATACAGGAAGTTGAAGTAATGACACCGTTAAATTCTCCTTAACATAGTCATGACTTAAGGTATTCTTTTTTTTAAGATTTTGTTTATTTATTTATTTGAGAGAAAGAGAGAGAGAGAAAGCTCCCAAGTGAGAGGGGGAAGGGGAAGACCAGATGGGGAGGGAGAGGGATAAGTAGACTCCCCTCAGAGTTCTCAGAGCCAGTCCTGGGGCTTGATCCCACCATGTGAGATCTTGACCCAAGCCAAAAACCAAGAGTCCGGTGCTTAACTGCCTGAGCCACCCAGGCACCCCGACTTGTTATAGGAAAGAAATGTGTTGACCACTGATCTGTTATAATAAGGGGCAAATGTATTTAAAATGGACAATACTTCAATTGCTATAGAGTTATGTTCACATTCGAGGTGATTAAATATTAATTACACTCTTCTATCCATGAAATGCTACAGGGAAAATAATTTTAAGTGGTATTTCCAGGTTCTGCCATGATGTCACTTATCAAAGACATCAGTGATATCAAAGACTTGCATATTAAAATGGCATTTTGCCTGTAAAGGAAAGAAAGCTTGTTTTAAAAGCTTTGCAAATGTTTGAATCCTGCTAAAAATTATTTGAACCCTCAAAAAGGAGGAGTTACAAAAAAGAGTTTTGAATTATTTTCATAAAGAGATGCTCAAAATGGATTGTCCTTTGAAAATCAAAGAGAAATACACTGAGGTTGATCTGTGTAGTGTTGAGAGCAGTACATTCCGCAGATACCAGGAAGAATATTCCTCCTAATTCTTGACACTCAGTTGCTCACCCTGGAAACTAGACCTTTCTGAATAAACCAGGAAACCTTTGGGTAGGGTTTGCTTGACTCATAATCGCTTTCTTCTAAGTTACTCCCACTTACCGCTGTCAGTGATGGATTTAAGTGAAAACAGGAAGAAACGTGTAAGCTGGGCCCACAGATTGCAGTATGTCACTATCTTCTTGCTGCTTTTTCCCTTTGGCGTAATATTTACTCATACGTATCTTAACTTCCAGTCTTTATCCCTAGAGTAGAGTAAGATACCAGACATGATTGTGGCTAATTTCTTCTTTCAAAAGATAGGAAAACCCTCTGACTCAGCCAAATAAACAAGAACCTTTAGCAATTAGCTGGCCAGTTATTTGGTTTCTTAAATCCTCCATCCCTGTGCATGGGCATAATCAGCACAGCTCCCTGTAAAGGGAATGTGAATGAGTCCCTGGTCCCTGTGAGCATAGAGGGATGACAGCTTTCTGTGATAATTGTCTTCTATTCCATTCCTGCTTCACATCTTTTTAAAAGAAAATTTTATCATGCCAACTTTGGGCTTGGAGCCTTAGCTGAGGCCTGACAAGAAGAGTGTTATACTTTCTAACATGGATGAACATGGTTTGTAGAATAAAGACTATTTGTAAAACACGCCAAGGGGCATAGAGCACACCATCCTGGGAGTGGGGAGAGGAGGGAGGTTCAAAGTGGCTAAGTGGGATCATCTAACTGCCTAAGATAAGGTCACAGGAGACGAGACCTTCCATATACAAAATGACTTTCTTTTTTTTTTTTTTTTTAAGATTTTATTTATTTATTTATTTGACAGAGTGAGGGGGATCACAACTAGGCAGAGTGGCAGGCAGAGGGAGAGGGAGAAGCAAACGTCCCACTGAGCAGGGAGCCCGATGCGGGACTTGATCCCAGGACCCCCGGATCATGACCTGAGCCAAAGGCAGACACTTAACCGACTGAGCTACCCAGACGCCCCACAAAGTTACTTTCTTACTGAAGGAGGGAGAGAAAAAAAATGTAATGGGGAGAAGAGATGTGGCCACATCACCCTGTTTGTTCTATCCCAGTAGTGGAGCCCAGTAATAAATTCAATTGCAAGACTGAACAGTGTTGATTTTTCTTGCTGGGAAAACAGCCTCCCATTGTTATGCTCCTGATATGTCACTGAATTATTAAAGTAGATCTAAATGGCTATGGGAAGATGGAAATAGAGCAGTGTTAGAATCCTGCTTTGAGACTTTCCTTGTTCCAGAAGCATCCTGCTCTACCACATGTAATGACAAATTATTTCCACTCATGAGAGTCTTCTTTTCAGTACAAGATCACTCTCTCTCTTTTTAAGATTTTATTTATTTATTTATTTATTTATTTATTTATTTAGCACATGAGCGGGAGGAGGGGTAGAGAGAGAGAGAGAGAATCTTAAGTAGGCTCCACGCTGGGTATGGAGCTTGATCCCATGACTCAGAGATCAGGACCTGAGCTGAAATCAAGTCGACTGAGCACCTAGGTGCTCTCTTTATCCTGACTTTCTGGACTTTG
This sequence comes from Mirounga angustirostris, assembly GCF_029215605.1. NCBI lineage: Eukaryota > Metazoa > Chordata > Mammalia > Carnivora > Phocidae > Mirounga > Mirounga angustirostris. The sequence goes on along the minus strand of NW_026991709.1, from coordinate 116,496,244 downwards.
GCTGTAGGTGAGTTTGAATTAACCAAATTATAAGCTTCTTTTGTTTTTTCCATTTTGTATTTGATTATTTTGTCAGTTATTTCTGTCATTTCTAGTTATATTCCTTTTGTGTTTTATGAAATATTTGTCTTATTTTTTTCACAGATTTTATTTTTTATTTTTTATTTTTTTCAGTTGTTCATACTTTACTGGAAATCTTGGTAACATTATCTTTCTATAGAAGTAGGATTGTACTCTCTATCTTTGAAATCAATAAAGTTTTTTTTTTTTTTAATTTTATTATGTTATGTTAGTCACCATACAATACATCATTAGTTTTTGATGTGGTGATCCACGATCCATTGTTTTTGTGTAACACCCAGTGCTCCATGCAGTACATGCCCTCCTTAATACCCATCACCGGGCTAACCAATCCCTCCTCCCCGCTCCCCTCTAAAACCCTGTTTGTTTCTCAGAGTCCATAGTCTCTCATGGTTCATCTCTCCCTCCAATCCCCCGCCCCCCATTTTTCCCTTCCTTCTCCTAGTGTCCTCCATGCTATTCCTTATGTTCCACAAATAAGTGAAACCATATGATAATTGACTGTCTCTGCTTGACTTATTTCACTTAGCATAATCTCTTCCAGTCCCATCCATGTTGATGTAAAAGTTGGGTATTCATCCTTTCTGATGGCTGAGTAATACTCCATTGTATTTATGGACCACATCTTCTTTATCCATTCATCTGTTGAAGGGCATCTTGGCTCTTTCCACAGTTTGGCTATTGCGGACATTGCTGCTATGAACATTGGGGTGCATATGGCCCTTCTTCACAGATTTTATTTTTGTTGAAACACTTGAATGTGGATTTTGTATAATCTCGGTAATTTACGCTGGGGTTTAGCTATATACTTTTTCATACTTTATTCAATCTCCCCTTTCAGTCATTCTCTAAATTTGCTTATTAGGATTCCTTTTTATGCTTTCCTTAACTTAAAAACAGTATTATTTTCTGGTATGATTAAAACAAGTATAATCATTATTAAAAATCAATTATGTGAATGGATTTTGCTCTTACTTGTGAAACGAACAATATACCTCAGTGATTTTACTTAAGGATCTTAGTTTTATTAATGATATGTCATTTTTAGTATTTCCTGACATTTTCCCATTTTTTCTTGTGGTTCTTTTCAGATTGATCTTGAGAATTATGTATGTTATGTTTAGAGAAACTGAAGCATATTCATAATTAGTGAGGATTCTCAAGTTTTCCATAAAACTGTTAGTACAGTTACAAAAGTAACATGGCTTTTCCAAATTCATTCTATTGTGGCCAAACTTATTACTCATTTCAAAAGACCTTGGTGAACACCCCCAACTTGTAATTGCCTTTGTGAAGAACATTGCCCTTGTTTGCTATTGCTGTAGTATAATTTAAAAAATCATATATTATTATGGTATATCATATATATCTTCTTCAATTCACTATACTAAAATTGATTCAGAATTTAAAAAACGCTTTCATTGGTCTCTTATTTTCAACTTACTGAGAATTTGTTGGCAACTAACCTATCGTCTGTGAAAAAAGATATCACCACATGCAAAGTAAGGCTTTCCCACATGCCACTCATGTCTCTTTGACCAATCTCTTTAGGTGTGGCTATAGTTTTGCAAACTGGGATTTAGGGAGAATGCTTCACCTGTAACTCTCCGGGGTAAGCTGGTAGATTGGAGCTGAGGAACTTGGGCAGTCGGAAAGTAGGCAACCCCTTTCAGCTGACTCAGTTGTGAATCCCATTCGTTCTCCTTCATACTGGCCTAAAATCAATGAACCTGCTGCTAGATCATTCCAGTAGTGCACAGATTTCAAGGTTTCTGTCTCCTACAATGCAGAAGCCCTATAAAGCTAAAAACCCATTTCTTCCAGGGAAGCCTAGAGAAGAAAACCCAACCAGGAAGACCTAATATAAAAAGCTGGAGTCCTGGTTCTGTTGATTGCCAGACAGCCTCTGTGAATTTCTCCTTTAATATCCACTGGCCTCAATAGGAATTTGCACAACTGGAGTATTGATAAGATCTAACCACTTCAAATTCTGCTGTAGGGGAGAAGAGTGCAGAATAGTGGTGCTGAGGCAGTTTGTGGCTATAAATTGTACCTGTCTTATCAGCGGTATCATCATCCTTTATTCTATTCCTGCTCTTGCCAGGGAGCCTGGTTGTTCTAAGTGGCTTGCTTTATCAAAACATATTTTGTTTCCATGTAGGATTTTTGTTTGTGGCAATATTCCCTTTTGGTATAGGAAACAGAAACATAACAAAGAGAGCATTGCATTCTGTAAGGAATATTTTGGAGAAGATAACCAGTGTGAGTCAGGGTTTTTTGTTGTTGTTTTCATATCCTCTAGGATTATGCTAATTATATTTTAAGCTTTTTCATGTTTTATTTATTTCTGTATTTTAAGGTGAGGTTTCTGGTTTTGAGGGGTGTAGGATTGGATCATTAGCAATTTATTGAAAACTTCAGGAAGTAAATGAAATTTTGTTGATTTTTTTTTTAAGATTTTATTTATTTATTTGACAGAAAGAGACACAGTGAGAGAGGGAACACAAGCAGGGGGAGTGGGAGAGGGAGGAGCAGGCTTCCCGTGGAGCAGAGAGCCTGATGTGGGACTTGATCCCAGGACCCTGGGATCATGACCTGAGCCGAAGGCAGACGCTTAAGGACTGAGACACCCAGGCGCCCCGAAATTTTGTTGATATCTTTTGAAGCTTAGAATGACATTTTGTTGATTTCTTTTGAAGCTTAGAATATATGTTCCTTTAAGTATATTCAAGAGAGTGTTCTATATATCTCTACTAAGTCAAGCTTGTTTGTTAATCTAAATCTTTTATAACTTCTTTAATCTACATGATTTATTGAATTCTAAGAATAGTATAGATTTCTAAGAAAGTTAAAGTATTTTCTTAATGAAAATTGACTTGTTAGTTTTTATTGTCCTCTGAAATTGCCAGGTGATATTTTGGGAGGGTGGGACAGCTTGTCAAACATCCTGCTTGGTACTTGATGGGCCATATTAAACTGAAGACAGGTTTCTCTAGGTCTTTGGGATATTTTTAGAAATTTCTTGTTTATTTCTTGTATCTAGCCTCTCTGATCTCTTATTTTATCCTTCATGTCTCTTAACAGCCTTTCTTTTATGGTTTACTTTCCAGTTCCATGGTTTTGTTACCTTCCCTCCTTTAGTCCTTTTGCTAATTTCACTTTTTTTTTTTTTAAAGATTTTATTTATTTATCTGACAGAGAGAGAGAGAGAGACAGGAGAGAGGGAACACAAGTAGGGGGAGTGGGAGAGGGAGAAGCAGGCTTCCCGCCGAGCAGGGAGCCTGCTGCGGGGCTCGATCCCAGGACCCTGGGATCATGACCTGAGCCAAAGGCAGACACTTAACGACTGAGCCACCCAGGCGCCCCGATTTATGTAATTTTTAAGGGCTAACAAGAGAAATAATCCCTTAGTATTATTTTTACCTGAATTCTTTTTTTTCAAGATTTTATTTATTTGTTTGAGAGAGAGAGAGAGAGAGAGAGCACAAGTGGGGTGAGGGGCAGAGGGAGAAGGACCCTCCTCACTGAGCAGGGAGCCCGATGGGGGGCTCGATCCCAGGATCCTGGGATCATGGCCTGAGCCGAAGGCAGACGCTTAACCGACTGAGCCACCGAGGCGCCCCGCTAATTTCACTTTTTGAAACATTTTAAACATTTCTGATCTCTGGTTGTTTCTTTTTTCTTTTTCTTTTTTTTTAAGATTCTATTTATTTATTTGAGACAGAGAGAATGAGAGAGAGAGCACATGAGAGGGGTGAGGGTCAGAGGCAGAAGCAGGCTCCCTGCCGAGCAGGGAGCCCGATGTGGGACTCGATCCAGGGACTCCAGGATCATGACCTGAGCCTAAGGCAGTCGCTTAACCAACTGAGCCACCCAGGCGCCCTCTGGTTGTTTCTTTATCTTCTCAACTTTCTTTGCAGTTACCAGTTGTCCTTATTTTAAAGTTTCTTCTGTTATTGTACCTCTGATTTTCTGGGGTTGTATTCTTTTGTTGTTTGTGCCTGTTTTTCATGGTGGTGTTTTTCCTGAACCACATGTGATTTTCAATCATCTGTTCATCTTTGTATCTGAGAATCTCTATTTCCCTGTCGCTGGAGGCTATTCTGATAACCAGAGGTTGTCTGTGGTGAATACTATTTGGCGTGGAAGGGCGAGAGTTGCAGTGTGTGCGTTTTACCCATAGCTTGCATTTTGGTAGTTTAAAACTAGGTGGGACACTTCCGTCTTTACTGTTTTCCTTCATGGACATGTGCTTCTGCTGCCACTTGCTCAGCGCAAATGTTGAAGGAGAGAGGAGCCAAGGAGCATATTTGCTTCTAATGCAATTTCTCCTTTCTAGTAATTGCCCTTGGGCCTCTCCTGAATCTCTGAAAACAAGTCTGGATAACCTTGGAACCACCCTCACCCCTGCAGCAGTCCCTGCCTGCATGTGTTTGATCTGTGGTTTCCTTTACTAACCTTATCTTGGTTTCTGTTTTTCACAGATTCAGCCAAATTTCTGATTCACTATTGACATTAGTTCTTACTTAGCAATGATATCATGGATTTATATTAATAGGAATTTATTTAAATATCTAGCTAACTATATATACTAACAAATTTGAATGGGTTCAGTAAGCCATCTCAATCTAGTTTCTCTTGTATTGTTCAGAGATATAGGAGATTGTGGTTGTAAATAGCATCCTCTTTTGCATATGCTTTCTATTTTAAGGATTGGGATCTATTTTGATTAGTTTTCATATCAGAGTTTCTATTACTACACTAATGGAAATATGTTTTTAATACAAAGAATTACTGTTGAACTAAACAGAGCTGTTCTTCATTCAGATCATATTGATTTCTAATTTTAGGATTTAAGAAACACTTCAAACCCTCAAGTAACGTTTTATAATGCAGCGCAAGTAGAAGATGTAAGAAGCTAAATCTCTTCTTCATTAGCCATCATTGAAAATACTACCACTAATGAATACCCAGAATTAGTAGCTATGGGAGAAAAAATTATGAGAGGCTGTAGTAATTTCTTAGATAAGTCAAGACCATCTCTCTGATAAATAATTTTTCTTCTTTGGAGTTGAGTGATGAGTTAGTTTTGCCTTTTATCTTATCCTGATGAAGCAGAGAGACATGAGATTCCGTGTTTAAGTTGCATGGGTACTATGGAAGCTGGTGGACTGGCTGCCAAGGTGTTTCTGGTAATTGGTCTTATGAGAGATTAAAATGAACACATCTCTAAAAATATGGAGCCTATGCTGCCATTTTCTCTAATGCTGTGTTCAGAGCTTCAGTTCATTCCAGAGTCCAAATATTTTGTTGAGAGGCAAGGTATTTTGTGCTTTTTTTATGTTTGTTTGAATCTTCACAAATCCAGTCCAGGTGGAAATATTTAGAAATGAAGTAGGGAAATGCAGCAGCTTAACAATCCTTGGGTTTCCTGCCAGAAATAACTTACTAATGCAAAGTAAAGATGATTAAGCAGAAAGAAATGCCTCTTTTAGTGGATGTCCTTAATTGAAGCTGTGGTGATTATTAAGTGTATTACCTCAAAACTTGGTAATTTCTATTTCTGAGGTGCTGGAGCATGCTGTGTGAGTTTCTCAGTTCCACAAGTTACGTTAAGACAAGAAGCTGTATTAGCAGCTTCTTTCTTGGCTCAAAACAACTCTGAGGGAAGGGAAGTAGGGGAGGAGAAAATCATATGAATAGGCCTTGGACGTTGAAATGGCCACTCAATCGTTATCAGGCCAAGGCAGCACAGGTGGGCCTTCACTGGGGGATACTGATGGGGTCCGGCCACAGAGGGTGGAGTTTGGAAGAGAGGACCTCAATGTGGCCTGGAGCGTGGCTGGTTTTTCCTCATGGAAAAAGACAGCTCTTTGTAAAATAGGAAGAGGAAATATACAGTCACAGTAGAGGAATCCAAACTCAAATAAATGAAGAATATGATGAATGACGATCACATACAAATGGAGACCAAAGGGACTGATTAGCCCCAAGGAGATGCGAACTGATCCTTTTCAGTTCTAAACTTCTGCTTACAAAATAAACTCAGTCATGAAATCATGACTCTCTCTTCTGTTTCCTTGGAACCAAAAAGAATAGAGAAAGAGAATATCTCAAAATCTATTTTTTCTATACTTTCACTTTCTTAATATACTATTCCTTTTATTCTCTACATATCTTGCCGCTGAACTGGAAAAAAGGGTCTAGGAACTAAAGTGTTCTGGGCTGGGAAATCAGGTTGAGTTTAGGCCAATTCTCTGCCTCCTGCTCTCCTTTCCTCCCTTGCTTCTTTCTACAAATCTTTTTTTTTTTTTTTTTTTTTTAAGATTTGTTTATTTGAGAGAGAGAGAGAGAAAGGGTGTGTGGTGTGTGTGCATGCGAGTGTGGGGAGGGGCAGAGGGAGAAGGAGAGAAATCCTCAAGCAGACTCCCCACTGAGTGTGGAGCCCCATGCAGGGCTCAACCTCAGAATCCTGAGATCATGATCCAGTGGAAATCAAGAGCTGGCTGTGTAACTGACTGAGCCACCCACGTGCCCCATTGAGCCACCCAGGTGCCCAGACTTCCTTCTACAAATACTTACTAGTTTCCCCACTGTGTGATGGTGCTCTGTCATGCTAACAAAGATGTGAAAGAAATAAAGGGATTAAATGAAGTTAAAGAAGGAGGAAGACACTGAGGAAAGAAACAGTGAAAGGGAGAGAAGAGAGAAAGTAAGAAGAAACAGAAAGATAAAGAAGGAGACTGTTGGCAGCAAGAGAAGAGGCAGTTTCAGTTGGTGATGAACGTAACATTTGGATCTAAAGAAATTAAGGGTTGAAAGAAAGCTTTAGGTATTTGTTTCAGAGGTACAGGTCTGTGATTCATCAGTCCTACACAATTCACAGTGCTCACCATAGCAAAGATAGTAGGAAGGGAAAATGAACGGGGGGAATCGGAGGGGGAGACGAACCATGAGACACTATGGACTCTGAGAAACAAACTGGGGGTTCTAGAGGGGAGGGGGGTAGAGGGCTGGGTTATCCCAGTGATGGGTATTAAAGAGGGCACATACTGCATGGAGCACTGGGTGTTACAGGCAAACAATGAATCATGGAACACTACATCAAAAACTAATGATGTGTAATGTATGATGATTAACATAACATAATAAAATTAGATTAAATTTAAAAAAAGAAAGCTTTAGGTAAAACTTGAGGTTTTGCTAAGACTGGTGAAGAAAGAGTGGGATAAATGTAAAGAAACAATGAGGAAATGAGGTGAGAAGAGGAGGTTACAAAAGCAAATCACCTATTTTAAAACTTTTCCCAAAGTTGGGACGCCTGGATGGCTCAGTTGTTTAAACATCTGCCTTCAGCTCAAGTCATGATCCCAAGGTTCTGGGATCGAGTCCTGTGTCGGGCTCCCTGCTCAGCAGGGAACCTGCTTCTTCCTCTGCCTGCAGCTCCCCCTGCTTGTGTGTGTGCACTCTAATGGCAAATAAATAAATAAATAAATAAATAAATAAATAAATAAATAGAATCTTTACTAAAAAAACAAAAAACAACAACTTTCCCCAAAGCTAACCCCATTTTTGGATTATTTCTATATCCTACTGTAGAATTGACATTTCAGTGCCATTTCCTTGAGTCTTTGTGCTTTGTACTAATTGGTGTTTAGTGAATGCATGAAGCATTAGGGAAAACTGATATTCTCCAAATTCAGGTTTCAAATTTAAGCCCTCAAATTTAGTTTCTAAGTCTTAGTCAAATCAGCTGGTGAGTGAAGAGATGGATAGAAGTGGGAGCGTGAGGAGAAGAGTCTCCATGTGGATGTCAAATCTCTTAGGCCATGTGACTAGTTGACATCTACACTATTAAATTGTATTAAGTATTGAAATGTTAATTTTATTAAACAATATTAAATATTTATATTTATTATTATTAAATATTAAATGTGGATATTAACATTAAATATTACAATGTGGATGATATTAAAATGTGGATAAGTAACTCTGAGTTAGTTCTAAACGTTCCCAAGTGTTTTAGCGCTTCAACATCAATTCATCCTCTCACTAGTTGACTTAATGGCTCCTCCTCACCTAGGAGATCCTTAGCAGTAGTTTGGAATAGATGAAGATCTATCCCAGCCTAATGATCAGCATGTAAGAGGCATTATATTTTTACTCTGTGCTCCAAGATGGTTAGGATTAGATATAATCTGTAGAAATGAAAACGAAACTAAGCTTTTAATATATATTTGAAGATAAGTCGACGAGAGAATCTCTGCTTGGACAGCAACTGTCCGGCAATGAAGATTATGGCTTAACTCAGCAGTTATTTAAGTGTGCTTTTTCCCTTTTTGGCATGATGATAATGGCCAATGTAATGCTTTTCATTTTTCTCTAGAATAATGATGCAGCCTCGAATCATGCCATTGCCTGAAATTACTTTCAATATTGGCTGGAGAGAGCAGAATGCTCTCATGGTCAAGGAATAAAAAAATAACAATAATTAAAAATAGAGGAGGGAGGGGCAGAAATCTGAAAAAGCCATTTTGAGGAGTCGAGTAAAAATGAATAGATTGTTAGAGTGAGATTTTGAATTTTCTTCAAAATGGATATCTGTTATTTCTAAAGCAGCGCTCTCTTTCTGCTTTCCTCATTTTACTAAAATGCCGTGAGAGCATCATCTCTTTGTCAGTCCCAGGAATCTTTTGCTTTTCATAATAATATCCAAGAACAAAGCACCTTCTATATGACATGTGTAGAATGTGGGAAGTAGAGAGATACAGTCTTTCTTTTTTTTTAAAGATTTTGTTTATTTATTTGACAGAGACACAGCGAGAGAGGGAACACAAGCAGGGAGAGTAGGAGAGGGAGAAGCAGGTCTCCCGCGGAGCAGGGAGCCCGATGCGGGGCTCGATCCCAGGACCCTGGGATCATGACCTGAGCCGAAGGCAGACGCTTAAGGACTGAGCCACCCAGGCGCCCCAGGCTTTGGACTCTTGATTTCATCTTGGGTCATGATCTTGGGGTTGTGGTACTGGGCTCCATGCTCAGTGGGGAGTCTACTTGTGTTCTCTCCCTCTGCCCCCCACCCCCTTTCGTAGGTGGGTGTGCACTCTCTTAAATAAATAAATCTTTTTTTTTTAAGATTTTATTTATTTATTTGACAAAGAGAACACAAGTAGGCAGAGGGAGAGGGAGAACAAGGCTCCCTGTTGAGTAGGGAGCTCAACGTGGGGCTCAATCCCAGGACCCCGGGATCATGACCTGAGCCGAAGGCAGCCGCTTGCATTACCGACTGACCCACCCAGGCGCCCCAAGAGATTCGGTCTTGAGTGTACTCAGGTTAGGAGAGGGAACTGGATTTAGTTACTAGAATAACAAACCACACAGGCCTCTGAGGGTCAGTGTGCATACTCGTGTCCATGCATGTGGCATGAGTGTGTTTCTGCTTTCAACATATTCAGGATTACACACATCAATCCAATATATGACCTGAAACCAAACATTGACCTTGGCTTATTCCAAATGTGTGAGAACATTCCCATATCCCCATTACATATGTTCTGTCTTAAGGTAATTTAGTTTGGTGATAGAAGGTCTTTGAAGTCTGAAATACATGTGCAGTGTGTGCTTGGAAAGATCCACTGCTCAATTTGTTTAGGACTAAAAATTATTGGAATGATGAAATTTGTTTTGAGTAACAACATAACCCCCAAACACACATATATCACCCAGCACCTCACTTATATGAAAGGTAATCGGCACATTCTACCACTCAGGAAATAGTAAGCTAAAAGTAAGTCTTGGAAAGGCTTCCGAGTAGCCAAAATATTACGGTCTTCGCCAACAAAAAAATTTCTCACCTAGCATCTATTCCTTCTTAGTTTACTTTAAACAAGCTTGTTTATCTGGTTTCTAAGAACACAACAGATCAGAGTAACAAATTAGACAGAGTGGTTCTATTTAGATACTGAGAAACTCTGTTAGGTGGTTGCCCATATATCAAGGGAAAGATGACAACCTGGCTGTTACCCTGATGATAAAAAGATTAGAAACAAAGGTCCTTAAAACAATGTTATATTCTGTGGACATAAACATGCTTCATTGTTAAGTATATCAATGTAGAACAATTAATGCCAAGGATCTTGAGAAAAACAAAACAAAATAAACTCAGTGCTTCAGAATGAAACGTGTAATATTTTTAAGTGGCAAAGAAAAGCTTTGGTTATGAGAAATGGGACAAATTTCCTGTTAATGCTGAGTAAATAAGGATTTGTTATATATAAGCACAGTTTGCTGTTTCTTCAAAAAATGTATCTCCTGGGGGAGAAGTTATATATATTTTATGTTAAATTTGTTCCCTTTTCAACAATTTTTCCACTTTCTGGAGCTAAAAACTTTGGCAGTAATCTTTTGGGTCATATGCTTAGTATGGTAAACAAGACTCTAGAGCAGAGCCAATTATACCTTTGTAGGTAGGCTTGTGGTTTGTAACTTAAAAGTCGTTAAGGTTCCATGAGGAAGAAGCCAAAATGGTAAGAATTTTTTCTGTTTTCTCTTGACTTCCTTACCCATGCAACTTCTTTTTTAAACAGGGACCTCAGTTGCGTGTTCTGAGTTCTTCTGAAGGCAATTAATGATTGAACTTTGGCCAGTGACAAGGAAAAAATGAAGTTAAAGTAATGGGGCAAAGATAATGTGAATCAGGTTGAAAAAGTTATTTAGCTATAAAATAGAATTAGTTTCTGGCTGTGTCAGAACACAAATAAACATCCCTTCATCCAGTTGAATCTGATTCTTTAGTGCCTGGCTTGGGCCTTTCTGAAAGGGCAAAGTTTCTCTTAAGACATTGGTAGGTTTCTCTTTATTCCCACCATAGGTGTATTTATTAGTATTGCTCTTAGTTTTTTGTTTTTGTTCGAAAACACATTGAAAAAGAATTTGATCAAGCCCTCCTTTTTTCAAAAGAATATGTAATTTTTCTTCAAATGGTTTTGTAGATAAGAAATGGGAATTTGATGTGTGTTCAAGGATAAGCATCATGGTACTATAATTCCCTGGGGACTTAAGCTTCCTCTTGTTAAAGTGAAAGGCACTGTATAGAAAACACTGTTGAGAGATTCTCCAACCAGAGAAGGTTAGGCAGCTTGAAGTTCTTTCAGCTGGATACTACAGGCAATTATCCAGACATCCTCATAATGTGGTAACTGCAGAAAAACGGATGCAACCTGAGCTAGTGGTGTTGATTTCTCTTCTAGGTTGTCAGTAATCACTTATATTTCTCATCGGCCGTAACTTGTTCTCTACTATAGATTGGATACTGGGCTAATTGATTTGAAGAACCTCACTAGGTTTATTTTTCATTCGTTCTGAAAGATCTTGGTTTCCAGTAGCCAGTTTAGCTTCACAAAATAGATGTGAAAATTGTGTCTCCATTTTTGCTTGTGTGCAGTTCACAACATAATATTGTACTTTAACATGCTTAAAAAGAAATTCTATTTTTGGCTCAAAGTTGGTTTGTGAATATGCTCGATATATATAAATCCTGCTCATGAAAATTCACTTTCAGTGTTTGACTGCTTCTCAAGGTTATCACAGTCTTTTGGAAATCTAAGATTACCTAAGTTATAGCCCTCTTCCCAATTATTGTAATAATAAGGTTGGTGATACAAGGCCCTTGCTTGAATACCCTGCAAAGATTTCTCATCAAAGAAGTAGGGGATCATCTTATAAGTATTTATTTCAAATTATGTTCTCTAGGCAACTAGCATTCAAGAGGGTACAACTGTAAATACACTGGGGCCATCAGTGGATAGGAATACATTAGCCTTTTTAGAGGCCATGTCATTATATACTTTTATTTTTTAATCTTCTATGTATAAAGTCATGACTATCTGTGTTACTCAGGTAAAAGAAGAGATTTTAGTCTGTAACAAAAGTAATATCTAAGTAAGGGATGTGATTGTACCCAATAAATAATTGTATAAATAAAGATGGGTCTTATAAAATCTGACAGTACTTTGGTAGGGCAGCAACTATTCATACATATAGTCTCATGACAAAACAACTAAATTTCAGTGAAAACTTCATCATTTAAAAATACTCACCTTCCCACAAATAATCTGAATTAGTGAAGTCTTACCATATTTCATAACTAAGCTCTCAGATGTTTCAAAGAGACTAGAGAAGCCTATAATCTGGACCAAGTCAAACATGAGTGGAAGCTGGTTCATCAACCGTAGAGGTATCTCTGAAGGATTAGTCTTGAAACATTTTCACGAAGAGAGAGTAGTCCTAGTATATTTCATTTTTATTTAGGGGTTTTGGTGAGAACAACAAATAATATGATCCTGGGAATTGATGGGCTTGTATTGAACGCAGTGTAATTACTTTGGAAAGCTTACAGTGGGCACATAATATTTTGCCACAACACTTTAGCACGTTTCCAGTATTTGGTTATTTTTTTATTCTAAGGCATTTTTCCAGCTATCCTAGGAGAGTTTATGCGAGGTTTTAGCTTTTATTTATTTTCTCCTTTGGGGCAAATTTTCATGACAAAACCAGCTGGAATAATTCCTCAACCAAAAGGAAGAAATGAAGGATGTTGCATTTGAATACACTATTCCAGCATCTCTTCCATCATTTCCGTTGCTATTGTTTGAGTTGGTTATTTATCTGTAGCTACTTCTAAAAAAAAAAGAAAGAAAGAAAGAAAGAAATTATGGCAAAAATTGAGTCTACTGTATGTTGTTGCCTGTAGCCTTAAACATCTGGTTTACATTTTCTGCCTGCTTCAGAGTTTTACTAGCTCTTGAAAATATGATAGGAAAATTAAACCATGAATTTTAAAATAGGCTATTTCAGAATTAGACTGAAGATGAAGAATGAGGTTGTGACAAAAAGAAGTAGAGTGATGACTCCCTTCAGAGATGAGAAGACCCTAACACTTCTTGCCCAAAGGAATCTGTGAAGGCATGCAACATGTTCATTGGGCGCAGAGGGCTACACACTTGCCTCTCTCTTCCATCAGAAGGAAGCCATCAGGACAAGCAGTTCGATCAGTTGTGTTGCCTTCTTGCTGCCCTCTGTAGTTAATCCTCAGGAGAAGAGATGGGGATCTGGAGAAACTTGAGGCATATTTAAGTTGGGGATAAAACAATGAAACAAACAAAAAACAACGTTAGTGTCTTGTTTTTACTTCTGTACATGACTTTGCTCCTTGCCTTACTAAACTTTCACAGATCTAGTTGTTGTGATATTGTGATTTTAGGAAGTGGAACAAAATAATTTCTTATTTAGAAGGCATAGATCAAAAAAGCACCCTCTAGCCCCCCCCCAAAACACAAACCAACCCACAAAAAACAAGACAGTAGCAAACAGTACTTCAAGGAAAAATTATGTTGAGACTGGGTGAGGGCTAGCAGAGTCAAACCATGACAAAAGGAAGATGTCCAGCGTCTGCTGGTTCTGGACAAAGAGCTCTTTTTGCAAAAGACTGGTCATCGTCTAAATTGCTTTAATGACTCATACTATGAGTTTATGCCACATCTTCAGCAGTACACAACTCAAAAAATATCAACACGGGGACACATTTATTTCTTTTCTTTGAAGAAGCACTACTATTCTGAAACGCAGTCAAGTTCCCAAAGGTTAGCAACATTTGGCTTAGTGCAGTTTATATTCTTTCTGTACCAGAATTAATGAGCAGTTTTGGGCAGTCTCCTCCAGGAATTTAGATAGAGACATAATAGCTTGTCTGATTTTTTTCTTTTTTAATTATCATGCCTGATTTTTTTCTATTTCCTGACCTGGAAAACATGACTGGTCAAGAAAATAGGTTTTGTCTTTCAGTGCTTTTAATGATTTAGTTTGCCCACTTTGAGCCATAAATTGGTGGAGGCAGAGATGGAACAGCTCTGTTTACAGGCAGGGCTTCTGAAATAATTCACTCTGACATGGAGGCCTTGGGTGTCAGTAGGCCTGGGTTTCTTCCTTACAAGGCCCGTGAATGGTGCTTCAGAAACTGGTTGAGCAGAGTGCTTCTAGTTCCAGTTTGGATTCTATTAGTTTTATTTCCTTTATATTTGAGTAGGAATGACAGACCCAAAACATGCCCCTATGTCTCCTTTGACAGTCTCAGTGTTGTCCATTCTGTATTCTGGAACACTACCTCTTGTTTCTCTTTGTATTCTGCCGCCTTTGTCTCTCCATTTTTCTTTATTTTTTCTTCCTTGAAAGACTGACTACCTGAGTTCAGATGTCAGTTCTGCTACTTCCCCTGTGGTGTTGGGCAAAGATAGGCTTCCATTTCTTCATCTGTTCAAAGTGGGTGATAATAGCATCTCCTTTTGGAGGGGTATTAAGGGATTACCTCTTTGGCACACATAAAGGATTTAGAATAATGTGTGGCCCACAGTAGAGGTTGGCTGTCCTGGGTAGGACCTGGGAGGTGGAAGGTATTGGTGGTGTTTTGAGTCAATAGCTCTACCCATTTTCTTACAATCCTCAAATCATGTTCATGAAAAGAGATTTTTAGGTGCTTCTATTGAGCCCTTTAGGCTTCTTTTGTGAAAGTGCAGAACACAAGATGCTTTGGGCAGGGGAAACCTACCAGTAGTCAAAGAAATAATGTGTAATTCCACTAAAAGAAGGAAGTGGCCTGCCCATGAGCTGAAGAATGGCAAGTAGTTTAGTACAACCTTTCTCAAGGTCAATTTGGCAATATGTATTAAAAGACTTAAAATGTGTGTGCTTTTTGACAGAGTAATTCCACTTTTGGGAGTTGTTCCCGAGGACATAACTAAGGATGTGGGAAAGATTGAGCTCCAAGAATATTCAATGGACTGCTCTTTGAAAAAGCAAAAGTTGGAAACCACTTAACACTCTTCTGGTTAGGCAAATTATAGTGATTTCAAACAATGGGCCACTATGCTATTAAAAAAAAAAAAAAAGAGTGTATTTTTCGACATAGAAAGAGGATTACAATATACCAGTACATGAAAACAGCTGCCTCAAAAGCATCAGGGTTTGGTTTGCACACAGTGTGATAGGGAGGGGACCTTAGAGGGCTGTGTCCCAAGATGTTACAGTGGGCCTCTTTGAGTGGTAAGATTAGATGTGTTTTTAAGTTTTTTTTTTGTCTCTATGTTACGATTTCTCATAGTAGACACGTTTTTCTTGTTCAGTTTTCACTGTACTGTCAAATGAAAACATAAATGCTCAAAAAGTCCCAATCTTACGTTTGATGTTTAAAAGTTCTGAGAACATTCTCTCTGAGAGCACGTTGTATGTGGTTCTTGGCTCCTAGAGATCTCAGTTCCAGTCTACGTTCTGCGACTGATAGTGAAGGAGATTTAGTACGATTATAAGGGGTCCCGGTCTTCATTTCCTCATCTGGGGGATGGCTTCGGGGACGATAAAACCGCCACCGTGCGGCTGGGTAGATCAGATCAAATACTGAATGTGAAAGTGTTCGAAGCTTGTACAAGTATCATTTGGAACTTACTATTAATCTGGAAGAGTAATTCACTTTACCCTGAGGAAGAGAGGCATAAGTTATGATTGGACAGCCGAGATGTTATGATTCGTTTCAGCCCAGTTTGTGCTGTTTGTGCCCTTTCTCGGGATTCTTCGGATAATAACCCTGCCATCTTGTGAGGGAGGTACTGAAGAACCCAGTTCCTTATCAAACGGCCGATGTTAGCCGACAATTTAGTGAAAGTTCGGATTTCATAACACAAGAATAATCCGAGTGAGGAGACACTCAAGGTAGGATTTTCTAGGTATAGATGTAGCAATTCACTCATACTAGCAAATAAACATGGCATAGGAGAGTATTCATGCCATGAAAACCTCTTACGTGCTTTGATGTGGAGCTTTAATTACGTTACGAAAGATAATTAGCCAGTGCTGGCACCCGGGACCCACTCGGCTGGCATTAGAGATGATGTAAAAGATGCTTCATTTTGAAAACCTTAGAACATACTATTTTTTTTTTGCATTAAAAATAAGTCCAAAATGTAGCTTAAAAATAATAGCTAAAACATTTTACTGCTTGTTTGCAGTTTCCCAAGAATTGTGCTAAGTAACTCGGTTATATATCTTAATCACTGGTTCTGGAAGTCTGGTTTCTAGACCAGCAGCAGCAGCATCTGGCAACTTGTTAAAGATGTAGATCCTTGGGCCCTTTTTTATCAGACATCTGGGGAAATCAGAACCCGTAGCTCACTAATCCCTCTAGGTGATACTTTTGTGTGTTCAGTTTGAGAACAACTGATTTAAATTAGCCTCCTTTGAACATTGAGGCTACTGTCACTATCCCTGTTCTAGGGCCAAGGAAACTAAAGCTTGGAGATTTTAAGCATCTTGTCCAAGGCCAAGGGTTAAGTACATACTGGATCCAGAGCATGAAATCATGTCTCCCTGCTTCCAAAGCCAGTGCACACTTGACCACTATTTAACCTGAAAATGCATCGCTCTTCTTTTTCTTCTTTCATCTTCAACCTAAGTAGTAGCATGCGCTGTGTTGAGATGAAGTGACTCAGAAAGGGCTGGGGTCGGGGATTCCAAACAATATCTTGCCTTAACTCTGACCCTTGGTTCCTTCCACAAGTGATTCCTGAGGACGAAATTGGCCCAGGTGTCCAGGCCAGGCAAGGGATGGTGGCTTTGGCTCCAAACACCAGTGTCAGTCTTGAGCTCTAATGAGCTGGCTGAAGTCATATGGCTGCAAGAGGACTTTATTAGCTTGCTGGCAGCCTCAGTGTCACAACAAAAACCAGGGGGTGAGGTGGGAGAGGGTCTTTTTGGCCCATTTCCTTCCAAGCCCTCACCCAGATCTCAGCTCTCACCAGCTTCTCACTCTTAATGGCAAGAGAAGTCAGACTGAAGGTAAAGCACATCAATTCATGGGCCAGAAGGTCCCCTTTCTCCAGAAATTGTGCACATTTTCCAGACCTGGACTTCTTCCCAACCGTTTTGTAGGAAAAGACAGTTTTCAAGACACAGTTCTTAGGAGGTTTCCAAAGGAACAGAAACTCCTTCCGTATAGGCCTACAGCTTAAACCTCTTCCTGTGAGCATACAAAGTTCAGTGCCCTTCACCCTACTTCAGTGTGTCATCCCTTTTAGCACCTGTCCTGGGCTTCACAGGGGACCCGAGAGGAAACTTGAGCTCCCTCTAGAGGTCACCAGGGTGGTGGTCATAAGGTCATGCCTACCGTTGGCGAGAAGCACGGAGCAAACCCATTTCTAACTTTCTAAGTTTATGTTTAGGGAGGGGGAGATTAGAACATTTCTATTTGGAAGAAAGCTTCATAGAGGAGACTGTAGTCATTTAAAAATGTTTTATCTTTCAATTATCAGACATGTTTTTGAAAATCAATTTGAATGGAGAAGTTTTTCTTTTCTTTTTTTTTTTTTTTATCCTTTGGAATTAAAATCAACCACTCATCTCTCTCAGGGACCTTCTTTCAAGGAACAACTCAGAATACCTGTGGTGTATTTTGTGGTCTGCCTAGTATCCATTTTCCTCTCCCTCTTTCTTAGCACAACCCTGCTTTTATTCAGTTACGTTCTCTGTGTGGGCAGGTGTTTGAGGCATTACGTGTCAGTGCCAGGGGTAAGTCATGATTGATATAGCCTTAACTACAAATTAGGATCACCTAGGGGGAACCTAAACATCTTTAGCGCTCAGGCTCCACCCTACTTTTAATTAAAACATGACCTCCGGTGGTGGGCTTCTCCCTGAGTCTAATGAGCAGTCGGGATTTGTTGAGCTGGTCACAGGGTTCCCCTTGCCAGTGATTGGTGCTGTGCTCTTGACAAAATTCCGGCAATGAGACAGTAAGGCAAATGTTGCCGAGGATCTGTTGAAAAGTTTGCCTTACAGTTCTGCAAAGGAAATTTACAAGAAGAAACACCTTTTCTAACTCTGGATGGTATTATGTTTGCCTTTGATACCTGGAACTGTCACAGCCATCTTGAAACCATGAGGTGCCCAGTCCAACAGGACAAGCTGATGTACTGTGGATGACACTGATGAAGAAGGTAAGGAGTCTTTATTCTTGATGATCTTGCCCTAGAGCCACCCTATGTTCGGATTTATTTTTATGTGCAATAATACATACCCTTTGGATTGTAAGGAATTTTCCATTGGTTTTTTATTACCTGCAGCCGGAAATGTTATGAGCAATTTATCTGTCCTTTGGGGACTTAGCGGTAGTACTAACACTGACTTACTATATGGTTTTAGTCAAAGCCTGGTCTGAGACAGCTGATTACACAGCGATTAGGGCAGTTTTCAATTCAGAAGATGGATAGCTTTGGGTAGGGAGAAGGTGTAATTATAATCATCTAGGGGGATTTTACAAAAAGAGATCCGTATCCCATCTCAGCTCTTTGGAAGGGGAAATATATTGGAATCATGGGGGGGTGGGTATTATAGGCAGAGGGAGAACCAAGGAAACATTCTGAAAAAACTCCCTGATTTAGATATGTTTTTACATGCTTATCATCTAAGAAATATTAGCTTAAGAAATACTAATCATTTGAACGAGAAGAGCCTTTAAATTTCAACACTATACTAAGCCAGACCACAAGAAATACCTAGTCTTATAGTGTAGAAAGAACTAGATTATGTTAAGCTGCTTCTGCCTCCATCAACTTCCTTTACAGAACAGTGAACATTATCGTCAACATTCACAAATCTCTGTGTACTTGGATGTACATAGGTCCTTTGCACAGTTTCCTGTCTGCCAGAATTTCTAGGATTCTTTAGGACACTCAATGTATGTTTACAAATCCAGTGATCTTTTTGCTTACCGTGGCCCCCAGAAAGCCAGTCCCCACAGCCAGTGGCTCCGTGGCAGAATTCCCCTGTGGCTCTCTGGAGCTTGGTTCCCACTGACTAGGCTACTTTTGGTTCCATGGGGGTGTCGTTGTGGCCTGATGCTGTTCTCAATCTTTAACATACTACAGCAGCTTAGTCATCTTTCATCAATGTAGAGGGAAAGTTTTCTCCTTCTAAATTATGCTGTTAGGGTTTGCCACAGCGGGGTGTTTTGGTCACAAAATGTGAAGTTTAGTAAGAGTACTTTTCGCTCATGTGTACAGCCCTTTCTCTGGAGTGTCTCTAGAGTTGTTGGCTGAGGACAGGTTTTCATGGCCAGAAACCACCACTTGGACATGCCTGCCTTGGCTGGGCACTAAGAGCCAGATTTCTTTCTCCCTTACAGCAAGTTTTCTTTCAATGTTCTCACTGAACTGTCTACAGCCTGGCTTAGGTTCAGCCCCTTCTGGCCCATTAGACTGGTTGCTGTGTTTGAACATCAGTGCTGTTTGTGGAAGGCTTGCCTTTTTCCCCTCCAGAAAGTTTTCTTGTGGAAGGCTTTTCCCCCTTCTGGAAGGTTTTCTAACCCTCAGTGCACATGAGTAGGCGCAGCTGCATAAACGTAGGATGAGTCTCCCTCACTTGGCACACTCAAAGCCATTATGATGCCTGCTCTGCCAGGACAGCACGCTGTTGGATTTGCAGAATCAGGGTATTGTTGGTCCATTATGCTATTCAGTGTTCCGGGTATAAAGACACCATGTATTTTTTTTTTTTTTTTTTTTTTGTAAGGCTAGGAATATTTTTGTCTTCTTTCATTCGACATTTATTGCATGTCCATTTGCCAGGTCCTGAGGTATATGCCGGCGATGCAAAGTTGAATAAGACCGGCCCTCAGAACATTCAGACTGCAGCTTGGAGTAATTAGAGTGCTGTTTGGGAAATGCTGTGATACGGCACCTGAACTTGTAGTTATTGCCTAGAAACTACCTCTTCCATTGCCCCGGCTTTTGGAAGTCTCCTGTAGCTCCCAGCTCAGCTCAGTAGTCTGTTCCCTGAGTGGAGCTCCTGGTGAAGCAGCTACCACTGCCCCCCATCCTCCCGTATAGCCTCTTGTGCTGTTAACCCGTGGTTATGCCTTTGGTTTTATTTTTCTCCTAGTCCTCACCAATATCTGAAATTATCCTGTCCACTCTTTGAGGGCAGAAGCTGTCTGTCTTGTACATTGCTGATTCCTCAGTGTTTATAAATGTGTTGTGAATAAAATCAGGAATGAAATCACACAGAGGAATCTATACCCTCTTGGAGGAATTAGAGTCTTGCTAAAACTGGAGCTTCCTGAGCTGCACTTTTAAACACTAGACAGGAAAAGAAGAGTCTAGGAGGGTGTGCAGGTAGAGTGAGCAGCATGTCAGTGCTCCCCAGGAGCTGCAGGGGGTCCAGCATTGCAGGGGCTGAAGCCCACAGTGCTAAGGAAGGGGCAGGTTGGCCCAGCCTCCACGAGTCCCGTAATCAAGGAGTGAGGTCTGACGCAGGGGCTGAAAACGACTCCATTTATATTTCAGGAAAATCAAAAGTGATTTCCCCAACTGGGATCTGCAAGACACAGCTTCTTGGGTTTCTCCACCATGTGAATCTGAAATTGCTGCCTGGGAGGCAGGGGTAGGGGGGGCAGGGGCGGGGTGGGAGCAAGGTTAGGGGAGGCCTTTATATTTCTTAAGAACCACACCATTTGTAGTTTTTCCCCCTGCCTTGCTCCTTCTGTATTTTCATGATCTTCCTGACTATCCTCCCAGCTCAGAGAGTGCAGGCCCAGGGCATACTCATCCATCCTCGCCTCAGCAAGGTCTAACAGTGCTTTGCAAATCGCCGTGTAAATAAATGTCGTGCTTCGAGTTCAGTTTCGCTTCTGCCTGTGGTAAACATCTGCACTTGGTTCTTCCAGGTACCGGTTGCATTGATTGGCTTTTGTTTGTGGTAACAGTTGTCGTTTTCTTGGATCTGTGCAAACGGACTCATCTTTAAAGTGAAGTCTTAAAAAAAAAAAAAAAAAGCTATGGGGCGCCTGGGTGGCTCAGTTGGTTAAGCGACTGCCTTCGGCTCAGGTCGTGATCCTGGAGTCCCGGGATCGAGTCCCGCATCGGGCTCCCTGCTCAGCAGGGGGTCTGCTTCTCTCTCTGACCCTCCTCTCTCTCATGCTCTCTCTCTGTCTCTCTCAATAAAAAAAAAAAAGCTGGAGAGCATGTTGGGTGGCATTTTATTTACTTTAGAAAAGCTCTCGCAGCTTTTCTGTCCCCAGCACAGGGCAGTGGAAGCGGAGAGTGCTGCTGTCGCGTCACGGCGCTGACGCGAACCCCTGGGGAACAAATGGGAAATCATCACACTCCTCTCGGCCTTAGCTTCCTCCGCTACAAAATGGAGGCAATGAAGCTGTTTGACGTGTAGGGTTGGTGTGAATGTTAGAAGGAGATGATGGATGAAAGCTTTGCACCCTGACACATGATAAGCATCCATGAATGCCCCCTTCCAAATTTGACTTTGCTCCATGAAAATCAAGAAAGTAAAACAGCACCTGTCCGTGGTGTGCCAGGGCAAACACACCTCATCCTGTGGCGACTCAGATTTGGGGATTTCTTGCTGAATTCCCTGAGGAGTTTTATTAGATGGGCGTCAACGCTACCTCGACTGCTTGCTCGTTTCAACGCTTTGGTGAAATACGAGCACGCAGAGCATCATTGGTGGTGAGAAGAGCGATCGCCCATAGAGAGCGTAATTCTCTCTGAATCCTAAGGATTGGATGTGAGCTGTTGCCTCCCACTGGTAATTTTGTACTGTACGGGAGCACCAGCTAGGAAAACAAGGATTCTGCTTAAGACTACAGAAGTCCCAGAGTTTGTTTAATGATTACTACAGCTTGCTTTGTAATTATGATTGCATGGGCAATCCTGCACAACCCAGGGAACTTTTGGAAAGTAGTGACAGTAATTTACGGCCATGTGGTTTTGTCTGGATGCTTAAGTACTTGGTCCGTGGCCTGCTTGCATGCTCCATTGCCTGCCTGATGGACCCATTCCCCCACCTGCACTGTGTTTCTCCCTCTCCATGGAACACGGTGGAATGAATACTTGAGATTGTGGGAAAGACAAAGCAAAGAGAGTATGTGTTGGGAAAGGGAGATTGGATCTGTAAAAAATTCCTTTCACTGTATTTTTAGCTTTTCAATCAATGAAAGTCACTGTTTTCATTTTTTTTTAAGACCATGGAATATAAAGTTAGTACAAATTACCCACCTTGGTGGATATCTAAAGTTTTAAAAGGACATGGAAAATTTCTGTGGGCTTCAGGTAAACTTCTGTGAATGTTGCCTTTTCACTGTATATTTCTAAATAATTGAAAACTAATTGAAGTAAATTTTGATGGCTTATGGCTACTTGCAAGCATGTTTTATTCATGACCACAAGCTCCTTCAAAAATTAAAAGCACCATGTTTAAGTCAAATTCTGATTTTTGGAGAAAGACAGGAATGATAAAGTTAAGAGAAAGCAGTAATTGAGCATCTAGTTTCTGTCTATTGCTTTTGAAAATGTGCCACATCCTGAAAGGAAATTCTTATGTGTGCTACAGTCTCCAAAAGGAAAATGAAGATGTTGGTTAAATTCTTCAATAAGCCAGTCCCAAAGAATTTCCTTTGAAGTTGTTTTATATGCTTTTCTACTGAAAAACTTTAAGATAAGTTACAACTCTGCTTTGTGCTTTGAAAATAAATTCAACACATTAATTGTATTTATGGGAAAAAGTAATAAATGTCCCAGAATGAATACACAGCCGTGATTTACTTGGAGGGAAGTGCTACTGCCCATAAACTTCTACTTGGCTCTTCTGGTTTATGACATTAGCCAGCCTCACAAATGAATCACTGCTTTGTGCTCCATCAGGTCCCTACTCCTTGCAAATTTCTACTGAATACTTATCAAATAGGATTATTACTTATTACATGTTTTCTTTGCTAATTTTCCAGGAGATTAAATATCATCTATATTTTATAGGGAGGATCTTGGTTTATCTGAGCTCCATATCCATTTGGATTGAGAAACACTTGAGCACCGCTGACAGGGTATGCGGTAGATGTCAGGGATCTCTCTGCATCGGGAATTGGGAAGTCTTACTTAAAAACCTCCTCCTGTGGGGAAGAGAAGTGGGTACATGGGCTTGGTCTAATATGTAGCTATGTCTTTGCTATCAGATGAAAGGGATGACTCTAAAGCATTCTAGTGTGACAAAGGAAGCAGAAAACCCGTGAGAAGCCATCAACGAGAAACTACAGAGATTTTAGAGTCTTCAATACACTTATTATGAAAATGAATGAAATGTGCTAACCTCAAGAAGTTCCTACAGCAAAATAAACTCAAGGAAAGTAGAAATTACTAAATATAAAAGCTAAAAAGATAGAAAACTTTCAAAAAGATGTTAAAAACCAGAACCTAGTGCTTTGAAAATAATTATTAAAAGATGTCCTTTAGACAAGTTTCATAGAACATGAGAGAACATGAGCAGTGAAAAATAACTGCAGAAATTAAGGCAATTAAAAATATAAAAGAATTCCATGAAAAGCTTTATATAAGCCATTTGAAAACCTAGATTAAATAAGTTTTTTAGTTAGTATTAACTCAAGTAGAGCCAAAACATTGGGATAGACCAATGCTATTGAAACACTTGCGATAGTGATTGAAATCTGTTCCTATTTCTGGTACTAGTGCAAATTAATTTTTCCGGAAAGTTCTAGCAACCTACGAAGCCCATATAGTTTCCATATTAGATAAAATTTTTTAGAAATGAACAAAATAGGAGCCTCCCAGACTCAATGAATGAGTTAAGAGTTACCCTGATTCTAAAACCTAATGAGAATAATATAGGAAGGGTACTATATGTATTTTATTTTTTTTAGTAATTTTGAGGTTGTACTCGACGATTAATTACCCAGTTTGCAAGAAGTTATTAAAAGCTGTTTACCTCGTATATTTAAAATATTTAATTTTCAGAAACTTGTATGTGTAGTTTTTCAAAATATACCTGATTTGCCATCAAGGTTTACTCAGGAACAGGGTCAAGTGAAGGGAGGGGCCTTCTGAGAGCGAGCAAGGTTGGAGCTCAAGTTGCCAAGTGTATTTTATGAAATTACAAAAAGACTGAAAAAAATGTATATAAGCACAGGAAAACAAGAGTGTGTCATACACAAGCTATAAATTTCTAAAAGAAAATGGGATGAGATCTATGGACAAAAATAAGATGAAACTACAGGCCAAGCACAGGAGAATATTATTGCTCTGGTAGATAGGAGCTCTAGGAGCTACAAACCCAAAAATAAATGGACTCAATAATTCAAGAGAATCAACTGGTTAATTCTTGGATTTGATTTTTAAAAGTTTCAGTAAATTTGCCAGTCAATTTAAAAAATCATTTTATGCACCAGTGATAATAGTTTAAAATATAATGAAGTAAATGATGCTGCTAAAAGCAACAAAACAACAAATTAAAAATCTAAATTCCAAGAAATAAATCTTACAAAATGTAAGGACTTTATGAAAAAATATGAACCTTTACTGAGAGACTGAAAAGAAAATCTGAATTTAATGACTAAAGCATAGAAAAATTAAAGCATTATAGAATTTTGAAAGAGTCTTTCCCATTCTAACAAGAAAAAGAAAAATATACAAAATCATTATTTTACTTGAACCCGTACAGAAATTCAAGAATGAGACCCAAATGAGGTTTCAGGGCAACTAACCAGCCAGAAATTTAAGAAGAGAAAGACCGGGCCAAGGAGTCAGATGCCAGTACTATTTTGCTTGTAGACCAGAAGGAAAACAGGTTCACCATTAAAGAGAAGGAATAGTCTTTTCTGCAATCGACACTGGAATGGTTGGATATCCATATACAAAAAGTGAATTTTTTTTTTTTAAAGATTTTATTTATTTATTTGAGACAGAGAGAATGAGAGAGACAGAGAGCACATGAGAGGAGGGAGGGTCAGAGGGAGAAGCAGGCTCCTCGCCGAGCAGAGAGCCCGATGCGGGACTCGATCCAGGGACTCCAGGATCATGACCTGAGCCGAAGGCAGTCGCTTAACCAACTGAGCCACCCAGGCGCCCCAAAAAGTGAATTTTGATTCATGGTATGGACTGAGTTGTGTCACAGCCCCCAACCCCAAAGTCAGATGTTGAAGTCCTAACCCCCGGAACTTCAGGATTCCACCGTACCTGGAGAGAGGGTCTTAAAAGAGATGATTGAGTTATAATGAAGCCATTAAGGTAGACCCTAATCCAATCTGACTGGTGTGCTTATAAAAAGAAATTAGGTTACAGAGAGAAACCAGGGAAGTCTGCTCATAGAGGAAAGGCTATCTTCAAGGTGAGGATCAAGGTCTCAGAGGAAACAAACCTGCTGATGCCTTGATGTTGAACATCCTCCAGAACCGTGAGAACATAAATTTCTGTTGTTTAAGTCACCCAGTCTGTGGTATTTTGTTATGGCAGTCCTAGCATACCATTCATAACTCAAAATAGATCACAGACTTAAATATAAAACTTAACTATAAAACTTCAAGAATAAAATATAAGAGAATCTTTATGACCCTGGGCTAGGCAAAGATTTCTTAGATAAGACACTAAAAACATAACTCTTAAAAGAACAAATCGATCATCTGGACTTCATCAAAATTAAGAATCTCTGGTCATTTAAAGCTAGTGTTTATAGAGTACAAAGACAAGCCACACACTGGAAGAAAATACACATCTCTGCTAAAGAACTTATATCTAGACTATATAAATAACTTCCAAAACACAATAATAAAATAACCTCATAAAAAATGGGCACAAGATTTGAACAGTTACTTCACCCAAGAAAATATAAGAATGACGAACACCTGAAAAGATGCTTAATGTCATTCGTCAGAGGGGAAATGCAAATTTAAGTCCCACTATGTTCTATCCCCACACACTTATTAGAATAGCTTAAGGAACAAAACAACTAAAAACCCCAATAATACCAAGTGCTGAGGAGGATGTAGAGAAACTGGAACTTTCCTATACTGCTGGTGAGAAGGCAAACATGGTACAGCACCTTTGGAAAAGAGTCTAGGAATTTCTTTTAAATTTACATGTAGTTTACCATATAATTTAACATTTCCACTCCTAGGAATTTACCTAGGACAAATAAAAACTTGTGTTGATCCAAAAATCTTGAAGCGAATATGCCTAGTGTTTTTGTTATCACCCAAATTGAAGGCTGCCCAAGTGTCCTTCAACTGGTAAATGGTAAAGTAAGATGTGGTACATCCCTACAATAGAATACCACTTAGCAGTCCAAAGGGACCATGGACTGACGCCTGCAACTACATGAGGTGATTCTCAAGTATATTATGCCAAGTGAAAGATGCTAGACTCAAAGGTCTACAGAGTATAAAATTCCACTTATATGACTTTATGGAAGAGGTAAAACTATAGGAGCAGAAAAAAACATCAGTCGTTGCCAGAGTCTGGGTATTGGGCCAAGAATTGACAAAAGGAACATAAGGGAATTTCTCTGGGAGATGAAACTCTTTCATATCTTGATTGTAGTGATTGTTTCATGACTTCAAGCATTTGTCAAAACTTGTGCACTAAAAATAAAATGAAATCTATTACCTGTGAATAATACCTTAATCAGCCTGGCTTTAAAAGACAGGATTTGAAGAAAGAATAGGATAATAATCAGATTAATTTGGGAAGGGAAGGTCATCCTAAGCAAGACACAGAGACTGCAGATTTGGATATGTAAAGATTTAGACTTCTGCATAACAAAATGCACTAAATATAAAGTTAAAAGAAAAACAACTTGTGTTGTGATGGAAAAATATAACCTATTTAACAGACAACAGATTGTTATCTAGAATAGCTGAACTGTTTCTACAAATTAGTAAGAAAAATGCAAATTGCACAGTTGAAAAATGTCTCCAAACATGAAGTTCAGTTTACTGAAGTATAATAATGCAATGAAAATGTGCTAACTTATACCGTTAATCAGGAAAAAGCAAATTAATAAATGACCTTGTTTCATACATTAGCTTGGCATGAGCTATTGAGGTTGTAAGGGGAGCAGGTGCTCTTTTTTTTTTTTTTTTTTTAGAGAGTGAGAGAGAGAGCGAGCACAAGAGGGGGGAGCGGGAGAGGGAGAAGCAGACTCCCCGCCGAGCAGGTAGCCCGATGCGGGACTCGATCCCGGGACTCCAGGATCATGACCCGAGCCGAAGGCAGCCGCTTAACCAACTGAGCCACCCAGGCGCCCCGGGGAGTAGGTGCTCTTATGCACTGGTCAGAGCGTTAAAATGGGGGAATCTAGTGGAAAGGCAAACTTATAGTATCTATTAGAAGTTCAAAGAGGCATATCATTGACCCAGCAAGTCCATTACTAAAATTCTACTTTAAAGATATATTTTGAAAAGCTTGCACTGTTCTTTTAACAATACAAATTTGGAAATGGCCCACATAATTGTCAGCGGAAATGCTAAATAATGTATACCTATATTTATGCAGCCAATTCAAAGACAGGACAAAGCTGTATGTAATTACATGGAAATGTCTGTAAGTCATATCGTTATGAGAAAAAATAAATTCTGCCTTAGTATATAGACTTTCATCTGATTTACATAAAAAAAACCTTAAGGAGTTGTGTGTGTTTATGTGTGCATCATATAAATAAAACGAGGCTAATAGAACTTATTAGAGGTTGCCACCATCTGTGAGGATCAGATGAATGTCCCATATGTTTCTATGTTTGAATTATTGCATTTAGAAAATGCTTATAAATTATGTCATTTGGAAAAAAGAAACCAAACAGGAAAAATAAATTTTATAATCTGTAGTGTGTCATGCTGCATAATGCCTGTGTTTTGAAATGCTTTGTTTAAAAAATGTATAATTGTTCATATATTTTGATCTGGTACTATTTGAGTTGTGATCACTTAGAGCATCACAAGTTACTACTAACAATGTCTGCTTCCAGCATGCCATTGTTTGCAGCGTTGCGTAGGAAATAGTTTGTCTTTGTAGAAATTTTTTTCTCCCTTCTCTTGGGACTCTTCACAAGGCAATGCAGACATTCACATCGGGATATGCGATAAATATAATATTGTGTAGCTAGCTCCTGATAATGCCTCTGTGACCACAGGGAAAGTTCAGAGCCCGATTTGAGCTTGTGGGTTTCCTTTTTCCATCAGAGTGAAACAGAGAAGGGAATATGACATGCTTGTCTATAATAACTCTTTACAATATAGACAACCCGTCACGTAGGATTTAAAGCCCTTTCCATGTCAGTGTTTTTCTTCTTTAGTGTCAGTCACTGCGCAGTTCAGGCTTCCATCTGATGGGGAGATTTCACTATTAATCTCAACCACCTCTTTACTCTGCTCAGAAATGTTCTGCTGTCAATCAGTCATCACGTCTCCTTATTTTCTTGAAGGATGGTGTTATTAAACAACTTGCCTTAGGCCACAGAAGATATCAGTTGTAAAGCCTAGACAGAAATACCAATTCCTAGTTTATACTTGTATCAACAAGTCTTGCTACCTTAAAGGAGCCTTTTGCTTTTGCAGATTGAAGTTCAGATTTGCTACTGTGAAAGTATTATACATTTTGCAATTCTAGAGAAGGTTCTTACCTGCCTGCTTTATAAGGATTATGGGGGGTTAAGAGGTCCTTTCTACCCAAGGAGTCAAAGAACTAGGTACTGAGTTCTGAGTATTGAGCTCAATGGTGGTAGCTATCGGGGCTGTTACAAATCTCAAGCTCGTTCTCCTCTTCCATGCACAGGGAAGGGTTGCATGACTGTACCCAATTACAGTTACATGGAGTCAGGTGATTTGCTTTAGCCTTTAGCATGTGAAGAAAGTGATATGTGTCACTCCAGAGGACAGCTTTAAGAGCCAGTGTGTTCCTTGCTACATCTTTCCCCATTAGAGTGATAGGTGCTGTTCCAGCTAATGGCTGCTGTATCAGCCAAGGTCTTAGAAGGAACACAGCATGAGGCAGAGCCCCATGTGGGAAAAGCTGTGATGTAGGTGAGGAAAAGACCCCACAATCTGGGTTGTAAGCCGTTGGGGTTGTTTATAACTGCAGCATACGCTACCCCCTTGTGACTAATGATGTTTCCCTAGTAACAATTTTTCCCTAATCCAAACTCTTAAAGTTTCTTAATGGCATTGTAAGCTTAAAAAAACAAAACAAAACAAAACAACAGTGTATCATTGCCCTTAATAATTTTTGGCTTGTATATTTGTGTAGTAGGATGATGGTGGGTTTGTTTTTGTTTGTTAGCATTTATTTATTTTTATTTTGACAATTTATTTAAACTAAAAAAAAAGTTAACCCATGTCCCTAAAATGTGTTTTTACAAGCTCCTATTTAGAGTAATGTTTTTCATTTTAGTTTCCTGATTATATTTAAGAGTTACAACGAAGATGTCTCATATCAAGAAATGAAATGAGTCTTTATTGTATTGGCATATATTTCTTTTAAAGGTTAAAGTTGTGACCTTTTATTTTTTATGCCCTCCTGGGGAAAGCTGACTGGGAGTTACTGTAGGCATCTTTTTTTATTATTCCTTACCCGAGAATTCTAATGGTCCCATGATATCCTGTTTGCTATTGCTAATGGTAATAGTGATCATTCATTGAAGGTCTATGTTCCAAGCTTAATATTTGGTTCTCGATATAGTGTTTCAGTGAATCCTTATGGTAACTATGCAAGATAGATGACAAAGCAACGCTCAGAGAGGTTAAGTAACTACAGTGATTCAGAGGTGTTAGGAAAAAGACTCAGAGCTAAAAAACTGAGAATACTGAGGTAAGTGAAAAACTAGGAGAATGGTGTCCTGGAATCCAACTAAAGGAAATTGCTTTAGGAAGAAGAAGTGTTTGTGCAAAATGTTGCTGATAGTTCAAATAAGATAAGGACTAAAAATTGACCATTAAATTTGGCAACACAGGGGTCATTGTGACCTTGACAAGAGAAGCCTTGGGGTGATGGTCGGACAAATCTGAATAGGAAGGAGATGAATTAGATTGCAAATACAGACAACTCTTTCAAGGAGTTTTGCTGTAATCAGAAATAGAGAAATAAGATAGTAGCTAGAGCGAAAAGCGATGCAGAGGGTGATTTTTAAAATTTTTTTAGAACAGTTTAACATCAGAGAAATCATAGTATAAGTGTATGCTCAGGGATGGTCCAGTAAAGTGGAGAAGACTGCTAATACAGGTGACAGAGGAGAAAATTGCTAGAGCAATGCCCTTGAGCAGGTGAGAACAGGTGGCGTCTAGTGCATGTTGAAGGCCCTGACCTTTGACATGAGCTTGGAGAGCTCATCCACTTAACTCTTGAGAAGGTAAGGATGTGCTCCTATGTGCTAGGTGGATGTGTTTTGAGTAGTTCCATTTTCTTGGTAAAGTAGAAAGCAGGGCCCATTGTGAGGGAAAAATGGGGAAAGACATGTTGGATGTTTCAGGGGAGAGGGTGTAAGCCCAAAGTCTCTGGGAGTGAGAAGGAGAACAGACACAAGCAGAGGACAGCCATCACGAGCAGTGGTATGTGATGTATTGTGACAACATGGGATTCACAGATTTTAGGGAAGAGAGGGAGAGAACGGCCTGGAACAACAGCCAGAGAAAACACCCACACCTTCTCCAAACATTGGCATTCAAGGACTGGGGAGAAATAACAGCCTTCACATGTGAGAGATGCACGGGATGTAGTGTCTTCTGAAGACATCCAGGGCTGAATTAGAGCTAGAAGATGAGGGACACATTGAAAGGTAAGGTTTAGGATAGACACACCAAGGGACGGAGAGGGCTAGGGGAAGGATGGTGCAGTGAACATATAGGGCCTCCTGTTGAGCTCTAGAGGTGAAAGGCAGGAGGTAAGTGTTGGCTGGCATGTTCTTTTGTGTGGGACTCGCTCAGGAGCCCCATTAGTGGACAAACCTCGCACTTGAGCATTGTTTTGTTTTTGTTTTTGTTTTTAAGGTTTTATTTATTTATTTGACAGAGAGAGAGAGACAGGGAGAGAGAGAACATAAGCAGGGGGAGTGGGAGAGGGAGAAGCAAGCTTCCCGCTGAGCAGAGAGCCCGATGAGGGGCTTGATCTGAGGACCCTGAGATCATGACCTGAGCCAAAGGCGGTTGCTTAACCGACTGAGCCACCCAGTCGCCCCACACTTGAGCATCGTTGACAGGGAAACCGAAATAACTAAGTATGTAAAGAAATGTTCAACTTTATTTTAACCTCACATTTCAGAGAAATTAAATCGTAACAATGTATTTTTCTTTATCCCATTATAGTCACAAAAAATACAAGTTAGATAATATTAGATGTTTGAGAAAATGGGAAGAAATAGGATGTTTCATGCCCCAGTGTTAAGACGGTAAATGGTTGACATCATTCTAAAGAACAATCTGGCAGTAATTAGAAAAATTAATATATTTATACCCGACTCTGGCAATCCTATTCCAGGATGTATCTGTCCAGGATAAATTTTCACCAGTCCATGAGGGGACATGTAGGAAGATGTTCACTACAGCACTGCCTGTAGGAGCAAAAGTTGGAGACAATGTAGACATACTCACTAGGGATGTGAATAACAAAAATGTAGTATATGCACATGATGGAACTTGACATAGTTGTATCAGAAAGATAGGAGGATGAATTAGACCCAGCACATGGATATATTTTAAAAGTGTAGTGTTGAGTTGGAAAAAAAGAACTATTGAAATTTATAGTATAGTTTAACTCATGTAAATTAAGTGTTACACACAAGAATACTATGTATTTCAGAAGATGTATATACAATAAGGGTGTGAACTAGTTATATTACAGTGGGTGTCCAAGGCAGAGAATGGGGTTGGAGATGGGGGATGAAAGGGGAACAAATGTATTAAAATAAAGGAGGAGAGGAGTTTGCAAAGATGAGAGCAGGCTAGAAAGGAAGGAGTCTGATTAACTCTGTACACCTAAAGTTTTAAAAAAGAAAAAAGTCAAAGGTAAATAATTCCTTTGTGATCCAGTTTTTATTAATAGATTTGTCATTTTGCTAGCCTTTATACAAAGATGAAGACTTTATCAAGTGCTTTAATAATTTCAAACACCGTATACATGTTAACTTAATAGAGAGCAGAGAAAAAAGGTGAGCTGGTTGAACTTAAGCATTTCTTGTTACCTCCATACTTCCAAGATATTTTTGTATTAAGTGTTTATATCAACATCAAAGTGTAAGCAGTTACTTTCTATAAGATGGTGAGCAACTCAAGAATGAGGACAATGTTATCATCTAGTCTCCAATACAGTGCTAACCAAGGTAAATACTCAATAAATGTTTCCTAAACAAAAGTGGATTTTGCACATTGAGGAAATCCTAATCAACAACAATATTTTCAAATGCCAGAGAATTAAATCCTTTGTATGATGTTATATATTTTGTTGGAGGCTACCAAGATAGCATGAGTGAATTACTGAATTGTAGGGTTACTGGCTTCTTATGTAAGAAGAGTGTGTCCTGGGGAACTCATAGTTCTAAGTAGTACTGAGCTTGAAGAGGTTCTGTTTAGAAATTTAGTATGTAATCTATGAATCATGATAAAGGAAATGTTGGTCCAGTTGCCGGATCTGGAAACCATGTTTGTCTGGACTGTAATACGCAAAACATTTTTAGGTAAATCCATTTTTTTTTAAGATTTTATTTATTTATTTGAGAGAGAGAATGAGATAGAGAGAGCATGAGAGGGGGGAGAGTCAGAGGGAGAAGCAGACTCCCTGCCGAGCAGGGAGCCCGATGCGGGACTCGATCCCGGGACTCCAGGATCATGACCTGAGCCGAAGGCAGTCACTTAACCAACTGAGCCACCCAGGCGCCCCTAGGTAAATCCATTTTAGGCATGAGGCTACCTCAACAAAATGATCTTGATTTTTTTTTTTTCTTATGAATAGGACTGTGTGATATCTGTGTTTCTAACCATCAGTACCCCCATTTTTTAATGGCATTACATCTTATTCTAATGTGTAAATCTGACATTGGCTATGGTCCAAAAATAATACACTAGTGACTCTTCCTGAGGACTCAGTGTCTATACCCACCTGCAGAGAATCCCACAGCCCGAGGAGTGTGGGGAAAGACTGAGGCATTACAGGACTGGAGAACCAAATGCCAGAGGAGCTGAAATTACTTTTGTTTGAAAAAGACTTGCATTTTAAACAATGATATTTTGTTTTTGTTTGTTTTTGGGGAGGCAGAAGGGGGCTGGCAGTGCTTGCTGGGTGGTTTATGCCCATGCATCTAGGAGCACCCCCATATGCACAAGCATGAGCATTTCTTTATAGCTTTGTGCACATTTGGGGATCCAGTCTAAAACTGAGGGAAGGTGAGAACAGGTAGGAGCCCTAACACTAATGGGGTTCCTTAACTGTAGTATCTCCTGACCTTAGAAGGGGAGGGGAGTTCCCTTTCAGATAGACTGAGTTCAGTGGTCAGTTTTTGGCTGAGACGTGAAAAAAAAACCACATCATTGCCCTTGACTCAGAAAGCAGAAATTTAGCCAGCTGGTCCCTAAGACCAAAAGGACTATGGTGTCAAGATTTCAGATAACACTAAAAATGAAAATTAGTTTAAGCCACCAATAGACTGTAATACGCTACAATTTGAATGTATTATGCTTAGTATACCACCTTTCTATTGTTGGATTTTAGATTATTTTCATAATAGTACTATAATAATTATTTTTAACACAGATTTTTCTTTAGATCTGTTCTTTTGGGTAGATTCCTTTGAGTGGAATTACTAGTGTCAGTAGTCGGAAATGTTAATAGTCTATATATGGTCAGATTATTTTGGGGGAAAAAATTCCAATTTATCTTTTCACACTAAGTTTTTGATTTTTGTTTTGTTTGTGTGTTTTTGTTTTTGCCCTGGCTAGACTGGTTACTTTGTTTTACTTTGTTTTTTTAAGTTCTTAAATTTTAATTCCAGTTTAGTCAACATGTAGTGTTACATTAATTTCAGCTGTACAATATAGTGCTTTAACAATTCCATACATTACTCAGTGCTCATCATGATAAGTGCACTCTTTAACCCCCATCACCTATTTCACCTGTCCCCCACCCACCTCCCCTCTGGTAACCACCAGTTTGTTCTCTGTCATTAAGAGTCTGTTTCTTGATTTATCTCTTTTTTCTTTCCTTTGTTCATTTGTTTTGTTTCTTAAATTCCACATATGAGTGAAATCATATGGTATTTGTCTTTCTCTGACTTATTTCTCTTGGCATTATCCTCTCTAGCTCCATCCATGTTGTTGCAAATGGCAAGATTTCATTCTTTTTTTATGGCTGACTAATATTCCATTTGCATGTGTGTGTGTGTGTGTGTGTACATATCTTAGAATATAGATAGAAGATATATACTTTATCCATTCATCTATTGATGGACACTTGTGCAGCCTCCATATCTTGGCTATTGTAAATAATGCTGCAATAAAAATAGGGGTACATATATCCTTTTGAATTAGTGTTTTTGTATTCTTTGGGTAAATACATAGTTTTTAATGTATTTTTTTTACATAAAAAATACATTATTTTTTATGTATTTCTACAATTACTGGATTGTAGAGTACTTCTATTTTTAATTTTTTGAGGAACCTCCATACTATTTTCTACAGTGGCTGCACCAGCTTGCTTTCCCACCAACAGTGCATGAGGGTTCGTTTTCTCTGCATCCTCGCCAACGTTTGTTTCTTGCTTTTTACACTAGTTTATAATATAGTTGTTCTCAACTTAATTTCAACAACATGTATCTTTTTTGGAATTTTTGTCAATTGGGAAATGTTGACAAATTCTTTTGATATTTTTTGAAACATGCAATTGATTTTTATACGCTTTAAGGGATAATGAACAAGGCAAGGAATTTGAAAAAAAAAATATATTGCTTTCATTTCAATATTACCATTTTCTAGTGGTGTGTTGGTATTTCCGTTGTTATCCATGCTGTTTAAAATACAAATATATCATATTTGGCAAATAACTATTTATCCCTATGTGCCATTTTTAAAAAATTTATCTTATTTTATTTATGATAATTCTGCAAATGAATTTATATTACTGGATTTTTTAAATTACAGAAACAGTATAGCGTATCAAGTAATATAGAGATCTTCGTCCCTGGCCCACAGGTTCACAATGCTACTAGCTTAAAAGATAACCAATATTAACAGTTTGATGGGTAGTCTTCTACATACTCTGTATATTTAGACAAGCATATGTACACATATTTTATATGTAATCTTTTTTTCTTAAAACATAATCCTGAAAAAAGTAATTCCTGCTTACTTTAGAAAGTTTAGTAAGGTAAAACAATTTATGACTCACATAATCAAAGTTCCTCTATTTTGTTTCATCAATTTTTTATGTTCTGCAGGTGTCTAACAATCACAAATTAATAACAAAAAATTGAATACTATGAAGCCATTAAAAAGTCACACAGATATTTTCTTTTTCATTATCTGCAACATTATTTTAATGGTTACTTTATATATACATAATATATATTTTAAGCCATCCCCTTATTGTTAGACTTCTTTATTGAAGTGTAGTTGACATATAATGTTTACATTAGTTTCAGGTAGACACCATAGTGATTCCAGAGGTTGTGAGACATTTTTGTAATTCTAGAATAATAAGTAACAAAGGTAATAGGAGCTCTTGTGTCTTATTGCTGCTTTTAATGGGAAAATCTCTAGTCTTTACTGACATTGAGAATAAAGAAATAATTCCATTATTTGATGTGCTATTGAGTGGTGGTTTTAGATGTTCTTTATCATGCTCCATAGTCACTTCCTATTTCCACTTCCTAAGTTCTTAATATCTAGTTAAAATAAAAGGTTTAGTGAAGAACTTTTTAAATGCTCTAACTGTATCTGTTGAACTGATCAATAGCTTTATTTTTTTAAGTGATCTGTTTTCTCCAATAGATTTTCCAATTTTAAACCTACATGTATTTGAAAGTCTTATTAAATTCAAATTATTTTACCACAGCACATCATCTGAAGAATTTAAGGTCCCACTAGATCTCATTATAAGTTAAAAATTTTAACGGCTCGTATAAAATGGTGAGTACAGATATTAGAACTCCTATTTATCATGAACTGGTGAGCCTTCACTGTGCTTTGTATGGGATCTCTCTGCACAGCCATCCAGAAAGTGCTGCCAGGCAGGAACCTGGAGTGACTGTAGGGCTCATCTCATTTGTTTTTCTCTCAGGGATTATAAGTCCTGCCTTGTATGGGGTCCAATATCTATAAAGAGTTCTTTTGTATATATTGTCTAATTTTTTAGTTGTTTTTGGTGGGAAGGCAATTTGATTCAAATTACTACATTATGGTCAGAAGTGGA
This sequence comes from Mirounga angustirostris, assembly GCF_029215605.1. Lineage (NCBI taxonomy): Eukaryota > Metazoa > Chordata > Mammalia > Carnivora > Phocidae > Mirounga > Mirounga angustirostris. The sequence continues at coordinate 116,459,888 of NW_026991709.1, read as the reverse complement.
AATCTAACAGATGTAATCTTAAGGCAAAATGCAGACAAGTTATATGGCTCAACACTATTTCTTTTGTTTCTTTTCTCTTTTTTTTTTCAAGATTTTATTTATTTGAGAGAGAAATAGAGGGAGTGAAACTGAGCACAAGGGTGGGGGGGCGGCAGAGGGAAAAGCAGACTCCCCACTGAGCAGGGAGTGCGTGTGACATGGGGCTTGATCTCTAGGATCAGATCACGACCTGAGCTGAAGGCAGATGCGCTTAAGGAACTGAGCCACCCAGATGCCCCTTTTGTTTCTTTTTTTTAAGATTTTTATTTATTTATTTTACAGAGAGATAGAGAGAGAGCACAAGTAGACAGAGAGGCAGGCAGAGAGAGAAGGAGAAGCAGGCTCCCCACCGAGCAGGGAGCCCGATGCGGGACTCAATCCCAGGACCCTGGGATCATGACCTGAGCTGAAGGCAGCCGCTTAACCAACTGAGCCACCCAGGTGCCCCAGCCCCTTCTGTTTCTTTTTAACAAACATTTCATTTGGACTTTGGTAGGAGAGCTAGGTACATGTTCTATTTAGTACACAAGACACAAAGCTTCTCTGAGTTCTAGATTGATCATTGTACTGTCTTTAATCAGAAATGATCTTAAGATGTAGACTCTTAACTAGTTATTGCATAAAGGAACGACTCAGCATCAATTAAATATAAATGGAGATAATCTGTTGTACTCCTACTAATATTTAATCAAGATTGATCCAACTAATAGGTTGGGTTTGGGTAGTTATGTTAAAGGTAACTTTTTGAGCTCACTTAGAATGATAGGATCTTTGGGGTAGTGTTATTCTTAATATTCAAGAGGGATACATTATCTTTAAGAGGCATACACTGATGTTTTCATGGGTGAGAAAAACTAATCACAAAAGAAAAGAAAAATCATTTAGGCTAAAAAAAAATAGTGAAACTCTTTTCCTTACATTAGAAGATCCAGATGACAGAGTCTTTACTGAGAACCTGTCCAAGGCCAATTATAAGAAAAACAGTTGTTCCTAGGCTGCTGTTTCTACTGTTGAAGGACTACTTGTTTGTGATGAGAACAGATGTGGTTGGTTACAAAAATGACACGTCTTAACTAATAACTAAAGCAAGGAGGTTTTGTATTAACTGACAACTCAGAATATTTACACTGCAGTTGTTGTGAGAGTTTAATCACGACCTGACAATAATCTAGCCTCAGCCAGTGTTACCTAAGGAATCTGGTAATTGAGAGAATCTAACAGACGTGTTCACTATTTCAGTCTTTACAATTATCTCCTATCTCAGTTTAAATCCTGAGAATGCAAGGCTCTGGGGTACATTGTGTACCTTCCCTCCCAAACGCTTTCATTAAATTTTACATTAACTTTATGCTTGCTGTTTTTACAAAGGGTGGTCTGAGTAGAATTCTTGTAATCACATAATTTTATAACCACGTAATTGAAGTGATGTGTTACTTGGTGTGTTTTCTGTGGGGTTTCATGTCATAAATTCCTGCTTGAGTTTTGTTCCAGGAAGTAGCACAGACTACAGAGACAAATGTGTGTACTTTGTCAGATAATGAAAAGAATGCTGTTCAACATGTCCCTCTTTGTGTTTCAGCTGGCAGAAAATGTGAAGCTAAGTTCTCTGCCCAACCCAGATTGCCACTTACTTCAAACAAAGGATAATACCTACTTGCCTTTTACTTCATGAGTATGATTAAAACTGTTTTATTCCTAATTACTCTAGTTTATGTTTACCTCGAAAGATAGTTTAAATGTTTTTGGAAGAATATGGGATATACATCCTAAATTAAAAAGGGAAGGTAAGGAGGGAGAGGTGTCCAGAGCAGGTGGTCTGGATTGATCACAGGCTAACAAGAGAAACTGATGAGAGAAAGTGATTTTAGAAATAAGGGCACATTCAAAAGTTGTAACATTTGGCAAAAACCAGGAAGATCTCAAGAACTGAGCAGGGATCTTGGGATTTGGCCACTTTCCTGGATCAGTGTATCCATGAAAAGGTGATCAGATTTCAGGGATTTGAGAATTTAGATGGTAAGAAATAAAGCTCAGAGAAATAGATTGTCTGTTTAATTAAAACATGAAATGTTCAAGGAACAGGAGATGTGAAACACTGTAGCTGAGGCATTTGCAAGCCAGGGATCTGATTTAGAGAAGAGCAGGAACCTATAATTTTGTATTTTATTTCAATTTCTGCTAAATATGCTGTGTGCTATGACCTAAAGCACTTGTTCTCCTTGAACTTAATTTTCTTTTAAAGTTTTTATATTCAGGTGATTAAGAAAATATATCTATTGTTTCTTAGGGGGAATTTATGTTCATATGCTCTGTGTCATTAATTTTTCACAAAAAAGTAACTTGCTAGTTTTTCTAGTCTTTTCACATATTACCAGTTTTTATTTTATCAGTGCATTTTTTTTTTTAACCCTTGAGTAGAGCTTGGGGACCAGCAGCAGGCAAATCATAAAAGGTTTGCTGTAGTGAAAGTCCCACAAAGGAGGAGACTACATCTATTGGGTTTGCTGCAGTATCCACCATGGTGCCTGGCTCAGTAGACAACTGAATGAGTCAATGGATGGCCATATGAATGAGTAACTCCATGTCAAGGATCTGTGGCTCATAGGACAACTGGTATCTGAAGTAGAGGCATCTAAGTACCTACAGGGGAGAGACAACACTATTCCTTCAATGTACTGATGATATAACTTCAGGAGTATTGGTTTTATGATCATGCTTCTGCTCTGGACTGGTGAACTGCGGCATTTCTGCCTCTGACACGACATAGGATTTTGTTCAAGAACAGATACACTTGGGAGTATCTTTATATGTTAACAAGTGTACTTGGAGTCTCTCCAGAATGGTTCACATTTGGGAAGCTGAGATCTCTTAGTCCCTATCATGACTTAGTTGAAGGGTTGACTTCTCAGTATTTGCTACTTGTGGATGAAGCAAATGTGTATTGTATATAAGGAGACCAGTGTTCTATGCTCGGATCTACCTCCTCTTAGCTGAGTGCAGGTCAGTCCAGCTTGGTCTTCTATTAAAACAACGAAGTTGCTTTTCTGATGTGTTTTCTAGATCCAAAAGTTTATGAGTCTATTTAGGAACCAGGTCTGCAGTATTTCAGATACTCGCCTGTATAGGTTACACTAATTCCTTGCTGAACTGAGAAACCACCTATATTTTGTGACTTCTTTTTGGAGAATTAGGCCAAATCAGGCCTCTTCCTTGGCCCTTATTCTAGGGCTAGGTTCTTAGAAAATTTCTAGTGCTTTAGCTGTAAGAGCTGAGCCTTCCATTCAGAGGCAGGTAGTTTTCATGAATTCATAACTTAGTTTACTGAGACAAGTACATGCATAACAGAATTGTCACATCCTTGCTTATGAGATTACTGTGTCTGTCAGCTGAGTACAAAATGAAGAGAGCAACACTGCATTTTACCACCTCTGCAAAATGGAAAGTGCTTTTGTTGTTTTTTTTCAAGTTTTTGTGTTCCAGCATACAACTGTGAGATGGAGAAAAATGTTATGCACAACTGGGTTTTAAAAATCAGGTAAAAAAAGAATGATTCCAAACAAATAAAGTGTTATACATTTGGGAAAGGATAAAGAAAGTTTTTCGTTTGTTTTGTTTTGTTTTACTGACTTCTAATGACATTCATTTTGAGGTATTCATTAGAATGAAAGAATGAGTTTAAACTGAAAGAAAAAAAATCCCCATGCCAATTTTAATAATTTTCATTCTCAGCCCCCCATATCCGATCACCTCTACCTGCCTCGCCGTGTCTTTCTAGTCCTCCTCTCCAATGAAAGTAAAAAGATAAAACTGCCCCTCTGGGCAGGGGTAATGGAGAATCCAAGACTGGATTGAGGGCAGTCAATTAGGAAGTGATTGTGGTTGCCTTCACCCAGGCTAGTGATGAGAGTCTGAATGAAGACAGGCTCAATAGGAATAGGAGAAGGGGTGGTTTTGAGAAATGTCAATTAAGCAGATGGTCTCAATCAAGTGACGAGAAACCAGAAAGACTTGATCTTCTGGCTTGGAGACCTGGTAGATGGTGGTAGCACCAGCTAATGAGAGAGGACGGCAGGTCTGGGGAAAGAGGGTCTGTTAGGAAAATGCGTGGTTTGAGCTGCCTGAAGCCTCCCAGTGGTGATGTCTAAGGGATAGTTAGTTGAGTATGTAGATTTGTTACTAAAAGAGATTTGCAGGACTGTGAACTTGATATTATTGCTTCTATTTTTAAAGCCAGGCAACTGAGCTAAAGAGGCTAATTCATTTAGCAAAGTAAATTTACAATAGATGACAGACTGGACACTCGAATTCATGTGCATTCTGTCCTTGCTTTAAACAGTTGGAATGAGTCTTTAAAACCAAGGTGGTGGGAATCTTCTGAGAAAGCAAAGGTTTTTCTGAGAAATCTCTGTTAGAGTGTCTTCCTGTCATCAAAGTAAACTGCGTTTGAGGAAAATGAAAGTCTCAAGAAGTTTCGATGCTAATATATCGTGACCTTCACCTGCCTTCCCACCTTTCTCTTTCAAAATGGGTACTTGCTGCCCTAGAGTCAACACACATGCAACAAATATGGGCTTTGGATGGGATCTGGGAGCTACACAGACCTCGGTGGCTCTGGGGTTTGCTGATTCTACTTCCTTTCAAATAAACCATTTCATTTGATGCTGTGGTTCCTGTGGTTACCATTCAGGTAGGGGGTCGAAAGAGTTTACAAGCAAAGCAGTGAACTCTTTCTCTTCTAGCTCTGTTAGTAGCCAGATGGCTTCATTCTGTTCTCTTTTTCCTCTCCATACTCTTCCCTCACAGGCTTTCTTTTCCTCTTCCACTCAATACCAAACCTGCCCCAGCCCCAGAACTGATCACTTAGCTCCCTGAGTTACAAGCTTTCTACCTACCACTCTTTGCTCCAGCTTACCCTAGCGATGGTGGAACTCCTGGACCACATAAGCCCAGTCTTGACTAAGAAGCCAACATGCCACTTATAAACAGAGAGGGTCCTGCAGAGATTCCTCTTCTCATCCTGAGAAAAATCCTATACCCTCTCCTAGCTACACACGCCAGGATTGCCTACCAGGACAGCCTGGTGCATAATAGAACATCTGATCACTGCCATTGTACATCATCTTCATGAGATGGTTAAAGCAACCTTTAAAAAGTATTTTCCCAAATATTTTTCTTTGATTCTTAGTTCTTTGCTCTAAATTTTAGTTGTGCTATCAGTGTAATCTCAGTAACTTTTTTCATTTGAGGCCATTTTATTCCATTACCTACACTTTAATGCTTTGAAACTGCCATGAAAATTTTATAGACTAATTTTTAAAAGTACCACAAAAGTGAATGAGAGGCAATATATCTTATAATACCAGAATGCAACAGTATTACTCTGTATTTTCAGATCTCCTTGAATCTGATGATCCCATGAGGCTTTATAGAATTCATAGTAAATGCAGCCTGGTTTGAAATTTTTGGTGCCTGTGCTGACATTTCTCATTAGCACCTTACCAAGGCTTTTAGCAACTATATGAAATGGGAGGCTCATTAATGCATATAAAATAAGTTAAAAGTACCCATTTTCAATTGATAAGTTTAAAGTAGATTCTCTTAGCACTGGAACATTTGAAAGAGCGTGCTACTTCCTGGTTAAGGTGAATAAAGACAAGCTTCACACTACTAAAGGGTACAATGCAAGATTTGTCAGGTAGGAAATGGATGAGGCAAGATGTGCAGAAAATTCACTCCAGTGCCCTTCCAGTAATACAAGTCTTTTCTTCCAAGATAAATCCCCGGCCTTTTATTTGCTTATTTTTGATTTATTTCCGCTACAGAATTTTTCTGATAATGCTAGTCTTTTGTTGTAATCAGGGCTATGACAAAACTTCAACAGTCCTTATGCAGCATTGTCCTGTTTGCATAGGATCAACTGGGCTTTAGCAAATACTGTCCTTAGTGATGTGGGCGGAAATGATCTGGCAGGAGCTATGGTGATAGGGAAGGTTCTATCTAGGACATCTCATTCCCAGTTCATTGTGCAACCCATCAAGTGCCATTTCCTCTCCACTTAACAAATACTGTTCTGTATTGTTCTAATCTTCTTTATTCCATTGGACTAATATGTCTATTCTTTTGTGAAAGTCATGCATGGCATGAAAATGTTTGACTGTGATTAAAAAGCCTTCACTTCTAGTTATAATAATAATTTGCAAATACCAGATTTGCAAATTATTTAAATAGGCCTGTTCCGGTCTCCTAGCCTTTATACCCCTCTCCCTTTCCTTATCTTTTGGTTCAGATAGGGATTTTAGAAGAAAACATTGTAAATTGGAATAAAAAGTAAGAACGATGATGAGAACTTTCCTCTAAAATATATATACAACAGAACCACCAGGAGGGCTTGGTCAAATACAAATTGTTGCACCATCCCAGCCCTCTTACCCCCAGAGTTTCTGACCCAATAACCTGGAATGGGGGTGAGAATTTCTATTTCTATCAATTTCCCACCCATGTAGCTGATACTGTGGGTATGGAGACCACACTTCGAGAAACACTGCTCTAAATCAAAGGTAGTGTTGAATTGAAATTTTTCTCTTGATCCCTTGCTTTTCTATTCCCTGTATTTTATCTTGTTCTATCTACTCAGTCCTCTCTCTTTAAATGGATAGTAGCGGCTGTGATCACGCATATCAGGGAAACCTCAAAGCCTACCTATCCTCAGCCATTGTCTCCTTAACCCTTCATAGGTTCTTTCTCTATGTCCTCAACATGCACTCAAATTCCCCTTTTGGCTCTATGGGTGGGCTTCCACCGTGTCCCTCATCTTCCTAATGATTCCTTGCAGAAGAATATCTTGGGCTGACCCAGAAACTCCTTAAAATCTAAATCCAATATTTTTACCTTTTTATCTTACACAAAATAGTGGATCAGAGACACGTAGCCATTTCCCATTTCCTCTTCTTAACTATGGCATATAGATTAGAATTGACCAATGGGCTGGATCCCTGGATGGATCTATACCTACTTCTTTCCTAAGGGAGGGGTATTGAATTTTTGATCTATTTCTTTAGTTTCTTCTTTCCTGCATCTATACTTAAACACAGGTGGCTGTAGTCAAATAGTGAAATGGAAAAGCAAATGTAGGGAAAGAATATTGAGCAAAACTTTTACCCAGGTACAATAATCTTGCTGATCTCAGGCTTTTTCTCCATACTACGTGGTTTGCATGTACTACAAAACCTTCATGACATATAATAAATAATTAGGATTGCTATAATTTACAGAAGATTTTAATAAGTGCCAGGAGTAGACTCATGTTTCCGTGCCTTCTCTCACACCTCACAACATGCAATGCAGGTATCACTATATTCTTCAATGAAGAAAGTGAATGTTAGAAATCTAAATAGTTTGCTCAAAAATCCCTCCATTAGTATTTGTGCTCAGATCTCATTTCAAAGTCCATCATTTTCTCCATCATGTGCAGTCAGCAGGATACTTTAAAAAAGAAAATTACCTTGAGAGGGAAAAATAATTTTGCTGTGGGAAGCTAGCTGCAGCTCATGCTAAGTTATCTGGCAACTAACAATTATGTAATAGTGATAATAAATATTAATCACGTTTATAGTAACTATATTCCAGGCTCTGTGCTTTACATGACTTTTCTCACTTAATTTTCAGAACAGCAGTATGATGTATGTACTACTGTTATCCCGATAGTGCTTTCTAGTCTTTTTTTTTTTTTTTTAAGATTTTATTCATTTATTTGACAGAGGGAGCACAAGCAGAGGGAGTGGCAGGGAGAAGCAGGCTCCTTGAGGAGCAGGGAACCTGTGGGGCTCGATCCCGAGACCCTGGGATCATGACCTGGGCTGAAGGTAGACGCTTAACTGACTGAATCACCCAGGCGTCCCAGTGCTTTCTAGTCTTAATGACTTTTATGTGCATTTTGGTTTAATCAGTTTACTTTTTTTTTTTTAAAGATTTTATTTATTTATTTGACAGAGAGAGACACAGCGAGAGAGGGAACACAAGCAGGGGGAGTGGGAGAAGCAGACTCCCTGCCGAGGAGGGAGCCCGATGCGGGGCTCGATCCCAGGACCCTGGGATCATGACCAGAGCCGAAGGCAGACGCTTAACGACTGAGCCACTCAGGCGCCCCAATCAGTTTACTTTTTGACATTATCCAAGTTTCATAAACTTCCTTGGCCTCAGTTACCTCATCTGTAACATAAAGTGGCTAGGTGATAGGGGGTTTTCATGCTACTAGCTCCAACATTCTCTAATTCTGTAAAATAGAGGCTGTCTTATGAATTTTGTCCATAATTCCAAATTCTAGTTTTCATTTCTAGATGAGCAGAAGATGAGAGACATTCTTATTATTTTATGATAAACTTTCACTCACACAAGTCTCCTATAAGTTCTTAATTAAAATAAAGCATATTCATGAAAAAATAAATAGCATAGAATTTTAAAATGTAAAGATTCCCTTCCTATTCTTATTCTCTTGCTCCCCATCTCATACCCAGAAGAAATTATTTTTTAAGTTTGTATAGATTCTGTAAATTCTGTGTAACAAAACCAATTTCCAAACTTCCTATCCCACAGACCTCCAGATTTCCTTATATCTAAGGTGTGAGTAAAACAGAAAAACATTCTGGAATAGTGGTAGGTACGTGGGTTTTGTGGATGTTGAGTGCCCATATTTGAAAGAAAGAAGAAAACAACAAAACCTAATCAAGTCTAGTTACTGGGAACATGTTGAATTTGGCACAAAAAATGGCTTCAGTGTTTTCCACCAGTTTATAGGTGCTCTCAGAGTCTTTGGGGTGTGGGGTGGTAGAAGCACCTTATTGGTCTGGTAGCCAAGCTCCACCCAGTGGGGCAGGTTGAAGGCAGCAGTCATAGTGGCCAAGAGAATAGACCTGGGAACCAGACCATCTGGATTTGAATCCTAGTGCTGACACTTACTACTTGTGTGCTCTTGGACAAGTTACTGCTTTTTGCCTCAGTTTCCCCATGTGTAAGGTTGTTTTGAGTGTTAAGTAAATTAATATTTGTTAAGAATTTTAAACAATGCCTAGAATATAGTAATCGTTACATAAAGGTTTGCTAAATAAAACAATGTAGACTCCCTTTCTGTAGTCCCTCCTGATAGGTTATCTTCTTCGTAGTTGTTCCTGAATGCCTAGCATGGAGTTTGCAAATTTTAGTTGCTCAATTAATATTTTTGAATGAGTGATACTTGAATATTTCCAGAGTTAGGGATTGGAACTCCATGTATAAATTCATTTCCTAGTTAGATAGCTCCAGATAATAGAAAATATTTTCCTTTAGTAAGTCAAAAGCTGTGCCACCTGTAACTTCCGCCCATTATTCCTGGTTCCAAATTCTGTAGCAACTCACTGTGACTCCTGCACATTGATTGATGGCATCTTGTCACATATTTTGAAGATGGTTTGTGTGCTCTTTCTCTTTTTAGAGTGAAGCATTCCTCAATAATTATTCTGTAGCGTGGTATCTAGATATCTTATATTGACTACCAACATTTTCCTTTCAGAACTTTCCCTCCTCTGACCTAAGCTCACTCATAAAATTTTTGGATTATTAGGAATCCCCAATATGGCATCCCACCTGACTAGTGATTTTTAAAAAATTTCACCCAATAATGTCTTACTTGAGTATGATCCATTCTTAAAGATTCAACCCTATGATAGGTTAGTATATTAATTCAAGTTAAATTATTTATGCTTCATAGGGGTTTCATTTGGTATCTAGAAATAAACTCAATCATTACAACAAGTACATTAGGGTTTTAGTATATGTGGTTTTTGTTTTCCTTGTTCTATAAATTGGTAAGCAAGGCATAAGAATAAACGGTTGTGGGTTTTGGGGTCAGGTAGACTTAAGTATTCATCTCCAGTTGTGTTATCCCGGACAGTATGCTGTCTGAGCTTCATATACATAAAGCACTCAGAAGAATTAATTACATGCAGTAATGTGTGTGCAAGCAATTAGCTCAGGACTTGCTACAGAGTAGACTACTTAAGAATTTTAGTTGTCTTCAAATGTGGCTCCAGTTTTCTAACTTCAACAGACCTTAGATCAGGCCCTGATCATTTTTTACCTAGATGATTTTGTTTACTTCCCTCCTTCCAATTTTTCCTTTATATTGCTACCAGAATTAAAATTCCTAAATAGATTTTTATCACATTACTGACCTTCTTAGAAATCACTGGTGACATCTATGCTTAAAGAAGAAAGTCATTTTTGCTTAACCAGGTATGACTAGCTTTTTAAGCCCCATCTTCCTGGCCTCATTATACATTTTTCTTCTTATACTGTGTACTCCTAGTCAGACAAGTCTACAAGTCAGGCAAGACTACTATGTAAGAGATGCTTTCATATCTTTGCACATGCAGCTTCTTTAACCTAATGCTTTCTACTCTCTGCTTTGTAATAACCCTTTACCTTACCAAATCCTTCCTATTCTTCTGTATTTGATTCAAATACCTCCTCCTCTGTTAAGCCATCCCCAAGTCTCCCAGACAAAATTCATCATTTGCTTTTTTAGTATTGACTTAATACATGTTTATCTCTTTTCACATATAAATCATTGTATTTTAGCTATTCATTTATGTGTAATTGTAGTTGTAATCACATTTAATATCTTATAGTTAAAAATGTTTCTATTTCTATTTGGTCTTCACATTCTATAAATCAGAATTCCTATTAGATAGATAGATAGATAGATAGATAGATAGATAGATGATAGATAGATAAAATTGGAGATAAAAGAGTCTCTGAATGTGGTAATACCTCAATAATTTAGATAGTATTTCTTCAGACTTATCAAGTATGAAGCATTATCCTAGTGTCCTACAGGTAGTGAATGATTTAATTCCTTACCATACCCCATAAGTTTGCTACTAGTTCTATATTTCATTGAGCTTTAAGATCTATCTTGTTCGCTTAGCTGTTGCTGCATAACAAAACTCCCCCAAATGTAATGGTCTAAAATAATAAATACTCTTGCTCAGGAGCCTATAGAACAGTTTTGCTGATCTGGGTGGGCTCAGATAATTTTACAAAAGCTCGCTCATGCATCTGTGGCCAACTGGTGGGTAGGCTGGATGCAGAGTAATCTAGCATTGGGTAGCATGAATTGAGTTTATTCCAGCATTGGGTAGCATGAATTGAATTTATTCCACATGGTCTCTCAGCTTTCTAACAAGTTAGTGGCAGGGGGTGGGGGGCCACATTTTCCTAGTAATGGCAGAGCTCAAGGGCCAAGTGGAATTGCACAAGACCACTTAAGCATCAGTTTCCAATGGGCACATCATTATGTCTGTCATATTGTATCAGCCCAAACAGGTCACAGGGCAAGAGGAGATTCAGGTGTTGGAGAAGTAGACTTCTTGATGCGAAAAGCTGTGAAGTCATGTTGCAAAAGATGTGGGTTGAGGGAAGGGAAGAGTTGGTGCCATATTTACAATCAAGCTGTCACACACCTTTTTTTCCTGCATTGGAACATTTCTGAAATTGGTCTTCTAATCATTGCTGGCTTCAGCTGGGATTTCCATCAAATTCTTCCAGAGACAATTTGTGTTTGCTTCTGCCAGTCACCTGGAACATGACCACCCTAAGGCCACTTTCAATTAAATTCTTTTTTTGAAGTCTTTCAGACCATACTGATAGTGTGAATTCAGCCTACACGGATCCTGACATCTTGTTTATATTGCAGGGAACATATTTCTTCCCTTTGCACTCTCTGTCACAGTGGAGGCATGCATGTTTTCTGGTACCCTTCTCTGTATGTCAGGTCTTTTTCTCATTTTCTCACATTGAGGTCACAACCCTTTGATATATCCACTCTACACAGGAACTTCCTTTCAACTCTCTGCTTTGGGTGTTTTTCTTTTGTAGTAGTGTATAGAATGATGGCGTGTCTTACAATGAAAGACATCTTAGATAAAATATGGTATGTCTCTACTATAAAGATGAGGAATTTGAATCATGATAAGTTTAATTAAGTTTCCAAAGGCCTAGCTGTCAAATAGTAGAAGGATTGAAGCCAGATACTCTGGCTATAGAACACTTACTACTAACCACTGCCATTATTCAATTACAGGACTGAATTTTTAACTTTAAAAAAATGCATTACAGCTTAGTAATTTCCATATATTGTGCCTTTTATCGTCACTTGCCTTGACAGTAGATCGGGGTTGCATTAGCTCTGTCTCCATCTCCATATAATTCTGAATCTCCCCCAGACTATAAGGCCCATCGCTATCTTTTGTCTGATAGCTATGTCTATCTACTAAATTATTCACTGTTAAGAAGAGGGGCCACGTAATTATTTGAGTCACTAAAACTCTTTAATTGAAATAATTCATGTGCAGCAGACAACTAACAAATATCAATGAAAAGATAATGGATTAAAACCCCAATAACAAGAACATTTTTATCTAGCTGTGAAAAAGCTATGATTTTGAAATTTTAATGTTTAGTTTTTTAATTTTGCAAAGAATTACCTTGTTGCCCTAAGCTGTTGTTTTTTTAAAATTTCATTCAAGTTGAGATAAGCTCTGAAATATTTGCCAGTAAAGAACCACAAGTTTTTCTCAGGCTGCAAAGCAGCAATGGGATATTAAATATTTAAAAACCCCACGAAGTTTTCTCTCTGAGCTGCCAACCTTCTCTAAAGAAATGTATTAAAAGAATTCCCTCCAGTCTCCATAAGATGCCCACATTTCATGAATATAGGTAATACCTTTCCCTCTATGCTATAAATAAATCTAAAATTTCTTCTTACTGAAACTCCTGAAAGTAAACCTATGATGCTTTTTCTCATCGAGCTATAAGGAGGTCCCCAAATAGATTTTCACCACCTACAAATAGCCAAGCTTTGGTTATTGGAAAGCACCATATGTTTCTCAGTCTGGCACCTTGGGATGTGGGTTTTTAGTGTTCTTCCAGTTGGAGATGTGCAGTGTCAAACTGTAATATTAATAAATAAGACAAATAGTTCAGAATCTTTTTAATTTCTTAAGTAGATTCCTGGGCATACATAGTTCAACAGATTTGGGAGTTGACATGTTATATCCTCCTTTCATTTTCGGTAAACAAAACAGTGATCTAATAAATAAACATTTTTCAATTATTTTTTGACACGATTCTCCCGAAAATGTCATATTTTGCCAATTTTAGTCTCACTTTTTTTTTCTGCTGGACTTTTACTTGGTATTTTTCTTCTTTCTCATCTTTCTTTTTTTTTCTCTTTACACCGCATTACGTTAGTTCAAAGAGATTTTTGTCTTTCAGTCTCAAAGCTTGACTAAAATGTTAAATATTTAGCTGTTATTCTTCATAATTATTTGCTTGCTATCATACCATATATTTCTCTTTTAAAGTCAGCTTTTCAGGAGTCTGTTGCCCTTTAAAGTTTCATTTATTTTCAGCATAAATCTGTGAAAATTACTTCTGTTCAACAAATTATTGGTGGATATAGCAACTCTAGAGAAAGAATTGTAACTAACTTTTTACTTAGTAGTGTTTTAAGTGCTCTATTTGCCTCCAAATAATACAATTAAACCAAAGAAAATGTACAGTGATTTTTAGTTCGAAGAACTAAGTAAAAAAAAAAAAAAATACATAAAAAACATTACACTAAGAGTAGGTTTGTTGTGTTGATTTGGAATTTACAGAACCATTATAGTGTAGAGAGATTCTGAAAGCTTTTTTTTGTTCAACCTGTTCAGAAATGGAATAAAATTAAGTCTGATAGTCTCTAGAGATGGCCGGCATCAGTTTCTTCTGTTTTTGTACATACCTGCCGTTCCTCCATCTGAAAGGAGAGAGTAATTCTTCTCCCTGTAATTCTGGGCTGGCCATCTGACTGGTCTGATTAATAGAATGGGGCAGAAGTGGCATTCTAGGTCTTCTGTGTCCAGGCCTTATGTGCACCGGTGTGATGCAGTGAGGAAGCCGGAGTAGCCATATAGATAGGTCCACATGGAGGAGAACCAGGGGCTCTGCCCTTCAGCCCCAACTGAGCTCCCAGATGGTATCAACTCTGATTTCCTGCTGTATGAATCAGGACTTTTGGACCTCACAACTGATGTGGGAAACAAAGGCAGAAGAAAAATGAGTAAATTTCCTTACTACTTGCAGCCCATTGACAAGTCCTTGAAACAGGCTCTAGGAACTCCACTGTCTGGATGTTGACACTTTGCTGAGGGCAAAAGGCAATCTTAGCCAGATCCCCAGGATCCTGTAAGTTGACTTTAACATACAAAAATTCCTTTGGAAACTTCTTTTATCTCCCCTCCGAGATACATGTTGGCAATCATCCCCAAGTGTATGACCCACCGATATACATCTGAAGGGTCTCATTGAGTAAGGGACAGGCGAGGCTAGGTAGGGAGAGATAGGTAGGGGGCTAGTTGATTAGGCTTGCACAAATCCCAGAAATGCTGAGGGGTGATGAGACCAGAGATAAGGGAACAAACCAGACCACCCTGCCCTGGGCGTCAGAGGTGGGGTCTTTTTATGGCAGTCACATTGTGACCAACAAAGAATAACCAGACCCCAAAGATGAGATAAGTCATTAAAGATGTTATCATGAGTCCTTCCTCAAATCAAGACGTCACAAGAATGTTAAGGCCACAAGCTCCCTGGTCAGTTCTAAATGAACGGCTGTCGGTGGAGGCCTACATTGGCAAACCAGTCGGGACCCCTCTCACTCCTGAGAGCTTTTTCTGTATCCTTGCTTAATACAGTTCTATTGCTTTGCTCATTCTCCTTTTTCCATGAGATTCATTTTTTGACTCCGTGAGACAAGAACCTCGCTCTCCAGCTTCACAACCATCTCAGCATCCCAACCTATATCATGTGAAGCACAAAACACGCCCAGTCAACACGCATGTATAGGAATATGTAACTGGTGTTAGTATGTGATTCTGTATAAGAGGAAAGATGAGGAATAGGTCAGATGATTGAGATGAGATCTGGGGGGTCAGGGAAATGGCACTGGGAGAGTGCAAGGCAAGTTCAGCATTCTAAACTCTTCAGTTTCTCAGGGTGAATTGGGGGGCCATTTTGCCATGATTCTCTAAGTACTATCCTTACCATGCTCTCAGGACTCAAGAGAGTGAAAAGGCTAGTTTATAATCTAAAAAGGCTGTATTACTTTTAGCCAATCAATACACCAAGAAGCCAGAAAGGTGTGTGGAGAGGCTCTTCCTAATCTCAGTAATTCTTACGCATCCAAAGTACACCAGGGTTGGGTCAGGGGGCAGGTCTCCTTCATTCTATTCATATTGCTCTCCTGGCTTCTCAGAGCATTGATCTTGTGTCCTTGTGCCCTTTCCTCTTTTAACATTAATTCTGTTCTATCTGTCATGTGACCCTCACCTGCCCTGTTCTAGAGGGTGCTCCTGATGCTAGTATTTGGAGAAGGTAGTTTGAGACAACCTCTCCCCCCAGGAGTATAACCTGAAAGTCCTCTGTCTCCAGGACAGTCTTGCATTTTACTGCAGTTTTAGTGCCCGTTTTACTTAGCATTATAAGGGTTGTTATGCTAAAATATTGAGTCTCTTTTTTCTTTCTCAATTGCTTCACAGAAAGCAGTCTTACTTTTCTTTGCATTGTGTATTCTGTATCCTAGGCAACCCCTTCTTGCCACTACCCCCCTCCCCCACACCTCACAACCTGTCACAAAACCACAGCCTCAGATTCCAAATCAGTAGGTCTTTTTTGTTGATATTTTTTCCAGAATATTTTCAGTCCCTCAGCTTTTCTGATGAAATTAATCTACTTGTATAGATAGGAACCCCCTTTCCCTGCACAAAGGAAAAATGCTTTTATTTCTGTTACTGACATACCAAGGCTTTCTTAAATTACTTTCCTGCAGTTCAGGACTCATCTTACTGGTGTAGAGACTTTGCTGAGCTGATGAAGTTTTTCCTTTATGAAAATTTTACCACAAATTCTAGAGATTCTGAGGCATCTGAAAGAGAATTTTCAGGGACATTAGACTGGGTATTAGAGTATTCTCTCCAGGTCCTGGTAAAACCTCCACTCACCTAACTGTGGGAGCCAAAGTGACTGCCTTGTGTAACTATCCCTGAGGGTCGCCTCCTGGCTTCCCACGGGTCTGTGAAGTTGCTCCTTTTGTTCTTTTGTTAACTGCTCCTGGCTACTTTACACTTTAATGGCTTGGGGAAGTGCCCTTGCCTCTGAAGCTGTTAACCATAGGAAGTAACTGCAAGGAATTTTAAGGTTGATTAGAATATTCACAAAAGCATGACTTAAGGAAGAACAAAAAAACAAAAAAATTAAAGATATTATAGCAAGAGGGAAATATTTTTTGTGTAATAAAACCAAAATGAAGTCAGGATTCAAAAATCACTGAAGTCCCTTAAGCCTTCATAGAGTAGTTTGTGCTGTATTGGCAAAAATTCAGACAGTTAATGGCAGACACTGAAGCCGACACAATAATACCAGAATCCATTTTAATTGTATGAGAGGTTTTATATATGGAATCTAATAGCACCAGCCAAGCTATTTGAAAAATTGAAGCATATTACGGAATTTTACAATCTGAAATAGCCAATTATGACTTTTTAAATTATTAGACTATAGTGAATCTTTTTATGTAGTGTTTAAGAATTATAGGTGTTATGTAGGGCGCCTGGGTGGCTCAGTTGGTTAAGCGACTGCCTGAGGCTCAGGTCATGATCCTGGAGTCCCTGGATCGAGTCCCGCATCGGGCTTCCTGCTCAGCAGGGAGTCTGCTTCTCCCTCTGACCCTCCCCCCTCTCATGCTCTCTCATTCTCTCTCTCAAATAAATAAATAAAATCTTTAAAAAAAAAAAAAGAATTATAGGTGTTATGTAAAAGTAATTTCTTGCAAATGCATGGGAACTGGGAAGCATCATTCCTATTCTAAGGAAAAAGGGAATAAAAATTATCATCCAGATATTTAAAAATAAAAACAAGCAGGCTGACAAAAAAAAAAAAAATTGGGGGTCGGTTTAAAGATAGATTAAATAGATTTCTTGATTAATTTGATAAAATGCTCAGCTCTCAAGAATGGAGAGAAGCCCATTTGGAGACCTGGGACCCTTGGGTATATATAGAGGTCATGTCTATATTAAGGAGGACAATACATTATTTGCAAAATGCCACTCTTTCTACATGTTTGTCATGAGTTTCTTGAAAATTAATGGTAGTCTTCAGAAATAGCTGCTGTCAGTCCCTGTAGGTTCTGACAACATAGATTGTGCCATACTACATTCATTAGTAGGAGACTTAGGAAATATGTCAGCAGGACAAAAAAACTGATGGCAGATGTTTTACCTCTATATTAGGTGTACCAATAGGGGGGAAAAGGCATTTTATTCAGGAAAACAGACACAATGAAGGATGATATGAAAATAATTTATTAAAAATTCAAATGACCTCAGTTGCAAGTAATCTTAAATTTCAGAAAGCTCCATGTCATTTTCACATTATTCAATGATTTTTTTTCTATTATGCTATCTCGAATACTTTAAAATACTGAAGTATCTTCTAAATCCTCAAATCAGGATTCAGGAATTAGTGGGGTTCTTGTTTGTTTGTTTTACTAAATTCTCATCTTTCACATATAGGCAGTACCTGTATTTCCTCTAGGCTAAACAAATAATTAACTAAAATACTTTATTCTATAGGCACTTAAGATAATTAGTGGTAATAGTCACAATGACCACATGTCAATAGGAATTTTCTTCCTAATATCAGACCATATATTGAAATCCGGGAGGTAGAGAGTCAGACATGTTCAGGAAAAGGATTCTGTGCATACAAGATGTATATGAGTGAAATCATAGGATCAAAAATAGGGATTTGGGTGTGAAGAGATCTTGACAGTAATAATAATCCCTAATGTTTATTAAGCACTTTTCATTTAGTCAACATGCTCAATACTTAACATGAATGAGGCAATATCAGATTACTATTACTGTAATGGTGTGATATGTATGCCCATTTCATGGGTGAGTACATAGAGTGCTGCAGGATTAAAAGCCTTGCTCAGTGTCACCCAGCTAGTCAATGGCCGTTAGTTATTTCAACCCAGACTGGATCCAGATCCCAGTTTCTCAAATTAGGGATTCACAGAATAGCAGAGGCAGGGCAGGGATGGTGGTAAACATACTTGCAGACAGGTTCTTAAGCTATTGGTGAAAACTGAGCAAATCACGGTCTCTAAAGTAAGTCCAGTAAGTGCCCTTATTTAAATAAATGAGATGCTGTGCAGTTTTACCTTCATATTTATGTGCTCTTGTCTTTCTGCCTTATTTCTTTTATGTAAATTAGGGCATTGATTTGAAACCCAATTCACTTAGCACTAAACAGGTCCTGTTCTGAATTCCAGGATGCCTGGGAAAAGCTTTTGTTAAGAGTAGATTCTCTCTCTGTTTCTCATTTTGTATTCCCATGACCTCATATTTGCTCCCAGAATTCTAAAATTTCAGGTTCCAACCACTGTTTAGATATTGACCCTTCTGCTTTCACTGTGAGAGTGACAAGTAGGTGACAAAACAGGAAATGTGGAGTTGAGCTGTTGCAAAGCGCTTTTCTGAAGGGTGTCACAGATTTTAGGAGAGCACTCTGAGCCTATTTTAAGATGTTACCAGGCTGTTTGATCATAGAAGCCTACAAATAATTGTTAACTCTATTTACTGGTGTATGGCTGCAAATATTATAGATTAACTTTAATAAAAGGCTTGGAAAATGTTACCAGCCCCTTAGCGCCTACCACTGCTCAGAAGAGTTCCACACTTCTATAAATTTATTCTAATAAATGTCCTTCTAGTTTCATAATAGAAGGAACAGTCTAAGGCAGGGACTTTCTTCCCCTTGGTATTTTAAGTCTTACAAAGATAGGAATCCTCATACGGGAATTGAATTTTCTGGTTTTAGTAAGTCATGCTAATACAATAACCACAGTGATGATGATGGGTAACATGTATTGGGTCTTGTTATATGCTTCTGGGAACCGTGCTTAATAAACACTTTTAAGCATTTATTTTCTCATTCAGTCTCTATAACAACACTAAGAAGTAGTATTCTAAACAGTCCTCTCTTACCGATGAGATTTGATTCTCAGTAGCTTGCTCAGGGTCATACAGTTAGTAATGGAGTCTAGTCTTAAAACCTACAGTCTCCTTCTAGGTTCTAAATTCTTATCAGTATCTGAGTAAGAAAGGCAAAGGTCCAAGCAATTACCTGGATGTTTGGGCAGTTGGTTGGTTACTTGCCGCTAGGGCCTGCTGTAACAAAATACCACCGACTAGGTGACTTAAACAGCAGTCGTTTATGTTCTCACAGGCCCGGAGGCTAGGGTGTCCAAGATCAAGGTGTCAGCAGGTTCGGTTTCTCCTGACGTGTTTCTTTCAGTCCTGTAGTTGGCCACCTTCTCACTGTATCCTCACTTGGTCTTTTCTCTGTGCATGCCCATTTCTGGTCCTCTTCTTTTTCTTATAAAGGCACCAGTTATATTTGATTAGGACCCACTTTATGACATCATTTAACCTTAATTGTCTTTGTAAAGATCTTATCTCCAAATCTGGTCACATTCTGAGGTGTGCTGGGCATTAGGCCTTCAGCATATGAATTTTGGGGGATGCAATTCAGCCCATAACACCTGGTATCCCAGATATGAGATATCTCAGAGACTAAGTTTTCATATTTATAGAGTTGTGTCAGGAAGTATAGGTGAGTATGGGTCTCTGTTTTGTGATGTTAGTCTAAAATTACTGCTGTTCATTAAATCATTCATTCAAAAAACAAAACAAACACAAAACCCCACGTTATTCAAGGAAGGATAAAGAGAGAAAGAATACCAAGAACTAATCATTATGAAGTATGGAAGAAAGTACGCAGAGTACCTCCATTTCTGCAAAAGGTTTTGAAAGTTTTCTAGTAGTTCAATGATCCACCTTTTTATATAGTCACTGACTTTTTAAAAAGATTTTATTTATTAGAGAGAGAGAGAGAGAGAGAGTGAGTGGGGGGAGGAGCAAAGGGCGAGGGACAAGGAGACACTGCGCTGAGCACAGAACCTAACATGGGGCTTGATCTCAGGACCTTGAGATGATGATCTGAGCCAAAATCAAGAGTCAGACGTTCAACCGACTGAGCCATCCAGGAGCCCCACTTATAGTCATTGACTTTTTTAAAATGAAGTGTTAAAAAGAATAAAAAGCCTTCAATAAGAATAAAAAAATGCTTAAAAACTATTTTTTTTTCAACTATCTGGGCTATCTTTTCTAGTTGTACCCATTTCCCAATGTCTGAAACTGGAGACTTAATATTCTGTAAGGAGACATCAGAGGTGCGAAGAATATGCTAGGCATGCATTTGTGGAAAAGAAGTCATTGTCCTGTGAGTCCTGAATCTAACTTTAGGACAACTGATAAAATAAATAGTCCAGAGAAGCGCAACTCAGAATGTATTCTGAAGAAGACAAGTTTTCTGAGATGTTCTATAACAGAAATTCTCTTATTAATACATTTGGAAAATTACACATACTGTGGTTTCCTTTTGAAGGTTCACAGTGTGAATCTAACTAAATGATCAGCAAAGTCTTATGATAAAGCCATCTGATCAGTGTTTTTAAAAAGCTATATTAATATAGCTCCAAATTGGTATTTCTTGGACCCCGTAGGTATATAAGATGTTATACAAAGTGCTTTCAGTCTCTGTTCATGAGTTAGTAGGGATGATCAAATAGAGAAGTTAAGTTTAATTGAAAGTACTTAGGAAAAGTATAGAAATGAAGTTATGAGAAGTTATGAAGGAAATAGGCACCACATCATGCAAGGCAAGAATGGAAGAGGACAATCAGAAAACATAAAATGCACCTATGTGTTCTAGGTATTATGCTGAACACCAAGGATGTCCAAATGAATCAAAACTGATCTGTTTACAGACTTGAAAGGAATAAACAAACTAAGTTTACAATTGTGACATAGGAAGATAAAGAGTAAAATAGAAGTATAATCCAAGGGTTGTACAATTACAGTGAAAATTCAGTGTTTTTTGTGTGGTTTAGCTTCACCCAGAAGGAATGTGATAAACCATACTTAAAGGCATGTGTGCACCATGCAAAATTAAGAAAGCTGGCTTTGGTGACATTATCTTAGAGTTATCTGATGTATTCTCTGGGAGACAACTTTTGATACCAAATCTCAGGATATGGACATTAAATCTTGAATATAAAATCTTTTTTTCTTTTTTTCTTTCTTTGCTGCACTAAATAGAGCCCCGATATCTGAAGATTAAGCCTTCCCAAGGCCCTTTTGAGGTTCTCAGTGATTTGGGATCTGGGATTGTTGGGCCATTAATTCCTACTGCGAAAGACCTAGAAAAGAATAGCCCTGAGAAGGTAAAAGAAAGAACTGCTTTCTTAGAAAAAGAAAAAGAATTTTTTAAAGAGAGCTCCTAGGAAAGAGGAATTAACTACTAGAACCTTGGGATCCTGGGAGCTGTTTTTGAGAGAGGTTCTAAGATAGGAAAGGGGTTCCAAAAATGGTTGGAGGAGCTCTGGGAAGTTAGATCCTGAGCAGTGTTGTTCAAGTTCCCTGTAGCTTAGTGGGACTGAGACATAACTCTTGGATTTCCTAGCCCTCGCAAAGAAACACCTTCCATAGTTTGAGCTCCAAAGCTATGCCAATTTTCTTCCTATCCTTGTTTGCTAAGGACTAATACTTTGTCATCATCCAGCACTTCACTTGCTTAACTTCTCAGCAGGAAAGATGCCCATCCATGCTAGATTAGTTGGCTATTGCTGCAATAATGCTATGTAAGAAATCACTCCAAAACTTTGCTATTTAAAAACAATTGCCATTTATTATTTCTCATGAGTCTTTGGGGTGGCTGGGCTTGGATATTCTGCTGGGTTCCCTCATGCACTTCCAGTGGGCTGCTAGGTCAGCTGAAGGCTGGGTGGTCTAGAATGGCCTCGGCTGGGATGAGTCTGTTCTATGTGGTTTCTTACCTTCCTGCAGGCTAGCCTAGACTTGTTGTCATGGTGGTGGAAGGTAGCAACGAGGGGAAGTGCACAGAGGCCCAAATTCCTCTGTGTCCCATTGTCAGTTCTGCCACATTCTGTTGTTGTCCAAAGTAATTCAGAAGGCCACCTCAGATTCAGTGGGTGGGAAAATAGATGTCACCTGTGAGAAGAGCTGCAAAATCAAGAGCTAGGGGCGGGGGAAGGGCAGGGGAAGAATCTGGGCTCCTTTCATACACCTACGGCCACATGTGCCTTAAGACTAGGCCCGGTCCTCCTCTGCTTATCACTCAGCAGATTCCAGGGCATCAGTACATTTAAGGAAAATAAAGTGGCATCCTGGCTTCTTATAGAGAGTGGTAATGGGACATCCTTCTACCATGTACTTGGGGAGAGATCAGTTGATTGAGCTCAGACTCCCTGACTCTGGACAGGGATTAATGACACTCCTATTTTAAACTTCAGAGCAGTTACTGATATTAAAAATGGAGAGCAACATGAAGCACACAGAAGACAGAAATTTAGGACAAAGTCATGGACACATTTGTGGGAAAATAAATTTGAAAGCCAAAGGCAGAATTCAGAGGCAGAAGAGCAGGAATAACAGGGAGCAAAACCTAAAAGAGAATCCAACCCGTTATCCCTCAGGCACAGGCAAATTAAAAATTTGGTTGAGAAGTAGACGAAGCTTGTTACTGATTCTGCACTGCATCCTGTGACGGAGGATGCTGCTCTGTGCGACTTCAGCAGAAAGCAGGGCTGCCTCCGCCTGAGTGCTCAGGGTCCTGTCACTGCTGCCATCCTGCCCTTCTTTCATCACTGAAGTCCTTAAAGAGCCCCCGTGGAATATTAAAATGTTCAGTGGTTATATAAAATCTCAGTGGAATATATCGATTCTCTTCCTTATTGTTAATCTGAACAAACAGCATCTGATGCATCCTCCTTTAATCAGAATGCACAGGCTTCAGAGAGATCATCAAACTTTAATAATGGTCAGCGAACTAGAAATTTTTCCTTCCTAATTCTGGATTAGGCAAATTATGAAGGGGTGGCATATGTATTAGGAGAAAAGCCTAAAGAAACTAGAGTAATTTAGATTACAAAGCACAGGGTCATTAAAAGTTATTCCAGAATGGGATAGCTTATTATATAGAAGATGATAAGCATTTGCAACTTGACAAGTGCGAACATTAGAAAGTGGATAAAAACTGTAGAATTGGGGCACCTGGGTGGCTCAGTCGGTTAAACGGCTGCCTTTAGCTCAGGTGATGATCCCAGGGTCCTGGGATCAGCCCTGCATCTGGCTCCTTGCTCAGCAGGGAGCCTGTTTTTCCCTCTCCCTCTGCCTATCAATCCCCCTGCTTGTTCTCTCTTTCTTTCTCTCTGTCAAATAAATAATTAAAATCTTAAAAAAACCCAACAACTGTTGAATTAAGGAATCTGGCTGGACATAAGGAAGATGCTTCTAGTCATGAGAAGTAATTAACCTTCTCTGAATATCCTTGCATGTCAAAGAGCGTGAATCTCAAGCCTTCTAAACATTTGAGATTTTATTTTCCTGGTTTGAGTCTTTATTTTCCCATTTTACTCATTATAAATGTAGCACAAAATACTTGCCTCTCTGTTAGAGTCTCACTGCTTATAAATTTGTTTTACATATATTTTCACATACCTTATTTTACTTTTTCCACAATACCCCTAGAGAATGGTGGGCAGGCTTTGTCATTTCCTACATGTGCTTAAGATGA
Organism: Mirounga angustirostris; assembly: GCF_029215605.1. Classification (NCBI taxonomy): domain Eukaryota; kingdom Metazoa; phylum Chordata; class Mammalia; order Carnivora; family Phocidae; genus Mirounga; species Mirounga angustirostris. The sequence goes on along the minus strand of NW_026991709.1, from coordinate 116,436,059 downwards.
AGAAACTTGAACACCAGCATCTTAAGTGTCTTGCCCAAGGTCAAATAGATAGTGTTAAATCTGATGCTTTTTAAATTAAACATTTTGATCCTATTTGCTGTTCAACTGTAATATGGGTTTGCAACAAGGACAAATTACTTATTTTTATTTATGGTTACTTGAAAGACTCTGTGGCATCCCCTTAGAGTAATTTCACCCTCCTGCACAGTGGATTTGGTGCCTCCTGGTTTCCTATTACATGAATTCCAGACTCCTCAGCCTGGGCTTAAAGGGCCACATTCTGTCCTGTCCTGTTCCTCCCAGTCTTCCATTTACCGACCCCTTAGCATTTCTGTAGCATTCCCTTCCCTGCCCGCATAATCACTCTGAGTACAAGGTAGATGGCATAGAATGTTAGAAATGGGGTATTCTTAATTCATATATGGACTTCCTCTATTAAAAATTATAAGGAATCCTCAAAGAGAAAACTGTTTTGCCCATGTGCATCTTTGGAAGGGTCACTGATTTAGAAATACCAGAGATACCGTTTTAATATATAGATACTTGTCCCAGCACCTGCTGCTGCTCTCCCAGAGGGGTATTCATTGGCTGGCAGCTAGAGAACCACACTTTCTTTTGTTTAGGCATAAATCACGGAGTGGGAGCCAACGGGGTCAAAGTCTGTGCCTGGGAAAGATCATGGCCAGTGTCCTTTCACAGGCAAAAAGGATAACGGAAGGTAGTATTTCATGCTGTAATTTTTATATATATTCTCCATTTTAAAAGTCTACTCTGTTTTTATGTCTTTAAACTCTATTTTATGGGGCAGGGAAAATAACACTAGATTTAGGGTCAGACAAACCTGGAGATGCATCTTGGTTTTACCAGATGGACCGTCTTCGGCAGGTCAGATAGCCTTTTCTAAAACCAATTTCTTTGCTATCAAATGAATATAGTAAATTATCTAACTAGCAAGGTGGTTGTTAGGTTTAAATAAGATATACTATTTAGAGATGACCTTCTACACAGTGCTTTTCCTATACATACTAGGTACTCAAGGCATAATTGGAAAAATGACAGTGTTTTTTGTTGTCCCCAAATAACTTCATTTTTGTAAACATTCAATCTCTGTTTCTATCTGTACTTTGTGCTTCTATATTAGTGTATACTAGAGTACTTTTGGTATTGCTTAATGACTTAAGCATGTACTGAACAGCTTTTGCATATTGAACTAGCTGCTGTGTGGATGTCAATACACAGGCAACAATGAGTTTAAGGACACAGCTTAAAAAGTGTTAAATGGGGGGGCGCCTGGGTGGCTCAGATTGTTAAGCGTCTGCCTTCAGCTCGGGTCATGATCCCGGGGTCCTGGGATCGAGCCCCACATCGGGCTCCTGGCTCAGCCGGGAGTCTGCTTCTCCCTCTCCCTCTGCCTCTCTCACTGCTCATGCTCTATCTCTGTATCTCTGTGTCTCAAATGAATAAATAAAATCTTAAAAAAAAAAAGTGTTAAATGGGGAGGTATAGATTGTAAATTGCAGTAAAATCCTAGTAAAAAGACTCTTAAGAAGTTAAGATAGTCTAAGGAGATCTGATGGATGTAAGGTGACTCTCGTTGAGGCTAGAAGGATAAATTGGATGTAGCTAAGCGAGTAGAGGAGATTGAGCCTCCCAGGGTGGGGCATGGCAAGAGTGGGACACAATGTCAACATTATTGTTGACATGTACGTGGTTGTGCCATAATGAGATTGCTGTCCTTGAGCAAAGAATGGGTTTAGAGCACAAAGATGTATGAAAGCACGTCTATCTTTGGTAGGAAAGATGCACATTGTAAAGAGCCTTCAAAACCAGGTGAGATATAATTTTGATTCAAAAACAGCAAGGACCTAGTACACATTCAAGAGCAAAACAGTGATATATATATGCCTTTTATCCATTGGTTGTGTGTAGAATAAATTGGATGGAAAAGAAAAGCTCATTTAACAGTTTTTGATGCAGGGCATCATGTGCAAGTGAGAGTCTGTAGTTAGTTGTCCTGGGGATGAGGTAAGGAAGACTGGTGGTGGGGATATGATGAAGAGGCATTTTAGGCAAATTATTAATAGGACTTAAGGATACACAAATTGTAGAGGAAGGCAGGAACATTCCAGTGTTTCTGCATTGGAAGACAACATAATGGTGAAACTCTCATGATAAGTTGGGAAGAAGGTCTGTGTTTTAGGAAGATCATGAATTAGGTTTTGAGAACGCTGAACTAGTGGAGGGACACCCACAAATTAATGTCCTGGTGGCACTTGTAGGTACTGGAATCAACATGGTTTAAAGCAAGTTCCTTAATGCTATCCTGAACCAGAACTGAAACACTAACCTCTAGTCTCAACTCTAATCTAATCCTTGTGCCAATTTTATGCATAAATGATGACAGGAAGCAACTGGCACAATGAAAAGAAAAAAAGGAGAGAGAACTTGAACCTTAAGCCAAAGGAGATTGATTTCATTCCCTAATTGCTTCTGGGCAGCCCTTTCATTAATGGTTTGGATAATTTTGGTGGTTATGGTAAAGGAAACGTCTCTTTGGTGTCTCCCTCTCAGATACATACTGAGGGACGATATTTCTTCAGGTTGCCATGAGTTTTGTAGGATCCAGGCTTCTCCAATCTTTCATAAACCATAAGTTTATAATGAGCACACCTTTCCAGTTTCTAATTCACTGAACATTGAATGGAAAAACCCATGCTATGTCAAGATTCTCTGTCTCCTCTCACATTAACTGAATTGGGAAAATTGAAAACAGGTGAATAGTTGAGTTAATAAAAATACAATCAAATGCGGGGCGCCTGGGTGGCTCAGTCGTTAAGCATCTGCCTTCGGCTCAGGTCATGATCCCAGGGTCCTGGGATCGAGCCCCGCATCGGGCTCCCTGCTCAGCGGGAAGCCTGCTTCTCTCTCTCCCACTCCCCCTGCTTGTGTTCCCTCTCTTGCTGTGTCTCTCTCTGTCAAATAAATAAATAAAATCTTAAAAAAAAATCCAATCAAATGCATTTTTATCCTATTCTAAGTCTTCATTATATGAGGTTCTTTGGCCTATGCCTGATGAACTCAAGGTAAAGTAACTATAATTTTGTGCCAGCTACAGAAGTATCCAATAGCTTTTATGTCTTCTTTATAACATAGCTAAGTATAAATATCGAGTTATCTGCTTTCTACTTTCATCTTGAAACAAGTCAGGGATTCAGAAATGTGCCTTCATCACTTCTTAGTCTTTTCTCCTTTTTCGTCAGTGGTCTAGATCTTAGACTTTCCTACAAGGCCTATTTACTGACCATTAAATTTGTTTTTGAATATATTTTTGGGGTTTTCCTGAAGAACAACCCAACTCTTTCAAAGTCTGTAAGTACTTTTTGAGGAATAACATTTCCAGATTTCTGCTAATGATGATGCATATGAAAAGCGATGCAGGGCACCTTGGAAGCTGTCATTCAGAGAAATCCTCATAAGACAGGTTCTTAAAGAGGGGTTGGATGAGGCTGATTCCTCTGCTACTTCTCATGGAAAGGCTGTGGAAACCTTCGTAATACATCATTACAGTGGATTCTGTCATTTCTCAATGCTCATGACTTCCTTTGGCAACACACCTACTCCACTTGGGCTAAGCACAGTATCGCAGTTAGAAGATGAAGACACCAATGCCATAAGTCACTGATGGTCTTTTTTTTTTTTTAAGTTATTTATTTATTTATTGAGAGGGAGAGAGAATGATAGAGAGAGAGCATGAGAGGGAGGAGGGTCAGAGGGAGAAGCAGACTCCCCGCTGAGCAGGGAGCCCGATGCGGGACTCAATCCCGGGACTCCAGGATCGTGACCTGAGCCGAAGGCAGTCGCTTAACCAACTGAGCCACCAAGGCGCCCCATCACTGATGGTCTTAGTAACAGAGGAGAGGGTGATGTGGCCCCCATACAAGTCCCCAGTACCGCTTCACAAACGAAGGAAATGATCTCTCTTAGTCACTTACAGGATATCCCACTAATCTTTCTTTTTTCTTGTCGCAAATTGGGAGGGGGGTGGATACCAAGAAAAAACTTTTATTTCATTCCCTGAACTGAGAAGTACAAAGTATAGTGACTCAGTGTTTTCTTGCTGTTTACAACCTGTTCAGTACATTATTTCTAGAAAACCATATGTAAAGATTGCTTCTATTTAAGAATGGTTGATGGTTTCTGCTGCCTCATATGCTATATTTCTCTTTCTGATAAATGGCAGTGGAATAATTCCAGGATGACTATGATATAAGGCTAAGAGATCAACATTATTTCCTTGGTGAATTGATTACTTTCCTCTGAATTTATAGTTCCTACCAGGACCGCAAATTAATATGGTTGATGCACTTAGTTATTCAGATTGTGCTTTACATTTGAATGCAGGCAGCTTAGATGTTAAATGTTCCAAGTTTATAACTCATGATCAGATTGTAGATCCTGTGAAGAAGAGGAGGTATTTGTATCATGTCTGAAAAGAAAATGTTTTTGAAATAGTAGTGGGGCACTCTGTGGGATACTATATTCTGGAACATGAACCATATGGCAGTAGCCATCTATTATTCATTATAACAACACATATTCAATTCAACATCTGACTCTGGCTTCACACCTCGGAGAAATGGACACAGGCAGCAATAGAATGGGAAGGTTATATGGAGTGTATATGCACATACATAATACATTATATATGCATGTGTGAAATTACTGTATAGGATCAACATAATTTTAAAATTGTGCTTATGTATGTGTTATAAGAAGTTTTTGTTTTTTTGGATGTACAGCCCTTTTATTTTTGACGGTGAGTTCCTGGGAGAGGGAAAAGTAATCATAAAAGTTGTGATTTTTTGCCGGGGCTGGGGGGGAAAGGGTTGTTGCTACCTGTGCAAGTCGTAATGTAACTCAACACCGTCCTTACCCAAATACAGGATTTTTTTTATTATTATGTTATGTTAATCACCATACATTACATCATTAGTTTTTGATGTAGTGTTCCATGATTCATTGTTTGTGTATAACACCCAGTGCTCCATTCAGTATGTGCCCTCCTTAATACCCATCACCAGGCTTTTAGAATGAAGAAGACTTTTGAAATGACCTTCCCAAACCTTCTCAGATTCGTGGTCCAAAAGTCAGTGGAGGCTCCACGAAGCAAATGACAAGTGGGGCAGGCCATGCCTCATTGGTGGAGCTGGTGCTCTGGCCCAATGTTTTGCTCTTGCTACTTAATGTTTTGCAGTTGCTTTAACTACAGATGACTGCAAAGTGGAATCGCAATTCCTGCCTCCCGTGGCTGTTTCGATTATGGTTGTCTTTGGGATTTTCCTGGGGCACACTAAAATAATAATTTGTTGGTTTCTAGATTTTGAATCCTGAATTATGACATCCACACACCCAGAAAGAAGGTATTGTGACTATCTAGTGTCATTATTTAAAAAAAAATATTAAGGAAAAATGATTCTATTTTCCGTAGGTTTAAGGATACAGTTGTGAACAAATGTTGGGGCAAAAATATAATTTCTTTCAATAGTGGTCACCACAATCTTAAGAGACAAATCCCACACTAATAGTATTGCACAGTAGAAACCTTCGTTTTCTCAGTTTTGATGGCAGGGAACATTCAAGTCAGGGTCCAGAAGCTGTCCTTTCAAATGAAATCTGAAGTTATCCTGGAGCATATCGGGTACATTTGGGGATTTGTTGAAAGCATTATTTACTCTGAGTAATTTTTTATAGGAGTGTGAAGAAATGCCCTTTAACTCTTGAGATAATTAATGTCGTCTGGGTAAATGTAATTGTAATAGAAATACATGTGCATATATTTAGATAGAACTTAACTCACTGGCAGATTTATTAGCACAGCACCTACAGGCTGGGATTTATCACTTTCATATGACCTTGTTTAACACCAAAAACATTAGAAACTGCTAGATACCATGTGTACACTTTTTCTTAAATTGTTGATTGACCACACAGACCATTTAAAGGGTAGTTATTCTCCAAAGCTGAAAAGCTAGTTGTATAAGGAGGTGGCTTCTTGAACACCATGACACATTGAGTTAAGTGGCAACATCTACTATTTTCCAAAGTTATAAGCAGTAGTTATGAATCTGTGTGCTTATCATCTACTATATTACTTAGTGTTTACCTTTCAGGATATTCTGTTTCTCAAAACCACACAAGAAAGTACAGGAGAAACTAGTTTAATACAATCTATTTAATAGTTCAAAGTTACCATTTGCTGCTTATAAATAATCTCATGTCTATTTGCTTTTGTTGTTGTTTCCATTTTTACTCCAGAAGCTACAGCATATCTTCTTACACAATGGAATAATTTGACTCAAAATCATGTTAGTTTTTTATCCATTTTTTCCTTTGTATCTCCAAAGAACAAGATATTTTCTTAAAGTATGAAGACACATATTCATTCATTTGTCTTTTTCTGATTTTTAATTTCTTTATTTATTCTCTGTGCTATGCTTAACTTCTGAGGGTGCTCAGAAGGGTGCTTAACAGAGGTTAATCTGATTGGAGCTTTCTAAGATGGCACATTATGTCTTCTCCCTATAATCTATTAGGTTTCAGGGAGAACCTTTACATTATAATGGTACTCCTTCCTCAAGAAAATATGTATTTAACAGAAACTCTAATATTAATACAAACACAGGATTTAGAGGAATTCACATAAATTGTTTTTGTTATATTTAGTACTCAAAACACTTTGCAGTAGGCATTATGATGAAATGGGGACTAAAATAGCCTAGGTTACTTTTCTTCCCAAATTCTACAGACAGCAAGGAGAAGGTTTAGAGCTTGAATCTATGTTGATCTTGAATCTACGTAGATCCTGAATTTCAGACTTGATTCCAGGGATTATACTCATTCCTGTGTGAACTGTAAACCATGCATAACATGAAGTTATTCTGTCTTACTACTCTTACTGAATTAGGTATATTGATTTTTTTGGATGATGTTCAAGGGTTGTGTTTAATGAAAGCATGTTTTAACAAATTTCATTTATTTATTCTTAGTTCTGCATTTTATTTCATTTGAATGTCTGTGTTTGGGGTGTTAAAATGTTAAAATCTTTATAGCACAAGCTCTGCCAGGTTTTATAGGTCATCTCAACTTTGGTTATAGTTAATCTTACTGTTGCTATGCAAAAATCTATAATAAGATTCCATCTGCTTTTATAATTGCTCAAGAAAAAGACATTATTGGTATCATTTGGATGAAGTGGAATTCCAATGAAATTGTCCTGGTGAAAATTATTACTTTTGGAGCTTGCTTTTTATATTCTTATGAATACCTGATTCAGTGCAATATATTTTCTAGCATGTATAGTGCTTTTGAATTTAAATATGCTATCTGTATTTAAAAGAAACATACATCAATTATATATAAAACCTTTTTTTTTTTTAACTGAAACTGAGACATCATGGTTAGAGAGAAGAACGAAGAAATATGTATTCTGATTTTCTCCTAGCGGGCCATGTGAACCTCTCTATCATCCTTCTGTAGTTTTAGAAGTCTACAGTGTAATGTAGCTTCATGTAAGCAGAACAAACAGAACTCGTGGGATTTTTATCAAAGACCACATCATTTTTATTTTCTGTTATTGCTTTCCTTTAAAAAATATTGAAGGAAGTATTCTTCTATCCCTGGAAAGGTCATTTTGACAGATACATGATATTTATGATCACTTTCAGGTTACTGAAACCTTTAAAGTCACTCTGTGTTGTTAATATGGCCTCAGCTCAGAAATTAGAAGGAATAGTCACATGTACTAATGAAAACTTTAGAGCTGAATTATAGTTAAATCTTCTCTCCTTTCTTGGCTGGCCTTCTGCAGCAGGCTATGGCTGGCAGTGAGAAACAGAAAAGTTGTCTCTCCAGCAAACTATTTTTTAAGAAGTTTAAAACATGATTCTCCTGCAATTAGAAAGTGAGCACATGTCAAAAATTTATGTTAACTCATTAATGAGGAAATGAGCGGGATGATAAAGATGCTTTAAGAGTGTTTTTGGAATAGATAGTCACTAAGGTAAAGAAAGCTGAATTAAGTTTCCTAAATTCCTAACAGGTTGTCCTGGAACTGTACCTTTTGAGTTGTATTTTCTCTTGGAGAGGAATCTATAAGTTAATGTTAAATTCTAGAGTCTGGGTCCTAATCAATAGAGATAGTAAGTGACATCATGATTCCCCTTGGGGAAACCTGTCAGCCACAGGGTGACACGGAAAGGACAAGCAGTCTTCCTTTTGCCCCTTTTCCCAAGTTGTGAACCTTTTCCCCTAAGATCCTTGTTTCAGGCTTTTTATTTATTCCTCTTTTCCCCCTATTTTGTTTCTCACCATGAAGACCGAGGAAAGAGGAAGAGGAAGTGTGAGAAAGCTTTTCTTGATTGGTAGTGTCACACCCTGGCATTTCACCCTGGGAGCTTGGTGGCCATCCAGAGTTGACTCTCAGAAGTGCTTTTCTGGGTTCCCAGAGGCCCGCACTCCCCACGACACAAAGGATGGTACTTCCCCTCCTGTGAGTGCTGCTTTTTCTTCTTGTTTTCTGTTGTCCCCTAAGTTTTAAAGTTTTAGAGGTCTCCTCTACCACATTCTCTCTGTGGAGTTCCAGTGGCTTCCCAGATGGTTTCCTCTCGGGACAGTCCTCTTTAGCAATTTTGGTTGGTGTCCTCTTTGGTAAGGCCCACATCTGGTCAAAGAAAACACTTGTGTACTTTTTGCCCATACAGATTCTGCGAAGGCAGACCAATTCTAATATAGAAGCAGCTCTCATTCTCTGTACCATCAAAGCAGCTCCCTGTCCCATTTGTCCTTCTTACTCCAGCGGGAGTAAATGTGGAAGGCAGATATGAGTTTACCAGGTCACTTTCACTGTGAGGAGAGGTCCCTTTGAATCTCCTCCCTTTTGACTTGAGTTGAAGAGGAACATCTTCCCTCCCTCCCTTTGGGGTACCTGGTTTCTATAGAATCCCTCTTGCCATGCAAATCTTTCTTATAAATCCCACCCCAAATTCTCACTTGACTCTTTTATATTCTTAATATGGATATAAGTAAAAGACCATTTTAAATTTATACTATACTTGCCAATTTCCTTGGAAAATTCATTTGTTGGTCTTGTCTCTATCTTGCTTTGGTGTCTGATATCTATTCTAATGTCTCAGATGAAACTTTTGCTTTAATAGCCCATGTTACTGGTTTTAGGGGACTTAGAGTCCCTGGGAGACACAATCTTGCAGGCACGCTACACTCAATTGAATTTTTCCCAGCATGATTTTATCTGCTTATTTTTGGAGAACTATCTGTAGGACACAAAAAATTAGGGCAACTATCTTGGAGTCTACGTTAGGAGGATATGGGGGATGGATGGGAAGAATGCAGGAGTGGGGAGAAGGTCTGGAGAGCCAGGTGGTTGTGGAATATCCTACCACATTCCCTGATCTAAAATGATAAATGAAATTACTACATTTACACCAGCCCCATCTCTCCTTCTGCATGCAGACCCTTTATGTCTTTTCTAATTCCAGATGCTCTCAGCTTTTTGACTTGCTATCACAGAGCACAGTATTCAAAGAGGAGAATTTAGTTTGCTGTATTGTAATAGTCTGTAGATTTCTCTTCCCCCTAGACAACAATTTTCTTGAAGGGGGGAACTGTATTATGCTCCTTATTGTATCCCCAGGCCTAGCTGCTTGCCTGGTGCATCGTAAATACTCAATAAGTATTTCCTGAATAAATGATTGAGACAAAGAGGGACACATGTAGGGTGAGATATCCCCCTGGGCTCTGTTTTCTAGAAATGGTTTTGTCTCTGTTTTTCCCCTTTTAGAAGAGTTGGGGTGAGGGAGATAGCAGGCAAGTGGAAAACCATGCTCACCATTGTTTATAACAACCTTTTTCCTGTTAATGTGACTCATCTGTGCCCTATGAATGTTTGTGTAGGAGGAAGCTATAAAATTACTTGTAAACAATTTGACAAATATTGCACTGCATGAATACATATAGCCCTATTTTTTATAAACTGTCTTCCTTGGATTGAAAGGTTCTTTAAGGCTATAATGTCATCTTTCATTATGTGCCAAATTCCTCTTTAGAATTCATTTATTCAGTTGAATAAAATGACATCTATTTTCACCAAACTGGGCTTGGGTGGTTTGGTCTCCTATTTGGGGGGATTATCTTTATTTTTAGTCTTTTATTTGGTATCATAATAAATCTTTTGAAAGGTGCCCCTTTTATTCCTTCTTTTCCTCTACTAAATGCAAAAGAAAATACCAACCCATATATAAAAGGTAGACATTTGTTATCCCTTATGGCAATTTCCCTCTCTTCCAGAGATTAGAGTTTACAGCAGCCCAATAGGATTGTTCTGGAAATGGATTTTCATGTAAAGTATTAACTTATGGTATTATGTGTAGCAAAAGGACAAGGATCAAAATATTATTAAGAGAGAGAAGCTGCATTATTATTATTTCTAATAGGATTAGTATAATAAATGGCCCTTAAAGACCATACATCTGTTCCACTCAATGCTTGCTTTCTGAATTTACCATGAAATGTATTTTACTGATAAGACACAGCATTCGGGTCCATTATTTCTCTAAAAGCCTGGTTAAGAGATTTTAAAGTACAGGATACCACTCCATGGTCTACTGAAAGCAAGAACTTCGATTCTGAAATTGAAGGAAACAAAATATTTATCCCACTGTTAAATATTTTTAGGGCCCTTCCCTTTATTTGGGTTACTAAGTATTGAGCGTTAATTAAGAACACTTTATGTAAGTTTGTCTTTAAACAACATACCTGCTTGTTTTCTGTCAGAAAAAGGACAAATTTAAAGCTTCTCTGATAAAATGTTATGGAAAAATTAAAATGCATAAGTAACAAAATCATGGCACCTCTCAAAACATGGCAGTTTTGCTTTTCTGCTGGTCTAGAGAGAAGTTGGGGTGGAACTGAGTTTGTTATTGAATATGTGTCTCTCCCTGACTCTAACACATATTTTCCAAAGAGGGGTCCCCTGTGTTTTTAATCCTAGCCTAGGATTAAAAGCTTGGTTTCAAATGGAAGTTCTCTTTGCCACAGTGAATCTGAATGTGCCCATCTGTAAGATGAAGATGAAGGATATAGCTCTAATGTGATAGGCTAGAGTGGGGCATGTGGCCCTAATTTTGCCCCATGCTTCCTTTTTTTCTGCTGGCTAGTATGCCTGAAGAGATCAGGCTGTCCTTTAGCCCGGTTGATTATAATTCCTCTTCAGGGACATGCTCTTGGAATAGGAGGTGAGGCAATCCTAGGGACAATAGTGAAAAACATAGACTCCTGACTCACACCTATTAAGTGGAGCTCTCTTTGGACTTCATACATACATTTTAGAGAAAATTAACATTTTGACCAATTTTGAAGTCCCAACCGTAAGTTTATCTGAGGAGTTCTGAAATATATTTGGACCATAGAGTGGGCCATGAAGTGTACTTTAAAAACCACATGGAATACTACTCAGCCATCAAAAACAATGAAATCTTGCCATTTGCAATGATGTGGTTGGAACTGGAGGGTATTATGCTAAGCGAAATAAGTCAATCAGAGGAAGACAATTATGATATTATCTCACTGATCTGTGGAATTTAAGAAACAAAACAGAGGATCATAGGGGAAAAGAGGAAAAATAAAACAAGATGAAATCAGAAAGGGAGACAAACCATAAGGTACTCTTGATCATAGGAAAAAAATGAGGGTTGCTGGAGGGGAGGGGGGATGGGAGGGATGGTGTGGCTGGGTGATGGATATTAAAGAGGGCACATGATGTAATGAGCCCTGGGTGTTATATAAGACTGATGAATCACTGACCTCTACCTCTGAAGCCAGTAATAGATTATATGTTAGTTAATTGAATTTAAATAAAAAACACTATAAGAAACCCCCATATTTACAGACTTGAGGCAATTTGACTTACGGATAACAATTTTGAGGGCTATTTATTATAATGGTCTCCCTCTCCCCAGTAATGTCTACAAACAACCTCTCAGTGATACATTCACTCCTAGCAATACAAAAGACACTAGAGAAACGAATTCTGCAGTGTTACATTCGGAAATTTTCTATGGTTCTTATATACATCAGCAATAGAAATTTTAAGATGGATGGTTCTAAATTTGAATGTAGGAGTAAGAAAAAAATGTGATATTTACTTTAGGGAGATTTGTTTATTTAATTAAAAAGTTTTTTGAAAGATTTTATTTATTTGTCAGAGAGAGAGAGAGAGAGCACAGAGCAGGGCAAGCTGCAGGCAGAGGGAGAAGCAGGCACCCTGCTGAGCAAGGAGCCCGATGTGGGACTTGATCCCAGGACCCTGGGATCATGGCCTAAGCTGAAGGCAGATGTTTAACCAACTGAGCCACCCAGGCACCCCTACTTTAGGGAGACTTAAAAGAGGGGGGAAAAAAAGTACACCCTGAGCCATATTTCACTGTATTATGTTCAATTTTATATATTAAAAAAAGAGTTTGTAAACCTTACATTTTTAACTTATTTTTCTCTCTATTCATGTAACTAATCAGTTTTGGTAATTTTTGGTGTGAAGTAGGTTTCCAAGAGTGAATCCCGCAACTCGTAGCATTATAACTATAGGAGATAAGAGATTAACTTAACTGTTTTGAATTGTGACTATTATTGCTCATGAAGGAATCACTCCTACATTTGAGATCAAAATAGAAAGACAATGGGACTAATAAGAAAGTGGAACGCATCATATCTAAAAGGGAGCATAGGCCAACCATAATTCTAGAAAAGTTATAAATACATATAAATATAACAAGGGATGGTAGAGATGGTTGACATATAAAGAGATCATCAATATAAATTTAGGATTAAGTTATGATGGATAACATGTTAGATCCCATTAGAAAATGGTTAAGTAATAATTGCTTGGATCTGATCTCACTTTGGCTTCTCCCATTATTTTCTGTTCAGCCAATTTCCTATAGTAAATGAGAAGGAACCCAAAAGAGGAAAATTTTACTGTGTTATGGTTGGGAAGGTGTCCGGTAAATAATAAGAATTTTGGTACAGAAGCCCCAGATTTCTTATATGTTGCAGTGTCTTGACTGAATAATATATTTTCTTATTTCATTTAACTGCAAAGATAGTCCTTGCCAAAGTTTAGGTGTTTCTTGTAAATTACTAATGTGGCAAAGGAAGCAGCCTCTCTCTATTTTGTGCTCTGACCTATCTTCTAATCCCAAACTTCAAAAACCATTTATTCTATAATTAATAGAAATATACAATTCAAGATCATATTTGTTGCCATGAAATTTCTCCACAATTTTGAACTGCAAGATGCCGAGATATTATTTAGTATTTTCTATCCTTTTGTTTCCAAAGCTGTGCCTTTGTAATCCTAATACCTAAAGAATAAAATGTATATATATGTTTTTTGACTCTATCTGATTGACAGATGAATTATATGTAACCAAGAGCTATATATGGAGTTAGACTTCCTCTGAGAAGTCTTTTGGGAGATAGACATAGCTGATACTAGTCATGATTATTTCCTTACTTGTCACTGTACTTTTTTGGTAGAACATTTCAGTGAAAACTCTTAATAAGAAAAATAACAGAGTATATGGATAGAGGGTACATACCTCAATATCGTAAAAGCCATCTGTGAAAAACCCACAGCGAATATCATTCTCAATGGGGAAAAACTGAGAGCTTCCCCCCTAAGGTCAGGAATGCGGCAGGGATGTCCACTATCACCACTGCTATTCAACATAGTACTAGAAGTCCTAGCCACAGCAATCAGACAACAAAAAGAAATAAAAGGCATCCAAATCGGCAAAGAAGAAGTCAAACTCTCACTCTTTGCAGATGATATGATACTTTATGTGGAAAACCCCAAAGACTCCACCCCAAAACTGCTAGAACTCATATAGGAATTCAGTAAAGTGGCAGGATATAAAATCAATGCACAGAAATCAGTGGCATTCCTATACACCAACAACAAGACAGAAGAAAGAGAAATTAAGGAGTCGATCCCATTTACAATTGCACCCAAAACCATACGATACCTAGGAATAAATCTAACCAAAGAGGCAAAGAATCTGTACTCAGAAAACTACTCATGAAAGAAATAGAAGAAGACACAAAGAGATGGAAAACATTCCATGCTCATGGATTGGAAGAAAAAATATTGTGAAGATGTCAATGCTACCTAGAGCAATGTACACATTTAATGCAATCCCTATCAAAATACCATCAACTTTTTTCAAAGAAATGGAACAAATAATCCTAAAATTTGTATGGAACCAGAAAAGACCCCGAATAGCCAGAGGAATGTTGAAAAAGAAAAGCAAAGCTGGTGGCATCACAATTCCGGATTTCAAGCTCTATTACAAAGCTGTCATCATCAAGATAGTATGGTACTGGCATAAAAAGAGACCCATAGATCAATGGAACAGAATAGAAAGACCAGAAATGGACCCTCAACTCTACGGTCAACTCATCTTCGACAAAGCAGGAAAGAATGTCCAGTGGAAAAAAGACAGCCTCTTCAACAAATGGTGTTGGGAAAATTGGACAGCCACATGCAGAAGAATGAAACTGGACCATTTCCTTACACCACACACAAAAATAGACTCAAAATGGTTGAAAGACCTCAATGTGAGACAGGAGTCCATCAAAATCCTAAAGGATAACACAGGCAGCAACCTCTTTGACCTCAGCCGCAGCAATTTCTTCCTAGAAACATCGCCAAAGGCAAGGGAAGCAAGGGCAAAAATGAACTATTGGGACTTCATCAAGATAAAAAACTTTTGCACAGAAAGGAAACAGTCAACAAAACCAAAAGACAACTGAGAATGGGAGAAGATATTTGACATATCACATAAAGGGCTAGTACCAAGATCTATAAAGAACTTATCAAACTCAACACCCAAAGAACAAATGATCCAATCAAGAAATGGGCAGAAGACATGAACAGACATTTCTGCAAAGAAGACATCCAAATGGCCGACAGACACATGAAAAAGTGCTCAATATCTCTCGGTATCAGGGAAATCCAAATGAAAACTTCAATGAGATACCACCTCACACCAGTCAGAATGGGTAAAATTAACAAGTCAGGAAATGACAGATGTTGGCGAGGATGTGGAGAAAGGAGAACCCTCCTACACTGTTGGTGGGAATGCAAGCTGGTGCAGCGACTCTGGAGAACAGTTTGGAGATTCCTCAAAAAGTTGAAAGTAGAGCTACAATACGATCCAGCAATTGCACTACTGGGTATTTACTCCAAAGATAGAAATGTAGGGATCCGAAGGGGTACGTGCACCCCAATGTTTATAGCAGGAATGTCCACAATAGCCAAACTATGGAAAGAGCCAAGATGTCCATCAACAGATGAATGGATAAAGAAGATGTGGTTTACATAAAATGGATTATTGTGCAGCCATCAAAAAAACTGAAATCTTGCCTTTTGCAATAACGTGGATGGAACTAGAGGGTATTATGCTAAGTGAAATAAGTCAATCAGAGAAAGACATGTATCATATGATCTCACTGATATGAGGAATTCTTAATCTCAAGAAACAAACTGAGGGTTGTGGGAGTGGTGGGGGGTGGGAGAGATGGGGTGGCTGGGTGATAGACATTGGGGAGGGTATGTGCTATGGTGAGTGCTGTGAATTGTGTAAGACTGATGAATCACAGACCTGTACTTCGGAAGCAAATAATACATTATATGTTAAAAAAAAAAAAAAATAGTAGGAAGGGAAAAATGAAGGGGGGAAATCGGAGGGGGAGACAAACCATGAGAGACTATGGACTCTGAGAAACAAACTGAGGGTTCTAGAGGGGAGGGGGATGGGGGGATGGGTTAGCCCGGTGATGGGTATTAAGGAGGGAACGTACTGCATGGAGCACTGGGTGTTATACGCAAACAATGAATCATGGAGGGCGCCTGGGTGGCTCAGTTGGTTAAGCGACTGCCTTCGGCTCAGGTCATGATCCTGGAGTCCCTGGATCAAGTCCCAAGTCGGGCTCCCTGCTCAGCAGGGAGTCTGCCTTTCTCTCTGACCCTCCCCCCTCTCATGCTCTCTATCTCATTCTTTCTCTCAAATAAATAAATAAAATCTTAAAAAAAAACCAAACAAACCAATGAATCATGGAACATTACATCAAAAACTAATGATGTAATGTATGGTGATTAACATAACATAATAAAATTAAATTAAAAAAAGGAAAAATAACAGGTAGTTTTTTTTTTTTTTTTAATCCATCAAATTCTAGATTGTTAGGGAGTTAGGAGAAATAAATTTAGGTCCACTATCTCATTTGACACTTGAATGGTAGGTCTCATACTTTTGGGAGAAAAGTCTTTGTGTGTGTATATGAAATGCATCTCACAACTCCCTCAGTTAATTTGGAATTTGATGGATTAAGAAAATACTATCTGTTGTTTCTCTTATTAAGAGTTTCCATAGGGCGCCTGGGTGGCTCAGTTGGTTAAGCGACTGCCTTCGGCTCAGGTCATGATCCTGGAGTCCCTGGATCGAGTCCCGCATCGGGCTCCCTGCTCGGCAGGGAGTCTGCTTCCCCCTCTGACCCTCCCAACCCTCCCCCCTCTCATGTGCTCTCTCTCTCAGTCTCTCTCTCTCAAATAAATAAATAAAATCTTTAAAAAAAAAAAAGAGTTTCCATAAAAATATTTCTACCAAGAAAAAAAAAAAGTGAAAAGGAAGGAAATAATCATTACTAGGATCAGCTGTGTCTAGCTTGATCGGCTATGTTTAGCTCCCAAGAATGTAAGCTAAAATACATACATATGCACATACTGACATTTACACATAAGATGCCTGCTGAAGACATTGCTACACAGTTCTAATATATTAAGATTCTGGCTTTATTTGCCTATTTCAAGTAAATTAATGTAGAATTGCATCTAAATTGTGTTTTATTCCTAAACTACTATGAAGGGAGATGTTGGATGGAGTCTTAAAATGGGATAATCTGAGATACTACAGAAACAAACAAACAAAAAACAACTCTGGAGTTACTAGATAGTAACTGTTTAGGGACAGTATTGTTAAAAATGTTTTAATATTTAAGAAAGGAAAAGGTTCAGAAGATTTAAAAATCTCACACACATTTTACTGTAGCTTATGTATGTGTTCTAATGGTAATTTCATAATTATTTTCAAATAATTCTAAGGTATCTTACAGTATTAAAAAAGGACCTCCATAAAAAGTGTTTCATCTTCTACTTCACTCAAAATAAATTTTTCCTCCTTTTTATTTAAATTCCCAGTGTTTCATTGTTGTAATGCTTCAGTTTGTGTTACCTCTTGAAGGGCTTCATGATCCTATAATTGGGACTAAGTAGGAACTAAATGCACCTGAGCTTAATGGTTGCTGCTCACCAACTACATAATTATTGTCAGGGAGGCTAAAAATGCAGAATGTCTGTCAGATATAAAAGAAGTACACAGGGGAGCAGCGGTGGGGAAGATGGGAATCACAGCTGGAGGTAATGATTAGTCTGAGTGTCTTGCTATAGCAAACATAGCATTTGGAAATTCATGAACATTCCTTTTAAATGCTCAAAAGTCTTTGCAAAACAAACCATACATTAACTAAAACACTTATGACTGCACTACCTACACACTAAGCCACCAGTAATTTGGGCGAAGGTTCTTTCTATGCAAACATCAAAGAAAGAACCCAGAATCTTTTATTTCAGAATTGGCTTTGGTGACAAATACGTTTGACATAAATAATACAGATATCTCCACTTCTCTGACACGAAGCCTGCAGTGCCGTACCACATAATTTTCCTAAGAAATAGTTAATGTTTCCCGTGTGATAAACATCCAGTAATAATAATAAAGTGGCCATCTTTTGCTAAATAATGCTCAGTACCTGAGCCTTAACTTTCTGGACTCTCTCCTGCAAAAAATGTAAGAAAATCAATCACCCAGACTCCTTCTTTAAAAATCCATTTGAGTTAGGAAGCCCCTTTTTGAGGGAGAGTTATTAGCCCCCTGGCTTATTCAGTAAGAAGGGAGGTTGTCTGACAACCATTCAAGTCCTCATGCTTCTCTACTCTTCCAATGCCGCCATGAGCCACTGTTCACTGTGATGTGGACCACCCCACTGCCCCCTGGAACATAGGAAGACACCCCCCCCACCAACTGGTAGCAATTAAGGATATAGCTGGACAAACCACAATTTCCTTTACTTCTCTGACTCCTGATAAGTGGTTAGTGTCTATTTTCTGAACGAATGAAGGAATGGATATCCTTTGTTTTTCAAAATAGAACCACACAGTGCTACCGAGTTTCACTGAAGAGGTGTGAATTTTTGGCCTTTTTTGTTCACTTAGCAACTCTTTTATAATTACAGTCCTAAGACCTGTCCGCCTGAGAAATGGGAGTCTGTTGCAAATCTCTCTACCCCATTATAGTCACAAATACCCTGCAGAGTCTTGGGACATACTGTTTTTTGTCCTGTAGTGAAGATTACATTCTGCAGAAAGGGCTGTGGGTAATGGTGGTGCAAAGATGAAGAGCTCTTCTTCAACTATTCGCCATTATTTTCCAAGATAAATGTTTATTACAATAAATATCAATGCAATCTTTATTTTCGGTTGTTGGCAATTCTGATAATGGTGTAAGAAAATGAGGGGGGGCGGTGATGAAGGGAAAATCAGTCTATTGAATGTCTCTATTCTTCATCAAGATACTGTTGTCCCTGGGAGGCATAGATTTCCTATTTCTCCTTTCCAGAGGCGTACATGAGATTACAAAAAGGAACTTGCAGGATCCTTAGGTTGGTGACTTACAGAGTAAGGATTGGATCGCAGGAGTGCCTAGTTCGAACCGGTGTTCTTCCCATAATATAGCACTTCTCCAAATCTTGAGGGAGTGAGGGAAGCAGGAATCATTTGGAGCATAAGGGTAGTGACTGCACATGCCTGTGTGGGAAGCCTGGGGGGGATTTGAGGTGGCAGTTTTCAAGGACTTAACATCTTGGGTACATGGAAGGGTGGTGTGGCTCTGGCCAGAGAAGGTCTTGCAAACTGAGCTGTTGTACTATTGTTCTGATGTCAGATGATTTTCCACCAAAACCATTTGTAGAAGTCTTTGGAGTGTTGTGGTTTCCTGGCATCAGGTTAGAATGGTAAAACTCAAGTTTGAGATAAAACCCATTTTGTGGAGCTGTGAAGATCAATTAAAACATTTGAGAGGAAATATGAAACACATAAGGAGCCAGTGAAATACTGTTCTGTTAGTTTTGCACTAGTTTAGAAGGCTGCAGATCAAAGTCCACTCAGTTTGAGCCTCTTTTCAGAATACATATCAGATATTAGAAATCATTTGAGGTAAGTGTTTTCCTAAGACTGTCCTAAGGAGGTTATTTCCATGTTAGGCAAGTATGTGTTATGGGCTGCATGGTTACACATGTTTGGGAAGCACGGAGTTAAATGCAGTTTCCAGAGAGGCTACAGTTTGCTAAAGTATACTCTCCCAGGATAGAAAGCATTGTTTACCAGAATTCTTTGAACCTGAATCCTTTACACTTAAAGAATCGCTAAAGAAATGAGTGGCTTCCAAAAGGAGTAGCACTTCATGTCACATATTCAAAACATTAAAATCTCAATTTATAGATTATTATCCCCTGGAAACACACCGTGGCCCTTTACTGATATCAAAACTTTACTGATTAATATTTTACTATATAGATGGTGTGGCCTCTTTCATCTCTAAACTTAGCAGAACCCTTTCTAAATAGCCTTCTGTAAGTTGCTGACTTAAGATTACAAAGTCAACTTTCCCTCTGCTGCTGAGAGAGGTGTCCTCGTTATTGCTGCCGTGGGTGGAGGTTTGAGGTTGTACTCCTGTACACAAGGAATCCTGCTTCTGGTGTGGTAAGGAACTGGAGTGTGGAGTCTCCAGCTTTTGGTTGAAAAAGGCTCCCCTTTCTCCTCTATATTACAGGTTTTATAAATAGCATCATCTTTTAAAAATTTCTGACAATGCAGTTGGTTATTCAATACCACACTACACCCCTACCTTGAAAAATGCCATTTGATTCTAATGAAATTGGTTTTCAAATAAAAAAAACAACAACCCAGAATATGTAAGTTATTTGCTCAAACAAGACAGAAGCCGGCATCTCTGCTGGGGACTAAGTTACCACTTTTGAGGGACCATAAGAACTCTCCTTAATTTCTGTGCTCTTTCCAAAAGAAAATTAATATCCTTATGACTTAAAGAAGAAAGTGAACCTAGAGCTCAAAGGATGAAATCATTATCTTTGATAGGCTGCAAATATCCAAGCTGAAATTTGCCCAAATATGAATATCTGAGCTGAAAAAGAAAAGCCTTATCTCTGGAGGATTATGGGAAAAAAAATTTTTTTTATGTGCCTCCCCCAAAGTTCTACCACCATAATACAATGCAAAAAAAAAAATGATATTGTATATTGGACAGACTTCTGAAGGACATACCTTTATTTATTTGTTTATTTATTTTTTTAAGATTTTATTTATTTGAGAGAGTAAGAGAGCTAGCACAAGCCTGGGGAGAGGCAGAGGGAGAGAAAGAAGCAGACTCCTTGCTGAACAGAGAGCACAACAACATGGAACTCTGTTCCAGGACCCCAGGATCATGATCTGAGCCTAAGGCAGACACTTAACTGACTGGGCTACCCAGGCACCCCTGAAGGACATACCTTTAAATTAGAACTGAAGCCTGCCTACCTATTCCCTCTTTTTATCAGTTGATTATTCATGTCCATTTCATTATCCCAGCACTGATGTCCTTTACATCAGGAGCATTGTTGAGATTGAGCTCTAAGGGACATCTGCCAGCTAAGTGGATCTTCTGACTCTGATGCTAGAACATCTGATGACACAGATGAAAAATTTCCCAAATATTCTCAGCCTAGTAACACTAGGAAAGGATGTTCCATTGAAGTATTCTCTGAGGGCAGGAGTTAGGTGTCTAATTTTAGGACTTACTGCTTGATTCTGTGAGAAGACATTCTTCCAAAATTTACCTTCTCCAGTGTCAACCCTTCTCAAGTCAAGAGGTTTTCTTTTGTGACCATAGGACCACCTTTCTTCCAGAGGTACACCACGGCAGCCCTCTTTCTCTCCTCCCTATCCACACTCTCATTTGTTTCATGCATTCACTCATCACACATTTATTGAGAAGTTGTTTGCTTTTCTGGTACTGTTTCTGGCTAAGAGAAAATGTTTGAAATTAAGAGAAGAAATTTTAGGGGAAAAACAATTTCCATCACAATGAATCATGGAAACCTCTGCTGTTTCAAGCTCATCCCCATCCATAGTGAAAGTTCATTCAGCTTTAGCTCTTATCATTAGTACTTGAATTCTGGCTTCCTAATGCAGGACGTTAACCCTTTACATATTGAAATAGTATATATTGAATAACCCTTTACATATTGAAATTTACTATTTCAGGTGTAGCTATATTTCACTCTTTTATGTGTGTCAAAGATATCCACACCTATAAGGTTTCTCTTACAGATCAAGAGGCAGGTCTTAATTCATACATCCCTCCAGTTTTCCTAACCTGCCATATTAAGAAATAGAAAATCTCAAGTTCTTCCACAATGAGATAAATAATGCTATTTAGCTCCTTCTTCACAACCCATGCTTCATCTCCTTTACAAACTGGGCTGTGCGATATAATCCTAAAACATAAATTATATTTTATGGATTTATACATGGTGCTCTCATTTGCCCAGGTATCTACAGATGCACAACACTAATACCAATAGTAGATTTAAACCTTAAAAATATACTTATTAGAGGAGAAAAACTCCTAAAACACTGATAGACTTGCACATTCCAATTTTGAGGGTTAAATTAATCTCTTATCCCAAACTCTTATAGACTAGTAAATTAATTCAAGGAAATACTCTATATTATTTATTGATTATGAATATATAAATCATGGGATGGATGTCAGTCATAAGAATTTAAACATTTTAATAGGTTACTATATTTTATTTGAAATATAAATTTTTTAATATATGTTTTTATAATATATAATATGTATGTATAATATGTATAATATATGTTTTCTATAATATATAATTAATATAAGATTTTTTTTTTTTTTTAAAGATTTTATTTATTTAACAGAGAGAGACATAGCAAGAGCAGGAACACAAGCAGGGGGTGTGGGAGAGGGAGAAGCAGGCTTCCCACAGAGCGGGAAGCCCGATGTGGGACTCGATCCTAGGACCCTGGGATCATGACCTGAGCCGAAGGCAGACGCTTAACGACTGAGCCACCCAGGCGCCCAATATAAGATGTTTTTTATAACTTTTAAAATATAAATATAAATGCTGAAATGTTCATGTTCTAAGTAAGCACAGTGAAATCTATACCTGTATTCCTTGATTCACTTTTCCTTTTGGGTTATAGCTAAAAGTTTATGATCTTTACATTCAAATAGACTTTAAACATTGTCTCTCAATTCTACTACATTTCACTGGATAACTCCTCCTTCCCCCTTTTTGGATTTTCAAAAGGAATATATTTCTATTGAGGTGAATTTTTTTTAATACACAGATCTTACATGTATAATTCAGTGAGTTTTGACAAATGTTTACATCCATGTAAACACCATCTCAACTAGAAAATTCTAATTTATTTTTTAAAAGATTTTTATTTATTTGTCAGAGAGAGAACACAAGCAGAGGGAGTGGCAGGCAGAGGGAGAAGCAGGCTCCCCACTGAGCAAGGAACCTGATGTGGGACTCAATCCCAGGACTCTGGGATCATGACCTGAGCTGAAAGTAGATGCTTAACAAACTGAGCCACTCACGCGTCCGTCAACCAGAAAATCCTTCCCCCAACTTCTAATTTATCTTTCCTTTCATAGGCAATCACAGTTATGATTTCTATAGGTATGAATTATTTTTGTTTGCTCTTGAATGTTGTATAAATGGAGTCATAAAATCATTCTTTCATTTGACTTCTTTTGTATACTACCTGTTTATGAGATTCAAGCATGTTATTGCATATATCACTAGTTAATTCTTATTACTGATGAACATTCTATTAAATAAATATACCATAATTTGTTTCTTCTGCTCCTGTTGATGGATTTTTGGATTGTTTCCAGTTTCTTATTATTATGAATAAATCTACCCTGAACATTTCTTCTGCAGGTCCTTGGGTTTAAGTATTTGGAATTGTTGGGTTCTACGTTAGGTATAATTTTAACATGATAAGACATTGACAATTTACCAAATTGGTTGAATCATATTGCACTCCCACTTGAATGTAGTAGAGTTCCACTTGCTTCACGTCTTTGCCAATATTTGGTGTTGATGTGCAAAGTGGTTTATCACTGTGAATTTAATTTCCGTTTTCCTAATGATTTAAGATGTTTTACATCTTTTCATGTGCTTATTGAACATTCTGTACCTTATTTTTGTAAAGTATCTGTTCAAGTCTTTTACCTATGTTTAAATTGTGTTTTATTATTCAATTGTAAGTGTTCTGCTCTGGATGCAAATACCGGGACACTGGGTTGAGAATGTATTCTCCAGTCTGTGCTTTTTTTTATCTTTCTTAAGAGTATCATTTGATAAGCAGTTTTTAATTTGATGAAATTCAGATTACATATTTTTCATTTATCTTTAGTGTTTTTGATCCTCACTGAGAAATCACTGCCTACTTCAGGATTATTAAAATGTTCTGTTTTCCACTTGAAGCTTTACAACTTCAGCATTTTAAAAATTAAAGTATAGTTGACACCCATTATGTTAGTATCAGTTTAAGTTTATACATTTTGGTTTTTAGATTTTAAATTGCTCGTCATGTTAGTGATCATCTGGACATCATGGTATGACATTGGGGGAAATTTTTTTCCCCCATACACATATCTAGTACCACCACCATTTGTTAAAAAAAGATCTTCCTTTACTTCTTTGAATTGCTTTGGTGTCCTTGTTAAATATCAGTTGACCATATATATATGAGTTGATCTCTGGCTTCTTTTCTGTTCCATTGACCCATTTGTCTATTCCTGTGCCCATATTGCACTGTCTTTTCCACTGTAGTTTTATAGCAAGTACTGAAACCTGATAGTAAAAACAAAACAAAACAAGAAACAGAAAAACTCTAACTTCATTAATATTTTTCAAGGTTTGGTTTTTTTGTTTTGATTTTGCCGTTCTAAATCCATTGACTTCTGTATAGTCAACTTACAGATTTCAGCTAAAAAATCACCGGAATTTTGTTTGATTGCATTACATCTATAGGTTTTAATTTGGAAATAAATGCCTTCTTAATAATATTGATTCCTCTGAGCTATGAACATGGTAGAACTCTCTATTCATTTAAGTATTTTTAAATTTGTTTCAGCAGTGTTTTGTAGTTCTTGGTGTGAAGATCTTATCTGTTGCTTGTTAAATTTTTTCTAGCATTTTGCTTTTTGATGCTATTGTAAATGGTATTGTTTGCTTAATTTCATTTCTATTTGAAGTTAGTGTATAGAAATATAATTGGTTTTTGTAAATTGACCTATAAAAAGGTCACCTTACTAAATTCACTTACTAGTGCTGATACCTTTTTCTTTGATTATTTGGGATTTTTAAAAATATAATCATGTCATTTCTGAATAAAACCAGGCTGGAACTTCAGTACAATGTTGAATAGAAGTGGTGACAGTAGATATCCTTGCCTTGTTCCCAATCTTAGGGAAAGAGTGTCAGTTATTAACCAAATAAGTATGAATGTTAGGTGTAGGTTAAGGATGCTTTTTATCAGTTTGAGAAGTTCTCTTCTATTCTTAATTGTTTATGATTTTTATTATGAATAGATGTTGTTTTTTCTTAAATGCTCTTCCTGTATCTATGACGATAACATGGCTTTTCTTTTCTTAAAACTCTGTTAATGCGGTGAATTACTTAATGATTCTTGTCTTCCTGGGAGAAGTCCCACCTGGTCATTGTGTACATTATTTATTTGTATTTCTGGACTTCTTTTGCTAACATTTTCTTAAGACTTTTTTTCATCTATGTGCAAAATTATAGGTAAATAATTTTTCTTGTATTTACTTTTGTCAGCCTTCGGTGGACGCTTGTCTTATAAAATGAGTCAGGGAAAGTCACTTCCTTCTTTATTTTCTGAAACAGTTCAAGTAAGATTGTTATTATTTCTTTCTCAAATGTTTAATACAATTCACCAGTGAAATTATCAGGACTTAGAGTTTGTTTATTGGAAGAGTTTTGACTACAAATTCAATTTCTTTGGTGAATATAAGGATATGTATATGTACATGTATTATTATATATTAACATATTATTTTACATATGATATATAAAAATCCCCACACATATATATTTCATATCAGTTTTGTCAAGTTGTGCTTTTCAATACATTTTTTAATCTAACTTTTTAAATTTGTTGGCATAATGTTTTATATGAAATGACCTTATTGACCCTTTAATGTTTATATGATTTGTAGTAATGCCCCTTCTTTTATTTTTCCTATTGGTAATTTGTGTTTTCTTTTTTATCTTGATTGGTCTTCCTAGGTATTTGTTAATTGTATTAATCATTCAAAAAACCCACTTTTGTATTTGTTAACTGTATGAATTTTCTACTGCTGTCATAACAAATTATTAGAGTAGCTTAAACTATTTATTTATTTGTTTGTTTTCTCACAGTATTCATGTGTCAGAATTCTGGGTCCAGCACGGCTCAGCTGGTTCTCAGCTTCATCTCACAAGGACAAAATCGAGGTGTTGGCAGGACCGTGCTCCTTTTTGGAGGCTCTGGGAAAGAATCCACTCCTAAGGTCCTTCAGGTTGTTGGCAGAATTAGGTCCTTGGTACAGCTGAGGTCCTTTTGCTTCTTTGCTGACTGTTACTGGAGCTCTCTCAGCTCCTAAGGGTGTCGGAATTTCTTGCATATTGCCCTCTTTATTTTAGATCAGCAATGACATGTCCAGTTAGGCTTCTTTTCAGACTTCCAGGCTCTCTGGCTTCCCCACTGCCACATCTCTCTGGCTGTAGTTGGAGAAAGTTCTCTGCTTTTAAGGGCTCATGTAATAGTTGGGCCTGCCTGGATAACCCAGGATTAGCTCTCTGTTTTAAGGTCCAGGATCTTAATCTCACTTGCAAAATTCCTTTTGCTACATAAGCCAACACATTCACAGGTTTCAGGGATTAGGGCATAGACATCTTTGTGGGAGGGCATTCTTTTTACTATAGTCAATTTTCTCTCTTGTTTTATATTTAATTGGTTTCTGCTCTTATTTTTATTGTTTTTTCTTCATAATTTGTTCCATTTTTAATTAGCTTCTTAAGATAGAAACTTAGATCATTGATTTTAAATCTGTCTTCTTTTTCAATGTAGGCATTTAAAGCTATACATTTTCCTCTGCTTTAGCTGCATCCCACAAATTTTGATCTTTATTTTCATTATTCAGTTCAACATATTTTCTAATTTTCTTTTGATTTCTTCTTTGATCTGTAATTTTTATAAATGATAAGTGTTATTTAATTTTTTGATATTTGCTTTGTCAGCTATTTATTATTGATTGCTTATTTAATTTGGTCAGAGCACCTTCTATCCAATATTTCAACCTTTTGAAATTTATTGTGGTATTTTATTGCAAAACATGATTTATCTGATGTGTGCTGGTTGTCCAACAATGGAGTCCAGATCAGAAGATAATTATTGTCTAATTTATAATAGCTGACATCAGTGCAAAAAGTATTTATTCCTTTGGTAACTATGTATTAGATAGTACCGTTACCATTCACATTTAAGCTTGTTAAGTAGTGAATTACATGAGTAAAATGAGTGTTAATCATGACAAAAAATGAGAAATTTTAAAGTATTCTTCGTTTCTTTCTTATGCCCTTCAAAATAGGGTGGGACAGCCGGAGAGTGAGAATGTCACAATTTTTCACAAAGGGCCTCCTTGTCGGGGTACCTCTAGGTTAGTAAATCTCAACTAGAGCTGGTACTACCCCCAGGAAGTGTTGGGAATGTGTAGGGGCGTTTGGTTACAATATCAGAGGAGGCCACTGGTATTTTAGAAGATGAGTAACAGGAATTCTAAACATCCTGAAATGCACTGAACCATTCCACACAATAAAGAATTGAAACTAAGTATACTATATGTTGGCTAATTGAAAATAAATAAAAAAGTTAAAAAAAAAAAAAAAAAGAATTGTCCTCTCCAAAATACCACTAGTGCCCCTGTTGAAATACAAGGTGGGGGTAGTTTTGACCTTTCTTTGAAACTTCCAGTGTACTTAGTCCAATATTTTGCACTCTCGTTATTGGCTATTATATTTTGTGTTATATTTTTAAAATAATGAATGTATAAATACATGAACTATTCAAAATACTTGCATAACGTGTTATAAAACACACAGGAATTTATGTCAATGACCCAGTAGGAATATAAAGATTTCATTTTGGTTGGCCATTCAATAATTTATAGTCTGAACCAATCCTTCCACCCACTCAATGCCCTGTTTAAAATGAATTGTTTCTCTTCATTGTAAAGATGGTCTAGATCCTTTTTATTTAAGAATGGTGAATGCATTGTAAATTAATGCTGGCCTTACTCAATATAGCAAAAAATATAATAGAATTACCGGATTCTTTTTATTCTTGTGAAATTGCTATGTAGTCAGTTGTATGGCCTAATATTCCATTAGCCAAATTATTCTTAGTGTCTGTATTCATTAAATAGAAGAAAGAAGGCTTAATCTGCTTTGCTTCTCTTCTCCACATTAGTCTTATACTAAAAATATAATATGCCCTTGGATATTTTTTTCTAAATTATAAGTTTTCCTTACACAAGGATACAGAGTAATCTATGTGGGAAAGTGCATAGGCTTTTAAAATTGTTTAACTCCTATATTCATCTGTTTTAGTTCAACTATCAAATGTTGCATTTCTACAATATTATAGATGTTCTTCTATGTAATGGAGGAATACCTACTATGAAGAGAGTTTCTGTCTAAGGCATGAGAGTTTAACGGGGAAGATAGGCAGTTAAGTATGATAACATGACACATGTTCTGTGACAAGAGGAGGTTCACCTCATAAATGAGGTCCAAGGGTGAGAGTAGACAGTTCTACCTGTGTGTGTGTGTGTGTGTGTGTGTGTAGTGACGGAGTGGAGACAGTTTTGGGAAGTATATCAGTGAGATGATGACTCTTGAGCTAGATCTTGAAAGATGAGTGGATATTAAATAGGCAGGCAAAGGGAAAGGAGAAGAGAAAGAGGAAATAACTAAGCAAAGGCAAAGAAGTAAAAAGCAGTGAGGTACTTTTATGTATCTGGAGCCCATTTATCAGATCAATATAATGGTCATGGGGAGATATGGCTGTAGAAATGGGTTGACAACACCCTGTACACCATGCTATGAAGTGTAAAATGTATACCATAAGCTATCCAGTGGTTCTCAAAGTGTGATTTCAGTCTATAATCAACACCACCACCTGGGAACTTGTTAGTGATGCCTGTTTTCAGGCCACCCCAGTCCTACTGATTCAGAAATTCTGTGGGTAGGGCTCAACAATCTGTTTCAACAAACCATTTAGGTGATCAGTGCCTGCTAAAGTTTGAGAACCACTGGGCTAAGAGAACCTCCAAATGGCATTAAACTGGTGATAATATGTTCAAGTCCGTGTTTAAAAAAAAAAAATTATTTTAGTGAAGATTTGATTAGAGGAAGATAAAATGAGCAGGGAGACCATTTAAGATCACATGGTCAAGAGACCAGGAAGGCATGCCCATATGAAATACCAGGAAGGGAAGAGAGAGAGAGATGGAGAAGTTACAAACAGTATTTAAGGAGGTCAAATCAATGGGATTTGATTAAAAAAAAAGAGAAGACCCTGATATCTGCCATACTTCTCTTTCATGACTTGATGGTGGAAAGTGGTGCCATTCATAAGGTGGGGAGTACAGAAGGGGTAAGGAACATTCTGTTTTGAATATGTTGAGGTTGAATTTTCTGTAGCACAGTTGAGCAAAATATTGAAGAGACAGTTGGGTATATAAGCATGGAGTTCTAGAAGGAGGTCTAGGCTGAAAATAGAGATGAGGAAGTCTAGATATTCTAGGTAACTGACAGCATATGAGTAAGGAAGTGCAATGGATAAAAACAGAAGATGAGCCAGTGTAATGCTTCAGGGCCATTTATGGGCTAGATAGAAAAGAAAGCACCTTCCCCTGTGACTAAGAATAAGTGGCCCACTATTTGGTGTGTTGGAGGAGCACCAGGAGAGTATGTGATGCTGGAGACCAAAGGAGGAGAGAATTCCAGAAGGAACATATTGGTCAGTGGTGATGTAGTATGGAAAGCTGAAAGCTCAGAAACTTTTCATTTTGATTTTAGGGGATCATTGGCTGCTTTGGTCAGGACAGTTTCTCTGGCCCAGAGGATGGTTTTTCTTGAATCTCTGGTCCAGCAGGGACAGTAGACTCCCTGTTTTAGAAAAAGGTCCCTGTCTCATATATTTCTAAAATAACTGGAGTGGTTATGAAGGCAATGTTCAGCATCATGTGAAGTAGCCCACTGAACCAATTAGAGAAGTCATATTCTTACAAGAGGATATAATTGCTTCCAGATAGAAGCAAGTGGAATGGAGGTACTAGAAACTGAGATGAGGGCATGAATGAGACCTACATCCTCAGCAGGCAGAGCTAACATTATAGCAGAGTTAACAGAAGACATTAAAGCACCTCTGTCCTTGAGTCTCAACAAGGAGATGTGAGAGGCCCCTAGGGGCTGGGGCCTCAAGCTGGTAACAGGAAAAGGTGACATCTACATATAGAGAAGGGTGTTTAGAAGGATAAGCAGGAATAATCACTTTTTCATTTGTCTGTCTTCCTCCCACTGAGCAAAGGTAGGACTTTGATCCCTTCCCTAAGATGAGTCCAAAACTGTGAGGTAAAGATTATACAGTTCCTCTGTTCTCTGATGTTGACTTCTGCACTATCCTGGATGTTTAGCTTTAACCTTGAATTAGATCTGAAAATTTCATTCTAGTCTAAGCCTGAAAGACTTGCATAACTGGAAAACCTGGGTGGCCAGGAACTTGGGGCCTTGCTGGACTCTTGCTCCTCCTGCCCCATGGTCATTAGCTGGAGTGAAATGGTATTTCTAAAGATTTTTTTTTTAACACACACCATGAAAATTTACTTAGCTTTAATTTTTGAAGTAAATGTTCTAAATAAACACTTCCCATTGACCACCATATGAAAATCATTAATTTTAAAGTGCCTTTTTACCCTGTGATAGCCTGTCTCCTACTGCCCTCACCCCACACAAGGGCATGAATCAAGTCAATTAATAACCTGAGACAAAATAAAATATTCTAAGACTGTCTCTAGCTTTTTATTTTTAGGACGGGGTTGGAATGAAACTTGCCCCTAGAGTTTGGGAGAATTAGTTCATGAAACCCAATAGCATTAAACACTTAATTGGCTTCTGGTCTAATTCTGGGTGTCTGAGACAGATTCTGTTTAATAATTTAGGCTCCATTATTTTAGGATTGAATTGCAATAACCTTTGAATATCTGGGGTATGTATTTCCTAGGAAATTCCTGTATCTCTCAGCTTCAAACATTCATTCTTGTCATATCATATGGCTCGCATTTGACAATAAATCATCATTTCCATTTGTGACATGTCCCCTGCTATTTCTCTTTTACTAGCGTAAGTGGAAATATCCAAGCACAAGCCACACAATTTATTCCTCCTCTTAAGAAATTACTATTATAGTGGAAAAATCATATTAATTTATGATTGTAAAGAGAGTATTTGAATTATAGAGAAGTTTGTGGGAAAGAATCCAGAAGAAATTCTACTAAGTTTCTTTTTGGCCAAGAAATTAGTAACAAAGAGGATTTATTTGTAGAAAAGAGTTTTGCATATTTCTAAAATCATTTAAATTCTTATGAAGCCAATTTGCATGTGGAATCACAATCTTAAAATATATATCTCCATTTTAAAGAATGTAAATATTATCTGATTTGAAATATATATGGACACACACATATATATATGCCCTTTAGTTTATATTTTGTAATATATATATATCATATGATGTAAATGGGCTCTATAGACAAATAACTGAAATGATTAATGGAATTACTCAGCAATAATACAAATGTTTACTACCATTTAGTTTAATAATATTCTTCCAAAAATTCAATTTAGCCAATAAATATTTTTCTGTTACTTGTAAACAGTAGATTCTATTATTGCAACTTGGGCTATAAACAAAACTGGTATGGTCCCAGCCTTTAATAGGTGGGCAGCTTAATAAGAAAGACAATAAACAAGTAGTTATGAGTGTGATGGGGTGTTGTAAGAGGCAAAAATAGAATGGATAGCACTGTAGACCTACCCTGATTTGGGGGTCAGGGCTTACTGGAGAAAGAAATTTAAGCTTAGACTTGAAGAGTACCTAAGTGGAATAGTTAGAGCTATCTTAGGTATCTCTAAAGCAAGGAGGCGAGGGAGATGATTAGGGATGAGACGCAAACTGGAAAGAGTTGAGTATGACTGGGGCATAGGGTGCCAAACAGAGTGGTGAAAGATGAAGCTTTAGAAGTAGATGGGAGCCAGATGTGAAGGACCATATGGGTTGTGTCAAAGAGATTTGAGTTCATTTAAAGCCTAGGGGAGGAACTTGTGGGGTTGTAAGTAGTGGACATTTGTGATTATATTTGTGTTTTCACAAGGTATCCCTAGATAATGACATGGAGAAGGATTGGAAAAGGGCAAGAGTGGAAGTGGCAGTAGGCCATGACTGTGGTCCCCACAAGGGAAGATGGTTGGCTTGGCTTGGATTGTGGCCGTGGCAGTGGGAATGCAGAAATGTGAATATTCTGAGAGGTAATTAACTATAGAAGCAATGAGTCTTGGTGATTGATTATGTGTGTGTGGTGGGAGCATCACTGAGAAAAAAGGAAGGAGATTCTTATCAAGTTTATGGCTTGAGAAATAGGTGGAAGGCAGTGTTCTTTAGCAAACAGTACAGAATTATTGATGGATTTCAGTGAGAATGAATTCCATTTTCTGTTACGGCATTAAACGACACAACATACAGAAGTAAGCAAATTCAAAATATGTATCATTGTATTATAATCCCCTAAATATTCTTATGTACAATGTAGTGCTTAAGGGCTATTACTTCTGCATAATTTATTTTGAAGGAAAGTATTCACAGAACACTTCATATAAATTAAAATCATTTTTATTGAACTTTCCAGTTAATTATGGAGTATTATATTCTTGCAGTGAGATAAAAGGCCAAAAACAAACACATAATTTTAAGCATAGTTCAAATTATTTAAATTACATGTTCCTATAAATGAATCTTGGGACTCTGTCCCACAGAGCCTTCTCCATTGTCTTTCCTGGCATATCTCCGAATCAACCTCTAGCTGGGGGAAGGAGCAGGCCTCTTCTCTCTGATCTCCCTGCTTTTTTTCTCTGGGGAGCTTACCTGTCCTCTTTCAACATCATCATCTTTTCCTCCCAGTATCATTCTCTTGTTCTCTCTCTTCTTCTAGGTTAATGACCTTCCATGTACTCAGTGCCCTCACAGCCTTTCCAGCTAGAACTATTTTTGTACTACAAAGCCCCAGCACATCCAAAGCAGAACCCAGTCTCTGCTGCATTAAGATCAGTTTCCCTCCTGAGGCCTCAGACTCTTTCATGGATTCAATCTAAATCTCTTGGAGTCGTTGGACTCCTTCTCTCCTTAGAGAGTTAATGAAAGTGGGTAACATGAGTCGAGCATTTATTAAATGACACTCTGCATTCAGCATTTCACGTGCATGATCTCATTCACTTCACACACTAACACTGTACAGCTGCTGTTGTGAATAACCCTAAAACTGAGGTTTGGGGTAGATACACAACAATTAGGGTCACAGTTAGTAACTAACAAAATATGAACATTAAACAATGTTGTTCAGACTCTCAAAGCACTGAGTTTATGCTCTTAACCACTCTGCTAGGAGCTTTTACCACTTAGCTGGTCAGCTATCAAGTCAGAGTAGTGTTGTTTAGATATTTCAGGTCAACTTGACCTCCCCATTTCCACTCTGATAGTCCTGGATCAGGTGTTCACACATCATACATCGAAGAGCACCATAAATGTGGCAACTTCCTTGCTGACCTGCCTTACCCAAGCACCCTTCTCTTTAATGCCTTCAGCATATTACTACCTGAATAACTGTTGCCAGTGATCACTTTTATTATCACTTTCTTGGCTAATTTTTTTAAATTACTGTGTCTTGGATAGACCACACCTCATACAATCTGCTAAGTCTTACACCCCACTTTCTATGCACAGTCCCATCTGCAGGATTTCTTTCGCGAATTCCTCCATGCTACAGGTGCCTTCTCTAGATGCCACTCTGGTCACTGGCAACTGCTAGCTAGATGGGCATCGGACCCAAGGACAGACAATCCATAGGCCAGCAGCTAGAGAGGTGAAGAGGTAAATGCTCTCCCCAAGGAATGGCTTATTGAATCAACCTCCTCTCTCAGGATTTCACTGGCCGTGTGAGAAGAGTCAGCTCAGTGGAGGTAGGAGCAGAAGCTGAGAGGAAGAGAAAAGCAGAGAATCTTGATAAAAGGATTCATCAGAGAAGGCAATTAGGTTGTTATGAGAAGGAAACACATTCACCTCTTGTCTCCTCAGAGCCCTGGAGCCTGAACCACACTGGGGTATGGTGGTCTGGTTACTGTGAAGCTGGGTTGGCTATGGTTTCTATTCTCTGATGGTCCCTGGGTTCTTTTGAGATGTTGCTATGCATTGTCTTCCTTTCCATGTTTACTCCCTAAAAACACACAACTACTCTATGTTACCTGAAGGAATTGAGTAAGGCAGTGTTTTGTTTTGTTTTTTTCCTAAAAGAGCCCAACACGGGATCTTTGCTTTTCATCACATTCACTCACATAGTAATAAGAACAACTACTGACAGTTGTTACGTGTATCACACATGCCAGGGACTGTGCGGAATTCAAATGCATTGACTCATTTAGTCCTCACAGTCTTTTCAGATGGGTTTTCTTAATGTTCATTAACAAATAAAGCAATGAGGCACAGAGAGGCTCAGTAATTGGTTCAAGGTCACACACTTGTTAAATGGCAGTGCTGGGATTTGAGCTCTGGTCTGCATGATTCCATTACCCACATGTACCCATATTCTGGCAGTCATTCTTTACCTGGACACACAGTTTCCTGATGTAGAACTTTGTGACTCACTTCTTTTTTTTATGAAACTGACATCCTTGCTGTCTCACTAAAAAACAATTTTATTTTATTCACTGTTTCATTTATTTATTTATTTGGTTTTTGGTGGTGTGGGTGGGGGGTGGTGGCTATTTTTCCTTCCACCTAGACTATCTTTTGACCTCATATCATTAAATCCTAAAATTCCTTGAAGATTCCAGTTCAAGCCTCAATCTTTAACATTTTCTATATCCCCCCTACTTATTTCACAGAACACACAATTTTACATGATTGAGTCTTCCATTCCATTGGTCAACATCACTTCATGTAAGTAAGTCTTTTCACCTCAGTTACTTAATTTGGTTTCTGGAGTCATGTCTTTTCTTCTGTAATTCTATGAAAACACCTTTGCAGTGTTGACCTCATGGTAGGCTTCACCACACCAAATCGTTTATTTTTTGATGAAAAGAAAGTAACTATATTAAGTAATATGTATAAAATATATTTTAGATTCAGTTTTAATACTGAAAGATTTGAGACTAATGAGTAATTTCAATCATACTTAAAGTGATTTTTGTCACATGACAACTAAGTTATTACTTCTTTGTGTATCCAAAGAATGTAGGCCAATATGTCAATTTAGTTTTATTTCAACTCTAGTTTAAAAAGAAAAGATGATAGTGGACATCTTTGATACTCAGCACATATTGTTTCCCCTCTTGGTAATAAATCCACAGTTTGATTCTGGTAAACAATCCCTCTTTTGTTCTCACCTCCTATAATTTGGTGCAGAAATGTCCACTTTGGGCTCCTGGCTCACTGGAACTATATTGCTCTGGTCACTGGAGTTAGGAATGGACTGAGACCCAATCAGAGGAAATGAAATTTAAGGAGATTTTTTCTGGAATCACTGAAAGAAGGACATCATGCTTCTCTCTTGATCTTGTTAGTAATGAGGAGGATATGAATCTGGAGTCATGGGAGGCCACATAGGAACCTGCGAACAAACTCAAGCAGAGGAACCAAGTCTAGATGATACTGAGTGCATTCTTGGATCAAACTGAATGAGAACCTTAGTCTAATCTCTTCAGTTACCTGAGCCAATAGGTTTCCTTTTTTTTTTTTTTTTTTTTTTTTAAGCTTAACTTGGTCTGAGTTGAAATTTCGGTCATGTGTAATCCTATTTCTAACTGAGCCACCTTCTTTTACCCAAAAAGGAAGGCATTAAAATTTTAATTGTCCCTCTCTTCCAAAACAAAAAGTTAATTCCACATACTTTAATGTGTAGTTAGCCACTGTTTGCCCCCATTCTATCGTAACCAGTTATTGTACAACTTTCATTTTGAAAGGACAAAATAAGGTCTGTTAGGTAAAATATACAAACAGTAAATCCTTATACTGCTAATTGTACATCTTAAAGGATTTCTATTTTCTCTTACTTAAGCCAAATATATATTCTATTTCCCCTGGTCTATCTGCTTTTGTTGGTACAGGTAGGGGATATCTGCCTTAGATGATAGGAATGTTAGAGTTAGGAGTCTTGCTAATTCGCCTGAAGTGAACAGGACTGTCTAGGCATGGCTCTATACATGAAAAGGTGCCCTACATATTTCTAGTCTGGCTAAATAAGTCCTCAGGGCAAACAAACCAAAATTAAGCAATATACATCAATTGAGTTTTGAAGTAGAAACTTCTTCAATTTCTTTGTCATAAAATAATTGAAAAATTTCTAGCTCAAATGTCTTGCTGTTTCATTTGGAGGTAAGCTGATACAGTCCTTCTCACACAGTAAGTATTATCGCCATGCATTACACTAGAATATTTATTAGCAATATTCAGTGAGTTATAAATCACCAGGGAGGGCCAGGATTAGCAAAATAGTAATGTTTAACTGCATAAGATTGCCATTAGTTTTATCTTTCAAAGTATTACAGTTTATAAAGACAGTCACATAATTTCAGTTTAAATATCCCTTAAGTCATCATTTTATTATGATTGAATATTACTGTTAACTGGGATTTTATAGAGAGTAAAATTCCAGTTGAGAAATACCAGTTTTAGTCTGCTTTGTGATAAATACTGTATCATTCGGGAAACACTTTAGACTTTGTATCCTTATTGCAAGATCTGGACTATGTGGAGGAAATTGCATATCTGTGAGAATGTTTTCAGCTGCAAGTAAAGCAATACCAAACATAAAAGGACAAACAATAAGGACTTACGATCTAACTTAAAAACAAGTCCAGAATTGGCAGGTCTTTGGATTTAATTTCTGGCAAAGCTGTGTTATTCAGGACAAGGGTGTTTTTCCTGTCCTTCTGTCATCTATTTTTGGTGACATGGCTTTAGTTTTCAGGTGTCCTCTTTCATTTAGTCCTCTTGTAACTAAAAAAATAACTGCTGGGCAAAAGGCGGACCCTCACACAACATATTCAAAGGCAGAAAGAGGTCTTTTTTTTATTGTGAATGTAAACCTTTTCCAGATATCTCCAGCAGACCTACAACAAGGTCCCCTTGACCAGCACTGCTTATAAATCTGTAACCTAGCTGGAAGTAAGGCCCAGGAAGTGAGAATCTGGTATTTTCACTTATGGTAGATAAGAGAGCAAAGAAAATTAGTGGGAGAACCATCCATGTCTTAATTGGCAGACTACTGTTATATGTGATTACTTGCAGAGAGGCAGAAATTTAGTAAAAACAGCTGTTGGCCAAATGAAGTAATACATTAGAATCCCAAGTTAAGTCTCTCCTGCTACAAGGCTATTATGCTGTGATGGAAGTTTACCTTATTTAAGGGTTGGAAACTTTTCAAGAGGATATAAACATAATTATGTTGTTTGGAATGATTTCATTCAGCCTTCTTATCCTGGTAGTAATTTTGCTTGTAAGCCTGTAAAGGTGAATATTCAAGTAAAGGCACATACAGCGAAACAAACACAAAATTCTTAAAAATGGGCAGACCAAAACCTGTTTAAATTTATGATCTATAAATATTGAATGATCTCTTTCTCCTTTTATCTTTGTTCATTGTTGAATGGTCTGTCTGCTTCTTTTGAACATTTTAAATTCAATTAACATTTACTGAGTTCCTAACATATAGAAGTCCTCATAGTAAGCTCTGTAGGAACACAACTAAAATACACTTTTTTTTTTTTTTGGTAAGGAATTTATCCATAAGTGAAACAGATCAATATGTAAATGAGTATAATGCAAAATATCAGCCATGTACTAAATTTTACCTGAAGTTTAGACACTTACTATGGAAATAAGCAGTTGAGTCTCTGCAAAATCTGGGGAAGTTTTGTGGAGGACTTGTCT
This sequence comes from Mirounga angustirostris, assembly GCF_029215605.1. NCBI lineage: Eukaryota > Metazoa > Chordata > Mammalia > Carnivora > Phocidae > Mirounga > Mirounga angustirostris. Next base: position 116,398,441 of record NW_026991709.1, on the reverse strand, counting down.
ATAGGTTTGCCAGCTAGGATGGACAAAGAGAAACAGAATTCTTGGTATTCTAGACTGTGAGATCTAAATGAGAGGGAAGATGCATCATGGGGTTAAGAAATGTTGAGCAGTTGGATGAGTTGGACTGTACAGTCAGTTTGCACTAAAGCAGACAAGGGGCCTGAAAAGATACACTGGAGCTAGATTGAGATTGAAAGCCAAACAAGGGAGTATGGAGGCAACATCAAGGTACTGAATATCCCTTGCCAAAGCATGATCTCCTCTATGCTTAGAACTCTCATGCCTCTGTTTGCAGATTACTATATTAGTTGAACACGATGTTCTAGTCAACATTCTAAGTACTTCAGACATACTCATATTATTCTTATGAAAACCATATTAGTTACTTATTACTATAAGTTCATCTTATATATCAAGAAATTTGACATAGGTTAAGGAACTTGCCCAGGATCACATTCTTAACTACAACTTCTGTGGATGAGAAGAAAAATACAGCTATTCCTTCGTTTATACAGATTATTTTCATATTTCTATTAGAGAAAAAGGTTATTTATCAATGTAGATATTTCTTATTTTTGAATTGTTTGTCTGGTTTACTGTAGCAAAATTTTAAGGTAAACTTCAATTCCTGTAATCTGCACAGGAAGAGATCTTGTAAGGAAGAATAATGCATTAATAATCATAAATCTTTTATCTGGAAGAAAAGTTAGAAGCCATTTAGAGTATTACAACATTTACAATATTTATTATTTAAAACAAAAGGGAAAAGTCTTCATAACATTCATTTAGTAGATCATGGAACATTGGAATTGAAAGGAACTGCTAGGCCAGAGTTCCAAACTGGCTACCCTCAGATGTCATTTACTTGGTCTGCATAGTGATTTTTTTTCTGGTATAATTGAATTACTTGCCATTTTCAAAAATATTAGAAAATTTAATCTAAAAATATCAATTTCCAGCATCACATAAAAAGTGGAACATGGGGGAAACAACAAACCCACATTCCTATGACAACAATCAACTAGAGCTGAGCAGAGGTTGGTTAGGTCACGTGTTACCTGGTTAGTCATAGTGTTTGAGTTTTTTGTTGCTGCGTAACAAATCATGGAAGTTTAGCAACTTAAAATAGCACCCATTTATCAGCTCACAGTTTGATAGGTCAAAAGTTTATCAGTGTGGGTGGTTTCTCTGTTAAGAGTCTCACACACCACAATCAAGGTGGCAGCCAGGCTGGCCCCTTGTTTGGAGGTTCTGGGGAATAATCTGCTTCCAACCTCACCCAGATTTTTGGCAGAATTCAGTTCATTGTTGTAGGACTATTTTCTTCCTACTCTTAGCTCCTTTACAGCAACAAAGTATCTCTCTCTTGTTGAATCCTTCTTAAGCTTTGAATCTCTCTGAATTCTTCTTCTGCAGCCACTTAGAGGAAATGCTGTTTTTATTTGTTTGTTTGTTTGTTTGTTTGTTTATTTATTTTAGAGAGAGCACAGGAGCAGGGGGAGGGGCAGAGGAAGAGGGAGACAAGCACGCTCCCCAATGAGCTGGGAGCCCACTGGCTGATCCCAGGACCCTGAGCTCATGACCTGAGTTGAAATCAAGAGTCAGATGCTTAACCAACTGAGCCACCCAGGTGCCCTGGAAATGCTCTGCTTTTAAAGGGCTAATGTGACTAGTTTAGGACCACCTGGGTAATCTCCTTATTTTAAGGTCAACTGATTAGTAACTTAATCATGTCTGCTAAAAACCTGTTACCATGTAGTATAGCAAAATTATAGAAATAACACCAGGTCTGAGATTATGGGGCCATCTTAGAATTCTACCACAGATAGCAATGGTCTTCTTGACCATTGTATGTATAAAGATAACAAGTGTATATGAAGATGTCATGGAAACTCGTATGTTACTAGAAGGAGTAGGTAGTGATATCACTACCCTGAAACACTATGGGTAGAACAAATACAGGGATACGCTGTAACTTTCAAGTTCTACCCTATATACATGCTCAAGAGAAGTGCATACATACATGCACTTACAAATGTAGCAAGGACTCAGGGCAAAGGTTTTATGCTTTTATTGTGTATCTTGTAGAAAATCAGTGGTCAGTCTCATTTCCTGAATCTTGCAGTTGTTTATGGGAATTATCCACACTACCTTCTTTTGAACATTTTGAACATTTCTAAGGTCTTGTCCTTACAGCTTAGTGTATTTGCCTGACCTACATTAAAGAAGAGCCTTAGTAAAATCCCATAAATGGAATTTGAGACAACATTGTCATGTAACAAATTTCCTTTTTTATTTTTTAGAAAGCAGATGGGATACATGGACTCTGAGTGTTGTCCATAATTCTACGTATGTATTTCAAAGTCTATGTGCTCTTTCCTCAAGATAGACTACGTATTTATATGAGAGAGGAGAATATATAACACCTGCAAGTTCTTCACAGAATCCTTTTGTCCAGGAATTATGCTTGGTTGTTTGCTTTTTTCCCTCCTAGAAAATTAAGAAACATGTCTCTTTGTGTCTCAAATAAAGGCAGACATAAAATATGATTAGATGCCCCTTATAAACCATTTATAATTTCTGTTCTGGCAGAAATCAGACTAGAGGTCAGAACATCTGCTGTCCTCCATTGCCAGAATGGTCATCCTGGTAGTGGTTTTTTTTTGGTGGGGGGGGCGGTGCCTCAGACAATATCCCCATGTGTCTCTAACCCCCAAACAAGGTACATACTTGGGGCCCAGGGTAGCTGTGAGCATTGGTGAATATCACTTAGGGTGAGGGCTTTCAGCAGAGAGGAGAGGAGTGTCGGCATGTCACGTGTAAAGGAATAAAAGGGGAGGGAAACCATGCACCTGGCCCCTGTCCTTTGATATCCTAGAAGTTCTGCCTTATTGTGATTAAAAGAATCCTACTGTAATCCTGTGAAGAGAATATAAATAGCCTTAAATTTGGCCCTCTTTACTTTTTGCTTTCACCTAGTGCACAACTTCAACTCTATAAGTTGTTTCACAGCAAGAAAGACATTGCTCACATTTTATTTCTATTTAAACACTAATGGCCTTTTTTCATTCCTAGAGCTTTTCCCATTCAATTCAGCAGTTTTTTTGTTGAGATTGTGACAGTAATTGTACACATTATCATTGCTTTTTATCCTTTCATAGTCATTAGTGCTGTTAACAAATGCTGTGTTTAGGGTTTATTTTTTGTTCCCCTCCTTCTGGGCACATGGTAGGATCTCACTTTCCCATCAATAGATGCTCACTGTGTTCTCTTTTCTTCTGCCTTGCCATCTGGCAATGGCTGCTCCATCAGCCTGGGCCACAGACTAAGGAATGCAATTATGTAGAGCAGAAGCCTAGCCAACTTACAGTGGATGTATAGCATAAGTAATATACCTGTGCTGAGATTTTTGAGCTTGTTTGTTATTGTGGCATAACCCAGACTATCCTGACTTATACATGGTCAGGACAGTTTGAAGTGTCTCTGGTTTGCCAAAACCATTCTGTGATTTCAGTAGTCTTTACTAATATAGAAAATTTGTATGAAATGGACAGAGGCTTATAATGTTCAAATATTAGAAGGCTTTTCCTCTTCAATTATATTATTATGCCAAGTATTACAAACCTAACTATAAGTTTCTCAAATTTTTTTTCAATCTAGGTACAAAATTTTATGTTTAGTAAAATAATTTTCTACTTTATGAACATCTTTTATGAGCTCATTGTTTTGTGGGAGGCATACTTGACAGTCTCCTCACCTTTTACAAACTTCTATTCTAAGACATAATAAATTCACATACTTAAATTTTAGGTATGTTTTGTTGACCACATAACACATATAGCATGCACACATATTCTGCTCGCTCAAGTGTAACACATGGACACCTGAATTTGAATTGCTCTTGGCATTTTTTTTTTATCCCCCCATATAAAACACATTCACAAGCTGAAAACTTTTTAAGTTCATTAGTGTTTTCATGTAATACCTTTTTTTTTTGGTAATTTTAAAAATGGTACACAATAGTTCTCAGAAGGGCTGTAAAATAAAACTTAAATTGGAGTTGGAGTACTAGTAGGATTGATTGATTGTGATTACTCTTCATTTTAGATAGACAACCTACTGTGGGGTTTTATAGATTAGACTAGAATAGAGATAGAGAAATTTGAATGTCTAAAAGGTTTAGTTTTCCCATAACACTTCGAAAAGTTTATGAAAGCCAGGAGAAGGCTGCTGCCTGGCTTCCAAGAGGCTTCATAAAGAACAGGTATCATATTGGTGAACTAATCAGAGTCCTTGAAACTGGTGAATAAACCCTGAATGTCAGTTGTTTTGTTTATAACAAGCAAAGTAACTGTTGTATGGACCACAATATTGATGATAGAAAAACCAGCTCATTCTGGGAAGCCAAAATATAAAGTGGATTTGTTTGTGATCATAGAATTAGAACAGGGACAGTTAGTTAATGACTTAAATGTGTAATGGTTTAAAGCTAATTCCAATTCATTTATTTACACAGTGATAGGAATATTCTTGCCAATCTTCCTTGCACACTCCAATGCAGTTGATGAATGTAATTTTTACTTTGGATGTTTACCTTCATGGTTCTCATTTTCTATAGCAACTCCATTTTGACTGACATTCATTTTTTTTAATATGTTCACAACTTCAGTTTGATTATAATTAGATTTATACACCTGAAAGAATTTCTGTTTCTTTTATGTGACTTTGCTTATCTCTGCTGATCTCCTTTGAGTGGATTTGTTAGTGGGGCTTCACAGTATAATCTATTTCTCTTATTTCCAAATTCTTCTGACTTGTCTCATTTAAACATCTACTTACTGACAAAAGGGTATTGCTTGGTTAATAAAGACAATGTTCATATATTCAATTTTTTGATAGCATATTTCCTTATAAATGTAAGCAAATCTCTACTAGTCCTGCAAAACATTTGCCACTTATAAAAATTCATCCCTTTGTGAATATTTGTTTTAAGTTTCTTTCATTTTTCTCTTTGACAGTTTCCATTTAGCACAGATGTTCTGTAAAGAATTATGAGTTCCTGGAATTCTTGCAAAGAAGATGCTGTTGAGGTCTACATTATCTAACACTCATTGATTGCTGAAAATATAATCATCAACTCAATCAGTAAATTTCATTAAAAAACATGCAGATGAAACAATTTGAGTAACTCTCCTTTGAGCTACAGAAGAAAAAGAACATCTATTAGAAAAATAACCAGCAATCATGGATAGAGTATCTTGTTTTAAATCTAGTCTTTTTATAAGATTGTCTCTATTTCTAAATTGTAGTTATTCATTCTGGGAAAATCTGTAGTTTGATTCTAAATGAACACACAGATTACTTGAAGTACGATATAAACTTTTGGAATTTAACAATGCAGTATTTGCTCTTAAAATTGTTCCTTTCATAACAGCTAAAGGAAGAGAACAAACAATGGTTTCTCCATATTCTTGGGATAGTTTATCTTGCAAAAGCTGTGGTACAATCCTACACTTATTATCTTTGTCATTCTGATATGATTATTCAACTTCTTATATATCCTGAGGTGACAAAGGAATTCTTAGAGATCATATTGTGCTTCATACAACACTTCCATTTTCTTTAAACTAAACATTAGGCAAATTCTCTTGTTGGTTTTAGCTTAAGATGAGTATGTCTAAAGGATCTCATTTTTGCAAGGAATTAAAAGGTCAGAACAATAAATCAAGTAAGTCTTAAAGTTAAACATAATGCCTAGGACTCTTCCAGCAATGTAAGAAGGTAACTTTGTCCAGCTGCTGTGATAGGATGATTTGAAGAATCTTAAAAATTGATACTTCACCAAATAGAATAAGGCAAACATTGGAAATTCAGCATTCAAGAGCAGTAGCCTTCATTAGCTCACTCAACATGCATTTACTGAATTTTTCCACTGTGTAAAGGCCAGAGAGGCACAAGGGGGAATACAGAACTGTATGTACTGTAGTGCATTGCAGGTTGCCGTAGGCAAGGAACATAGATTCTACAGAAATTAGGGGACCAGAAATAAATATGACAGCTTAATTGCACCATAAGTCAAAAAGATAAAACAAGTAGCATATTTATACCTCTCATTTTTAGTAAATGAGAGGTACAAATAATAAAAGGTGTAGAAGATCATAGAAGTAAAGACACATTTTGAAGAATGTGAGCTTAGGTAAAAGTCATAGGCCAGCAGTTGTGACCATCATTATTTTTTAAAAAAGATTTATTTATTTATTTTTAGAGAGAAAGAGAGCAGGGGGTGGGGGGAGTGCCAGGAGAGAATCTTTCAAGCAGACTCCCTGCTGAGGGAGGAGCCCAACCACATAGGGGCTCGATCCCACAACCCATGAATGACATCATGGCCTGAGCCAAAACCAAGAGTCTGACGCTTAACTGACTGAGCCATCCAGGTGCCCCTGTGGCCATCATTATTAATTGGCATCATAACACCAGAACCTGCCTCTGCCCTAGTACCACCACAAAGCTTCTCTAAGCAGAGCTCCTTCAGTCAGAAAAGTCCTATCTCTTCTGTAAGTAATAGGAAAACTTATTTCTTCCTGGTACATCTAGTGATCCTTCCAAGTTGGGAAGTAACAACTTGTTCTCTTATTTTACATTAAAAAGGCACCTTAGAAGACTGTAATTTTGAGAACATCGAATGAGGTGTGTGTTTTGTCCATTTGTTTGAAGAACCACTATTTCAGGAAGTAAAGAGTTTAGTATGTGTATTTTTCTTGGGTCACTCTTAAAAATTTCTGGTTGACAGAAAAGCGATGCCTGACAAGTTCCATTTTGACAAAAATTAGGTGGTAATAGAACAGAGGGGAAAACTGATACGTAAGATGTTCGTTATGTTGAAACATATGAAATTACCTAAGTAGACCATATTTAACCTCGAATATGGCAATTTAAAGTTGAATTAAATAGAACTCCTTGTGTTTCATTTTTGGTTGAAGCCCCCCAGGCCAGGAATAATGCAGTAGATGTCAAGTATCCCACAAGTTTCAAAGAAAGGTGCCAAACCTTTTTAACCAAGATGTGCTATAAAAGATAGTTAAATTGATTTCTGTCACACTAGTGATGACTCACCTCCAACCGTAAAAGCATAGAGGTACAAAATGGATGAGGGAGATTTTCTTTGGAGAGACTATGGGCCTACTGTGAGTTTTCCCTTCTGTTGTGGGGGTAGATTCCTTTCACATCATATCAAGTAGGGAGAGGCTTAAAGGGAACCCCTATCCACCCACCTGGGAGGGAGCCCGAGTGGGGCCATTTTGAAAGGAAATCCACTCAAAATAATCCTGGGGTGATGTAGCCCAGTAAGGGCCTTTCTGTGGGTTCTGAGGCTGAGCATGGTGCAGACACCCTGTGCATTACCGGTATTATAGTAGGAGGTGGTAGAGAGGGAATCTCAAAGACTCCCACAAAGGCAATTAGTGAAAAATTCCCCTTGGCACATATGCAAGTCTCATAGGACAGGGACATTATTTCACAAGTTGCTCAGTACTGCCTTTTCTCTTCAACCTCCTCTCACCTGGGATCCTACCCCAGAGAGGTTATATGCTTGAGTTTCTTGCTTCTGATGCACTGCAAAAGCACAATGATTATGACATCACAATATGCATCAATAATTGGCTTTCCAAATAATTCTTATAGTTTTCTCTAGACACAGAATTTTATCTACCTAGAATATTGAGGGTACACACACACAAACACACACACACACGCACATGCACACACACACGGTTTTTAAATTTCAAACAGGATTTTGCCCCTGGCATATATAGGAGCTGTCTTCACATAGAAACAGGTGTTACTACAAGACATGAATTGGATAGCCTCACCATGGGTTTTTTTTTCCCCTACTATCTCTTGTTTTCACTCTTGCTTTCATTTTTGTGCTCTTTCTCTCTCTCTCTCTTTCTCACTGTTGCTCTTTAATTTTTTTATTTGTTTAGTGAACCCTTCCTATGGCAGGTTTAAGTTCCCAGCCGTTGGATGAGCCTGCTCACTCCTCTATCCAGGCTGTTAGATTTCTAACACATGTTCCAGCCTTGCTTGCATTTGCTCCCCCTTCACCTTTTCCCTGGGAATTCCTATCCTCACACTAAAGACTGCCCCCTCCCCCCTCTTCATTATCTTCTGAGAGAAGAGTTGTTATCTTTTCAGAAAGCTTTGCTTTGGCCAGGCTTATGTAAAACAAAAAGTACTCAATTGACGTGACCTTTTGGCCCAAGGAATATCCGGTAGATGTAAAAGAAAGGTTATGTTTACAAGGCTTCTGAATGTATGTAGATTCCATAATGATACTGTTCCACATGAGGAACAAAATATTTTCATCGGTTGAGCTCTGACAGTGATACCTCATCTGAGCTCTTTAACCTTCACTTCTGATTTATTTATCCACGTGACTGAGTCTGCACATTCCGTTGAGTTTCATCTCACCTGTGATTCTCAGTTGTCATTTCTGCGGTACGTCTGAAAATCGTCTATGCTGAAGTCCACTAAAAATAGACATAGAACACACACACACACACACACTCAACAGCTCAACAAATTGCACAGAAATTCTGGAGAATATGGTTTCATGGCTAGACACCCAGTTTATTGATGGGAAAAAGGCAGGGGCACAAACAGCTACCTTTATGAATAAAATGACCTTGACAGGAGCCATCTTTGAGGTGTCACTTCCCAATTTTTCTTATACAACACCTATGGAAAATGATAACATTGTCATTGTCTACTCAAGTTCCTGGAAGAGGCTGTTCCTTAGACATCTGCGCCTCAGCACATCTGTACCCTATTCTTAGAGCTCAGGTTTAGAGCCCCTGCTTCAGGGATTATTGCCAGGACTGGCTGCACTTAAGGTTTTTATAAGTGTTTGGGAAGATGAAGTGCCCAGTAAAATCTTTAAGTTCACAGATGACACTAAGCTTCTCTGGGTAATTAAATGTCAGGCTGATAAGGATAAACTGCAGAAAAATCTTTCCTGCTCATGTGTGAGGTCAGGACATGAAGATGAACATCACCAGGGATGTGTGAATGTTGTAGGATAAGAAAAAAATAATATAAATCATATTATATGATGATGACCTTTGAACATCAGTGACGACACAGGAGAAAGATTCCAGTGTTGTTATCTTCTCTTTCTGGAACCTTCCACTTGAAGTCTAAGGTGACAAAAACAGTTACTATAATTCTATGAATTGTTAGGCTATTGCAGAGGACACAGAAACATCAGTAGCAATTCAAACACTTTCATGTATGTTCTTCTGTTTAATCCTCAAAACAATCCCGTGTGATAACTTTTAATACATTTTGCAAGTGAGGAAATGGGGAGTCAGTGACATCAAGGTTGCCACAACTAGTTCTGCATGCTGTTTCTAAAGAAAATGAAAGTGAAAAATGTTCAGAAATGGACATTTCAAGTAAGGATTGGGAATCTGAAAGAATGGAGGAAAAAAGAGATTTCTTTTTTTTTTTTTAAAGATTTTATTTATTTATTTGACAGAGAGAGACACAGCGAGAGAGGGAACACAAGCAGGGGGAGTGGGAGAGGGAGAAGCAGGCTTCCCGCCGAGCAGGGAGCCCAATGCGGGGCTCGATCCCAGGACCCTGGGACTATGACCTGAGCCAAAGGCAGATGCTTACCTGAATGAGCCACCCAGGTGCTCCCAAAAAAGAGATTTCTGTAAGAAGATATATTTTAAAAAGAAGGAATCTTTCATCTAGAAAAATTAACTTGAATACTGAATGTAATATGGCTCTTGAGTGAAGTTCTAGAATTCTGGATTTAATTAAAAAACTGTATGATGCTTAAAATGGTGTGTTAGTTTCTTGGGCTGCTATAACAAACACATAAATTGGGTGGCTTAACCAGTCAAAATTTATTGCCTTACAGTTTGGGAGGTTACAAGTCCAAGATCAAGGTGTCAGCAGGATTGATTCCTTCCAAGGGTTGTGAGAAAGAACTTCTTCTGGTCCTCTTCTTCATATATTTCTTCAAATTTTTTCCCTCTATGTATGTCTGTCTCTGTGTCCAAATTTCTTTTTCTTTCTTTCTTTCTTCCTTTCTTTCTTTCTTTCTTCCTTCCTTCCTTCCTTTCTTTCTTTCTTTCTTTCTTTCTTTCTTTCTTTCTTTCTTTCTTTCTTTCTTTCTTTCTTTCTTTCTTCCTTCCTTCCTTCCTTCCTTCCTTCCTTCCTTCCTTCCTTCCTTCCTTCTTTCTTCTTTCTCTCTCTCTCTTTCTCTCTTTCTTTTCTTTTCTTTCTTTCTTTTTTTTTTTTTATGAGGACACCAGTCATATTGGATTAGGGCCCACCCTAATACCTCATCTTATTTATGTCTGCAATGAACCCATTTCTAAATAAGGTCATATTTTGAGATACTGAGAGTTAGGCTTCAATATACAGATTTTGGGGGGACACAAGTCAACCCATAATAAATGACAAGCACTGTACAATGGATGATTTATGAAAGTTATTACTCTGAATAGGAACAAGATCTAAAGACTTTATATGTCAGTGAAAAACAAAGCACCGAGAGAGAGCATTAGGCCAATAAAGAGATGTGGATGGTGGTGGGAGAAGTATGTGACAAAATCTTAGCATTTTAATGCTGAAAAGTTACAGAAAACCATAGGGATCACTGTTTTTACACAGTTGAGCAATATTTATGAAGAAGGTTCTGCTCTTCTTGTCCAACAACAACATAACCAATTGATTTCACCTAATGGAACATTAATATTGGTATTTTCTTATGCCAGTTTTTTAATCCCAAAAAAGATTAAATCCCAAATATTTAAAAATGTGGCTTATCACCCAACCCAAATAATCTCAATTCTTTGACTGTATAATGGAAACTTCAGGCTTGGCTTTATCTTTCAATTAAAAATCAAAACAAAAACATCTTAGACATATTTATACTGTTTACTTTAAGACTAATACCAGTTTCTAAGATGAAACTCAAACCATACTTCCCCATAAATTTAAAGAAGCACTTCAATTAAAATTTATTTTATTCAGGGTGCATTCAACCTCATGTCTCAATGTCACCTGTTATGTATGTCACAGAGGGCTAAGAGATATCTTAAAGTATGTAAGGTAGTAAGGAATTACAATTATTCTTTACCATATGGAAGTAAGACATGAAATGATAAGGAAAGGTAAAAATAAATGTCATTTACTTGTTACTGCATCCATCCTCTTGGGGCAGTATCAATTAGTTAAAAATGACCTTCCATTTAGTCTTTATCATAATGACACCTTGTGCCTGGGCCTGCATTATGACTGTTTTCTTAAGGTTATTGTCCATTAATCTCTGGATTTTAAAATGTCTCTATGGTTATTTTCAGTTTATATTGATCCTCTGAGTTCATAGCTGAATAGATTAAGTCATTTTCTCAACTGTTAAGTCTGTTGTCTGGTTCCTGAAGTGCCTGGTGGCTGGGGGTTGATTGACAGCTTTGGCTATGCCAATGTAAGCAGCCGGCAAACCTCACAGCACCCAGTAATAGGTGATATTTAAATCCAGTTCTTGTACCCGATTTTTAAATAGAAATACCCTGGGCTTCTTATTAAGGACTGACCTAGATTGACTTTCCTTTTCTTTCTTTTTTTTTTTTTTTTTTTTTTTTAAGATTTTATTTATTTATTTGACAGAGAGAGACACAGTGAGAGAGGGAACACAAGCAGGGGGAGTGGGAGAGGGAGAAGCAGGCTTCCCACTGAGCAGGGAGCCCGATGTGGGGTTCGCTCCCAGGACCCTGGGATCATGACCTGAGCTGAAGGCAGACGCTTAACGACTGAGCCACCCAGGTGCCCCATAGATGGACTTTTTCTAGGTGGAACAGTGAGAACATTGAAATTGTGGACAACGGCTTGGAATGCTTTGCGGAAAAGGAGTGATGAGTAGACCAGGCACTGAATAGGATTTGTATTTGGCCTATAATATCTGAGCTCCAAGTGTGTGAGACAGAGGGTTGCAGTGGACAAGGAACAGTGGTGAACGACATCAAGAGTCAAGGTGGAAGGAGCTCTGCCACTAACATAAGAAGGTGAGAGCTATCCCTTTGGACATTTAAAGGAAGAAACTGTTTGAGTCATTTTAAAAGAGATCATGAAACATTTTTTTTTAATATGAGTGAATTTTATTTCATAAAATTGGAGTATAGAAAGAATAAAGCAGTACTCTTTACTGTCAAAATATAGTGTGACCAATATATACACTATCCAAACACAACTAGTTAACATTTTGATCAGTTTCTTCCCAGGCTGTGTGTGTGTTCACATGTATTTGTGATTTTGTGTTTCCAATACTCTAATCAAACTGTTTAAATTTATTTTATTATATTTTTATGCCAGCATATTACCCATTTAATTTTTTGAAATCTTGATTCTTCATGAAATACCAAGTATTTTTTAATGTTAACATTATATATATAACCATCCATAACTTTTAAATGTTGATACTTCCTGAGAATCTCTTTTGACTCTTCTTTTTCTTTCTGTAATCTTCTGTCTTTTTTAATTCTCCCGTCAGAACAGCTAACACCTAAATGCTTTACAAGTTACAAATCTACACCTTATGTTTCAGACTTTCATATACAAATATTAACCATTTAGATGCACATTGATTAGTGGATTAATTTATTGATAATGAGTTAATTAATTCATGAAGATCTTAGTATGGGTTGGGTGGTGTTCTGAGTACCAAGAATTGAATTTAAAGGAAGATGGTGAGAACCGAAGCAGGAGTTGGAAAGCATGAAAAGTCTACATTTGGAAGGTTCTTAAGTGTAAATGTAGGCCTTTGGACAGTTATTTCCAGTCTATATTCCGTACCCCTCTTAAATAGTCTCATAACATTCTGCTTCTAACACTCATCAGAGTTGTATGTAGTTAATGAGCTATTGAAGTGATTGTTTTGTTTAACATCTGTATTAGTTTTTTTTTTTTTTTTTTTTTTTTTTGCAGCTGTGACAAATTACTACACGCTTAGTGGCTTTTAAAATAACTGAGGTATTATTTTATAGTTCTGTAGACCAGAAATCTGGCATGACTCTCCCTGAGCTAATATCAAGGTGTTGGCAGGGTGCATTCCTCCTGTAAATTCTAGGGGAGAATACATTTTCTTGCTTTTTCCAGTTCTAGAGCCACCTGCTTTCCTTAGCTCATGCCTTCTTTCCTCAGCCTTCAAAACCACATTGGGCAAGTCCTTCTCACACTACCATCTCTCTGGTTTTCTTTCCCACATTTAAGGACCCTTTATACTGGGTCCACGAGGATGATCCAGGATAATCTTATTTTAAGGTCAGCTGATTAGCCACCTTAATTCGATCTTCTACCCTAATTGTCTTTCATCATGTGACTAATGTATTTATAGATTTGAGGGAGGAGGATGTGGGCATCGCTGAGGGCCATTATTCTGCTCACCACAGTGTTTATCTCCTTTCCCCAACTTATAAATTTCATGTAGCAAACTCTGTATCCACTCTTCTCTTCTTTTTTAATTGCAAAAGCTTGGTTTTACTCTGTGTGGCAGTTGCTCAGCTAATAAATTTCAATATCCTTGACCTCCACAGTAGTAAGAAGCTTAATGTGGCACTGTTCTGGCAAATGAGTTATAAGAGGAAGTTACTGGGTAATTCTTGCAGAGATTTTACTATCCTGATAAGAAGTATCATCCCTTTATCCTTATAGCCCTGTCTTACAGTCTAAAGAATCATCATCTTTTGGCCAAGTATGATAGGAATGACTACACCAAGGCTTCTGCATTAAGGACAAGAAGTAAAAGCATGGAAAGAGCCTTGGTCACCGATGACATTGTTTAGCTGACCTATTGTATCAATCCAAGGCTTGCATCTCCTGGACTTTGTGTACCTGAGAAGAAATATTCGTTACATGTTACACTACTGTAATAGGCTTTTTAATTACTTGCAGCCATATGAAATCTTGCTTCATAACCTCCACGAGAGCAGGCACATTTTGTACCTTGTTTACCCCTGTATTTCCAAAGCCCAGGGCAGAGCAAAACATCTGTTAGGAATCCTAGTTAATAAATAAATTAACCCAAGAATTAAATTTCTCTTGAGATTTTGACTATTAATCTGTGTTTTAAGAGTAATTAGACATTAACTAGTTTAAGAAGGAAGGGTGAGTAGATCATCCAAAACAAAGAGTATTTGTCAATGCCCTGAAGTGGGGGTGAACTTGTGTTTAGGGAAGTAATAGAAAGTGGTGACTATAACATAATGGGGAAGAAGTGGAGGGGGCTAGTAGATCACACAAGACCACCAGAGGCCATGTTAAGAATTCCTTTTTTTTTTCTTTTAATTCTAAGCACATTGATAAGAGACTGACAGATTTTAGGTGAGATTCTCATATTTGTATTTTTTAAAATATTTTATTTCCAGTGTAGTTAACATATAGTGTTATATATTTTCAGATGCACAATATAGTGATCCAGTAGTTCCATACATTACTCAGTGCTCAACAAGACAAGTGCAGTTCCATTCCCCTTCACCTATTTCACTCAGCCCCCACCCACCTTTCCTCTGGTAACCATCCATTTGTTCTCTGTAGTTAAGGGTCTGATTTTCTATTTGTCTCTCTCTTTTTTTTTATTTGTTCACTTGTTTTTTTCTTAAATTCCACATGTGAGTGACATCTTATAGCATTTTTCTTTCTCTGACTGGCTTATTTCACTTATCATTATACCCTGTAGATCCATCCCTGTTGTTTCAAAGGGCAAGATATCTTCTTTTTTATGGCTGAATAATATTCCAGTGTGTGTGTGTGTGTGTGTGTGTGTGTGTGTGTGTTCTTTATTCATCTATAGATGGGCACTTGGCTGCTTCCATACTTTGGCTATTGTAGATAATGCTGCTATAAACATAGAATTGCATATATCTTTCCAAATCCGTGTTTTTGTATTCTTTGGGTAAATACCCAGTAGCATGGTTAGTGGATCATATGATAGTTCTATTTTTAATTTTTTGAAGAACCTTCATACTGTCTTCCACAGTGGTTGCAACAGTTTGCCTTCTCACCAACAATGCAAGAGGGTTCCTTTTTCTCCACATCCTTGCCAATGCTTGTTTCATGTGTTTTTGATTTTAGCCATTCTGACAGTTATGAGGTGATATCCAATTCTAGTTTTTATTTGTATTTACCTGATGATGACTGATGTTGGGCATCTTTTCATGTCTTCTTTGGAGAAATGTCTTTTCATGTCTCTGGCCATTTTTTAATTGGGTTGTTTTTTAGTGTTGAGTTGTGTAAGTTCTTTGTATATTTTGGATAATAACCCTTTATCAGTTATGTGATTTGCAAATATTTTTTCCCATTCAGTAGGTTGTTTTTTTAGTTTTGTTGGTTGTTCCTTCACTGGGCAGAAGCTTTTTATTTTTATTTTATTTGATTTATTTTGAACTAATCCCAATAGTTTAGTTTTGCTTTTGTTTCCCTTGCCTCAGGAGATCTATCTAGAAGGATGTTGCCATGGCCAATGTCTGAGAAATTACTGTCTGTGCTCTCTTCTAGGATTTTTATGGTTTCAGGTCTCATATTTAGGTCCTT
Organism: Mirounga angustirostris; assembly: GCF_029215605.1. NCBI lineage: Eukaryota > Metazoa > Chordata > Mammalia > Carnivora > Phocidae > Mirounga > Mirounga angustirostris. The sequence continues at coordinate 116,382,841 of NW_026991709.1, read as the reverse complement.
AATCCATTTACGGTTTATTTTTGTGTATGGTATAAGAAAATGATTAAATTCCATTCTTTTTCTTGTCCATGTCCTGTTTTCCCAATACCATTTGTGAAGAGACTCTTTTTCTTAGTGCATATTCTTGACTCCTTTGTTGACAACTAATTGATCATGTAATTGTGGGTTTATTTCTGGGGTTTGTATTCTGTTCTGTTGATTTATGTGTCTGTTTTTGTGCTAACACCATATCTTTTTGATAACTACAACTTTGTCATATAACTTGGAGTCTGGCATTGTGATATCTCCAGTTTTGTTTTTCTTTTTCAAGATTGCTTTGGCTATTGGGATCTTTTATGGTTCCATATAAATTTTAGGATGGTTTGTTCTAGTTCTGTGAAAAATGCTGTTGTTATTTTGATAGGGATTGCATTAAATCTGTAGATTGCTTTGGGTGGTATAGACATTTTTACAATATTTGTTCTCTTTCTTTCTTTCTTTCTCTCTCTCTCTTTTTTTTTTTTTACAATATTTTGTTCTTCCAATCCATGAGCATGGAATGTCGTTCTATTTCCTTATGTTGTGTGTTATCTTCAATTTCTTTCATCAATGTTTTATAGTTTCCAAGGTACAGGTCTTTCACTTCTTTGGTTAAGCTTACCTAGGTATTTTATTATTTTTGGTGCAATTATAAATGGGAATATTTTCTTAATTTCTCTTTCTGCTGCTTCATTATTAGCAGATAGGAGATAGCAGGAAGGGAAAAATAAAGGGGGGGGGAATCAGAGGGGGAGATGAACCATGAGAGACTATGGACTCTGAGAAACAAACTGAGGGTTCTAGAGGGGAGGGGGGTGGGGGGATGGGTTAGCCTGGTGATGGGTATTAAAGAGGGCACGTACTGAATGGAGCACTGGGTGTTATAAGCAAATAATGAATCATGGAACACTACATCAAAAACTAATGATGTAATGTATGGTGATTAACATAATATAATGATAAAAAAATAAATGCAACAGATTTCTGCACATTTATTTTGTATCCTGCGACTTTACTGAATTAATTTATCAGTTCTAGTAGTTTTTTTGGTGGAGTCTTTAGGGTTTTCTGTATATAGTATCATGTCATCTGCAAAGAGTGAAAGTTTTACTTCTTCCTTGCCAATTTGGATGCCTTTTATTTCTTTTTCTTGTCCAATTGCTTAGGCTAGGACTTCCAGTACTGTGTTGAATTAAAGTAGTGAAAGCAGACATCTTGTCTTGTTCCTGATCTTAGGGGAAAAGCTCTGTTTTTCCACATTGAGTATGGTGTTAGTCGTGGATTTTTCATATAAGGCCTCTATTATGTTGAAGTATATTCCTTCTAAACCTACTTTGTTGAGGGTTTTTATCATGAATGTATGTTGTATTTTGTCAAATGCTTTTTCTACATCTATTGAAATCATATGGTTTTTATCTTTTCTCTTACTGATGTGATATATCATGTTGATTGATTCGTGAATATTGGACTACCCTTGAATTCAGGAATAAATCTCACTTGATTGTGGTGAATGATTTTTTTAATGTACTGTTGGATTTGGTTAGCTAATATCTCTTGAGGATTTTTGTATCTATATTCATCAGAGATATTGGCTTGTAGTTCTTTTTTTGTGGTGTCTTTATCTGGTTTTGGTATCAGTGTAGTACTGGCCTCATAGAATGAATTTGGAAGTTTTCCTTCCTCTTCTGTTTTTTGGAAAAAAAATTGAGAAGAATAAGTGGCCTGGACTTTGTTTGTTGGGAGTGTTTTGATTACTGATTCAGTTCCATTGCTGGTAATTGGTGTGTTCACATTTTCTATTCCTTCCTGATTCAGCTTTGGGAGGTTATATGTTTCTAGGAATTTCTCCATTTCTTCTAGGTTGTCCTGGCATCATATTTGTATTTTTGAAGGTTCTTTTGGCCTGCTGTGTGAAGAAAGGCAGGTGAATGCTTTGAGAAGGATCAAGAGGGTATGAAATTGTCTAGGTGAGAGATGATGAGAGACTGATGTAATCTGGTGATCTGGAAATGGAGAGAAGTGCATGGATTGGAGAGACACTAGAAAGTTAGGTTGGTAGGACTTAGCACTTGACTGGATATGAGGATAGGAGGGGGAAGGGTGTGTGTTAACTCAGGCTCTGATAGTATATGTGGGAAGATTGCAAGTTGTTCCTGCAGCAGCAACATCCTGGCATTACTCTGTTGAAGATCTTAGTCAGAATCTCTTATTGCATGTTTGTCATGTAGCACATTAGTAAGCAGAGGACTAGGGCATAAATCTATATTAGAATACTTCAGAGCCGAGGGTGAATTACAAGTGGGGATGAGTGGCTAGAGATAATACAGAACTTGGTTTAGAGCCAGGGCTGTGAATCGCTTTATAATCTACCTTAAGGAATTTGTTTTGTTTTTTTTTTGACATGTACTTATCGAGGGTTCTGTTCTGGAGCTATGAAGATAAATACCCTGCTCTTAATGAGCCCAGAACCTAGTACAGAGCTTTCTCGTTTGATACCTGAGTGGGTCACAAGTAAGCTGAGCGAGAGACCCCTCAGCGATCAGGGCAGCCAGGCAAGCTCCTCCACTTACACCAGTGTGGCATTCATATGCATGACTTTTTGTGTGTGCTGTGTAAAATTTCAGGATTCACTGGTGTTGGAGACAAGTTAGACCAAATAAGGGCAGTAAGAATGACAACAATAGTAATAATATAATACAATGTAATGATACAATAAGGGAATAGTAATATTTAAAAAAATTTGCTGGGAGATGATTTGGATGACATTTTTAAAAGCAAGTGTTCTCCAGGAAGCTGGAAGAATGGGTACCTATCCTTCTGGAAGTTTCAAACCTGAAAATTCCATTAGACTTCCAACTATAAAATGCCTCACTTGTTTCTTCAGTAACTGCCTACTTTTTCAGGTAAAGTGACATGAAGCATCTTCCATCATATTTCATCAGCCGATGAATTTTGAAAATGTACTAGCTACAGAATGGATGGCAATGTAGTAATATGTCTCTACTCTTTCCCCCTCTGGGTAAGAAATGGGTATGGAGAGGTGATGTAGCTTCTCGTTAAGTTGAACCTGGGTGTTTCCTAAAGTGATATTGTGCTCTTTCATTATTTACTTCCTTCAGCTTCTCAAAGTTTAAGTTATAGCTGAGAAGTTTCCAATGCTTTTTCATGAAAGAATTTTTATAGCTCCTAAAACTGTATGTTGGCCTGTTAAAATCGTTATTTCTCTCTACAGATTTGCTGTACATGTCAAATAACATTGTGTTTTAAATGTTTTTGGTACATAAGAACTTCATTACATCTGGATGATTCTATTGTTTTGCCACTCTTTCTTTTTTGCACAGGGAAGCATTTGGAAGATCACATAAAATGACCATTGGTTAAATCCACTTTCAGCACAATCATCCTATGAAATGTTCAGTAGATTCCACAGGGTTTTAAATCATGATTTGAAGTTTAATTCAAATCGATAAGGGAATCTCTTGGAGTGATTGCAACAGTTGAACTTGAAACTGGGCCTAGAAACTCACTTGGTTTACTGCATTACTAAAAGTGAAAATAAACATGAAGCTATTTGCAACATAATTCATGGCATGTCATTAATGTATCCCATTATGATGGGAATGACATCCAGATATGTTGAGCTGTTTGCAAACCCCTCTTCTGCAGTGTTAGCAGTTGGGAACAATGGCAAACTGTTACTACCTTTTCCAGTGCCACGGATATATTATTAATCCTCTGAGACTTTAGTAATGAGGATTCAGCTTGGGCCTCAAAGCCCATGTCTGAGCTCTCCCTGTCCTTCGTCAGGGTGCTTCCATCACAAATGGAGCTTTTCTAGACTTTTAGCATCTAGTGCAAAAACCCTTCCTCCATTTCACAAATATACGATGTAGGCTTTTATACACAATCACTATGATAGAGCTTCTAACCATATCAGCCCACTGTTATAATCAAGCTTTTTGTGATAAGAGTATTTTAAACCATCTTGACAAATGCTTATAATTATAATAGTTATCATATGGAGCACTCAGTATCCTCAAAGGGATTTAAGTATATGATAGAATCTTCCTTTTAAAAGAGTTTATCAGCCAGCAGATTTTCATTCTTATGTACGGAAAGTGCATTTTAGATACATAAAACCACAATAAGTGAGCTCTTAACTATGTCAACCGTTGTAATCAAGCCCCTTTCTTTCCTGAGTATTTAAACTATCTCATTAAGTATACTTTTAGAGGATATAATGACATTCCTCCACATAATCAAGGAGAATGTCTTGTATTTATACCCTTTCTTATTAGACTCCAGAGTTTTAGAAGTTTGGTCACTAGGATAATTAGGCCGCCAGCGCTTCTCAACCCTTTTTACCTACCTGTCAATTCTAATGGCTGGAGAAAGACAATTTGCCAAATTGATAAAGTTGCTGTGAGGCTGGAGGGAAGTGTAGGACAAAGGAAGCAAATTTACAACCTGTCACCCTTCAAGGCTCTGAGGAATAATTTGTGAGCTCTCGAAGCCAGTGTCAGTTGCATGGCCCAGAAACATGGGCATTTCTGATATAAGTCCTCAAACATTCATCTTGATTTAAAAATATGGGAAACTTTAACCAGAATATTCCACTAAGGCTCTCAGGCAGTTTCAGGGTAGGACAAGGCATGCAGTGTGCAGATGCTGGTCAGCTCCTGGTCTGGGCATCTTTCCAGGTAAGTATCAACTGTGGGTCCAGCTTGTCTCCCGCCTGAATTTCAGAGGTTGGGGGTCCAAGACTGTTACTCATATCTTCTGATTCTTTCTGTGACATTTACTATAGCAGGCAATAAATGTGAGATGGGATGGAAAAGAACGAGATATCTGTGTTTTGTGGAATCAGACTTGTTATTTTATTGTTTTGTTTTGACTTTTTAAGTCAACATTTTACTTCAGCCTCTACTACAGATTACATTCATACTCACAGATCCATAGTAAGGGATGGGATAAATGACTCATTTAAAAAGTCAAAATAAAGTGACGAAATAATGATTACATATACTTATACATTGTATGAATATATCTGTATATTGTATGTTTACATATATTACACATTATATGTATAAGTTTCTACATATGTATATATACATATGCATACACACATTATTGAAGGAACGGCTATCTGGTTTTAAATAAATAAAAAACAAGTTTTAAATTGCTTACTCATCTCAATTCTCAAAAGGATTATAAAGAGTGAGAGAAAGATGAGCTTAAGTATTTTTTATAGTCCTCTTTTCATCCTGAGTCTCTCTCACTCAAAAATCAATGTGAGACTCCTAAGCTCATGATGTTGTGGTTCCAGTAGAATTTAAGTTCTATGAAGAGAGCTGCCCCCTCACATCGACTCTGTTACTTTCTTTGTGTGTGCCTTTCAGGGGCTGTGCTTATTTACTGCAAATAGCATTGGCACAACCATAAATCCATAGGACTGTTTTGCTTTTCACAATCTTGGAAATGACAAAATCAAAGCCAAATGAATTGGGTGGTACTGAGAGGCCAATAGTGTTTGTAAATGGTACAAACATATTTTCTTGTCCTGCGTAATGTGTGGACAGTTATCAGGTGTCAGGGCTTCTGGAAGACTGATGTCTCTTCATTGATAGCAGTTTTACTCCCAGGGAAACAATCGGATTGAGAAAATCAAAAGCTTCATGTAAGTGAAAGTAGCTTCTTTCTAATTTGATGGGTGTGATGTCCTTGAGGACTTTGTTAGCTTTTATTCTCCTCCTTTAGTATATGGAAAAGTCCATGTGGTTTTATTTCTACATAAACCCATTAAAAAAATTCCAGTGTATGCTTTAACATCTTTTTGTTGTTATTAGGTGTCTCTGGGTGGAACACATTGTAGTCTGTCTTGTTTGATTGCTCTGGGCATCTCAGGAGCTAACTTTCTTAAAATGTAAAAGACGCCTGCTTTTTTTTTTTTAGTATCTAAAGGGGTAGATACTGGGGAGAGGAGTCTTCAAATCCTCAGCACATCTCAATTTGACATCACTGACAAGTCTTTACCCACTGTCTGTGTTGCCATCCCTGCTAAGCACAGTCTACTCTCCGTGGACAGATTCTCTCTGTATCCCTTCTGTTGGTTTCTTGGCCCCAAGACTCTGCTATGCCTGTGTATTTTCATTAGGTTCATTTCATAGAATTAAATTTCTCCTTGTACTACTCACACTCCCAGCTGTCAGGGCTGCCCTAGAACTGAGAGCCAAGTGTCCTGTGACCATGCTGTTTGGAAGGAAATAGACAAAATGATGGGAAGAAATTGTGCGCCTCTGTGTTATTTGGCGTCAGAGGTCCGCCGTGATTGGAACTGAAAAGTGTGTCAGCATTCGCCCTCATTCCACTGCTCCTCATAGTGCTTCTGACAAGCGATGCTTCATCACAGACGCAGATTTGAGAAGGACTTGTGCAGTCCACTGTACATCCATAAATCAAAGAGGAGGGCTGCCCAGGTCCTCCTACTTCGGAATAAATGGAATTGAAAATGAAATGCCTAGTAATGAACACTTAGCTGAAAAGGTTAGCAACTGGGACAGGGAGTGGGAGATGAGAGAATGAGGACTGGGTGATTTATTAAATTGACAAAATCCCTAATTTTGCAATTTAACACCATTTCCCTTTGTTCTGCTCTCAGTAGAGATGGAGAGCAGCTGGTTAGTACCACCTGTGTAAGAATCCATCATATTCTTGAATACCATTAATAAATTTCCCCACAATCTTTTCAGCCTTAGAAAAAGACCGATTTCTTTAATCTTTCCAAAGTGGTAAATCAAGCCACCAGTTCAGGAATTCAAAATGCTTTCTGAGAATTGTTTCTTAGGCTAGAGCCCAGAACAGAAACTTTCTCAGCCCAATGGGGTGGGGGGTGGGGCGAGAATTTCACCATCTGGATGAAAGTGGAAATGACAAAGACAGGAATTCCAGCTGTGTGGTTAGGCCTTGTGAGAAGCTAAGGAAACACAATCCACTGGGCCTCAGCAGAAGAACCGGAATTCTAGTCTACACAGACTTTTCTGGGGGTGGTTACTGAAAGGCTGTTAAGATCCAAAGCCACTCTGGATTACAATGTTGCCTTCTAGCAGCTGAGTTTGGGGATCCTTTATGTCTCTGTGTTATTAATACGATATAGCTATTAACATGACTTGGCTACCCTTAGCTACTGCTGCTTCTATGACTTACTGAACAACTGGGGGTTTTTTTTGGTACTAGTAAAATTTCCAAAGGGATTGTGATTGACCAGTAAAATTTTGTAGAGCACTAGTCATATTATATGTTACCTATCCTTTGCTCAGATGTTCATCCTGCCTCCAGCCGGTAATGGAGGTCACATGGCACTGATCATCTCCATCAATCACTGGGGCTTCCTAGGGCTCCCTTAGCAGAGACAGACTAACAGCTGGTCAGGAACTTTGTTTAGTCAATCTAGTTGAGTTGGCATTGAAGGTTCAGAGTAGGGAGAGAACAACTTTTCTGTGTTGCCTTTCCATCTGAACACATCCTTATGCTTACAAATGCTTTTCCCTGCGTCACTGGTCACATCACAACTAAACAAATGTCACGTGCTGGGAATTGGGATCCTTGGTTACTCATCTCTTGCTACATGAATCCCACGTAGCAGTAGAGGTTTTTGTGTTGTTGTTTTTTTTTTTTTCCACTTTAAGTTTCTCCTTTTTTACATGGCAGTTGATCTATTTCAGTTTTTTCTATCTTCTGGGTTCAATTTCAGAAATTTGTGTTTTCCAAATTTTAAATTCTTTTGGGTAGAGTTTTGCAAAGTTTTCTCTCATGCTCGTTAATTTTCCCCACTCATCTTGGATTTATCAGTTCCTTAAATTTTTAATGTTACTCTATCTTCATTTGTGTTTTCCTAAAGTTGATTTTGTTACTTTTTAACTTATTGAATTGAATGCTTAATTCATTGATTTTTAGTCTTTCTATTTATGAATAAGATTTTTCTAAAAAAATATGTATTTGTCCAAAAGAACTAGTTGAATCTTTATTGTCCTAGAGGGATGTTCATAGTGTATTGTTAAATGAGAAAAGCATGTTTGGGGTTAAATATTTAAAGTTATGAATTATGTTCTATGTCATTAAAATGTTAGTCATAGTTGCACATAAATCTGATACTGTTCACCAACTTCATGAGTTGAATAGGGAACAGCTGATATGCATGGAATTATTTTAGCAACAACAACAGATGCCCTCTTCATCAAGCTTGCCCTCTTCATTTTCCTGCATTCCAGATCTGGGCCACTTCTCTTTAGCCACTAAGAGGTCAAGGTCCAGCTCTTACGTGATCTTGGCTATTAGCCCTTTCAGAAACCACCCCCTTGGTCCCAGACTTTCTCCTGTCTTCATCTCACATAGACCTTGGTGTCTACATCTGCTTGCATTCTTGTTACATTGTATCACTCTTCTTTGCTAATTTTTATTTTTAGTTATTGAAGTAAATGCTCATTGTAGAAGTGAAAAAAACATAAACATGCAAAACATTTAATTGCCATTGCCTCCTTCAAATAAGCTAATAGCTTGATGTATATCATTACAAATGTTTCTGCATGATTATATGACTGTATAAACACATTTAAAAGTATTTTTTTCCAAAAACAAGATTGGAAGATATTTATTATTTCAGTACCTACTTGTCTCGCTTAAAATTACAGCATGATCATCCTGGTAGGTTAATAGATACAGAACTAAACTATGCTTTTTAAAAAAAGTAAAACAATTTAATTGTGGTAAAATATACATATATAACTTATAATCTTAATCATATTTAAGTATATAGTTAACAATATTAAATAGATTTGAATTATTGTGCAACCGATTTCCAGAACTCCTTTAACTTACAAAACTGAAACTATACCACCCACCATGTAACTCCTTTAACTTACAAAACTGAAACTATACCACCCATTAAACAATTCCATGGGGTTGTTCTCACCTCCCTCCAGCCCATGGCAACCACCATTTAACTCCTTTAACTTACAAAACTGAAACTATACCACCCACCATGTAACTCCTTTAACTTACAAAACTGAAACTATACCACCCATTAAACAACTCCATGGGGTTGTTCTCACCTCCCTTCAGCCCATGGCAACCACCATTTTATCTTCTGACCCTAGAAATTTAACTGTTCTAGATACTTCATATAAAGTGGAATCATACAGTATTTGTCTTTTTGTGACTGGCTTATTTTACTTATTATAATGTCCTCAAAGTTGCATGTGCTGGAATTTCCTTTTCAAGGATGAATAATATCCTATCGTATGTTTATACCACATTTTGTTTATTCACCTTTTGAGAGACATTTGAGTTTCTTCTACCATTTGTCTACTGTGAAAAATGTAGCAGAAAACTTGGTTGTACAAAAACCTCTTTGAGACTCCTTTTAACACTTTTGGGTAGATACCCAGAAGGGGAATTGCTGAATCATATGGCAATTCCATTTTTAATTTTTTAAGGAGCCATGACGCTTTTTTCCATAGTGGCCATACCATTTTACGTTTCTACAGGCAGTGCATCAGGGTTTCAGTTTCTCCAGTAACAAGTTCATAATTATTATATTGATTTTACTTTTTAAAAAAAATGTGTGTGCCTTCTTTCTAACATACCAGAAGAATAGTGCTGAAGAGCTAGTGCTATTTAATTTGGGCCTTGAAGCAAGGAAAGCAAGGGCAAAAATGAACTATTAGGACTTCATCAAGATAAAAAGCTTTTGCACAGCAAAGGAAACAGTCAACAAAACCAAAAGATAACCGACAGAATGGGAGATGATATTTGCAAATGATGTATCAGATAAAGGACTAGTATCCAAAATCTATAAAGAACTTATCAACCTCAACACCCAAAGAACAAATAATCTAATCAAGAAATGGGTAGAAGACATGAACAGACATTTCTGCAAAGAAGACATCCAAATGGCCAACAGACACAGGAAAAAGTGCTCAACATCACTCGGGATCAGGGAAATCCAAATCAAAACCTCAATGAGATACCACCTCACACCAGTCAGAATGGCTAAAACGATACGATAGATGTTGGCAAGGATGCTGAGAAAGGGGAACCCTCCTACACTGCTACTGCTGGTGGGAATACAAGCTGGTGCACACTCTGGAAAACAGTATGGAAGTTCCTCAAAAAGTTGAAAATACAGTTACCATACGACCCAGCAATTGCACTACTGGGTATTTACCCCAAAGATACAAATGTAGTGATCCGAAGGGGTACATGCACCCCAATGTTTATAGCAGCAATGTCCACAATAGCCAAACTATGGAAAGAACCAAGATGTCCATCAACAGATGAATGGATAAAGAAGATGGAATATTATTCCACCATCAAAAAAAAACCAAACAAACAAACACGAAACCTTGCCATTTGCAATGACGTGGATGGAACTAGAGGGTATTATGCTAAGCGAAATAAGTCAATCAGAGAAAGACAAGTATCATATGATCTCACTGATATGAGGAATTCTTAATCTCAGGAAATTGAGGGTTGCTGGAGTGGTGGGGGGTGGGAGGGATGGGATGGCTGGGTGATAGACATTGGGGAGGGTATGTGCTATGGTGAGCGCTGTGAATTGTGCAAGACTGATGAATCACAGACCTGTACCTCTGAAGCAAATACTACATTATATGTTAAAAGAAAAAAGATCATAGGAAGGGAAAAATGAAGGGGGGGAAGTCAGAGGGAGAGACGAACTATGAGAGACTATGGACTCTGAGAAACAAACTGAGGGTTCTAGAGGGGAGGGGGTGGGAGGATGGGTTAGCCTGGTGATGGGTATTTTTTTTTTTTTAAAGATTTTATTTATTTATTTGACAGAGACAGAGATAGCGAGAGCAGGAACACAAGCAGCGGGAGTGGGAGAGGGAGAGCAGGCTTCCCGCCAAGGAGGGAGCCCGATGTGGGACTCGATCCCAGGACCCTGGGATCATGACCTGAGCCGAAGGCAGACGCTTAACGACTGAGCCACCCAGGCGCCCCCTGGTGATGGGTATTAAAGAGGGCACGTATTGCATGGAGCACTGGGTGTTATACGCAAACAATGAATCATGGAACGCTGCATCAAAAACTAATGATGTAATGTATGGTGACTAATATAACATAATAAAATAAAATTAAAAAAATTGGGCCTTGAAGGACAGCTGAGATTTCATCGGGGGCTCTAGGGAGGGTCTCAGTGGAGCTGACCCTGCACTGTCTGCTACTGGCTCTGGATCATGGGCCACTTTCTGATGTGATTGCCATGATGGTTGTGCTTCAGTTGAGTCTTGTTTAAGCCTGGTATCAAAGTATAGCAAATTGTCCACTTTAGATTCAGTGAATCTTCAACTTTGAAAAAATCTGACTAAAATCATATTTCTCTCTCTAGAAAAAATGCACATATATGTATTCAGCATTTATTGCAAATTTGGAGGTTTTAATGTCCCTTGAATATCCCATTGATGCCCCCTCTGAACTCCTTGAGTTATGAACACCTGCTCCAAGATCTGACTCAGCTCTTTCATTTTGGTGAGCAGAAATGAAAGGAGCTCTTTAAGCTTCATATTTCCCTTGCCTTCATCACACTGCTCTTTGTCACTTCTTATCTTTGTACTAATCTTGATCTTCCCCATTCGCTGCCTCTTCTCCTCCTCACTGGTCATTGTTTACAAATTGTAGAATGCCCCCTTTAGTTTATTCTTAAGTTGCTAGCATATGGTGTTCGTTTTCTCTATTACGGAATAATCCTCAAGACATCTCCAGAAGTAGGTAGGGGATCTCATATCATCAATTAATTCCAGTAGAATAGGCACAACTGCCTCATAGTGATTGCCAATAAAACTTTAGCTATAAAATAGGCAGCCTTGAATACTATTAGGCCTTTTTGTTTTATCTTAAAAATTTCTTCCCTTTTTCCCTTGCTCCAGGCCCTCAGGGTGCTTTCTGGTTTTTGAAGATGTCACATTGGAATAGAATTGAGATTCTAACATCTGGGACATGACATCCTGAGTAAAACAGGACAATATTTTGTGACTTAGTTCTGAATAAACTATACTGTCATTGTGGTGTTTAATTCATTAAAAATAACATATTTTTCTTTAAAAAGTTGTACTTACATTAAAAAATGAGGGGCAATAGTCATAAACAGTAACGTCCATGAATTTTCAGCTATTTTTTTTATAAGATAAAGCACCTTTAAAGTATTTCCTCTGTATAGGGATATTTGATTGTGAGTTGACATGTCAAAATAAAAAATTTAAAAAAAAGTTAGGAGAGACTTTCCAAAGTAGTGATGTAGGACATGTTTAAAGTGCATTTGCATTCTAGTTTTTACTCAGTCTTACTGTGACCCTTAAAATCTACATTTGTTTCTAATTTACTGTGTTATCATCTGTCAAAATGCATTTTGTCAGCACCTTTTCACTGAAGGTTTAAACTCACTTTAAAGGAGAATATAAGTGCAAAGTACTGTGTGTTTAAAATTAATTTTCTGTTAACTTTTCAAAATGTTGCTTAAAGATCTTTTTGATGTTTGGGAAGCCTCAGGAGAATTTTTTTGAGATTTTGCCATCTTTTACATAGAACATAAAGTTGTGTTTTGTGATGGGATATAAAAACTTGAAAGATTTAGATGATTCTAAAACTTAGGAATTTTAACAAGAGCTTACATTTGGCCAAGAATATTTTCTCATCTTATTTATGATTTTCATTACTCTTTCTTCTTGATGGTTAATTATTCAGCAGACAGATGAGGATAAGCTTATGCGTCAGTACCAGGCAAACATAGAATCTCAGAGCGGCTCAATACCTAAAGCTTATTTCTTCTCTTGTAAAGACATCTGTAGGTCAAGTAACTCTCCACAACACTGTCTTTTGGATGATGTCTCAACAGTGTAATCTCCTTTGACCTATGGCTCAGTCATCTCAACTGTTGATCTCTAGGCTTCCTATGAATGAGAAGGGAGCTCGCACCTGCTCTTCAGTGTTTGGCCAACCCCTGCTCACAGCACATTGACCAGAACAAATCATGTGGCCCTGCCTGAATTCAGGAAGATGAAATATGGGGAGCACATGGAATATTTGGTTTGCAGTACTATCTCTGCTGCAAAAGTGAATTCCAAATTTGAGTTTTAAAGCTAGAAGGGACTTGGGAAAATATCTTCCTTATTTTATCAGTAAGGAAGCTGAAGTTACAATGGTCAAACCACTAACTCACACTGCTACTTATTTTAAGATTTTATTTATTTATTTATTTATTTATCAGAGAGAGAGAACACAAGCAGGGGGAGCAGCAGGCAGAGGGAGAAGCAGGCTCCCTGCTGAGCAAGGAGCCTGCTGTGGGACTCGATCCCAGGACCTTGGGATCATGACCTGAGCTGAAGGCAGACACTCAACTGACTGAGCCACTCAGGCATCCCACACTGCTACTTATCTTAAGCAGTGTCTTCATTATGCTTTCTTTAGTGCACTGAGAAGATCATTCAAATAGTCTAGTTATAATGCTGCTTTGCCTTAATCTTGCCATTCTTATTCTTGGACATTTTGAACTTGGGATCACAATTAGATAAATGTTATGCCATCTTGTTCAATAGTTAGTTATATTGTGGATGGCTGCAGAATCGCAGAATATGTCATAACAGAATAGCACTTTGGACTATAAGAGATTTCTCCCCCAGAAGTAAATTATGCTGGATCCATGTGGTAGGCTTTAAATCCTGCTCTTCAGTCAAAGTAGATATGGAATCTGGAATTTATATGTACATTAAACATTTCCTTCTCATGGCTGGAGCTTCTCTCAGAGCTTTGATGATTTAAGCCCTAAGATAAACCAAGGTGTACTTATTTTCAAAACCAAGCTGAGCATCAGCTCTAGTTGGCAGCTAAGGAAGTGAAAACCAAAACACAGAACTGAATATTTTATTTACTGATGATAATGCCCAAGGAACAAAATGCATTCCATTATTACAAATATACAAAACCTTAAGTTTAATTTCTGTACTTACCTCATTGGAGATCAGTGAGCTTTCTGACCAGCAAAATCCATGGACCACAACTTCAGTACCATTGAAATTAGTGGCAATTGTAGAACTGAGCACTAACAGGTAACTAGCTGCTTCTGTCACATTGTACTGTAAGAATTTAGGATAATTAATATTTTGAACTTGAATGTGCACATTATTTCTTATTTGGCTATAGATCCTTTTGTGTATATGCTATTAGGCAGAACACTAGAGGAAATTTTGGTATCCTTGGACCAAAGTATTTATAACATCCTTTGAGAGTAGTTATCATTTTACTTATATCATGAATGAGAAAATCCAGGTTCAGAGAGTATAAGTAACCTTGCTAAGATTACACAGAATAAGTGGCAACCTTAGATTTTATTCATGAGTGTATCTGATACAAATGCTAATGCTTTACCGTCATTTTAAATGACCTAAGTTCAAGTTAACAATATCTATTTGTTGGGGCGCCTGGGTGGCTCAGATGGTTAAGCATCTGCCTTCAGCTCAGGTCGTGATCCCAGGGTCCTGGGATCGAGCCCCACATCGGGCTCCTGGCTCAGCAGGGAGCCTGCTTCTCCCTCTCCCTCTGCCTCTCCCCCTCCACATGCTCTCTCTCTCTCTCTGTATCTCTGTGTCTCAAATGAATAAATAAAAAAAAAATTAAAAAAAAAACAATATCTATTTGTTTCCAATTGCTGCTGTAACAATTTCCACAAATTAATGTCTTAAAATCATACAAATTTATTATCTTACATTTCTAGAGGTAAGAATTTTGAATAGTTTCAGTGGACTGAAGTCAAGATGGTGACAGGGCTTCTTCCATTCTGGAGACTTGAGGGGAGAATCCATTTCCTTGTCTTTTCTAGCTTCTGGAGGTGGCCAGCATTTCTTGGCTAGTGGCCCCATCCTTCACATGCAAAGTTAGCAGTGTAACAGCTTTCAGTACCTCTCTTTAACTCTTAGCATCCTGTCTCCCTCTTAGAAGGATCTTTGTGATTACAATGGGTTTGCCTGGATAATCCATCTCAAGGTCCTTAACTCGATCACACCTGCAAAGTTCTTTTTGCTACAGAAGGTAATGTATTCACAGGTTCTCAGGATTAAGGTATAGATATCTTTGAGGGGCCATTGTTCAGCCTACCACACTACAATATTTCTCTTGACATGCATATTTCAACAATAGAATCTAGGTTATTCTAGTATGTTTTTTGGGGGGAATACAATATTTATTTTTAGCTTTAGACATTAAAACTCTACAGAATATTAAAAAATAATAACAAATCCATAGTTTTAGTAAGAAGAGATGGACTTGGCACACACCCCTTCACCCATAAAACAGAAGGGATTCTGACATGTGTCTCAAAATGGAGGGGGAAAAAAAAAAGAGAAAAGAGAGACAGACAGACAGATAGACCAGGGCCTTACCCTAACAATTACAAAGATTTTGCATGAACAAAAAAAAAGTGGCAATGAAAATTCAAATTGTCTTAGGGTTAAATGTGACACTGCACAGAATAGAGTAATTTATCCTCATTCTGTCTTTTATCTATGTGAGATGGAAATCTCCTCCAGCCACATCTATGAGAAATGAATTGTTTGACTATACAAAATGGTGTGCCATCTGAGCAGGAGAAAAAGAGAACTTCTAGTGGCAATGCAGTGGTGTGGGCCCATTCATTTTCTAAGAGATTTAAGAGAAGGGAAGTAGGTGTTCTGCGAGTTTCACTGAGAAATGGAGACAATGGATGGCCTCGTGAAAAATAGCACTAGACATCTGGTGGACATTTATTTATAGTCCTACATGGTACTATCTTGCCTCCCAGCTTTATGGACCTGTTTAATGCATGCCCAATCTCTTGCCAATTCCATACTGCATTGCTTAACTGTCTGCTCCTCTCCACAGTGACTACCACTCGTGCTTAGCCAGCCTCACCTTTTACCTGGACCTCTGACTGAGTTCTTCCTATCCTTCAGTTCCTCTGGTCTGATCTTCACACATCAGCCAGCACTTGGCTTAAGACATAAATTGGAGGGGTGCCTGGGTGGCTCAGTCATCAAGTATCTGCCTTTGGCTCAGGTCATGATCCCACGGTGCTGGGACCGAGTACCGCATCGGGCTCCCCCTGCTCCACAGGAAGCCTGCTTCTCCCTCTCCCACTCGCCCTACCTGTGTTTCCTTTCTCGCTGTGTGTCTCTCTGTCAAATAAATAAATAAAATCTTAAAAAAAAAAAAGACATAAATTGGAGTATATCACTCTGCTCAGAACCCTAATGGCTTTCTGCCACTCAGGAAAAAACCCAAAATTCTAAACAGAGCCTTTTATGCTGACTGGCCTCCCTCTTCAGCTGCCTGCCTTCTCCTAATCACTGCACAATGGTCACTTGGGTCTACTTCAAGATCCTCATTGGGCCAAATGCTTGCCTACCTTAGAAACTTCAAACATCATGTTCTCCCTGCCTGGAACGTTCTTCAGCTCACTAAAACGAGGCAATTCCTTTCATCCTCAAAAAAGTTAGGTCCCCCAAACTCTTCACAGGACCCTAAACTTTTCTTTCAAACCTATCATCAGTTTGTGATTATACAAGACACACGTAGTGGTGAGGAGAGTGGCCTCTGCTCTGGCACCTACCAGCTATAACTTTGAGCATGTCACTTAATCTCTGTGTAGAACTAATGCCTATACTAATAGGGTTTTGTGAGGATTAAGTGACTTTATATAAGTTTTGAGAGGTAGAATTTTAAGCTTACTTTGCATATTACAAGGATAATTAAGAGTGATCACTTCTGCCTAGAAAAAGGGGATATTTTGATTAGATGATCAAAGCTTGTCAGCCTTGGAGATACTAAAAGACCGAGGTTGCTTATGTCTTTCAACATGAGATTAGAGTTCTACAAGAGCCTGGGTCTGGGCACTGTCATAGCTGGTGTCATATCTTTACCTTTGCTTAGAGAGACCATATGTCTGTGGTGAAGCATGCATCCTCTAGTCTATGACTGCCTGGTCCAGAATCTGGAATTTCTGCTGCTTCCTGGCCGTGTAAACTAGTTTCTTAGCCCTCTGAGCCTCAATTCTTTTCTAGGTAAAATGAAAGTAAGGATTGTGAATATTGTTATGAAAATTAATGAGAGGATTCATGTAAATTATAAGCCATAAATATCAGTAATTGTTACAAATTGACTAAGATTTACCTTGACTAAGATTGTTACCTTGACTAAGACTTCTCAACCCTGAGTCTTAGTTTTCTCATCTAAATTAGGAATCTATTCAATCAATAGATATTTATCTGGCTCCTGGCATTGGACTGCAGAGTACCTGTGGCTACAACAGAGAATAAAACTCAGGGAGTTAATAACATCCACCTGCAGTATTTGTGTAAAAATTTAATGAGATAATGTATAATTGAAGTACTCATTATGCTTTCTGGCATACTTTATTCACTAAACAAATGTTAATTTCCTTTCTTCTTAGTTGATGGAAGGGTCTTATTTCTCTTTTCTAAAAGTCCAAATGTAATCAATTTCAGTAACTTAATGGGATGATTAATGTAATAAATCACTTGTTTTCTTTTTACTTTAAGTGGTATATGTGTTGATGAGATATGATTTATTCGACCAGTTACATACATGCTAAATTATTTTGAATTAGATCTGTATAATAGAAAAAGAGAAAATGACAGGAATGTCTTGTTCTTATCAAGTATCATAACTATGTGTGTACTTATTTTCCAGTATTGGGTTCCACTGAGAACCTTTAACGCTTAAGGACAGCTTCTGGCATTTCAGTTGTTGCAGATTATACAGCTGCTCAATAGAGATTGAAAGACAATCATAAATTGAAAGATGATCATGGAGAAAACATTTAAATGAAGAACCTCGTAAATAATAAAAAGGAGATATATTTTGGCCCATTTGTCCCCAATCCCTGCTGCCAGCCTTCATCCCCTGTCCTTTAAGAGGGACTTGGAGGCACCCCGATGTTTATAGCAGCAATGTCCACAATAGCCAAAATATGGAAAGAGCCCAGATGTCCATCAACAGATGAATGGATAAAGAAGATGTGGTACACACACACACACACACACACACACACACACACACACTGGAATATTACTCAGTTATCAAAAAGAAGGAAATCGTGCCATTTGCAACAACATGGATGGAACTAGAGGGTATTATGCTAAGCAAAATAAGTCAATCAGAGAAAGGACAATTATCATATGATCTCACTCATATTGGAATTTAAGAATCAAAACATGAACAAAGGGGAAGGGAAGGAAAAATAAAATAAGATAAAGACAGAGAGGGAGACAAGCCATAAGAGACTCTTAACTATAGGAAACAAACTGAGGGTTGCTGGAGGGGAGGTGGATGGGGGGGTTGGGGTAACTGGATGATGGGTATTAAGGAGGGCACTTGATTTAATGAGCACTGGGTGTTATATGCAACTGATGAATCACTAAATTCTACCCCTGAAACTAAAAATATACTATATATTAACTAAATTGAATTTAAATAAAAACTAAAAAATAAAGGAACTTGGAGGGTTAATCCAAGTAGGAGTGAACTGACTATGGGACCTAAATTACATATGACTTTGAACTGCAGTAGGAACTCAGCATATCAAAGACACATGCTAGGACAGTGAGTAGAAAAACAGATCCTCAGATTAAATTGAAGTACTGAGGAGATAGAGTACTTTTGAGCAGTACCAGTATGGAAGTACCCAGTGTTTATGACCAGTGTCTGTTCGGATAGGTTAAGTCTCATGCTGTATTAATTGTTAAAGATCTTGAATAGGTACTTATAACTTATTTATTCCTTGGGAAAAATCCTGCAGAGTGCTAACTATCAAATGGAAGAGGGACTTAGGGGGAGGGAAGCAGGACCAAGGTGAAATGGGGTTTAGAACTAACATATTAGAGTCAGGGAAACCAGAATTGGTAAAATTAAGCTAGAAGCAAATCAGAGAAAGGGACTTTACATTTTGAGTATCATGTATTATTTGAAACTTGCCTTGGGGGTCACATTTGGGGAGGAGATGAAATAGGTGGGTTGGCTTAAAGTATAGGTGGCAAAAAAACTAATAATATAGCTACATTTAATTTATACTTGATTGTAAGTGTAAGTATACTTGATTCCATGTTTTTGGAATTTGGAGAATTATTTCTTAGGTCATTTTTACCATTTAAAAAATATTTCAAACTGATCCTATTAACTTCAAGTGAAAACAATTCTATAATTTGCTTTGATATTTTGGGAAAGGTTGCATTACAAATGCAGTGGTTTCTTTTATTTTGGGCAGTGATTAGACTAAATTCCCTAAGTTGTATAAACTTCCTGATCTTTTACTGAATTCCTAGAATACTTTTAGCTCACACCAGTATCTTTCCTTTTGAACTTATGCATTTCTAATATTTTGACACCTCCCAGGTAAGATAAATGGATTTTTGCAGGGTAACATAATCATGATAGGTTCAAACTTCAACCATCTTGAAAGGTTCTGGACATCTGTTGCAAACTAATGCTAGTATTTTAAAACACACTTAATAGCAAAAAAATTTAAGTTGAAATAATCTGGAGCAATTCTAGTTATTCAGTAGGCATTGCTGAGCGACTCTCTTCTGAGAGATTGAGGCATTTATAAAAAATGAAAAAAGAAGAAGAATAGAAGAAAGACAAGAACTAAAAAGAAAGTAGACTTTACTACTGCAAGTAATTTATAAAATATGAAAAACAGCCAATTCTATTGCCTTATTCGTATACCTGACACTTATTAAAATTAATATAGTAATATACTTTTAACTGACACATCCGTTCTACAAACTTGAATCACTACAGTTAAAGTTCCAAATGTATATCAAAAATAGTGAGAATCATATAGATAACCACTCTTTGATTTACATGTCAGGTTGTCTAAACTATGCGAAGGTGGTGTGCCTCTGTGTTCTCTTAATATTACTTTGGTCTCATTTACATTTCAGAGAACTGCTACTAATAATGTTTGGGAATTATGTAGAATTGATGAGAAAGATGTTCATGTAGTCAGTCAGGCTGGAATTATAAAAACCTCACTCCTTAGGTCACTGTGACCTCTTTATCACACCTGTGTGTTTATTTTGCCTTTCGCCTCTTAAAAATAGTTCATACCACTGTTGAAGTAAGCATTTTACTTTAAATACAGATGACCTCGAATTATGAGAACACTACAAAATGACCTCTCTTCTCTGACATCCCCAACACAGAATGTGAACTCCTAAGACACTGAGTCTGCATTACTGGCCACATGTCACGTGATGCCTCAAAGGATCCAGTGAGAGAGTTGGGCTGCTAGCTCTGGTTTCGGCTAGCTGTGTTTGCCATTGCTCCAAGAGCAAGTATGTGTCTTTTATACTGCTCTTCACTTTCATATTTTCTTCAATTTTTAAAGTAAAATTCTTCCACTTTGTGTCTTAGAAAAGGAAGTATGAATCTCAGGTTGTCAAATCACCACAAAAGTGAAGAAAAACCTTACTTCAGACATGAAGGCTGGAGTAAAAGTAAGTGAAGTCACTTTAAGCTGTCTCATTTGGGTATGAGTATAATTTTTTAGAACGGGGAAATATTTGAAGGGAGAAGAAAATGCTAAGTCAATGCAATTGATGGTGGCATGAAAATGCATTGGCTGAGCGATGAGGTGGAAACACAAGTGATTTTGTGGATGCCTGGTCATAAAACACATATGCCTCCAAAGTTTAAAGTCTAAACCAAGCAATGAATTTTAGCATAGGTGCTTGAGTCAATAGAGGAATTGTGTGATTACTTCCAAAAGAGAAATTGTTGGCCCAGCATCAGCATTTAAGGGAAAACTTGAAGCAGAGCTGTAGAAGTAGCTAAGATTTTTTTTTTTTTTTGAGACAATTTTGTTTAAATCATTGAAAGAGAAGGCAACTATTTTATTTACATTTAAAACTGATGAAATAGGACTTTGGGAAAACCAGTACCCTGACAAAACTACATTCTCAAGGAAGAAGAGTATTGCTGTTTACAGAGTAGATATATGGGACCTTGTTTACAGGAGCTTAGCAATGAAGCTCCGTTGTGGGATCAGGAAAAAAAGAGTCTCCATGAAGCGATGTGATTATTGTTCACTAATGGATTCCAAGTGCCTAGAACAATGCCTGACATGTAGCAGGTGCTCAATAAATGACTGTTAAGTAATATTTGAAACCTCAGCTAGTCTAGTCCATATTAAAAAAACCCTAACAACTTTTATAATATTTCAGGTGATTATACTGCGTGTTTCTAAAATATACATTGTTGTTTTTTTTTTTTTTTGTCCCATTAATTTTATAATTACTTTTTGGGATTTCTTAAGTTGGTATGGGATGGCTTTGTAGACAATGAACCTGGGTTCATAACATGGCATCTAGAGGGAGGAAAAGGGACCAACTTGCAGTTGCTACACTCACAGCTCTCCTTTATAAACCGGTTAAGTGTGTCTGCAGCTACTCACTTTATTTTTTTTTTTTTCCCTCTTCTTCTTCTCAGGGTTTTCCAAAAGGGGCTTTGTACTTCCTTTTAGGTTTCTTTCCCTTTATATCATTTGATTTGTTAGCTGAGACCTACTGAATAACTTTGCCCACCAACCATGACCAAAATAAATAAATAAATAAAAAGCCAATGAAAATAAAATAATGATATTTAGGATGCAATAATAGTCTTGGAGATGGACTAGAATATTCTAATGTGTGAAACAATATAATATATAATAAACAGGCAGTGACACTATCTTCTAACAACATTGAAAGTCACTGGATGGTACTTTAGACTCTCCAGAGCTACCAATTTTATCTCCTTCTCTTCCTCCCATTAAACTCCTCTGTTAGCAGTGGAATTGAAGCTACTTTTTAAAAATTTCTATTAAACGTTTATATTTTGGTTTCATTTAGTTTTATTATTACAACTATATATGAATCTATTTTAAAACTGGAGAGCTATAGTAATTCAGCTACTTGCTTAAACATATTTTGTGTGATTGCCAAGAAACCTAGCCATTTATTGCATTGTATCTATGGAATAAATTGACTTTGGATCATATCCTGCTTATAAATAAGAGGCTGCCAGTATATTTAATAAGAATGGAATTTGTACCAGACGTTGCATAGGAAACATTAGATGGAAAATTACAGACCATATGATTTTTGCTGTGCTAAATCTCATAGGTAAAGAGATCTTGATTTGCTTCCTAGCTCTGTCATTGTTATTCTCAATTCATTTTAATTTTAGGTAAATTTTTTTTGCCAGTTTCCTTGATTCCTGGAACTCTAGAATTTTAGAAATAACAAAGCATGTAGCTCTCTTTTCTCCAGATTTGTAGATCTTTAAATTATAAGACGTCCTTCAAATTTGGCACACAAGTTAGATATTTCATTTTATTTCAAAGCAATATAGTCTCCCTACTTGCTGAATTAAGACTGATTTCTATCTTCTTTGAAAAAAGAAATTAAATGAAGAAAAAATTCTCATCAGAAAATCACCAATCTTAGTTTGAACTTAACAATTTAATATAAGAAAATGTATATGGTATATATTCTTTTACTGAATTATCAAGTATAATTATTAATATATATTGCTTTACCTCAATTAAATTTTATCCCTTAAAATTTTTCATAAGCATATTACCACTGATGTTCGCACATGGCCATGCTTTAAACTGCCCAACTTTTATTTTATTTTATTTATTTATTTTTTAAAGATTTTATTTATTTATTTGACAGAGAGAGACACAGCAAGAGAGGGAACACAAGCAGGTTAAGTGGGAGAAGGAGAAGCAGGCTTCCCACCGAGCAGGGAGCCCGAGGCGGGGCTCGATCCCAGGACCCCGGGATCATGACCTGAGCCAAAGGCAGATGCTTAACGACTGAGCCACCCCAGGCGCCCCTAAATTGACCGACTTTTAGAAACAAAGCAGAAGAGGATCTGGGCCAAACCCAAAGTGAAATTAATATGCAACTATTAAAAAAATTACCAATCACTGATCAGTGTTATGAATTTCTATCTTAGCCCCTTTCCATGCACATTGATAATCAAGACCCTTCTATGGTAGGAAAGTGACATAATTATTTTGAAATGATTACATTTCAGTGTGTTAACACAAACATTTCTGTTTCTCTGTCTCACTGAAACATGTCAGGTCTACCTTCCCTTCTATTGCCTTCAACCACTTTCTTGAATAAAAGCAGAGAGAATAAAAGCCCCTGGCTTTTGTGTGTTCTGCGTGTTTATGTGCTGAATGGTAGTGAACCGTATAAATGATAGCAGAAACTTCCTTTTGGAAGGCCTTTTATCTCTGACAGCTTATTGTAGCCATCACTGTTAACTTTATTATTGGTACTCAGGCATAAACCTGGTGAAACTGCAGCTTCATAGCACATTTGCACATAATGACTATCCTGGGAATTCACAGTTCTGTGATAAATAGCACCTTCCCCGCTTTGATGACTCAGGGTGGTTTAATTTTTAAAGCACTAATAACACCAATGAACAATGGGCAGTACACAGTTTTGATTGTTTCTTTATTTCCCTAAAGCAGATCAAAGTAGATTTCACTGGCTTAGCAGTGATTCACACTAACAAGACCTGGAAGGACCAACTGACCAGAAGGTTACCGGGAGTCAGGAATGTGATGTGGTTGTCAGAAGCCTAGTGTGTTTTGGACTGTGATAGTAGAACCAGCACACCCGTCACTCTATACTGGACTGATCAGATCACTGGAGCCCGGGTCAGATGGCAGGGCCTCGTGGTAAGAAAGGCATTGGCCAACTGAAGTGTCTTCAGCGGTTGCTGAGGAATCTGGAACGAATGAAGCAACAGGAAGCTTTTCTTTGGGAGCAAATTTATAGTCCATAATGTGAAATCCCAGAGAAACGAGCAGAGAAGATATCTGCATTCTTTCAAAACCATGCATTGCCTGGTGAGTAAATTGCTTTTTGATAGAAGCTTGATGTACCACTTCATACACTGAGTCCTAAGAAGTCTTTAAGAGTTGATGTACCCACATGATGACTTTCTTTACATGTAGGGGGAAAAAAAAAATCTCACCTACCATTATCCTTAAGCAACATTTGACACTCCCATAGCAAACTTTCTCAAGAGCTGGGGGAATGGAAAGACCAATGTGGAGGCTTCCCCCCCCCCCAATAATATCAACCTTTGTAAAATGAAAAGGCATTTGGATTGAATGGCATGGAAGTCTACAAACAAACCCTACGAGTGCCTTATGTCCACAAGTGCTGCTCAAACCTGAACGTTTATGGGAGGAGAGCCCACACTGACCAAGAGAAAAACCTTTGGCATTTTTCTGCTTTATAATTAACTGTTTATGACATTCTTGTAATTCCTTATTATTTTTTTCTTTTTCATTGTTTTCTGTGATATATGTTGATTATAACTTTGCGAAAGTTGGGAATGGGGCAGATGAGAGTTTTCAGACAGTTGTGCTTTAACCTTTCTTCAAGGTTTCTTATATGCCCACCAACTTTTTTCCCTCATTTTTATCCAGTTAAAATTTCAGCTGCTACAGTGACATATAGTCACTTGATAGAAAGTACTCTTAACATAATTCCAATTATCCTTAAAAAGCATATATCTCTTGAACATATTAAGGAGTTTTTCTTCAGTATTTGAGATGCCAGAATGGCTTCACTGGGCAGTGTAATACTGTAATACTTGATGCTATATTTGGTACATTCTCACTAATATGTAGTACTTAATTTCTAATAAAAATTTAAGAAAAACAAGCCCAAGAAAGTAGATCGTGCTTCTAGATGCACTTCTAATGAATTGATCTTTTCAGATTACAGTTTGAATGTTATCTTTCTGTAAGTATGCCTTTAGTTAGTGGAAAAAGTATTCGGTGTATTAATAAATTAGCTTCAGAAAGATGAGGCTGGCAAAATATTTTAGCTGATTCAAAGCACTTACTGGAGCATCAAATTAACAATCTCTTGGTTTATAAAGGAAGCACAAGCAAGTGCAGAGTGAAATTATTTCACCTAATAATGATACTGAATGATATTTCTTTTGATTTAAGTTTAATCCTTTCCTATTTGACAGTTTGGAACAAGTGGGCATAGATATTTCATTCCTTATTAACCCAGTCCTGATGAAATGGATTGCCTTGTGCTAGAATCTATTCTGCTTGAAAAAAAGTGCATTATAGTTGTGCTATATTGTCAGGAAGGCTATGGTAGCCAAACAAAATGCTCGGTTTCCCTAGATTTTCTGAACCAAATAGGAAAAAATAGTAATATATGCCATAGCTAATCACCAAGCAGAAAACATGTACCATGATATGGAAAAATATATCTAACAGAAAATAAATATAAAGAAGAGCAATGGCAGCTTATGAATTATATTAGGCCATATGCATTCGTTATAAATACTCACACGTGAATAACCAAAATGAAACTTATCTTTAGGAATCCAAATATAACATTATTTACTGGGATTAGAATACTGAAACAAATTTCAATTAGGGAAATTAAAAAATTTTACTCATGTGTGTATATCCACAGTGATCAATAACAGGTCACTAATTTGTCTCTGCTGTGGTTTTACATCACATTGAGATAATAGGTTCACAGTGTGTCTGAGAGGTGGCCCCTTTAGAGTGATTCACATGATGGCGATACCTTATGAAGTCCTTGTAGCTCGGGGTCAGATTACTAGAGTAGATCTCCAGAAGTTGGCTAATCAGTTACTGACCTTAGGGGGCTTATGTTACCAAATTCACAAGGAAACTGATCAGTTTACCAGGTTGTCTACTAGTTAATTAAAATGAGAAATACAATTGTCATAGAGAGCAGAGGAACTAGTGTTGCCATAGGAAAGCCACATGGGAAACCAAATTAAAACCAGAATATTGCTTGGTGAGAAATGAGTCAAGCAATGAGAGCAAGAGGAGCTTGTTGCATGATTAAAATAGCTAATAGTGCCAACTTATAATAACCCAGTGCATCTGCTGCCATCATTAGGACTTGGCTGCCATGGGAGCTACATCATTTGGGTTTGATGTACTCATGCCACCAACACTTTGCATTGTAGCCAGCTGGTGAACTGGGAGCCACTCTGCTTTCTAGGGCTTTTGCTATGATTTTATTACATCTCTCATGAACTGATTTTATAAGATCAACTCTTAAAATATTGGAGGATCCTGCTGATAGTAACACAACATAGTGAAAAAAAACACAAATACTGGGGTCAGAGCATTCTGTGCTTGAATCCTGGTTCTGCAACTTACTATGTCTCAATTTTTAACCTCCTCAAGGCCAAGTTTTCAAATTTGTAAAATGGAAATCATAATCTTTGTCTCATTAGGATTAAATATCATCAACAGTACCTCAATAAACAGTAGACAACATTGTGTGGTGTTGAAGAGTATTGGGTTTGGAATCAGATAGACCTACCTTTGGTCCCAGAGCTACCATTACTTTCTCCTCTACAGCTTCATTTATTTCTAAATGTGGGAATAAAAATCCTGCCCCATAGAGTAGTTTTAAAATTAAATAAAAATAAAGCATTTCTCAATGCTCAATAAATGGTAGCTATCAGTGTAAGTGATAGCGCAGGGCGCCTAGGTGACTCAGTCGGTTAAGCACCTGACTCTTGGTTTCAGCTCAGGCTCAGGTCATGAGATCAATCCCCGAGTTGGTTCCCCATCCAGCAGGGAGTCTGCTTGAAGATTTCTCCCTCTGCCCTTCTCCCCACTCTCTCTCTCTAATAAAATAAATCTTTTAAAAAAGTAAATGGTAATGCTATCAGTATTCCTTCCATTGCTCAACATTAACAACATTCTGTAGTGAATATATGTTGAACCATGATAAATTACAAAATAAGTACCCAAAGTTTTTCATGAGCCAAGGGATCATCTTTGGTTTGAAGAGTTTTCATTGTTCTTGTCAGTTATTCATATGCCAACAAGTTTAGGGTTTACTGAAGTGATTACCCTTCAAATGTGTCTTTTTGAAGGGACTCAGTCACCTCCCCTTGTTTAGTACAGCATCCAAACTGCCCCTAATTAATTAGAGCCAACAAGGAGGCTAAGGCCTTACTGCTCCTAGACCTCAGAATTGTCCCGCTCACTGCAGCAGCACTCATTCTGGATGAGGGGACTCTTCCATCTTGTTTTCAGGCTCTTTTATTTCTGGGATTATTTAGAAAATGCAATTTTCTTCAACAGCAGTCTGGCTATGTCTTCCTTGAAGTAAACAGAAAACATTTCAAAAGGAAAAATGAAAATTTATATGTAGGGAAAAAGCTTTCAGAGAACTGGTCATGGTGGCCGCTCTTCATAAAACCTGAGATGAGACATTAGTAGAAATTAGGATGAGATAGAACTTGTATAAGTGACATTGTGAAACCGCTGTAATTTGGAAATATGCTGAACTATGTCTACAGTGCCTAGTCATAATAAAAGTGAGACTTTGCTGCAGGCAACTGTGCAAAATTAGAAAAATATTGACAGAGTAAAGTATGTTCTAGCTTTGTCTCTCATGAGACCATAGGGTATAGTGTGGTTGTTTAGTAGACACTGCAGAAGAGCAGCAGAAAGTAACTATCAAGTGGCCACTGTGAAATTTGCCTGGAAAATAATTCCTCCAGGTGATTTCTGAAGTATTAAGTTAGATTCCAACCTAGCATTAAACAGAATTGTCTATGAATTTTAGCAGTTATTAAAAAGACTTGTGCACAAAGTTCAAAAAGCTCAAACACAACATGTCCCAACTAAAATTCTGATTCCCCACTCCCTGCCACAAAGTTGCTTTCCCCATAGTTTTCCCATTTTAGTGGCGTCAGCCAAAAACCTTGGATTTATCTAAGACTCCTTTCTTTTTCTCACATCACAGATTCAATCTGTCAGGAATTTCCTTTAGCTCTCTTTTCAAAATATACCCGAATCCAACCACTTCTTGCTCTCTCTGCAGCTACCACCCTGGTGTGAACCACCATTCCCTCTCACTTGGATTCTTGCCTTAGCCTCAGAGTGTTTCTGCTTCTGTCTTTGTCTCTTGCAGTTTTTACTCCACATAGTAGCAATCCTTTAAAACCTGTCAGATCATGTCATTCTTCTACACAAAACGCTGTTGATGGCTTCTCATTCCAATCAAGCAAAAACCAAAGTTCTGAAAATTATCTACAAGATCCTCTATGATCTGATTCGCCATTACTTGTCTGCTTCATATCCTATTACTTTTCTTATGTTCACTTCAGTCCAGCAACACTGAGTGCTTTTCTATTCTGCAATCTACAAATCTGACTATTCTAGATTATTGCCACCCAGAGAAAAGCATGGGGGAGTTAGATTTATAGTTGTAGACTATAGAGCCAGTATTCTAGAAAATGAAAATAAAGACATAAAAACCACAAATATTAACAGTCTGTGTGAATTTATAATTAATGAGAGAATTCTACTTTATGGAAAGTGTAGCTGGGCTATTTGAAAGAGGTAATTTTAGAATATTTAAAGGAAATATGTTCAAAACAAAAAATATGCTTATTAAAAACATTTTGATAAATGCTTCTGTTGGAATAAAATATTGTTGGAATGAAACTCTTAGCAATATTTGGGTAAATGGGTAGATTCATAAAATATCAAAAGAAAATATATATTCACAGGATGGATATATAACTTTGTAAGTGTGATACTATGTAATGATTCACTCTAGTTCCAGATTGTCCATATTCTTAATGGATGGACCATTATGTTAACTCAGTTTTATACTTTTACTGATCTCAGGTGTTGCTTTTCTATAATTCAAATATAATCATGAATATATGTAAGATGCTTTCATAATTTGATGTGCTTTTTTTTCTTTTATTTTTAACAAAAATGAAAACAGCTCTATTGTACTACTTCGATGATATACACAAGCTTATTGTATGTGACAGAATATACCATTATTAGGAAGAAAGTAAAGATCACCTGAAATCCCAACACCCTGTGGAAATCACCATGAACATTTTAGTGGCTTCCTTTCAAATCCATGTAGGAACTGGCAGATCTATATATTGACACATATACACATACATGAAAATTTACCCATACATGATCATATCACAAATACTACTTTTACACTCACACATTTATTTATTTTTTACTTAGTAAATCCTTCTTCTCTCATCCAAATTTCCCTCACTCTACCTAAACACTATTAATAGCCTAGTGTATATTCTTCCATATTCCTCTCCATATTTAACCATTTAATCACAAAACACAAAGTCACACACAGATATTTTTGTCATTGTTATACAAAAATAAAATTGTACTCTTTCTTTGGCTTTTGTAATTTAATTCACGCATATTTGAAATCTCCAAGTGAACCAGTAAAACCTTAATTTGTTCTTTTCTCTCTCTTTTTTTTTTTTTTGGAAAGACTTTATTTGAGAGAGAGAGCAAGCAGGAGAGTGTGAATGGAGGGAGGGGTAGAGGGTGGGACAGGGACAAGCAGGCTCCACACTGAGTGCAGAGCACTTGATCTCAGGACCCTGAGATCATGACCTGAGCCAAAATCAAGGGTCCACTGCTTAACTAACTGAACCATCCAGGTGCCCCTTAATTTATTCTTTTAAAATTCTGAATATTTCATAGTATAAATATACCATAATTACATAATTATTCAACAAATCCTCTATCATGCTGTATACTTTTTGCCCTCAGCTTCTTTCCTGCCTTCATTAAAAACGTCACAAGAAACGTATATGTATATTTACGTTATGTTGCTTTTATTTTTATGAGATAGAGTCACAAAAGTGTGACTTCTGGCTTTGGACTTACGCTGGAAAGTAGTGGAATGTAGACCACTTAGAAGAATTGCAATGTAGGGATCCTATATCCTTCCAAGATTTTTTTTTTTTTAAAGATTTTATTTATTTATTTGTCAGAGAGAGACAGCAAGAGAGGGAACACAAGCAGGGGGAGTGGAGAGGGAGAAGCAGGCTTCCGCAGAGCAGGGAGCCTGATGCGGGGCTTGATCCCAGGACCCTGGGATCATGACCTGAGCCGAAGGCAGCTGCTTAACGACTGAACCACCCAGGTGCCCCCTCCTTCCAAGATTTTATTTACCTGTCATAGTGGGGGGGGGGGGAAGATACTTGAGGCTATGTGAGAATTCTGAAAATATATCACCACGCATCATCTCTAAGTAAAATATTGGAGAAAAGACTCTACAAGACAAATGAATCAGAACAGAGACCTCTGATAGCAAGATGAAGTAGAAAGGAAACTGTGGTGAACAATGAATCTTGCAATATGTATAGTTAATTCTAAATTGAAAATGATAGAGTGACCATGAATGTCACAGTTAAGAGATAAATAAAGATTGAGACAGAAGAGATATACCACAAGGAAAACACTGGAACTAAAAGTCCTAAATTATTTCAGCAAAACTTGAATGAGCAGGAGGGTGGGGAAATTATGATTATTAATGTTTTTACACATGATGCAAATATTTTTTCCCACTCTGCCATTTGCTTTTTAACTTACTTTATAGAAATTTTGTTTTGGTTGTCCAGTAGTTTTTAACATTTAAGTGATCAAACTTACAATTGTTGTATTTATTGATTCTAAAATAGGTCTTTTTTTTTTTAAAGATTTTATTTATTTATTTGACAGAGAGAGAGACAGCGAATGAGGGAACACAAGCAGGGGGAGGGGGAGAGGGAGAAGCAGGCTTCCCGCAGAGCAGGGAGCCCGATGCGGGGCTCGATCCCAGGACCCCGGGACCATGACCTGAGCCGAAGGCAGACGCTTAACGACTGAGCCACCCAGGCGCCCCTAAAATAGGTCTTTTTTTAAGAAGTTCTTTCCTACCCCATGATTATTATTATCTCCTAAAATTACTCTGTTTCCGATTCTTGTAGATTACAAACTGATGGTTACCAGAGGGGTGGTGGGTGGAGGGCTGGGGGAAATAGGTGATGGGGATTAAGGAGTGCACTTGTCATGATGAGCATAGGGTGATGTATGGAAGTGTTGAATTACTGTATTGTACACCTGAAACTAATATAACACTGTATGTTAACTAACTAGAATTAAAAGAAAAACTTAAAAGAAAAATTCTCTGGTATCTTTTAGCACTTTTTATTTAAACAATCACCACTTTAATGCAATTGGAAATTTAGTTGTGTATTTCCACTCATTTTTATACACACGTATGTGTATAAACAAATAGAGGAAATTAGAAAAAAATGAATGAAGATGATCCTGAGAATTCTCAAGTGTCCAAGTGTCAGATTATATAAAGGATTTTATTTGGCTCAAAAAAACATTCTTTTCTGAATATTACTTCAAATATTTGAAAAACAACTGGTTGAGTTTAAGATTTCAAGGAATAGAGCAACGTTAACTGACCAGTTTTGCTATTATTAACACTACTAACTGATAGAACCAAGAATGGAAAACCACAAAAGCAAAAATAATGTGGGGCCTCAGCCAGGTAATCAAGGTCTCTAGTGAGAAGTAGTACTGATAGGATGGAGCTGGAATATGGTGTGATAAAGATGGACTTTACCCCTATGATCTTCCTCCCCCAAACATATAACCTCTAATTGTGAAAAAAAGAATCAGACAAATCCCAATTGAAGTACACTCTGGAAAATATCGGACTGGTACTTCTTCGAAACTGTCAAGGTCATCAAAACAAGAAATGTCTGAGAAGCTGTCACAGCCATGAGGAGCCTAAAGAGACTTGATGGTTAAATGTAATGTGGTACTCTGGATGGGATCCTGGAAAAGAAAAAGGACAATAGGTCAAAACAAAAACAAAAACAAAAAAACACCCAAAACAAACAAATAGAAACCAAAAAACCCCTATCAAAATCTGAATAAAGTATGAATTTCCTTAATGATAAAGTATCAATATTGGTTCGTTAATTTTAATGTATTCATGTAAAATAATGCAATGTGGTGTGAGATAGGGGAAACTGAATGCACTATCTGCCCCTAGAAATTTTTTGCAAATTTAATGCTGTTCTAAAATAAAAGTTTTTTAAAAAATGTTGTAGGATTAGCTTGTGGAATTGGCCTGTGTTATAATAAATTATGTAAAGGAAACTGACTCCCCTTTAACATCCTTAGTTTGCTGTGGGGAAGGTAGGCATGTGGTTAAATGGGTCAAAATGTAGCAGCTGCCATTTATTGCATTTAAATAAGCCAAATGAGTTCTGCTTTCAGTGGAAGTAAGAAGGAGAAATAATTGTGTTACTTTGATGAATAAAATAAGTGAATGCTCTTATTCTGAAATCAGGGTGGAGCTCCTTTTTACCCACCTACCTCTAACAAATAGAAAGTACTAAAAGAAAGCAGAAAAATTTTTAGGAGGTAATATGGGGCAGAGAAGATCTTAAAAAAAAAAAAAAAAAAAGACCCAAACTTTGAAGCTGTTTTTTTTTTTTTTTTCCCGACTTTGATGCACTATCAAATTGATGACATGGATTGCTCAAGGAGCATGATAGATTTTGTAAGTTTATTCAGGTATTAAAATGATTTTCAGGGATATGGCATTTCAAAAGTGAGTATTGGATACTACTACATAACCGTTTCCTGGTGTGTATTTCAGACCCACACACAATTGAATGCATATGATGTTCGTATTTCATTATAGAACTAATAGCCTTCGTTCACTCAGGATACTTCATTCTCTTTATATCCAGCACCTACAGTAAAATTTTATTGTTAATTTTGTGTAGCAGCAGCTCAATTCTTGTTTATACTCTGTAAAACTTAGTAGCCATTGGGGTGTTTATCATCCATGAAGCTCATTTCACATCTCATCTATTATATGAATAAAAGGTGAAAATAATTACTTTTTTTTTTTTTGAAAATGACATTCTGAGGACTGATTGCAAGGAAAAAAAAAGGAAACTCCACCAGGTCAAATAAATTTACAGATTATTTTCATCTTACTATTAATCTTTGAAAAGAAATACCAGTGAATTAGTGGAGAAAGTCAATATACCCAGACCATGAGCTTTAAGCTAGAAAGGAAAATAGTGATGGGAGCCCAATGCAAGTGAAATGAAACTTCTTTAGCTTTTTCTGTCTGTTAGAGAAATGTGGTTGTTACCTATGTTCAGGGCAGATGCAAGTTCTCTGAAGCCTGAAACTGACCAAATATGAGGTGAAGGTCCTTTTTGAAATAATATAAAAATACAAACTCAGAAAGAGGTTCCAAAGCAAAAATTTAAAATGAACCATTGCTGGAGCTTCAGAGATTCACTTATATTTCATCTGAGCTCTCTTTACCAGAGATGCATCCTGGTTGCCTCCTAGATTTCTCTCCCTACCTAGAGTCTTCCACAAGTCCCTGCATCCCTGCTGATCAGAGATAGAAGGCTCCAAAGTTTAAGCATCATTGTATTCAGGATAAATTTGCACCTGCACATGCTGATGATTTTTTTTGTGTGTTTTCTGCGTCTCTGCCTGCTGTGTTTCTAAACCCGCCTCCTCTGCTCTTCTTCTGGGCTGCCACCCAAATGTGGGCCCCATTTGATCAACTTTATTTTTTCTACTAGTGCCAGCTTTTCCATAAGCAAGGAAAAGAAAAATATTTTCAGCTCTTTGGGAATAATATGGCATCTCTATTTTTTTATGGCATATGTGATACCTGTTTGCACATAATTCTTAAGTGACATTACCTTTCTTTTCAGTACATATAATTATGACAATGCTCTCATTCTGCAGTTGGGGAATGGTGTTCTCAGTTGGTAACCTGAGTGGCCATTGGGTAAATCAGCCACCCTATGGAAAAATAGAGACCAGACACACAGCCTAGGACTAGCTGTTTGAAGGGAGTATTTTTCTTGAAGCATTAGAAGTAAAAATGATTTGACAAACATTTCTTTGAGGCCCAGAGACCCAGAGCATTGTGATCAGCCTCCACTGAGGCTGGAGTAATTGAGGTAAGTGAACGATTTGGCCAGGCGAGGGAGCTGGGAAGAGTTTTCCAGGTAAATGGAAGACAAAATGGTGAGTCCTAGAGTTGGGAAAAATTATGGCATTTTTAAGAGATACTCAGGATAGTTGAATCACAAAGAATGAAGGTGAGGGAGTGATAGATGATGATAGGTGTCAGATGAGGCTGTCTCAGGACATTTTCATTTATTATAAGAGTAATGGGAAGCCACTGAAAAAAATTAATAGGTATGACCATAGTTTCATTTTAAGAAGTACTTCAAGGCTGTAGAGAGGGAAAAGACTGAAAACATCACGTTACAATATGTAAAAATTACTTTGAAACACTTTAGGATAGCCAATATGATGTGATATATATACCGCTTAGTTCAGGCTCTAATTCTGGGCCTGATTACCAACCCACCACTGAGAGGGCACAGTTAAAGGGAGGTCAGCTCACAACCTATCAGAAAAGGCCACACCCAGGGGGCACCTACCAAAAGCACTTCTCTACTCCTATGGCTATCAACAACCAATTCTTTGCTAAGTAGCATACTGAGTGTTAGAAATAGCGTTTATTGATGTAACTGAAGTCCTGTTAATTAGCATGGTGTAGGGTAGAAAGAAAGAGATTATCAGTAGTTAAAGATTGTAACTTTCTGTAGACATGTAGAATGGCTAAAATACTTTAGACATTATCAAATGTTACCTGTACGGGATATAAAACTTTACCTCAGTAAATCATCCCTGAAGGGTGATGCCTGAGGTTTGAACTCTGACTGATCCTACAAACAGGCATTGGTTTAGGAGGATTTCTGATTGCAGGTTGCCAACTAGAGGCAAGGATTGAATTTTACCGAAGACTATATATCTAATAAATGTCTATAGTTTTGTCAGAATTTGGCCTGAGATTTGTTCTTACTAAAGGTTAATAGCAGGGTAATGAGGGAGGAGTTAATCCTTGCTATCTAAAATTCTTTGACAGCTGTTATTATCCACCAGAAAGAACCTAGGCATTCTGAAGGGCCAATGAGGTTTAGGTCAGTCCACAGCGGGCAGTATCACCTGACCCATCTCCCCGCTATTACAAGAAGAATGAGAATGGCCTGAATAAGGAAGTTGGAAATTGTCGCTGGGTTGACTGAAGAAACTCAATGGAATATGATCAAGGACATGAGGAGTCTGAGGGAGAAAGAAGGAGAAAAATCATATCTCATTTTTGATCACTGGCAACTGATTTGAGGAAGTTTCCATTCACTCAGAATCAATAGTAGAAAAGCAGGGGTGGGAGAAGATGGTGAGTTCAGTTTTGCAAATACTGAGTTTGAAGTGCCCCAAACATTCAAGCAGAGTTATCTAGCAGTCAATTAGATATGCGTATCTGGAACCATGCAGGATCTGTGCTGTGAGTAAGCTAAGGGAGCCAGCCTTCTGAGGTAAAGGAAACAAAGCAGCAGAATAACCTCAGTTATGGCTATCACCCAGCTAATGAACTGTGTTATTTTTCAGTCCCAGATTTCTCCTACATGGTAATGCTTACTGGAAGAATATGAGATATTATTCTGAGGTAACACCAGTATGCAACTATACAATTTATTGGCACTGGTTAAGAATAAATTTTGTGAGGAAACAATAGATAGGCAGTCTCTAGAAGCTCCCGGTGTTTTGGGTCAATTTAACTAATTTTTATATGATCCAAACTATTCTTCCTGGGGCCTTCTCCAAAAGTTGACCTAATTATACCTTGAGTTTCTTTACCTTTCACAGTTATTTATTTCATTGATGTGAGGTACTTTTTTTTTTTTTTGTCTGTTATATCTTTTTAGTATAAAGGATAGTCTCCATTTCAAAAGGAATCCAGGATATGGTAAATATACGGGAGCCTTGCAAACTCCTACTTCTTGTCTCATCTCTTTTTTATGGTCAGAATAACATAAATTTCATATTTTTCTATTTGTTTCTCCATAAGATCTTAATATTTATTCCTTTAAATACACTGACTTCAGTTATTTTATTCCTATTCACTATCTCTGATACACTTTCCTTTTTTTGCATAATAAATTATACCTTCAAATCAGTATTACTTCCTCAACAGAGTTTGCTCAGGGAGAGTTCAAGAAGAGTCAGAAGAGAAAAAGTCCCTAAATAAGATTTAAATCAAACAGGCAAACAAATACAAAAAACCAAACCAGGATCTAAAAGCATGAAAAAGAGAAACTCATAAAAGAGATGGAGAAGTGGCTGGACCATTGGAGAAAATCCAGGGGAGTGTGGATTTAAGATGAAAAGAGAAGAGGGGGTTTCAGGAAGAAGGGAGTGGTCAGCAATATCAATCACTTCCAGAGGGGATAAACATCTAATGCCTTTAGCTAATAGTGCAGTTAGTGCTGATAATTTTTTGAGCAATATCAGGGAGCAGTGTGGAAATAAATCAGGAAGCAGCTGGCTGTAGAGTTAGTAAGAGTTGATAAAATGGAGAAAATCAGTGAAAACAATTCTTAAAATGTTAGGCTCAGCAGGGGAAAGAGGGTTAGAATGGTTGTTAAAAGGGGCCAAAGTATTGGCATTGATTTTCTTTTACTGCAGAAGAAACATGCTTGAATTCTAGCTTATTAATTCAAATGAGAAGAAGTATGCAGAGAGGAGGAGGGTGAACAGAACGGACATAGAGTGAATAATCAATTGATCAAATTACCTGAGAAGGCAGGAAGTCATGTGTCCCAGAGAACAGGCTGAGAGATCAGCAGTATGGAGGGGAGATACTTCCCACCGTCTCACAATAAAGGGAGGGAATGATACAGCTAAAGGACATAAAGTTTTTGAGTGCTGATAGTATGCCAACCATATTTCTAAGTGCTTCTCACGTACTAGGTCAGTGGTTCCCAAACTGTGGTTCCTGATGCTGTGCTGCAAAATCAGTATCACCTAGGAAATTGTTAGAAATGCAAAATCTGGAGCTTGATCTTAGGTCTACTGAATCAGAAACTCTGGGACTGGGGCTCCATTTGTGTTATAACAAGCCTTCTGGGTGATTCTGATACTTGCCCAACTTTGAGAACCACTACAAAAAATACAATCTAGATTACTTAACAATGCAATTTGTTTTTTAGGTTTTAGGTTGGATGTTAGGATTGTGTCCATTTCACAGACAAGGAAGCTGAGGCACAGAAAGTTTAAGTAATTCTCCAAAAGTCACCAGGTGTCTGGATCCAAAGCCTACACTTTTAAGTCCTATTTTATGTTGTCTCTAGGAACTGCTTGCAGAATTGAGGATGGGATGTTGAATAATTTTCTGTTCAGTGATTTCATGATTTGTTGTTATTTTCCAACTGAAGTAGAATCACTTCCTGAGATTGAGAGGGGCAAGTGGTGGGATAAACATAATGTGTTGAAGGTTGAACATGGCTTTTGTAGAAAAATGGATAAATACTTAAAAGGAGCAAAGGAAGAATAGCTATTTAGCAATAGGTCAATAGATGCTAATATAGTAGATACTAATAATTGCTAATATATTAACATAATAATAATAATAATATCCATGAATTTATAAAGGTAATAATCTGGATGGTTTTTGCTTTCTTCTAGTATTATCTAGCAGTAAAAAAGTGAAACATTTTTTTCCATGATTGAACATTCCCTAGGAAGGTGCCACAGAAAGATAGAGAAGCAGGAAAATTAAAGAAATTGGCAAAAGGGAGTGAAATCAGAAAGGATCTGACAGGAAAAAAAAAAGTAAGGATACATACATGGATACTAACTCTGTGCCCTAAGCAACAAAAAACATTAAGAATCATACAAGATAAGCAGCCAGAGTATAAGTTTTCAGTATAGTAAAAATAGAATTGAACATTCTCTTGAAATAAGTTCTTTTCTTTTTTTTTATTATGTTATGTTAATCACCATACATTACATCATTAGTTTTTGATGTAGTGTTCCATGATTCATTGTTTGCGTATAACACACAGTGCTCCATGCAGAATGTGCCCTCTTTAATACCCATCACCAGGCTAGCCCATCCCCCCACTCCCTCCCCTCTAGAATGAAATAAGTTCTTTTCTTGTCTTCCATGTCTTTATATTCTTTTTTCCCCCTTCTTGTCTATGTAGTCACTCCTCATTTTCCTTTATAAGCTCATCTTCTTCCACTTAGCATTTAAATTTTAAATATTGAGATTTCATAAGGCTCTGTCCTTGGTTCTGTCCTCTCCTGACGCACTTCTCCATGTGATATCATCCACATTTGTGATTTCAATTTTAGATAACTCCAAAGCCTAGATCTCTAGGCCACACTTTGCGTTTGAACTGTAGACCCATATACCCAACTGTTTTTGTTTTTCTTTTCCACATGGATGTCTCAAAGACACCTCAAACTCAACACAGGAAACACAGAACATACCGTTTTGCCCATTAAATATGGTCTTCTTCCAGAATTTCCAATTTTGCTGAGTGGCACCATCATCCATACAGGACAGAAAGACAGAAGTCTATGAGTTGTCCTTAATACCCTCCCTTCTTCATATACAGTGCATGGCCAACTTGAGCTGGCTTTTTATCTCCTAAATATTTACCAGATTTGTTCTTTTATTCTCCTTTTGCCCTACTATTTCCTGATCTCTGTTGCCATTAGCTTTTGTGTGAAGTGCTGACCATTCTCCAGAGACCTAACTCCTCTGCTGATCTAGTTTCCACACTGTCACAAAACAATTTAAAAAATCCATATCTCAACAAGCTTCTTCTTGGCCTCTTAGGATAATGGGAATCCTTCATATGGCTAGTCAAGTCCAGTATTTTTCAAACTAGGCATATGACACATTATAGGGTTGTAAAATTCTTTAATGGATAACTTTTTCAATTATTTTTATATTTATATATGTAAGCATATGTGTGTATGTGCACTGGTTTATTACATAAAATGGGCTTTATACTGTGGGTCATAGTCACAAAAATGAAAAGCCGCTGAGCAATTACTTCGATCTTTCATCTCTTATTCATCCCAGCTACCCTGGTCATCTTTTAATTCCCATAGCAGGGTCTTTTTACATTCTCCAAGCTTGGAGACATGTATGTTACCCTCTTAACCTAGTTGGATTTAACTTATCTGAAGCCCTGAGTTCAGTTATGACTTTACTAGGACAGCCTTCATCAGGGCTAGATAAGTAAGGTCAAACCTTCCTATAGAACACACACACACACACACACACACAAAACTGGGCTTAACTCTTGTAACACTTAGTACAGTTGAGCTTATGTATATGTGTGTGTTATCATTTGATAAATACCTATCTCTGCAACTAGAATTTTTTTCATTTATTCACTAAATATTTATTGTTTACATTAGATGCCAGTTTTTCTTTAAGGTATCAGTGACCCAGCAATGAATAAGATAGGGCAGGCCATTTGTTCTCATGGAACTTATCTTGTAGCTGAGGGATATGAACAGTGACTATACAATGAAATTAATCAATATTGTACATTCTGATGGGGATTTGCTTAGTAAAATCAATAAGGCAGGGTTAATATGACAGACTGCTAATGTACTACCTTTGATGTAGCGACCAATGAGATGTCTTTGAAGAGAACTAAATGGTGAGGATAGGCCAGGCGTATGGATACCTGTGAGGACAGGGTGCAGGTGGGTGTTTGCTCATCAGTGAACATGTTGATACCTGGTATATAGTATCACTGGTGCTAAAAATCAGATTGCTGGATAAATGAGAAAATAGATGGATGAATGAACAACTTTGCCAGATGGCAGAGTTACAGTCTCTAAAAACAAGAGTGAAAATTATTTTATGAACTTGAAGACGTTGCAATAAGAAGAAGTAAGTACATATTCAGATGATGGGGTAGATAAGAATGTTTTTCATCTTTCCAAGGAAGTATATGGAATTATTACTCTTAAAAAATATTCAACAAAACAAATGCAATCTGCTTTTCTTTTTAATGTCCATAGAAGAGTAATTTGACAAGGCAATGTTTTCATTTTGTGAAGTCATTTGTTAGTTATATATTTGGCTTAGAGATAGAATTACATAATAAGATGGGAAGTAGATCAGAAATTAACATTTTATAACTAATTTTCTGACAAGATTATACCTTCATATGAAACAATATAGTCTTTGGTAGAGAGAAATGATAATAAAAACAGATGGTACCATTCTAAGATGAACCTTAAAGCCCTTTTTAGATTTCTAAAATGATAGTTCAAAAAAACAACTCGAACAAATCTCTAGCCCTGTATTTTTTGTATGTCCTTCAGATGGAAAGTATTACAAACACACTAATTACAAAATTACAAACTAATTAAACATTTCCTGTATGTTTATTTCTTATACAAATATACTTAGGTTTACCAACCTGTTTTTTTTCAGAGAAAAGTTCTGGGCAGGAATTCTAGGATTGTTTTATTGTTTATTTATTTTCTTCCCTCAAAGCAGTATGGAGGGGAACAGTGAATCTATCTAGGGATCAGTTTTGTTAGACTTCAGAAAGCTCACTAAATGGTTTACATTAATCATATCTTCAAATTTGAGACTAGTAATCAACCTCTTCATTCATTGTTAGTTCTCTTTCTGGAAATGAGGATACTTTAGTTTGGCAAGAGCTGTACTCTGATTACCAAAGTAATACACAATGAGTATACATAGGCTAATTCCACCTATAAACTTGGTTCTATAGAAATAATTTGGAGGATTCCATTTTGAGATTGTGCATTACTACTTCTCACTTTAGGAATGGGAAATGGAAGGCTATGTCTATTTTTTTTCTCAATGAATTTCCCTTAATTCCCAATGGTCTTCTGCCTTCCACTGCAAGGAGGGCTCCACTTGAGAATCAATAGATTAAAGCTATAAGGAAGAAAATGACACTAATAAGATAAAATAATTTGATCTAGTCAAGAAGTCCTTTGATTGTTTTCTTCTTCTAATCCCAAGGTTGAATGGAGATTTAAAAAAATCATTTATGGGGTGCCTGGGTGGCTCAGATGGTTAAGCATCTGCCTTAGGCTCAGGTCATGGTCCCAGAGTCCTTGGATCGAGCCCCCGCAACAGGCTCCCTGCTCAGCGGGAAGCCTGCTTCTCCCTCTCCCACTCCCCCTGCTTGTGTTCCCTCTCTCACTGTGTCTGTCTCTGTCCAACAAATAAATAAAATCTTTAAAAAGATCATTTGTTTCTTTGTTTTAGTTTATGGAAGATTTACTTTCTTTTTTGTTTTAAAGATGAGACTTAAGTTTCTTTTTTTTCTCAAAGATTTATTTATTTATTTTTAGAAAAAAGAGAGAGTGGATGGGGCGAGGGCAGAAGGAGAGGGAGAGAAAGAATCTCAACCATACTCCTTGCTGAGCATGGCACCCAATGTGGGGGCTCTCTCGTTTTCATGAGCCATGAGATTATGACTTGAGCTGAAATCAAGAGTTGGACACTTACCTGACTAGGTCACCCAGGTGTCCTGAGACTTAAGTTTCTTTCAAGAGTGTGTAGATGTGCTGGAACAAAACAAGAGCATTGGCAATATTCAGGCAGAGGCATACTGGTGTGATTATGGTATTAAGATGATAAAAATACCTAGTAGACACTAGGATCTGGTGACTATAATAACAAGAGAAAGCATTTATTTATGTGCCACTTAATTTTTACAAGGATCCTTTGATATAGGTCCTAATATTATCCTCTTTGTATAGCTAAAGAAATTGGATCACAGAGAAGTCAAATAACTTATTTAAATCCACGTAATTAGTAAGAGGTAGAATTAGTTTAATTTAAGGTTGTTTTTATCATTATATTGTCTCTCAGTATGAAATGAAATAAAATATATATTGGCTGAAGAGTCACAAATATCTCTTACAAATTCATGCTACCTCTTGTTTACCCTAATAGAATGCCCTAGGTTCATTCTTTTGAGTCAGAGTATCATTTATTTATTTATTTGATTATTTAATAAATTTCACTATATTCCTATATTCTATTAGCTGCATCCCTAAGACTCTGGGAATATAGCAGTGTATAACAGAAAGATTTGTGTATAGATGAAGCTTATATTCTATAATGTATAGAATAACTTACTTAACTGCAATGAAGTCCTAAAGAGGTAGTGCTTGTTATTATTTGTAAACATAGATAAAACTTTATGGGTAAAAACCGAAATTACTTATAGTAGATGCAAACCACATAACAGCCAGGCTCATAATGATTTTCCTGTAGACATATTTATGCTACCTACTGTCTCTCCCCACCTTCAAACCTTCCCCTCAGTGGGGAATCTGCTCCTTTCTTCCTATTCTCTGCTCTGGTATGTGCTCTTAAAGGTATTTGGATGACCTGCCTCTCTGGCTACAGTAATTGGAATGAATTCATAGTAACTCAATTTCCTGACCAAACTGGTTTATCCATGGAAAAGGCATGTAACTCAAGTTGGGTAATCAAAGGACTTTGCCCAGATCTGTAAAACTGGTGCTGGCAAAGAGAAGCTCTTTTGTCTCTTCTCTCAAAACCCAGCATGTGAATGTAGGAGCTGCTGGTGGTCCTGGTTCCAGTGGGGGTAATCAACCTTTAAAAATGAATTTTGACACAGAGAAAAGCAGAGATAAGAGATGGGATGAAATAAATAGGAAGTCCTGAGAGCATTTTGCGTATGAGAGTCTGACTCTGCTCCTAAGTCTTTACAGAGATTTGAACCAATAAATTTACTTTCATCACCCTCTTTTTTTTCTTCTATATAAATAAACTCAAGTTGGATTTCTATATAAGTTAGGAGTTTAGTTGCAGATAATAAATACCAACTCTGACAGTTTAGAAAGAAAAACAGTTTCAAAAGAATATTATAAACCTTACTGAATCTCTGGGCTGGCTAAAAAGCACACATCTAGGATCAGGACCCCAAATCCTACCACATACCTGGTCTACTGAAGACACGTGGGCTTCCATCTTTGGATGTACCCACTGTGGGTTTACAGTCGACGGTACCTAAACTCTGATGCCCCTGCCTCTGGAAAATGGATGGCCCTGTTACCTCCTTTGCCAAAATAGATTCTTCACACAGTGTGTTTCTTTGTACCACTGACTCCCAATTCTATGTTTGGCAGGAATGTCTCTGATGATAGAAATTACATGCGTTGGTCCTTACTGCATAAGAGGCTGGGAAAACAGATGTTGGACTTTTATGGTGAGTTTTAGGAAAATACCCTAAATAGAGGAAATTGTTGAGAAATGTTAGGTCACTAGAAAGAATGACAAATATCTACTACAATGTATGTTACTTACATCCAACTATGTCTTCAGTGATTGAGCTTATGGGTTGAATTATGTCCCCAAAAAGGTATCTTGAAGTCCTAACTCCTGGAACCTGTGAATGCAACTTATTTAGACATAGAATCTTTACAGATATAATCAAGTTAAGATGAAGTCATACTGGATTAGGGTGGGCCTGAAATCCAATATGACTGGTGTTCTTCTGAGAAGAGGGAAACTTGGACACAGAGACACAGGCACACAGGGTAGAAGGCCATGCATAAAGACAGAGATCAGAGTGATGCATCTACAAGCCAAAGGATATAAAGGATTATCAGCTACCACCAGAAGCTCAAAGGAGAAGGGTAGGATCCTCTCTGAGAGCATTCATTCAGAGAGAGCATGGCCTAGCCAAAACCTTGATTTCAGAGTTCCAGACTCCAGAAGTGTGAGAGAATACATTACTGTTGTTATAAGTTACCAAATTTGTGTGTATTTGTTTTGGTAGCCCTGAAAAATCAATATACAGCTAGCTAGCTCCTATAAGGAAGCTAAGCTGACCTCTGGA
The DNA here is from genome assembly GCF_029215605.1 of Mirounga angustirostris. NCBI lineage: Eukaryota > Metazoa > Chordata > Mammalia > Carnivora > Phocidae > Mirounga > Mirounga angustirostris. The sequence goes on along the minus strand of NW_026991709.1, from coordinate 116,339,074 downwards.
GGAGAAGTAATTAGGAGCAGACTCTGAGGCAGTTTAGTAGGCAGAATGTTTATTAGAGAGTCGCTGGATCCACATTTGTGGAAGGAAAAGATAGGAACAGGATTCAGCAGAGGGAGAGGTCAAGCTGTGATGCAGACCTCAGCTGATCACATAGAAAGCTCTGGAGATAAAATGGTTTGTCAGAATTGTCCATTTATACTCCACTTCACTCAGTCATTGGTTGTGGGCCTCTCTAAGAAAAGTATGACCTTGGGCAAGGCAGTTACCTGCAGCTGAGGCAATCCCCAAATAGTTTCAAGGTTGAAGCTACCTGTCAGTAGTACTCCCTGTGGTCCAGACAATAAATCCTTCCTAGAGGTGGCACATCTTTGTATCACCATAGGAGTCATCTATTAGGGTCAGGGGAGTGTCAGGTAGACATAGAGTGCCAGGTCAAGGTGATAGCGTGCATAAAAATTTCTGAGATGGGATGGTGATTAAAATGTTGTCAGAAATGAAAGAAAAGGTAACACCGATTGTAAGAAAGGAGAGTGGCTCAAGTAAGACTAGTGAAAGAGACCAGGGTTCAGGTTATAAGGAGCCCAAGTATATTCCATCTTTATTCTAAGAGAAATGGGAAGCCACAAATGTATTCAGATAAAGCTAGAGGTGACACGATTAGATTCACATTTAAAAATGTCAACAAAGGCTACTGTGTATAGAATAATGTAATGGTGCCAACAGGACAATCAGGAGGGTATCACTCTATGAGTTTTCCCAGTAAGACACAATAGTCACTTACACTGGGGCAGCAATGTTCACTGGAGAGAAACAGACAGACTTGAGAGCTTTTTTAGGAGGTGACTGAACCTACATAGAAAGAGAAGGAGAGGTATCAAAGATGACTCCAGGTTTGCCATGAACTGAACATGCCCCCCCATTCATATGTTGAAGTCCTATGTGTCTCCAATGTGACAATATTAGAAGATGGGACCTTTGGGAGGTAGTTAGGTCATAAGGATAGATGGAGCCTTGTGAATATGATTAATGCCCTTATAAGAAGAGACTTTAAAGAGATGTTCTCTCTTTTAACCTTATAGTAAGAAGTTGGTCATTTGCAAACCAGGATGTGAGTCCTCATCACACAGTGAGTCTGTTTGCACCTTGAACTGGGACTTCCTGGCCCCTAGAATCGTGAGAAATAAATGTTTGTTGTTTAAGCCACCCAGTCGAGGGTAGTTATTATGGAAGTCTGAACTAAGTTTCTTTGCTGAGATGGATAATCTTTGAGGAAGACCAGCTTAGTATGTCCAAAGCAGGGGTTCAGTCTTGGAAATGAAGCAACTGGCATTGCTTGGAAGTTTTAGTGAAAGAAAAAAATATGATTATATATTGGTGTGAAACTCTGATGAGGCATCTGGCCTGGAGATATAAATGTGAAGAGATTTTCATGGAATACACGGGTGGACAAAGTCACTTAGAGATTGAAAGTACAGAGTAAAAAGGGCCAGAGAGGTAGGGCAGTCACAAAGTCTGAATGCAGGCACTTTTATATTTGGGTTAGAAATATTATTTTATATTTTTGAAAGTACAGTATTGACAGAGGAAATATTTATCCTTCCATTTTTTTTCTGACCCAAAAGACATAATTGTTTGAAATGAGAAATGTAGATAACTATGTTACAAGAATGAATTACTTCCCAAACTATACACTAATGCAATTTAGACAGTGACCTTTTCTAAAAATAATAAAAGTAGACTGACAAATTGAGGACATATTTTTAAATTTTCTACCTTCAGAGGATTGACCTAATTAGGGTGTGAGGAAACCAAATGGATAAAAAAAGACTATTTAACAGTTCATTCTGTTATGTTAATGTATATTTAAAAGGTTAACAAGCAAAAGACAGAAGATTTGATTTTCTTCCCCTTTCAGGAGACTTTTGAAGTAAGATTTCAACTTGGACCCAGCTGGAAAGTCAAGGACTAATTTATGGAATAATATTAGTTCTCAGTGGAGAAGAATATGCAAAGTTGCCTTGAATTACAGCAAGAGAAGGGCTAATTAGGTGTCTTCATGCAGCCTAGGCATGTGGGCTGCTAAGTCTTTTTGGAGTAAGAACATTTTTATGCAAGAGAGATGTTGTTTGCATAGCTACCATGGAAATGGAAACTTCCATCATAGTTGAGGAATAGAAATATGCAGGAGCTTGTTTTATTTTGGTTTTTGCTCTGCTCAGTATAGTATTTCTAATGAATGCTATGTCTGTGTAAGGTATAAGCATTGTAATTACAGGTTAAGAATTAAGTCACTTTAGGCAACATTTCAGCTTAAAACACCGGGGGTCAACACTGAAGTTATATGCACCCACAGCAGGACAGGAAATATACAAGCCTCCAGAAATATATATATTAATGTTAAGATATATATATATAGTGAAGAACTAAAGTCCAAGATATAGTGGTTTAATATGATGGCATTTGTCTTGAGACAAAGCAACATATTACATTAGATGTTTATTTTACTTTATAAATATTCTCACATAATTTGGTTTATTTAGTAATAACCAAATATAAGTTTTTGACTATGATGTTTTAATCTAAATTACTCTATGAGTTTTTCATAACTCAGATAATAAGAATGGATGACATATTAAATTGGGAGAATATTGATAATTATAACAAATGGTTAGACATTTTTAATTATTAAGAATTTTTATAAAACCCCCAAATATAAACTTCTCAATATATAAATAGGCAAATGTTTACGTGTGCTCAAGATAACAATAATCAAACTGTGTTTCTTCTTAGTTTCTTCTTAGTTTCTTCTGGATTAAAAAAAAAAAAGTCACAAGTATTCCAAGGGAAGATGTGAGACTTTTGAAGTAGAGGGCTGAAAATTGGTTACTCTTAGCTCAATACTTACTTTAAATAAAGTGAGGACAGAGAGTCTTTAGAGAATCTGGAATACTGTTACATCTTCTCTTCCCTGATGCTCTAGGTGAGGGGAGCTGCATACCCAGTGAGAAATACTTCAAGGAAACCACTTAGATTGTTGATCCGTATCCTTTAGAAATGATGAGGTTTAGGTACTAGTACTAGATCCACAGCCAAAAAAACTTAAAGTGAGAGACAGGCTGATGGCTGAAGAGCGAGAACAGATGGTTCTTCTGGCCCTTCATGGTTTAAAGACACAAAGGCTGCATGGATGTTTTCTATAGAGCAAGTATGGGAAGGGGGCTGGCTTAGAACAATGAGGGACTAGATCCAAGAGGGCTTCCTGGAAGGTGGATGAGGATGACAGCCAAACAGAGGAAATCTGTGTGGAATTATAGGAAAACCAGGGGTTGGCTGAAGGAGGCACTGCCAGTCTTAAGAGACTACAGGGGAGATATTCAATGCCCAGGCGTCTCAAAGGAGACTTGAATCTGACTTAATATCTGCTCTGATCAGATGAGAGCAATCCAGTGGTAAAATACAATAAAGCCAGTCAAACCAGACCTTTCCTACACCTTCTCTCTCATCCTCTGTCTCAACTTGGAAGAGAGAAGCCCAGTGGGCCAGCATTCAATCCATACCAGACCTGAGCTAGGGAAAGAGCTGAAACAAAATAAATTTGCCCTCTATCACCACTTTTATTCATCATTTTAATGGAGTTCTGGCGAAGACAATAAGATAAGAAAATGGAAAAACTATAAGGATTGAGAATGAAGAAATAAAACTGTCACTATTCACTGATAACATGATCATATTCATAGAAAATCCAAGAGAATCCAAGATGAACTATGAAAATTACATAAGGAATTAAATTTTTAAAAAATTCTTTTTTTTACCTGAGGAATTTAGCAAAGTCCCTGGATATAAGATCAATATGTGGAAATACGTATTTTTACTAATGAAGTTACTTACTCAACAAATTGAGCATAATTTAATAACTACCATGGGATAGACATATTGCTAGATGCTAGGGCAAAAGATATGAATAAGACATGGCAAATCTCATAATATCAGGCCAGTAATATAAGCTTAATTTTTCTCCTAATATACTGACTGGAACATAGTGTAGGGCCAAATTAATCTTTTTAAATTAATGAATTAATCAGTGGATCTTAACCTGCAGTTAAAATCAATATTCAGCCAAAGCTGAGACCAAAATTGAACATTACTATTAGAAAAAGAACTGCTTGGTTAAAAGATTAAATATGAAATGTGATTCAAAAGTCATGATTATTATAATTTATACACATAATAGATTTTAAGATTTGGCATTACAGTTCAGAAACAATTATTCCTTTGCACTGTCAACTGCAAAATTGCTCCTGGGGTCAATTTGTTGCATATTTGTGATACTAATATGACGTCACTTTCGATGGAGGTCATTGGAAGAACAAGGAGAAAGAGGGCAACTCATCCTTCTCAAATAGTTTCTTTTTTTCTTCATACTCTACATTTATGTATGTATGCATGTGTGTATGTATGTATGTATAGTTATACACAATGTTACATTAGTTTCAGGTGTACAACATAGTGATTTGACAAGTTTATACATTATGCTATGCTCACCACAAGTGTAGTTACCTGTTACCATACAGTACTATTACAATATCATTGACTGTATTCCTTATATTGTGTCTTTTATAATATGTGAAAATATTTTGTATTTCTGTGCATATAAGCAATGTTAGTAGAGAAAGAACATTTCTTTAAATGACACCATTTGTGATAATATCAGAAAAGATTAAATGTAGAACAATTAGTAAAACAAAAGATGTGTAAGCTGTTTTTTTTTTTTTAAAGATTTTATTTATTTATTTGAGAGAGAGAATGAGAGAGAGAGAGAGAGCATGAGAGGGGGAAGGGTCAGAGTGAGAAGCAGACTCCCTGCTGAGCAGGGAGCCCGATGCGGGACTCGATCCCGGGACTCCAGGACCATGACCTGACCGAAGGCAGTCGCCCAACCAACTGAGCCACCCAGGCGCCCCAAAGATGTGTAAGCTGTTTATACTGAGATCCACAAATATTGTTAAGAGAAGTTAATAAATATATAAACTAATGGAAGGGTATATCTTGTTCATGAGTTGAAAGGCTCAATTTGGTAAAGCTGTCAGTCCTCTCTCAATTGAGGATTTCTTAATGGAAATTGCTAAGTTGATCCTAAAATTTATATAGAAATGAGTAGAATAAGGAAAAAAAACCCCAAGCAATCTTTTAGAAAAACGTAGCTAAAGAACTTAAATTTGCAGGGGAAAAAACTCATAAAACTATAGTAATTAAGATCATATGGTATAGAATGAATGAAACAGAATAGGGAATCCAGAAAGAGACCCAAACTGAGTTGCCTGATTTACGACAAAAGTGACAATACAGTGTTGTAGGTAAAGAAATGGCTTTTCAATAAATGATGCTGGGTCAATTTTAAGTTTGTTTGAAAAACAAAATAATATTATCCCTGTATTAATTTGTTAGGGTTGCTATAACTAATTACCACAAATTGGGTGGCTTAAAACAGAAATTTATTTTTTACATAGTTCAGGAGTTCAGAAGTCCAAAAGCAAGGTGTTGGTTCCTTCTGGAGGCTCTGAGGAAGAACCATCCCATGCTTCTCTCCCACCTTCTGAGAGTTGCCAGCAATCTTTGGGGTTCCTTTGTAGACATACATCATTTCAATCTCTACCTCAATCTTCATGTTGCTTTCTTTTTCTGTGTCTGTATTGTCCTTTTCTGTCTCTTTCATAGACTCTTTCATTCGATTTGGGGCCATCCCTATACAGTATGATCTCCTTAATCTCACCTTAATCCTTCTTTAATTATATCTTCAAAGACCCTTATTTCCAAATATGATCACATTTAAATTTCTAGGTTCATATGCATTTAAGGGGACACTTTTCAACCCACTATATCTCCTATCTCTCACTATGCAAAATTCAATTCCAGATTAATTACAGGTCTAGATGTGAAAGGTAAAAATGATACAAATTTTAGAAGAAAATGAGAATATTTTTGTAATTTGGGGTTAGGTGTGGTGGTTAAGAATGTGAGATTTAGAGTGAATCTTCAAAGATTCACATCCTCACTCCACCGTTAACTAGCTCTGTGACCCCTGTGCAATCCTTGTTCCTCATCTGAAATATTGGTGTTATCATAATGCCTACTTCCTAGGGTTGTTTTGAAAATTGAAAGGATAAACCTGGAAAGTGCTTAGCATGCTTCATATTAAGGGGCATTATTATTATAACTATAGTGACTAGCAGATTGACTAAATGCTTTAGAGAGATTTTTATCCATGCGTAGGGTAAAATCCTGCCCCTCAGAGGGGGTTTGAATACATAGGTAACTGACAGGAAAAAAAAAATCATTTTTTTGATTTTACTCTAATGATTCATACTTAACAGACTGGTTACATGCACAAGATTATTTGTAAAGCATGGAGATGTTGTTTACAACATTAAAACCCTAAAAGCAACTGAAACATTCAGCTGTAGAAGAATGCTTTTTTAAATTATGGTGGATACATTCCACTGTGTACAGATATGGAAAAATTCCCATGACATATGGAGAAAGGAAAAAAAAAGCAAGTTAAAGAGCTCTGTGTATGATTCAAACCTTGTAAAAAAATGGGCTATATATAAGTATATGTGTAAATGGTAAGAATAAGTGACTAAAAGAAACACAGCAGGGCACCTGGGTGGCTCAGTCAGGTAAGTGTTTGACTCTTGATTTTGGCTCAGGTCATGATCTAGGGTTATGAGATCAAGCCTGGCATGGAGCTCTGGGCTGGGCGTGGAGCTGGCTTGGGATTCTCCCTCTCCTTCTGCCCCTCCCCCTGCCACCTCTCTCTCTCTCTTTCTCTCTCTATGCCTCTCTTAAAAAAAAATACACAGCAAATTGCAAACAATGGGTATCTCTGGGGGGGAGAGTGGGATTGAGGTGGAGTGTGAGCATGAAGGGGGCTTTTATTCTGCATATACTTCTTGTTTGATTTTTTTAAAAAAGCAAGAATCTACATATATATTACTTTTGCAATGTAAAAAAAAGCAACTTTTAAAAGATTGGGAAGTAAGCAGAGTATATGAATAAATTATTCACAAAAGAAGAGAAACAGCCAATGAATGAGTATATTAAAATTAGCCAACCATGCTTATATTTAAATAAATAGAACCAAAAATTATATTGCATTTTACATCAAATTAGAAAAACTCAAAGGAGATAATACCCATTGTTGAATGATCAAAAGACACATAATGCTGATAAAGTGTAAAAAAACCCACAGAAATTGTATGTGTGTGTGTGTGTGGATGTGAGGGAGTGTGTATGTGAGAAAGACAGAGAAGCAAAATAAACAAAAATATTTGTTAACATTCTACTTCTAGCAATGAGCAAATATTTGCTGCAAGAATGTTCATTATAGCATTAAAGAATTGGGAATATTGTATGTTTGACATTAGACTGCATAACTTGTGACACCTTTGCAATAATTAAAATGCTGTAGAGAAATGTTTTTTTTTTTCCAAAGATTTTATTTATTTGACACAGAGAGAGGGAACACAAGCAGGAGTGGAAGAGGGAGAAGCAGGCTTCCTGCGTAACAGGGAGCCCGATGCGGGGCTCGATCCCAGGACCCCGGGATCATGACCTGAGCAGAAGGCAGACACTTAACGACTGAGCCACCCAGGCGCCCCGAGAAATGTGTTGTTTTAGAAGGAGATGTAGATAGCTTCACTATTTTTTTTTTTTGCATAAAATACAGGTAAAAATATCAATAGATATTGTATGATGTCATTTTTTAATTTAAAATCTAGAAGAGTATGCACCAAAGTATTATAATAAATACAGTTAGGAAAATTATGAGACAAAAGAATAATGATATAGAATTTTCCCTACCAATTATTAAAATATATTATTAAATTAATGTATAAATATTTTATTTTATTATTTTATTATTTTATTTTTTTAATTTTTCAAATTTTTATTTAAATTCTAGTTAGTTAACATTCAGTGTAATATTGGTTTCAGGAGTAGAATTTAGTGATTCATCACTTACATACAACACCCAGTGCTCATCATAACAAGTGCCCTCCTTAATATCCATCACCCATTTAGCCCATTCCCCACCCTCTTCCCTCCATCAACCCTCAATACGCTCTCTATTCTTAAGAGAATTATGGTTTGCTTTCCTCTCTCTAAAAGACTTCTTTAAAGTTCTTTTTTTAAAATTTTTTATTAACATAATGTATTATTTGTTTCAGGGGTACAGGTCTGTGATTCATTAATCATACACAATTCACAGCACTCACAATAGCACATATCCTCCCCAATGTCCATCACCCAGCCACCCCATCCCTCCTATCCACTTCCACTCCAGCAACACTCAGTTTGTTTCCTGAGATTAAGAGTCTTTTATGAATTGTCTTCCTCTCTGGTTTTGTCTTGTTTCATTTTTCCCTCCCTTCCTCTATGATCCTCTGTTTTGTTTCTCAAAATACTCATATCAGTGAGATCATATGATGCTTATCTTTCTCTGACTGACTTATTTCGCTTAGCATAATACCCTCTAGCTCCATCCACATCATTGCAAAAGGCAAGATTACATTTTTCTGATGGCTGCATAATATTCCATTGTATATATATATACCTCATCTTCTTTATCCATTCATATGTTGATGGACATTTAGGCTCTTTCCATAGTTGGGCTATTGTGGACATTGCTGCTATAAACATTGGGGTGCACATACCCCTTCGGCTCACTACATTTGTATCTTTGGGGTAAATACCCAGTAGTGCAATTGCTGGGTTGTAGGGTAGCTCTATTTTCAACTTTTTGAGGAACCTCCATACTGCTTCCCAGAGTGGCTGCACCAGCTTGCATTCCCACCAACAGTGTAGGAGGGTTCCCCTTTCTCTGCATCCTCGCCAACATCTCTTGTTTCCTGACTTGTTAATTTTAGCCATTTTGACTGATGTGAGGTGGTATCTCAGTGAAGTTTTGATTTGTACTTTTCTGATGCCGAGTGATGTTGAGCACTTTTTCATGTGTCTGTTGGCCATTTGTATGTCTTCTTTGCAGAAATGTCTGTTCATGTCTTCTGCCTGTTTCTTGATTGGATTATTGTTTTTTTGGGTGTTGAGTTTGATGAATTCTTTATAGATTTTGGACACTAGCCCTTTATCTGATATATCATTTGCAAATATCTTCTCCCATTCTGTCGGTTGTCTTTTGGTTTTGTTCACTGTTTCCTTTGCTGTGCAAAAGCTTTTTATCTGATGAAGTCCCAGTAGTTCATTTTTGCCCTTGCTTCCCTTGCCTTTGATTATGTGTCTAGGAAGAAGTCAAAGAGGTCAAAGAGGTTGCTGCCTGTGTTCTCCTCAAGGATTTCGGTCTTTCATCCATTTTGAGTCTATTTTGTGTGTGGTGTAAGGAAATGGTCCAGTTTCATTCTTCTGCATGTGGCTGTCCAATTTTCCCAACACCATTTGTTGAAGAGGCTGTCTTTTTTCCATTGGACATTCTTTCCTGCTTTGTCGAAGATGAGTTGACCATAAAGTTGAGGATCCATTTCTGGGCTCTATTCTGTTCCATTGATCTATGTGTCTGTTTTTGTGCCAGTACCATACTGCCTTGATGATGACAGCTTTGTAATAGAGCTGGAAGTCCGGAATTGTGATGCCGCCAGCTTTGCTTTTCTTTTTCAACATTCCTCTGGCTATTCGGGGTCTTTTCTGGTTCCATACAAATTTTAGGATTATTTGCTCCATTTCTTTGAAAAAAGTGGACGGTATTTTGATAGGGAATGCATTAAATGTGTAGACTGCTCTAGGTAGCATAGACATTTTCACATTTGTTCTTCCAATCTATGAGCATGGAACCTTTTTCCATTTCTTTGTGTCTTCCTCAATTTCTTTCATGAGTATTCTATAGTTTTCTGAGTTTAGATCCTTTGCCTCTTTGGTTGGATTTATTCCTAGGTATCTTATGGCTTTGGGTGCAATTGTAAGTGAATCAACTCCTTAATTTCTCTTTCTTCTGTCTTGTTGTTGGTGTATAGAAATGCCACTGATTTCTGTGCATTGATTTTATATCCTGCCACTTTACTGAATTCCTGTATGAGTTCTAGCAGTTTTGGGGTGGAGTCTTTTGGGTTTTCCACATAAAGTATCATATCATCTGCAAACAGTGAGAGTTTGACTTTTTCTTTGCCGATTCAGATGCATTTTATTTCTTTTTGTTGTCTGATTGCTGTGGCTAGGACTTCTAGTACTATGTTGAATAGCAGTGGTGATAGTGGACATCCCTGCTGTGTTCCTGAACTTAGGGGAAAAGCTCTCAGTTTTTCCCCATTGAGTATGTTATTCACTGTGGGTTTTTCATAGATGGCTTTTATGATATTGTGGTATGTACCCTCTATCCCTACACTGTGAAGAGTTTTAATCAAGAAAGGATGCTGTACTTTGTCAAATGCTTTTTCTGCATCTATTGAGAGGATCATATGGTTCTTGTGCTTTCTTTTATTAATGTATTGTATCATATTGATTGATTTGTGGATGTTAAACCAACCTTGCAGCCCAGGAATAAATCCCACTTGGTCATGGTGAATAATCCTTTTAATGTACTGCTGGATCCTACTGGCTAGTATTTTGGTGAGAATTTTTGCATCCACGTTCATCAGGGATATTGGTCTGTAGTTCTCCTTTTTGATGGAGTCTTTAGTTTGGGGATCAAGGTAATGGTGGCCTCATAAAATGAGTTTGGAAGTTTTCCTTCCATTTCTATTTTTTGGTACAGTTTCAGAAGAATAGGTATTAATTCTTCTTTAAATGTTTGGTAGAATTCCCTTGGGAAGACATCTGGCCCTGGGCTCTTGTTTGTTGGGAGATTTTTGATTACTGCTTCAATTTCCTTAGTGGTTATGGGTCTGTTCAGGTTTTCTATTTCTTCCTGGTTCAGTTTTCGTAGTTTATACGTCTCTAGGAATGCATCCATTTCTTCCAGATTATTTAATTTGTTGGCATACAGTTGCTTATAATATGTTCTTATAATTGTTTGTATTTCTTTGGTGCTGGTTGTGATGTCTCCTCTTTCATTCATGATTTTATTTATTTGGGTCCTTTCTCTTTCCTTTTGGATAAGTCTGGCCAGGGGTTTATCAATCTTATTAATTCTTTCAAAGAACCAGCTCCTAGTTTCGTTGACCTGTTCTACTGTTCTTTTGGTTTCTATTTCATTGATATCTGCTCTGATCTTTATTACTTCTCTTCTCCTGCTGGGTTTAGGCTTTATTTGCTGTTCTTTCTCCAGCTCCTTAGGTGTAGGGTTAGGTTGTGTATTTGAGACCTTTGTTGTTTCTTGAGAAAGGCTTGTATTGCTCTATACTTTCCTCTTAGGACTGCCTTTGCTGTATCCCAAAGATTTTGAACAGTTGTTTTTTCATTTTCATTTGTTTCCATGAATTTTTTAAATTCTTCTTTAATTTCCTGGTTGACCCATTCATTCTTTAGTAGGATGCTCTTTAGCCTCCATATATTTGAGTTCTTCCCAACTTTCCTCTTGTGATTGAGTTCTAGTTTCAAAGCATTGTGGTCCAAAAATATGCAGGGAATGATCTCAGTCTTTTGCTACCAGTTGAGACCTGATTTGTGACCCAGGATGTGATCTATTCTGGAGAATGTTCCATGTACACTAGAGAGGAATGTGTATTCTGTTGCTTTGAGATGAAATGTTCTGAATATATCTGTGAAGTCCGTTGGTCCAGTGTGTCATTTAAAGCCTTTATTTCCTTGTTGATCTTTTGCTTAGATGATCTGTCCATTTCAGTGAGGGGGTGTGTTAAAGTCCCCTACTATTATTCTATTACTGTCGATGTGCTTCTTTGATTTTGTTATTAACTGGCTTATATAATTGGCTGTTCCCATGTTAGGGGCATAAATATTTACAATTGTTAGATCTTCTTGTTGGATTGACCCTTTAAGTATGATGTAGTGTCCTTCCTCATCTCTTATTATAGTCTTTGGCTTAAAATCTAACTTGTCTGATATAAGGATTGCCACCCCAGCTTTATTTTGATGTCCACTAGCATGGAAAATGGTTTTCCACCCCCTCACTTTAAATCTGGAGGTGTCTTTGGGTCTAAAATGAGTCTCTTGCAGGCAGCATATCGATGGGTCTTATTTTTTTAATCCAATCTGATACCCTATATCTTTTGATTGGGGCATTTAGCCCATTTACATTTAGGGTAATTATTGGGAGATATGGATTTAGTGTCATTGTATTGTCTGTAAGGTGACTGTTACTGTATATTGTCTCTATTCTTTTCTGGTCTATGTTGCTTTTAGGCTCTCTCTTTGCTTAGAGGACCCCTTTCAATATTTCTTGGTTTGGTGTTCGCAAAATCTTTTAGCTTTTGTTTGTCCTAGAAGCTTTTTATCTCTCCTTCTATTTTCAGTGACAACCTAGCTGGATATAGTATTTTTGGCTGCATATTTTTTTCATTTATTGCTCTGAAGATATCATGCCGGTCCTTTCTGGACTGCCAGGTCTCTGTGGATAAGTCTGTTGCCAATCTATTGTTTCTACCCTTATAGGTTACAGACCTCTTGTTCCGAACTGCTTTCAGGATTTTCTCTTTGTCTCTGAAAATTGTGAGTTTTACTCTTAGATGTCGGGGTGTTGACCTATTTTTATTGATTTTGAGGGGGGTTCTCTGTGCCTCCTGCATTTTGATATCTGTTTCCTTCCCCAAATTAGGGAAGTTCTCTGCTATAAATTGCTCCAATATACCTTCTGCCCCTCTGTCTCTTTCTTCTTCTTCTGGGATCCCAATTATTCTAATGTTTTTTTGCTTTATGGTATCACTTATCTCTTGAATTCTCCCCTCGTGATCCAGTAGTTGTTTCTCTCTCTTTTTCTTAACTTCTTTATTCTCCATCATTTGGTCTTCTATATCACTAATTCTCTCTTCTGCCTCATTTATCCTAGCAGTTAGAGCCTCCATTTTTGATTGCACCTCATTAATAGCCTTTTTGATTTCAACTTGGTTAGATTTTTGTTCTTTTATTTCTCCAGAAAGGGATTCTTTAGTATCTTCTATGCTTTTTTCAAGCCCATCTAGTATCTTTATAATCATCATTCTGAACTCTAGTTCCAACATCTTACTAATGTCTCTATTGATTAGGTCCCTGGCAGTTTGTACTTCCTCTTTTTCTTTTTTTTTTTTTTTTTTGAGGTGAGTTTTTCCATCTTGTCATTTTGTCCAGAGGACAATAGATGAGCGAGAGAACACAATGCTAAAAGGACAACTACGACCACAGAAAAATATACACTTCCAGAAAGTGGTCACTTTTCTGTTCATAGAATTGCTGCTCTTCTTTTCTTTGATCTCCTATTGAGTTTGTAGGTGTTCTGAATGGTTTGATAATTATGTAGCTGAATTCCTGGGACCAGACAAAATTAAGGTCTCCTACTCCTCTGCCATCTTGCTCCTCCTCAGTCAGGGAGATTCTGCCATAAACATCTGCATCGAGTAACCAGACAGTAGGTACAAAATGTGACACAGAGACACGACGTGAGCAAAAACTGTTGGAAAAATGGTACCAACAGACTTGCTCAATGCAGAGCTTCCAAAAACCTTCAATTTGTAAAAAATGCAGTATCTTGATTTTCCTCACTTCAGCTGAACTCCCTCCAGCCCTGGAAGGACAGGGCACGATGGAGGCTGTGGGCGGGCTTGTTCCAACTGCCGCTACCAGTGAGACGGGGAGGGACGGCAGGATTACTAGGTGGATATGCTGTGCTGGCAGCGCCAATTTATAAATATTTTAAAAGAGATTGTTTATGAGTGATGGGACTGCAGGTTTACTGTTTCATTTTATGTGCTTATCTGTATTATCTTGTTTTCTATAATTGCAATATATTATTGTGTAGTTTTAAAAGTAATAGAAGTTGATATTCAAAGAGTCTCAGGCCATATAAGTCAGAATACATTTTCATAAGTTGTTTTTATATTTCACAATATTTTCACTATCTAGAAAAGCTGAACATGATATCAGTTCTCTCTATTTTTGTTTAAAAGTTATCTCGCTTTGGTAGGAGGATAAATTTCCTTTCAACATTGTCTTCCTCATGGTTGTTTTGCCTCTTGGACTAGAGAGAAAAAAAGAAGATATAGCAACATATGCAGAGCTTGCCCCTTTGCTGCAGAGACTATTACCTGAGGACAGCCATTCTCAGACTTAAAATGGATCACAATCCTCTGTAGGGTTTGTTAAAACACAACATGTGGGGACCCACCTCCAGAGCTCTTATTTGGTACTTCTTACTTGGGGATCTAAAAATATCTATTTCTAATAAGTTTCTGGATGGTGCTGGTGCTGCTGGTCTGAGGGCCACAGTCTAAGAACCATGTGCCTGGGCGTATATATATTTCTCCTCTGATTTGGAGAGGCCAGCCTCCTTGATGGTGAATAGATAACACAGAGCATAGCCAAACTTTGCCCCACTCTCTCCATTCTTTTCATCCCTTATTGCTTCTTAGGAAAAAGGTTAATTGGGTAATAGAGTGATCAGATTTTTAAAGAATGTTGTGTGAGATTTACATGTATCTTTAGATATTTCTGAGATTAAAATGTTATCAGCATGTATATCTAAATTATGTGAGGTTACACAGGACCACATTTCATTATGTGAAATATACTGAATGTAAATTCTGATTTTAGCTATATGAATTTTATTTACTGTTTTTTGTTTGTTTGTTTCTAATACCTGTGTTCCTTATTTGTTAATTTCTCCTCTAAACTTAGATTTTTAAAAAAGATTTTGTTGTCATATTCATATGTGAGATCTGCCTATAACTTTCTTTCTTTCTTTCTTTTTTTTTTTTTTTTTACACAGTCTAGTGTTTGCTATGCAGATTATACTAACCTGGGGGAAAAATGAGGAGGGACACAGTCTTTGTATTTCCATTCTCCAGAACAAGGTTAGGGATCATCTGTTCTTTAAAAGTTTAGTGGAACTTGCCTGTAAAACCATCTCAGCTTAGCATGCTTTTGAAGGGTAGGTTTTCTATGTTTTGCTTGAAACATTTTTAACTGCAACACAATTTCATATTTCTTAAAGTGAGTTTTGTTGAATTATGTTATAATTCAAATTAGAAAAGTAGAGCTCAATGAATTTATATAGAATTAATACAGCTATGTAACAACCACAGATTGAGAAATAAAATATAACCAGCATCCCACAAGCACATCTTATATTTTTTTTAAGTGCCACCAGAATCCTGACTTCTGCCAACTGTTAAGTGAGAATAATTAAGGACTTCTAAATAACAATGGAAAATAGCTGAATTTATTTGCTTACCTAGCAAGCACTCTTTAAGTACAAATCCAGTTGCTCTTTGTGCAGAAACTGAAAGAGCTTGATACAGATTTAAAAAGGAAAAAGTATTCAAATACTTTTAATCTATTTTTTCTAATTTATTGGCATAAAGTTGCTCCTACTACTACTTTATGATTTTTTTAAAGATTCTACTGTATCTATAGTCATGAATTCTTTTATTGTTCCTAATATTATTTAATTGTACCCATCCTGTCTTACTTCCTTGATAAACAATGTTATAGTTTTGTCTATTTAATTATATCAGATTTTAAAAAATTTTTCCTTCATTATGACTTCTTAATTAATTTAGGCTTCATTCCACATCGTAAGTATATTTAAAAGTTTCTCTGAATTTTATCTAGAATATGGAAGACTTGAAATTCTTCATTGAGGTAATGTGTTTGTTTAAGGATATTAGACAAAAAAATCCTATAGGAAACAGGATACAGAATATTTAGATATCAAATAGTATGCTCTGGTTTTTCGTGTTAGGTTCTACACTTAATTTACAGACATTTTCTGAAATTCAGCCATTGTATTATATTTTAATCAGCTTTTTGTCTCATAGATTTTATATGTGAGGCTGAAAAATATGCTAATACTGACAAGAAATGATATTATATAAAACTAATGATTGCTTATGAAATAGCTGAATAAACATGTTGGAGGCATTTAGGGCATGATTTCCACAATAAGTTTAGTCTAAGTACAAGTAGGTATGAAAGCATTAAAAGTAGAGGTTTTATTTGCTTCAGACATAAAGCTGTACAGGGTCCCTGACTTCTGGTAGAGGTGTGTTTTTCACTTCATCTTGAATTGGATGTTGCTTTTTCTCACTCAGACCCAGAGCAGAATAGAAATCCCTTCCCACCACAGCAGGTCAGCTCCAAGTAAACAACGAGGAAGAGAGCACTTTGCAAAAAGAAAACAAGGCTATTTCTGGAAAATATGTTATTGATGACAACATTTTCCAGAATATATTAAGAAAAGAGAAAGAAAAAACTCTTCAGATCTTTTAAATTAAGACCAGAAATCCTTAGAACTCAGTCCCTCTACAGTCTGCCTCCACCCAAAAAAGAAAAAAAAAAGAAAACAAACAAACAAAAAACAGTTATTAAGGACTCTTCAAGTCTAAACTCTTGCCAGTAAGGAGAAACTTAGAATTTTTCTGCAATTAGTATAAAATATAAGATTTGAGGGAATGCCTGTGCCTTCTAAGATGGTATGAAGTGTTAGGACTCTTGGATACCAAAGAAGGATCAGTAAATTAAGGAGAACCAGATAATGGGATAGGGGAGGACCATGCAAAAGAATGAGGTCAGGAGCATGGATGTTAGTCATCCACACATAGCTACGACAGAGTTAGCAAGCACATTGCGTGTATGCTAACATATGCTCTCCTACATCTATAACAGGCATTGCTGATCAAATAGGGCATTTGTTTCCTGTTGAACTCCAGCACGACTCAACAATCGTCCTGAGCTGCATATTGCAGGTTGCCATTTCTAATCTAGCTATGAGGTTGGCCCGCGAGGGTTGGGCCTTTGCTTTCATGAGGTTAAGGGGTACGACAATTAGTTAGGAGAAGCTAAGAGTTAATGGCAAAATTATATCACATGTGTAGGTTGTGTGTACGTGCTTATTTGAAGCAGACTCTTATTATTCTTATTTCACTGAACACATTCAGTCACTGTCAATCAATATCTGTCTTTATAAAGTCTTACATTAAATAGCTTCTTCAGGGATTGTTAGAGATGGATATCTGGATTAGGGTGAGCCTTCCTCACAAGTGGGTAAAGATTCTGGTTTCTGTACTCTGTACAGTACGCTGCCTTAATAAGTCTTATTTCTGCTTTGTTGTACAACAACGTTATGCATGAACTCTTCAGTATTTGTTTGCTTTCTTTGTTTCAGAATGACTTGTTTTCAGTCCTCTCATGCTATGACTATGTTAAATTCTCCATTCTTGATTTTAACAGGTAAGTATCAAAGCACAATCATCAACCCCAATATCTTGGGGGCAGAAAGCCAGGTAGGCCTGGAGCTTGAGATGTGGGCTTCAGGTGTCAGGTGATTTGGACTGCCATAGGCAACCCGCTGGAGCAGGGTTGTGATTTGGTGAGGTGACTAGGACCAGGAGAAGAGGACGCATGTGACCTCGTGTCTTAGGGCAGCGATTCTCAACCATAGAGAGCTCTTACAAATTGCCCAACTGTGCTCCAACTTCCATCCTGAGATTTTGATTTAGTTGGTTTTGAATAACTCCCAGGCCAAGATATGTTTTAGAAGCTCCCTAGGTATTTAATATGCATCCAATGTAGAAAACCACTGTCATAGGGGGTTAAGTTTTGTTTAAGTTAAGGGGACATAACTGGCAGGTGACTGGTTATTTATTAGGTGTTGTTTCCAAAAGTAGGCTCAGTGGCAGCCAAGAAAACCAGACAAGTCTGCATTGTCCCACAGGGAGCAAATGCTTCAAAATCAATTTGCTTCCAACAGCCTTTTATCGCATTAGCCCTGCTTTTCTACAGTGGGTAAATTCCCAGGGCTTCTCCAATTTCTTATTATGGAAGAGTCATATTTTCTAGCTAAGGGTCACCCTTGGACTATCTTTTGGTATGGTATTTACAAGTGTGCTACCGCCCCACGCCATTTTTTTTTTTTTTCATCTGTGGGTATAGAGTCACCTTTATTGATCCGGAAGTATGTGATATTGCTATAATCCTACAGACCTAAATGAAACTATAGAATAAAACAATATGTTTATGGAAGCTGGAAGAAGAAATGAGTAAAAGATGGCTAAGCAACTGGATATACTTTGTCAACAGAAATAGAAATTTAGATAGCATGGGAAGAACCATGAACAAACATAAGAAGACCTCAGTGACCATGAAAGTGTTGAATTTTCAGTTATTCAATGAACTTTTTTTGCTCATATGAGAAACTGCCCACACATCTATCTATTCAAATTGTTTATTAAAATTTTATTCGGGGTGCCTGGGTGGCTCAGTTGGTTAAGCGACTGCCTTTGGCTCAGGTCATGATCCTGGAGTCCCGGGATCGAGTCCCGCATCGGGCTCCCTGCTCAGCAGGGAGTCTGCTTCTCCCTCTCCCGCTCCCCCCTCTCGTGCTCTTTCTCTCTCTCACTCTCTCAAATAAATAAATAAAATCTTAAAAAAAAAAATTTATTCAATACTTTCCGCTGAGATTTCTCAGAGTAATTCAGGTAATTCCTGCCTTTGAAAATAACAAAGTAAACCTTAGCAAATGTAACAATTTTGTTAAGATTTAAGAATTCAGATGTTGAATTCAAAATAAACTTAGACAATGCATTAATGCTTCAGTCTGTTCTCACCTCCCAGGAAACGTCTGCTCTAGACACAAACTAAAGCTGCATCTATCATGCCAACTCAGAATAGAACAAAGGAATTTGTCAAGAGGTAATGTCAGACTCTTCAGACATATTCCAATTGATTATTGCATTTGGAAGATTTCTAAGCATTTGTTGAACTAAAGAAGGTGAGCTGAAGCTAATCCATAATTTATCAATCCCACTGAAAAACTATCAAAAGCACATTTGTACATAACTAGGTATGCTTTTTTGTGTGAGAAAATAGATCAGTAATTAGATCTTATGGAAAAGGCCCTCTCCTGATAATGTAAGATTTTACCTTGGATTTGTTGCTGATATAACTAGATAATTATTTTTAATTTTCAAAGATCTATGCTTATGAAAAAAAAACCCTCAGAATTAATATTTGATCTCCAACTGTTGGATTGATGCTAATTTTGATTATTGAAAAATATATTTTGATTATTGAAAATATATTTATGGAGACTAGTATCAGTAGAAGAAATAAAGAAACTTCTAATAGATGGGTTTTAAGTGCCATTTTCATCCTGCTTTTATGCTTTGTTACAAAGAGCGAAATTCCATGGTAACACAGCAGTATGTTAGTTTAACCATGAAGCACTTTATAATAGGCATTGCACATAATTGTCTATTCATAGCATTAGGTGCAACCTCATCAAAAACAGGATGAAACAAGGTGCGTATGGAAACAGCTAAATTATTAAGACACTGATTTTAATTGTTTCTTCTAAGTAGGAATGTGCACTTTTGGGGAAGCAATGTGATATTTGAAGGTGTTACAGACAACTAAATTTCATGACAGGAAAATTATGTGTATTTCTAAACTATTGTCAGTTGAGGTGTTGTTTTATCATATTTGTTGTTACACCTTAATGGTTGGGGTTATTAATGCTGCTGCTCTTCTCCCGGACACATAGATTTCAGATACAAGCATCTTTGACTCAGCCTTATTTCCCTCCATTTCTTCTCTTTTCCCATCGCCAAGCGTCTACACAGCATGTTTAATCTTTCTAATTCATGGTTCCCAATATAACACCCGCTCAGAAACCATTAGTGCTTCTACAGTGCATACTGAATTTTAAGTTAAATCTCTTTTGCTCTTACATGACAGCGGTATTAGCAAAAAACCTTGCGTTTTCAAATATTGCGTCATAAAACCAACTGTTTAAATGGGTATATAGTGACACAGGAGAGATGGAGTAAATAATACCAGATCTGCAATAACCAAATTATATAGGAATTTCAAGAATAAAGATCTTTAAAATGACCATAGTAATCTTTCGTGAAAAGTGAAGGTAATAAACTGGTTGATCAGAACTGCCCCAAGTAAACGGAAACATCCCTGGAAAAATTCTGAAGAGCATGTAAGATCAGAGAAGAATCAATAAACTCTGTACAATCAAAATGTGTGCTAGTGCTGTTTACAAATTCCAGCAGGATCCAGGAGAAAGGGTGCTAGCTGAGCATCCATTGACTGCACACCAAGCAGGTGTGAGTTCCTGCACTGTTTACTCAATAGCGGTTTTCCACTGAGCAAGGTGCTTCTTCCCAATCACGGTAATATTATATCCAACAGCTTCTGGAGTAGTGCCAGGCTTGCTCCTTAATTAGTCAATCATGTTCTCCAATTCGTGTTACAAAAACTTCACACAGTAGGAGAAATGCCTGCACAATTTCTTCAGTCTAGGAGGCAGGCAAGGACCCCAGTCATCTGAGTGCATGTTAATGCTGTGTTGATGCCATAGTGGTACCCTCACTTGATGCTTCTTTGGGTATGTTTTGTCATCCTATGGTCTAAAGTGAATGTAATGGCTGAGCCCTATCACTACAGAGGATGGTTTATAAAAACCTTTAATTTGAAAAAAAAATGCACATGAAGGCTAAAAAAAAACAAAAAAAACAAACCCAAACCCAAACCTCCACCCACCCAGACGAGGCCTTGCTTCTAGCCTTTTGCATTCTGCATGGTGTTCAAAAGATAGAATATTTCCTCATAGGGGGTATTGGGTGAAGGTTTCAGCTCCCCCATTGCAAGGAATATATATATATCCCCCCTTTCCCTACCTATAAGAATCAGTTTTTAATTTATTAAAGTGCAGCAAAATTCCACATTCTATTTTGGTGTGATGAGAGACCAGTCAGAGTAGAGAAGGGTGAGAGATGCTTCCCTATTTTGCACTGTGGTCCTTTGATAAGGGCACTTCAGGGTTTACTCAATTAAGAGGTAGTCAGGTGATTCCAGACCTGCTGCTGAATAACTATGAGATAAAATTTGGAAATATGTACCTCTGTTTATTTCTGTAACCACAGGTATGTGCCTGAGGTTCCCAACAAATGGCTAATTATCTCTGCATTTTCAGTGGTTTGGCGGCCAGCACGGACAGCTCCAGAATAAGCAAGCTTCACTTTAGGACCCATCTGGACTCTTGGCCACTCGTGGTGGGTGATACTAGTTATAGAAATCAGTTTCTCGGAGCCTGTGCAAACCTCCTGATTTTGTTTCAAATTTACTTTCTTTCCCATGACATCATTTTGAGATGTCAAAATAGTCAACCTTATTTTTCTTTATACTTCTTTATACTTGTCCAGACTAAGCTGGATAATTTTCTCAGTATACATTTGCATTTTCTACAAATGTCACACTGAATAATATTAAAATCTATGGTTATTAATGTTGTACAAGCACCTGATGCAATCTAAGGGGTTTAAAAAATGAAGGGAATTTTTTCTGCAGGAGATTTTTTTTGCTTTATCTAGGGAGCCCAGGATTCAAACCAAGGTATCGAAGGTGTTGTTTGACATCTGTTGGGGATGGTCATTATTTACAATTATAAATTTCAAAATAGAGTTAATTCTTTCACAGAAACTAGTTTTTGTTGTAATAATTCAAATCTAAGCAATTAATATTATTATTTAGACTTGTGTAGGATTTGCTCTGTAAGCATATATTTTTTATAATTGTTGACATATAGTTATTTTCTATGTGCATACTGGGTCAATAGATCTAAATAATTTTAGCCATGTTGAGCTGTATGTGCATGTATTTATATAAATTTAATAAAATACAATTTTTAAATGAATGATTTTATATATAATTATTTTGTGTAGTTCATGTATTTTATTTTATGGTAACAGATGATATATAAATATAGATACATAAATATAGATATATATTGAATAGATTTTCCATAGTGTGGTGCTTTTCATGCCTTTGAAATTATGAGAATTTAGTCTTTATTCATGAGCTATACTCTAGACATTATTAAGAAAATATAAGAAATTTTAAGAACAACTTATTTTTATCCTAGAGTTTTTCTTATTGCATTTAAACTTTGCTTTTAATGCACATTCTTATTCTATTCTTTGTAGGAAATAGTGGTCTCCTATTAAATGAATTGCCATTGGTCTTACTAATATGCCCATGAGAGATGCCATGAGACAGAGGGTCCTAAGAGTTGATCTTGATGTTTAGTTCTTCTCCCAGTGATGAGATACCACCTCACACCAGTCAGAATGGCTAAAATTAACAAGTCAGGAAATGACAGATGTTGGCGGGGATGCGGAGAAAGGGGAACCCTCCTACACTGTTGGTGGGAATGCAAGCTGGTGCAGCCACTCTGGAAAACCGTATGGAGGTTCCTCAAAAAGTTGAAAATAGAGCTACCATATGATCCAGCAATTGCACTACTGGGTATTTACCCCAAAGATACAAAAGTAGGGATCCGAAGGGGTACGTACACCCCGATGTTTATAGCAGCAATGTCCACAATAGCCAAACTGTGGAAAGAGCCAAGATGTCCATTGACAGATGAATGGATAAAGAAGAAGTGGTATATATATACAATGGAATATTATGCAGCCATCAAAAGGAATGAGATCTTGCCATTTGCAATGACGTGGATGGAACTGGAGGGTATTATGTTGAGTGAAATAAGTCAAACAGAGAAAGACATGTATCATATGATCTCACTGATATGAGGAATTCTTAATTGTAGGAAACAAACTGAGGGTTGCTGGAGTGGGGGGTGGGGTGGGAGGGATGGGGTGACTGGGTGATAGACACTGGGGAGGGTATGTGCTCTGGTAAGCACTGTGAATTGTGCAAGACTGTTGAATCTCAGATCTGTACCTCTGAAACAAATAATGCAATATATGTTAAGAAAAAAAAGAAGAAGAAGAAGGTAGCAGGAGGGGAAGAATGAAGCGGGGGAAATCGGAGGGGGAGATGAACCATGAGAGACGATGGACTCTGAAAAACAAACAGGGTTCTAGAGGGAAGGGGGTTGGGAGGATGGGTTAGCCTGGTGGTGGGTATTGAGGGTGGGTGGAGGGCACATTCTGCATGGAGCACTGGGTGTTATGCACAAACAATGAATCATGGAACACTTCATCTAAAACTAATGATGTAATGTATGGGGATTAACATAAGAATAAAAAAAAAAGAATGCATAGCTACAGAAAAGAAAAAAAAAAAAAATCAAGTTATAAGTGCCAAGGAAAACAAGAATCTAAACTATCATCTGAAGGCAGAAGCAAGGCCATGAATTGGAAGAAAAATCATGTAGTTGGAAGCTGGGGAGGTGAGGAGCATACTGGATTGTGGGATTTAAGGTGGGTTAGGACTGGTAGTTGAAGACAATGCCAGGGCATTAGAAGCTCACTCTAGTGTGGCCTAGTTGCCCAACACAGTGCTGGGTGGACCTAGTCACTTTAGTCATATACAAGGAATGTGTGTGATAAAGAAATTGATGGCTACCTTTGCAAAATATGCTAAATTTGAACACGAGTTCTAATTTAATTTTTGATGACTGTTTTTAATAGCAACTAACTTTTTATGGGTTCAATTACTGCCTCTATTCTTTACCAAAAAGTTACCAAAAGTCCACTTCTTTAGCCACAGAACCTGCCCCATTTCCAAATAAACAATGTAAACATTTTCTCTTGGATATTGTTTTGTTACCTCAAAATAACAGATCTGAATTTGTATTTAATGTCTTCCCCTGAATTGGATTTCCCTTGTAATATAATTTTGTTGTTATTTTGTTGGCGACATCCATAGATTCCATGTACCCATTCTCAAAATGTTTAATTTCACTTTTATTTTTCCCCTTCCTTTAAACTTAGACCTTGAGTTAAGTTGGAAAGTTGATGTAAGCAAGACAAAGTTTAGTTGACTGGACATATTACCTGTTCTATTTTTATATACTTCTGACTTATGTACAACATTTATATGGACAAGAAGCAGCTGGACCTAAGCCTCTTTCATTGCCCTGGGGAGGGTCTCCTATAATGATTTCTAGTGATCTTATATAGGAGATTATACTTTTACTAAGAGTAGAAAATCAGAGGTGCAACTTTATTGTTCAGAAAAATAATCTGTGTGCATCCAAACAATGCAAAATGTGTCCAATGTGTTAGGCAAATATAAAAATGGAGAATGTGATTTTATTAAATTATCCCAAGTTATGGGCCATATTTTTTCAATTCTAAAATATTCAATTTATTTTTAATTTTAGGGGTTCCGAAATTAGGAAGCATCTTTCAATTGATGTCAAAATATAATTGATGTCAAAAGAAGCCTATAAGCCTTTGGGCAGTGAAATAAACTATAAAATCATTGTCATTTCTGAGCTCATAGTATGGTGGCCAAGAATTAAAGGCATCTGTTCATCTGACTGCTGTTTCATCAGACTGCCACTTAAGAAGAGTTATTTGCCTCAGTACCACCAAAGCTGGTTGAATTTTAAATTTGGATCTGTATTTGTCATTTAAAATGTCCTCAGAAAAAAAATATACCCTTAGGGAGCATTGGAATGAAATGTTATTATGAAATTAGAGGATCACTTGTCTTTTGCCATCCAGTATAATTCAAGACAATAGTATTGCCAAAACTCTTGGAATTGATCATAGACTTTTCAGAACTAGACAAGATTTTGGGGACCAATTTTTGAGTCCTGAGGACTATCACTCATTTAATTAAGAGCCATATAAAAGCAAAGCAAGTAAATAAGAGTTTAACCAAATAGTGAATGGAGAAGAAACTCTAAGATTATCTGATGTGTTTCACAATTATACTGTTGTTCCTAAAAAGTGCTGAAGAGATTAGGATAGGGTGCACTGGTAATCCCTGTGATGTTATGCTGAACCTCTGATCAGCAAAATTTATCAGAACAATCTTTAGACTTAGAATGTGTCATGACTGAGATGCTAATATTGATGAACAATGTGGCATGGAATTTTGCAGATAAGTGTATGCTATTGTTGGGTAGTATTTAAATGTGTACATTTTAATATAATATCTTTTCTCGAAATTCTATTCCTAAATTGATAAGCCTTAAAAATCTATACTGTTTTAGGATTAAGGAAAATGTAAATTTATGGTGGCATTGAAAAGATGGAGGCTGCCATGCAACCTCATTTGCATTTCTCTTAGGATGTAACTTTTTACTCTAAATTATTCATATTTGTATCCATTATCTTCCATACCCAGCAGGAACTTTAATGAGGGAAGAAACCATGTGTACAATTAGTGTATCCCTAATTTGCACAGAATGGGTGCTCATACATTCTTGTTGGCCTAAAGAAATTAGGAGAAGGTGAAAGAGCAACAAAACAAGAGGAAAAGTAAGAACTCAAGTGAGATGCTGTGTCAGAAGCCGGGGGCAAACGCTGGCCGGCCTCTCCTGACTCCCTTGACGCTGATGGGCAAACCTCCGACATTGCCACCTATCTATTCAATATTCAGTCTTTCACAGTCTCCACACACTGGGAAGTAACTGCTTTATGTTAACACTTAGTTTTAAATGAGAATGCAAAAGTAAACTAGATATAATCTGCCTAGGGGGAGGGTTGGTGTCAAAGATGTGTGTATAACGAGAATATACCTGGTGCAATATAGACACACTGGAAATTATGAGTGAAAAGAGGAGTTCTACTTTTCCACATGCAAAATAACACTAAAAATGGTGGTGTGTTCAGAATAATGGCAAAGAATTTGTTTTCATGCTTTCAAATAGTGTCATTTTACTTTTTGAGAATTTTAATAAAAAGTATGCATTTGAGTATCATGGATGCCCAGAAAAGTTGATGTTGCTGTTCAAATCCCTTCACTTTGATTTATTAATCCTCAGTTTATTTGGATGCTGTGTCACAGAGTACAGCTAATAAAAGTGTGAACATTTGTCTTTGAGCAAGTTTGATTTGAGGTGAATAACATTAAACAACAGCCTATTGACAAGCAATTAAACACCACCTCTCCTAGCACTGCTGTGAATTATGGTGGTCCTAACTAATGGAAGCATCCTTATGTTTTAGAATTCCAATATAATCTAAGATGAGAAGAACCTTTAATTAGATTTTCAATAGAATCAGCGAAGACCCACTGCTCATCATCTTGACTGCTTATCTGCATCGACTAAGGCCAAAACAAAACAAAGATAAATAGCAAAATTCATTAACAATCCATTTACTTCAACTGCAACTTTCAATTGAATGGACATTATTCATGCCTCCTGCCATCTCCTTGGGGAATATCACATGGCATTCCCCAGACAAAGTGCTGTGCCTCTTAACTTGAATGTTAGAGTAATTTAGTCAACTCTTCTGCACCACGGAGTCACCTCACTGAAGCAAAAAGAAATAAGGTGGTTTTCTAATTCCATTTACACTTAAAATGTTTATTTGAAGAACAAGAAGTAAACAGAGGTACCAGCAACAGAAAAGTGTGCCCTTTTCAGCATCAGAAAAGAAAGGCAATCCCCCAAATGCCCAACTTAAAAAGTCACAGGAGATATTTGCATCATTCAAGATAATACTCTGAGCAGCCTGGAAGAACATTTACAAAAGAAAGTTGACTATAATACTCTCCTGCAAGTGAAGAAGCTATTTTTTTTCACCATGTAGATTTGATGATACGAAAGTCATGAAATATAGGCACTGTGCGAGCTCTTATTGTCTATAAAATGTCCTTTGAGGAAGTGTTTGCTAAACTAACATCTTTTTATTTATCTATCTATCTATCTATCTATCTATCTATCTATCTATCTATCTATCTATCTATCTATCATTTGACAGAGACATAGCGAGAGCAGGAACACAAGCAGGGGGAGTGGGAGAGGGAGAAGCAGGCTTCCCGCAGAGCGGGGAGTCCGATGTGGGACTCGATCCCAGGACCCTGGGATCATGACCTGAGCGGAAGGCAGACGCTTAACGACTGAGCCACCCAGGCGCCCCCTAAACTAACATCTTACCCAGGACCAGTATTACTGTGTTTGATTAGCAACCTCCTTCCAAGAAAGGCTTGTCACTTGTTCACAGGTCTTATTCCCGCTTCCCATCCCCACCCTACATCCTAGTGCATCAGGACAGTTATTCTTTTTTTTTTTTTTTAAAGATTTTATTTATTTGACAGAGAGAGACACAGCGAGAGAGGGAACACAAGCATGGGGAGTGGGAGAGGGAGAAGCAAGCCTCCCACGGAGCAGAGCCCGATGTGGGGCTCGATCCCAGGACCCCGGGATCATGACCCGAGCCGAAGGCAGACCCTCAACGATTGAGCCACCCAGGCGCCCCTAGGACAGTTATTCTTATGTTTTGCATTGCACCACATTTTGTGAAGTTTTAACAAGCAGCATTTGCTGTCAATTAAGACAATGTTTCAGTCACATGTGCTAATCCCTAAAGAACTGCTTTAAATTAGCTCACAAAGAAATGAATCCTTTCTTTTTTAAAGATGTTTCTTCATTGCCTGTGCCTTTCACATAATTCCAATTGCCATGTCTATTACATTTTTAAATCATATAAAATCTTGAGGGCAAAGGATTTCATTACAGTGTGATGTGGGTTAGCCACTTTGAAATGATACTTTTACTGTCTAAATTGTACCTGGTCATCCAAGAAGAAACTAATAACAATTAGATAATAGACAGAAGACAGGTTGCTAAGGAAAGACAAAAGGAAATTAACTCTGTAATTAAGTAACCAAGGTTTTTGTCTACATAATGCCAAAATAGCTAATTTAATATGTTGAATGAGTTAGACTGGTTTTTATTATGTAAGCAAAACAAAGGACTGTTTCCCTGGTGCCTTTGTTCTTCAATAAGTCACGGTGACATTATATATACATAACTTAAATATGTTTCAAGCTGCTTTTCCTTTGTATCTCAGGCAATATTGCCTAATGAGTCTGCCAAAAGAGAAAACGAATTTTCTCTTTAGCTATGAAGCAATTTCTATATTCAGAAAGAAGTTTGATCATTCTGGTTGAGTTTACCAGTAATGTTGGTCCACAAAATAGTCTGCATGGTGTCAGCTTATATATGTATGTGTGTTACTTACCAACTTTGAGATATTTTGCCCAAAGCAAATCAGCTCTTTAAAAAGTCCAATTAAATATGTTAATACATTTTAGTCAAGAAATGCTGACAGGATAGATAAATAACCAGAATTGTGGATCCAGGGCTTATCTTAGAAAATTTGTATCCCTTTCGATTCCATTGCACCCTCACTCCTAGTTTATCTCTGAACTTTCTTTGGGATTTCTAAAGTCGAGCATGGGGTCTTCCCTTAGTTCTAAAAAATAACCTCAGTCATTATTGTTTCAAGTAGCGCTTCTCCCTTATTATCTCTGTTTTTCTGGGACTCCGATTAGGCATATGCTAGGCCTCCATGCATGTTCTTGTGTCTTAACCTCTCTCTTATATTTTCTGTCACTTTATCTCTCTTTGCTGCATTCTGAATATTTTTTTCTAGTTAGTTCTATTTTGCATCTGTATTGTTTGAAGCTGCTATTAAACCTATCCATTCAGGATTATTTTACATTTTCAGTTCTTATTTTTATCTAATAAGTCTGCATAAAAAAATCAAATAATTCTACAAACTGTGGAAAATAACAGTCCCCAGGGCCTCTCCCTTTGCATTTCCCTATTCTCAAGAACAATTATTTTTGATTTCTTAACTGATTATTTTGGCATTTCTCTGGGTAGTTCCAAATAATAGGTTATAATGCATCCTTATCATTGGACAGTTTAGGGATTATTTGTTGACTTCTTATGATAAAAGTTGAGAATTTAGCTGTTAAAGGCTCCTTATGATGTAGGAACTCAGATCCTTCAGTTGTAGGAAATATTCTGGAGTTAATTCTTTGACGATTACCTCCCTTCAGTTTTCTCTCTTCTCTCTTTTTAGAACTCCCGTTATGTAGAAGTTACATCTCCTGAATTGGTTTTCTAATATATATATATATATTATCCTATTCTTTTTGCTCAGATATTTCTTTGACTCCATCTTTCAGCACTTCTATAAGGTTTCTTATTTCTGCTATATTTTTAATCACTGAGAGCTTCCTTTTATTCTCCTGAGCATTCCTTTATATTGCATTATATTCTTATTTTTGGGTTTGTCATCTTTCCTGTTTACTTAAGGATATTATTATGTTATTGAGGTTTCTTTTCTTGTATCCTCTCTGTTCCATCAGGGTAATCCTTCCTGTATGTTTGCTTTTGTCTCTGCCTCTGTGTTAGAGGCTTTCCCAAGATGTGTGCTAATTTTTGGGTGTCTGCACATGGTTAAGGATGGTGAAAGCCTTTGAGAACTATTCTCTGTAAGCTTCATTGGAAGGTCATGTGGTTTTGTTTGTGAAACTTCTGATATCATAATCTTAGGTCTTTCATTTAAGGTTTTTAGATTTCCCAGATTTCTTTTGAGGGTAAAGACCTAATTACCAACAAGCATTCTGGGAGCCATGTAGGGTGAGAGGTGTAGGGTTTAGAGTGCAGAATGGGGAAGGAGTTTGGGAATGGGGGTGTCTCTTAGCAAACGACATGTTTAACTTTACTTAATTTCTTAAATTTCTGTTTTGATATTATGTTTTTTAAACACTGCCCTACCTTCACCTCTGTCTAATATCTCAAAATAAGAGACTCAGCGGTCTTAGAAATGAAAGCACCTGTGTGGAGCAAGGAAGGAAATCTGGAGAATCTAATTAACTTCTTAATATATCTCAAAAAATCCTCTTTTTCTTATATTTCCAGCAACATCCCATTTCCATGGGTAAGTGGCATAGCCAGGATTTTTGAGCTTTTTGGGAATTCTGAAGTATGAAATCAGTTGAGTTCTCTGCTCTTCCCATTTCCAATTTAGGACTCAGCTTTCCTGGCTCACCTCCATCTGTTACTACTTGTCTAGCAATTTTCCAGCTTTTCTCAGATTTTCTAAAATCTTGATACCATTCATTCTCCTCTTCTCACTGGGCTGACTGAACTTGTCAACAGGGTTTCAGAAGGGAGAGATACGCAGTTAGTCAACTGCCAACTTTATTTGAAATTCACAAGTAAATGTATTTTATTATATCTTTAACTTCTAGAAGGCCTATTTGAATTTCTTTTGTAAATATGTCTGGTCATTTTCTGGAGTTTTAATCTTTTATCATATTTTAAAATGATTTTACTTGTTTAACCATTTTCATTCTACTTATTTTATATTTAGTTGCTCAGCAGTTCTAGTATATGAAATATTGTAGACCTGATTCTGCTGCTGTGTCTCCTGCCTATCAAATAAGTCTATATTTTCCCTGTACATTTTGTGATATCTGTTGGTTTTATATTTCTTGGAATTTTTCAGTAGGATTTACCTAAGGCCTAGATGAGTGGATTCCTCCAGAGAGGACTGTGCTTGTTTTTCCTGATTCTCTGGGGCTGGGAAGCATTTGAAACTAAATTCTCTGCATGAGGACTTCTGGAAAACATAGGTATTATGCGTAAGGCCTAGCTTGTGCTTAGGAATTTTAAGGGAACTTTTTTTTTTTTCTCTCTCTCCACTTAGCATCAAAGTTTAAGATGGAAAATTTCCTTCCTATCTTTTTTTGGGAGGGGATAAATTATTTTTGTTTACTCTTATTCTGAGGATGGGATACTATGGAGAACTCAGCTGGATAGGAGTGATTATTATAAATGCCCAAACTGTGCTTGCTCTAGGTTTTGTCTTTTGTCCCTTGCACCTTGAGAGGATATAAAAACCGAGTGCCATGTCACCTACATTAAGCAAATACTCTTGAAGTGAAGATAGCTTCAGTCTTCTATGTACCATTTAGATACCCCTTTTCATTTTGTTTTAGGTGCTGATGAATATTTACTTTCTTTCTGTCTTATTGAAGTTCTTAAAAAGTTGCCTTTTATGATTTATCTACCATTGCAGTTTGCTTTCCATTGTGGGGTCAGTCCTGGTATCTGACCCATTAACTTTACCTTGCCTTTGCCGCTTTCTCCTAAATGTATGAGGTCTAGAGATTGCATTCTTCCCTCCTCTTGTTATATCTTCTATGTCTGGCAATCTCATCCATATCCATAGATTCCTCTAACATCCATGTTTTGAAGATTCCCAGATATGTGGCTCTAGTTCTGATCTTTAAATGGAGCTCCAGAACTATATCTCCTAGTACGTCCAGCACATCTCCATTAGTTCTCTTAATAATTCCAACAGAAGATTTTGTGTTATTAATGTTTGCTGTTTTGTATTTATTTCTTATTTTTGCCCAGAAATGGCTTCTCTTTCTGCCTTCTTTATCTTGATAATCTATCCAGCTGTAAAACCCAGAGTCATTGAAGCCCTATATAATTTTCCTACAGATCTTCCTCAACTTATGATGGGGTTATGTTCCAATAAACTCATCATAAGTTGAAAATATCATAAGTCAAAAGTGCATTTAATATACCTAATGTACTAAACATCATAGCTTAGCTTAACCTATCTTAAATGTGCTCAGAGCACACATTAGCTTACAGTTGAGCAAAATCTTCTAATACAAAACCAATTTTATAATAAAGTGTTGAATATCTCAAATAATTTATTGAATACTGTACTGTAAGTGAAAAACAGAAGGGTCGTATGGGTACAGAATGGTTGTAAGTGTATGGGTTGTTTACCTTCATGATCTTGTGACTGCCTGAGAACTACAGCTTACTGCCCAGCATCACCAGAGAGGATCATATTGAATATCACCAGCCCCCAGAAAAGATAAAAATTCTGAACTTGAAATATGGTTTGTACTGAATGTGTATGACTTTTGCACCATTGTAAAATTGACAAAATCCTAAGTTAGGGACCATTGTTAAGTTGGGGACCATCTGTACTTCCCTCAACAACACATTCAACTTCTCATTAAGTCTTGTTGATTCTCTCTTATTGGCTCTTTTTTCCTTTTCATTTGTCTCCATTTCCTTGGCCACTCCTTGGAAAGTCAGTTATATTCTCTTGATTGGCTTTCCTTTTCTTATCTAAACTTCCACCATCTCTTCCTTCAATTTGATGACAGGTAATTATTTCTAAAGTGCAGAACTGATATCATTTCTTTGATTAAAATCCTTTTTATGGCTCTCAACTGTCTCCAAAGAAAAGTCCCAATTTTTTAGAATGGTACTTAAAATCCTCTTCAATCTGACTTTGACTTGGTTAGTTTCATCTTCTACTACTTGAATTCTCAGCTCTAGCAATATTAATTATTAATATTAATATAAATTTACACTAAACACTTCTTCAAATCTACGGGTTTTTTTTTCATACACTTGCATGCTTCTGCATTCCTCTACCCATACACCTTTTGGAAATTCTTGAAAAGGTGCTTTCTCCCCTCTATAACACCACTCAACAGTATGTACCTCTATTGATTCACATGTTGGGCTTTATTATAATAAGTTTTTTCCCCTTCAGAATACAAATGACTTGAGGGCGCCTGGGTGGCTCAGTCGTTAAGCGTCTGCCTCCGGCTCAGGTCATGATCCCAGGGTCCTGGGATCGAGTCCCACATCGGGCTCCCTGCTCGGCGGGAAGCCTGCTTCTCCCTCTCCCACTCCCCCTGCTTGTGTTCCTGCTCTCGCTGTCTCTCTCTCTGTCAAATAAATAAATAAAATCTTTAAAAAAAATGCAAATGACTTGTACTATGCTTTTTTTTCCTTTATATTTCCCATGTAAGTCCTTGACACATAGCTAACACTCAATAAATTTTGAATTTATGAATGAATGAATTTATTGGAAAGTTTGGAACAGAACCATGTCTCCAGACTTCCTTTCATTTTGCTTTTGCTGTGTAATCTGAGCCAAATTTAATAAAGAAAATAATAATTTTTTTTGTAGAAATGCTTTTCATGTCCTAATAATTTTGAACTCTTTTGGAAACTTGTGATCTCACAATACCATAACCTCAGTGCTGGAAGGGAGCCTAGAGGGTATTTAAACCCCCTTCCAAGGAGGCTGTGAGTTTCTGCACAAGTGCTCTAACATGTGTTTTTCCATACTGTATTTGAATAACTTCAGGGATTGTGAAAATCAGGAAGCCATGGGGCCGAATCTTTCTATCTTTGTAGAATTCTGACAAAAGAAAAGATCTCCTTTTATACCAAATTTAAATTTTTCTGTCTACAAGTTTCATACACTGATCTTAGTAAAACCCAAGGGCAAAACAGGACATATTTAATACCTCTTCCATAAAGTAGCCCTTCATGAATTTGAAGACAGCTTATGCTCCCCACCTAAATCTTCTCTATCTCAGCCTGAAATATATAAAATGCTTTCAGGTGACATTTATAGGCTTCTCACTATGATTTCACCATCACCCTTCTTATTCTATCTAAAAGGAATCTCTATTAAAAGGAACTTAAGCTTCTAAGATTGTCTGATTTAAAAAGAATTGAGTTGGACCCTCACATTACTGTTTCCAAACATCTTGATGAAGCGTTATTTTATGTATATTTATCCTTATTGCTATTTTCTTCTTATAAAGCTGATTATCTTCTTGTTATAAAAAAAATTAAAACAACACAGAGTTGTAAGTATAATGTATATGTTCCATAACTCTACCTTTCAGGCATTATCATTTTTAACAGTTTGGTATATAGTTTTTTTCATATTTTAATATTCATATAATATACATCATATATGCATATAATATATATAAAATATATATATATTTACCAAAATATTATAGATTATGCTATGTGTATAGCATTTTATAACTTACTCCTCTCATTTAACATGATGTTTGAACATTTGTTATATATTTTGGTTTATTTTGCATATCCATACTCATAACACTAGTTGATTCTATGTAAAAGCTGCAAAATATTCTATTCTTTAAATGTATTGCCATTTATTTAACTAATTTATTGATGTTATTTCCAATTACTGGAATCATAAACAATTCAATAAAAGTTATTAGGCATTTGCAATATGCACAGTGTTATGCCAACCACTGGAGCTAAGAAGATGAATACAATAATCTCTGTCTCCAGGGAGTTCACAATCTAGTGTAATAGAGCAATGAATCCATAATCATAATACAAGTGCTATCTCAAGAATATACACAGACACACAGAGGAGGCAGACACTTGGAGTATTCAGGTAGAAGTTGCATAAAGAAGGCAATACTCATGTTGTATATTGAAACGTAAGTAAGACTTCATCATAGAGGAAAGGTATTTCTAGTTGCTGGGAGCAGCATATTTAAAGTCGTATTGCTATGCAAAATTATTGTGTATTTGAGGAACTGCAGGTAGTTCAATGTATTATACATGGCAGAACCATGTAAAAGATGATTGATGAAGTAGGTCAGGTATATCTAATGAGGGACCTGTTGTACCACACCACCAACTTTGGATCTTACCCTACTGGTAATACAGAACCAGATTAGTTCAGTGGAGAGAGCAAGGGAAGGTGTAATATGCAGCAGTTCCAGATGGGAATATGTCTTCTTCAAGCAAAATTCTGTAAGCAATGATGTTTTGCCTGATTTGTCCTACTTGGGCAGAGCAGATGACATTTGCCCCCTGACACTATCCCCTTGGACCTTATCACTGCAGAGCCCCCCAGTCCTCCTTCCAACTGCATGAGAGTCATCTCTTGAAGCCAGAGACCATTCTGCCTAAGGTCATAGTGAAGAGGTGTTAGAATTAATGCTCCACAACCCCCAAGCATTTCTCAACCAATTACCAATGGGAATTACTCTATAAATCCCCTCGTTCTCTTGCCCCTGGCTTGGGCCAATTCTAAGGTGCATTTTCAGCACTAACATTGAGGTTTACCTAGTGGTATTAGGCCCCAGTGTCATAGAGGTAACTAGCCTGATAGCATATCCTTTATTGCCCACCTTCCCTTCCCTCTCTCACTACCTAGGGTCCCCTTTCTAGGATCACCTCGTAAATAAATCACTTTCACTTGAATCCTAGTCTCAAGGTCTCTTTCTTAGGGAACTCAAACAAGGCATTTATCAATAAAATCTTGGCCAAAATAGTCTAGACTATCTACCAGTTCAGTAACCTACTTACTTATCTGGAACAAGTAAGCAGTTCAGTAACCTACTTACTTATTTGTTATTGTGTTCCAGGCTTGAAAATAAATGGCTTAATAGGAAATGTTCCAGTCCTGGATAGTTTGATTTCAAGGGATGGAATCCCCCCAAAGAAGCTAAGCAAAATAAGAGAATCTCAAGAAACCAAGTTTAGCTTGGCTATACTTAAACTGAAATCATGCAACATCTTTTCTTGCATTCTGTTTTATTTTGTGTCTGAGTTGTCTTTCATTTATTTTAGCACATTGCTTCCCTTTTCTTTGCTGCAGCTTGACTTCCAAAATGAGAATCTTAGAATTGGCACCCTGTTAATGTTGGTTTACACATAGTACTTGACTAAAATGGCACCTACTCTGGCCCCAAGCATCCACGATATTCTATCTCTAGAGACTAAATCAATCTATTGGTTCCATTTTAAAAATTAATTTAGTTTAATAGTTTACTGAGGTCTAGTTGACATGTGATGAACTGCACATATTTAAAAAGTGCAATTTGATAAAATTTGATATATTTTTATGCCAATAAACTACCACCATGATCAGGATGATGAACACATGCTTTACTGTTAAAAGTCCCTCATATCCCTTCCCAGAGGAGAACCTAGGCAGCAACCTTTGTGACCTTGGCCATAGCAACTTATGGCTAGACACATCTTCAAAGGCAAGGGAAACAAAAGCAAAAATGAACTATTGGGACTTCGTCAAGATAAAAAGCTTTTGCACAGCAAAGGAAATAGTCAACAAAACTAAAAGGCAAGCTATAGAATGGCAGAAGGTATTTGCAAATGTCTTACTAGATAAAGGGCTAGTATCCAAAATCTATAAAGAATTTATCAGACTCAACATCCAAAAAACAAAAAAATCCTGTCAAGAAATGGGCAGAAGACATGAACAGACATTTCTCCGAAGAAGACATACAAATGGTCAACAGACACATGAAAAATGCTCAATATCACTTGGCATCAGGGAAATACAAATCAAAACCACAATGAGATATCAGAATGGCTAAAGTTAACAACTCAGGAAACAACAGATGTTGGCGAGGATGCAGAGAAAGGGGAACCCTCTTACATTGTTGGTGGGAATGTAAGCTGGTTCAGCCACTCTGGAACACAATATGGCATTTCCTCAAAAGTTAAAAATAGAGCTACCCTATAACACAGCAATTGCACTAGTAGGTATTTATTCAAAGGCTACAAACATAGTGATTCGAAGGGGCAAGTGCACCAAATGTTTATAGCAGCAATGTCCACAATAGTCAAACTATGGAAAGAGCCCAGATGTCCATTGACAGATGAGTGGATAAAGAATATGTGGAATATATATACAATGGAATATTACTCAGCCATCAAAAAATGAAATCTTGCATTTGCAATGACGTGGTTGGAGCTAGAGGGTATTATGCTAAGTGAAATGAGTTGTTCAGAGAAGGACGAATACCATATGATTTCACTGTCTTGTGGAATTTAAGAAACAAAACAGATGAACATAGGGGAAGGGAAGCAAAAATAAAATAAGATGAAAACAGAAAGGGAAGCAAACCATAAGAGACTCTTAACTATAGGAAACAAACTGAGGGTTGCTGGAGGGAATGGTGGGGAGGATGGAGTAACTGTGATGGGCATTAAGGAGGGCCCTTGAAGTAATGAGCATCAGGTGTTATGTGCAACTGAGGAGTCACTGAATTATGTCTCTGAAACTAATAATACAGTGTATGTTAATTAAATTGAATTTAAATTAAAAAAATTTTTTTAAAGTTCCTCATATCCCTTTGTAATCTCTTGCTTCCAAATTTTGCCTCTCCTAGTCCCTGTCCTCAGGCAACACTTGTCTTGTCCTCAGGCAAAACAAAATGAGTTTGTATATACTATAATTTTATATAAGTGGAGTCATAGAGTATATACTCTTTTTTGCCTGGCTCTTTCATTTTGTGTAATTATTTTGCTATTTACCCTTTATTATGTGCATCACTAGTTTATGTATTTTAATTGCTAAGTAATATTATATTTTATAGATATGCCATGATATTTTATTCATTCACATTTCAGCAGTTGGATATATGGGACATTTGGATTGTTTCCAGTTTGGGATAATTAAAAGTAATGCTATTCTTCACATTCATGTACAGGTATTTTTATGGGCATACATATATTTAATTGGACTTGGGTAAATACCAGGAATGGAATGACTAGGTTATATGGTAGGTGTACGTTTAAATTTTTAAGAAACGCCCGAACTTTTTTTTCAAAGCAGTTGAAACATTTAACATTCCCACATGTAGTATGTGCGGATTTCGGTTGTTTTATATTGATAACACTTGGTAAGGTCAAGTGTTTTTAATTTTAGCCACTCAGGTGTGTGTTGTGCTCTTTGTGGTTTTAATTTGCGTTTCCCTAATTACTAATTTGCTAAGCAACTGCTCCTGTGCTTATTGCCATGCATATATCTTCTTTGGAAAGGGTCTGTTCAAAGTTTTTGCCTATTTTTTAAGTGGGCTTACTTGTTTTATTATTATTGAGCTTTTGATTTTTAAAATTTTTAGTATTAAGAAATAATCCACATAACATAAAATTCACCATATAAAATGTGTAATTTAGTGTTTTTTAGTATATTCACCATTGTTGTACAACTATTCCCACAATCTATTTCAGAACATTTCCTTCATCCCATAAAGAATCTCCACATCAGTCACTCTCAATTATCTCTTCAGCCCATCTTCTGGCACTCACTAATCTGCTTTCTATTTCTGTGGATTTACATAATCTAGACATTCTATATCTATGGAATCATTTGATATGTGACTTTTTTTTCTGATTCCTTTCATTTAGCATAACGTTTTCAAAGTTCATTCAAGTCCTTGCATGTAATAGTCTTCAAGCCTTTTTTATGGCTGAATAATATTTGAGTTTTGAGAATCCTTTATATAGTCTAGATTCAAATTTTTTCTTAGATTCATAGTTTGCACATATTTTATCCCAGTCTGTGGCTTGTCTTTTCCTTCTCTTAACAGTATGTTTCAAAGATCGGAAATTCCTAATTCTAATGAAATACAATTTGTAATTTTTTCTTTTGTGGGTCATACTTTTGTTAGATTATCTAAGAACTCTGTTCTGAAGGGATACAGGATCACATTTTTTCCTGTGCTTTCTTCTAGAACTTTTATAATTTTAAGTTTTCCCTTTAGGTACATGAATCATTTTACATTAACATTTTCATGTAGTGTGAGGATAGATTGAGGAATTTGTTTTGTTTATATATATGGATATCTAATTGTTCCAGCCCAATATATTGAAAGATTACTCTTTCTCCATTGTTATACCTTTGCTTCTTCCTTGAAAATCAATTTACTATATATGTGTGACTCTCTGGACTCTAAATGTCTGCCATCGATCTACTTGTCTACCTTGACACAAATACTGTGCTGTCGTGCTTTTTACTATAGTTTTATCATGTCTGTAAATCACGTAAAATAAGTTCCTCAATTCTTTTTTTCAAGGTGTTTTGACTATATATTATGTCCTTTGCATTTCCATATGAATTTTAGAATTAGATCATCAATTTCTAGAGAAAAGTCTGTTAGAATTTTAATTGACACTGCATTAAATCTATGTATCAGTTTTGGGAGGATTGCCATCCTAAACAAATTTCCTTCTAAGTCGTGAACATGTATACCTTTCCATTTACTTAGGTATTCTTTTATTTTGTCATCTTATATTGGGTTCATGTAAAATTCTTACACACTTAAGTTAGATATATCCAAAACTAATTCATATTTCTTGATGTTATTATAAATATGATTTTAACATTTCAAGTTCCAAATGGTCATCACTAGTACATGGAAATAAAATTTTTTATACACTGATCTTGTATTCTGAAAGCTTCTTAAATTCATTTACTGTTCTAGTCACTTTTTTGAAGGCTGCGTCAGGTTTTCTACATATATGATCATGCTGTCTGTGAATAGTTTACTTTTGATAGGATTTTAAACTGCACATCCAATTCAGATAGTTTAATAGATTTATTCAACTACTTCTTCATGAGTAAGCATTGTTATTTTGTCCCCCAAGGAATCTCTTCATTTCCTATGTTGCCAGATTTATTGGCATAAAGTAGCTCATAATATTCCATAGTTACTTTTAAATATTTAGAGCATCTGTAATGATTTGGTTTTCTTACTTTCTCTATTGTATTTCTGTTTTCTATTTTCATTGATGTCCGCTCTGACCTTCATTATTTCCTCTCTTATGCTTGCTTTCTGTTTATGCTCTCTTCATTTTCTAGTGGAAGGTGTGTAGTGAGGTCATTGATTTGAGACCTTTCTTCTCTTCTAATATAGGCATTTCATGCTATAAGTTTTCCTCTAATCACTGCTTAAGTTGCATCCTACAAATTCTGATATGTTGTCTTCTCATTTTCATTCAGTTTAAAATACTTTCTTGCATGCTTTTTGGTTTATTCTTTGACCCATGTGTTATTTTGAAGTATGTTATTCGGTTTCCAAATATTTAGGCGTTTCCAGATGAATTTGTTATTTATTTCTAATTTTTCATTTTGGTCAGAAAATAGAATTCTTAAAGATTTATTGAGACTTGTGGACCAGCATATGCTCTATCTTGGTATATGTTCTGTTTTTCTTGAGAAATAAGTGTCATGCTGATGTTAGAGGGAGTGTTATCTAAAGGTAAATTAGGGGCGCCTGGGTGGCTCAGTCGTTAAGCGTCTGCCTTCGGCTCAGGCCATGATCTCAGGGTCCTGGGATCGAGTCCCGCATTGGGCTCCCTGCTCGGCGGGGAGCCTGCTTCTCCCTCTCCTGCTTCCCCCTGCTTGTGTTCCCTCTCTCACTGTGTCTCTCTCTCTGTCAAATAAATAATTAAAAAAAATAAAGGTAAATTAGGTCAAGGTGGTTGA
The DNA here is from genome assembly GCF_029215605.1 of Mirounga angustirostris. Classification (NCBI taxonomy): domain Eukaryota; kingdom Metazoa; phylum Chordata; class Mammalia; order Carnivora; family Phocidae; genus Mirounga; species Mirounga angustirostris. Next base: position 116,299,115 of record NW_026991709.1, on the reverse strand, counting down.
TAGTTTCAAGTGTTCGGTTACTGCTTCTCTTACTCAGGTGGTTCCTATGGAACTCCCAAGAGCTCCAGCTCCCCGTGGGATGAGTGGTCAAGGCAGCGGCATCTGTGGCCTGACTGCACCATTCTTGAAGCTTCTTCTGATGCTCAGCGCCCAGCAGCCACAAAGCTCCCTCTGCGGGCTCCAACCAAATGCTGTTTGCCCTCTTGGGAAACGATAGACTCCACCAACCTGGACCAGGTCCTGTGCTGTTCAAAATAGAACATTTCCTGGGTGAAGGGAACACCTCTACCTACAGGAGGCTGGCAGTTTGTCCGGTCAGAAATGGCGAGCAATACCCTGAGGCTGTTATTAAGGAAACAGACTCCGGGAACCAGCAGCAGTGGCCTCCTGGAGTGAATTCTAGACACCTCGCTACCACGGGAGGAACAACTGACCCTGCGGATATGGGTGAGTGCCTCTTCTTCTATTAATTATTGAGAGAGTGGTGTTGAAATCCTAGACTGTAAATGTGAATTTATTTCTCTTTGCACTTCTATCAGTTTTTTCTTCATATATATTGAAGCTCTGTATTAGAAACATAAATATTTAGGATTATTATGCCTCTTAATTTGACCTCTTTATTATTATGAAATGATCCTCTTTATTCTTGGTAATATCTTATGCTCTTAAATCCACTTTGCTGTTAGTGTACTAAACCACTTTTAAAAATTTTGAGTAGTGTTAACACGGTGTTGAGTCAGGGCTCCTCATGGGTTCTCCCAAGTTCTTCAGAGAAATGAAGCAGTCAGTAACAGAAACCATATATGTATATATGTAGGGGTATGTGTGTGTGTATAAACATGTATATATATAACACCTTATTGGTAACAATAATATATATATATATATATATATTTTTTTTTTTTTTTTAGAAGAGGTATGATAAGTACTGGTCTCATGCAGTTATGAGGGCTAGCAAGTGCCAGGATCTGCAGGGTGAGTCAGCAAGCTTAGAGACCCAGGAAAGCCCTCTGGCATTGTCCAGTTAGAGACTGAAGGCCTGAGCACCAGGGGAACTGATGGTGTATTCCAGTCCAAGGCTGACAGACTCTGTACCCAAGAAGAGCCAGTGTTTCAGTTCGAGTCCCAAGACAGGACAAAGCTCATGTCTCTGTTCAAAGGCAGTCAGGCAGGAAGAATTCTCTCTTAGAAAGGGTCAGCTTTTTTTTGTTCTATTCAGGCTGATGGGAGGAAACCCACTCACATTAGGAATAAGCTACTTATATTTAATGTATTTATTTATATGGTTTGGTTTAAATTTATATTTCTGCTATTTGTTTTTAATTTGTCTCATCTTTTGTTTTTATCCCTTTTCCCTTTGCCTGTTTTCTTTTGGATCATTTAACTATCTATGATTCCGTTCACCACCATCCCCTTTGTTGGCTTGTGTTAGGGGTTGCTTTAGGTTTTATAGTACTCCTTTTAAACTTCAAAGTCTGCCTTCAAGTGCTAGTATACCACTCCACGAGTAATGTAAAATCCATACAATAGGACAATTGCATTTTCCCCTTCTAGGCTCTGAACTATTACTGTCATACATTTAGCTGCTACATATATAATGAATCACACAGTGCACTATTTTTTTTTATTTAAACAAGTGTATTTCAAGAAACCAAAAAAAAAAAAACCACTTTTATGTTTATCCATGTAGTTACTATTTCATTTTTTTTGTATGTGTAGATACAGATTTTCTTTTGGTGTTTCCTTCTTACTAAAGGATATTCTTTAACATTTTTTATAGCGTGGATTTTCTGGTAATGAATTCTTTTAGCTTTAATATATCTGAAAAAGTCTTTATTTCACCTTTGTTTATAAAAAAAAAAAAAACATTTTACTGTTCCTATAATCTAGGCTGGCAGTTTTCCTGTTCTTTCAGTACTTCCCAGTGGTGGTTTTACTGTCTTCTGGTTTGGATTATTTCCAATCAAAAGGCTCCTGTCATTCTAATCTTTGTTCTCTATACATAAGTGTGTGTTTTTTTTTTTCCCCCTTCTGGCTGCTTTTAAGGTTTTCTTTTTATCACTGGCTTTAAGTAATTTGATTATGATTTACTGTGGTGTAGTTTTATTTTTGTTTCTTGTGCCTGAGGTTTGTTGAGCTTCTTGGGTTTGTGAGTTTATAGGTTTTTTTAATTTAAATTCAATTAGCCAACATATAGTATATCATTAGTTTCTGATGTAGTGTTCAGTGATTCATCAGCTGCGTATAACACCCAGTGCTCATTACATCACATGCCCTCCTTAATGCCCATCACCCAGTTACCCCATCCCTGTACCCACCTCCCCTTCTGCAACCCTCAGTTTGTTTTCCAGAGTCTCCCATGGTTTGTCTCCCTCTCTGATTTCTTCCCATTCCATTTTCCCTCCCCTCCCCTATGATCCTCTGCGCTAGTCCTTATATTCCACATATGAGTGAAACCATATGATAATTGTCTTTCTCTGATTGACTTATTTCACTTAGCATAATACCCTCCAGTTCCATCCACATCGATATAAATGGTAAGTATTCGTCCTTTCTGACAGCTGAATAATATTCCATTGTGTGTATATACATATATACACACACATATGTATATATACTACATCTTCTTTATCCATTCATCTGTCGATGGACATCTCGGCTCTTTCCATAGTTTGGCTATTATGGACATTACTGCTATGAACATTGGGATGCAGGTGCCCCTTCAGATCATTACATTTGTATCTTTGGGGTAAATACCTATGGTGCAATTGCTGGGTTGTAGGGTAGCTCTATTTTTAACTTGAGGAATTTCCAGACTATTTTCCAGAGTGGCTGTACCAGCTTGCATTTCCACCAACAGTGTAAGAGGGTTGCCCTTTCTCTGCATCCTCGCCAGCATTTGTTGTTTCCTGACTTGTTAATTTTAGCCATTCTGACTGGAGTGAGGTGGTATCTCATTGTAGTTTTGATTTGTATTTCTCTGATGCCAAGGGGTGTGGAGCATTTTTTCGTGTGTCCGTTGGACATTTGTATGTTGTCTTTAGAGAAATGTCTGTTCATATCTTCTGCCCACTTTTTGACTGGATTTTTTGTTTTTTGGGTGTTGAGTTTGATGAGTTCTTTATAGATCTTGGATACCAGCCCTTTATCTGATAAAACATTTGCAAATACCTTCTCCCATTCCATAGGTTGCTTTTTGGTTTTGTTGACTGTTTCCTTTGCTGTGCAAAAGCTTTTTATCTTGATTAAATCCCAATAGTTCATTTTTGCTTTTGTTTCCCTTGTCTTTAGAGATGTGTCTTGAAAGAGGTTGCTGTGGCCAAAGTTGAAGAGGTTAGTGCCTGTGTTCTCCTCTAGGATTTTGATGGATTCCTGTCTCGTATTTAGGGCTTTCATCCATTTTGGGTTTATCTTTGTGTATGGTGTAAGAGAATGGTCCAGTTTCATTCTTCTGCATGTGGCTGTCCAATTTTCCCAGCACCATTTTTTGAAGAGACTGTCTTTTCCATTGGATATTCTTTCCAGCTTTGTCGAAGATTAGTTGACCACAGAGTTGAGGGTCCATTTCTGGGCTCTCTATTCTGTTCCATTGATCTATGTGTCTGTTTTTGTGCTAGTGCCATACTGTCTTGATGATGACAGCTTTGTAATAGAGCTGGAAGTCCGGAATTGTAATGCCGCCAGCTTTGCTTTTCTTTTTCAACATTCCCCTACCTATTCAGGGTCTTTTCTGGTTCCATACAAATTTTAGAATTGTTTGTTCCAGCTGAGTTCATAGTTTTAATTAAATTTGGAAAATTTGCCTACATTTTCTTCAAATATTTTTTCTCTCCTCTTCCTTTTGAGAACTCCCAATTACACAAGCCCTAGGACACTTTAAGTGTGTGTTCTTCATACTTAATAATTTCTACTGTTATATTTTAAGTTTACTAATCTTATATTCTACTATGTCTAATATGTCCTTAATCCTATTCTGGGTATTTTCATCTCTAATATTTTAGTTTTTATTTCTAGAATTTAAATTGTAGATATGTAAAATCTTCCATGCCTTTACTTAACATTTAAATCTTTCCGCTAACTACTTAAACACATGAAATCCATTTATAATTTTTATGTCCTTGTTGACTAATTCTATTATTTGTGTTGTTTCTGGGTCAGTTTCAATTGATTAAATTTCTCCTCATTATGCCTCATATTGTTCTTTGGATAGAAAATTGTAATTACATATCAGATATTCATTATGAATTTTATCTTGTTGGTTGGTGGATAATTTTGCAGTCCTATGAATATTTCTGAGTTTTTAACTAGGAGATATTTTAGTTACTTGAAGACAGTTTTGGGGCCTTGTTTTTAAGCTTTGCGAGGTAAGGGCAATTGTGTTATCTAGGGTAAATTTTCCCCACTATTGAGGCAAAACCTTTCTGAGTTCTCCATGAAATTTGATGCTTATGAATGATGAGGTCTTTGACTCTGACTGATGGGAACAGGAACTATTCAGGAACCTGTGGGAATTGTGGGTCTTGTGCCTGTTAATTCTCTAGCTTTGGTAGTTTCCTCAAACACATGTGTTCATGGATATTAAGCTGCAGACTTCTGCAGATCTATGAAGAATCTTTGTGTAGCATTCTCCTTTTAAGTACTCTGCTTTGTAAACACTGGCTGCTTTGGCCTTCCTAAGCTTCCTAAGCTCCTTGGAAAGTTTGAGGGTGCTCAGTGTAGGTTCCTGTCCCCTGTGCCTGAGCTTTGAAACCCAATAGACAGTAATAAGGGGTGAGTATAGGGCTCATCTCATTTGTTTCCCATCAATTAGGGATCATTGTCCTTTGTTGTCTGATGTCCAACATCTTAAACTTTAAAAAAAATTTTTTTTACCATATTTTTAGTTGTTTCAGGTGGTTGGGTAAATCTGGTCCCTGTTACTTCCTTTTATCCAGGTGTGGAATGAGTAGATTTTAAATACAGAACAGCACATTTGGATTCACTCAGTATAGACAGCCTGCCCACCTAGCATATAGAGTAGTTTGTACAAGTGGTGACAGGGGCATTGGGTAGAATAGGAATGTGTAGTATGTGTACTTGTCTCTTCCAGGGTATTTAGCACAATAAATTGATCTGGGAGTGGAAAATGACTAATAGGTCTTCTAAACTGATTAAATGTGATGAAATGAGATCCTTATTTAGATGACTATACTGTTACATGAAGCATATTTAAAACAACAACAACAACAAAAAGCTTACCAGCTAGCTATATACATATGGACAGATTTAGATATCAACAAAGTCAGAGGTCTGAAAATATTTCCCAATATCACATTTCAGGAATTGTGAAAATCCTTAGCTTGGAGAGCTTGAGAATTTCATCTGTTCTGGTTTAGGGCGACTTTTTTGCTTATTGAATTATTCAGTTTCTGCTGATCATTTCTGTATGACTATGACTCAGGATTGTCATCCTATGTTGAGCCTCACTAGAATTGTTATCCCTTTGCATTGGGATACTTATTAATAATTCATGGAAATTCCCATGATATATGTATGTTCTATGTATGCTCTCAAAGTGCAGTTTACAAATTCCGCCCTAAAACTTAAAGAAGTTTGTTTTACTACAACATTCTAAAATCTTCCTGCAGTCACCTGAAACCTTGAGAATAATGTTTTCTGTTCATGCAGTCATGCAGTATCCTATTCTGATTGATGAGTGGAACCTGGAGGCGTTCCACAATACCGGCAGACAAGGAGAACGCTCAGTCTGTATGCCCTCATTATCAAGGTTGAACTCACTAATACTACCTTTACCTGATGGCAAGGAGTTTTGTGATGTAATTCTTTCTGTACAGTATTTTTTTACCTTTTCCCACTAATTTAATGATGTCTGGCCAGGCACTAAATACTAACAACAGCTAAATGAAATATTCTACTTCATGAATATCAGCTTTTACAAGGTTTCAAATATCCAGTGTCTTAAAAACTCAGGAAGCTTTTTCTTAATAATTTGGGTGCCTTTGGGGAAAATATGGCAAATAAGTGGTGGTATTTTCATGTAGTCCAGTTTGAAAATCTTCATACTTTGACTTTGCTTTTACATCTATGTATATTTACACTTATGTTTTTTACGATGAAATTTACACAAGAGAAAATATAAGAAAGATTGGCATGTACTGATAATTTGTGGGCTCGTGGTTTAAAATACCTTTTTGTTTAAATTAGTGATTTCGTGATATATTGTATGTCAGTATGGTAAGAGAAGGCAAATAAGTATAATCTGGCCATCTATTAGTGAATGTGGTTTTATTTTAACAAAGGATCATTGAAAATAATAAGACCAAAAACATTAAATAAACATTCAGGTTAAATTCAATTTTACTAAAAAAGGATACTGCTCTCAAGGTGTGTGCTATGTGGGCATTAAGTGCATAGATGAATTGTAGAGTAAGAACTGTTGTGTTCATGACATGTATATGTGATTGCAAGATACTGAACTGTGAGATGAGTCAACCATAGTTTCCTTGGAAACAATGATGAATAAAATAACTCCTTACACTGAATTAAACTGAGGTAACAGAGCTAATGAATTATCTTCCACCCACATTTCCCTTTCTTCTAGGTCCTTCCAGTATGTTGTCTCCTGAGTTGTCAGTTTTCTCTACAGATTCTTATAAATCAGGGTTAATGACAGGATTTCAAATTGTAGAGTAGCCATCTCTAAATTCTTTGTTATCGGCTTTGTTGATTTCATAACTGATTACTCTCTCCAATTTGTTTTCTTGATGTTGGTTTGATGTAGGTTTTATTTTTTATTAAAAATATATCAGTATTAATAAGGCCACCTACAAGAATATTCCTAATGGTTGGCTTTCAAATGCCTTTTGTATTTTACATGTCATTTTTGCCATACAAAGTTGGAGGATGTGTTAAAAATAAGCAGGGTAGGATCCCAAGAATGGTTCACTAATGACCTATTCAGTCTACCTCAGCTAGATTGTTGGGTGGAATGAAGGCATACATATAAAGTACCTTGAAAACTGTGACCAGACATGAAAATAATTGTATGGAAAAAGTAACACAGTAAACAGTAATCAGTTCATAAGTTTGCTATGTAAAAATAAACCAAATAAGTGAATTAAAGAACATTTATTGTGCTCACTTTGTACACATTTTAACTCTATGTGAAGTACATAGTATTATTACCCTCATTTTGCAGATAAGGAAACTGAGGTACAGAAAGGTTAAATAACTACCTAAAGTGACAGAGCTGTTAGTGGTAAAGCTGATATAAACCCAGGTTTTCTAGCTCTAGAATTTATATTCTTAACCATTATGCTGTTGTTGTCAGATGACTGATGAGATTTGGCAACAAAGCCAGGCTCAAAAGTTAAAAATACTAGCTTCTGTAGAAGAGAATGGTGTACGCTGGTTAATACTCTCAGAGTATTTGCCATTCTCTACCTACTGTGTGTGTTTTCATATATGACTGTGCCAATAATTCATTCTCTTTTTACCTCTTCTTTCCCTCTCACATTCTGAATCATCAGGATCCAAAGAGGAAAAAATAATTATAATTATGTAAATTATAATTTACAAAGGCATTATTTAAGCAAGAAATGGGAGGTTGACATGCTAGCAGAGAATGGGGAGATAGCCCACTAGGAACACTAGGAGGCTCCAGCAACCTAGGCTAGAGGGAAAAAGGGAAGAGAAGATACGAGAAGAGCCCAGCGAGTTCCGCACAAACATTAGGAATTGGAAGCACGGAGGCCTATCTGGTGGAGGCTGGATTCACCCAGCTGCTGCAGAAGAACCCACCCAGCCAGGGAAGGAGGGTATAAACACCCTGGCTTTATATACTCCTTCCCTGTCTCCTGCCCTCTGCTTTCTTTCCAAAATTTTCCATTGGCCAAAGTCTGCTGCAAGCTAGCTGCTGTAGGAACCTGGGAAAGGTGGCCTGCAGGCATCAGTTTGTCCCCAAATTAGAGTTCAGAACAGGATGAGTAAAGAGATGGTCTGAGCACAACAGTCTCAGGACAGGCACATTTCCCTTATGTTTTCTTAGTTTTCGTTTGCCTTCATAATCCATTTTGACTGTGTTGGCTTCATCTGATCATGCGTTACGATGACAGTTTTATACTGTTTAATGATGGTGCTTTGCTTTTTTCTTCCATTGACAAGTTAAGTTAGACTTGGCTGCTGTCAACTCTGAAGGATCTGCCCTTTCTCTAGAATCCTTTAGTCCCAGGGATGAGTATGATCCCTGGCATATAGGAATTAAAAAAGAAAAAAAAAAAAAAAAGATCCCAGAGGGGCTCCTTAAAGAGTTGGTAGTCTACATGTAATGAATATGGTGAACAACCCCACTCTTTGGGGTACAAACCTGGATTAGTTTTATTTTTCCAGTAACTGTCACTAACTGTTCCCAGTTAATAGAATCCTTTTCTCCTCGGAGTATCTGGCTCCATTTGTGTTCTCTGCCTGATTTCAGAATTCTTCGAGGTTATGAACATTAACCTGTTAATTTTTTCCCCAACTTTTTGTTTTGAAAATGTTCAAACCCATAGATAGTATATAGAATAGAAAGTATAAAGAATATAAAGATCACCATGTACCTTCTACTTTATTATATATGCGTACCAATTATATAAAAATAGACATAATTCCTTCTTTGTGTGTGTGTGTATATATATTTGGCTTACTATTTAAAAGCAAGTTGTAGGCATTATGGCAATTGTTTTCCTTATAATATATAAAATGCATCTCTTAAGAATAAGAATACCACATACTATTATCACTCTAGAAAGTGAATAATTAATAATTACTTTTTTGGAAATGTTATGGAAACTGGGGAAATTTTAATGGAAATACAGAAATTTAAAAAAAATCTATAATATTGTCTAATATCCAGCCCATATATAAATTTTCTCAGTTGGCCAGATAATTTCTTTGGATATATAGTCAGAGACTATGTCCAAAAATGAATTATTTTTTTCTGCACTGTTCAGTTATTTGATAAAAATTAGATTCATTTATTTCTGTTTATAGTCCATTTTAAGACCTTTTTTATTCTTTTGACTTAATTGTATTTATTGAATATTTAAAACCTTTACATGGTTATAAAAATATTAAGTAATATCAAAAGATATACCCAGAGAAACCTCACTCCCATTCCTATTCCTTCTATCTTACTTTTACTAACTCTCTACATGTAATCATTTCTTAAGTTTATGGTTTATCTTTGTGTGTGTGTGTGTGTGTAACTTTCTCTCTCTTTTTTTTTTAAGATTTTATTTATTTATTTGAGAGAGAGCACAAGAGGGGGGAGCGGGAGAGGGAGAAGCAGACTCCCTGCTGAGCAGGGAGCCCGATGCGGGACTCAATCCCGGGACTCCAGGATCATGACCTGAGCCGAAGGCAGTCGCTTAACCAACTGAGCCACCCAGGCACCCTTTCTCTCTTCTTTTTTGCACCAAAGGTAGAACTACTATATATATTATTCTGCATCTCACTTTTTTTGACTTGAAAATATAAGCATATTTTTTCATATTCCCATTTTTTTTAAACAATAACAAAAATGTATTTTCTCACAGTCCTGGAGGCTGGAAGCCTGGAATCAAGGAATCAGCTGGGCCTTGCTTCCTCTGAAGGATCTGGAGGAGAATCTTTGCTTCTGGTGGTTGCCAGCCACCCGTGGCATTTTTTGCCTTGTGGCTTCATGGCTCCAGTCTCTTCCACTGTCTTCACACGGCTTTCTTCCTGCTATGTCTCTGTACCACTACCCCCCCACCTCTTTTTTTTATTTGACAGAGAGCACAAGCAGAGGGAGCTGGAGAGGAAGAAGCAGGCTCCCTGCTCATCGGGGCTTGATCCCAGGACTCTGGGATCATGACCTGAGTGCTTAACTGGCTGAGCACCCAGGAACACTGCACCACTGCCTTCCTATAAGGAAACCAGTCAGGTTGGATTTGGGCCCCACCCTAATCCATGATGGCCTTATATATTAACTAATTCTATCTGCAAAGACCTCATTCCCAAGTAAGGTCTCATTCTGAGGTTCCTGATAGACACGACTTTTGGGTGACACTTTTCAACCCATAATAATCTACTCTGGCCCAACAAAATTTATGTCCTTGGAAAATACATTCACTTTATCCCATATCTCCAAAAGTCTAATCTCTTCTAGCATGACTCTAACTCTAAAATATCTGTACATAATCAACTCAAAAAAGCTCCAAATCTCATCTTTTAAGTCCTCTAAATCAGGTATGAATGAAACTCTGGGTATGGTTCATTACAATCGCATGTTTGTACCCACCCAAAATTCACGTTGAAATCCTAACTCCCAATGTAATGGTATTCGGAGGTGGGACCTTTGGGAAGTAATTAGATGATGACAGTGGAGCCCTCATGAATGGGATTAGTGCCCTTATAATAGGGTCCTCAGAGAGCTACCTCATCCCTTCTGCCATATGAGGATAAAATGAGAAGTTGGCAGTCTACAACTTGGAAGAGGGCTCTCACCAGATACCAGATCTATTGGTGCTTTGACTCTGGACTTCTTAGTCTCCAGAACTGTGAGGAATAAATGTATATTGTTTAAACCACTTAGTCTGTGGTATTATATCATAGTAGCCCAAACTAACTAAGACCTCCATCATGGGGCAAAATTCCTGTCCCATCTGTGGACCTGTGAACTAGAAAACAATTATCTGCTTCCAGAGTACAATGATGAGACAGGCTTAGGGTAGACATTCCTATTCTGAAAGCGAGAAAAAGGAAAGAATAAAAGGTGTTGTTGGTCTAAAGCAAGTTAACAACCCAGCAGGATAAATTCCATTAGGTTTTAGGGTCTGAGAGTAATTCTATGTTGCTTGATGCTCTGTCCTCTAAGTCCATAGTGTTGTGCCCCTCTACCCCCACCCCTGTCCTGTGATTTCAGCTCCACTCTCTCTAGCCCCTGCGTCTCTGACTCCACTCTTGGAGTCATTGTTCCTTCATTTTGTCCATCTCTCTCTCATTCATTTTTATGGATGAACAGTATTTCATTGTGCAGATGAAGTATAGTTTACTTAATCTCCTATGTATGGACATTTGGATTGCTTCCAATATTTTTGCTATTACAAATAATGCTAGAGTGAATAACCTGGTATATAAGGTGTTTAATATTCATGGAGGTGTATTTTTAGGGTAATTTCCTAGAAGTGTGGGCTGAGTCTAGGGGCAAATGCATAGATACACATTTTAGATATTGCCAAATTTTCTTCTATAGAAAGTGATACCATTCTGCAGTCCTACCAGCAAGGTGTGAGAGTGCCCCTTTTTCTACATCCTTCCTAATGAGTATATTGTTTAGCTTTTATATTTTTGTCAATCTGACAGGCATAAATAAAATTCTAATTTTATGACTTAAGGGCCCATTTTTTCACTTTTTATCTTTTATTAGTATATTAGCTCTTTATATATTAGATATTAGCATTTTCAACAATATTAGTAATATTCAATTTAATATTTGCATTTTAACTTCAATCCCAGTGCTTCTCCATACCCTCACCCACTCCAAGAAGATTACACCAGATGTGCCAGTGGCTTGTGGTAAGATGGAGGGCATGTTTTGCTCCCTCACACCCAACCTTCTTCACTTCCTCCTCTGAAGGTAGGGTGGGAAACAGTGAGAAGAAAACAGATGTTACTTCCTCTGTAACAACTCCTGATAAGATGGCTGCCCCTCCATGTTAGTTGTTACATATTCTCAATATGACAAAGACTGACAGCTCTTCGGTTCTGTGAGACCAATACCCAAATGCTGGTTTTTATTGGGGTACATTGCAGTTTCTTCCAAAGACCCTATGAAGGTCTCCTCTAGGACAACCTCTGCCTCTGGAGTAGGATATGAGGGTCTGGCTCATCCCTTTTTCAGTTTACTTTCCTCTCCACATACTGTATGTTCACCTTTATAGGCTCTTGCTCATGGGATCTTTTTGGTCAGTGGTCAGTCCTCTCGGGCTAGAACCTGGCAGGGTGATTTACATTCGACCACTTTTCACATGATTCATGGACATTCATATATTCTTACCAAACAACATGGTTGAGATGCAGGCTGATGTCTACCCCTTCCCTAGCTCCTCAGCACTTATTCCCTCAGCTATATTATCTCCTTCCTGCTCCTGTCCCCAAGCACCAGCAATTTCAGGAACTCTGTTAGTTTAGATGCTATGTAACTTTTAAACCAAAGACAGTTGCTATTTTCTGAGTTTCTGATGGGAGGTCAGATGGTGTATCCTCCAATCTTATAGGTCAAGTCTAAAGTCCTTTCTTCTCCATGTCAGTCATTGGGAAGGCTTGGGAAGAAAAAGTTGCTACTCTTCAAAGTTTACTTACTCTCTTGATCTCCAGGGGAGCGGAAGGATGGGATTGTGGTGGCTATAACAGCATCCTTATGTAAGCCCTGACCAGAGGTGGCTGACCACAGTAGGTAGAGGGTCTTTAAAGTTAGAATGTGTGTCCAGAGCACGTTTTTGTTTTTTCCCAGTAGTAGACTTTAATAGTCAATTCTAGAAAATCAAGAAAAACCTTACCTGACCTTTTTACATGATTGAATTATACAGGCATTTATAAACCAGAAAAGAGACTCCCTAAAATGATGATATAAAATCTTACCACTATTTAAAGATTTTGGAAACTCCATAATGTACTAATTATCCATGAAGTAATCTCCTAAATTTTTTGGATATGAAGACATGATGGAAATCAATGAACCAGACAGTTATGAGTTGTTCAGGATTTTCATTTGAAGTCTATAAATTATAATATAAGTTAGATTGGAATATAGAAAATACACTATATACCGTATTTTTGTTTTTCTTCACTAGTGTCCTACTGTTCAAATAACCATTCATTATCAGTACATATTTCTTTTTTTTGTTGTTGTTGTTAAAGATTTTGTTTATTTATTTGACAGAGTCATGGAGAGAGCACAGATAGGCAGAGCAGCCGGCAGAGAGAGAGGGAGAAGTAGGCTCCTCGCTGAGCAAGGAGCCCGATGCGGGGCTTGATTCCAGGACCCTGGGATCAGGGCCCGAGCTGAAGGCAGCTGCCTAACCGACTGAGCCACTCAGGCGCCCCTATCAGTACATATTTCTAATTAATATTCTTGATAAACCCATAATTTGATGTTACCGACTACATTCTGTTCAACCTTATCTGTGTAGGTATCATTTTTGTATTGTACTTGAAGATTCTCTTGCCAGAAGAAAATAAAATGGGGCTGCATTCAAGTCTTCACTTTATTTTAAACATTGTTATTATGGAAAAAAGTGAAGAAAATAGCTGTTAAATGATCATGTCAAAAATGGCTGCATATTGACAGCAGTAAGATTTTATTTGTGATTCTTTTTTCATGAATGAAACATAGACTCCACAACAAACAGGAGAGAGAAGTGGCCACACATACTTTAAAATATTTTTTTCTAACTCACATGTAACATCTCATTCATATCTGGGTTGGAGCAAACTTGTTTTTCCTCAGCCAATTAAAAGCAGCTTGTGTGCCAGCCTGGCCAAGACCTGAAGCCAACGCTCAGTGCCACTGTGGGTAAGGCTTCTGGTACTAACACTGTGGTTGTATATAAATGGATCACCAAGAAATATTGGTTGCTTTGTTCTCTCTGCAGTCTGTCTCTGTCTTCAATGCCAGGCCACCCAAGTGCTTCCTTAGCTTTGCCTTTTTCTCCTTGAACTCCCACCCAGGACACTCTGAAAGACCACCCAGTACTGACTTTGATATTGAAGCATGACTGCAAAAGAAGTTGAGGACATGATCCACACACGGACTGGGGTTATGTACTCTGGAGAGATAGGTCCTTGAAGTTTGGAGAGCAAGAATAAGATTTTTTAGAAAACCCACCAAAGAGACTGAACAATGACTGACACCAAGTTCAAAGGAGTCCAAATATTTGCTCATTAAATATTTATTGTCTATTTGAGCCTTTAGGTTTATCTTGGGAAGCCTATTTAAATTTTAAGAATTCAGATTATTTGGAAGTGTAGGACTTAATATATTTTTTCTAAAATGTTCACAATTGTTTTTGACCTTTCAGTCAGCTCAAAAAAGACCCATAATTTTCAGTAAAATTACCTTAAGATAAATCAAAGTATCCCCTAACATAATTATGGGGCTTTGTGGGGTTATTACCTCTTTCTCCTACTACTTTTGAGCTAATTCTCAGTATATGCATCTATTTTATCTATCTCTATCTCTACCTTTCTCCACCCTGCCCCAGTCCCTCCCTCCCTACTGATCTACTTATCAAATAGAAACTTAGAAAAATACTAGGTGTATCATTGGTAAAGCCAGATGGTAGAATGAGCTTGAATTTGAGGCCAAATGGGCTTCCTCTTCTACCTTCTCTTTGAATTGAACTTCGTCAATCACAGGTAGGATAATAGGACAACTATAGGCTTCCTCTGCAGGGGAAGAGTCTGTCCTGAGGGCTTACCACAAGACGGAAGACAACCAGAAATGAGCAATTCCAATAACAGAGCATCAGTGAGGAAGAGAACCATGGCACCTGCAAACAGATGTCTGTAACCCAACAATCTGCCCTCCCCAGTGGAAGACAGCATTCTACACAGTCTCAGTGTGACACAGGGCATGCCATCCACCAAAAATTAAAAAAAAAAAAAAAAAAAAAAAGTTTTGTTTTCCTTTATTGTGAAGTTTTCACTGGGAATGTTCCCAACCAAAGGCGATGTGGGCCAGCCTATCCCTTGCCTCCAGACGTGGTCATAGGACTATACTTGGCTAATGCAATATTAATGGAAAGGATGTATGCCAATTCTGGACCATGTTGTGCCTTCTTCACCATCTCTTTCATTTTCGAGACTCTAACAAATGGTGGAACCACACTTGGAAGGAGTCTAGATCCTTAAGTCAATAAATGTAAAACAGTTGCCTTCCAGCTAGGACCAATGGCATTTAACTGTTATATGAGCGCAGTAGCAATTTCTATTGTGCTTAGTCACGGAAAGTTGAAGGTATGTTACACTATCTAGCATTATCTTCATTTATAGAGTCACTACTCTGTTCTAGGATAGGAAGAAGAGGTACTAAAAGGCTAAGTGTTCTTTCCTAATACCTCTAACAAGCTAGAAGTTCTCATTAAAGAGGCTGAAGCAGATATTAGAGGAGAGGGAAGACTATAGCTCCCCTTATAGTAAGTCCCCAAATGCCAAAGGGATTAAGTTACCTTAGCAGTTAAAGCTTAGCCCCTTGGATGCCAGGAGGACAAATAAGCAGGTTGCCACATAAATCATCTTGGTAGTTGTCTCTAAGGGGTGGTTTAAGGGACTCCTAGTGGTTCTAAGAGCACTGCGAAGGCTTCTCAGGATAAAGCAGTAGGATGAGTTGAAAAGAAAGAAATCTTTCCAGGGAATGATTAAGGTACTTGAGTCCTAGGCTGTAGCTGTTATCACTTGTTTCTACAAACTGGTAAAGCATATATTATATACAGACCTATGAAGGGAAGGCTAGAATTGAAGGAGTTTTTTTTTTTTTTTTTCTTGATATGATCTAGATACTAGTAATTCTTTTTTTGTTTTTGTTTTTGTTTTTTTTTTTAAAGATTTTATTTATTTATTTGAGAGAGAGAGAATGAGAAAGAGAGAGCACATGAGAGGGGGGAGGGTCAGAGGGAGAAGCAGACCCCCTGCTGAGCAAGGAGCCGGATATGGGACTCGATCCCGGGACTCCAGGATCATGACCTGAGCCGAAGGCAGTCGCTTAACCAACTGAGCCACCCAGGCACCCCCTAGATACTAGTAATTCTTTTAGATTCCTTGCTCCACTGATTTCGTAATGAATGAAATACTTGAAACAGTATCATACTTGTCCTAGATATTATAAAAATGTAAAGTTTTTAGATAAGCAGGTGAGATGACTGGTTCAGAGGACTTTAGCTCCTGAGTTGTGTGACAGTTTCAGGAAACACCAAAAAGAAGTTGGAGAGCATTTATCTTCAACCTGCTTTTAGTCCTATTGATTTATTCATTCACTTATTGACTAACAAGTGTATGGTGAATATCTACTATGCCAAGGGCCTCTCCTAGGCACTGAGGTTATTGGAGAAAGAAGATAAAAATCTCTACTCCAACAGAGGTACATTCTAATGGGGGGAAAAAAGAAATATATACATTCCAGCATATACCAGAAAATTATGAACAATGTGGACACAAAGCAAGGCCTTCACTTTTTATAAATTTATAGAATATCTTGATTTATGTCACTGAAACAACTGTTCTGTTTAAAAATGCAAACTCATGGAGATTGCAGTAATGCTGGGCAGGCTGCTTTTAATGCCAGAACTTTAAATGTCTTTTGTGGCTGTCTGGTATGGAGAGGAAATTAGAGCTGGTACATTTTCTTTCTTTTTTCTCTCTCTCTTTTTTTAATGGCTCTGAGTTTCTTGCTTGGAGAAGTACTTATCTAGCAATGGCAAATGATTTCTTTATCATGTATTCTTTTGAAATGTAAATGTGAAAAATGAAGATCTCTCTGCTAAGAAGTCCAGGGATGACTCATTTATATTCTCTTGAATCACTTTATATCTAAAGAGTTTTCAGGATAGTTATCCGACATCCATCACTATTGAAGAGGAGTGATAATTTTCAGGCTCCATTTGCTGCTCTCTAGCTGTGTGACCTTGGGAAAGTTACTGAGTCTCTGAGTCATTTCCTTATCTGAAATATAGGAAGAATAATACCTAGCTCACTGGGTTATTGTGAAAATTAAATGAAGTCATATAAGTAAATTTCCTGGCTTAACATTCCCTCAGGAAATGGTAGCTTCTATCATTATTACTACTAATTTTATTATCATACTTACTTCACATTTTTAAAAGCAAGGTGAGTCATGCATGAAGTCCTCTTGATTCTTCATTTTTTTAGATCATAAATTAATGTCCCTGTTACTGATTCAAGGTCTAATGCTGAATGAATAACAACAAATTTTCACCAAGTGACAAATCAATTCGCTGGTTGGTTTCAAACAGAGTCTCTGAATATCTCACTAAACCTCCACTTGCAGAAGAAAAGAATACTCTTCACTAAGTCTTGTTGTGTTTGAGACTTCACATGATGATGGTCTCCATACAAGACCACCAAACTGACAACATTACAATTCACTTGATACCATTTGCCATATATATGTATATATATTCATGTCCAATTGATTGGACATGAATTGGCTGCTATTCTAGAACCTGTAATTGGACCAACTGTCTCACAGTCTGGTTATCTGTGCTATAGACACTCCCAAGAAATTATGCTTTGTCCACCCAGTTTTTTAAACAAAAAATAATAATAAAGCCCTACCAAATGTGATTATATTGCCTGCAGTGTTTATTGCTCTCAATCTTTGTGGATATTTTGATTCAATAGTAGTATGCCCCTTTTTAAAAAAAATGCAATAAGAAATAGGTACAGAAATGCTAGCATTGACTTTTGTAACTTTCTGCTTCTATGATCAGGGATTTTTTTTTTTCTTTTACTTTTTCCCCCTCTTTCTTTTCTGGTGTCTCCCCGAAGACTCAAGAGATCTTACCAATTACAGACTCATGGCATGTGGAAGCTAGAAAGGGTTTTAAAAGTACTATGTTCTAATTTTCTTGTTTTAAAAATAAGAAATCTGAGGTTCAGGGCAGTAAAGAGACTTCCTTAAATTCATAAGGTTTGTGGCAGAGGGCTATGCCATACAAATGGATGGCAAAGTCTTCAAGAGTACATCATATACTTTGCATCATCGTAGGTCATAGTAGTTTTAATAACTAACATTCATTGATTATTCATTATTTTCTAGGCATTTTGCCAGATGCATTATAGCCATCGTCCTATTTATACATTCCAAACATCCTTGTCTCTCAATAAGAGAGACATGGTGAATAACACCATGGTATCTCCAACACTTAGGAGAGTCCCTAAAACAGTAAGTGCTCAATAAATATTTGGCTGAAAAAAAAAAAGTGAAGGAACAACCTTAAGAATGAGGCACTGTCATATCCCCATATTCCAGATGACACAGAGGTTTAAAAATATTAAGTATTTACATGGGTTCATACAGGTAATAATGGACACTGTGGAATCACTTCAGATGTGACTCCAGAATCCTAGTTTGTATCACTTTGAAGGGCTGCCTCCAGGCTTGTGGCCTAGGGGCTAGAGCCTGCGGATCATATATTATTATGGGCATTTCCATGTACATTCTTGGATTTAATTTCTTAGGACACTTAGGATACAGTGAGTTCTTGTGGCTTTCTTGAATGAAGTATAACGTGAGAAATGAAATGACCTCACAAACAGGTGGCCAAACAGTTGATTTGAAATACTGTGTTCTGCATAAAAACATGAAAGGGAAGAATTTGACCCATTAGTCTATTTGATTTGAAAAGAATGGTAAAAGCAAGGATTTGTTTTACACCACTTTGAGAATTAGGCGGTTGGGAAAAATACAATCTAAAGTTCAAGTCCCAGGCATAATCAGACTCCAAAAAGCTCAGCCAATTTTACAAACATTCCAAGCTGACCTTTTTATTGTCTTATGAGCTTGCAATGTTCATTTCTACCTGCCTGTAGGTTCTACTTTTTAACGGGAATCGTCTCCTGACTCTTTACCCCTTTTTCCTTTTGCATGTTTTATAAGGGCCTGTTCAGTTACTCCTTCCTTCACAAAGTCCTCTCTAAAATGCCTTCAACTACGGGAATCTCTCTCTCTTCGGAACAATGGTAGCACTAACAGTTGCCCATCTTTCACATTTGATCATAAGCTGATATGGAGATTTTTTTTTTTTTCCTTTCCGGGCTTGAGGGCCATTCTGTACAAATGGATGGCAAAGTCTTCAAGAGTATTGTATCTTATACTTTGTATCGTCATAGCTTATTGCCCTATGTATGATGACTCATCTGATACCTGTTGAAAGAAAATGCAGGAGCAATAGATAAAAAAGATTCTAACACTGTTATAAGAAATATTTTTTTCTGCCTGATTTTTTTATAAATTATAAATCTTTAGCGTGACAAGTTTTGAAATGTAGCTTTGCATCTTATAAAAAGAATATACAAATGAATTTAATATATTTTTTCCCCCTCTTTATCTTTATCATTGGATGAGATATTTATGTGGTTTGGTGCTTAAAACTCGAAACCAAATTCTAGCTTTCATGCTCCGGGTTGACCTAATTTTTTTCTCATTCTCGATTTATGTCTCAATTTCCCAGTCTGTTTTCATAAACAATAATAAATATGGCCTGGGAGGAGATCCGTGAAATTTAATTTGTGTTTTTGGAGGCCTTTGGGACATTTGTGTGAAAGTGTGCAAAATGCAAATTACCATCGTGGGTTCATAACTTCAATTTGCATGTGTTGTTTCTAGTGCAGTTTTGGAGGCTTAGGAATGTTTTCATCACTTTGTCCAAAAAAGATTCAACCAAATTTTTTTTTCCTCATGAGCAGGTTGGTCCGCTGGTGTCATGCTAATCAGTTTTTCATTTTCTGGTCAATTTTTTTTTTTTTAATTAACCATAGCTGAAATGTGAATTACCCACATTGGTAAACTGTAGGCAACTCAGAACACTGTCACTTGCATAGGCAATGAAGTGGAAAATTCCCAGTGTCCTGAACCTTTTTACATTCCCTATGAGTGACAGTCTCTAGCATTTTGGTTAAATCCCAGGCATGCTGGAAGCAATCACAGCAGGAGCTTGCTTTTAAGACGTCCCTAGGCTAAGCTCAACTAGTCAGGTAAAATCCTTCTCCCACCAGACTCAGGCTTGTCAATTAGTAGCTGGCATGGCTTGCAGTAGCTGCCAAGGAAAAGCTCAAGCTCTGCGTGCATCTGAGCAAGAACCACATAAAGGAATGCTTGGTAATCAGCTCAAGCCAAACAGGCTCAAGACCTGTCTTTCTTATTATTAAAGACCAGGTTTATAATGAAGAAAGCTTTAGTAATTAGTATAGAAACAGGCAAGATGTTTCTCTTCAAGTCCTTATTTATATGAAAAAAAGCATGATCAAATAAAAAGCTACCATGTTAAAGAGTAATAGGAAAAGTTAAGAGGATTGTACCTTCATAGTCTGAGGGGATCATCTTTCAGAACACTAATGCTATGAACTCTTTCCCGAATTTCTTGAGATTTAGTGATACGGTACTAATCCCATATTTTAGAACTGGATTTCTGCCTGTTTAAAGAATAGAAAAAAAAAAACAAAAACAAAAAACCAAAACAAAAAACCCAACATCTATTGAGTGTTATTCACCACGCTATGTTCTTTTTCAGACATAGATATTTAGTCTTCAAAACTGCTAACTGTCCTATCCAGTGCCATTTTACAGGTTGGGAAATGGGTAAAGAATTTCTGAGAGTTCATGGGTTTTTGTAACCTTCATTTTGTCTTAAGTAGACGTCTAAGGAACTGTTAAAATAATGACAGAACCATGAAAATAAAGTATAATATACTACATATAATATTAATTTCCTTTATGTATAAAGGAAATCTTAGAAGAGGGAGCAAATAAATTACATGAGACAGATGTTAAACCCTTTGTCAAGGCAGATGAAGACAGGCAGAGAACGGTGAGGATTAAGAATTGGAAGTGAAAAGGGCAAAGTTCCCTTGGACTTATAACGTCACAATAAGCTCTTTTCAACAAAGAAGTGTCTAACATAGTACATTTTGCAAATGTAGGAAATATGTTAGGGAAAAGATTATATATATATATATATATATATATATATATATACTTAAAACATATCGAGAAAGGTTGAGTATTTTGCCAATAAATTTTAACATGTAATGCTAATATGTTGTACATTACTCCAGTTACAATGAGTAAAATCATAGGGAGTCTTAAGTTCCATCTATGCCAGTACCCTTGTCCATTAATGAATGAACTAAGGAACATGGACACTATAAATGTCTAAGACAAACAGGTAGTTATCAGCACATTGGAACTAAAATACAGATCCTTCAGCTTCCAGCCTAAATTTTCTATAGTTCAGTCCTGTTTCCTATGATTTTTATAGCCCACCCCATTTGTTAAAAGGTGTTTAAATTTTTGTCTTTGCAGCTAACTGTGGAATAAAATCTCAGCATAGGCTTCTTTTGCTGGTATTGAAACATACATACGACCAATCCTTAGGGTTTTACTATAAGGCAACAGGGAATAAGACAAATAATGAAATTTTGGAAAAATTACAAAGGTTTAGAAAAACTCAATTTGTATAGTAGTTGCTCACATATTTTAATTATACATGAAGTGGAGCGAGACCGGTCTAATACCTTCTTCCTTAACTCTTTTTTTCAGTTTTGTCTTCCTTTATTTGAATTTCTCGAGATGGAGCTTATCAAATTTCCCTATCCTCAATCCTCCGTGTTTTCTGTCAATTTCCATTTAAAACCATTTCTTTCATGATCCACAACCATTTTCTTCATCTTCACCTCAACCGTGATCCCTCATTTGTCTGCTTTTGACCTTTGGCTTATTGGTCCTTTTTTGGTTTGTAGAATTGGGCATCTTTAATTATTGCTGAAGTCTTCTAGCCTCCATCTAGTTAATGTTGCAAAATTCTATCTTCTGAGTAATTTCCCAAGTGGACATTGGTATATGTCTGTTTTAAATATTAATCAGGAGACACTGTAATAAGAAGACTGGATTACAGTTGGCGTGGCTATGTTTTCCCTGGTCTACCAACTATGATCTGACCTTCCTTATGCCAATATCTTATTTATTATTAATATTCTCTAAGTAACTTTCAGAACCATGATGCTACAGTCCTTTAAGTCGGTGGTAAATATAATATAGAGTTAATTATGTGCAAAATAAACCTATAGATTAATATACAAGTCCTGTATCCCTTTTCTTTGACAAGTTTGTGGTAAAGTTTGATTCAAATTAGGTCAGGCTTATAGATTTTATCTCCAGATAGACAAAATGAACTCTGCTTTGAGGCATGGCCTTAAATAACACTTCAGATGCCTGAACTGTGTCACAAGCTAGTGTCAACTACAGATGGCCAACTCTCAAAACTAACAGTGTTGAATGTTAATTAGTATTTAAAAATTGACTTTTAGAAAACAATTCAAATTACACCAGTGATAGGCTAATGGTCAAATCTTTTTTTTTTTTTTTAAGATTTTATTTATTTATTTGACAGAGAGAGACACAGCGAGAGAGGGAACACAAGCAGGGGGAGTAGGAGAGGGAGAAGCAGGCTTCCCACGGAGCAGGGAGCCCAATGTGGGGCTCGATCCCAGGACCCTGGGACCATGACCTGAGCCGAAGGCAGACGCTTAACGACTGAGCCACCCAGGTGCCCCTGGTCAAATCTTTTTGTAGAACTGCAACAATGTTTAATTTTATATGATTGATAATGGACCCTAGAGTCAATTTTTTTTGAGTGAATGAAGTCTGTGTTGCAGCTTCCCTGGCCTAGGCATGTGCTGAGCACCAAGAGAGAGGGTAGGCCTAGAAGGCCAACATGATCTGGTATTTCTCATGTATTTCTCTGACCATCTCCTCCACCTCCATCTTTTTTCTTCTGTGTGTGTGTGTGTGTGTGTGTGTGTGTGTGTGTGTGTGTGAGAGAGAGAGAGAGAGAGACCTCCTCACTGTGTGTTAAGAAAGCTTGGCATGTTCTTGCTTGGAGGCTGTTTCACCTGCTGTTGTCCCCACCCACATACTCTTCTCTCAGATACTCTCACCCCCATTCTCACCCCATTACACAAGTATTACCTACTCAGTGACAGCTTCTTCGGCCATTCAATTTAAAATTTCAATTTATATATGATGCTTCCTATTTTTTTTTCCATTTTTTACTTATTTTTACTCATTTATCTTGTTTTTTGTTTGTTTCCACTACCAGGGCTTAATCACCATCAAGGTAGGGATTTTCTTCTGTTTTGGTCACTTTTGAATCTTCAGCATTTAAAATATTTGGGACATAGCAGTGCTTAATAAACATTTATAGAAGAAGGAAAGGAAAAAGGAAAGCAAGATAGGAAGGGAATAAAAAGTAAGAACTCTATATTGGATTTCATCCTAACTGGAGTATAGAAGGAGAACACTTAATCTGTTCTTTAAAAATCAACTTGAGTTTTCTTCCAGGAAAGAATATCTTTTGTGGGGAAAAAAATGACGTATAATTTTCTCAACAATGTATGTATTTGGGGTTGGACACAGTGAATATAGCACACTTTGCAGCTGTTGCATGAGGGTGCAATCTAAATAACATGTCTACTTGCCTGTACAAGATCGAATATTGACAAACTTATACAAGGAATTTAACAGTCTGTTCAGCATAAATTGTAAAAGGAACTTCTGCTTTTGGGGAAAATCATAAAAAGATTTTAGTCAAGACTCCCTGTAGAGTTTTTTCAGGACCATTTGGAGAGGGGTATCTTTTTATTTGAGATGGTATGTAGTTTTGATACTGGTACGTGCATCCATCTCCCCTCCTCCCCCCCCCCCCCCCGGCAAATTCTTGCAAAACACTCATGTTTTCCCTAGCTCTCCTTTTTAATTACTTTCAGTACACGGTTTATTTTTGACAGTGGGCTTGGCTATCTTTGTTGAGGATAAGGAAATTACAGACAGAAATCTTATTTAAGACTGTCACCCACACAGGTTACAACCTCAGGTAAATGACCAAACTGGAAGCCCTGTGGAGTTAGGATACTCTGAAAGCTTTTGCCAACCAGATTTGTTAAGCTTCTTGTTATTTAAGAAGACAATACTGTTTTAGGGAGCCTGGGAACCACCTGCCCGGTTGCTAGCTTTGAACAAAGCAGCACCATCAAAAACCACATATATAATTTCATTTTAAAGATTTCTTTAAAGATTTTATTTATTTATTTGAGAGAAAGAGAGAGATAGTAAGAGAGAGAACAAGCAGGGAGGAGAGAGAAAGGCAGGCTCGCCACCCCACCCCCCAAGCAGGGAGCCCGACATGGGGCTCGATCCCAGGACCCTGGGATCATGACCTGAACTGAAGGCAGACGCCTAACCGACTGAGCCACCCAGGTGCCCTTGTAATTTCGTCTTAAATGACGGACTTTGCGGTCTGAAACTTTGTGAAATTTAAAATAATAAAAATAACTACCAGTATCAAGTGCACCTGTATTCTAACATGGACAAACAGACAAACAAACAAACAAAAAAAACCTTTCTATCTGGTATACATAATCAGTGTATCTTTCAAATTGAGTTACACATCTTTTGTCTTCTCATATACAAAAAAAATAAACAGGCTTTACTTCTTGTGAGTTCTCCATTTGAGTCGAAGTCCTGTCTGGCATTCCATCACTTTTCCTGGATGCATCATCCCCTCCCTCACAGGCATTTGATTACAAGAATGCTCGAACTGACATAAACATACAAACTTCAGGGAGAAAAGCCTGAGCACTGAAAACAGAAAATTAGATTATTAGTGCTCTCTTTCAACCTTGACAGTGCTACTCTTGATGAAGGATTGAAAATTCTTGGCTAACCTCTCTTTTTGGTTCATTTTGATTAAACCAGAACATTTTTATAGTGAAGTGTTTATACATCACCTAGAGATAAAAAGACTGCTTTTTAAACTGGAAACTTGAATAGAAAAAAGATAGCAACAAGAATGTTTACTTGCAAGTGTAGGAGATAAAGGCAGATATTTGAGAGTATGATTTTCTTGCTCTCATAGTCACTTAAAAATAAACTTAAAATTCTCATTGAAATAATGGTGAGATCTCATGTGAGGCTTTTTAATTAATAGAAGAAGGAAAGGAAAACTGGCACTATAGGCAAATGTACTTCATTCTCAGAAATTTGGAAACCAGAAATGCTAGCGGATTTAATTAGGATAGCTCTACTAATTTGAGACAGAGTTATGACAAGTTCTTTTAAGTTACTCAGCAGGACCACTGTATCATACCAATGATGTCATGGGCTTGTGTTCCAGTCATAAAAATTGGCTAAGATCTGTAAATTGCCAAATAACTCAGCCTCAGAGGGACCATATTGCTTTGAAAGAGAGTGATATGGGGATTTCAAAGGGTCAGAAATGAATGGAAGTAATTTAAAGAAGATCCCTGGTTTGGTATATGTACCATTTCCCTTCCCTTGCTCTCTAGTTACTAGACAATTGATTGACATTCCTAAAGTGCAAAAATGCTTTCAATAATGAGATTTTAAAATTAACTGCTGAGTGTGTTTACAGCCTTTTAATAGTGTCAACATATGAGAAAGGTGAGTTCTGAGATGAGCCAAGTTTTGAAGCTCAGGGGAGTTGGGGCCTGGACTATTACCATTTGGCTTTCCCATTTAGTTTTCTGCACACAACTCTCCTGTTGACCTTGAATGAGACATATCTGAAATATATTGGGGAGAAACAGATGAGAACTGGGCAGTTGAATACTAATTGGGCCTCTGCCACTTACACCTCCAGCTTATTGGCTATTACCTCTAGCATTCAATTGCAATGCCCTCTTCCTTGAATCTGTGCTCTCCGTGCAGAGGCCCTAAGAATGAATTCCTTAATTTTTCAGCTTCAGTGCAGCAGAGGTGAAGAGAGTCAGATAATTATTTGAAGCTTCTACGGTGCGATGCACTACTCAGCATGTCATTAGCTGGAGGTTGCAATCGGAAGAGTAAATGATACCCACATTTATGTACATATTTATCATTATCTGTGAATCTAGAGTTGGGCTGCTATCGCAGCGTGATGGATTCGGAACCACTTATTAAATTGGCTTCATGTATTTTCATGGTTGTGAGTTTAAAGAATTCTATTTTTTAAAGGATTTTCACAAACTTAAAATGATTTGCAATCACATTAATGGGAAGAAATAAATTGAAGACACTCAGGTGAAGAGTTTAACACATGGAAGTGTTTGTTATACTTTAGGAGTTTAGAGTGCATTTGAAGTTAAGGTTTCTGTGTGTGCTTTTCGTCAGGTTTTGCTTCTATAGTTAACTTAATTTTTAGAACATTTCTAGGAACCATTACTATATTAATGTTTTTGTATTTTTTACTGACTGTCTATGTAACAAAGTCACTAAAGTGTACAGACATTCCTGCTAGTTAGCTTTGAGAGCCATGTTAAACAATTGGAAGACATTGGTTTCATGTTGTTACTGCTTTTAAATACTGCTGTACTTTGCTCCATGATTATTATATTTAATTACTTCATGATATCCATTACTAACTTTGTACCTATTGCTTAAATAACTATACCACTAATGTGGCCACACTCTTAAATAACTCTAACACTGTCAAATGGGCTGTCTTAAATCAATGTTAGATAATCCAAAGAGCACATGGCTAAATAAATCTTAGGTGGTGTGTGTGTGTGTGTGTGTGTGTGTGTGTGTATCAGGTAGCTTGGGTGTATTTATGAAATAGGGTTATAGGTTTTGGGATAAGTGTGAAAAATCTGTTCTATCAATTCACTTTAGTAATCCCATGATTTAAAAGTAGAAGCCAAGAAGTCTTACTTGTAAGAGAAGAAATAATGATGTATTTATAGTTAGTGGGCTCTCACATTCTGGGATTATCAAAAACAAGCAAAGATTGGAAAAAAAGGTATTGGAAGGTCAATTTGTCCCAAGAAGTCATGAAGCTCATTTTGGGGACGAGAGGATAAAATGCCAGGGTTCTGCCTGAGGGGCCGACTTGTGCTTGGTGAAGAGGAATGCAATCTCCATGGCACGATTCAGAGATCCTTTATACTCCTGCCCAAAGGAATGGGACTTACCATTTTTAATAAAGAAGCCTATTCACTCTGAAATAGCCAGGCTTTCTCCATCTGGGTAGGGGCAGCAGAGAAAGCAGCAACGAGAACAGGAGAGGTGTAGGCAGTATGGATGACTCAATTAATGGGACTGGAAGAATAACAGGCATGAAGGAGAGCACATGGGGTAGACCAGGACTCTTTCAGCAGGAGGAAGGAGGCACCTGAGAGCTTTGAAGTCCTGGTGTTCTCATTGGATAGTAATTTGAAGTCCAAGTGTACTGAAATTAATATCTCTATTTTTAATTCTCTTTTTTTCCTCATGCTTTTGTGTTTCTCCTCTCCTTAACCACACAAATACTTTTGATTGTCATAACTTGGGAAATCAAAAGTTAATAGTATTACTATTGCCAATATCTCAATTTTACCTTAATTTTCAAAGTTTCCAACTGAAAATTTGGTCAATTTCAATAGTAATGCAATTTTTCCTGCTTCTGAAATTGAGAGCAATTTTTATGTAATTTTAAATTTTTCTTGCCTTTATTGTACTGACTTAGACATTCACTAAAATGTTGACTAGAAATGATGACTTTAGGCAACTGTGTCCCATTCTTAAATTTAAAGGGAATTCTTTTAAAATTTATTATGTATGTTTGCTGAACTTTTTAACATGTCCTTTATAAAGTCAAGCAAGTTCCCTTCTATTCTTTATTTTTACCCTAAATGTATGATGGATTTTTTTGTATCTAAGGACGTAATATGGTTTTTTCTCAGCTTTGTTGACATAGATAAATTCATTGATATATTTTTCTAATGTTAAATGATTTTGAATTCTCATGATAATCTCTACTTGTCAGAAATATAAACTGTTTATTTTAGATCATAGCTTATTGAGAGCTTTTATATTTATATTCATATGTAGGATTGGCTTATAATTTTGCTTTCATAAACTGTTTTCATACAGTTTTTGAATTAGTTCCATACTAGCCACTTAAACTGAATTGGTAGAATTGTTATTTTTTCTGTTTTTGGAAAATAGTGTATCAAAGGACTGTTTATTGAGAACACATAGCTGGATTTTTTTTTTCATTTTGAAAATATATATCTTTTCACTGAAAAGCTTAAATATAAATGATTATTAGAATTTGAATTGTGTATTAGGATTTATATCTTCTATAATTTGTGAAAAAATCATGATTCTCGGCTTTATTTTTCCTTCTTTCTTGGCTTCTATTGGAAAAGTTGAATGTCCTTTACTATCTTTTAAATCTTTTATCTGACAGATTGGAAATTAGGTGTTTTTATCAGTGTATTTAATTGAAGGTTTTGATTAAAACACATAAAATATATATGTAATTGCAAAGGGAGGTGCTGGCCCAATATGCAAATTTTTAAAGGAAGTCTTTTAAATTCTGTTTGAAAACTTAAAAAAAAAAAAAAACATGCCTACTCTGAGTATGTTAAAAATGAGAAGAGGATTTACAAAGAATATTTCTTTGGAAAGAACAGTTAGTGTTCTGTGACTCCTATTACCGCCCCCCCCACCCCAAGAGAGAATGAAGTGGAAAATTAAACTCTTACCTTAACCTAGTGGGGCCCTCACCAGGACCATTTCAGCTTGATCTCTCCCCTTGCTTAAAGGGGAGACAGGAGGAGGACATCTGCCTCCCACCTCTCCCCCTGCTTCAAGGGGAGACAGGAGGAGGACATCTGCCTCCCATCTCTCCCCCTGCTTCAAGGGGAGACAGGAGGAGGACGTCTGCTTCCAGTTGGGGAAGAGTAGAGGACGAGAGAGGTGGCAGAGGGGAGTCAATTCCTGTGGCAGTGTTGGAGGAAGAGATATAGGTTTCCTTTGAACCACATGCAGGCCATGTGGGCATGGGAGCTATTGTGAGTGCTGTCTTAGATGCTCTCAGATAGGTCTGACTGGAAGAATTAAATTTCTCAAAAAGTGGTTGAAATCAGATCACTGTGTTCTAGGGGCTGCCACATCAAGGGAACTAGAGGT
Source organism: Mirounga angustirostris (assembly GCF_029215605.1). Lineage (NCBI taxonomy): Eukaryota > Metazoa > Chordata > Mammalia > Carnivora > Phocidae > Mirounga > Mirounga angustirostris. The sequence goes on along the minus strand of NW_026991709.1, from coordinate 116,270,368 downwards.
TAGGAGGCCATAAGGACTAGATTCTCTAAAGAAGCCAGAGAAGTGCTTTGTGACATTCACTTCAGAAACAGTGCTGTTCAAATAAGAAAAGTTTTGATTTCCTCATCTGACCTCAAAACTCTCCTGGCAAGTGGTGGAGGAATCTGACACAGTTGACTATCAGGTTAGGGAGATATATCGGCAAGAACAAAGGAGATGCCAACTGCACTCCCTCCCTGAAGACTGGCAGTCCCAGTGCAACATAGTCCAGCTGGAGGATGAAGGGGGAAGTATTACCTTTGAAAAGAGTTGGAGGATTTCATTATTAAATGGGATTAGGCATCCTATGTATTAAATGAGACCTGGAAGTTTCTATCACTTCTGTAAGATCAGAAAAGTCATGACACCAATTACTTCACAGGATAGATCTGTTTATGTCCCGTGAATTTTCTTTGATTGTATGTTTTTAGCATGCATATCTGAGTATGCATATCTCTTCTCTTCTCCTGAGCAATACTATATTAAAACTAATCATTTCTAACAAATTCTTTTAATTTGGCTGTGTAAAATTTTAGCATGATCCTATAGTCATTTATCTTTATAGCTTCTGAGTTTCCCCTTAAGACCACTCCATCCTCACCAATGTTGTGCTAATATTCTAGGTCTTCTTCTAATGCTTTTTTATACTTTAGTTTCTAATCTTTAGTTTGTTGACTCTCTGGAAATTTTTTCTGCATATATTATGTAGTAGAAGATTTAATGATACATATATATATATATTTTTCTTTTAAGTAGATTACCATTTATTTCAGAATTTATTATTTACCCAAAGATGTGTACTGCTGCATTTATTATGTATTTCAGTGTGTCATTGGGCTGTTTCTAGATTCTTTATTCTCTCTTCTATTGCTACTTTGATATCATGCCATTTTTATTGCATTAAGATTTTTCCATGTTTCTTTGGGAATCCTGGCAGATTCCTTCTACCACGTGAAATTTTAAATAATACTGTAAAGTTTTAGAAAGATCTCATTGGGATTCTGACTGAAGATTTTATTAGACTTATATATTAACTTTTGATATATTTATATTTTTGTTTAGGGAAACAGGGCACCTTTTCTTTAGATCTTATTTTATGTACCTCATAGATTTTTTTTTTCATGGCTGCCTCACTTTTGTCATTGTTGTTTAATTCATTCCCAGATTCTAGCTACGGTTGCTCTTGCTATAACATTTTCCATATGCAGCAATTTGGTAATACAGACTCTAGGAAGCAATTTTGGAATGTCTTTAGGGAGACCTAGATTCAAACGTGCTTGAGGCACAGCCAAGAACAGGTGTAAGCCTCTTTTGAGAAATGTGGCAATTGCTGAACAATTATGAATCTACAGGGCAACCTGTTATTTACTCCTTCCACGAAGATTTACCAAGTGCTTAATTATTAAGTGCCAGGCACTGGTCTAGGATACTGTAGTAGACAAAACAGACGACAACAGCTACAACAAATCCCTTGGTTTTATTGAGTTTATATTTTAGTAAAAGAGATAGGTAATAGTCAAGTAAATTGTACACTGTGCTCTACAGAGCTAACAACTAAGGAGAAAACTAAAGCAGGAAAGGGAGATAAGAAGTGCTGGGATGGACTGAAATTTCAGTCAGAAAAGGGTGCACCATTTCTAAAGAGGAGAAGAGCATTAAGAGAAGAGGCAAATCAGGTCATGGGTAGAGAGGTCATATAGTGAGTTACAGTGAGGAACAATATTCACTTTTACTCCAAGTGAGATGGAAAGTCTCAGGGGAGTTTTTAGCAGAGTAATGAAATGATAGGCCTTGGTTTAACTGTACTGTTTTGGCTCTGGTTGAGAAGAGACAAAAGAGTCGTAGCTCTGACACAGGTAAGACATGGCAATGAGGATGGTAGGAACTATTTTGAAGGTAGAACAGGAAAATTTTGCTGACTCAATGAGCATGAGGTATGAGGTATGAAAGAACATGAGGTATGAAAGAAAACATAGGAGTCAGGAATGACAGCATTGCTTTTGGTTTGAACATGTGAAAAGATAGAGTTGCCATTGAGTTAGACGGTGAATACAGTGAAAGTAGATTTTGGCAGGGACACAGGTTAGGAACTCAGTTTTGGACATGCTATTTAAGAGATAGCTATTAGAAGTCAAGTAGATACTGAGTTATTGGCTGTTGAGTGTGGATTTTAGGGACTAGGAAAGGCGGTATAGATGTGGGAGCCATCAGAATATAGATGGTATTAAAAACCATGAAATTGGAGATCAACCTACCAAGTGAGTATAGACAGAATAGAGAAGAGATTCGGGGACTGAGACTTGAAGAACTCTAACATTTAGGAGTCAGGAGGAGGAGAATAATCCAGCAAAAAGACTGAAAAACCAGCCAAATATGTGTGCTAGGTGAGGCAATGCATCCAAGCAGAGAGATTGACTATGGAAAATGCTGTTGAAAAGTCAACTAGGATGAGAAATGAGAATTGACCATCATCTTTGGCAACATGGAGTTTATCAATGACTTTGATAAGAGCAGTTTTGGTGAAATGTTTTAGGAATAGGAGAGACATGAGACACTACCTGGAAGAGGAAGAGGATAAGTGGGGTTGGTTTGAGTTAGGAGACATTACACTAGGTTTGTATGTTTAGGAGAATGAACCACAAGAGAGAAAGAAAAACAAAAACACAAACTGATGTTGTAGGAAACAGAGGAAGTGAATAGGTGGAGTGATGTCTTTAAGTGAGAAGGAATTGCATTTAATTTACAAGTAAAACCTTGGCCTTGATGAGGAGCAAGAACATAAGTAGAGAATATGGATATCATTGCAGGCAGGTGGGTAGAGGTGGCAGTAGAAGTTTGTGGAATTCTTCTTCTGATTGCTTTATATTTTCATTGAAAAAGAAACCGTGGGGGCGCCTGGGTGGTTCAGTTGGTTAAGCGTCTGCCTTTGGCTCAGGTCATGATCCTGGGGTCCTGGGATAGAGTGCCGCATAGGGCTCCCTGCTCAGCGGGGAGCCTGCTTCTCCCTTTCCCTCCACCTTCCCCCTGCTTGTTCTCTCTTGCTCTCTCTCTCAAATAAATAAATAAAACCTTAAAAAAAAAAATTATGACCGCTAACTGAAAATATGGGGAAAAGTATGTTGGATGTTTCTAGACAGGAAAATGAATGAGTCACAGGAGTAGGACTGTTCCAGCCCCAAGCTCTTGGTGGCATATAAAACAACTCTGATTGCCTAGCCCCCAAAACATTCCTCTTTTTTTTTTTTTCCTTTGTTACAGTTCTCCAGTTTTTCGCTGGACACATTATCCTAGGGAACACTGTGGCCTTCTTTGCAGCTAGGTATGGCTTTATCTAAATTTAGCCAATGAGATTAGATAGAAATGTTGCTTGTAATTTCTGGGAAATTTTCTGAGGAAAGAGGGGCTGAATTTCTTTCTTTCTTCCTGCTTTCTGTTGGCTTGGATTGCAGAAGTGATGCCTGCAAGTTGAGTAGCCTAATTGGACCATGAACTAACTGATAGTAGTCAGAGCCCAAGGCAAACTTAGGTGCTAATTTATTATTTGGGGCACAACAGTAAAAGAGAAAGTGAGGCTAAGAGGGAAGAAAAGCAAATACAAAGTGGCGTGTTTCTTAGTCAACCAGGTCTTCACAAGAAAATACAGCTGATTCCATAATAATAGGAACATACATTACAAACAGGGTGGGAGCGATCACTGCTAGCTTCTTGCTATCTACCATCCCTATTTGTCAAACTTTTCTCTTTGGGATGCCCAGTCCTCCCTGCTGCTGGGTTCTCTTGCCTGGTCCTCCCAGGTGGGTGCTGGGGAAGCCAGAGCCTAAGCGTTTCAGGTCAAGACAGACATGGGCAATGGAGCTGCAGGGGTGTAGGGCAGTCACTAGAGGCTGAGAGTCAATGGTAGGAGAAGATAAGTAGATCAGTAATGGTGACTAGGATTTTGTGACTTGTTGCTGGGACCTTTCTGGCCAGTCATCAGGGCACAGAGCTATGCGGTCTTATTCTTATGTTGCTGTTATCAGCCTGGGAGATCATGGGAAGTAACTTGAGTTTCCATTTCTTCATTTCTTCCAAGAGAACATTTTTTCGGGTGGGGGTAAATATAAATAATTTGAAATAATGTTCAATGTCATTCTTGTTACCTGTGATTCAAGAAGTTCAAGCACCTTCTAAATTTAATTCTTTTGGGTTATATATATGTATCTTCTAGTATATTATTAATAAATACTTTGGAAAATAGCCATAAAATAGATATGATGCCAGATTCTAGATTCTAAATGTGGAGTGTTCTTACTGCAATGGCGGTGAGTCTGATGATAATCAGATAGTGCAAGTTCATAAAACAAAATGCTGTAACACTGTTTACAGAGGCCACAGTATCCTGTTGATTAAATCGACCTCAACTCTGTCATCAAATGGGGAAAGGGCTTTTAAGATGTTCCGTTTTATAATTAGAAAAGCCCTCATTTCCATCTTTTTTACTTTCTAATCTATTCTGAAGACTATACATAGCTCAGCTACCTGGTTCTAAAATGGTTGAAGGTAGAAAGAAGGAGGCAGTCCCACTTCTTTCTATAAAAAATGACATGTGCTAGATGAGTGGTAGAGAATGAGGGATGGCTGGGTCACCTAGGGCTGGGCTGAGGAGAATGGGGACTAGAGTAGAATGGGGCCTTGAAAAAAGGACACTTGTTAGATAAGGTAGCAGGTTGATAACAGTGTGACAGAACTATTTAAATCATTTCAGTAAAAGGAAGGAAAAATCCATTAATCTGGCTTGTGTGGTTTGGGCACCAAAGGTTGATACCCTATCAGTGTTGCTGTTGGTTCCCTTGGGGGAGATATTTGAGCTCTGGGTGAAGTGCTATTGTGCTATTGTTGACTTACAGCTTGTCATATTCAAAGGCTTAGAAAGAAAACGGACCAATAAAAACAGAAAGGCTAACCACGGTATATGTAGGCTGGCATATAAAGAGTCTCTATTTATCTTTGTTAGTGGAATAGAATTACAATGTTTGGCTGAAAATGACAAGAAAGCCAAAATAAAAGTGGCTTAGGCAGAGAAGTTTATTTTCCTCTTGCATAAAAGTCCAGAGGTTCAGGACTGATAGAGATATTATGGTCCATGATATTAAGGAGTTGGGCTCCTTCCATCTGGCTGTTTTGCCATGTATAGCTTAAGACTGCATGGTCCAACATGGCTGCTCTGACTCTCTCCATAAAGAATATTCCAGACAACAGGAAAGAGAGTAGAAAAGGGATGAGCCAGCTCCATACCTTTTTTTTTTTTTAAGATTTATTTATTTATTTGAGAGAGCAAGAATGAGAGAGAGTACATGAGAGGGGGGAGGGTCAGAGGGAGAAGCAGACTCCCCGCTGAGCAGGGAGCCCGATGCGGGACTCGATCCCGGGACTCCAGGATCATGACCTGAGCCAAAGGCAGTCGCCCAACCAACTGAGCCACCCAGGTGCCCAGCTCCATACCCTTTAAAGACGTTTCCAAGAAAATGTGCACAATATATGTGTACACATCATTTTCCAGACGTAGTCATCTGGATGCACCTGGTTGAATGGTCATCCAGAAAGTATAATTTTAATTTGATGTTGCCATGTGCCCAGCTAGAATTTGGAACTCCTATTAGGGAAGAATGGAGCACAGACTTTGGGGGGACAACTTGCAGCCTCTGTCACAATCATCTGAGCCACTGGTAGTTGGTTTTCTAAGTCCTTGGATCATTTTGAACAGTATATTTGCATTGTAATTTTTTTCTCCTGCCTCATTTGTTTAATTGAAGTGTAGTTGACATACAATCATATTATTTTCAGCTGTACGACATAGTGATTCAATAATCATATACATTATGAAATGCTTACCACAGTAAGTGTAGTTACCCTCTGTCACCCTACAAAGCTATTATAAAATTGACTATGTTTCCTATGCTGTGCTTTTCATGCCTGTGATTTATGTGTTTTCTAACTGGAATTTTGTACCTCCTAGTCTCCTTCACCTATTTTCTCCTATCTCCTCATCCCTCCCCTCTCATGCCACCAGTTCTCTGTACTTATGAGTCTGTTTTTGTTCATTTTGTTTTGTTTTTCAGATTTCACAAATAACCGAAATCATATGGTATTTGTCTTTTTCTGTCTGACTTATTTCACTTAACATATACCCTTTAGGTCCATGTTGTTGTGGATGGCAATATTTCATTCTTTTTTTTTTTATATCTGAGTAATATTCCATTGTTTGTATATACCATATCTTTTTCCAGTCTTCAATCAATGGACACATGGGCGGCTTCCATATCTTGGCTACAGTAAATAATGCTGAAGTAAACATAGGGCTGCACATATCTTTTCAAATTAGTGTTTTCATTTTCTTTGGGTGAATACCCAGTAGCATAATTACTGGATCATATGGTATTTCTATTTTTAATTTGTTGAGGAGTCTCCATAATGTTTTCCACAGTGGTTGCACCAATTTACATTCTGTGTTGCAATTTTTAAAATTTAGATGAAAGAGTTTGTTTTTATTTCTTTTATTCCCTTAACATACTTTATTTGAGCAGTGCAGAATTAAGATTACAATTTCATATAGACTCTTTATGTTCAGTTTCTTCTGGAAATCTCGAAGTCACAGAATTCTCTTTCAGCAGTAGTCTCTCACTGCGATGATACCCAAGTTATGTTTTCAGATGAACATAGGAAATGAAATTTAGTCATCACAGTGCCAGGATTTTCTAAATTACTGTCTTCTATTTTTTTTTAAGCATTTGTCTGCCAGCCTAAGAAAGAAAGTAAGTAGGACATACTCCCTGCCTCAAGAATTCTATTGAATTCAACAGGCACAGGATGCTTACAGTGTGTACAGCACCCTGCTGGGCCCTGTGTTCAGGCGTGACTAGGACAAGATCCCTCTCTTTGGGGAGATCTCCAGTGATGAGGGAGGCAAGGCAAATCCATAGAATTCCATTTGGGAACCTTGGGTGCAGAGGGATATGAACAGGGAGTTAAGAGGGGAATGTAGGAAACTGTCTAACAGAGAGGTACAATCTTTTAAATACTTGATTAAGGTTATATGCTAAATGAGGGAATATCCAATATTTTAAAAACATGAACTTTCTTCTTAGGAGAGGTAGAGTTAGTTTTTACTTCTTCCTCAGCTAGTGTTACAATTCAGAAGTATAGCCATCTTTATCCTTGCCCATCCCTTATCTTCACTTGCACAGGTACTAGTGCCCCATGTGGTTTTTAGAAACTGTCCCCCCACCTTCAGACCCCGGGGAGGGAGGGAGGGATGAAGCTTGATTTTAGTCCTGTGCCAATTCTGGGTTGGGTACGTGACTCAGGTTCTGATCAGTGAAGCCCATCCTCCTGGCCACTGAGACTGGTATGGGGATGGGCCTCTCACCCAAGCAAAGCCAAAGAGACCTGGAGGAACTTTCATTCAACGATATACAGGGGAGGTAGTTTTCTGCTAAACTAAGAAGCTCAGGGTAGGTAAGTCTGAATTTGCTGAGTGGTCGCCTTTTGAAGAAAATCTGCCTAACAGGGACGTGAACTAGGACAACAGTCAGGGGAGGAGAGCCAGAGACTGGGTCTAGAGGCATGAGTGAATCCCTGGACTCATTTGGCCATAACCCAAAGCCAATTTTAGCCCTATATTTTCACTTCCATTCGAGGGAAAATTTTTTAGGACACTTAAACCAGCGTAAATTGGGTTTCTGCAATGCACACAAAAGAGTTCTGACAAATGAATAGAGGTGATAAGAATATAGTGAGTGAAATGACGAGCACCTGGTGTAGTGTTTAAGAATCCATAACTCTTCCTACTTCAATTCTTTAAAGAAGGATCCCAAGCAGTGTTCCTTATAAATAGGTTTTTCTACAAAGCAAATGATTCTATGAAAAATAGCTTGTTGAAGATTGCTGATTATATCAATCTCTTGGGGATACGTTTTGTTAAAATCTCTGAGAAATCTTGCAGAGGAACCTGGCAACAGTGTTTAAAAGTCCCTAATTTTGGGCGCCTGGGTGGCTCAGTTGGTTAAGCGGCTGCCTTCGGCTCAGGTCATGATCCTGGAGTCCCGGGATCGAGTCCCGCATCAGGCTCCCTGCTCAGCAGGGAGTCTGCTTCTCCCTCTCACCCTCCTCCCTCTCATGCTCTCTGTCTCCCATTCTCTCTCTCGCAAATAAATAAAATCTTAAAAAAAAAAAAGTCCCTAATTTTATTTGTCCATAGACACCTCTTTTTCTCACAAACTTCTATTTTGAGAAATATAGTTGTAAAAATTCTGCTCCACAATTTCACCTGGAGGAAGAATCTCCGTCACAGGTCAGAGATAATATTTAGACAATACTTAAGTGTTTTGTGGCTTCGGAGTTTGATTTCTAGATTGCTAAAAACGAAAAGGAAATCTCTCATAATCACCTAGACAATCTTCATAAAGCCTAAGCCTTGTTAATCTTTTTTGCTGAACTTTGGGAATGAATGTCATAGCTGTTCAGATTTGTGACATATTAAAGATGACTATTCTGGATACTGAACATGGTGCTACATAAAGTCAGCTGGAAAGGTGAAGTTCATCAGAAGATTGTCTGAAAGATTCCAGTCAGACTTTGGCTTAACTCTGACACCAGAGTACTGAGCCACATTTTGAAAAATAGCATAATTTATTTTACTATCATTGGAAAAATCCCTGTATTTTAAAACCATTTAATTATATTTTCAATTTATTTCACAATAAGCCTGATACAAAGCAGGCAGGAAGTAACTTTGGAATTAGAGCATTCATTCTCATTTATTGGCTTTTTAAATTATTTCTTACATATAAATAGTGCTGAAAAAAGAAAAAAGAACCTAATAATTATAATCAATTATCAATCAATAATCACAGTGCCACATTAATTCTTTTATTTGATAGTGAATTATATAAAAAGATTTCAAATATGGTACAGGTAAGAGATTTGCAAGAAAAATGAGTTAAAAGGCTGTAAGCAATATAATATCACATTATAGTTGAATCGTTAACAAACTCTTACTCGGACTTCTTCTGAATAGAGGTATATTAAACGATCAATTATAAAATTACTCGGGAAGCTGTAGAAGTTCCGTTATCCATTTTAAGAGTCTGAGTGTGGTACCCACTGCCTTCGATTCTTTCTCTTCATCAATGAGGCCTACCCTGACTACTCGAAATAAAACTGAAACATCTCTCACTCTGATTCCTCTTACCCAGCTCCACTTTTATTCTGATGGCATTTGTCATTATATGATATGCTAAATAGCTTATGTATGTATTATTTTTTCTTGTCTAGAATACAAGCACTGCAAAGGCTTGGACATTTTTTTTGTTCAGTGTTGTGTCTCAATTACCTAGAACAATGCCTGATTCATCATAAGTGTTAAAAAATACTTCATGCTTGAGTGACTGAATGAACAGAGGGTATTAGATAAATCCCTGTTCAATATTGCTTGCCCTCACAATTTCTAGAATCATCTGGCACAAATGTCGTCTTGTGCTCAAATCCTATTATGCTGGCAGAATAATATGAGAGGCCCATGGAGAGAGCTCCCCCTGGAATAGCTTCTTCAGCAGTGCCTAAAATTAAACCATTAATGGATATCTTCTTCTTTTCTTCCTTCTCCTCCTTTTTTTTTTTAACTAAATATATATATATTTTTTTTAATAGGAAGGTGAGGTATTGTAAAATTCAGACACCTTTGGGAAGAGTAACACACTCCGTGCCCAACGTCTTAATGAGATCACTAGCCATCATTTCTGCTGTTACCCCCTGATCCAAGCAACACATATCTCTTCCCTGAATTACTGGAATAACGTTCTAACTGGGCCTTCTGCTTCCACTGTTATCCCTGTAAAGTCTCTTCTTAACACAAAACCGGAATAATCCTAGGCTCCAAACCTCCAATGTCTCCTCATATCTCCTTTTAAAGGCCTGAGTCTGCACCATGGCCTGCACCAGCCTGTGTGACCTGCAACTGCCTCCTCCATTTCATCTCCACATTCCCCTCCAACTTCATCTCCTACACTTCCTCCTGCTCCCCGCGGCCTCCTCACTGGACTTTAGGATGTCCGCATCATCTGTTCCCTGCCTGCTCTTTATCCGCATAGCCTCACGGCTAAGTCCTTGCCTCTCTGAAGATTTTATTTACATGTTGCTTTCTCACTGAGACCTACCCACACTACCCACTTCCAAATAGTCACCTCCACTGCCTTTCTGAAAGCCTTTTTCTCTGCTCTACTTCTTAAATCTTTTCCATAGAACTTATCAACCTCAGGGGCACCTGAGTGGCTCAGACAGTTAAGCGTCTGACTTAGGCTCAGGTCATGATCTCAGGGTCCTGGGATCGAGCCCCATATCAGGTTCCCTGCTCAGTGAGGAGGCTGCTTGCTGCTGCTTCTCTCTCTACTCCTGCACCCCTGCTCAGGCTCGCTGTCTCTCTCTCCCAAATAAAGTCTTTAAAAAGAAAAAGAACTCATCAACTTCTAACATAATTTAGAAGTTTCTTATTTATTGTGTTTAACGTAAATTGTCTCCTCCTACCAGGATGGGGATTCCATGAGGGCAGAAATCTTCATTAATTGGGGTGTACGTATACCCCAAGCTCCTAGAATAGCCCCTGGCATGCAGTAGATACTCAAATCATATTTTTAGAATGAGTGGATATATAAGATTTCATTTGTGAAGGACAGGAAAATATTAGTAAATTAGAGAAACCTTGGAAGCCTCGAAAAAATAGGCAATAACTGAGAAAGAAACCATGGAGGGTAAAGGGTTGTTATTGTACCTGGCCTGTCAACAGACTCTTGGGTCAGTCTGGCTAGAAACTAATTTGGATCCCAGGCTTGTAATATGATTATCTGATTATTTGCTAACTTTATTTTACCAACTCTCTCCCATTATCTAGAAAGAAAATGGACTCAAAAAAAAAAAAGAAAGAAAATAGACTCTACTAGGCGTAGTCTCATGCAAGCTGCCATACAAAGGCATGTTTAAGATCCAGTTGGTGTTAATAGGCTTGTTCCCTAATGGGAACTCTTAATTCCACTGTTTTGAAAACATTCAAATGTCCTTCAGCTACTACTGTGTGCTGATGACCTTTTTTCTCAAAGTACACCAGTAAGACAGCTGTGGAGAGATTATCAGAAGCTTTGCTGGATCAGCATAATACTCTTGACTGCTGACAAGCCTGACAATAATTTGGGTCATGGACAGGCCTGCCCCAGAGATTTAGAGAGAAATGCCAACCCTTAATTGACATAATCAAGCCCCATATTCTTACAGAAAACTCTACAGTAGGCAGTATTTTGCTCAGGGTTGTACTGATTAAAAGATAAGAAGAAAACTAAATTGAAAAGCTTGTATTTTCTGGAGGAGCTTTTGGGAACTACTGATGGCAACTATATTTGGGCTTCTCTAAAAGTCCCTTCAAAAACTATGAGAGGAATTTGTCCTGCAAATTATTAAAGGAGTTCCACTGGTAAAGAAACTATTAGCAGTGGTTACTTCTGGAAATACGCAGCCTTGGAGGAGAAAGACTTTGCATTTTACGCATACTTAGGCTGTTTGAAATTTTGTGGGGCAATTGGATTACTTAAAAAGAAGTTGTCAACCTAGTTTATGGTGAATTCAGTAGCTGATATGTGCATCTTGAATCCCATGGGAAAAATAGCAACAATTAAATCACACACTCAAAAAAACAACATGAAACCAAAAACTTTTGTATTGTGCAGTCTTATGTCCTGGATCCTAAGGAAGGCATCATGATAGGTTCTAGATTAGTATATAGAGACAACTCATCTCAGAAATGGGCTTTATCCTAAAATGTATTTACACTTCAGTTGTTTGGAACATGAGATACATTTTTTTCCCTTTAGAATTAACTTTGCATAGGTAATCCAATTCCATTACAATTCTGTGTGTAACGTAAGAACAAACCTATTACATATCTATACAGAAAAATGCTGGTAAGTCTTAGGTTCTAAGCACGTATCAACCATGTTTCAGTGAAAGGGAAGCATTTTAGAGTCCACTGTGGAAAGCTAGGACTCTACCTGCTTCCCTTCATTCCTATAAGTGGGATGGTAGGATCCTTTCTTCTCTGGCTGTCACTGCTGGAGGTAGGAAGGCTTCCAAGTGTTCAGTCTTTCCTGAGATGATGTTTTCTGGACCAGAGCAAAGAGCTCTGCAGTGGGCAGAGGATCTCAGGTGGTATGAGAATGCCAGACAGAACTCCGTCCTGGGAATCTGAGAGGAATGAGACGCAGAGGGATGGGGACTGAGGGACCCAGCCTGGTGCAGTGGCTGGGTGGAATTCACCTTTCTTGACCCCTCATTTCCTCTGTTTTCACGTACTGTTCACCTTCCTGTGTTTGGCTGGGCAGAGAAGGAGAAACAGTAGTCCTAACAGTCCTGTGAGACAGCAGGACATGTTTCTCTTGCTCTTTCCTTCCTCCTTCTCTTGCTAAGATGAAGAAACCAATACCAGGATGTCAGGAACACAGTGGGGTAAGAGCAGGGATCATGTGTGAGGAAATAGCTGAACAGGTTTTCCTCTCCTTTTTCTCATTTACTTCTGCCAGTTGCAGCTGCCAGCTCAAAATTTGTATTCAATATACTTAAGAGGGTCAGAGGAAAATCAAAGCCTACTCATGTTATGTGTCTACAGGTGTGAGTAGCTTTGTCGGAGGCCTAAGACATGAACCAAGCAGTTCTCTTGTAGAAATGCTATTTCACGTGCAAATAGAATCATACCAGAAATACATAATTGTAAGTTGAGATAATATAACTTTTCATAGATTTTTTATAGGCAGAGAACATCATCAAAAAAAAAAAAACATTGTTCAAGAAGTTGTAAATTAATAAACAAATGAACTGGGGGGAAAAGGACTTTGGCAAATATTCCAACAGGCTTTTATCCTTAGCATAAAGCAATAATCGTGGAAAAATTGATGGAAGTCCAGTGCTTGAAGGATGTAAAATTGGGGATGATCAAGATGAGGTAATGTTTTTTTTTTCTATTTCATATTCTTTGAATTTCAGTGGAGACAGATTCCTTATGAGTTGGGTAGTATTGAAACATATTTTCCTCTATTTTGGGTATCATTACTTTTAAATTATTGAGAGATTATCAAATGCTATTTTAATGTTTTATAATGTATTTCTTATATGGTTAAAGACTTAAGTCACTTTTAAAAGCCAGCATTAAAAATTAGAAGAGCAATGTTAATATTTATATGACCCCTGCCATTCACAATGGCAGATTAGGATTGACATACACTAGAATAATAGGAAACAGTAATATTAGAAAACAGTAACAGAAACATAGCAGTGGATTTATGTAACTTGCATGTGAATGTAAGTTATATTTATAAAAGAAAACATTACCATCTTCTTGCCTGATGGAACAAAAAAATAATCACATATTTATTAAGCAAGCCACCACTCCAGGCATTAGATACTTGTTCACTACGGCACATCTTTCTGATCTTTGTGGAGCATCTGTTTTCCTTGGGAAACGTTAATATTGTTAATGATGATTCTGAGGATACCATTTATTGAGCATTTATTGATACCATTTATTGACCCTCCATGGCAAAACTGTATGAAATACTGCTATGGATTCCCATCTTCCTGCTTTGTCTCAAAGATTAAAGCTATAGACAAAACCGTCCACTAACTTTCCTCCTACTTACCTAAATAACTGTGTTAACTTGACATTCTAAGATACTATTTGTTAATATTAGAGAACCATTATAGGGAAAGTTAGCATTAATGTTTACTGTTGAATGCTTTTGTTCTATGCTAATTATATTTACAGTATTCACAAAAAAGATGAAAATGTATTAACTCTGTAAATTTCTGACCACCATCGGAATCTGGAGGTTGTGCCTAAATTGTCAAAGTTTTGCAAAAGTTCACCTATGAACTTAAGTCTATGTTGAAATATGTATAACTGATGTCAGACACAATTACAGGTTTATTTGGAGGAGGAAGAAGGAGCAAAGTGATTCTGCCAGTAGAGGGAGAGAACACTGACTATTGAGTCAATGTGTCAGAGAAAAGAAGGGGGAGAGAGAAGGCAGAGAGAGAGAGAGAGAGAGATTTTTTTAAAGGGCTACTTTGTTATTTGCCATGAGCATGGCCTTCTCTATGCTAGATGAATACATTTTTCTCTGGTCCAGGAAAATTCTGGCCTATAAAAAGTGAATTGTAAAGACCTACTTTAATTTGACATAGCCATGATGATTTCATACTCTGCAGATTGGTCTTTGGAAATTGAGAACACCAAATATGAGGTACCACTGAACCACCTCCACTTTCTCTGATCAGTTATAGGATGCCCTGTAACTTAGTTAGGCTTCTGACGTGTGACTGAGGAGCACAGTTTGGGATATAAACTATGGGCAAGTAGATTTCTTTCAGGATTCCATCACTTCCAAAGAGTGAGAAGATTTTTGAGAAAGTACCCTCTGTGAAGACTTTTCAAATAAGAGGCATTCCTTAAAATTAGTTTGAAGTGAGAAGTACATAACCCAAAGATAAGCATGAAGTTATCACACTTCCCCATATTTGCGATTGGCAAAACCTTCTGGAGACTGGACGTATTTAACAACTCTATTTTTATTAATTCTTATAGCTCCAGACAAATCTTCATTCCAAACTCTCTCCAAATGATATAGAAAATGTATGTTGATTACATATTTGAAGATTTAAAGAATTGGGGAGTATTTTAATTAGAAACATTAAGAAATTTTCATGTAATTTTTTTATAAAGACATACCATTTAAATATAGAAAACATGACATTGATTTCTTTGATTGAAAACATTCACAAGACCAGTTTTCAGGCTGAAAAAGGAAATGCAAATTTGTAAAACCAATGTTCCTGCCTGTAGAGATAAAACTTCAAAATAATGATGGGGTGATAATTTTCTTAATGTTTGGTAAGTTCAGTTGGAGTCAGAAGCAGAATGTTTATACCTTAGGAATTTACAAAGAATCTATAAGTGCAAACTTGTTCACATGACACTCCACTTAACAAATTCTTATGTGATAAACCCAGTAGGGGAAAAAAGGAAAAAAAAATGTGAGGAAAATACAAACTATCTTTACTTCACACTTAACAAATTTAACTGTCCTCTCCAGATTAGCAACGGATTCCCCTTTTGAGACATCAAAGAAGGCATTCTGCCCTACGTTTTTAGCACATCCAGTAGAAAGGAAAAAAAATGACAAACACTTTAAAAAGGCTAACACAAGAGTCAATTATGGAATTTAACTTGCTTTGGAAAAGGAAAGGAAATTAAAAAATATTTCTCCTAAATCTAATTTTTTTCTGATAGAAGAGAAAATAATGGACTTTTTCCAAGTTGCTAAAAAGTGGTATCAGATTGTTTGTACATGGTACTGAATAATTTACAAAGGACATTTTCCATGTTGATGATTCCTCTCCTCTTTGTTTGGAATACTAAGTGTCTTGATTTATTGTTAGTCCAAACACAGGAAGTTTAAATCTATCATAGTACATGTAGACATGAAGTAGTTTAGACTGACTTAAATCTGTGAAAGCTGAAAATTCTTTAAATGGTGGCTGAAATTTCATTTTAATTTTCCTTTGATCTAGAAACCCTTTTCATCAAAAGACTAGGCAATGACTTTCTGGACTTCAGCCTTTTCCACCCAGAACTTCTAGGCTGGGACACCTTCTCAGAGAGCCAGTGTATTAAACCCTGACTATGTAATCATAACAGACTCATGACTGATTGCTTCCAGAACATTCTTCCAGCCATCAGAAGCTGCTGCTATTTCATATGAAAACAGGAAAATCCTTTGCTTAATTAGGCAAGATGTACAAACATGGTCCAAGTGGCCACAGCTCTGCTTCTGAGAGACCCTCCTTGATCTGACAGGGCACTGCTGCACCTGCGACTGAACCAAACCAGACTTACATCTTTAGTTCCTTGACCCTGGCCAATTGACCAACTGCATCTACCTTTGATTCTGCACTCATTCTTAAATTTCTGGGCATGTTTTCTGGACATTTCAATTCTCACAATAAATTCTGGGTTATCTATGAAATGGACCATCTAAAATCTGGGATTCTCAGTTCTTCTCCCTCCTCCTCATTGACGTGCACTTCTATGTCATTTTGTGAAGGCACTCTCATGGTTAGAGTCTCGCTCCTTGCCATCACCTACACAATTTCACCGATTACATAATAAATCATTCAACTGTGTAAACATAACTTCATGCTTCTCCCCTTTCTCAGTTTTTCCAGCTCTCTTATTGTTAAAAAGTTAGGGAACCTCTGGTTCCTATCCCTTATATATTTTCTCTCTCCCCATTTAACTCCTCCAGCATTTATTTCTCACCTTGATTTCCATTTTATGCCAACATCAACTAACATCTGATGGGATTCCCTCAGCCTCTTGCCATTAAAACCACAGTCTCACTCATACTTGCACCATTCTTTCCACCTTCTGTCTTGTTATAGTTGAAAAGTTACTCCACCTTCTGTCTCAAGCCAGTTCCTCCATCTGATCTATGGATCCCATTTCATTCTGCTTTCTCAGGAACACTGATCTATTGATTATGTTCCTTCTCTCTGTAGCTTCAAATTTCCCCTTGCTCCTGCCTATTCTTTTTCACATATAAACATCCTCAAGTCTCTTCTATCTTAAAAAATGATAGTTTTTCTGTCCCATATTCTCTTTCATCTCTACTTGATTTTTATCTCCCTTCTTCACGGAGGATTTCATAGAAGATATCATACCTGTTCTCATCTTTCATTATTTCTCTGAAATTTTTTCTTGTCACAGTCACCTATGGCATCTTTTTGACAAATGTGCTATTTTCATCACTTGGACCCACTGACAGCATTTAACATGGTTCATCCCTTTCTCCTTAAAACACTTCCTTTTCAGGATGGCTAGGGCAATATGTTTGCCTAGATTTTAGCCTGTTGCTCTAGCTGTTCCTTCTCGGTCTCTTTGCAGGTGCCAGTGATGCTATTTGTCTCTTAAATGCTGGGCCCTTTTCTCATCTCACTTTTCCTTAATGAGCTTAATGACTCCCATGGCTTCAAAGGCAAAATGGATGTTGACATCTCCCAAATCTGTATGTCTGATTGCAGTCTCTTTCCTGAGCTCCAGACCTGAGTATCCATCCACGTATTGGACATTTCTAATAGCATTTTGTATTGGTACTTCCAAATCAGTTTACACAAAGCTGAATTTATCATCTACTATAGAAAACTTGCTTCTCCAGGTGTATGTATTTAAACAGGATAACTACCCGCCCAGTTGCCCATGCCTGAAATAGAATCTTACAAGACCCTTAACACTCTTTAACCCTCCCTTTCTGACCAAATGAGTTACCAAGATCTGTTGATTCTACTTCTTACATATCTTTTGTGCTTGTCTACTAGCCCTAGTTCAAAGTGAAATTGTTCTCTCATTAAAACTTAACCATGGCTTTTTCTGCTTTAAGTTAGTTTTCCATACTCCAGCTAGAAATCTTTCCAAATTCTAAGTATCTGATTTTGTTACCACCTTGCTTAAAATTTTCAATGAGATTGATACTATAAGAGTTCAAACTCTTGTCCATGGCTTTAAAAGCTTTATTTTGCTCATATTTCACCCCTCTCCCTGACCCTATTCACTTATCCTTCAACCATACTGAATTAATTTCCTTTACCTAAAGGTGTTTCATCTCTTTAAGGGCCAATTCTTTGCCTGTTGTTCCCATTTTCTCTTCCTTTATGTCTTCTTCAACCTCTTTACCTAGCTAACTTCCATTTCATGACAGATTTTCTCTGAGAAGGCTTTCCTGATGCCTCCCTACCTTTTGCTGACCCCTTCCAACTCCATATGAATTCTCTTTCCTCTTGTTTTTGAGATAAACTAATAAATACTATATTGGAATTTCATCTACTGGAACTTCTCTATATTGCAGCCATGATTTTATCTGACTTGGTCACCATTAATTTCCTAGTCACTAACACAGGACCTATGTAATAAATTTTCTGTACATAAACACATAATTGAGTATGTAAAAATTACTGAATGTTATATTTTAGGTTATAAGATGGAAATCTATAAAGCTACATGCATGCTCCTGCTTTCTAGGAGTTTATCATTGAAATCGGAAAAGAAACCTATACTCTCCATCCTTCCCAACAGGAATTCAAAAAAGCCTCACTGTGCCATTTGATCTTTAAATTTGATGACAGTTCAAGAATGAGGACATAAATTAAGGCAGGAAGTGAGTTGGAGATCAGATTATCCATGGCCTTGAGGTCAAGTCACTGAGGTTGGCTTTGAAGCAACACAGGATTCTTCAGATAACATTAGAACTATAACCTATCAACTTGAAAAAAAAATTAAAACATAAACTTGTTTTAGAAAAATAATAGGCCAGCATCATTTCCCCATTTTTCAAAATTGCTTATTTGTATTTCATCTACAGAGCCTATTGTTGACAGTCAACTGTAGATATTGGGATATATAATTACATTCCTTTGGAGGAATCACCATATTGGCTAGGTTATGGTTGATCACATTTCAATAAAGCAGAGGATTTAAGGAGATACTAAAGAAGTCATCAAATCTAGGCTCTTGTGAAGGGCAGTCATGTAACTTCCATATCACGCAGCTTTAACAGACATTGGTGTAAGCCTAACTCTTCTGTTTTCTTTGTGCTTTAAAAAAACTTGATATTGGCTTATGTATCTATTATTTAAGAGAGTGCATAGCAATACTTTTATTTGCCTTTTTAAAAAATATTTTCATGGGGCACCTGAGTGGCTCAGTTGGTTAAGCATCTGCCTTCAGGTCAGGTCATGATCCCAAGGTCTTGGGATCAAGCCCCAAGTCATGCTCCCTGCTCAGTGGGGGTCTGCTTCTCCCTCTCCTTTTGCCCTCCCACCCCAGCTCATGCTCTCTCTCTCTCTCTCAAATAAAATCTTTTAAAAAAATAAAAATAAAATATTTTCATAAAATGATCTTTTTAAAATTTGTCATTCACTTAACCCGGTATATTCTTGAAACTTAAGATAAATGTCTGTAAAATGGAGATAATGATAGTATGTACTTGGTAAGGTTATTTGAGAATTAAATGAATTTAATCAGTGCTTTTTTCCCTTACTTTAGTTCCTTTTATTGTATAAAGAAAATATTTCACTAGTTATAGAACATATGAAGTAAAATGATGTAGTACATGCTAGGTCCAGCCTAGGGGGTCCAGCCTGTGGTTCCCAATTGTCCCTGGAACTGCCTGATCACCCTGAGGGCTTCTCAGAAATTATAATATTTGGAAGCACCTGAAACTCACTGGAGGTACACATTTAGAAAGCCCTGAGTTTTTAAACCTTTTAAAATTAAAATTATTAAACATAATGAGGACTTCAGCTATTACTGGGGCTTTATAGTAACTTTCCAAACATGGGGCAGTTAGATACTTTTGCCATTTTGTAAATGAGCATCCCAGTGCTTGGAGAGATGTGTGATGCAACCAAAAGATTCTTTTAGGACATAAATGATTTTAAGCAGAAATGAGACTCCCAGAACATCCCCTCCCCAGTCCAATCCCAACCAACCAAAAAAGACCTATGGGGATTACATAGAAGGGGTAAATTAAAGTTATACATGAAATTTTTAATACATATTCCCAGTTCAGATTTACTCCTGTCATTTGGAATATCTAACATCCCTTCTGGTGGTCATATGCTCTGTGTTACAAAATGTGGAGATACAGAAGAAACTTGATTCAGTGGGGATGCTTGTCTTTTACATTTATTCTTTGTACAGTGATGTATTACACACTGGATAAGGTTAAATGTGTTAAGCACACAGACAAAAATTGCCAGTGATAAAATGTGTTCATCTCATTTCAAAAAGCATTTATCTATAATTTGGTCATGTTATTTTATTCTTCTGCTTTTCTAGAGAAAAATTCTTTAAAACTGACCCACTTTTTTCTTAATTCGAGTTGAAATATGACTTAGTTACCCCCTGCCAGCTTTAAAAATTTTATGAATTTCTTTAAAATATTCCCAGTATTCATTTAAAAAAAATTTAAATGATAGGACATAGAACAACATCATTTTACAAAGGTAGTAGTTGAGTAGTTCTTTTTGTTGATTCTATGTACTCTGTTTTTCATATTTTCATTAAAATCATTTGAAATTATATCAATAGTAAATTGTCATTTTGCTTGATGAAATTAGATATTGCCAAACAGTCATGAAAGACTGAAAAAACCTAGAAACTTAATGGATAAGTGGATTAATAAGATCCATTAGGCTGATAGACTCTTCTAGGGACTTGATGCAAAAACATCTTCTATAATAGCAATTTACTAAAGTAGTCTTCCTTCTTATATAAAAACTGTAAACTTGGAAGAAAACCATAATATATTTTGCTTTTAATAGGAGATTTTAAAATGGCCCAAATGCTCAAATACACCCTCCTAATTATTGCTATGGACTGGCTGTGTTTTTCCAAAATTTGTAATTTGAAGCTCTAATATGATGGTGTATGGAGATAGCCTTTGTGAAATAATTTGGTTATGAAGGTAGAGTCTTCATGATGAATTAGTGTTCTTATTAAGACACTAAAGAGCAGAGAGCCAGCTCTCTCTGGTCTCCACCATGTGAGGATACAAAAAGGTGACCATCTGCAAATCAGGATGCAAGCCTTCACCTAACACCAGATCCACTAGAACCTTGATCTTGGATTTTTCTGACTCTAGACTATGAGAAATAAAGATTTGTTTAAACCACTTAGTCTATGGTGTTCTTCTTATAGCTGTCTGACCTCAGACCTCTATATAGGAGATAGAAGGAATGTGAGCTTTGGTGCTTATCCTATTTCTGGGTTTCTCTAATGCTGGGATATTTAAATAAACAGTCATCTAGTGATAAAGAACAAGTTTTAATAGTGAATATGAATACTCATCAAATGAACTGCAGAGACATTACAATAAAATTAGACTCCCCAAAGAGATAATCACATAATTCTCAGATACAGAAAACCTTTAACACTATTTACAACAGAAGCATCTGGCAATACCCAGATGTTCTACAACTTCCCTCTAGAAGGAAAACCAGTCACAATTCAGTAGCATTATTAGAAAACATGATTTGAGCGGTTTCTTTTCCTCTTGAATGACTTTTGATTGGAATAATGCAGAAATATATTCTACATAGTTTAACTCAGTTAAAAAAGTATTTTCTGTGCAAAATATGTGCAAAATTTTGCTAGGTATTGGGGAAAATATAGAAATGAATGAGACATTACCTTAAAATAGTTTTTGTTGAATTTATGTCTAAGTAGACTATGTATAAGTAATAGAGAAAGAAGATGGACTATATCCTGTTGTTGAGAAGTTTAAATAAAACCATGTGCCCTAATTAATGTATCTCATCATAAGCAAGTGCTGATTTGAGGTTCCTAATATAAAAATATAAGTAAATATCAAACACTCCAGGAAAACTTAATATTTCATTTACTTGTAAGTCCTAATAGCCTTATTAATGGTTTGGTCCTTTAAATAAACTACCTCCATACACATATTACCCTAAACTGTGCTACATTAATAAGAAATATTCATAATAGTTTAAAAAAGCCTTGCTTAGTTGATTTATAATAATTTCAAAAATAATTTACAGTGGAATTGAATTAATTTATTATTAATTACTTTTCTAAATATTCTATTCAAGAACATTGCCCAAGTTTTCATTTTTATATGTTAATCATACATAGTACTAATAATGTGCATGTTAGATAAACTGACACATTAATAGGCCTGAAAAATCAAATCGATGGGTAATTCTCAATATGCCTCTACTAGTTTCCAGTAGAAATTTCTTATCAAAATATCTGTGCGTATTGGCCATGAAAAAGAGGCTTTTTTTCCTATGATAATACTTACTGTTAGGACCTCCTTTCTCACCTATTTTCTGTAACAAAATTCTATAATTACTCATTATGTGGAGTATGAATTGTATAATGTGACAGTCAAAAACTTATTTTGGTCAGTATGTTTTTGAATATATATATTGCTATGTCTGTAAGTGATTCTTAGTCTATAATCCTCTTTCCAACTTTCTAAGATAATATTCAAGGATAAGGATAACCAAAAATGTTATATGTAAGATGTGGCTGAGAGAATGTCCAAAGGTAAATTACCTATAATACTGTGCAAACTCATTTTCAAGGCAGATGACCCAGAATATTGAAAAATATTGAAATATTGAAAGTCGTCTGCATGGGGAAATGAGAATATAAACTCTGCCGGGGGTGGAGTTTCATGGCTGATTTCAAGGGCTCCGGTGAAGAATTTGACCAAGCCACTCTAAAGTAAAGCAGCTCCATGAGTTGGAAGTCCAAGACATATGCCTACAACTTGTCCATCTGCTTATCTGCCTATGAATCAAGCTTCCAGACTTGTCTTCATCATCTGTAGAAATCTTACACCATCACTAAGCAAATCCAGGGCACACTGTCAATTTCCTTTTGTGAAAAGCAAACTAATAAACACTGTGTAAAGGATGCTGAAACCTCTCTCAGTTCTCCAACTAATTCTTCACTAGTTTGGGTAAACCAACATAGAATTAGAAAGTGAAAGAACCTAACTTTGGGTTTCAAAAGTCTAATCCAAGAAACTGGTTAAAGCGACAAAAGCTTGTCCCTTCTTTGCTGACTCAGCTGTTTTAGAAAGTCTCTCATTTGTTCCTTCTATATGATTGGGAAATCCCAGCCATCAGGGGGCAAAAAGGAGATGACACTTGGCCAGCATACGTCAGGGTTTCCCATTCTAGCTTAGAACTGACGTCTGGAGGTGGAAGTTCCAAATATTTATCCTAATGGTGGAAGATATACGACCCTTGTTTATATTTGCAAATTGACCATAGCATGTATTATAAAAACATGTCTCTCTGTCTATACACATATGTGCAGAAATATACATCTTTTTACTCATGAATATCTTCATGCAAACACATTTTCTTTAAACACATGAGTCCTTACACTCACATTTAACTTTCTCTTACCTAATTTCTTGCAGTAATGTGGGACATTGTTTCTTTTGTAAATGATTAACTAGCCCAGCTTCTTGTGGTTTAAAAAGGTAAGCTAATTACTGTTTGGATATTGAAAGTATGACTCCATGAACCCAAAACATAGCAAAGGAGAGGTTACACAAAATTGCAAATCTACTAAGACAAATCTAGTGCCTGCTATCCCTGATTTACCTTTTTTTTCCTGATTTATTTTTAAAGCCTTAAATATTCAATGTACTTGTAGACTCATATGGCAAATTTGCAAAGGTACATTGGGAAGCATGTAGAAAAAGCCATTTAGGGGGAAAAAAATTGCTTCAGGTAAATCCTAATTACTATTCTGACTTCTGGGCAGTAAAGTCTTTCCCCAGACACTGCAGCAGATTCATCAGTGTGAGCTCATTGTCTTTGTGGGCTGGAGAGGAGCAGTGTTGTTTGGGTGAGTTATTGAGGGGACATCTGTGAAGTGACAGATGTCTGGCGCCTGGGCAGTGCTGGGTAAGCCCATGTTTTGTTTATGAAGCAGTCTCTGTGGAAAAAAAAAAAAAATTCTTTTTATACTTGTCTTTGCAGAGCCTGAAATCACTTCTCTTTAAGTGGCACGTGATTTATCTATTAACTTACGTTATTTTCCTCTTTTCCCTTTATTGCAAAAGTAATTCCAATAGACACACACTCCGTGGACTAACTCCCCTTTTTGAGGTTTTGTTTACTTACTTCAAGCAAAGTGTGTAGCAATGTGGGTTTTTTAAAGGTCAGTTCTCAGGAAGATGAGGAGAGTTTAGATTCTAAATACATTTTCAGTACCTGAAACATCTGTTCTTCCCTTTCATTCCTGAAACTCAAACTATACCCGAGGCCTTGTTTCCATGGCTTGCAGCAGTTGTCAGAGTTATTTCGACTACAAACAGACTTTTCAATTCTCGAGCTTTTGTGCTAGCTTCATAGTTTTAAGCCTTATCTTGGGCTTTTCTTCCTCCTCTCTTTGATCCTGTGCCAGAAAAAAAATCTTAAAAGGCAAAGTGAATGTGTGGTGTTTGCTCATTTTTAACTTTGCAGTTCTAAGACAGAAATATCAGAAGCATCAGAAACCTTTACCCTGGTACAAGTGACGGTCAATGACTGCAGAAAATCATAAGACACAGATTTATTTTCAGGGATATGGATATATATATACATATATATATATGTATATATATATAGTATTATATATATATTTTTATATATACATATATATATATCTGTGTGTGTGTTTCTGATGTCATCCACATTTCTACTGGTGAGAACTTTACAACTGAAAGATAATGTAAAGGTGGGGTGAGAAATATTATATAAATTAAAAAAAGACTTAAAGGAACAGAGTTGGGATTTCTAGCTTGTGCTAATGTTTGGAGGAGGCAAATGTTGATGATGCCTTTTTTTGTCAAAGTGTAAAGTTCCTATAGAAACAGACAAACTATGTTTTATGTAAAGAAGCTCTTTTATATAAAGAAAACTCGTGCGCAAGTTCTTTTTGGCAATGTTTTAAAATTATCACTAAGGGTGTCAGGAATAACAAAGGCAAGTACTGGTTGGATATATTATACCCAATTTAACATGGGAAATGTAGCCAAACTGAGGCAAACTGGAGGTAGCACTGATCTTTCTTTTCATTGTATGTAGCATTTGGAATTTCTTTTTGTCTTCTGCCTTTGAGAGGAAGGAGGGGAGCCAGGGAGTGTATTTTTTCATTTTTTCATTTTTTTTTTTGTTTTGTAAATTAAGGCTTAAATGAATTTACTGTTTTCAGTCTTTTTGAGTAGTGAGTTGGAGTTTGAGCTCTGAGTTGGGCAAAGGAAACCAGTGGGATGCAGTTCGGCACGGTTTCAGATCTCGCACTCGTAGCATGTGATTTGCGCAGCCTGAGAGCAGGCTCATACCTGCTGCAATGAAACAGAGGGGCGCGTGGTGCGCAGGCTCCTGGGTGTCTTCTCATTGGCTTCCTACCCCCCAAATCCTCACTGGGATATTTGCTTCTGACCTTCAGCTTTTAGAGATTGGTCTATTCAGAGAGTAGGAGAATAAATCAAAAAGAAAAACCTTGAGGGATTATAAAATGCTAGCTCTTAAGGAAGAAGAAAAGAAAAAAAAGATGTTTTAGTTTCAAGAAGACTCATTTGAATAAAGACCTGGCAGAGTAATTTTTTAGAGTCCGGCGAGCAGATACTCTTAGGTACAGAACAGGAATTGGTTTTAAACTGCAGCTTAGGAGCTATGCAGAGAATGATTCAACAGTGAGAATAAACACAACCACAAACAAAGCTGTGGCATAACTGCCCTTGTCAAAGAGATAATGTGTATCCATTTATATGAAAAGTGTCAGTTGCAGACCTTTCTCTAGATGGCTTCTTGGGGCTAATCTTTGGACATTTTTTGTTTGTTGATTTTCTTTTTTAAGATCGGCTAGCTACCTGTACTATGATCCACATTTTTATTTTAAAGACCAAAGAGGCTAAATTAACCATATTTCAGTGGTAGAAAGGTAAAATGTTGAATCAATTATTTTCTGTCTTCATATATGGAATTATGTGACTGTGAGACTCATTTTTGGTTATGAATTTAATTTTAGTGTGTTTCAGGCACTCAGGAAAAGCAGTGTCAGAGACCCAAACTATGGGCACTTAGGCAAATACAGGGGAGAGTCGGTGATGGCAATTAGTTTATAGGATTGAACATGGCTGTAGAAAAGTCCTCAAGTCTGACTGCCTAAGGAGGATAACAGGGTTCAGAATATTGAAGTGAATAGCCTATTGTCATAGACCTACACAGAGCACAGTGGTGGACAGGTATCCATCTCCTGAAATTCAGAGGCTTGTCCTTTGTACTGTCCCATGGTTCCCCACAAAGTATGAAGCATGATGATCGGGGAGGCACGTTCCTTTATGAATGACAGGAGTTTCCAATGATTAAAAAGACCAAGGCTTATCCTTAAGTAGTGGTTTTCAGTAGGGGAGATCAGGTGAAATTTTAGATTTGGAGAAGAAAAGATCCATCTTTCTTAAAAAAAAAAAAAAAAAGTTTTCCTATAAACTTGCCCTTTGAGGAACACAGAGTTAATGACAGTAGTAGGCATGTTTACTAGATCTGAGGCAAATCTTCAGGATGCCACTGTACTGGGTCAACCTTGAAACACCTCATGATTTTGTTCATTCTCTTCACTGATGTAATGTACATTTATTCTTTGAGAATATCCAATTCTGCTGTAAAAAAACAGATAAGCTGTATGAAACTCATAAAATGTGTTAAGTATAAATAGTAAGTAGAACATGTATTAAAAAGTTTAGATGGACTAAGAGTTAATATTCATGAGTCACCTAGCACTATTTGTGATACACAAAATATACAAGAGATACTAAATATTGGGGTACACTAAATATACATGAACACTCAATATGTATGAGGTCTTGATTTGGCCACTCATTGGTGACACCATTTTGTTCTCAAGTGGCTTCTACCCAAGAAACACAAATGAAACCGATGGTGGTTCACCAGGTTAATTGTTTACCAGCTATGGCCAGGTATAATTGTCCCTGTGTCTTGCCAGTATGCATCACTGGACAGGATTGCTTCAATCCAGGACATTTTGTTCATATTTCAGCTTTAATTCTCTTAATACACCATTGGAGTGGTTTGGACACTGATGTGGCAGAAAGAAGGACAAGATATATGAACATTGTTACAGTAATGGTAGGAAACTCATATACTATTCCAGGTGTAAAAGAATAGCTCATAGACCAAATTAAAATGCTCAAATCACATGGTTTATTAAAGGTATTTAAAACACAGTAAGAAGAAAGGGGAAAGAGGTGAAATGAGTTAATACAGTTTAGATAGGGTATAGCATACTACTTGAATCCTGGATATGCAAATTACCACAAACTTAGTGGCTTAGAATAACACAAATTTATTATCTTACAGTTCTAAAGGTCATAAGTTCAAAATGGGTCTCACTGGGCTAAAGTCAAGGTTGTGCTTCTTTCTGGAGGCTCTGGAAGAAAATCCTTGTTGTCTTTTCCTACTTCTATAGCCAACTCTTGTTCCTTAGCTCATGGCCCCCTTCCATCTCCAAAACCATTAATGGCAGATTGAGTTTCTCACAATGCCATCTCTCTGGTTCTGACCCTCTATCTGCCTCCTTCCCCCATTTAAGGATCCTTGTGATTATATTGGGCCCACCTGGATAATCAAGTATAACCACTTTATCTTAAAATTGGGTGATTAGCAACCTTAATTCTATATACAACCTTAATTCCACCTTGTCGTGTATGTGTGTTTGTGTGTGTATAAACAGATGGATGTGGGTTAGTTAGGACATGGACATTTTGAGAGGTCATTTTTCTGCTTATCACTTTCCTGGTATTGGACCTAGAAACTACCATTGTATTAAGGTAATTTTTCACATGACTACTGGACTTACTCATTTAATAATCTTTCAGTCATTTGGTATTGATTTACTACCATGTGCATTGCTGAGCAAAGGAATCCTCTTCCCAAAGCCTTCCATCCTTAAGCTCCACCAGAAAACTTATAACTTTATTTTATCCCTTTCACTGATACTACAGGGGATCAAGGAGCTACGGGCAAAATCCTGAACCCCCATATCTGTTGGGGTTATTAACTCAAAATCAAAGTGACCAACCATCCTGGTTTGCCTGGGACTGAGGGGTTTCCTGGAACCCAGACTTAGGGTGCTAGAACTGAGACAGTGCTAAGCAAATCAGTACATCAAACCTCTCTTTGACTCTCTTGCCCATCCATTCAGTAGCTTCCATTAGCTCCTGGAATTAGAGACATGTTTGTGTGTGTGAGTGTGTGTATTTGCATGTGAGTGTTCGTCTTGGGCAAGGAATCCAAAAGATATGGCTCTGTGGTTTAAATATCTATTGGAGCTGTGAGCATCATCTCTCCTTTCTCTTTCTAAATTTGCTCAATGGCAGAATAAAGTGTTTGGAGAGATTATCAGAAAGTTTTCTTTCAGTTCTAAAACGCTATGGTATTTTTGTCAGTTTTTGGTGAAATTATTACTAAACAGCTTTGGAATAGGTTACAGGAAAGTTCAGTATGCTGGGATTCTGTTCTTTTGTTACCACATTCCTGAGAAGCCATGCTCTCACTGGTTTTTGGCTATCTACATAGAAAGTACTTTGGCTCTTTCTGGAGTCTTCCAAGATCCAAGCAAATATTTGAAGTTTGGGGCATTTAAAGCTTTTAAATAGTCAGCTAGCATATAATTAGGCTTGGTTTCTCTCATGGCCCAAGGCATGGCTTTTCTAAGATGTTCCAAAGTTCTGTAAGTAATTATGACATGTTTATATGTGCATTTGTGGCAACATGATTGTTTCATAAGTACTTTTATTCTTTCTTACCACAAGTGGAAATATGAACTGCTGATTCAAGAATACTCTAGAAAGCAGCTGTCTTAAGATATAGCAAACAGATGATGCAACAATCCTTTAATGGTATATAGATAAATATGGGGTTTATATAAAATAATTGATCATTAATATCTTCACAGTATGATAGGATTTGGACTGGGGGTGAGAAAGGGAGACTAAATACTGTTGAAGGGATTTCTTTTATATCATTTAGGAAAGCATTTCCTCCAGGGAAGGGAGTTAGATGAAATTGAACAATGGATTCTTGTGATTGTCAGGAAGAATAACCTTTGCTCTGTTGCCTGCGTAACTCCTGCCTATTGTACACACTGTAACTCCTGTGGCCACCGCATGCAGCCCAAACCAGACACCCAGACAGCCCCCAGAAGTCGTTTTTCTTGTAGGATATCCATTATTCCTTAATTTGAATGTATATGGCAAGAAATGCAACTGGACAGTCACCAAACACTATATTTGCCCTCCTTAAACTTGCCCGCCATGTTGTATATATGAAAGAGTACTTGACCTTTCTCTATGGACAGTGGCAGGGAGTTTGAACCAAGAGCCAAAGGTTGTATATAATTTATACTTTGTTACTCCTTTTCCCCATAGAATGCAAATTGGAGAATAGGGAAAGTGGGAAACTGAAGATGGACAGATTCAAGAAACACTTGGGAGTTTGGCTTTTAAGAAGGAACTCAGTAGTCTATCCTTATTGGCCCATCTCTCAGGCCTATCGTGCAGAGAATTGGAAAATGTAATTTTCTGCCATTTGTACCTCTGATACTTATTCATTTTCTATGGGCTTGAGTAATTATGAGCTGGCCATCACAGTGATGTGCAATTTTTTTAAACCTTGTACTTTTGTTTTCCAGTATCTCCTGCCTAGAGTATGATGACAGATGGGAAAATGGACCTTTAAAATTTAAGAAAAAATTGAAAATTGTCATATCTAAAAAGCAGATGGATAAATGTGGTCAGGTAAGACTGAGACCACTACAACATGCCGCTTAATCAGAGAGATGCAGGGCCAAGTACATTTGATCTGTAGATGAAACTTGCCAATAAGCCTGAGGTTTTGTGTGTCTGTCTTGGACATGAGAGATGGGACTGGCTGATTTAAGACCTCATGAAGATCAGATCGAGAGCCCCATATGCCTTTTGCATATTTAGTACTCACTTGCGCCTTCTATCTTTTAACACCTGTAGTTAACACTCCTCTGTTCTCCTTTATCTAGATCTACTCTATCTTATGAATTGCTTTTTCTTAATACGTCTAAGTTATAGCCATTCCATTTTTTTTGTATTCTATAGAAGATTTGAATATTCCCAAACAATAAGGCAAGTGCATATTTACACTTCATTAGAACATCTTTAGGAAGTATATAGTCATTTTACTATGATGTAAATACATGGAGCATACTTTTGTGTATTTATTAGTGATTTCCAGGTTTTTCCTGTGATTATGTTGCAATAGAAGTTAGATTATATGAATGTTTATGTCATGTTTAACAAAAGGGTTGAAGATTAAGGAATGAGTATGTCTTTTACTATCTTATTATTATGCTTAAATGAATAATTGTGGTTCATATTTACGTGTTCAACATATATTTTTGAGAGCCTAAAATCGTAATCTGAGGATGGCAACAACAAATGGCAAACAAATACATATTTATAAACTGTGCTATATGTTCTAAGGGGAGTGAAAAGATTATAATTACAGAACAATGTCTTGGTTGGGAGATGAGAGAGTGAAGATGTACATCAGAGTAAGCCTTCAGGAAGTATGTATTTGCCTGAAAAGGGAGTAAATGTGCTCACAAAAAGAGGGAAAAAGAACGTTTTAATTTTAAATTCAAACAGCTAGAAACAAACATTGAAGTCTGTGAGGTCTAGTACCTGCTGTGGCTAAATAAGATGTAGAACATTTGCATCTAATGTCCCCTGTATCCTCCACAAACCCAAACATCATTTGTAATTTGTCTGGATAGACTTCAGATTTAGTCTTGGTGTCAGATGAGACTTAAGCAAGTTGCCTTCTCAATCAGATGACTACCTTCAAATCTGAAATCTGCCTCTCAACTGTCTCTTAAATGCGTAAATCATGTGAGAACTTCTTGCCGGTGGTGTTGCCAGGAAGACAAGCCTGCATTCTCTTTCAAAAACCATGTTTTTAATGGGGAGAATTGCCCAATCCATGACTGTGGTGCTTGGTTACTATGGCAGGTGGGGGGCAGCGGAGGAGAAAGAAACAATCCTTCTCTTTTCACACAGAATATGAGATCTATTATGTTTTATTTAGAGATTCAAAAATGAGAGGCATAACAAAAAACTGGTGCCAAAATATGCCTGATTTTGTGGCTATCCCCAAGCAAAATTCAAAACAGAAATGAAGGAGTTTAGTTCAGAAGACTTTCAATTAATTTACTAATTAATTTTCAATTTACTGCCGATTTTCCATTGTGAGCCAATAGCCGTGGTGTTGTATTTTATTCTTATGCAATTGACTCATGAAGGTAAAGTTTACTTATCTCAGTAAAAATCTTAATACCACTAGGCTTTGTACCCTTAAAATCTGGAAGGTTGAAGATGATAATTTTTGCCTTTATTCCAATGACTCTTTTATTAATTTTTTATCAAAGGGAGCATGTTCAGTACACTTACATTAGCCTGCAGATAGGCAAAATCATCTAACACAAAGCTTATTTTATAATTAAGTATTGAATATCTCATGTAATTTGCTGAATACTGTACTGAAAGTAAAACACCACCACCACCACCACCATCACCACCACCAAAAACCAGAATGGTTGTAAGTGTATTAGTTTTTCACCCTCACGTTTGCGTGGCTGACTAGGAGCTGTGACTTATGCTGGGAAAAGATCAAAATTCAAAATTTGAAGTATGATTTCTACTGAATGCATATCGCCTTTGTACCATCATAGAGTCAAAAATTCTAAGTCGAACCATCATGAGTTGGGAGCCATCTGTATGTGTCTGAAGCCTCAAAGACCTCAAAATCTGACATTCATAGTCTCAAATACACAAATGCTCATTTACTTTTTTTCCTTACAAAATCCACATTTTCCTCGCTGATCTAGGAAGAGTGATAATAAGTGATCACCATTTTAAGGCTACCAGATGAGAAAAGGGAGGGTTGAGTTGACAGCTGTGTGCTTTAGTGCATCTAGCTTTATAGGTGACCACTGATTTAGAGCTCCTAAGATCACATAGAAGGGAATTCATAGAAGCTATTTAATGATAGGCTATATGAACTGAGGGTATTTTGAGATGGCTGAATCAATTCCATGTTGTGAGTTATTCATGGTTCTACCACACAACTACCACTGACGCGGGTGCCTGGGTGGCTCAGTCTGTTAAGCGTCTGCCTTCAGCTCAGGACATGATCCCAGGGTCCTGGGATTGAGCCCCGCATCGGGCTCCCTGCTCAGTGGGGAGCCTACTTCTCCCTCTCCCTCTGCCCGCCGCTCCCCCTGCTTGTGCTCTCTCTTCCTATCAAATAAATAAATAAAATCCTTAAAAACAAGCAAACAAACAAACAAAAAAACTATCACTGATGTGAAAAATGGAGCAAATGCTGCTATCCCTCCAAATAAGAATAAAGGTGACTCATTTCTACCATTGTTACTTGAAGAGTGGGTCCTTTTTGATGTCTGACTATGGGAAGTCATTTAAATGTGGGACAGCAACAAAGTCCAGTCACATAATTTTGCAGTAGCTGTGAGCTAATGGACTTACAGTTTGGGGTGGGAAGGGGCAGGCGAAGAAACCCATGAAACTACTACAGAGTAATATGAAACTATATGATAAAATTTCATCTTTAATATAATTGTGTCAAATATGTTCTCCAGAGTAAAGATTTTAGGAGGATATTTCAAGCACCTTGCTTTCCAAATTAATATCGAGTTGCACTGAATATTTGTTGAAATATGTATATACTGTTATAAACACTTTTTAATTAAAAATTTTCATTTATGTAACTCATTTTTATGTAACCCAAATATATGTTAATTAACCTCTCTGCCACCAAATGATGGGATCTAAATTTCCCTACCCACCCCACACCTACCCCTTCCTAGGACAAGGACAGCCTTCAAATAGAGCATTTGGACAACAGAGAGTCCGTCTTCCTCCTGATCTGGAGTGGGATATGCGATCATCTGCCTCTCTCCTGACACTGGGATCCTCAAGGGCACTCTCCTGCCCACCTTGTTCTCTTTGCTGTAGATTCTGCCTAGAACTACAGAATTAGCATTGCTCTTTCAAAAGTATTTTTGCCAGTGCACTAACTTCTAGCAATGGGTTTTATTTATTTATTTATTTTAAAAAATTTATTTATGAGAGAGAGAGAGAAACAGACTCTCTGCTGATTAGGGAGCCCAACATAGAGCTCCATCCCAGGACCCTGAGATCATGACCTGAGCTGAAGGCAGACGCTTAACTGACTGAGCCACCCAGGTGCCCCCTAACAGTGGGTTTTAATATGTAATGTAATTAATGGAAATTTGGGGGATAACCCAAGGAAACTGCAACATTGAGGGGTAAAGTAGACCTGGAAATTAGATGTTAAGATGACTTTCCTTTAATCTAAGGGCTGAAGATAAAAGAAGCATAAGTTATCATAGTGTTTCCCTCTGGAGAACACTTGAGTGTAGGACTTTGTTTTCTCTCTTTGTGGTTACCCTAAGAGAGAGAAGGTGAGTCTGCTCTCTTATGGTGCAAATGTGTAGCTCATTAGAAAAATCCTACCTGGTGACTATCTTCTTCCACAGGACACTCACCACTCCCATTTCTACCAGGATCATTCTCCATGGCAGTTTGATTCCAATATCAGAGTTGTGCAATCTGGCAAAGCAACCTGTGGGGTTTGGTAGGAGCTTGAGCAAAAGAGAAGGACCTGGACAAAATGTTTCACAAAAATCCTCAATTTAGAATGGATTTTAGAGCTCCTCTCCCTGCCCCATCCAGATTTGGTATTTTGATATTCTTTCCTGCTGGGGGATAGCTCTTGGACAAAACACATTCAAACATTCAGATGTATGCATTCCCAAGGAAAAACTGTATATCTCAAAGATAAAATAGTACACATCAGTTTAAGGTAAATTATTGTCTTAATTTTGGGGAGAGGAAACTTTTGGAAATTATATTGCTGTTAGGAAGATGACCCTTTATTATGCAAAGTTCGTATTACCCATATGTCATTTAAACTTCCAAATGAACTTCAGATTGATCTAGATCACCATGAAATGTCCCAAATAGGAAACTCTCCACAGTCATAAAACAATTCACATGATAGTTGAGGCACCTCTGGCTTCCCTTTGGTATATTTCTATATGTGACACCAAGATCACCTAACTTACCTGTGTCTGTGGCTACAAAGAGAACTTTGGTAAATCCATGTACACCCACGTTACAATGCCTGTAGATTGCAATGGCCCCTGCTCTTCAGGCATGACATTTTATCTTTCAGGATAAACCCCAAATATATAAGGAAACTCCCCCAAAAGAGATATGCCCCTTGCCATTGAATCAGATGTAGTTATCACACAGAAATATCTGCCAAGTCTATCTTTCCCCAAAAGGCTCTTCCTTCTAAGTGAGCTTAGTCACCTGCAAAACTGTTACAAGGAAACCTATTGTATTATCTGCTTAAGGTGACCCCCAAGAGCAGCTTTGTTGTTGCCATCGGTTGTTATATCCCGCTAACCTCTGCTTCTCCAAGTCAAAGGGAGAGGCTAGGATTAGCACAGTGGAAGGAGAATGTCCTATTTCATCAAATGGTTTGCGGTGTATCACAAAGACCTGATGGAAACAGTTTCCTCAGATTACAGCACTCTTCCAGAGTCTCATAATCTTTTGTAAATATATTTTAGTTCCTGGAATTAACCTTTCTAACCCAGTGATTCACAGGAATAGACACCATGTCATCAGCTCCATTACTGTTCTTCTCTGCCTTCTGTTCTTAGCAGCTATTTTCACTTTTCACGAAGTTGAAAAAGACAAGTGCAAACATACTTTACAGAGGAATAATGTTGGGTGCTGCGTATGTGTAGAAATATGTGCACTCCCAAGCCAGAATGATACACCAGCAGAACCTAAACACCTCAGCTCAACCAGTTGAACCTGTTAGGCACAGTTTAACCATTGCCCTGGGGATTTGTAACAGGACCTTATCTTAATAAATACTAGCTGTAAGACAAGGTAAAATTTATGGTTCAAATCTGTCTCTTAGCTTGCCTTTTCTTGTGATGTTTATTATTATTATTATTTTTTAAAGACTTTTTTTAGAGAAAGAGAGTGAGTGAGCAGGGGGAGAGACAGAGTGAGAAGGAGAGAAAGAATCTCATGTAGACTCTGAGCTCAGCACAGAGCTGGACGCAGGGATCTATCTCACAACCCTGAGATCAAGACCTGAGCTGAAATCAAGAGTCAGACGCTTAACTGACAGAGCCACTCAGGCACTTATTATTATTATTACTATTATTATTATCTTTCCAATTTCTCTCTCTATTCTGTCCCTCTAATCACAACTTCCAGGAATTGGTCAACCCTGTCTTTCCCTCTTCCCCTCATGTCTCTCACTATTATTTTCTCTGTCCTTCTCCCTAGAGTTTTCCAGATAGCTCAATTTGGGTCATTCTACTTGATCCTTGGATATTTGCATTTTTTTTTCCTCTGGAATTTCTGCACTGGTTGATTATCCTGTTTCCAGGAATATGGTCCAGAATGGCTATCATTCTATCATACCTCTATTGGAGGTCTACTTTGGTTTTTATGCTTTCAAGTTCTGGCTAAGGTATATGTTGCTAACTTGAACTCTGTGTTCATTATCTGGGCCTAGACAGGACATAGGCCCTGAATATTGAAACCTACTCTAGCACAAAAATTATCCACTGCTATATTAGATAAGAAAATTATTGCTTCTGTCTTTTCACAACTATGAGCTTTTATCAGCAGGAAGGATAAAGGAAATTATTCTTATATAGAATTGATTAAAAATTAAATGAAGCTAAAATGCACTTGAGAGACCATGAATCCACTGAGTAGCAGGAATGCTTATTTATATTTTCCTTACTCAGACACCTCAAAAACTACAAAAGTGCATGCCTGTTTGCTTAGACCTAGTTAAACCTAGTATTCAACATCATAGGAAAGGATTTCCTTGATTGTATTCATGTCCTGCATTGTGAAATTAATCCTTTAAGTGCATATAGACTAAGTCTGAAATAAAGGGATTAAAGGATTGACTACAATTGTTTTATATATAAATATAATATAAAACTATAAATAAAATGTACAACATTCAAGTATTAACAGCATAAACCAGATCTATTTGACACCCAAGAATATGGAAAAAATAAAGCTATACAGTTCATATGATGATACATAAGCATCGTCCTAAATACTTTATTGGGAATAAGAACGGAAAATACATAGCCAAAGGAGTGGAAGATTCTGCTAGTATGATGCGAGTAAATATAAAGGGAAAAGAGAGAGATTAGAAGCCAAGGCAGACAACCATACTACTGGGGCAACATCAAGGTAGGGAACGCATGCTTGAGCCCCTGAGAAGGGCAGGCTTGTGCCTCTAGTAGAGGTAAAAGATAGTAGAGGCTGTAGGTGTAAGGAACAGTAACTTGGGAAGTAGGAATCAAGAACTGAATCATAGGGTCAGAAAAGTATTATACAGGACCAGGTACAGATAAAAATACTTTGGTAAATCTCTTTACAGCAACAACAAAAATGAAATGTACAAATCTTAAGTATATAGAATATAAGGAAAAAACCAGACAAGTATTTAAAGAAGAAGGATGTTTATTTCAAAGTTGCTTATAGTAGCAAACATTAGAACAGCTAAATTGTCCAACAGTATATTACTTGGTTAAATAAATCGTGGCATGTTCACACATTGGATTGGCTTGTAACAATTAAAATAATGACAGATTTTATCTTCATTAACATGGAAATGTTCATAATATTTATATATAATGAAGGTAGGCTACAAAACAGTATTGAAAGCACAATTCATCTAATATTCTAAAATTCTATTACATACATAAACACACACAGGTGGGCCTAGAGGAATAATTTTGATAATGGATCTCTGGAATAGTGAGATTAAAGGTAATTACTTTTTTCTTTCTTATGCTCTTCAGTGTATGTTTTGTAGGCTATTACTTATAATGACAATGTATTGATTTTACCATCAGAAAAAAATTGAAAGGGGGCACCTGGGTGGCTCAGTTGGTTAAGCGACTGCCTTTGGCTCGGGTCATGATCCCGGAGTCCTGGGATCGAGTCCCGCGTCGGGCTCCCAGCTCAGCGGGGAGCCTGCTTCTCCCTCTGACCCTCTCCCCTCTCATGCTGTTTCTCTCTCTCTCTCTCTCAAATAAAATCTTAAAAAAAAAAGAAAGAAAAACATTGAAAGGATAAAGAAAAGGAAGAATGTGTCAATGTAAAGCCATAGGTTAAAATAGAACCTCAGTATTTAAACATTGTCAGAGCATTTGACATTTTCAAAAGATGTATTATGATGAGCAAATAATCTGTTCATTTGTTATTGTTTTTCCCTCCCTTGGGAGCACCAGGGCTATTGAAAAATGATTCAGAAGGATGTAGGCCTGAATTGTTCACTAAACAAGGGCATTTCACAAAGCACCATAAAATGGAAGTGATTACAAGTTTCATAGAATTTGTGCTGAGAAGGACCTTTGAGGTTTAGTCCAGCTTCCTCATTTTACACATGAGCATGCTGAGACCCAAAAAGGGTACTTGATTTACTAAAACTAATACAAGTAATAGAAACACAGATCAGACCCACACTCAGGATTTATTTATTTATTTTATGTCCAATTTGGATTATTTCACCATGTTACAACTATTAAAGGTGGCAAGATGTAGAAGTGAAAGAAGAGAAGAACCAAACTAATTTCTTAACTTGTCATTTCTACTTTAAAATGTTGAGGGAGTAGAGAGAGAAAGAGAGATGCCTTACTAACAGTGGCAACTTTGTGTAAATTTTGTGATTAAAAAAAAAAAATTATCCCAGTTAACAGAAGCACAAGGAAAAAAAAACACATCTGATTTTATAATCAACTGAGAAATTAATGTATGAAATATATTTATACACACAATTGTGAGTTAATCAAATGGGTATAGAGAGTTAAGGTAGAAATAAATGCCCGTGTTACCCATAGTCTGGGTTTCACTGTATGGTTGTAAAAGAAGAGGAGGACCAAGGCCCTGACTCTTGGGAATGTAATGACCAGTAATGGACCTGAGAGAACCTTGGCTCTTTTAAAGTTACACTAGAGACTTAGTGTCAACCCCAAGCTTCTGGAGTAATGTGGCTGAATCCGTGCCTTTCCTCCCCCAGTGTGCCCCTTATTACAGACCCACCCACTTCTGCAAGCCCAAAGAGGACATGTGATGGGAAATGACTTGTATCTAGACTTTGCTATTTTTGGATGTGATATAAAGATGTGAGATCGATATTAAGTTAATGGTTCCAAAGTGAATAGTTCTCTTTAATCAAAGGTCAGTGCCTAGCTTGGTTTTTTCCTCGTAGATGGAGAATTAAACTTCACACAAGCCTCATCCCCAAAACTATCCCCACACCTTTGGCCCCAACACACACACCCATGCACACATTTCCTTACATATAATTAATTTGTTTCAAATGCCCATTTTTCTAAACTCCTTGCTTAAAGCCGTGACGTATTAAATTATTTTATTTTTATCAGCTTCCAAAATTATGTTTATAGGATCACTGCACGAGTGCAATCTCAGCTTCTGTAATGTAGATACTTTCTAGCTCTTCCAGCAAAGAATCCAAAGAAGCAGTAAATCAAACTAGAGGAAAAACAATCAGGATAGAATGTCTTGTTTTAAGTTTTGAGATAGAACAGAAATGAGGTCGGCCATGGTTTGTCTGTCTTTTAATTGTCATCACATTGATCAAATTAAACTCATTCTGTTTTATGGAGTGGTTGTTAGGTATAATTCCCCACAGGAATTCTAGTGTGATTTCCTCATTGCTGAGAACTCAGCTTGTTCCAGGAGCAGTAGAGACAGCCGTTGTGTAACTCCCCCCATGCCACCATGCCTCTTTCTAACATCCTGAGTTCTCAGCAGAGACGGCTGGTACTTTAGGCTGTCAGCTGTGCTCCAGAAAGAAGGGCAACTTTCTCTGGAGCTGGGTGTCCACTTAGAGTCAAACACCAGCCTGATACCTGCACAAGTCACTTTGGACTTTTTAGATATCACTTCAAGAAAACCCTAAGTCTGCTGCTGAAAGTACTCTGTGGATATAATGAAAGTCTTGTTTCTAATGTTCTTTGTCATTGAGAGCCAGGCAAATTTGATTAAGCAAAATAAGTCAATCAGAGAAAGAGATGTATCATATGCTCTCACTGATATGAGGAATTCTTAATCTCAGGAAACAAACTGAGAGTTGCTGGAGTGGTGGGGGGTGGGAGGGATGGGGTGGCTGGGTGATAGACTTTGGGGAGGGTATGTGCTATGGTGAGCCCTGTGAATTGTGTAAGACTGTTGAATCACAGACCTGTACCTCTGAAACAAATAATACATTATATGTTTTAAAAAAGAAGAAGATAGTAGGAAGGGGAAAATGAAGGGGGGGAAATCGGAGGAGGAGATGAATCAGGAGACACTATGGACTCTGAGAAACAAACTGAGGGTTCTAGAGGGGAGGGGGGTTGGGGGGATGGTTTAGCCTGGTTAAGCCTGGTTATGGGTATTAAAGAGGGCACGTATTGAATGGAGCACTGGGTGTTATACGCAAACAATGAATCATGGAACACGACATCAAAAACTAATGATGTAATGTATGGTGATTGACATAACAAAATAAAATAAAAAAACACAAAACTTTAGGGGAGCAGTTGAAGCAAATCCAACAGATTCTGTCTTTTTTAGCCATCATTTGGGATCCCTGACGATACCAGACTTAGATTTGTTTAAAACACATTAATCAGTATCTTTTTCTCAATTGATTTATGTAGAATTTAAATTAGAGTCCCACAT
Organism: Mirounga angustirostris; assembly: GCF_029215605.1. Lineage (NCBI taxonomy): Eukaryota > Metazoa > Chordata > Mammalia > Carnivora > Phocidae > Mirounga > Mirounga angustirostris. Next base: position 116,230,790 of record NW_026991709.1, on the reverse strand, counting down.
GAATTTACAACCTATAGTATTCAGTTTAAGAGAAATACATAACAATTAAGGGTTTATGTCTCTGAAGAAAGTCAAAATGTGCTGAATGTCGCCTGATTATTATGTTGCTATTGTCATCACATTTTATGTAATCTCTGAAAATGGGTTAAACCAAGACTATATTTTATAGGTTATTTTTAAGGGTATAGTTAGGTTATTTTCAAGGCTGTGGTTTGAGATAAGATATGAGTTTATTAAAATGTATTATTTCCTATATTAAAGCCTAATTATGCAAATATATGTGCATATTCTCAACAGTTGTGTCATGTTGGGGAAGATACTCAAGTTACTTATATTACTTAACTCTTCCCTGTTAGAAAAATGGATGATATAGACCCTACTTCAAAGATGTAGATTTGAGATACAGGAGTAGAACACTATCTGCATACAGTAAGCTTTCAATCAATGCTAGTTGCTGTTATTGTATTTCCACATATATGCAATTTAGTTTTATTCTTTTGGGAGAAATAATATTTTAAAAAGTGAAATGTGTGTACTGTTAAACTTAGAATTGCAGTTAAATCTACACATTTGAAGTTAAAGAAAAATAGTATTTCATTTTTAAGATGTGAAGAAAGGGCATACTTAGAAATTCGTTGGTGTGGAAACTCATTTAGTGGAATACTCAAACACAGAGGACCATTACTGAATACTAAATTATAACTATGTGGGCAAAATGTCCATTTATGCAATTGTAAATGTATTCTTATAGTTTCGATAAATCAGCAAGATAACGATAATGACCAAAAAGATGAACTTCATGTGAACTCTGTTACATGGTTGTTTTCATGGAGAAGGTCCACAATGAAGAGTTTGTGATTCCAAATATATTTGGACTTATATACTGAATTTACAGAAAAGATCATTTGGAACAAATATGCTTCTTAAATGACAGTCTTGTGATGATAGGAGAGAAACATTTCCCATAAAGCAAAGGGGAAAAATGTGTCTAGATCATTATGTGTTACTTGACCTATATTATGAAATCCATTTTAAAATTCCCTTTCCTGAGATACTAGCATAATCTTACATAGCAAAGGTGGGCACACTGTGTGTGTGTGTGTGTGTGTGTGTGTGTAAGAGAAGAAAAAGCTGGTTTTATATTAAACTTTACTTCGAAAAACTATATATTCTTCTTGAATTAGGTTGACAAAGGACTGATAAAGGACTCTAGTTTTATGGCCTCCAATATGACAGCCTTTACACAGAGAACAGAAACTCACAAGGTAAAGGTGAAATATCAATAAATGTTATTGCTACCTCCTGTCCTCCACAGACAGGTTGGGAAGAAATAGGAGTGTCCTGAGCCACAGACAGAAGGAGTTGTTTCTTGTAAATCTAAGCAGAATCTCATACACTCCAACTGCAGAGATTAGGAGGGGCCATTTGGCCCCTAAGTGAACTGTGTAATTTCTTGTGCAAAGGAGAAAAAGTGGAAAAGAGACTCTCAAACAGAGAGGGTTATATCCCGGGACACCAGACTGATCCTGAGAGTTGAATACAAGGCCTTTGATTTTAGGATATCAGTTGGATTTAGTCCTAACTTCTATGCTACTAGCCAGGAGTCCTGGGGCTGTACTTGCCAAACCAAGTAGCTAATCGAATCTTCTAAAACATACTGCTGAGAGCCAATTACACTCTTGCATTTCAACCATAACATTGGATCCTAACTGAATCTGTTATACTGTAATCAAGTTACCACCATCATTTTTTTACTAATGTGTATGAGCTTCAGTTAATTTCCAGAGCAGCTGGTGACCAAAGACAGAAAGTTTTATTGCAAAATGACTTTTGTTCTAACAGCCCTGGGAATCAACTGTCTAGGGGGAACCCTTGATAAGATACCACCTTTTAGGACTGTTGTACAGATTGAATGAGATGATTAAAAAAACAATAAATATGATAAATTATGCAAGGATATAAAATAAATAATTAATCTTATCATTTACAGAGTTAACAGAATTTTCTCATCTATTTAGGGCTTTACATATTAAATGCATAATTTTTTAAGATATCACAACCATTTTTCCAGATCCAGCAGTTGAGCAGTGCTTTATTTCGATTTTATAAGATTAATAAACTATAAAAGGGCAGGTAATTAAAACCATTTCTACACTGATTTCTTATTAAAGTCTTATTAAAATCTTATCAAAGTTTTCTTACTTTTTCTTTTTAAAAAAATTTACCTTACAGTGTGGACCTATTTAAATAAATAATCAATATGTCTATCTATCTTGGTAGGTTCTGTGGTTATGCAAATAAGGATGATGTAATCCCAAAGAAGGTCAATGAAAGAACACCAACTTTCCAATAGAATTTCAGATCACAAGGTATACAGCAAAAATTCTAAAAATTTCTGGAGAAGATAAAAAGTCAATTTATGGAAGAACTACAATTGGGATAGCTTTAGTTCTCATCAACAAGACTATAAGAAGATTTTATCAGTATATTCAAAATTTTGTGACAGTTATTTCAAAATGACTTTTAGACTAGACCATATTAACATTAAAAATATATAAGGAAAATTGATTTTTATATTTAAGAAATCAGAATCCTATATCAGATATAACACATATTATTTCTGAAATAATTATTTTTTTTAATAAACTAGCATTTCCAGAAAGTTACTATATACCAAGTTTTATATGAGGAACTTTATACATATTATAGCATTTAACCTCAAAAATTGAATTAAAAGAAGAAAAAACTCAGAAATATGTACTACTATTATCCATACTTTAAGGTTGAGCTAATAGAGACAAAAGTTCGATAGAGTGATCAGTGTCATATGGGTAGATAGTGGTGGAAACTAGATTTAAATAAATATAAGTTACTTGAGCCCAGAACATGCACTCTTAATCAGTATGTCAAACTCTTAAAAAGTTAAAAATGAATCCCAATGATACTGGAATAACCGGATATCCATATGGGTGAAAATGAACTTTGACTCCTACTTCACATCATACATAAAAATTAAGCTGGATTACAGACTAAAGCCATAAAGCTTCTAGAAGAAGATATAAAATGTACTTGTGATTTTGGATAGGCAAGATTTCTTCATGAGGGCACAATAAGTACTATGCTTGAAAGAAAAAAAATGGTAGAGAAAAAATATGAAATGATTTTTTAATTTGCATTGATTTTTATTTTTCAAATAAACAAATTTACATAATCAGTATTACTCTGAATATAGTTTTGCCATATATCTCATTGTTAGCTTTTTATAAATAGCATGTAATTGAGGTTTGACTATGTACTTCATCCGATAATTAGTAGGTAGGCTTAAAATAACAATTAGTTGTAGCTTTATTGATTGAACTTTTCTCCTTTTACATTAGAGATCCTTTTTAAATTATTTAATTTTTTTTAAATTTAACTATAGTTGACACACAACGTTACATTAGTTTCAGATGTATTTGGTTTGTTTTGTTTTTAAAGATTATTTTAGAGTGTGAGCAGGGGGAGGGGCAGAGGAAGAGGGTGAGAAAATCCTCAGGTAGACCCCACTGAGCACAGAGCCCAACTCAGGGCTCATCCCAGGACTCTGAGTTCATGACCTGAGATGAAATCAAGGGTCGATGCTTAAGTGACTGAGCCACCCAGGTGCCCCAGATGTACTGGGTTTGTTAAAGTTAAAACTTCTATTCTTCAAAAGTCACCACCAAGACAATGAAAAGGCAAGCTATAGATTGGGAGAAAATATTTGCCTATGTGTATTTGAAAAAAAAAAAAAAATTGAGAGAGATCAGGGACAGAAACAGAGGGAGAGGGAGAGAGAGAATCTTAAGTAGGCTCTACACCCAGCATGTGAGCCCAACTTGGGGCTCGATCTCATGACCCTGAGATCATGACCTGAGCTAAAATCAAGAGTCAGGCACTTAACCAACGGAGCCACCCAGGTGCCCCTAAAAAAAGAAAAAGAAAAAAAAAATTGCAAAATAGCCAAATAACATAAATCAATAAGAAAAAGACTAACAGCCCAATTAAAGAGGCAAAAAAAAAATTGACTAGAGAGTTCACAATAAAAATATGAAGGGGCGGGAAATCGGAGGAGGAGACAAACCATGAGAGACTATGGAGTCTGAGAAACAAACTGAGAGTTCTAGAGCGGAGGGGCGTGGGGGGATGGGTTAGCCTGGTGATGGGTATTAAAGAGGGCATGTACTGCATGGAGCACTGGGTGTTATACGCAAACAATGAATCATGAACACCACATCAAAAACTAATGATGTAATGTATGGTGATTAACATAACATAATAAAAAAATATGAATGGCCAATTACACCTCAGGGTTTCTAAACATCATTATTGAAAGGGGGAATGCAAATATAAAACCTCAGTGTGACAGGATTTTACACTCACTTCAATGTCTTAAAAAAACTGAAAAAACTGAGAAGTGAAAATGTTAATGAGGATATTCTAGTATTCTCAAACTAGTATTCTCAAACATTGCTGATAATAGTATTACATTACAACTCCTTTGAAATACTAGCTGGCAGCGTTTTTTTTTTTTTTTTTTTTAATGAAGTTGAACAGGTAATATACCCATCCCATAATATGGTGTCTTTTCCTGGGTATTTGCTTAAGAGAAATAAAAACATATGCCCTCAGAAAGGCTTTCATATGTCATCTTATAGCTGCTTGATTCATAACAGCCAATAGCTGAAAACATTTCAAATGTCCATCAACAGGAAAGTGGATGAAAATATTGTAGTATATCCATATAATGGAATACTATTCAGCAATGAGAATAAAATATATAAATAACAATTGATAAATTCCCAAAACTTATGTTGAGTTAAATGATACAGAGAAAATAGTACATACCTTATGATTTCATTGAAATGGAGTTCAAGAACAGATAAAACTAATCTTTGGTTACAGAAATGAGAATGGTGGTTGCCTAAGCATTGTGTGGTTGACTGAAGTGGGATATAAAGGAACTTTCTGAAATGAAAGAAATCTTCTGCACTTTAAGGTGGTGATTACACATCTGTTTGCATTATCAAAACTTATTAAATTGTACATTTAAGATCTCATTTAACTGCTTGCAAGTTTTACCTCAACTTGAATACTTTTTCACCTCCTATGAAATAAAGTTTTTCAAAGTAAGATGATTTCACCATGGAGGAGATAGGTGGAGAAAAAGTGATTAGTACTGATTAACTGTAGACATTATAAGTAAAAATCAAGTGTATATATGCATACTAAACACCTAAAAGCTTAATATTATTAGCATAGATATTATATATCTAATATGCAACTAAAACTTGGAAGTTGAAATAAAGTACTTTCAAAACTATTAAAGGCAAGAAAGTCTCAGGTGGAATGGAAAATATAAGAAAGCAAGCAGGCAAATAGTGTACAAAAGAGGGGGGGTAAGTTTAAATATATTAGTATCACAATAATATCAATGAATCATATTTTCCTATTTAAAGATGTAGACTAAAGACTTTCTGATTGATTAATGCAAATTGAAACAACCATAAAACATTGGTTTTTAGCCACTGTATGAGCAAAAATCTAAAATACTGGTAGTATTGTCTACTGAAGAAATAGGTATTCTTCTCCTGCACTCTTGGTGGAAGTGTAAATTGAAGCAATGTTTTTGGACAACAGTTGGGCAGAATATATCAAAAGAAGAACTGAATATAATAGTTTACTCAAAACTTACTCTTTTATGAACCTTACATACAAGCATGCAGACACATGTACACAAAGATTTATCTACATGGCTATTTGTTGAAAAATTTTTTACAATAGTTATAAATTGGAAATTACATAAAGTCAAAGAGAGCTAGGGAAAATTGTAATACATATAGGTTAGGTATATATATAAAACAGTAATACATATAGGCTATGTATATATATAAAGCAGTATACTAAAAAAGGAACTCTGTACTGGCATAGATAAACACATTTGGTATGATGTCATTTAAGTAAACAAATATATGCATATGTACACATGCACACATAGTTACATAAGAAAGAGATAAGCATAGGGATGCCTGGGTGGCTCAGTCAGTTGAGTGTCTGCCTTCGGCTCAGGTTATGATCTCGGGGTCCTGAAATCGAGCCCCACATTGGGCTCCCTGCTCAGCAGGGAGTCTGCCTCTCCCTCTCTCTCTGCCCCTCTCGCTTGCTCGCTCTCTCTCAAATAAATAAATAAATCTAAAAGAAAAAAGAGAGACAAGGACATACACCAAACTATTCACAGTGACTTCTTCCTTAGAGTGTTTGGAGGTTTTGAACATAAAGATTTTCATATTTTACTCCATATGTAGCTAGATTGTTTCCATTAAAGTGAGAATTTATTTATATTCTTTATATATTTTTTTGTTCTTTATGTATTGCTTAAAATAGGAGAAAAATCATGATGGGGATGGGTGTTCAACAAGTAGATTATGTCTTAGTACATTTTAGTAGAATATAGCATCAAACCTATGGGATGAGTGTGCTTACCTCAGTGTCTAATAATTCCTAGATATTCTGCTTCCATCCTTTGAAATGTTTATACGTATGTATAAAAAAGATAGGTTAGTGGCTAAAAGTGGTATGTTGGGCAGGAGAACATTTTTTTTTAATATGATAATATCATCTCAATATGTTTAAAGCTAAAATATAAGGGAAGTAAACTTTCTAGTTGAGGCACAAAGGTCCTGAAGAGGTAAGAAGGGTTAAGTAAATGGGGGAGGGAATACACAAAAGATGTTCCCAACATTTTCTGTAAATTCTCAGAATTTTGGCAGGGAACACTTTGGGTTACCTTTCCAAAACTCATTTCTCAGAATTATGCATGCCTAAATTATACTCTGGAACATAGTATTTAAAAGATATTAGCTGTTATAAGCACGCTCATTACAAATAAAAGAACCATGTATTCAAATAGGGATAAAAATGATGGCAAGATGTAGAAGTTTTCAAAGGTTGAGATTATGTTTCTATTGTGTTTCTGAGAAATTGTAATGTGTTGTTATTAAATAATGTACATATTTAAATTCTCTCAGTTATTCTTATTCATTTAAATGTGAATAATTCATTTTGTCTCTAAAATTAACATCAAATCCATAAGAAATTGAATTCCATAATTAAGTCTAAAATGAAAAGAGATTAGAGGATGGAATTATATTTTAGAATCTCTATATTTTAGAAAACTAGAAAGAATCTGAGCTAAAGCAGTGTACAAAAATGAATATTAAAAGGGGAATTTAGAACTTGATGAGGACTTGCTATAACTTAACAAATATTTCTGAGTGCCAGCTCTGTTTCAGCTCCTGGGACCAAGGGCAGATCTTTGAACTGGACTCTTGGGGCGCCTGGGTGGCTCAGTCATTTAAGTGTCTGCCTTCGGCTCAGGTCATGATCCCAGGGTCCTGGGATTGAGCCCTGCATTGGGCTCCCTGCTCAGTGGGAAGCCTGTTTCTCTCTCTCCCACTCCCCCTGCTTGTGTTCCCTCTCTCACTGTCTCAAATAAATAAATAAATAAAATCTTTAAAAAAATTCGATGAACTGGACTCTCATCCTAGTGAGGGGGAGTGTCCTTAATAAGAATAAACAAAGAAAGGTAATATGTCATGTTGTTATAACTGCTACAAAGGAATATAGAGCAGAGAAGAGAATCAGTGTGTGAAGTGGAGAGGAGGGTGGATGTGTCTTATACAGCCTAATAGAGATCTGAGAGGAATAAGTAATCAAGAGATGGGACTATCTGGGATCTCGAATGTGCCTGGAGTATTAAAATAATGTCAAAGACTGAGTAATATTATATATATATATATATGTCTATATATATAGACATATATATAGACATCTATCTATCTATCTCACATCTTCTTTATCCATTTGTCTAGTGATGGACACTTGAGTTGCTTCCATATCTTGGCTATTGTAAATAATGCTACATTAAACACAGGATTGTATACATCTTTTTGAATTCTTGTTTTCATTTCTTTGGGTAAATACCCAGTAGCAGAATTACTGGATCTTATGGAATTTCTATTCTTAATTTTTTGAGGAACCTCCATACTGTTTTCCATAGTGGCTGTATCAGTTCGCATTCCCACCAGCAGTGCATGAGGGTTCCTTTTTCTCCACATCTTCCCCAGAGAGGCAAGAGGTAGGGGAGTGGGCAAAATGGATGAAGGGGAGTGGGAGGTACAGGCTTCCAGTTATGGAATGAATAAGTCACAGGAATAAAATCATAGAGAATATAGTCAATGGTATTGTAATAGTGTTGTATGGTGACAGATGGTAGCTACACTTGTGAGCATAACATAACATATAGACTTGTGGAATCAATATGTGGTATACCTGAAACTAATGTAACATTGTGTGTCAACTATAGTTCAATTGGAAAAAAAAAAAAAGAATATCAAACAGTTCAGTGTGGCGGGAACTCAATAAAGTAGTTAGATGCCAAAACATACAGGGCCTTTTACACATTGGTAAAGAGTTTGGATTTTATTCTAGTGTGATGTGAAGACATTGGAAGTTTTATGAGCAGGGGAGAGGCATGACTCAACTTGCATTTTTAAAATATCACTTTTGCTACTGCTTAGAGAATAGATATAGGTCAAGACTGAAGACAAATAGTTTTTGCAGTTGTCCAAACGGAGATAGTAGATAGGACCAAGGTTAGGGGAAGCATAAGTCCCAGTTTGCTGGGGAGAGTCCTAGTTTGTACCTATTGTTACCACATAATTATCAGTAGCACTTCCTTTCACTTGCAAAGATAGTAAATTATATGATCACCTAACTAAGAGAGTGACAGTGAAGGTCCGTGAAGTGGTCAGTGTCTGAGTATATTTTGAAGGTAGAGCCACGAAGACTCTGATAGATCATGTGTAAGGTAGAGAGAAAAAGAAATTAAGCATGATGACAAGGTTGGAGGGTTGAGGAACGAGATTTAATGGTGGTCCTATTGAGGGAGAAGTGCTAACGAAGGAGCCCTTGGGAGAGGAAAAGTGTTTTTGTGTGTATCTTAGGTTGGAAGCCATTCCTGAAATTAGGATTTGTGTGCAAGTGATTTGCTAAGGAAATACTTCTAAGAGAGAATGATGAGAAAGTGGGAGAAGTAGGAAAGGGAAAGAGAAAGCCGAGTAAGGATGCCATGGCAAGCTACGTCCCAAACTGTGTCTGATATGATAGGAGCTCTGGAGCATAAATTGCATCTGAGAGCTTTTCCTGCCTTAAGACTATTTGGGTATGAACTGCTGGGGTTCAGGGAGAGGAACAGAAACTCCCAGGTACTTCAGTTTCCCTGTGACTTCTAGGCGACTCCAGTAGCCCAAGGGCTATCCTTTTTAAGAAGGTGCCGTGAACTGAATTTTGCTTTCCCAACCCAAAATCGTATGTTGAAACCCTAACCACTAATAGAATGGCATTCGAAGACGAGGCCTTGGGGAGATAGTGTTAGATGAGTTCCTTAGAATAGAGTCATCATAATGGGTATTAGTTGGCTTTACAAGAGGCAGAGAAAGAGACCACTCTCTCTGCTCTGTGAGGACACGAGAAAAGGCTGGCAGCTGCAAACCAGGAAGAGGGTCTTCACTAGGAGCCGAATCAGATGGCATCTTGATCTTAAACTTTCCAGCCCCTAGAAGTGAGAGAAAATAAATTTAAGTTATTTAAGCCACCCAATCTCTGGTATTTTGATATAGCAGCCTGAGTAGACTAAGACATAAAGTTACAGGTACAATCCACTAGACTCAAAGCGTGTGGAAGCTTTCGGGATAGGCACAGAAAACAGGAAAGAGGAATCTCAGGGGCACTGGATAGAGCACCAGCTACAGTGGACGGTGCTGTCCACTACAGAGCTTAAAGTCAAGAGTTCACTGGAGCATGCCCTGAGGCATATTAGATCGTCAAATCAAATAAGTAGGCAGCTGGACATTTAAGACTCAAGTTAGGAGAGAGGTCAGGAATGAAGATAGAAGTGTCTGAATCAAATAGAAGGTATTTGAAAGACTAGACTAGCTGTGGTCATGGAGGGAGTGAATACAGGTGGAGAGGAGAGGCGCAGGACTGTGCTAGCCAGTGAATAAGGCAACGAGGAAGTGTGACATACCATCCATGCCCCAGAGCAATCTTAATCTTACCTGAAAAATAAGAATAGGTCAAGACAGTATGGCTCTCAAGGAATAACATCTGTGGTAGATCTTTAGAGTGCTGTTAATGTGTTTGGTTGTTTTATCTTCTGTCATGATTCATTTTTACATCTCTGCCTTCTGCCCCTTTCTGTGGGGGAAAAGGTGATACTCGGCATCTTTTTCTTCTCCCCTAAATGCAGAAACGTCATAAAAATCACACCAATTTGGCAATAGGTAGTTTCAGACCAAAGATACAAATATATGGTGCTATGATGTCTTCAAAAATCCCTTGGGTTCTCGAATACCAAATCAGTTATGAAATTCTCATAGAAAATGGATTTGAATAATTCTAAATAAAACAAACAAAACCGAAGCAAGCAGATCCCATGGCTTTGAAGGCAGGGTAGTGTTTACTAAATAAAATAAATAGGCAGTTAAAAGCCCAATACAGTTGGGATTTTCTGTTGGAGGGATTAACTCTTAAGTAGCCTGTAATCCCCCCCACACCTTTTTTTTTAGTAAGTCTTTATTATTATAACTCTTGGCTTTGAAGGACACAGTCTCTTTGGGCCAACCTCTAAGGCTCATTTCATCTCCCTAAGGAGTCCACTGACTTTTGCTTGAATGCTAACTCTAGGAAACTTAGAACTTCCTAAAGTCACACTTCCCTTATCAGTGATAGAAAATCCTTTCCACTGATGTCTCCCTTCCTTTGTCCCACCTTCCTTAGTTGAGTCTGGATTGTGGAACTCCACTTTGTTTTTTATTTTTCCTTTTGTCTTTAATTCATCAGCACAGTCTTTCAGATAGGGATTAGAGGGTGTGGGAGAATAATGCTGGTAACATTAGCTAACTTTTTTGGCCCTTTCTAATTTATTTACTATATTAATTCTTATGACTCTACCATTCATTATACTATCAATCTACCTGCTCTATTACCATACCCAGAGGTGCCAAGAAATTCACCCAAGGTCCTTGAGTTAGAGCTTCCTAAATCCACACTTCAATCACCACACTTCACGTGATGGAGCCAGAGTTCAAACCCCAGCAATCCGGCTCTGGAGTTCAACTTTGTAACCACCATGATACACTGCCCATCTGAGGCAGGGTAGTAATGCTATATGAGAAGCTTGGCCCCCTACCTTTGTTCAACTGAGGCCTCCCAAAATAACTTTACCTCACAACAGCTAAGGCCACTTGTGGTGGTCTTTTATGTGCTCAGCTTCAAAAGGGCTCACGCCATTTCCTTTCAGGGTACAGGAAATTTATGAGGCAGCTTATAGTCTCCATGCTAGAAACTGATGAAGTTCTATTAATCTCCCCTCCACTAATTTGATTTGGTGTGTTCCTTTCATGGAAGACACCATCTCATCATAAATCTGACAGGCCTTGTGCTCACGCTGCATTGCTTTTATTATTATTGTATTACAGGGTTTCAGTAACTTGGATTTAGGATTACAGACATAACTGCCAGAAAAATTTACAGCAGGCTGCCAACCCCACATTTTTATGGCTTGGCTTGTTGCACAGTTTCTTTTAAAAATCTTAACACTTATCCCTTGACTTCAGTTTAAAAATGCAATTTGTGTTCTGTCTATAAAAATTGTTTGTATTCTGAGATAACTAAAGCAACTCTTAGTTCTTTGTATTTTTTTTATCTTCAGTGTAGAATTTGAAAATATTCTTAATAGGAACATTTCCTAGGTCAGTCAATAGCAATTAACCATTACTCTTAATTTGTTGGCATTTTATTATTGCGTCTTTAAAAATGCACTTTGAGGACATGCGATGTCACCTCGAATAAAATTCAAGTATAATCTGAATCCTTGTAATGTGACTCTCAATTAGTTTTGAAAAAAGGCAAAGCTTACTCATTATTATGCTGAGGATGACATCTAATTTTTTTAAAGGACAAAGATAATTATTAATTATATGCTTGGAATTTTATTTTTAGGCAAAAAGTATGAGATGCAAGGTAATTACCTAAATTAATTAATTTTCACATTAATGATGAGAATAAGTAGGCTCTATTCATATGCCACTCAGAATAATAAGTGGTTTACTTGTATTATCTCATTAAAATGTGTCAACAATCTTACAAGGGAATTAAACATTTTAAAGTAATGCAAAATACAGTGCATTGTCTTAGATTTCCCAGAATACAGTTTGTATGGTATCATGTACAAAAGTCCTACATAACATAGAGTCTGCTTTGAGTCTCTTGTTCCTGGATCTATCATTTCTGCTCTAGTAATATGTCAGGGACACTTGGACCAATTTGTGGAGACAGAGAGCTTTTCTGTATTTTTTCTCTGGGACAATACTTTATATCAGTAAGTGTTGGAACACCACCTCTGGGTGTGCCTGAAACATTCCAGCACAGATGGGCAAGGATGTGCCTGCAGGTTCTGTCCATTTCTGCATTAGTCAGCCTACTTCATCCTTATAAGATTATTTATTTGAGTTTTGATAAGGAAATAAAACAAAGAGTATGGAATGAAGAGGGTGGAGTTGTTTTTGTTTTTGTTTTTTTTTAACTATTCATTTCTCCATGTTTAGTAGTGTTAAGGCTTTCTTCAGATGGGCCTCTCTGTCACCTACCTGTTTTATGCTGGAGGATGGAGGAGCAATCTCTCAAGTCTCTGCTTGGACCTCTCCAGTGATTGATGTGGAGGCTTCACCAGCAGGGGGCTGTGAAACCAGTGCAGTTAATACTTGACACTTAATGCTCCCTTGAGCAGAAAATAAAAGGACTTTAATGAAAAACACTTCTGATGAGTGCTGATTTTTTTAAAGACTTGAGCTTTTTGCTCAATTTCCCAGTGATTTAAAAACAAGGAACAAAAACAATCAAAGGAATCAAGGATGGTCAGAAGGTTGGGGGCATATTAGATACCCCAGTGGAGACACTTACTAGTTAGTGAGATACAGATGTCTGGATTTAGGGGCGAAGTCAGGGCTGGCTGGCTCATTAAATATATCAATACAGATATATTTTCTTTTGACTATATCTATATTTATTTAAATATATTAGCACAAAAGCTCAAAGTATACATTCTCACGCTTATAAAAATAGTTGCATTTGGAGGATTTGAATTGGGGGCTCAGTCAACAGAGGCTGTAGCTCTTTTATAATGTTTAAATCTTTTCAGTTGAGAATGTATTAATGATGCTGTGCAATATTAAAAATTAATAAAATCTTTAAAAAAGAGGAAAATGTGCTAAGTCAGTCACATGCTTGGGTCAGGCTCTGATGAAACAGGAAGTTGTCAGATGTTAGTGGAAAAGATTATTATCTGTTCTCTTCAAAGTGGGTGGGGTGGGCTGACCATGACTATATTCTTATCTTCCCTATGACACTACCTTCTTATCACCTTATAAATATTTACTCACTTATTAAGAAATTACCGATATTCCTACTTTTGTGACCCTTTACTCAATGAAGGTAAGACTCAAGATAAAACTCATTGCACCCTCTCTACTGGTTATCTACCATCTCCCCCCTCCATCCCCACCCAGTGAGGCTGACTCTAACCTCTTCCTCTGCTGCTCACCCAGGTTCCCTGGCTAGTTAGCTTCTTGCTGGATTTGGCAACCAGGGACTACAGGTAGATTAGAAGGCAGAAAGAAAGTAAGTTGTGATATTTCTTCCCTTAACCTCTCCTGCAGCTACATTTTCCACGGTGGTCCTTTATCGCCACTATGATGGCAGATCTTCTAGAAGGAGAGATAGGGAAATGGGGACCCTTCTCCATGGCTTCTACTCTCACTGCCATTTTCTTGGATAACACTTTTTCTTCCTCTTCCCCAGACCCAGAGATCCCAGGGCTGGTAACACCTTGTACTGGTGCTAGTTTCTGGTTCTTCAGTAGCCCTTATCATTTCTTTAAGGGATGACTTCTTTTTGTTAAAGCTTTCTGTTATACATTCAGAGTAGATTGATACTTCTTGAGAGGACCTTGACAAATACAGTCCTTTTCTTTTTTTTTTTTTTTTTGCTCCCTAGATTGAGTTGCATAAACGTTATCACAACATCTATCTATACAGTCGTCTTTGAATTTTTTCTCTCATAAAGACACATGAACTCTATCTCCTGTTACCTTTGAAACATATACAGATTCTCTGGATTTCTTGCTACATCTATGGCTGCCATTCTAGGGCAAGCTGCTGTCTCCTGCTCTGATGATTACGATTCCTCCTAACACACTCTGAGTCTACTCTTGCTCCATTGCAATCTATTTTCAGCACAGCATCCAGAATCATCCGGAATCATCATGAAAACATGGCAGATCTTTTCTCTGCTCACTCAAAGTCTTTCAGTGACTTCTTATTGCACCAAGAACAAAATCAAACTTCCTTATCATGGCCTAATGGCTCTACGATACCCTCTCCCACTAACCCCCTGTTACATTCCAGCCTCAATGACCTCCTTGTGTCCAGAGCACTTTACCACTGCAGGCTTTGGCAGATTTTCCCTCCCCTGAAGCACAGTCCCCAGATACCTGCATTGCCACTGCAGGTGCTTTAGGCCTCTGCTCAAGAACTGCACTGAGATATTCACCCTCTTTCAAAAGTCTGACTCTGCTTTATCTCTTCTTTCTGGCTTTTAACAGCTTGTCTATGCTTATACTGCATTTTTTCCCCTCTCTCTACCTTATAATGTAAATTCTACAAGAGCAAAAATGTTTTGCATTTTTGTTACTGCTTTCCCAATAAGTGTGATTTTACTTCTCTCAGAATTAATAGTATATATACTAATCAGATATTTTTAAGTGACACGTATATGATGTTAGAGAACAGAGACATTGGTTATGTATCTTCTCTTTAATTTTTTAAATTTTAATAAATTATCCTATGTTTTATTTAGATGCTGTGAGTGTATACATATTTGTATGTTGTGTAGGTGGGTCTTTTTGCATAGATATTAGTTACATGTGTTTTCCACAAATTAAAGTGAACTAACATGAATAATCAACATGATTACTCTTGTCAGTAGCTTGGAAACATCAGTGGTCATGGAAAACCATACCAATTATTTTACAAATGAAGACACTGAGGTGCTGATTGGGCAGTTACCTTATGAATATTGTGTGCATTTGTGAACATGTGATATTTATTATTTAATTCAGTATATATGCTTACAGTACTAGATATTGCCAGGTGTTTAGTTAATTCTTATTCCATTTTTAAAAACTAATATAACCGTAATTTTAGATGTGATAGCAAAGTGTCCATTTAAAATTACCTACCTCTCCAGAACCTACAGGGTAGCCACATGACCCCATTCAGACAAGTGAGATGCATAAGGTACTCTTCTGGGTGAGTTTCTGGGAGATATATTATATTCTGGGGTGGGAAGGAGGAAGAAACAAACAGCTTATACAC
Organism: Mirounga angustirostris; assembly: GCF_029215605.1. Taxonomy (NCBI): domain Eukaryota; kingdom Metazoa; phylum Chordata; class Mammalia; order Carnivora; family Phocidae; genus Mirounga; species Mirounga angustirostris. The sequence goes on along the minus strand of NW_026991709.1, from coordinate 116,215,278 downwards.
ACTTCCTAACTTTTTCATTCTTGTCTGGAAAGAAGACATGGTACCTGGAGTGGAGCATTGGATATATTTTTTGCTTTTCTTCCTATCTCCTCTAGGAACTAATGTCAGTCACCTGATGTATTATTCTGAATGCATCTTTATCCTCATATAGTCATATATAGAATATTATGGAATATATATATGAAATTATATCCATTAATTTATATTTTTAATACTTAGCAATGTATCATGAAATTTCACCAAATCAGTTGGAGAAAAACCTCTAACTCATTCTTTTTAATTGCAACATAAAGATCCATGGTATAGATGGATGTCAGATAATACATTGTTATTCTGTTATTAGAGGACATTCAACTGATTTAGAGTTTTCTTTTCCCTTGATGTTTTAAACTAGAATTTTAATGAAGCTAATTATAGATTCATATATGGTTCTAAAAAATAATACAGAGTGATCTCATGTACATTTTATCCAGTGTCCTCAGTGATAATATTTTATAAAGCTAATATTGAAGTGAGGATATTGATATTGATACAATCCATTGATCTTATTCAGATTTATCTGGTTTTACTTGTACTCATTTTTAAAAAACATTTATTTTAGAGAGAAAGGGAGAGATAATGAGCATGGTGTGAAGGGAGAGGGAGAGAGAGAATCTTAAGGAGACTCCCCACTGAGCATGGAGCCCAACTGTGGGGCTCTATCCCAGGACCCTGAGATGATGACCTGAGCTATAATCAGGAATTGTACACTTAACTGACTGGGCTACCCAGGTGCCCCACTTGTATTCATTTTTGTGTTTGTGTTTCATTTTAGAAAATTTTATCACATAGATAGGTTTGTGTATTCACCAGCACCACAGTCAATATATAGAACAGTTCTCCCTTTTGTCTTTTTGTAACCACAGCCATCTAAAACTTGAAGACCACTAATCTGTCCTCTATTTCTAAAGTTCTGTCCTTTCAAAATGTTACATAAATGGAGTCATACAATACATAACTTTTTAGGATTAGTTGTTTTCCCTCAGCAAAATTCTCTGAAGTTCATCCCAGTGATTGCATGCACCTTCAGTCCATTCCTCTTCATGGTATGTATGGTGCAGTCTGTTTAGCAATTCCTCTGCTGAAGGACAGCTAGACTAATTCTAGTTTTTGGCTATTGAAGATAAAGCTAATATAAACATTCATGTTCAGGTTTTTCTGTTAGTATGAGTCTTCATTTCTCTGGGTCATATAGTAATTGTATGTTTAGCTGCCAAAATGTTTTCTGGAGTTACTGTACCATTTTACATTCCCACCAACATTGTATGAGTGTTCTGGTTTATTTATATGGTCATTGGCATTTAGTGATGTCACTGCTTTTTATTTAACTGTTCTGATAGGTATGTAATGATACCTTACTGTGGTTTTAATATGCATTTTTCTAGTGGATAAATATGTGGAACATTTTCTCATGGGTTTATTTGCCATCTTTATGTTCCATGAAATAAATGATGTCTTTTGCTCATTTTCTAATTGGATAGTTCTTTTATGTTGAGCTTTGAGAGTTCTCTATGTATTCTAGATACTAGTCCTTTGTCCCACATGTGGTCTATTAGTCAATTCATGCTGCCAAAACAAAATATCACAGACTGGGTGGCTTAAACAAGAGAAACTTATTTTCTCACCGTTATTCAAGAACAGTCCAAGATCAAGGTGCTGGTAGGGTTGATGTCTGATGAGAGCTCTTCCCTGGGGTTGCAGATTGCCACCTTCCCACCGTGTCCTCACGTGGCAGAGAGACAGTGAGCTCTCTGATGTTTCTCCTTGTAAATGGACCCAGATCCATTGGATGAGGGTTCTATCTTAATGACCTCATTTAACTTTAAGTATTTTTGAGAGGCCGCATCTCCAAATACACTACATTGGGGGTTAGAGCTTCAACATGCAACTTTGAAGGGATACAACATTCAGTGCATCACATATGGCTGGTAGGGAGCTTGTCTTTATATCCTCTTAACAGAATCTTTCACAGACCAAATATGTTTGATTTTGATGAAATCTGATTTGTCAAATTTTTATTTTATGAACCTTTTTTTTTTTTTTTTTGTAATGTCAAAGAATTCTTTGCCTACCTCTGGATCTTAACAATTTTCTATGCTTTTTTTCCCCCACAGTATTTTTATAGTTTCACATTTCATGTTTAAGTCATTACCTATTTTCAGGTAAACTTCATATAAGGTATGAGACTTAGGCTAAAGTTCATTTTCTTTGCCTGTGGATGTCCGATGCTCCAGGACCATTTGTTGAAAAGGCTATCCTGCTTCCACTGAATTGTTTTTGCAGGTTTGTTAAAAATCAGTTAAGCATATTCATGTAGGTCTATTCTTGTGTTCTCTGTTATGTTTCATTGATCTATATATCTATCCTTCCACATAATCCTGATTTTTTTTTTTAAGGTTTTATTTATTTGACAGAGAGAAAGACAGCCAGAGAGGGAACACAAGCAGGGGGAGTGGGAGAGGGAGAAGCAGGCTTCCCCATGGAGCAGGGAGCCCGATGCGGGGCTCGATCCCAGGACCCTGGGATCACAACCCGAGCCGAAGGCAGACGCTTAACGACTGAGCCACCCAGGAGCCCCCATAATCCTGATTTCTATAGATAAATAGTAAGTCTTAAAATCAGGTAAACTGATTCCTACCCTTATTCTTCCTCCCCCAATTATTTAGCTATCCTAAATAATTAAAGCTTTAATTGTTCCTTCGCCTTTTCATATAAATTTCAGAATAATTTTGCCTATATCTTCAAAGTAAATCTTGTCAGAATTTTTATAGGAATTATGTTAAAACTATAGATCAGTATAGGAGAATTGACATTTTAATTATGTTGAGCTTTTCACTACATCAACATGTCATGCTGATTTAGGTCACCTTTGATTTCTTTCAGCATTTTGTAATTTTCTGAATACAGATTCTTTGTGTATGCTATTAACTGCATGCCTAAGTATCTTATTTTCTTTGGAGCTGTTATAAATGGTATTGTGTTTAATTTTGGTTTCTTCATACTCATTGTTAGTAAGTAGAAATGCAATTAATTTTGTGTGTTTCTTGATGTTGTGCCTGAAAATATACTTGGCAACTTTTTTCTTTTTTCATGATGATATTTTCAATATAATTCTGAGAAAATATGTTTTTATTTTTCAATGACTTGTTTATAATGAAACTTTTAGAAAGAAGCTTGTTGGTATTTGAGATTGAGGAATAAATCTCACAGTAGGCATGTTGTTTGGACATGGTATTTGCAAACCCCTGTTGACTAGTAGGACATATTTACTTAATAAATTTGCCTTTTATTATCATTGCCATTTTTTAGGCCCATTGATAAATGTATGCATTAGGAAATTCACCTTTCTATAGTGCTTTTAAGTAGAAAATCCACGCTAAGTAAAACAACTCTTTCAAAGAAAAATAGCCATTGCTGTACATAGACAGTTAAGTAAATATCTGGATTTCACTTGCAGAATAGAGATATGGTAAAAATATATTTTGGTTTTTATTTTGTTTTCTAAATTATATTTCTGGAGTAATTGGATAATACTTAAATTCTTTTTACAATTTTCTGGGTAGATGTAGCCAAAACATATAAAAGGAAATTAAGTATATCCAACAAGTATGTCAACTTGGAATGAGTGGGTATTTTGTTACATTGCACATTAAAATTTTTTAAGTTGATCAAGTCAGCATCATTTTGTGCTGCTTTCAAATGTGCTCAATACCTGCACAATTATGAAAAGAATCAAGATTTAAATACAGAAAGCAATTTTATAAGAGGCAATTTACAAATGATTAGCAATCTCCCAAAGGAAGTACACAAGGGTGAGAGCAAACTAGCACATGTTAACAAATGAAAATCATCCTTTTGGTGCTTTTACTTGAGAGTTGAATTCAAAGTTGTTTTTCTGAGTCCTCCCTTTTTTTTCCCAAAGTTGAAAGATGAAATGATGAATTGGTTTGTGTCTAATGTATTTTCAATGACATTTTTTGGAAGTTAAGTTAAAAATAAGACTTTCTAGGCAGAGATTTGCAGTTAGTAGGGAGTAGTCATGGGCCAAGGGATTTGTAAGTTTTGTTTTACATTGCCTTAATGGTGTAGTTTTTTTTGTTTTGTTTTTTGTTTTTCTGTATCTGAATTGTGCATGTGTATGGCATGACTAAACAAGTATTGGAGATGACTATATCTGAGGATAGTGGGGGAGAATAGAATTAGGTCCCAAAGGAGAATATAGAGCCTCTAGACTCCTTTGACTCACTGAATTGAATTTTATTAAAGTGTTTGTAAAAATTGTAGAGGACACTTCTATCCCCCTTTCTACTCCAGGCTGACCTCCATGTATTCCATTACTAGTTTTCCTCCAAGGATATAAGAGTTCACTCCTTCTGTTGGAGGAAAGTTTGGCAATGTAGATTTCAGATATACCTGGGACCCTGACCATATAACAATACATATGCTATAATTATTATATTGTCAAAACTTTTTTCCTGTTCTTTATTTTTGGTTGAAATAAATCAGTTTGCCAGAATCTTCTCCCACTGTTCTTAAAACCCATTTATCCTTTCTTAACTGTAATTGCATTGCATTGACGCTTACATTGGTCTTTTAGTCATTCTCCTTATCTAGTAATTTTCTTGATTAACATTTAAAGATTTGTTTATTTTTAGAGAAAGAGAGTACAAGTAGGGGAAGGTGTAGGGGAAAGAATCTCAAGCAGTCTCCCTGCTGAGCACAGAGCCTGATGCCCCCATCTCAGGACCCTGAGATCATGACCTGAGCCCAAATCGAGAGTTGGACACTCAACTGACTGAGCCACCCTGGCGCCCCTTTCATTACCTTTTATATAACAAAAACAGGAATGACAAAATCAGCACGTCGTTCACGGGTCGAGGCAGAGATAAAGGAGAAGCAGGATTTTTCAAAACCATCTGTGTTTTAGTCTATGCCACCGAATATGTAGATAAATTCTATTTAGGGATTAATGTATTTTTCTAGTCCTTTTTTCTAAAATACTTCACATTTCAGTGACCATTTCTTTTCTGTTCTACTTAGACATCTCTAGTGACTGGAATTGCTGCTTAACATCAGCTTATTCTACACTATTAGGTAGACATGATTACCTGAATTACCCAATTATCTTCTGTCCACTGGTCCTAGTTCTGACCTCTAGGGAAATGGAACAAGTTTACTCTTTCTTGTCTATGGAAGAGATTTGCTGCTATGAATGCAGTGGGTAATTTCTTGCCTAGTTTGAATATCCTCATTCAAACCTCAATATGGCATAGTCATGATAATCATCCTATGGTTATGCTCAATTTTGCTAGGAGTCCCTCTTTTTATTCCATTAGCATCCATTTATTTGGTACCTGCTATGTGTCTGATACTGGGTTAGCTTCTGGGGAACATTTATTTTTATGTAACAAAAATTTGCATAGTACTTTCTGTGTTCTAGAATTTGTTCTAAGTACCTTACAAATATTAACACATTCAATCCTCTTATCAAACCTATAATTTGGGCACTATTGTTATTTCCATTCATATATGAGAAAAGGATTTTAATGCAGGGAATCAACCTCCAGAGTCCACCAAGATATGCTATTTCTCATACACTGCTTCCTCTCATGCAAAGGTCCCTGGTGAACACAGAAATCAGAGGAAGACAATGGGCAAAGGGAAAAACAAGTAGCTCCCTGCAGGCTTCAGTGATCTAAATCAAGCGTCATCTGAAGCAACTACTCTAAGCCAGGTTTGTATATAATAAATTCAGTTTTCTAGTATAAGAAAACCTCAGTAGTGAGAAAAAATTGTATATATTGCTCTGTCTAGAAGTGAGTTTTAAAAAATTTCTTGTCACTGTATTTCTTTAAAGAGTAGTTAAGATTGCATTTTATTACATGTGATAGTTCATTTTAGGATTTGAGGATTTATTAAAGTACTCAGAATTTTGTTTTCTATGTGATGTATTGCCATATCGGATATTTCCAATTCCGTTCCCATGCACTGTATTTTTAAAAATCTAGATAAAAGAGTATCCCGGTTAAAGTATCTATTGGTGTGGGCCACCTGGGATAATGAGTTTATTACATTAGTTTTATCTTACAACTGTATAATATAAGGGTTTCACTACCAAATGTTACTTACATGAAATGCTATTCACATAAACGTAGTGTATCTTGAATGTCCGTTACTATGGATAGAATTCCTTCTGCAAACACATGCACGTTGTTTTAAAAATCAAGGGAAAATAATCTTGGCAAAATACATTTTTGGTCTATTTTATACATTTGGAAACATTCTGAATTGTAAAGAACTGTCAGCATTGCACAGATGGGAGTCACCAGATATTGCAAGGGCTTTATAGGTTTGAGAAATTTAAAGCAGTTCACTGAAATTTACATAAAATTTCTACACGAAAATTTCCTTATGTAACAGTTTGGCTTTGCATGGATCAATTTAATATATAAAATATACATACCACTTCACAGAATTAAAGTTTAATGGAAATCATAGAATGGAGAAATACATGATAGTACTTTGCAAATTATATAGTGTTAATGAGCATGAGACAACATTCCTAAGTTAAAAGTTTTCAACTTCAAAATTAAAGGCAATCTAGAGAAGATAGATTACTGTTGGAAATATGCAACTTGTAAAATCTCAGCCTATAAAATTTGATCTCAGATTCATGTGTGTGTATGTAATATGACTATAAAATATTTCACTAGTTCTCCTATATGATCCTAAACTTAGTGTTAATAATAGATACATTCGTTGAATGTTTACCATGTGATGATCCCTGTGGTAAACTCTTGCTGTGATAATCTTAATACTCCTTAGGTAACCTCTGAAAGTGAGTATTCTTATCATCTCCCCATTACAGATGAAGAAACTAAAGCCTCAAGGGAATAAGATATTTATCCAAAATCTTAACATTACTTAGTTGACAAACTGAAATTGAACTCAGCTATCTGACTTCAGAACCTAACCCCCAACCACTTTTGCCTCTTTCCTATTGAAATGAGTGTTCTACTGCTATACAAGAAGCCAGACACCATTCTTTCTGCTCAGACATTGCTAGAACTCCTATCAGGGAATTATATTGAGGGCCAGCTTATGATCTATGTCTTTTTAATACAATCCATAAAACTGTCTCAGTTTTTTTTTACAAGGGAAGCTGGTCAGGGAGCAGAAGTAGAATAGGGAAATTAAAGTACCTGGTTCCTAAGCATGGATGTGAGTACAGCCAGTCCTGGCCTCAGCTTAATCTTGCAAGTTAGCCCTGGAATATGAAATACATGTTCAAGCATATTCCAAGGTGCAGGAAGAAAGTAGGATTTTCATACTCCTTTATTTACCTGTAAGGGGCTACTCTGGGAGACTTAAACTCCCACAGTCACAGGCAGGTGTCAAACTCAGAAGCAAATTACATGAAACAGGAGAGGATGGGTTCAAAGAAATGCTAAGAAAATTCAAGGGGCAGATCTTAGTTCATTGGTTCATGATCTTCTGACCCATTTGTCTTTCTTCCTCACATTATTTATCAAATTCAGCTCTGAAAGTTTTTTTTTCTTACAAAAGACAAGAACAACTTAAAGATTTAAAATAATGGAAATATGGCAGCATCAGTAATGACTGAAAGAAAATACTTGTTTAGATGTAGACATCAAAGTACTGTCATATTTCATTTGATAAGTTTCTTATTAATGGACCCAGCCCTTCACCTATTAGTGAACAAAAATACATCACATTGAAAGTAACACTCCGAACTCTTCTTCATGTAATAAGATGGGAGGGGGAGTATTCCACTTTACAAATATTCTACAAATATTTACAAAGCATTGCCGGCAGTGTTGACATTAAAGCCATCTGATTATTCTCTGCTTCCCAATTAATGGTTTTAGACAAGGTTCTCTGTTTGCTTGAGGTCCCAAGGAAGTGGGAGGTGGTTATTCTATATCATTATAACCCTAGTTTCTATTTCATTCTTTGCTGTTGATTCTTGCTGCTCACAGACCATAATCTACTTACTTTAGCCATTGCTAAAGCTGTTAACCTACTGTGCTGGCCAATAATAAAATATAGCCAATTCTACAGATGGGCTTGTTAGGCTGGAAATCCTACAGTAGAGAAGTTGGTTTGCCCAAGCCTGATCTTTTCCCATAGTTCTTTCCTTTTCAGGACATACAGTTTCTCTTAGGGCAGGCGATATGACTCCTTAGCCCAGGAAAATCAAAGGGTGTCTTTGGATAATTGTTTCTTTGCCTCTGAACGTTAAATGGCAGTTAAGAAATACCCTTTTTGTCCTATTATAACAAGTTTATAGCTCTGACCATCTATATCTTAAAATCAAATATTTGGCAACTTTTTAGATTATTACTAATTGTAAGTACTCTGTGTGTGTGTGTTTATGCATGTGCTGTGTATACAGATAACATGCACTGAGTAATAATAATTGCAACATTTCAATACAGGAACATTGGTTCTCTTATCTTGAGTTTACAGATGAAGGAATTTAGGAACTGATAAAATTAGTGACTTTTCCATGTATTAACTTCCCAGGGTTGTCAAAACAAAGTACCACAAGCTAAGTGGCTTAAACAACAGAAATATGTTCTCTCACAGTTCTGGAGGCTAAAAGTCCAAAACTAAGGTGTTGGCAGAGTTGGTTCCTTCTAAGGCTCTGAGGGAAAATCTATTCCATTATGTTCTTCCAGCGTCTGGTGACAGCTAGCAATTGTTGGCCTTTTTGGCTTGCAGATACTTCATTCCAGTGTCTACCTCCATTTTCACATGGTCATCCTCCCCATGGCTCCTTGTCTTCACATGGCCATCCTCTTATAAGGACATCAGTAGCGGCAGACTATTCTTGAGTATGACCTCATCTTAATTAATTGTATCTATAATGATCCTGTTTCCAAATAAAGTCACATTCTGAGGTACTGGGCAATAGGATTTCAACTTTTTTTTGGGGGGGCACAAGTCAACCCATAACATCCCTTTACTTGGCAAAAAAAGAAATTCCAAACTAATTTTGTGTGACTCTAACTTCCATGGTTTTTGTTTGTTTGTTTGTTTGTTTTTGTTTTTTGCTCTTGGAGTTTAAGGATAGGAACTCTGGTACGTAGGTTAAAAACTAAAAAGTGAAAGGAAAATAGAAATATATTTTCCCTCTACCTTTTATTGTATAATAAAGGCATAAGAATAGTACTTTTGGATTTCTTCATTCTCTCATAGTGACAGAGTGCTTTGCTGAGCAAAATTAGGGGATCAGTGACTAAAGTTTTAAATGGGTAGTATGAAACTTATTTGTGAATTTGAGGACAAAGCAGCCCAGAGTAGAAGAAATGGGTGGCATATAATTTGAGCAGAATGTTTATTAACATACAATACTCCATAAACACTGTTTCACTGATTTGGTCTGCATGAGGCTTGACTGTGTATGAAGGAGAGAGTAAATCATAAGAAAATGGCTTGAAGGTAAGAAATGTGAGAGTAGAGATATAAATTAAAAAAAAAAGTAGCAACTGGAAAAAAAAGTTTCAGAGAAATACAGTGGTCATAACTGTAAACACATTTATTTATCAAAAAGAAAAAAGGATGTTAGTATGTTTGCTCAGAAACATGCAATAGGGTGAAATGATGTAATTTGGAGAGTAGAGACTTTGCCTTATAGAGAAACTGGATTGATGATTGAACTGCCAGGTAGAAAGGTAGAAAGATAGTCTATCTAATGGCACAGACGACATAAGCCTTCACGATCAGGCAAACATTTTTTGAATAAATTAATGAAGGAATAACTCCATTATGCATTTTCCTTCTAAATTACCAAAACCCACCTATTATTTTTACTAATAAGGACATAAATAATTCAATGTTCTTCTCAATAAATCCTTTGTATATTTTTAAGAGTGACTTTATGAAGTCTTGAGCAAAGTCAAAGAACCCCTTCAAAGTAATAGGTAGTCTATAGGGACTTATTTCCAAACCTCAAAAAGTTTAAATTCTTATTTTAGTTATTAGGAATAGATAATTTAAGAGATGCATTTGGTAAAACTATAACAAAGACAACATTTTGATTAGTTGGCCTTGAATAATAAAATTATTACAAGACATTAATTATTACCTCAACTTTCTACTCCAGCTGAACTATTTTGGTTATAGACTGAGAAGTTAGACCTTTTGTGAGAGAAATGGGAAGCCACATATTCTCTTCTAAATATTATGATAATGCTTCATTTTGTTATGTGGTTCATATGTACTTGAAATCACATACTCAATCTTAATTAACAATAAAAGATATATTGATAAGTATAACACTATTATACATTTAAATATTTTTTTTGGATCTCAAAGTAGAATCATGGCTCCATGTCCTCTTAAAATAAATTTGGTTATATGGATGCCCAAAGTAAAGAAATTACATAATTTGCCTGATGAAAAAACTGGAAATGTCCAGGTTTTCTAGACTCCTCAAAATGTGATTATAAATTTGAGTTATAAGATTTTTAGAACTCAAAGGATCTTATTTGATAGGCCATAACACAAAAGCATGGGATCACACATCACCAATATCTGACTTAATGTTTAGACACCAATTCAATTAAACTTAAGATTTTACTTAAGGGCAGATTTTTCAGACTCATGTTAGATCTAAAATCATAGGGTGATAGTCAGGGTCATTTAGCTATTTACCTGCCTTGGCACTGGGCCACGTATTTAATCACAATATTTAACTGGGGGGAGCCTAGATGGCTCAGTCAGTTAGGTGTCTCCCTTTGGCTCAGGTCATGATCCCAGGGTCCTGGGATCGAGTCCTACATCGGACTCTCTGCTCAGTGGGGAGTCTGTTTCTCCCTATGCCTCTCCCCCTGGTCATGCTCTCACTCACTCTCTTTCAAATAAATAAATATTTACAAAAAACAAAGCAAACAAACAAAACCAATATTTAATTGGAGAAGGAATCCAAACTTTAAAGTTTCTGTGAAGGAGAAATTCAGACAAATTTAGCATATGACATGAAAAGAAGCCTGTCTAGGTTGAAAAAAGAAAGCTTTTCTTTATAGAAGAATGCTAGCTAATATATTTAAAGATAAGCTAGAAATAAAAAAATAACTATTTTCCAACCCACAATGTAATATAATCAGGCATGAATCATCAGTAGATGATAAAATCATTGGATGAAAGTTTATTGCAGAACAGGATATTCATATAATGCCAGATATAACCCCACAGATTGCTTAGCTAAGTATATTTACTAATTACAATAGGGAAAATAGAATGGAGAAAATTGGCAGTCATCACTGTAACCACTTAACCATAGTTCTAAACGTACCATCACTAATACTGGGGCAACTTGATGTTATATGCCTTTTGATATGGTACAATATAAAATACAGAGAATCAGCCTTGAAATATTATTTCCCATAATGAGTAACCTGAAACTAATAAAGCTTTCAGAACTTACTCCTTATTTACAGGATTCTGGAAATAAGAAGCAAAACTTAATGCCACAAAAATTAGATAAATCTAAAATGATGAAATTCTGTAAAACAAGTAGCCTGGCCTATTAAAAAAAAAAAAAGGAAAAGAAAAGAGAGAGCGAGAAAGAGAGAATCATGATAATTGAATACAATGTATACATCTGGATTGCATAGAAAAATAAACAGGTATACGAGACATTGGGGCATTTTTAGAAATCTGAATATAGACAGTCTGTTTGGGAACATTATAGGATTATTGTAATTTTCTTAGGTATGTTTTTAGGATTAAATTTATATAATGAGAATGTCCTTATTTTTAGTAGACATATGCAGAAAAAGAGTCATTGTGCCTGCAACTTGTTTCAAATGATTCAGAGAAAATAAAGGAAATATGTGTAGAAAGAAGCAAAGCAAATATGGCAAAATATAAACAACTGGTGAATTCAGGTAAAGAGAAATAGTTACATATCAAACCATTTTTCCTGTAGGTTTGATCACTAAAGAGAAAATATTGGCACAAAAAACCTTTTCTTTTATATCACCTAAATTAATTCTGGATTTCAAATCCTTGATTCCTTTTAGGTAAAATACTTGAATGATCTGTGATTCTTCATGGACTAAAAAGTTCGTCAAGTAATGGCTACAGTTTTTCACTGTAATAAACTTGGCTATGAACTATGTGGTATTTAGGCTAGAAAGTAAATATTTTCATTAGGTGAAGTTTTTTGTTTGCCTGATTTTTTACAAAGTGAAATGATATTTATTATAACAAGGAGTTAATCTATTGCTTTACATTGTATTTGTTTCTGCTATTTGTACTCAGGAAGTTCCTGCATTGTTAAATACTGGGGTTCTGAATATTATTCTTTAACTGAACTACACGTGACAGGAAAACTGTGCATGACTGTCACATCGTTAGCCAGAGTAGCTACCAGAGGTATGGGGGAACTGTGTTCTCTCTAGGCCTTTTAGCTTTCCTGCTCTCTCTTCTAACAAAAGCCTGATAGTCTCATTATAAAATCATTGCAAGTTATTTTTTTTATTTTTAAGTACACTTGACTTTGATACATGAAACTTGCTTTCTTTTCATGAGCCTACAGTGCTCAAAAAATTGCCTTTCTCTCCTTGGTGAAGTGATAGAGAAGTCAGGAGGTAGATCAAGCTCCATTTCTCATCAGCATTGGCAATGGGCTCTTCTGGGAGTGAAGAGAGGAGATTTTCTTCTTCCTTATTCCAGGATTTTCAGGGTTTCTGTGCTTATACTTAGCCAAGGAAGGAGGTAAAAGCACTATTGGCTTTGGTGCCCTTGCCCTCTACAGACATTAAAATACATTCATCTTATGCCACTGTTAGTGGCACAATATCCAAGACTGTAGCTGAACGTAGCTCAATCTTTTTCATTATGTTCCTCCTACAACCAGTCTCTCACCAAAGCCACAGCAGATACCAAAAATGAAGAATCCGAGTGACTATAGTCATTTTAAAATTACAAAGATGTGATACAGAATGGGATCAGCAACCAGCACAAGGCATGAAAAGGGGCTTCATTGCAAAGTGTTTGGTGAAAGCCTTCTCTGTGTAAATCACTCTGCCTCTCATTATCTGTAATAAAACAACGAATAAAATTTGGTTCTTGACTCTTGTTGGGAGATTTTTGATGACTGCTTCAATTTCCTTAGGGTTATAGGTCTGTTCAGGTTTTCTATTTCTTCCTGGTTCAGTTTTGGTAGTTGATACATCTCTAGGAATGCATCCATCTCTTCCAGATTATCTAATTTGCTGGCATAGAGTTACTCATAATATGTTCTTATAATTGTTTGTATTTCTTTGGTGTTGGTTGTGATCTCTCCTCTTTCATTCATGATTTTGTTGATTTGGGTCATTTCTCTTTTCTTTTTGATAAGTCTGGCCAGGGTTTTATCAATCTTGTTAATTCTTTCAAAGAACCAGCTCCTAGTTTCGTTGATCTGTTCTACTGTTCTTTTGGTTTCTATTTCATTGATTTCTGCTCTGATCTTTATTACTTCTCTTCTCCTGCTGGGTTTAGGCTTTATTTGCTGTTCTTTCTCCAGCTCCTTTTGGTATAGGGTTAGGTTGTGCCAGATGGCTTCCCAAGGGAATTCTACCAAACATTTAAAGAAGAATTAATACCTATTCTTCTGAAACGGTTCCAAAAAATAGAAATGAAGGAAAACTTCCAAACTCGTTTTATGAGGCCACCATTACCTTGATCCCCAAACCAGACAAAGACCCCATCAAAAAGGAGAATTACAGACCAATATCCTTGATGAACATGGATGCAAAAATTCTCATCAAAATACTAGCCAATAGGATCCAACAGTACATTAAAAGGATTATTCACCACGACCACGTGGGATTTATCCCTGGGCTGCAAGGTTGGTTCAACATCTGCAAATCAATCAATGTGATACAATACATTAATAAAAGAAAGGACAAGAACCATATGATCCTCTCAATAGATGCAGAAAAAGCATTTGACAAAGTACAGCATCCTTTCTCGATCAAAACTCTTCACAGTGTAGGGATAGAGGGTACATACCTCAATATCATAAAAGCCATCTATGAAAAACCCACAGCAAATATCATTCTCAATGGGGAAAAACTGAGAGCTTTTTCCCTGAGGTCATGAACACAGCAGGGATGTCCACTATCACCACTGCTATTCAACATAGTATTAGAAGTCCTAGCCACAGCAATCAGACAACAAAAAGAAATAAAAGGGCTCCGAATTGGCAAAGAAGAAGTCAAACTCTCACTCTTTGCAGATGATATGATACTTTATGTGGAAAACCCAAAAGACTCCACCCTAAAACTGCTAGAACTCATACAGGAATTCAGTAAAGTGGCAGGATATAAAATCAATGCACAGAAATCAGTGGCATTCCTATACACTAACAACAAGACAGAAGAAAGAGAAATTAAGGAGTCGATCCCATTTACAATTGCGCCCAAAACCATAAGGTACCTAGAACTAAATCTAACCAAAGAGACAAAGGATCTGTACTCAGAAAACTATAAAATACTCATGAAAGAAATTGAGGAAGACACAAAGAAATGGAAAAACGTTCCATGCTCATGGATTGGAAGAACAAATATTGTGAAGATGTCAATGCTACCTAGAGCAATCTACACATTCAATGCAATCCCCATCAAAATACCATCCACTTTTTTCAAAGAAATGGAACAAATGATCCTAAAATGTGTATGGAACCTGAAAAGACCCCGAATAACCAGAGGAATGTTGAAAAAGCAAAGCAAAGCTGGTGACATCACAGTTCCAGACTTCAAACTGTATTACAAAGCTGTCATCATCAAGACCGTATGGTACTGGCACAAAAACAGACACATAGATCAATGGAACAGAATAGAGAGCCCAGAAATGAACTCTCAACTCTATGGTCAACTTATTTTTGACAAAGCAGGAAAGAATGTCCAATGGGAAAAAAGACAGTCTCTTCAACAAATGGTGTTGGGAAAATTGGACAGCCACATGCAGAAGAATGAAACTGGACCATTTCCTCACACCACACACAAAAATAGACTCAAAATGGATGAAAGACCTAAATGTGAGACAGGAGTCCATCAAAATCCTTGAGGAGAACACAGGCAGCAACCTCTTCGACCTCAGCTGCAGCAGCTTCTTCCTAGAAACATCGCCAAAGGCAAGGGAAGCAAGGGCAAAAATGAACTATTGGGACTTCATCAAGATAAAATCTTTTGCACAGCAAAGGAAACAGTCAACAAAACCAAAAGACAACCAACAGAATGGGAGAAGATATTTGCAAATGACATATCAGATAAAGGGCTAGTATCCTAAATCTATAAAGAACTTATCGAACTCAACACCCAAAGAACAAATGATCCAATCAAGAAATGGGCAGAAGACATGAACAGACATTTCTGCAAAGAAGACATCCAAATGGCCAACAGACACATGAAAAAGTGCTCAACATTGCTCGGCATCAGGGAAATCCAAATCAAAACCTCTATGAGATACCATCAGTCAGAATAGTTAAAATTAACAAGTCAGGAAATGACTGATATTGGCGGGGATGCAGAGAAAGGGGAACCCTCCTCCACTGTTGGTGAGAATGCAAGCTGGTGCAGCCACTCTGGAAAACAGTATGGAACTTCCTCAAAAAGTTGAAAATAGAGCTACGATACGATCCAGCAATTGCACTACTGGGTATTTACCTCAAAGATACAAACGTAGGGATTTGAAGGGTACATGCTCTCAGATATTTATAGCAGCAATGTCCACAATAGCCAAACTGAGGAAAGAGTCAAGATGTCCATCGACAGATGAATGGATAAAGAAGATGTGGTATATATATACAATGGAATATTATGCAGCCATCAAAAGGAATGAAATCTTGCCATTTGCAACGACATGGATGGAACTGGAGGGTATTATGCTGAGCGAAATAAGTCAATCAGAGAAAGACATGTATCATATGACCTCACTGATATGAGGAATTCTTAATCTCAGGAAACAAACTGAGGGTTGCTAGAGTGGTGGGGGTGGGAAGGATGGGGTGGCTGGGTGATAGACATTGGGGAGGGTATGTGCTATGGTGAGTGCTGTGAATTGTGTAAGACTGTTGAATCACAGACCTGTACCTCTGAAACAAATAATACATTATATGTTAAAAAAAAAAAAAAAAAGAAAAGAAGAAGAAGATAGCAGGAGGGGAAGAATGAAGGGGGGAAATTGGAGGGGCAGAGGAACCATGAGAGACTGTGGACTCTGAGAAACAAACCGAGGGTTTTAGAGGAGAGGGTGGTGGGGGTATGGGTTAGCCTGGTGATGGGTACTAAAGAGGGCACGTTCTGCATGGAGCACTCGGTATTACATGCAAACAATGAATTATGGAACACTACATCAAAAACTCATGATGTATGGTGATTAACATAACATAATAATGAAAAACATTTGGTTCTTGAGCTCTAAATCTTTATTATTAAATAGGGGAGACAGAACTTGAACACAAATGGCTAAAAACAAGGCAGTATCTGAGAAGGGTTATATGAGCACGGTAGAGATTTAGAAAGTGAAATCAAATCCATCTTTAGGCTTCAAGAGACAAAGAGATGGCTTTTTCATTCAGGTCTTGAATGGATACATGACAGTAGGATGATGGCATCCAGAACAAAGATAAATATGTACAGAGAGAAGTAATCAGGTCATCCCGTTGCCGATTATCAAGCACATTTCCAGCAATAATATGCTATAGACAAAATATGGAAGGTCTTAAGGATCTGGATAAGAAATTTAAATCTTATTCTTCACACAATGGATTCTCAAAGTGTGATTGAGAATCCCATGCATCAGATTTCATGGCCTACTTATCAAAAATATGGAATTCCTGTGAATCTCATAAAAGCTACCAAATCTTGGTTTCAGGGTATAGGATTTGCAAATGAGCATGTACCCCTTAACATCTGGAGCAGGCCTTCTGAAACTGCACAGATTCCAGGACAAATTTGGAGACTTGAGGACAGAGGGACTATATCACAGCGTCAAATTTTTTCTGAGTTGAAATTCGTGCCATTTACCAGCTGTGTGACTTTATACAAATTGTTCCAAGTTTTCCTTTCTTTGGTATAAAGAACACACACATAGTTAATTACTCATAGAACTGTAAAGATTGCAAAAACTAGTGCTTATAAAATATTTGAACACGTTGAAAGGATTACTGAAAAATATACAAATCAATCAGGTTGTAGATTATAACACTATCTTTCTATACCCTTTGTTATTTTACATGTTGTTCTTAACAATAGCCCATGTTTTTTGTTTTTGGTTTTGTTGTTTGATTTTTATTATTTTGATACTAAACAAAAAATGTATTAAATGTTCCAAAGGGGGGCACCTGGGTGGCTCAGATGGTTAAGTGTCTGCCTTCGGCTCGGGTCATGGTCCCAGGGTCCTGGGATCGAGCCCCGCATTGGGCTCCCTGCTCAGCAGGGAGTCTGCTTCTCCCTCTCCCTCTACTGCTCCCCCTGCTTGTACTCTCTTACTTTTTCTGTCGAATAAATAAAATCTATAAAAAAAAATAAAAATAAAAAAATAAAAATAAATAAATGTTCCAAAGGGTTAGAAAAATGCATCACAGTACCTATGAGAAGTAAAAAATAAATTTATTTAATTAGATATCACAACAATGAAAAGTAACATTTTGGACTTAAATGATTTGACAGCTAATATATATTATTAGTACATAGTATAAAAAATGTCAAGCTAATAAAGGACATTATTTGTTTCCAAATTGCCTAGAAAGGGCCATTGTAATTTGGCCAAAATTTTAATCAGGTATCACTCTACCAGGTAATCATTTCTGTGTGTGAGTTAATGATGGTTGAGAATAATGATGTTTTAAAAATTCCATTGTTCCACTGTTTTTCCTCAAAATATATATACCATTGTGGAAAAGTAGTAATATTTGATTCACCAGATTATTTACTAATCATATGTTTGTTCTCATCTGTCATACTTTTAAAAATGAATTAATATAAAATATCTTATCATTAGAAATAAGATATACTATAAGTCATCCTATTTTTATGCCCACCAATTAATGTCAAAAGCTATCATGGAACGAAGTTTTAGGCAGGTAGATAGGGAATTTCCTACCTTTGAGGATAAGGGTGATGGTGGGAAACAAGAGAAAGACCCATACAGTGTTAGTCAGCTTCACAGTGTTGCAAACCTGCCAATATTCTCATGGGGTATGGGGATTTTTTTCATTCTTTTCTATGATTTCTAAAATCATACACTTTTTGGCTACTATTAAAATTTGAATATTTTATTTTATGTATTTTATTTTTTATTTATTTTTAAGTAGGCTCCACATCCAGCATGGAGCCCACCGCAGGGCTTGAACTCAAAACCCTGAGATCAAGACCTGAGCTGAGACCAAGAATCAGATACTTAACCAACTAAGCCATCCAGCTGCCCCCAAATTTAAATTATTTTAAATTGCTGACTTAAAAAGAAAAAAAAAAACCTTACATGCTCAGAAAAGTGTTCTTCTTCAGGTAGTTTAACAACACTGTGCACTATTTTTCCTCTCTCTCATGTCGCCTACTGCAGCTTCAATATCATGCCTTGTTTATATAATATTCTGTCTTCCTCTCTGGAACTTGACCATGCCTTCCCCTTTTGCTCTGCCACCTCTTTTCTTTCATCCCTTTAGCAAACCTCATAATCCAGTCTTCATTTCAACTTTATAACTTTGCAAGATCACCTAGTCAAAAATGATCTTTCTGAAAGCTCATGCCATTGCAAATCATCTTATGTCCTTTAAAACAAACAACTGTGTATAGTGGAGTTGATGACATATATGTCTACTCAGTTTTTCTAGAACATAAGCTTCCTGAAGACAAAGACAATGAAACCTACTGCCCACTTTTTTCCAGACTTTGCTCAATAGCTATTCAATAAATATTCCATAAATTCATGGGTTAGTAAATGAATAAGATAACAAGAATGAGAGCTGGATGGTATCAGTGTATTGATGGCTCTAACTTCAGGTCTCAGCTCCTCAACTTGAGAAGTGACCTATAAGTATTTTTTGAATTAGGGAATTCTGGATGCCAAGAATACTAAAGTAGAGAAGAAAAATTTTGCTGG
Source organism: Mirounga angustirostris (assembly GCF_029215605.1). Taxonomy (NCBI): domain Eukaryota; kingdom Metazoa; phylum Chordata; class Mammalia; order Carnivora; family Phocidae; genus Mirounga; species Mirounga angustirostris. The sequence goes on along the minus strand of NW_026991709.1, from coordinate 116,196,117 downwards.
TAACTACAATATATTTCCAATATATATTTAAGGGAAGAATACATTTAAAAATATAAAATGACCTATGGTTGCATCTTCAGTGTCAAACATATTTGTAATTAATTTTGAATGTTTATCTTTCACTGTCTTGGTTAGCTTTGTCTTTTTATGGTTGGCTTACCAGTGTATATCATAGTTCCTGGAATATAGCAGGGATATTTTAAATACATGAATGAATGGACAAATGAATGAATAGAACTCTGTATTAGTGAAAATTATAATTTTACCAAGTGGTAAAAAATAATACATCAGGAATGAACAATCTGAAAAAGCTTTATTTTTATTCTTTTACTTTAAAATCTTTTATTGAAAGCAATAAGCATATATTGAGGAATGTGGACTCCAGTATTAGATCACGTGGGTGTTGATACTAACTATGCAATTTTCTTTTTTTTTTTTTCTAACTGTGCAATTTTCTAACTACATAAATTATTTGGCAGCTTTTGTTTCAGTGTTACTTACAAAAGGACCAAACAGTAGCCCCCTCCTCTAGGTTTTGTATCCTAACTGAAACAATTCATGTAGTGTGCAAAGCACATCCTGTCTTAAATTAGTGATTTGTTGAAGAGTACCTGTATTCTACACTTTGCAAAAGTAGTCAAATACTGCATATAATTTGCTATGATTCAACTAGCCCTTTGCACCTCTAGAGCAATCCAGGAATGTAATTAACTACTTGATTAGCAATAGTTCACAAAAATAGCCACGTAAAAACAAAGTTTAATTTGGGAACTTACAAAAGCAGAAGAGATCATTCTTTCTAATACTAACTTTTGGAAAAATTTTCAAGACATGTAAAATTTTCCTCAAGAGAATAAAATGTTTGCCTCTTTGTTAAGTTGCAGTAGAATGAACGTGTGCCTCGAGTCACTGGACCTGTATTAAAACCCTGGGCTTAATGTCTATATTTTCTTTCAATGTTCGCATGTATAAAATCAGGATAATACTGTTTTTCACTGCTCTAATATAAACTTGCTCAAACTTTTCCTTTCTCCCTCCCTTCCTTCCTTCTTTCTTCTTATTATTCAAAACACCCTGCTATGGTCCAGAAGCTCTAATAGGCTCTGAAGGAAGCACAGTGAAAATAGAGATATCATCCCTTCACTCTTGGAGCTAACAATCTAGTGGGAAGAAAAGAATCTAAACAAGAAATCTCAAAAAAGGCAAGATATGTTCTATCAGCGAACGTTCTAGGACTATGAAAAATTCAATAATGAAAGAGCTCTAAAGCTTTGGACAAACATAAGCACGACTATTAACCAGGAATACTGTCTAATCTGAAAATAGCCAGTCTTAGACAATGTGCAATTTAACCTGTGCACATGGCACGCTGGACGAAGTAGTGCTTCTTTTCAGTGAAAAATCCCTTTGTCTGCAGTGACTGGGATTGTGCTAGCTGTCCAATTTCATCAGGCCCTTTCTACTCCAATAATGGTAAGGCATCATTTTCATTGTGCTCAAGTCACTGAGCTTTCAGATACTGCTGTGCAATTGTTTTTGTTTTTTTGTTTTGTTTTGTTTTTTTTCTGTGAAATAGTTCAAATACAAAATAGCGTAGAGAGAATAATATAACAAGGTTCACACATTCATTATCCAGCCTCAGCAAATCTTACCATTTGGCATATTCTTTTCAGATTTTCAAGATGAGTTTTACAGTACAGATGCTGTTGAAGCCCCTTGTGGATACTTTTTAAATTCCATCTTCCATTGTCCTTTCCTAGTGAAACCTAGATTGTGTGATTATCATTTCTATGTAAATGTTTGCAATATATAATATATATAATATATAATATAGTATTTATAATATAATATAGTATTTATAAACAATAAGTCACATTGTTTTATATGTATTTAAATTATATTATCAATAAGATATTGTGTTATTCTGCATCATATTTTGCTCATTGATTTATAAATACAGAACTTATATGTAATATGTGTGTGTGTGTGTGTGTGTATAGTTCATTTTAATGGCTATTCTCTTTTCCATTATTGATTATATCAGAAATCATTTGTTTTTATTGAAGACCATTAAGATGGTTTATAGTTTTCACTATTACAATTATATCACATTGACCATTATTATAGTGCTCACCATTTCCACAAGTCCCCGAGTTCTTCCCCCCCCCCCACTAGCATATGGAAAGGAGTCTTGGGATTACTGGATCAAAAGGAATGCAGATCTTTAACTTTACTAGATACCTCTCAAGTTGTTTCCCAAATGATTGAACTGATTACCTTTCTTTATCCATATGTGAGGTTTTTCATTTCTTCTTCTTACCAATACTTGAGATTGTCAGATTTTTAATTGTTCCCAAACTGATGAACATGAAAAAATAAATATATCTTGTGGATCCTTTTATTCATTTGTTTATTTGCTTTTACCTGATTACTATTGAGATTGATTATCTATTCACATTTCTTGGTCACTTGGGTTTCCACTTTTATTTGTTGCCAGTTTATCTACTTTACCCATTTTCTACTGGGTTGTCTTTTTCTTATTGATACATTGGAGTTCTTAAAATTTATGCATACTAATCCTTTGTCAGTTATATGATTTGAAAATATTTTTTCTGTTGGTGGTTTGTCATTCATTGTTTTAGTAACTTTTGATGAACTAAAGGTTATCATTTATGGAATGTATATTATGCCATGTTTTAGAAATCTTTTCTACTTTGATATAAAAAATATTTTACATTTTCTTCTAAAGTTTAAATATCTGATAGGTCAATTCTTACATTTGCTCTTCTTTAAGTTATTTTAACTATTCTTGGCCTTTTCCTTTTATATAAATAATAAAACAAGTTTGACAATTTCCATTAGTGAAACAGTTGAAATTTTGATGAAATGTCTTTAATTTATGAAACAATTTGAAGCAAAATGACCTTTAAACAAAATTAAGTTTTCCAGCTCATGAATAGGCTATATCTCTCCATTTATTCATATCTTATTTTAGTCCTTCAGTGATGTTTTAAAAATGTCTTTAAAAAATTCCAGCGGTGGGATGCTTGGGTGGCTCAGTCGGTTAAGCCTCTGCCTTCGGCACAGGTCATGATCCCAGAGTCCTGGGATCGAGTCCCACATCGGGCTCCTTGCTCAGTGGGGAGTCTGCTTCTCTCTCTCTCTCTCCCTCTGTCACTCCCCCTGCTTGTGCTTTCTCTCTGACAAATAAATAAAATCTTAAAAAAAAAAAAATTCCAGGGTGCCTGAATGGCTCAGTCTGTTAAGCCTCCAACTCTTGATTTCAGCTCAGGTTATGATCTCAGGGTCTTGTGATTGAGCCCTGTGTCAAGCTCTGTGATCAGTGGGGAGTCTGCTTGAGGATTCTCTCTCTCTCCCCCTCTGCCTCTCCCCTTGCTCTCTCTCAAATAAATAAATCTTTTAAAAAATTATAGTAAATCTTATTGGGCATAATCAGAGAATTCACATACTGTTCTACTTTGTTTCTCTGAATTTGATAACAGTTTCTCTTTAATTATGCATTTACAGAAATACATCAAGTTTTAGATGTTCATCTTATCACCAAGATTTTTGCTTAAATCTTTATAGGTCCTATATTTTTGTTTAATTTTTTTAAAGATTTTATTTATTTATTTGACAGAGAGAGAGAGACGAGAGAGAGAGAGCACAAGTGGGGCAGACAGAGGGAGATTAGTTGTCTTGTAGTCAATAGTTAAGTATTTTTGTCAACATATTTTTTATTAATTTTTGTTCTCTTTTGTCCTCAACATTCTTTCTGGCTTCTTATTTCATAAGTCATTACACTTGAATGATAGCTTGGCAGGTTATAATATTTGGAGTTGACAGTTACTTTTCCAAAGCAGTGGGAAAGAATTACATTGTCATCTTGTGTATCATTTAGCAGTTTTGCTGATGAACTTATGCACTCTTCATAATTACTTTTTGGTAGACTATTTTTACTTTGAAAGTATATTCCTAGCAGAGAGCAAAATAAAGATAAGCTCATATCTTGATCGATAGTGGACTGCATTATTTCAGGAATAAAAAGAAAAAAATGTAAATCAACAACAACAAAAAAAGGAAAAATTCAGCCACTTGCTCAGTTGACTTCTTCTGAAAAGCCTATTTGAAGATATATGATGAAACTCTTTAAACTATTAGTGTATAGTAAATCTATCAGTATTTTCCAGCTCAGCAATTTTCCAAGAAACTGTGGCTTTTCTAGTGACATTTTATTAAATAACATTTTTCATTTCCAAGATTTCCCACACCACCTGTTCTTTTTCTGTTTCAGCTGATTTTGTTACCACGTTTTGTGCCTTAAGTTTTCACTATTCTTCATGCATTTTACAAGTATTTGTGTAAAACACTTTGTCATTATTCCATATAATTAATTGCATCTGGGATAAATGTCATCGTATTGGATATCCTTCTTAGCCTTACTTTCTCCATGTGATTTATAATTTGTGTTGGCTAGCTCATTGGAATTGATTTGTTTATTCATTTATTCATTTATTTTCTCTCTGATGTATTGCTTTGTTTCCCCATCCCTTATGAGTTGCCTCCATCTGTTTCCACTCAGGGTCTTTGTCCAGAATCAGAATTATAATGACCTCTGAATCTGTTGTCTCCAAAGTCATAGTATTGATCATTGCTCAGCATTTATATTCCATGTCTGGACGATTGGGGATGGATGCTTGTTTTATTTTTATGTGTGGCAATTTTGTTTTGGTTTTTATTTTCCAGTCTTTCCATGTGTATTTGCAGTACAAGTGGTGAATCAAAGCATGGGCTCCTTTTGCCATTTTAACTGGAAGTCTTTGTGACTGTTTAAATGTATTTTTGAGTCACCGTAAGACTTCCTTTGTCTCTTTTTGTTGCTAAGGTAATGGATCCTTGTCCATGTACTCAGTATTATGTAGCATCACTTTGGGAAAACTTCAACTGTGTTAATGCTTTATAAGTTAGATTTTTCAAAACAGAAAATTAATTTCTTACTGATTTGGAATTATAGTATCTCAAAATTCTTTATTTTGTATGTAGAGAGTAAAGCAAAGACATTTGACCAAAATTGACTTAAAGTACTACTGAAAGTAATAATCACTGGAGTATTAAATGCAAATATTATATAAGGATGTGTGGCGATTTTATACAGGAGAGAGAGTAATGGGGTGACAAGTGGAATATTGAGAACATTGGCCTTTGAGTTAGGAGATGGGAATCTATTCTGGGCTTTTTCAGCAAATAGGTTAAAGAGATTAAAAGATTTGGAACCTTCTCTGAAGGTTCTCTGAACATTTGTTTTGTCATTTGTAAAATTAAAGTGTTGGGATACAGAACTTCTAAGATTCTTTTCCATCTCTAATATATGATCCTGACATTCTAATTGATGTTATACTTCCGAAATGATATCTAAAATTTGCAAGTTGCTTTAATCAGAGCAGAAGCAACTTTTATAGAGGCTAGAGCTATAAAAAGAATAGATTTTAAATGAGGCATTTGGATTTATATAGGAAAAAAAAAGTGGTGATAGCACACAGGTAGAAAAATAAATTATAACAGAAAAGAACATAGCTGTAGTCAAACACTAGTTCAATTTTCCAAAGAGTTCAATTTCTGTTTTTCTTTTTTCAAAGAATATTTCATCTGGGCAGTTGAAAAGTACAGTATTGTGTTTTCAAGTTAGAAATTTTTTTTTCTCAATAATCTTTGTGGAAACAAGCAAGTAAAAATAAAACTTTTTATGCTTGCTTGAGTGATTCACTTTTCAAAAAGATGTTATTATCAAAGATAATGCATTTTTTGGGGGGGTTATTTTTTTATTTTTTCTGTTTTATTATGTTATGTTAATCACCATACATTACATCATTAGTTTTTGATGTCGTGTTCCATGATTCATTGTTTGCGTATAACACCCAGTGCTCCATGCAGAACGTGCCCTCTTTAATACCCATCACCAGGCTAACCTACCCCCCCACCCCTCTCCACTCTAGAACCCTCAGTTTGTTTTTCAGAGTCCATCGTGTCTCATGGTTCGTCTCCCACACTGATTTCCCCCTTCATTTTTCCCTTCCTACTATTTTCTTTTTTTTTTTTTTTAACATATAATGTATTATTTGTTACAGAGGTACATGTCTGTGATTCAACAGTCTTACACAATTCACAGCACTCACCATAGCACATACCCTCCCCAATGTCTATCACCCAGCCACCCCATCCTTCCCACCCCCACCACTCTAGCAACCCTCAGTTTGTTTCCTCAGATTAAGAATTCCTCATATCAGTGAAATCATATGATACATGTCTTTCTCTGATTGACTTATTTTACTCAGCATAATACCCTCCAGTTTCATCCACGTCGTTGCATGGCAAGATTTCATTCCTTTTGATGGCTGCATAATATTCCATTGTGTATCTATACCACATCTTCTTTATCCATTCATCTGTCGATGGATATCTTGGCTCTTTCCATAGTTTGGCTATTGTGGACATTGCTGCTATAAACATTGGGGTGCATGTAATCCTTCGGATCCCTACATTTGTATCTTTGGGGTAAATACCCAGTAGTGCAATTGCTGGATCGTATCGTAGCTCTATTTTCAACTTTTTGAGGAACCTCCATACTGTTTCCCAGAGTGGCTGCGCCAGCTTGCATTCCCACCAATAGTATAGGAGGGTTCCCCTTTCTCCACATCCTCACCAACATCTGTCTTTTCCTGACTTGTCAATTTTAGCTATTCTGACTGGTGTGAGGTGGTATCTCATTGAGGTTTTGATTTGGATTTCCCTGATGCCAAGCAATGTTGAGCACTTTTTCATGTGTCTGTTGGCCATTTGGATGTCTTCTTTGCAGAAATGTCTGTTCACGTCTTCTGCCCATTTCTTGATTGGATCATTTGTTCTTTGGGTGTTGAGTTTGGTAAGTTCTTTAAAGATTTTGGATACTAGCCCTTTATGTGATATGTCATTTGCAAATATCTTCTCTCATTCTGTTGGTTGTCTTTTGGTTTTGTTGACTTTCCTTTGCTGTGCAAAAGCTTTTTATCTTGATGAAGTCCCAATAGTTCATTATTGCCCTTGCTTCCCTTGCCTTTGGTGATGTTTCTAGGAAGAAGTTGCTGCGGCTGAGGTCGAAGAGGTTGCTGCCTGTGTTCTCCTCAAGGATTTTGATGGACTCCTGTCTCACATTTAGGTCTTTCATCCATTTTGAGTCTATTTTTGTGTGTGGCGTAAGGAAATGGTCTAGTTTCATTCTTCTGCATGCGGCTGTCCAATTTTCCCAACACCATTTGTTGAAGAGACTGTCTTTTTTCCATTGGATATTCTTTCCTGCTTTGTCAAAGATGAGTTGACCATAGAGTTGAGGGTCCATTTCTGGGCTCTCTATTCTGTTCCATTGATCTATGTGTCTGTTTTTGTGCCAGTACCATATGGTCTTGATGATGACAGCTTTGTAATAGAGCTTGAAGTCCAGAATTGTGATGTCACCAGCTTTGCTTTGTTTTTTCAACATTCCTCTGGCTATTCGGGGTCTTTTCAGGTTCCGTACAAATTTTAGGATTATTTGTTCCATTTCTTTGAAAAAAGTGGGTGGTATTTTGATGGGGATTGCATTGAATGTGTAGATTGCTCTAGGTAGGGTTGACATCTTCACAATATTTGTTCTTCCAATCCATGAGCATGGAACATTTTTCCATTTCTTTTTTTTTTTTTAAGATTTTATTTATTTATTTGAGAGAGAGAGAGAATGAGAGACAGAGAGAATGAGAGGGAGGAGGGTCAGAGGGAGAAGCAGACTCCCTGCCGAGCAGGGAGCCTGATGTGGGACTTGATCCTGGGACTCCAGGATCATGACCTGAGCCGAAGGCAGTCGCTTAACCAACTGAGCCACCCAGGCACCCCACATTTTTCCATTTCTTTGTGTCTTCCTCAATTTCTTTCATGAGTATTTTATAGTTTTCAGAGTATAGATTGGATGCACAAATTCTCACCAAAATACTAGTCAATAGGATCCAACAGTACATTAAAAGGATTATTCACCACGACCACATGGGATTTATCCCTGGGCTGCAAGGTTGGTTCAACATCCGCAAATCAATCAATATGATACAATACATTAATGAAAAAAAGAACAAGAACCATATGATTCTCTCAATAGTTGCAGAAAAAGCATTTGACAAAGTACAGCATCCTTTCTTGATCCAAACTCTTCAGAGTATAGGGATAGAGGGTACATACCTCAATATCATAAAAGCCACCTATGAAAAACCCACAGTGAATAACATACGCAATGGGGAAAAACTGAGAGCTTTTCCCCTAAGGTCAGGAACATGGCAGGGATGTCCACTATCACCACTGCTATTCAACATAGTACTAGAAGTCCTAGCCACAGCAATCAGGCAACAAAAAGGCATCTGAATCGGCAAAGAAAAAGTGAAACTCTCACTGTTTGCAAGTGATATGATACTTTATGTGGAAAACCCAAAAGACTCCACCCCAAAACTGCTAGAACTCATACAGCAATTCAGTAAAGTGGCAGGATATAAAATCAATGCACAGAAATAAATGGCATTCCTATACACCAACAACAAGACAGAAGAAGGAGAAATTAAGGAGTTGATCCCATTTACAATTGCACCCAAAACCATAAGATACCTAGAAATAAATCTAACCAAAGAGGTCAAGTTTGAAAATTACATTGATCCACTGCTTAGTTTTTATTTTATCCTTGAGCATAAAAAAGACTGCTTAGAATTCTAATAAGCTCAGTGATAATGTCATCGTATTTCATGGGGTCTTCCATTCAGTGCCTTGTGTTTAATGAGTATAGAGGAAAGTTGGCAAATGTGCACTCATTTGCTGAAAAGGCAGGGGAAAACCACTCCACAAGTTGGATTTTCTTCCTCCTACAGAAATACATTTTTGAAATTTAGGAGATCATACAGTGATAGTTACTATTTTTTGATAATGCACTTAATGTCAAGTATGTACAAATGCTTTATTTTGTTTTATAATTGAAGCCTTGAAATAAATTCCCCTAATTTACAGATAACATGTTTTCAAATAATCAAGACAACTCAAAAATGTTAACATGAGTTAAATTAAAGGCAAGATTCAAGTGTAAATCATGTTTGTATTTTCAGTATCCATCATAACATTTAGCTTATCTTGTGCATGTTATGTGAATTGATTTTATTTTATTTTTTTAAATATTTGATTTATTCATTTGAGACAGAGAGATAGAGATAAAGAGAGAGAGAAAGCAAGCATGAGTAGGGGGGAGGCTGAGGGAGAGGGAGAAGCAGACTCCTTGCTGAGTCAGGAGCCCAAGTGGGGCTCTATCCCAGGACCCTGAGATCATGACCTGAGCCGAAGGCAGACATTAACCTTCTGAGCCACCCGGGCGCCCCTGAACTGATTTTAAAGAGAAGGTAACTCTGAGAATGCAAAGTACGTAGAGATTTTAAATGTTCATCAATCTAATAAAATCTACTTGCACATTTCAGAGCTTTGCTAGACTTCTTAAATATCTTATATAGGGTCTAGAAGTTTTTATGTAAAGTTCCTGAGTTTGATAATTCAAACTATTTTATATTTTAGAAAGGTGATTTTTGCATATACTGTATATTATGTATCACCTGCAGAAGTGCCTAATGTAGAACCCTGTCATTAAATACATAATTTCTGGGTGCCTGGGTGGCTCAGATGGTTAAGCGTCTGCCTTCGGCTCAGGTCATGATCCCAGGGTCCTGGGATCGAATCCCGTATTGGGCTCTCTGCTCCTTGGGAGCCTGCTTCTCCCTCTGCCTCTCTCTCTCTCTCTCTCTGTCTCTCATGAATAAATAAATAAAATCTTTAAAAAATAATAAAAAAATACATAATTTCTGTAGCAAAAAAAAGTTTATATTAGGTGGGGTAAATGGCTACTCAACAAATCAGGTTTTGCTGTCAAATGATTTTGTGGCATACTTCACAAAAACAGTTTTTTCAGAGCTTTTTGGTTTTGGATGGTGTGTCTACATTATATTACAAGTACAGAGAACCAGATGGAAGAGAGAGTAATATAAAAGTATGTTTAAAAAAAATCTGTTTGTAGAATGCAGAAATGTACTGTAATTCAACAACTTTTGAAGATATTGATATGTTTAGCTGATTCAGTCATGTATTTGTCATGCCCTCTTGAGACAGTAAAATTGTAGAGATGACTGGTTGGGTAGATTTAGTGGGGCAATGTGTGTCAGGAAATTGATTTTTTTTTAATAGGAAGCTAATAACTTAGAAGGAAATAGACTTAGGGCCTTGACTTTTTCAGTGACCTACACTTAGTGATAAAATCAGAAGAAATGACAGAAGTGAATAGATAATTAAAAAAAAGTTTAAAAATTGATGAGTCACCATTAACATGCTGGAGTTACTCTAGATAGTTTGAGCTATCATGTTGCTCATATATGAAGTCACATGAGAGCACATTTAAGTAAAAAGAGAAAAATTTCTTAAAGTGGGAGAGGAGACATTTGCTAAGTAAATAAATGAGTGAATAAGTTAAAAAAGCAAATAAATGTAGTTGACATATAAACTTTTTTAACAGAAGGAATTTTGTTAAATAAATACATAGAATTTGACATGTGTTCATTTAGCGTTTGCATGTCATTTTAAATTTTGCATATTACAGTGAGTGTTAATATAAATAGACTCTGTATTTCAAAGTCAATGGCAAAAAAATGCAAGAGGAATAATTGTGGTTATTGTGGAAGGACTACTGTCTGAAGGAGAATATTTCATTTTAGCATAGAAAGACACGACATAATAAAAACATTCCGAAAAGAAAAAAAAATGTTTCTTTAAAATCTTATCTTCTCTAGGTAAGTAGTGATATCCTTGTTGTTGTTGTTTTTTTAAAATATTTTATTTATTTATTTGAGAGAGAGAGAGAGAGAGAGCACAAGAGGGGAAGGTCAGAGGGAGAAGCAGACTCCCTGCTCAGCAGGGAGCTGGATGTGGGACTGGATCCTGGGACTCCAGATCATGACCTGAGCCGAAGGCAGACGTTTAACCAACTGAGCCACCCAGGCGCCCGGTAATGATATCCTTGTTTAACAAAAATAGATAATATGCATGGAAATTTTGTGCCTAACTTTTATTATTCTATTATATAGTGTGGTGTCCTTTACTGTTACGAAAGAAACACATTGAGTAGTAAGCTAGGGGCTTAGGGAGATTAAATTGGGTGACATCTCAGGCTGAGCACTTGCAAGCTGTGACAGAATGTGAACAACAGTCTGGAATGGGAGGTCATGTGTGTCTGAGCAGTGACTCTCTAGTGAAGGAGCACTGGGCTGCAGTCAGATGGCAGAACTTGCCAGTCAGACAACTCTTGGCAAGCTGCCTAGCCTTCTGAAGCTCATTGTTTTTGTGAAATAATGGCTAACTCACAGACTTGCACATGAGAGCATTTTGTAAATGGAAAAGAATAGTAATAAGAAGAAAAGGTGGTGTTAATAATACATTGCTTTAATGGAATGGTGCAGTGGTTTGGTCGCTCAGTCTGGTTCAAGATTTGGTTTTTCAGGGCGCCTGGGTGGCTCAGTCGTTAAGCGTCTGCCTTCAGCTCAGGTCATGATCCCAGGGTCCTGGGATCGAGCCCCACATCGGGATCCCTGCTCAGCGGGAAGCCTGCTTCTCCCTCTCCCACTCCCCCTGCTTGTGTTCCCTCTCTCGCTGTGTCTCTCTCTGTCAAATAAATAAATAAAATCTTAAAAAAAAAAAAAAAAAAAGATTTGGTTTTCCACCCAACTAGCTTCTGACCTCGGACAACATACTTCACCTCTTAGGTTCTTAGTTTCTGAAGTTGTACAACAGAGATAATATCTGTAATAGTGGGTATCTTCCATTTTTTGACCACAGCATATAAAAGGATCCCCCCGTGGCAGGCACAGACTCTGTTCTCAGTGACGTGACTTTCTGTCACGGTGGTGAGAAGGTACTAATGGGGGGGGTGGGGGTACCATCTGTGTCCTGAGAGCAGTTCAGGTTTACAGTCTCAGGAGCAGATCCCTGTCAGCAAGACAGTTAGGCTATGGCTATGCGGAGGGAAATTACCCATGTTTAAAGTCACTTTGAATATTATTTAGCTGTTTTTTTTTTTCTAATTATTTTTAATGTACTCCATCTTTTCCTATTTAAGCTTGTTTTTTGTGCTTTGATTCATCATATAATTACAAATAGCTATCTTGTATTTCACTACTGTGAAGTTGATTGGTGCTTTTAAAAAATACCAAATTTCATATTTAAAATCATTCAGTCATCGTTAGGTTCAGTAAGACTGAACCAGTTCATGTGTAAAAAGTAAATATGAAACAGTGATCATTACAATACATTTTAGTACTAATTTTGAGTGCGATTTTCAAGATTTATAAAACAGTAAAAAAAAAAAGATTTATATACCAACATTTTTCCAGTGGGAGTTAAGAATTTGGTTTCATTTGTCTGGATTCAGTAAGGTACCTAAATTTTTTCCATTACACATGTGTTTTTAAGCTGCTCGGGATATTTTTTTGTTTATGATTTCAAACACTTTTGATACTTCTTTCATTCAATAAATGAAAGCAACTTTCAGATAGATGTTTCTGATTTTACCATTTTGCTTATAAAAGGGAATTTTTCAAAGCCATTGCTATCCTTGTTTCTTTTGTACAAAACACCATTTTCTATTGTAGAACTGTTTTGTTAGTCTAATTTTCTCCCAATTTATTCATGTTTCATTATTTATAACTTAGCAGTTTTTAATCTATTTGTATTTTTTTTTAAAGATTTTACTTATTTATTTGAGAGAGAGAGAGAATGAGAGACAGAGAGCATGAGAGGAAGGAGGGTCAGAGGGAGAAGCAGGCTCCCCGCTGAGCAGGGAGCCCAATGCGGGACTCGATCCCGGGACTCCAGGATCATGACCTGAGCCGAAGGCAGTCGCTTAACCAACTGAGCCACCTAGGCGCCCTAATCTATTTGTATTTAACCTTATTTGTAACTTAGCAGTTTTTAATCTATTTCTCTCCTTTTCCATAAATAAACACACTGCTCCAAAATTAATGTAGATGATAAGTGGCCTCACATAAGTCAGAGATTTAATCTAAAAAATATTTTATGAGAAGTCACAATTTTATTTAGCCTATATTTTAGAACAGCTATCCAAGCCATAAGGTAAAAGAGTTATAAATAGAAAGAGGAGGAACACTATTATAACCTTGATTAGTAATGAATAATCTGACCATGAGTCTGGGCTTAAAAATCTTGAACAAACTTAAACTTCTTGTTGAAAATGAAACCTACATTTGAAATCATTAGTTTTATTTTCCATTTGAAGCCAATGGCAAATTGTGACCTCATTTTCACAATTGAACCAGATTAGATTTGTAATCATACAAAGGTGCTGTGTATCTCCCTTATTGTAAAATAAATTAAGAAGTTATCCTTTTTATTCATATTTCCAGTGCCAGAGCCACATAGTGTAGAACATTCAGAGGTCTTAATAACAGAGTTCTCTATTATTTTAATGTTGTAAGACCATTTTAAATATCTAAAAATGAGTGTTTCATAGAAAAATATGTTCAGCTATAATCTAGTATTTATAAAAATTCTAAAAATATGTTTAATGGAAAATTTATAAAACATGTTTGGATCCTTTAAGGTTTATTGCAGTATTATTCTTTAACTTCCTTTTGGGCAGGGAACTATGGTGTGAGTAAAGATTTAGGAATACATTTCACTTCTTTATGATCAGAGTAGAAAAATATAGGCCTTCATTTGGGGAAAAAGCAACAAAAGGGTAAAAGGTTTACCAGATTGACCAGGTGGATATTCAATAGCAGGGAGCTGGATTTCTGGAAAAAGAGTTACCATTTTCCCAAAGTTTTGAGATGAAGAAAAAAGTACTATCTACAAAATCCCTGAATTTATCTAAATGAAGACAACCTTACACCTGGAGGAATCAGCAAATTTTGGGAATCCCAGTCTGCTCATGCTAGACTGATGACCCTATTGACTTTAATGAAATGAACACCTATGAGAATTATTCCAGGAACCAGTAGTAAGGAAATCGCAGGATAGACTCCTTTACCTGAGTAAATAAAAGTGGCAGCATTGAGAAGTTTGAGGGATTTGATGACAAGTAGATCTGAAGCCCCAGAGTTGTGGGTTACCCTAATGAAAAGTCATTTATAGAGGAACATTCTCAACACAACTGGGAGTCAGTTTAAGGTGTGAATACATGATGACCTGAATGATTGGATGATCACAATTAAAGATGAATGAGAAAGGTAGTGGATTTTACATAAGTACATCACTACTTGATAATATAACTGATTTTCTAATTAATCTAATGTCTAATGTCATTTAAGTTATTTTAATGGAAATGTTTTTCTCATGCCAATAATTTTCACTGTTAATTTTGAGCGTAGTTTAGAGCAATATTTCTCAGGTTGTGATGCATGATATAACTGCTTTAAAAATCTAAGGATGATTGCCAAAATGCATATTGCTGGGGCCCAGTCCATGCATATTAAATAAAATTGCAGAGAGTCGGTGCTCACAAATCTGCAGTTTTAGAGCTTTCTAGTTTCTTATTACACAGTAATATTTAAGAACCAGTTTTAGAGCTTTCTAGTTTCTTATTACACAGTAATATTTAAGAATAGTAATATTTAATATTTAGCTTCAACTGTATATATAACATGGCCACGTGTAATTGAGAAAACATAATTAATTTACCAAGTAATAGGTTCAAATACTTTGAGGGATAATTCCCTTATAATTTTAATCTATAAATGTAAACCTGTGAGACCATAGGCATCACCATTTTATGATTATCACAAATCAGGTTCTGCATTAATATTTGTACTTGAAATTTTGAAGGATAGGACTAATTTTAAGGAACCAGTACCCAACCAGATGGCCTCAAAGAGCACAATAAATTTCATCTGTGCTTTAGTCCATTATGTCAAAATAGAATGCTGACTTAAAAATTTTAAGCAAGCATAATGTATAGTATACCCCAATGAAATGTGGAGGATCTAGAGAAACATATTTCACAAAGAAAAAAGGGCTTAATTCTCCATCAAAAAGTAAAGCATACACGTGAATGTATAATACTGAGTGTTTTTCAACTATTTTCACTGATTATTATTTTAAAATTAATTTTGATAGGGAAGTGCAGTAAGTCCTCTCTACATTTTCATTTTACCACAAGTGAAATTTCAGTGTAGAGAACATTTTCATTAATAGTAAACTACTTTTTAAATGCAACAGAAATGCCTCTGTGATGCCAGAAATGTTTATAGGCCTTATTTTAAATATAAGGAACACTGAGATAAAAGGAGGTTAAATGCTTTTTCCAGGGTCATCTATGAAGTTAGTGGCAGGCAGAATTACAGTGAAGAGCAAATGGTAGCTTATACTTATTAAACTCAGGAAATGGATTTGTGAACTTTAAAAACGAAAGTTCTTTTCCAAGCAAAAATGGATTTATTTGAGAATAACAGAAAATTGTATTTCAGAACCTGCAAGTTATGGCAAAACCCATAGTCCAGACCAACAAATGAAGGAGAGGAATGTTATTTTCTGGGAAAGAAGGAGGAAGTTGGGAGGAATTGCTTTGAATAAAAGTCCAGTGGAGAAAAGCACATGTCCATGAGGGTTACTCACTGGATGAGTTGCAAGAGTAGTCTATTTCTTGTAGGAAATGCAATGTATATCTTTCCCCTTTGGGGCCTGTAATGGATGATCCCTTCCTGCTGATGATTCTTCCATTGGGGTCTGTAATGGACAGTTCTTCCTATAATTAATGTTGAGTGGTACTGTGCTCCCCCTTCTAGCCTCCCTATTCCATTTTAGTGTGGTTTCCCTTTCTTAATTTTCAGATCCAAACACATTGTTCCTAGCAAAGTATTTGAATTATTGTCTATTTCAGCTCCACAGTGGCGTGTGTGTGTGTGTGTGTGTGTGTGTGTGTGTGTGTGTGTAGGCAGGCATGCATACATAGCAATTTTCCATATTCACTGTTACAAGAGTTTATTCTTAATTATGTTTTTGAGTGATAACTCTGCTTAATGAATCAAGAAGGAATCTATCATGGCACCAACTTCACTTGGACTATAGGTTCAGAAGGAAGGTTGATTTTTCCAAATTTTAACCTAGGTCCTCATTAAAAGCTTTGGAGACCTTTGGTAAAAGTTCATAATAGTAAAGTATGTTTTTACATAGGAACTTTTTTTGGAAAAGAGAATCCATGTATAGATAGGGAACTCATCTGATTTTTTAAAAATCCATTATGTTTAAACTCTAGCAGAAGAATAATAAAGGCATTGTGATAGATCCTTCCACCCTTATTTTTAAACTGGTTGAAGGTTTTGATGATAATTTAAGCCATATGTTTCAGATTTACTCACAACTCAGTTCAGTAAAGATTATTGAATCATATGGAGGAGGGATATGATAAAGGCATGGACCCCCACAGCCAAAGAGCTTATAAATCTTTCCCTGCTTTGCTCCTTCCCTTCTTCCCTTCCTCCCTCCCTCCCTCTCATTCTCTCCGCTTTCCTTCTTCCCTTTTTTCCTTCTCTCCTTCCCTCCTTCCAATTCTTTTCTTTTCCCTGAGAGAAATTTTGTTAATTGGGATTTCAAAAGGTAATAGAACACTTTATTTATCAATAATGAATCCTATACAGGAACCAGATAGAGTTAAAAATCACTAGTAGTGAAATAGAGAATAATCTAAGGCTTTTCTAATTGTCTCCTCCACCCCTACATCGCATTCTTGGATGTAAAGGGGAGAGCTAACTATGCATAATCTCCACATAGCTTCAAGGAAGTTTCCAGGAAGACTCACACCCTATCTTGATCCCCAGTGCTGAGGCTGTGGGACTTGTTTGGTAGCCTCTAATCCTGTCTTGGGCCTCAAGTCAGGTATTCTTATCATATTGACTCAGGAGTGAGAAGAGAAGCTGCTCAATTTGGGGGCAAGTATCTCTGAAAGAAAGAGCCCCAAAGAACTTAGGCCAGATGGATATAGCAAACCACTTCTAAAATTCACAATGAGATAAGTCATCCTTCTTCCTGTGGTCAAAATTAGGAAGTGGCTAAGAGTAGGAAAAAAGAACAAAGCTTTTCTTGATTTTTTTTGGAAGACAGAAAGCAATGGTTACTTTATAACTTTCTGAGTTGATTGGCCATCCTAAGCCCCTCTCTCCCTTTCTCCTCTAAGGCATATCTTTGACTCTATCTTGTTATGACAGTGCATTTTAAAGTAAATTAAATAATTTTCCCCAAATATAATATAGAATACTAAACCAGTGGTTTTCAGCTTCTCTTCACATTAGGATCACCTTGGTATCATTTTAGAAAAATAATAATTTTAGGGCCTCGATCCCTAAAAGACGTAATCTGTCTAGGATAGGACCCATGCGTTGTATTTTTGTAGAGCTCCCCCAGTGATATGATCGTGGAAACAGGTTTGAACACCATTGCTCTGAACCTAAAGGAAATTGGCAACAAAATAATTTAAGCAATACAATATATAAAATGTGACATTTGAACTTTTATTTATGATGGGTAATTGTTTGGAGCTCCTATCCTGAAATTACTTACAACATCTCGATTTAAAGGATTCAGAAACCAAGATCGATGCAAGTCCATATTAAACTCTCTCCTGCTGTCTCCAAAATACAGAGGAATGAAATGGCCCCCCTGGCTTCTGCCTCCCTGTGATCTGTTTGAGGATGTAGCTCTGGCACTCATGTGTGGGACAGATTGAGTGAGGAGAATGTGGAAAGAGGCAAGAGGCTGTTTTGGTAGTAGGTGAGAATGAAGATCTAGAGCATGGCAGTTGGCAAATGCATTAAAAAGGAGATGCCAGATTGTGTTTTATGATAATTACTTGAGCTCCTGCAAGAGTCTGAAAATACTGTTTTTCAGATAATTTTACAGAGTGAAAATTAATGAAGTCCTCGTAAGTGAGCTTAGGTTAAAACAAACCAAAATAAAAGAAATGCTCCCCCCCCTGAGCTCTTAGGAAATTACGAACCTTGTAAAATTGACTCCTTCATTCCCAGATCATTTTGAATGAGATTTGGAGTTTTTTTTATAGCAACCTGGATGTGTCTGGAGCAACACGTTGTGATACTTGAGATTAGGGAAGCAGCACAAGCTTCCAACAGCTCCACTCAACTCCCTTTCAGTTTCTCAGGGACACCAGCTCCCATCAGGTTCCTTCTGTGTGTTAGAGTGGGCAGGTGTGGGGACTGTGGTCAAAAACAGCACAAAAAGATATTCTGTATCAGATTATGGGAAATTTCTTGGATTAAGAACATTCATCACAAAACAAACATTTTCCTCAGGTTTATATATGAAACAGAACATTTCCATGATGTTGAACTCCTTGAAATGTTAGGAAGCATTATCAATGGCCTTTCATTGCCACTGAAAGCAGAACATAAACAAGTTCTAACAAAATTAGAGGAACTAAAGCTAAAGAAAGCTCTGGAAAGGCAGAACAGTATGTACAACATGTGCAGTATTCTTACCAGTACAAGTGACAAATGAAAAAAAAAAGCCCACCGTCTACATTGGATAGGCAGTTTTGTATGCTTTTTTGAAATACGTAAAAATCATGAAACAAACCTCTTATCAGTATAATATATTTAAAAGGCTAATTTTTTGGCAACTATAAATAAAAAAAATATGGACTAAACATAGCTTTCTGCTATGAAAGCAGACCACAGTATATTATAACCTTTGTCTAATCATTGCTTTATTGTGTCACTTCTGAAGTTTCACAGAAATGAATGAACTTTATCATCTATGATAGGAGTGAGATAATTATGGGAGTGGTAAGAATTATGACTTGAATTTTTTTTTTTTTTTGGTTGTGTTGCACACAGATATAGTGGTCTGCTCTGTATATTTTTCCCTTTTATAATGTGCTTTTCACATTGCTACAGACCTTAGTTACCTCCTAGGAAAAAGAATATTTCCTAAAATAAAACTAAGCTATAGTCCTTACCCTTCCCTTTATCTCTTCCAGAAATATGATGGGGGGATTACCTAACCTATGCCTTTCCTCATTAGAGAAATTACCATACTCTGGGATTTGAGTAAAAACTTAAATCTCTAGGCTTTTTAAAGCACAACATATAAATGAAGCTGAGAAAGTGAACCAAATTCTTCAGATTATTCCTCACAAATATCTCCCTTCACCTGCCACTCCCAAGAGTGAGGAGCACAGATTTGTGGAGACAGCACAGGTGGACACTCAGCCTGCCTCTCAGCTCATCGTTCCTCTTCCTCCCAGAGGCCGAAGGCAGGGCCTTTCCAGTCCTCCCAACCTGCTCTTCATCCCATCCCTGTTGACCCAGAGAAGACTTTGAGTCCCACAGTGTGGTGACACAGAGAATGCTGTCACTGCCTGGCTTTATTGAAAGGAAATGCAGTAGGCTTCCTCTGGGGAGTTCTAAAAAATGTTGATTCTGGAGAGGGCTTGTATGTTTTTCCTTGGTCAGGTATTTCTCACATATTTTGTTAGAGTATCATTCCAATATCTTGCAGTTGTGTGGAAACTGTTTTGTAATGAAAGATCTTCACTGGGGTCTGAGCAGCACTTAATAAAGTCTGTGTTTATAAAACAAAACAGAACAATGCAAAAAGAATGTCTAAAGGCATCATAGTCATGCCACTTTAGATGATGGTCCCCATGTAGAAATACAGGCCCAGAGATGCCAAATTTTTTTTCCCTTAAGATTTATTTATCTATTTGAGAGAGAGAGCAGGGGGAGGGGCAGAGGGAGAAGGAGAGAAGCAGACTCCCTGCTGAGCATGCAGCCCAACGCAGGGCTCCATCTCACAACCCTCAGATCATGACCTCAGCCGAAATCCAGAGTCAGACACTTAACTGACGGAGCCACCCAGGTGCCCCGAGATGCCAAATCTTCTTATTTTTCAATAGAAGCCACAAATCAGAATGTTTACGTGAAATGACTATAAAATCTTGTGGTGGGGGGACCACCCAAATCTAGGAGTTAGAACTGGCCCAAGGGCTTCCAGGTTGGGAGGCCTTTGGGTTAAAGACACAAGAAAGGAGAGGCTATGACTCCAGTAGTCTCTTCTCTCCTCAGGGCGGTCCATCGATGTGTACTCCTATTATTAGAAACCCCCTTTGAGCACCCATTTGACACCCTACATTTCCCCTGTCTTCCACTTAGCCCTCTCCACTGCCTCTTACAAACCTTGATTTATGTGTAGATCTGCTGTTTCCATGTGGGAATATAGGATCCTTGATGGCAGGCATCATCTTCTTATTTTAGAACCTAACAGGATGCTCTGCCCTTGCAATCTCAAGTGCATGTTAGGTAAAAATGATCATCTTTCATCTGTTAACCACCAGGATTCAGGTGCTATTATTATGCTTATCTTACAAATGGGGAAACTGAAGCTTAGATGATATATCATCTGTCCAAATTCAGACAATATGTGGTAAAGCTGAGATGTGTGATTAGAGTGGCTTTAGCCACTACAGAGTGCGTACTGCCTAAAGTCTTCTGATCATCTGCTCTTCCATATTCAATATAGTGAAAGAAACTAACCTACCAGGAGAAATATGGTACAGTGAATTTGCTACCAGATTTCTAGTCTTAACGGGCTACAATTGAATTAAAAAATTCAAAATTAATTAAAAAAATAGGTTAAAATATTTTAAATCATTATTTTATTTGTCAAAACATTTTGTGAGTATTATCTCTCTTTAATCTGAATCAGTTCAGAAGAGTAAGTAACATTTCCAGTACCAATATCTAAGGATGTTAAGATTTGCAGCCAGGTATTTGACCCAAAATCCAGTTATCCAGTGCTCTTTATCCACTTTTGACTTATTTACTCACTCTTCATCTTTAATCAAGGGACTGTGTGGCCGCATGGCCTTGCTTTGACTCCAGAAGTTACTTGTCCCTTCCTCTCAAAAGACAGCTACTAAACCAGGAGGAAACTTGTTACAACAGTACTCCTACTTTGTTGCTTTTAGGTACAAAAGAGTCTGAACTCAAGAAAAGAGGATGGATTTATAGCCACTTTTTATGAACTTTATATTTTGAACAAAGAAAAATAGAAGTGATTAAAGATGTTGAAAATATCTTCATATGCAAAGGAAAGAAAATATAAAACTCTTAGTGATTTAACGAAAAAATAATATTCCTTTTCCTGAAATTTCTCTCGGGTCTAAAACTTTTAGGAATTTAAAAATAAGTCGTGAAAAGTTTTCATTCAATATATATCATTACAATATCTGGCTTATTGTCACCAACCTTTGCTTTTATTCTGAATTTATAGTCTCTTTGCTCTCTTTTAAGAGTAGTTTGATTCTAAAGGCATTAGTCTTGTCTAATCAAATATAGTATGTCATACAATATAGATCTATCATTTCAAGATGGATCTAGGAATTTCATATTCTGAATCTCTACAGATTTCATTTCAATGGCAGACATCTTGAAGCTAGAAATCAAAGTATGATTTGAGTTCCAGAAATTCTCTGTTATTAATTTAATTCTAAAGCGATGGGCAATCTTATCACTGCATATTTTCTATGTTCCCTAGTGTATTTTCTACACAAATAATACATTTGTATGAATGTTCAAACAGATTTCTGATTTAAGTACATGAAAAAGATTGCTTAACAAGTGTTTGGAGTCTTGGTTCTCCTGATTCCTTTATCTTGATTTCTAAAACAATGTGAACAGATAATTTAAACCATAATCTTCTGAAGAATTTGGAAAAGTCTTGAAAAAGAAAGAAAGAAAAACCCATAAAAAGGTATTGGACTGCCATAAAAAAAAAAAAAAAAGAGAGAGATACACTGGAGGGAAAAGGCATTTAGAGTTATAGTTGTTTGTTGGCAAGAAAATGCTGGCAAGAAAAATTTTTAAGAGTTTAAATGATGTTAATGCAAGTGAAAAGCAGTGTCCAAGTACATTTTCCTTTCAGCAAGCAATTTTCTGCTAAGATGTTATTGATAAAGTTAAGGACCAAAGTAGCCATTTGCTGGCAGTTTATTTGAACTAGTAGGAGAAATTTATTCTGAGATTTATATGATCTGCTCTTGAAAGTTAGCCAAAGAAGGCAAAGATGGAGCATCTAAGAAATGTCAATCCTTGACCACAATATGATGTTTAGAATTGAAAATGAGTAATAATCAAACAGTGGGTCTGAAGCTTTACCCCAACAGAGAAAAAAAAATATGTAACTTAAAAGCTACAAAGGATCAGAAAGTTTCCTTTTGTTGTACATGCTGAGACTAGTGGTCTTGTGGCTCCCTGTGAACGGGGAGCTCAGTGGTGGGTGGGACTGGAATGTTGTAGGTGCCACATGAGCTTGCCGTTCCTGTTACCCAGAAGTGCAGGAGCCTAAGGGGCACAGCTGGGCTGAAGTTAGCATGATCTCAAGGATGCCGCAGTCAGAGATAGATTGAAAAGCTCAGATCTTTTTATCTTCCTACTAATTCCCTGCTACACAGGTATCTGTGTATATATTTGAGGAATACGTTGTTTTGGGTGAGGCATGTGTGTCAAGGTTAATTAGAAAGAAAGTTAAAATAGTCGATTCGAGGAAGGACTTAATAAGAAATTGTAGAAAGGAAGGACGGTGTAAACTAATTAGTGAACTAATTAACTATATTTGTAGCAACAATTAAATTACATTTTAAAACATTTTGATGTATGTAATCTTATGTAAATTTTAAACCCAGTAGCAGTTAGCATGCTTTATGTATCCGGGAATAGAAAGCAGATCTATCACTGCATTGGTAAATGAAGTGTGAGGTGTTAAAATCTCAATATTAATGAACATTACCAGCTAAGAGACTAGGAAAAGTGTCTTTTCTGCCATTGCTTAGAGTTAACATTAATGAATATATGAAACTGCTGGACACATGAAAATTAGTTCCTCAACATAGCTGGTGTTTTGTTTTTGCATCACTGTGTGTTTCTATGAATATGGCATCATTATAATTTTATAGTTTGGATCCAAATGGGGAAATAATGGCATGTGGTAGAAAGAATATGGAATTGACTTTAGAAAACCTGCTTGTCCCATATCTGCTATTTTCAACTATCTACACCCTAGTGCTTCACTCAAACTTTTTGCATCTACTTTGTTAATTTTTCAGATGAGAATAATAATACTATTGTAATTGGGTTTTTATATTTGCTGAGATGACATTAACTGGTATTGTCACTTAATATGTGTGAAAATAAATTTTAAACTAAAAAGTAGTATCTTCTTTTTGG
Source organism: Mirounga angustirostris (assembly GCF_029215605.1). NCBI lineage: Eukaryota > Metazoa > Chordata > Mammalia > Carnivora > Phocidae > Mirounga > Mirounga angustirostris. Next base: position 116,172,799 of record NW_026991709.1, on the reverse strand, counting down.
CTATTACAATTCTGTTTTAATTTATGACTTAAATTATTTTAGATCAACTCTGAAATACGCTTGCTAGTTTCCATTTTATTAACTATTCTGTGATTGGCAATGTTGTTGATGCAACAGTGTGTTTTGGTGTATAGAGAATTCAAGAAATATGTTCTATATTACTATAGAGAAACTTTTAAGATAGAGTATGAATAAGTATAGGCAACTATATTAAGGCAAAATATAGCTCAAAAAATGAATGTTGACATCTCAAGCAAATAGGCCAGCACATATATTGACCTATTTTGATTTGTATTCAGCGGTAAAGATTACAACAAAATGACAAAAAGATCTCTAAGCCTCAGATTGTATGTAGTTTAGTGAGAAGTATATCAGTACTAAGAAGACTGTCCCTTTGATTCTATTAATATCAACTTGCATTTTCCTCTTGGCTAAAATAACTACAAAAAGTCGGAAAAGAAAAAAAAAAAAAAAAAAACAGAAGGGAGGGGGGAAAGGCCTCCTACTAGCTGGAACTGAGGGAGATGGAGGAAACATGATGAGTCAGCCATTACCCCAGACTAGCAGCACACCTTGTTTTAACAGGAGTCTACTGATGAGCCGGAATAAGCTTGGTTTGGTAATGCTCCCCCTTCAAAGGGCCTATAGAATAGCTAGAACTTTCTGTTCTAGTGTCATGGGTATAATGAATTCTTCTATTTCTGTGAGGCTATTAATCATAGTTATTGATTTTTATAGTTCTCTTCTGCTCTCAATATTATATTCACATATTTTCAGTTAGTTCTTTTGGTTGTTTGTTTTGTGCTTTTTTTTTTTTTCTTTAGTTTTTTTTATTTTGCTTTTTCAATTGTTTGCTTAGAGACTTAAATAATCTCTTATTCTTTTTCTCCATTTGTTTATTTAATATAGCATTTAAAGCTGAATATTTTAAACAACATACTAAGATGTTGATGGGAAGGTTTTTTACTTATTTATTTATTTTGCATAACTGCATTCTACAGGTAATCTGACCACTTTATGGAGAGGCTAAAATGTCAGAGTTTGTATGATGTTTATCTGAGGCTGCTCAGTTGCTCTAGAGAAGAATAGTCCTCCAGACGTTTACCCAGGAAATAGAAGATTGGTTACAGTTGTTTAAGAGCTGAGTTGTGGGACGTGGGCTCAGTCTCACTATTCAGTAAGGTCTTACCATCCATTTCCTGAAGTAATACTATAAGGTAATATATTATTTCAGATGATTTTCAAATTTGGAAAAATAAGGTGCACTTTCCCTTTTATCTCCGTTAGCTCCAGTCCCGTCTCTTCCTTAAAGTCATGTCTGCAATATAGAAATTGATAAACATATATACATATTTTTTTTAATTTTATTTTATTATGTTACGTTAGTCACCATTACTTTTTAAACTCTTGTGACCATAGTGGTATAGAAGGTATTAGCACCATTAGTTATCTTGGAGTTACTCATTATTTATACCTTTTTATATTTTAGAATATACATTCATTCTTCACACCAGATTACATGTATAATCTCAATTTCTTAGAAGAAATTTGGGGGATTTATGGAGGACTTAAGAAGTTGGCAAACAAACCTCTCCCACAAAAACAAGTGTAAAGCTGGACAAATTGTTACAAACAACCATTTCAGGGTTTTGGAAGTTGACCAAAGGCTAGCAACAAATTGAGAAGTACTTATTTATAAACTCCAGGTAAGAGCAATGGGGGTGGCAGTCTTCTTGCCTGGATCAGCTCCACAGTTCTGTGGATAAGGTAATCTTATCAGGGCAGGGTTGACCATGAATACTAGTAGATTTGTTTCCATGGGAACTGACATGCTTTGGAATGGAGGGCAAACATCTGTGTCTAGTAAAAATTTCATTTAAAGTACCAAATTCAGTAGGAAACAAGGGAGAACTACAGCTCAACTAGTTTGAGATTGCTGTACTATTTGAGGCAACTAGAGGACCAGACAGAAATTCAAGGAGGAGATCCCAGAGGTGAAGGATCCTTATCAGGACTAGATAAACCCTCTGTAGGTCCATGGCTAACCAGGAACTATGTAAATGTGGGGTGAGGGGCCAGAGAAACCTGGCAGTAAAATCCGAGGCAGATACTAAAATTTCCCAAACTTTGAATGTGCTTGCCAACACACACAAAGATCAGTCTCCAGAGGGAAGCATTTTTGGCTATAGTGATCAGTCTCCAGAGGGAAGCATTTTTGGCTATAGTGATTGAGCACAATCTTTGCCCATTTATTGCCTGACCACTAACCTCAGGCATTAGGAAGTATTTGGGTGTGATGAAGATACTCTAAAGCTGAACAATGGTGATCATTGCACATGCTATGAACTACTGAAAATCATTGTACTGTGCACATTTACAATAGTTGTATTTTATATTATGTAAATTATACTTTAGTAAATCTTAAAAAAAGAGGTTTCAAAATGAAATACTCCTTTTAATATTTTTACCACTGAAAATTTCACTTTAGCATTTTTACCTTTTATACTTACAGGGTGATTATTCCAAGTAAAAAAAGTAATTTTTAAGCTCTTGTCCTCTGAGCATCATTTTTTTCCCACTCAATTATCTTGCAGAAATCCTAAATCTCCAAGGTAACAACTTCTTTTCTAAAGAGAGGTCCATAAAAACAAAGATTAATTTTCTCATGTTGGAGCAGAGTTACTAATTTTAAAAATACAAAACTTTACCTGTTTTCCTTGTGATATACTGACTTCCCCCACCCCCCGCCCCCGCCCCGAGGAAGCTACATAGGTGAGAGTTCCAAAATTTAGCAGGTACCTTACCACACCATAAACCCTTGGTTATTACCTATTTACACCTAGAGAATTACAGCCGTCTAGTCTGTACTAGGCTCCCAGAGTCCTCAGGATTTCCTTTGTTCCTGATTTTACCAGCCCAGCTAAAGGGGCTTTAAATTCTATTTGGGGACCTATACCCCTGTCCTGAATTAAGACTTCTGCACTAAGAGAATTGTTGGGAGTTCTGGAGAAGTAGGCTGGAGACTTGACTTCAGAATTAATGATAAGAAATGTGCTGCAGAAATAGTATGACATCAGACAACTCTATAGCGAGAAGGCTGAAGTCCATTGAAAGGCTTGTACATGAAGAAGTACCTAATTGATTTAGAACCACGCTAGATTAGTTTCGGTGGAAGTGGGCTAGAGAAGCAGATTTTGATTTATTATAAGATTGAGTGGTAATAAAGTAATTGGACAAGTCATTCCAACCTGTTGCTATCTAGAGGTATGAGTTTTAAAGAATATATTTTAAGATGGGGGGTTAGGAGAGCATGTCTCACATGATGCCAAAAATCCAGTAGGACATGAGTGATTGATTATGCAGGAAAAAGATGGCTAGAGCTATGGTTTGAGCTGGGATTAGGATTAGGGTGGGGGAATAAAGTAGCTATGCCTTTCCAAGATAGGAGGGGAGGGCACAACCATTGGTGGTTTTATTTATTTATTTGTTGTTGTTTTTAATGAAAGGAAGGAAAATGACACATGAGGTATATCGATCTAGGGGTTGAAATTTTAAGAAACCCAGTCAGTTGGTTTTGTTAAATAATTACTAAAATTTTTAGTCTCTTACAATGTAGTAGATACTGTATTAAAACTATTTTACATGTAATTAGTTATTTTTCTGACAAAGAGCCACAATGTGTATTAGTTTTTTGCTTTATTCTGTATCACATTCATGGAAATATTTTGGTTTTTTGTTATTGTTGCTTTAAATTGTTTTTTAATATTTCTTTGGCAATTGCTCATGTCTGTTGTCATTTGCTTCTTTTCAATTCTGAAATATCCTTTAAGTGTTGTTTAAATCTCTTAAGAGAAGATTGGATTAAGATCCTTCCAAGTTCATATTCTAACATGGGATTGATTTGGGACACTAGTTTTCTCTTTTCAGGGCCAGACCACATCTCTTCCCACTCTTTCTGCCTAATCATTTCATTACATTGTAGCAAAATTTATACTTATTATTTGTTATTTGTATTGTGTATCTATTTTGGCATATTTATATAATTTTTGTTAAGTCATTATTTTTATTTGTCCATGGCATTTTGTAGGAAGCAAGCTGTTTTGCACTTTGTCCTTCAAACTTGTTTCATTTAATAATCTTTGCATTATGCTTTTTTTTTGTTTGTTTTTTAAAGATTTTATTTATTCGAGAGAGAGCATGAGAGGCGGGAGGGTCAAAGGGAGAAGCAGACTCCCTGCTGAGCAAGGAGCTGGATGTGGGACTTGATCCTGGGACTCCAGGATCATGACCTGAGCTGAAGGCAAGTCGCTTAACCAGCTGAGCCACCCAGGCGCCCCTGCAGTATGCTTTTTAAATGACAGCTTTATGAATCCCTGCCTCATGTATAAAAGACTACCAAGAATGAAGAGTTTACTGTGAAGAGAGTAATAGTGCAAAATTTAGTGAAGGAGATGCTAATAGGGTACATTTCAGTGACTTTTAATAATATACTCAAATGTTAAAAGCCAGAAACATCCTAGTACCATTAAGGCTCTATCTCAATAGGCAAGGATTCAATGGAAATGTCTCTTAGTGTCACTTCCACTGTGATCATAATGGCTCACAGGAGAAAATAGACATAGGATCATTATTCATACTTTATCTGTGAGGCTTTTAGATGCAAATGATTTCAATGGAAATATCTCATGCTCAATTCTCTAATTTCTATTGTTTGTAATGAAAAATTGAATAAATCATACACTAAATTTTCGATTTCATGTGCCAATGAGTCTTTCATCGATCCATATGTTATCTCTTATTGACACTTTCTAGAATAAAAGAGGAATGCTATACTTATGTATAAACAACTGTCAAAATCTCTTGACATTATATTGACAAAACGAGATGTGAAGAATTGTAACGTAAATTATTGCCTGAAGAGCCCCTAGATTCTGCTTTACAGAGTCTCTTGATATTCCTGGTTAATCACATAACATAATTTTGCGTCAAATATTTACATTTATAAAACATAATTTTCTATCAAACAATAAGGTTTTGTTTTGTTTTGTGTGAGCCTGGTGGAGATTGCTTACTGACCTCTATTTGAATATGACACTAGAAATATTAACAGTTCAATCTCACAGTCATTAGATGAGGCCCAAATCTATTTCTTTAACCAAAATTGTACTTTTTGTCAAATCTGGCTATATTTATGTAACTTCCTCCTCTGGCAAAGAATGTAACTTTGTTGACACCTTGATTTTAGCCCAGTGAGATCCACACTAACCTTCTGACCTACAGAACTATAAGACCATAAATTTGTATTGTCAAGACATTAAGGTTTTGGTGATTTGTTAAAGCAGTGATGAAAAACTAACGCTCTGAGCTTATAAAAATGTGTTTTACTTCCTTTGGAAATCATTTGTGTCATTTTTGTTGCAGTTGTTGATGGATTGGTAGACCTAAATGTCCTTATATTGGTGATGAGTCAGGATATCATAGTGGTTAGGTATCAGGCTGTGGACTCTGGATCCAGCTGACAGTCTATTACGTTACCTTCAAATATTAGATCCTCCACTTACCAGTAGTAAGAATTTGATAAATGACTTAAACCTGCCATCTTCCATTTCCTTAGTTGCTACAGTTGTGACAGATGTAGATGCCTATTTACAAAGCTAGTACATCTCTCTTCTAGCTGTGGGAAGAGAGGGCTGCTAACATTCGCATCAGCTTTCCCCAAAGAACTGTCCTCAACTAATAGGAACTGCCAAAATTGACTGGAAAAAAAAAAAAAAGCCAACCACAAAAGATTACATACTGTATGATTCTATTTACATGCCATTCTTGGGTTAAGGAAGGAGGGAAGGGGGTATGGCTATAACCTGTCAACATGATGGATCCTTGTGGTAATGAAATGTTCTGCATCTTGACATTACCAATGTCAATATCCTGGTTGCTATATTGTACTAGTGTTTTGAAAGTTATTACTATTGCAGTAAACTGAGCAAAGAGTATATAGGGCCGGTCTGCATTATTTCTTATAATTGCTCATGGATCTATGATTATTTTAAAATAAAATAATTTAAAAATCCTAAAATCACAAACAATACCACTAAAAGTATCTCAGAGTGACCTTAGAATCTGTGTACTTTTAAAAAAATGTTTGGAAACCTTTTTTGGAAATTCCAATCTTAGTATAAATTTCCTTGAATCATACTTTTATTGATTTTCATTTTTTTTCTTTTACAAATTTTCTGGTTTTATTCATTGCTAGTATTTATTGGGCAGTATGTTTTGTTTTGTTTTGTTTTCCTTCTTTTGGCCTATCATCAGTGATTGTAGGTGTTCATATTTTGAGACTAAATTTGGTTTTTGGAAATACTATTAAATAATTAAAAACCCATGTCTAGTGAATGGAACAGCACTCAACCTAGGGTAACAATTCTTTTGGTTAAAAACAAGATCCAATTAGAAAACGAACTGATTTCATTTGTGATATTAAAACTCTCTCTCTTGCCAGTTTCCAACAAGGTGTTTTAAATGTTTTGAGTTGTGGTAACGTAAGGTATGTGTCTGCAGATTCCCAAGGCAAGGCATTTGGATGCTTTCCTTCTGGAATATTTACTTAAAGGTTGTTTAATAATGCGATTGAAATACCTCATTTAAATACCGCATTCCTCATATTAGCAGGGAAATAAAGCATGAGCCAATGGTTAAGTGGTCACTACAGACTGATCACACATTCCTACATGTTGTTATGTCCAGTTACTAGCAAGATATTGTCCTGGCACAGGCTGCTATAGCAAGATAAACCCTAGAAGGACACATGAGGGAAAACTCCAAGATAGGGAAAAGCCCCAAGAATCCACTGGGATGATAAGTTGTTCTAAATGAGTGGGTATGAAGCATTGTGAAGTGGGGTAGGGATTTGCTTTTGCTGGGAGCAGGGCAGGGCCATTGCAGCTGTGAGATAATAAAATCGGAAAGAAACTGGAATCGTCCCTTGATTCTTCCACCTCTGTTGCCTTGGGACAATTAGTAGCAACTTAGGAGTCCTCACAAATAAAACCTTGGCAGTAAGAAGCCCTATTCTGAGAAGGAACTATAGAAAAAAGTAAAACTTGTGGGGATATATCAGACAGTTGGCTTACCAGTCCTTCTCCTTCCAAATCTCTGGGCTTCTTTGTATATTTGGAAGAATGTCCCCACCAAATGCCCCTTCTTCCTGGGGGACTGAATAGTCAGTTCTGGTAATTAAAGCATGCATACAGAAATGGCTACTTTCACTTTTACACATCACAACCCAGTTGCAAATATTTTGCTGCTGCTTCCTCAAAAATTTGAGTCTCCAAGGTACTAATTCCCACAAAGTTTTACTTTCACAAGAGGACACCTATATGGTTCCTTAGAACTAAAAGTAGAGATTCCACTTGCCATTTAATGAGCACTCATACAAAGAGGTTATTGCCTTGGGCTAGTTTCATCCCAATTTATACACAACCGAGAGAGGAAAATCAGATCAGGAACCCAGTTCTGCTAAAGATTTAGCTCTTTTGGCAGGGAAAGTTGGATTCATTTCATTAAGAACTTTGCCCTGCTGGGGGCGCCTGGGTGGCTTAGTTGGTTAAGCGGCCACCTTCTGCTCAGGTCGTGATACCAGGGTTCTGACATGGGGCCCCCTGTCTGGCTCCCTAGCTCCCTTCTCGGTGGGGAGTCTGCTTCTCCCTCTCCCACTTCTCCTACCCCCTCTCCCTCTGCTCCTCCCCCTCCTCCCCAACTCCCCTGCTTGTTCTCTCTCTCAGATAAATAAATCTTAAAAAGAAAAGCTTGGCTGGCTGAAATGCTGGTTGAGGGAGAAGAAAGCATAGAACACAAACTAAAAGATGAAAGATGAAAATGATAAATAAAATGGTGGCCTTGTGACCAGTTAGAGAAAAAAGGACTGCAGCAGCTATAGTTATATTCTCCCTTATACATTATATACGTTTTTTGGTATATTAGGCATTTTATTTCTCTCCCTTTTCCCTAGTATTTTAAATAAAGTTGCTTGTGGTTAACTTTACACCTTTGTCTTGATGTTGCAGACTACGTAGATGTGATTGTGACCGTATTAGTAAAGGAATGAACATTTCTAGAGATGAGTCATGGACTCGGGACAACTTGGGGAGTGCGCGTCTTTGTATGAAGACTGGTTGCTTTCTGTTATTCAAAAGCAGCATGATGTGGTTTTATTGTTGTTATGTAGAAGATTAGACATGGATAGAAAGATGTATAAGGATGCCAAGTGTTCAGGACTTTCTGTGCAGGAAAACATCTGTTGCTTCCCATTTCCATGCTTGCCCTTCTTAATCTTCCTTTTTCCTGCCACATAGGAGTTTTGCAAATTACGTTTCCCAGACGCCCTTTCCAGCCAACTTCCTGAGCAGTGTGGCCAATGGCAGGCAGAAGAAGAAAAATGGCACTTTTTTTTGTGATGACTGCTTCCCCCTTCTGGCAGTGGCATTCTTAACAGCAATGGTAATAGAAACATTGGTGGAAGTAGTTAGTAATGGTGACAGCACCCTGCTGACTTCAGAAAGCAGCAGGATCCAGTGAATGTTGGGCTCCTGGATTCTTTCTTAGCACCTCTATCCCCATAACAGTGAGCAGTGAGCATGGGGTCAAAGTAGCAGTATCTTTTTGTTTCTTCCTAGGGATGTAGGAGCTTCTGCAGTTACTAATTTTTGTGTAACATTACCTAATCCCATTTTGTTCCTCTAGCCGTTTCAAAGACTTTGTAAATCAAAAAACCAAAACACAACTTTTGGTGTGCCTGGGTGGCTCAGTTGGTTAAATATCTGCTTTTGGTGGCTCAGGTCATGATCCCAGGGCCCTGGGATGGAGCCCCATGTCAGGACCCCTGCTCAGCAGTGAGCCTGCTTCTCCCTCTCCCTCTGCCCTACCCCCCTGCTCCTGCTCGCTTTCTCAAATAAATAAAATCTTTAAAAACAAACAAAAACCCCACACAACTTTTGAACCTAATTCTCGTTATTAAATTCCTCTCTGTTTGAAGTAACTGGAGCTGTTTTATCTGTTCTAATTGGACTCTGACTTTAAATGTGTACCCAGAAGAGAGTCTTGCATATGTGTAGCTGAGGATAGGCCCAAGAATGCTCACAGCACCTCTATTAATATTAGCAACGACCTATAAATAGTTCAAAAGCCTATCAACAGAGGTTTGGTGAAAAATACAATGGGGTACTTTACAGATATCAAAATAAATGAAAGTACCTACATGCAGCAATATGCATGAATTTCAGCAATGTGTTTTTATAACACTCATTAAATATAATTCACATATCATGAAATTCACTGTTTTAAAGTATACATTTTAGTGTTTCTTGGTATATTCACAGAGATGTACAGTCATCATCATAATCTTATTTTAGAACGTTTCATCACCCTCAAAAGAAACTCCATTCTCTTCAACAGCCCCCCACCCCCATCCTCCCAGCCTGAGGCAACCACTAACCTACTTTCTGTCAATTTCTATTCTAGAGGTTTTGTATAAATTGAATCATCCAATACATTTGCTTTTGTGATTGGCTTCTTGCATGTGCTGTAATGTCTTAAAGTTCATCCATATTGTAGCCGGTATCAGCACATCAGTCCTTTTATTTCCGAGTAATATTCTACTGTATGAATATGCTACATTTTGTTTATCCATCCTCAGTTGATGGATATTTAGGCTGTTTCCCTTTTTAACCATAATGAATAATGCTGTTATGAGAACTTATGTACAAATTTTAGTGCAGACATACGTTTTAATTTTCTTGGGCAAACACTAATGAAATCGCTGAGTTACATAACTCGATGTTAATATTTTGAAAAATTGACAAATTATTTTTCTCAGTGGTTCACCACTTTATAATCACTCTAGAAATATAGAAGATCCAATTTCTTCCTATTATCACCAAGCTTTGTCTGTCTTTTTTGTGTTAACAGTCCTAGTAGTTGTGAATTGAATCTCATTATGGTTTTGATTTACATTACCCTAATGACTAATGATGTTAAGCATCTTTTCATGTGTTTGTTGGCTATTTGTATATCCTATTTGGAGAAGTGTCTATTCAAGTCCTTTGTCAACTTTTATTTTGGCCATTTGACTGTTGTTGAACTGTAAATGTTTTTTATATATTCTAGATATCCTTATCTGAATCTCTTATCAGATATACATATGGTTTGCAAATATTCTTTTCCCTTTATGTGGGATATCTTTTCGCTTTGTTGATGGTACTTTTTGAAATATACGAGGACTTAATTTTGATGAAGACAATACATCTGTTTTGTTTATTTTGTTGCTTTGGTCTTTGGTATGTTATCTAAAAAAATCACTTAACCTAAAGTACTGGAGATTTATGTCTGTTTTCTTCTAATAGTTTTAGAGTGATACCTCTTACATTTAGGTCATTGAGTTTATTTTTGTGTTTGATGTGAGGGACAGATCCAATTTCATTCTGCATATACATATCCGATTGTCTCAGCACTACTTGCTGGAGAACTATTCTTCCTCTATTTAATTGTGCAATTACAGTTTTTTTATTATGTTAATCACCATACATTACATAATTAGTTTTTGATGTAGTGTTCCATGATTCATTTCTTGCGTATAACACCCAGTGCTCCATTCAGTACGTGCCCTCTTTAATACCCATCACCAGGCTAACCTACCCCCCCACCCCCAACCACTCCAGCAAACCTCAGTTTGTTTCCTGAGATTAAGAATTCCTCATATCAGTGAGATCATATGATACATGTCTTTCTCTGTTTGACTTATTTCACTCAACATAATCCCCTCCAGTTCCATCCACGTTGTTGCAAATGGCAAGATCTCATTCCTTTTGATGGCTGCATAATATTCCATTGCATATATATACCACACCTTCTTTATCCATTCATCTGTCGATGGGCATCTTGGCTCTTTCCACAGTTTGGCTATTGTGGACATTGCTGCTATAAACATTGGGGTGCACGTACACCTTCGGATCCCTACTTTTGTATCTTTGGGGTAAATACCCAATAGTGCTGGATCGTATGGTAGTTCTATTTTCAACTTTTTGAGGAACCTCCATACAGTTTTCCAGAGTGGCTGCACCAGCTTGCATTCCCACCAATAGTGTAGGAGGGTTCCCCTTTCTCCGCATTCCCGCCAACATCTGTCATTTCCTGACTTGTTAATTTTAGCCATTCTGACTGGTGTGAGGGGGTATCTCATTGAGGTTTTGATTGGGATTTCCCTGATGCCGAGTGATGTTGAGCACTTTTTCATGTGTCTGTTGGCCATTTGGATGTCTTCTTTGGAAAAATGTCTGTTCATGTCTTCTGCCCATTTCTTGATTGGATCATTTGTTCTTTGGGTGTTGATTTCTAGTTTAATTCCACTGGGGTCTAAGAGCACACATTGTATGATTTCTATTTTTTTTTAAGATTTTTATTTATTTATTTGACACAGAGAGAGACAGTGAGATAGGTAACACAAGCAGGGGAAGTGAGAGAAGCAGGCTTCCCTCTGAGCAGGGAGCCTGACGGGGGCTCGATCCCAGGACCCCGGGATCATGACCTGAGCCAAAGGCAGACGCTTAATGACTGAGCCACTTAGGTGCCCTGATTTCTATTTTTTTTTTTTTTTTAATTTTTCTAAGGTGTGTTATATACCCAGAATATTGTCTATCTTGGTGAATGGAAATGTGAGCTTCAGAAGAATGTGTATTCTCTTGTTGGATAAAGAAGTCTATAGATGTTAGTTATACTTGATTGATAGTATTGTTGAGTTCAATTATGTCCTCACTGATTTTCTGCCTGTTGGAACTATCCATTTCTGATTCAGGGGTGTTGAAGTCTCCAAATATAATGGTGGATTCATTTATTTCTCTTGGTAGTTTTATCAGTTTCTGCCTCATGTATGTTGGTGCTCTATTGTTAGACACATGTTAAAGATTGTTACATCTTCTTGGAGAATTGTCACATTTATCGTTTTGTAATGCCCCTCTTTATTCTTAATAACTTTATTTCATCTGAAGTCTACTTTGTCCAAAATTAGTATAGCTACTCACACTTTCTTTTGAATTTTGTTATCATGGTATATTTTTCTCCATCCATTTACTTCTACTCTATATGTGTTTTATACTTATAGTGGGTTTCTTGTAAACAACATTTAGTTGGATCTTGTTTTTTGACCCACACTGATAATCTTATTTTTAATTGCTGCACTTAGAACCTTGGTGTTCAAAATGATATTGATAATGTTGGATTAATATCTACTATATTTGTCACTGTTTTCTATTTGTCACCCTTTTTTTGGTCACCCTTATTCTTTGTTTCTATTTTTGTCTTTTTTTTAACTTTTGTGATTTCAGTTGAGTGTATTATTCCATTTTCTCTCCTTCCTTAGCATATCAATTATCCTTTTATTTTTTTTACTGAATGCTTACTCTAGATTTTGCAAAATACATTTATAATTAACCCAGTCCATTTTCAAAAAATACTATGCTGCTTCACAGGTATTGCAAGTACCTTATGATAATAATCCTAATTCCTCTCTTCTGTCCATAATAACATTGCTGACATTTGTTTCACTTATACGTAAGAATACATAATCAAACACATTGTTAGTATTATTATTTCAACAAATTGTTTTATGTTAGATCAGTTAAGAATAAAAAATAAAAGTTTTTATTTTACTTTTACATTTCTTTTTCAGTGCTCTTCCTTTATTTATGTAGATTCATGTTTCTGACCCATATCATTTTCCTTCACCCTAAAGAACTTCTTTTAACATTTCTTGCAAGGCAGGTTACTAGCAACAAATTCCTCAATTTTTTTTTTTATCTGATAAAGTCTTTATTTCTTTTTCACTTTTGAAGAGTAATTTCCAGTAAATTCTAGGTTGGTGAGTTTTTGTTTCTTTGTTTTACTCCTCTTCACACTTTAAATATTTCACTCTACTCTCTTCTTGTTAACATGTTTTCTGAGAATAAATCATATACAATTTTTATCTTTCTTCCTATGTAGAGAAGTTTCTTTTTCCTCCTTTTCTGGCTTCTCTCAGAATTTTTCTTTATTTTTGATTTTATATAGTTTGGAAAGGATATGCCAAGGTGTAGTGTTTTTGTTTTTGCTTTTAAGTTTTGGAGGTTTCTATTGAGATATTCTCAAGTTCAGAGATTGTTTCCTCAGCTGTGTCTGGTCTACTAATAAGCCCATCATAAGCATTCTTCCTTTCTGTTAAAGTGTATTTAATGTATAGCCTTTCTTCTTGATCCTTTCTAACAATTTCCATCTCTCTGCTTACATTGCCCATCTGTTCTTGCATGCTGTCTACTTTATCAATTAAAGCAATTAGCATACTAATCATATATTTAAAAAAAATTGTGATAATTCCAACCACCCTGCCATATCTGAGTCTGGTTCTGCTGCTTGCTCTATTCAAACTGTGTTGTTTGTTTGTTTGTTTGCCTGTTAGTATTCCTTGCAATTTTTTTCTTGATAGCCAGACATGATGTACTAGGTAAAAGGATCTGCTATAAATACGCCTTTAGTAATCTGGTGATAAGGTGTGTGTTGGGGAGAGGGGCGGAGCAAACATTCTACAGTTCCATGGTTCGGTCTCAGTCATTTAATGATCCTGCCCTTGGACTGTGAACTTCATATGCTTTTCTCATTCCTCCCCCTCCTCCTTCACTCAGGTGAGACAAGATGTCTAGAGTGGCCTTGGGGTGGATATTTTCATTCCCTTAAGTCAGTTAGGCTCTGGTAAAACCCCAGTAGATTAGACCTGAGTTCAGACCTTGTTAAGGAAAACAGAATGCTCCAGTGTATTTCAAAATGGTTCCTTTTCCTCTCCCCCTGCTGAAGGCATGAGGGGATTTTTTCCCCCCTGATATTCACTGTGAGAACCTGCTAGAGCTCCAGGGGGTAAAACTCACAAAAGTGTGTGGGTCCTCTAATGATGAGTCCCCCTGAAGTGTTCATATCTCAGACTTGTCTCAGACAAGCCTCTGACAATTCATCAACTGCAATTCAATTTTCCCTACAATCTCCCATGGAGATTTCAGCTAGAGGGTTTCTGCTCTCAAAAGTTGTGATATTCTGTATTTGCTTGTTGGTTTCTCCAGTTTTAGAGACAGGACTTTGTGCTGTGACTTCCATTCTCTGACAGATGTAAGGAGAGTTGTTGATGTTTCAGTTTGTTCAGCTTTTACTTGTTCTTAAGATGTAGTTAGGAGCTGCTAAGCTTCTTACATACCAAGCCAGAAACTAGAAGTCCTTTAAGGACATATTATTTCCCAGAGTTACTTTAAGTTTTTAGACCAGCCTGCTTGCCCCAACCGGTATCCACCTTAGGCATCTGTGATGACAAATGATTGATTGATTGTTGCTGATTATTTTTGGCAAATGCCCTGGGAATGGGTCATTTTTCACTGAGTATGCTGTGAATCAAAATTAAAGACAAGCTCTGAGAATGAGATTTTTCCAGGGAGCTGCCAGGCAGGTGTAATAATAACCATCCTGTGGGGATAAAGTTTTGGGGAGCTCCAAACCCATTCTTCCCTCTGTGGTATCTATTAGTCTGTTGTCCTCCAAAATTACCATTGTAAGACTTTTCTTTTCTTTTTTTTTTTTTAAAGATTTTATTTATTTATTTGACAGAGAGAGAGAACAAGTAGGCAGAGAGGCAGGCAGAGGCAGAGGGAGAAGCAGGCTCCCCGCTGAGCAGGGAGCCCGATGCGGGGCTCGATCCCAGGACCCTGGGATCATGACCTGAGCCAAAGGCAGCGGCTTAACCGACTGAGCCACCCAGGTGCCCCGTAAGACTGTTTTCAAGGGTACTGAGGAGCTGAGGTACAAGGGATAGGAATGGAACTAGTTTAAATGCTATGGACCTCACTGTTTCTACGAAGATTTATCTCCATTTCTTAAATAAACACTTTGTGGATTGCTGTAGACTGGTTAAATTCCAGAATTCTGAAAATTATAATTGTGAGAAGTTTTCCAGTGTTCTCATCACTTTTACACAGGAGTGGATTTCAGAGGTTCCTATTTTGCCATACAGAGTGCTTCTCATCAGCAATGTGTATTTACATGACCAAAGTTAAGTCCTGAAAGATAACATATAGCATAATGCTCTTTTTATAAAATTAAAGAAAAAACAACTAAGATTACAAAAAAAATGGTTGGAATATACACTATATAAAAGGGAATACAACAAAAAATAATAAGGGGATTTGGGATACTGGTCATCCTGGACAGGGAGGGTAGGGAGAGGGGATGGTAGTCATACATGAATGAGAATATATCATGAAAAAAAATGTATGTTTAACCTCCCTGATTCCAAGTTGGAATGAAGGGAGAAATAAATATCTTTTTAGCCTAAGACCATATCAAAATTAGCAGCAAATGAATAAAAAAAAGCCAGTGGTCGACTTCAGTTTTTCTAGACTGTAGTTCACTTATATATATATTATCCATATAATCACATATTATCTGAAGTTACATATTTTCCATACATTTACATATTATCCATACACTCACACACAAGAAGTTGTGTGTATGCTCTTCAAAAATAGCATCAGACATTCTGCATAATACTTTATCAACTGCTTTTTTTTTTAAGATTTTATTTATTTGTCAGAGAGAGAGAGAGAGAACAAGCAGAGGGAGTGGCAGGCAGAGGGAGAAGCAGGCTCTCCACAGAGCAAGGATCCCGATGCGGGACTCTGTCCCAGGACCCTGGGATCATGACCTGAGCTAAAGGCAGATGCTTAACCGACTGAGCCACCCAGACTTCCCATATCAACTGCTTTTTAATATGTGTGGGATAAAGGTTACAAATTAAATTGAATGTATATGTGTCCTGTTTACTGATTCAACTGCGGTAGAAATTAAGAAACAATCTGTTAAAATTTTAAAGAAAATTTATTCTTTTACTGTTTTTTTAAGGACTTATCCTTTGAATGTTGCCAGTCTGACCTATATTTTTATGATTACCTCAAAAAAAAAATGATTACCTCTTTTAGGTTATGCAAACTACTTAGGAAAGGTAGTCAACGAAGCAGTAAAGATGTAGCACTTGCTTTAATAAATATAAAATCTGATTCTAACTAATGCTATTTTGCATGCATCATCATCCTCTGCTCAAAATATACCTGTCCATAACCATAACTTTGCAGCAGATATATATGTTTAGGTTTGCTCAATCTAACCAGTTACAGTGCTTCACTTATGAATTTGGCCTGGGAATTTATTGTAACATAGTAGTTTTAGAATGGCTGAATTTAGTAGAAAACACTTAAGTCTCCTAACCCCACTTAGCAACATTTTTAAATTCTCAGTTTTCTGTCCCATTTTTCTTTATCTAGTTGACATTGAGCGAAAAGCTTATAGAGCACTCACTCATCAATCAATAAATAAATACATAAATAAAACTTTAGAAGGTTATTAAAGGGGTTCTTCCCCTTATCAGATGTGAAGACTGGGATGTCAAATGTTTATAAAAGGAAAAATTAGTCTTCATAAATCTTTCCAGGTGGGTGTTAGTGTAGCCAAGAAATCAGTAGGAATTTATACTTTCTCACTTACTTAATGATAAATATTTATACCAATAGTATAATAAACATTCCCAACAAGATTAGGAGAAAGAAAACACCGGAAGACTAAGCAGTTAGAAAACATTGCAAGACCCATGTGCTGTTATTTCTTTTAATTTTCTGCCTCATTAACATCCCAGATGGGCATATGCTGAGTGTGCAGTGGTTGTGCTCCTTTATTATTAAATACTTCACTGCAAGCCAGTTCTTTATTGTCCTTCTGAGTGTGTGTGTGTATTATCCATATTGTGTTCATGTATGTTTATATATTTATATATATAATATGTGTGTATATATGTACACATTTGTATATATAAAATGTTTTATAGATATCCACATAGTTTACATCTCCATAGTTTATTTGAGCCACAGTAAAAAGAATAAAACTATTGGGTCTGGAATGATATCCTAACATTTGATCATTTTGTTTGTGAAGTGCTTTTATTTAGTATAAAAATAACTATATTCCAAGATATTTGATACCTAAAAATGTATGCTATTAAGTTTTCTATAATTTTTGGAAAATAAGGAAAAAGAACCCAGGATATATGAGGAAGAGTTTCTTCCAGTCGCAGTTCTAGCATTGAATATTTGGGATTATGGGAAAGTCATTTAGATTTTCTCATTCTTAAATTCACTGAAAAATAAATATTAAAATATTGTTTTCAAGGTCATGATTATTCCTTCTCTGTTTTCTTCTCAACTCTTTATCACAATTTTTTAAGTCTTCTATTGTTTTATAATGATCTATTTACTTTCTGCTTCCCTGAGCAGAATATAAATTCTTGGAAAACTGTCTTTAACTTATCTTTCTGTCACACTTATTAGTGAATTCTAAGTTCATTTACAGCTTTAAAACTACATGAAAATTCACTTTGTCATTTTTCTTAATGATTTAAATACATAATTTACACTTTAATAAGTATTTAGCAAATTAATATATTATGACAGAGTAAGACCACGTGTCCTTTGAAATTATGATAAGCTGTCTAAAAAGTCTTTGCTGATATCTGTAGACTTATGCAAAGCCATCTTCGTTTACATAAAGTTATTGTTGTGCACATGTGTCTTTTTGTTGATTTTTCTCTTTAGAATGTTAGTCAAGTATGCATACTTAAACCTTAGCAAAAGTAAGTCACTTAACTACTAGTCAGGATCTTAAGCCGTTAATACGAGGAAAACTGAATATATATGTACATACGTATAATGTTAGAATTATAAAGTCTAAAAGATCTGGCACTTGAAAATTTGTAACATGCTACATTAAAAATCGTTACTTTGCTAAAGCAAACTATATGGCTTTACATTTGAAGCTGTGATCATTTTCCTCCTCGATATCGTACCACTCACTGTGCTCATTTCCACCAGTACATTAAAAAAATGTGTCACTGTGTCTTTTCTTTTTTTTCTGTCTGTCTCTATCAGTCTTTCTGGCTGCTGTTTCTTTTAGAATGGTGGAGCTAATATCATTCAGTTTGAATAATGGACTATATTAGTTTAAGCTTCAGAGACTATATGCAGCCCAGCATGAGGTTTTAGAGCCTGAGGGTAGTAAAGAAAGTAGTCACACTGGAAGACAGCCAACACAGAGTAGTTTAGTCAGAGCTAAATAAAGAGGAAATACAGCCCGGTGTAGGACATCAGAGCTCAAGCTGGTTGAGGAGGTTGTTCATGGTGGGGGACATCTGGCATGTCATGTCAAAGCCTAAGAAGATTGAAGAAGTGTCTTTACAGAAGAGCAGAGCACTGTGTGGTATCAGAGCCCAAGCAGTGTCTGCATGGGAGGGCTGCCTGGCATGGGATATTGAAGGCTGAGCAGGATGAGGAGTGTCCACTAAATGGTGGAGTAGTGACAATAGCCTGTGGTGGAATTTCTTAGCCCAAGTAAGATGAAAGGGCATCTGTGTAGGGAAGGAAGAGGAGGAGGAGTTTGGTAGACATTGTTCTCTTCTAGGAAGTTGAACAAATAAGTAAATGCATGAAGAATAGGTGCTAGTTTCCTTATTGTCAAAGATGTGAATTATAAATGTGGAAAGAGATAAAATTAGCATCAACCATGGTGTTGGACTAAACTGGAAGCCTGTGAGCAAACTCATGGTTTTCAATAGATACATATATAATAAAATATAGGTGTACATATATTTATGTATATGAATAAAATATATGTACATGTGTTTATTTTATGCATGTGTGTGTGCACATGTGTGCATCTCTAGCTCTGCTTGGTAGCAGGGCACTGCATAGCAATGATCATATCTAGAAAATAGATCTTGAGATGCCTGGGTGGCTCAGTCAATTAAGCATCTGCCTTCAGCTCAGATCATGATCCCAGGGTCCTGGGATTGAGCCCTGCACCAGGCTCCCTGCTCAGTGGGGAGCCTGCTTCTCCCTCTCCCACTGCCATTCTCCCCAGCTTGTGAGCTCTCTCTGTCAAATAAATAAAATCTTAAAAGAAAAAAAGAAAATAGATCTTGTCTTTTAAATATTCCCTACTGGGGCGCCTGTGTGGCTCAGTCATTAGGTGTCTGTCTTTGGCTCAGGTCATGATCCCAGGGTCCTGGGATCGAGCCCCGCATTGGGCTCCCTGCTCCATGGGAAGCTTGCTTCTCCTCTCACTCTCCCTGCTTGTGTTCCCTCTCTTGCTGTCTCTCTCTCTTTCAAAAAATAAATTTAAAAAATATTTAAAAAAATATTCCCTATTAATGAATCAATGCTCAGTGGAAAATGGCTCATTCCCAGGAGCCGGATAATACAAGATGAGCCTAGAATATCATGTTGTGCCAGAAAATAAGAAAGTGCTCAAAGACTGATGATAACATACCAAATTGATTATAAATGCCACTTGCAAATCTATAATCATTTGAGCATCAAAATAAATATTGCTAGTATCAGATTATAATCTATTGAATAAAATAGGAATAAATAAAATACGAGACTATACTGAAATTAATCAGTTAATTGAAACTTCAGTAAGTGTATTAGTTTTCTATGCTGTGTTACAAATTACCACAAATGTAGCAGGTTTTAAACAATATAAATGTATTATCTCACTGTTTCTGTGGGTCAGAAGTTGAGCACAGAATGACTGGGTTCTCTGCAAGGCGGCAATTAAGGTGTTATCCAGGGTTCTCTATAAGACTGCAATCAATATTAGTCAGGGCTGGGTTCTCATCTGGAGGTTCAAGTGGGGAAGATTCTGCTTCCAAACTTACTCAGGTTGTTGGAAGAATTCATTTCCTGATGGCTGTAGAAGTATTAGCTTAGTGTTCCCTGAGGCCAGCCACAGAGAGCAGGACTCCAGAATGAGTCAGCTAGCAATGCAAAGTCATATATATTAAAACAAACAAACAAACAAACAAACAAATACCATGGGAATGACATTCCATCAATTTTGTCATATTTTGATTAGAAGCAAGTCACAGTTTTTTCTTATAGAGGAGACTGTACTGGGGCAGGAATGGCAAAAGGTGGGAATCATAGGGATGACCTTAGGGTGTGTTTACCATATGAGGAACAGAATACAATTGACCCTTGAACAACACAGGGATTAGGGGCTCTGACCCCTCCCCCATGCAGTCAAAAGTCCATGTATAGCTTTTGATTCCCCAAAAACTTAACTACTAATAGCCTACTATTGACCAGGCAGCCTCATCAATAATATAAACACACATTTTATATATTATATGTATTATATACTGTATTCTTACAATAAAGTAAACTAGAGAAAAAATATTAAAAAATCATACAGACGAGAATATACATTTACAATGATGTACTGTATTTATTGAAAAAAATCCACATATAAATGGACCCGTGCAGTTCAAACCTGTGTTGTTCAAGGGCCAGCTGTATTTACACAGCTCAAAGTACCATCCTACAAATGACTTCTTAATTAGAAACCAAAAAAAGAGTAACATTACAGTAGATCAAGCCTGTTACAGACTCCAGTGATCAACTGTTCAAAGTGAATCTACCCTGTCTTTCAACAAACTGAAATTGTGTGACAGCTTATAGACTACAACAAAAAGAACAGAGGATCACTTCTATAATTTTTTCTGCCAATGATGTATAATCTGAATTTAATCACGAAGAAGCATCAGGCAAGCCCAAATGAAGAGTATTCTAAAAATACACGTCCTGTAATCTTCAAAAGTGTCAGGGTCATGAAAGTCAAGGTAGTTGTTCCAGACTAATGGTGGCTAAAGACAACTAAATGAATCACATAATTCTGAGCTAAAACCCATAGCTACAAAGAACATTTTTATGTTAAGTGGCAAAGCTTGAAAGAAGTCTGAGAATTACTTTAAATTATTGTATCCATTTTAATTTACTTATTTTGACGGTCCTATAATGGTTATGTTGGCGAATATCCTTCTTTGTTGAACATACATGCCAATACTTTAGGAGTCATGGAAGGTGAATTTGGCAACTTACTTTCAAATTATTTAGAAAATAATTACTTGTCATTTTTTTGTTAAAATTCTTTTGGGGCTTTTACTTTGGGAATATTTCAAAGTAAAAAAAAAAAAAATTAAAAAACTATTGATTGTTCTGACTGCCTTCAGTGGCATTTCCTAAAGTGTATTCCTCAGAGTGTTAATGCCAATTGCATTTAAAATGCTTTAAGCCAAATACATTTGGGAGATGTTTAAAAAAATTTAAACAAGTTTCTTAAGCACAGGACTTCTTAGAGCCTTAAACATAATAAATATGTTGCTAGTTTCAAAGAGGGTGAAATAATATCTAGTGTTTTTTGATTTTGTTATTGTCTGTGCCTCCCCGTGAGAATTTCGTGGGACTGGGACTATAGAAAAAACACTTTGGTAAATGCTAATGTATAAATAGATTAAATGCTCCTTAGGCAATTATACCAAGCTGTTGTAATTTACCCCTTTATCAGTTCTCAACCTCGTTACTCCAACAATTAATTTTTTTCTTATTTAATAAATTATTTAGATATTTACCATTTAATCTTTGACATTTTATTTGTGAAAGTGCAATTATGTATAAAGAAGAAAATAAAATTCATTAGAAATCCCACCCACCAGAGACCCTGACTATAGCATTTTGTTGTCTTTCTTTTTATTAACCTCCTTCACTTCCCCAGGTACGTGTATCTGTCAGTTCAGAGCCAGCCTCATTGTTCATTTAGGGTTTATGGTTCAGCAGTCACACCTTAATTATCATTATCCAAGCATTATCTGTCTTTTCACATTATTATTACTCTGGAAAATCCCAATTCATGGTTCAAATTAAAGCTTTCTTGTTACTACCTCTGTGATCTTTTCTGACTCCATCAGGTGAAGCTTATAACCCCTTCTGTGCTACTTCAGGACAGAACTTGTATATAATGGGAGTCAGGTGCAGCATTTACCAAAAGAAGTGAAGTCTTTCCTGAACTTTTTGGAAAACTTAAATGCTAAAATGGCGTCTGCTTTATTTGTGCTTCTCTGGTACTTTGCACAGTTCTTGGTGGTCGATAGTAAATGTCAGAGACATTTCCTTCTCAATTCCCCCAATGTTATCTTTCAATTTGTGATAGCTTATGCAATGCTGCCTAATATAATAAATGACCCATCAGAAGCAAATTTAAGTATTGCCAACAGACAATGAAAGTTTGAGATGCTTTAAACTTGTATAAATAAGGGGCAGTAATGTTGGTGAAAGTATCAAAGAAGAAAATATTAGTCCCAATAATTACTGTTAAAGCATCTTTTATTTATTTATTTTTATTTTTATTTTTTTTTAAAGATTTTATTTATTTATTTGAGACAGAGAGAATGAGAGACAGAGAGCATGAGAGGGAGGAGGGTCAGAGGGAGAAGCAGACTCCCTGCCGAGCAGGGAGCCCGATGCGGGACTCGATCCCGGGACTCCAGGATCATGACCTGAGCCGAAGGCAGTCGCTTAACCAACTGAGCCACCCAGGCGCCCTAAAGCATCTTTTAAAACAGAGAAAGTGGGATGGCTGGGTGGCTCAGTTAGTTAAGTGTCTGCCTTTGGCCCAAGTCATGATCCTAGGGTACCTGGGATGGAGTCCCACATCGGGTCCTTGCTCAGCAGGTCGCCTGCTTCTCCCTCTGTCTGCCACTCTCCCTGCTTGTGCTCTCTCTTTCTCTCTGACAAATAAATAAATGAAATCTAAAAAAAAAAAATAAAACAGAGAAAGTGAGGGAAATTAAGATAAATAAAACAAAGTCTTTATTTTGTTGAGTTTTATAGTAATGCTTTAATTCTTGCGTATTCCTTCTTGTATTTGAATCTTAGACAATTAAAGTGTGTTAACCGAGGGAGAGATTTTCATAAACCGGGGCATCATGCTAAATAGTTGCACATGGTTGCATATTTTGGGGCTGTTTAATTTGACATATTTCAACATGCTTGGGTTGAAGCTTCAGCGAATTTTCGCTACTCTTTTTCCCCTTTTGCTTCTGAGAATGCAGATTAATCCAGTTCCATTCAGACTGATTACAGTTGTTAAATAAGTTACCCATAGCAGACTCTGTGAAATAAATCTAGTAATGCAATTCTCAATGGACTGCAAAAAGCTGTTATTAATTATCAAGACACTTCTGAGTGATATTAAATTATCCCATTTGTCTTCTGATTATTATTCTGTTGTCATGTAAAATTGTAAGATGTGTGAAGAATGTCCTGTTAAATACTAAATTTCCAACATGAGTGATTTTTACAACCACAAATTTAAGTTTTTACTCCTCAAATTTTAAGAAGTTGATCTTTGACATCTTTTGACATAGTTCTTTACTTCTTGGACACTATGTAATTTGATATTAAGGTGGAATTTTTTTAGTCGTTAGATTTCACTAAAGATATATTAAAGTTAGTTCAGCTGACTAAGGCACCATTTATAAGTCCAAACCTGGAGATTAGTCCATCTGCTCTGCACTAATGTACAGTGATCAACAGTTTTGCTCACCTTACTGGTCAATTCAGCTGTGCCTGCCTGCACAAAACAAATGAACAGTTAAATCACCAACAAACAGATATTTGGTTGCTTTAACAATATGACATACTCACTTTGTGGTGTGGCTTTTAATATATAAAATAGGAATATTATGTATCTCTTTGTTGTTGTCAGGATAAAATGAGCTCCTTGGCATTTAGAATGTGTTCAGGAGGTATTACCTTAATAGTATTATGAGATCTTACAGGTTAGTCCTTGGTGGGCTTTATCAGATGAGCTTTATGAAAGGTGCCAGGTACAGCAGGATGTTCAAATAAAATTGAGACAAAAGGTTTCTACTGAATTTGTGAATATGAAGGTCCTTAGTCTCCATTGTGTTTTTATCCTTGGGTTCATGCTTTAAGGTAGAATGGCATTCTTGAAAACCAGAGGCACTAATGAAGTATTTTCTATTTATTGTGTTGACTAAAGGGTAAATCATTACTTTTCCTACCTGGTAACCGACATTAAGTGAATCTTTTTGGTACCAACCATTCAGTTAATGTAATGCTTCTAGAATTTTCTTTTTTAAAACTTATTCCATTAAAAAAAATCCACTTAAAGTATGTGAGTTGTTTCTAGAGGGAACTCTGCACTCAGTACCTATTAATGCTCTTGAAAAGATTCACAATTTAGTACCTCAGCCATCCCTAGTCTCTATACTTTCCTTGGCTTGAATATTATGTTTCTCAGGCAGGTCATTCAAGAAAGAAGACATATTAAGAACTGTAAAAAAAAAAAAAAAAAGTAATAATTATCTGTGCTTTCCAGGAAAGCCCAATTAACAATTAAAGGATGTGTTGAAATAGGCTTTATCAGAAATTATGTATTTGTTCTCTATTTATTCCTACAGTGTTGTTACACAGTTCATTGCTCAAATTTAGCAGAAAGCTAAATGATAACCCAAATAAATGTTTTAAACAGCTTTAACATTCTTCTAAATAACAAGTCAAAAGCAAAATGACTGAGTTTGTTTAATGCTTCTTGGATGAAGAGGTATTTTAATAGGTTCATTAGGAACTATAAAGGAAAACTCAGCTTTTCCTCCTCCTGTGTAGGGAAAAACCAGGTGTCCTACTATGAGTTTCTTCCCTGTTAGTGTCTCCTTTACTTTTACACAGAACTCCATGGCTGTCACTTCTGGCCACCAAATTTGTTGAGGTTTTTCCTCACAACAGGCCATTCTCGGCAATGCCAGCTAAATGTTCTATCAATTAACTCAATTTTGACAGAATCTCTAGAGATCGTGTCAGATCCAACAGTCTACAAGCTCAATCCCATAAGACTGCTTTCCACCACACTTCAGATGCCACCTGCAAAGAGTAGGTCCCCAGATAACATACAACGTCCATCTGATTTGGCTGCCCCCTCCTCAAATCTGATTAATTTGCTAGAGTGGCTCACAAAACTCCAGGAAATGCTTACTTACATTTACCAGTTTATTAAAAGATATGATAAAGAATACAGATGAACAGCCAATGAAGAGATCTATACGGGAGAGGCCTGAGTGTGTCCTGAATGTAGGCGCTTCTGTCCCCCTGGAGTTGGGATGCATCACTCTCCTGGTATGAATGTGTTTGCCATCCTGAAAGCTCTCCAAACCCCAAACTTCAGGATTTAATGGAGGCTTCATTCATCACATAGGTATGAATAATCACTAACTTGATTTTAAGCCCTTCTCCTTTCTCAAGAGATTGATGGGGGTAGGGAATTGCTGAAAATTCTAAACTTCTCATTATGGCCTGGTTTTTCTGGTGACCAACCTCCATCCAGGAGTCATCCAGAAGCCCACCCAGTGTTGCCTAATTAGAATAAGAGATGATCCTTGTGCTCTTATCACTTAAAAATTACAAGGGTTTTAGGAGCCCTGTGCCAGGAACCTGGGGCAGAGATCAACATATATATATAGTCTAGCACCTCATAGGAACAGTCTAAAATGGTTTGAAAATGTCATTAATCTTTAGGACTAAAAGATCTTAATGAGCAAAGAAAAAGAAAAAAAAAAAAAAAACCTCCTAAAGGAATGAGTAGGAATCAAGGTTAGGAGTTTGCAAAAAAGATGTATTTTTTTTGTATGTATTAGCATATCTAAGCTATATTTTATTCTCACTTTCTCACAGATATCTAAAATTAATGTAATTTATATAAGTTGAGTATGTCTGAGTTTGAGAAAATTTTACAAGGAATTTAATCAGATGGCAGAAGTTTAGAAAAGGCTTATATCAACTGATTTAATCTGTTAGGATATTGGAGTATTTTTTCAAAATGAGAATACCATAATGATAAAATTATATTCAAAGACTGACTAGATGGATTCTGCATTTATACAGAAATATTTTTTCAAAACTTTAGTAAACTAATAATTATTCATTATGAAAAATTGTTCTTACTAATCTTAGAACAGTGAATTGACCCATTATCAATATATTATTTTATGGAAATCATAAATTTGTAAACATAAATTATTTTCCAAGTAATAATTATTTAACATATAGAAAAACTACGAGGAAGTAATGAAAACTTGATTTTATAGAAAATGATAAATATCTTCTCCATTGAAGGAATAGTTGTACTCCTATGACGGTAAACATGAGTGAGAATGGAAAAGAAAATATGTAGTATATATCTTTTGCTACTTATACACACACACACAGCTATGCTGCTACAACTCTAATTGTTATAGGCCCTTAGAAAAGGAAGAAATTAGTGTTTTCTAGATAAACCAGTCAAGAAATAAGCAGAAAAGTACTTTCCTTGGAACACATAAGAAAGCTACGACTTTGAGAGAAAGTGACTTGCCAAGTTGCAAAACTGCTCTCAGAAGCTAAGCCCATGCCTTGTTAGTGCTGTGGTTTTTTTATGGGCATACATTTGGCATTTGAGTGTGCTAATTCTTTCTTTAGGGCACTGGCCCACTCATTGCATCTATTATATATCTGTGCCTCTTGCTCACTAAACAGCATTTCCAAATACCCTACACGTTTCCAAATGCCCCTCGGGGGACATGCCAACTCCTATTGAGAACCCTTTTAATACATGGATTCATTTAATTATAGGAAATAAAGATTTGTGACAGAACTTTAAGATAATGTAAGATACTCTTGACCAACTGAGAATTTATTATTATGGTGATGATTATTTAGTTTTTCTGCTGGCATTCCTACAAAATGCTTTATGGAAATTACAAATAGAACTTTTTCACCATCAATAACCTATAGATAGGGTTGGCAAATAGATTAAATACTGTTGTAACAGGAAATTTTAATATGTGATTAAACTCTATTAGTTCCTTTTGCTATTTTCCCAAGTACTTTTTTTTACTCCATGTACTGATACGTGTTACTTTAAAAGTAACATTGTTTGACTTGATTACAGCCCAGTAACATTCTTCCAGCATTTTACCTTACACTTGTTCCTTAGGTTTTTTTTTCTTTTTTAAAAATATATTATTTATTTAGTTAGTTGAAAGAGAGAGTGAGAAAGCACAAACAGGGGGAGCAGCAGAGGGAGAGGGAGAAGCAGGCTCTCCAATGAGCAGGGAGCCCAACGCAGGGCCCCCTCCCAGGACCCTGGGATCATGACCTGAGCTGAAGGCAGATGCTTAACCAACTGAGCCAGCCAGGTGCCCCAGTTCCATAGCTTCTTAATAAATACCTTTGGAAGTGACTTGAGTACAGGGATGTTAATATGCTGCAACAAGAAAGATTGTACATCAGAAGAAGTCAGGGACCTCTCACCAGACAAAGGAAGACACATTTTTTGTAGGGTTTGTGAGAAGGGCAGAATTTAGATAAAATTTAAATGTAAGCAATACATATCAGGCTCAAATATATATTCTCTCAGAGACTTTTAAACTACAAATTCTCACTCAACTTGAAATAAGTAAACTTCCAAAGATAAAGCTGGATTCAAAGTCAATTGAAACACATTTTTTTTTTCTTTTTAAAGATTTTATTTATTAGAGAGAGGTGGGGAGCACAAGCGGGGAGAGGGGCAGGCAGAGGGAGAAGCTGACTTCCCACTGAGCAGAGAGCCTGATATGGCACTCGATCCCAGGACTCTTGAGATCATGACCTGAGCCAAAGGCAGACACTTAACCCACTGAGCCACCCAGGCGCCCTGAAACATGTTTTAAGCAGGGATTACAAACCTAAAACCTATGTGCCTTCACTGGCCAGCTTACATAGGTAAAATACACAGATGAGGTTGGGTGGGGATTTTGAACTTCAGAACACTTGCCGTCTCTTCTTGATTCCATCAGCCGGGAGAGTAGCCTTCATGTGGCCATACCAGACCTTCCAATTTTTCAAATAAATTACAAATTTAGATGTTTGTATGAAAGACATCAATTTTTAAAGATTTCTATTTATTTGTCAGAGAGAGAGAGCACGCGCACAAGTGGGGAAGCGGCAGGCAGAGGGAGAAGCAGACTCCCTGCTGAGCAAGGAGCCCAGATGTGGGGCTCCATCCCAGGACCCCGAGATCACGACCTGAGCCTAAGACAGACGCTTAACCAACTGAACCACCCGGGTGCCCCGAAAAGCATCAATATTTAAATTTTGCAAATTAATTAATATATTTTATAAACAATGT
Organism: Mirounga angustirostris; assembly: GCF_029215605.1. Lineage (NCBI taxonomy): Eukaryota > Metazoa > Chordata > Mammalia > Carnivora > Phocidae > Mirounga > Mirounga angustirostris. The sequence goes on along the minus strand of NW_026991709.1, from coordinate 116,144,638 downwards.
GAGTTTAAAAAAATATATCCATTGGATTTTATAATTTGTTAAAACATTTATTTATTTATAGTACGATAACATCAAAAATCTACACATTAAAGGGAGGAATGTATTCGAAAGTTCCAAAAACAATTGCACCAGAATAAACTCTATAATAAATCATTCCAAGAATAAAGAGACCTCCCAATTCCAAATTTTCCTATGTGGAATATTTAAAATTCATCTTGCATTTGATATGCTAAATATCACAAATATTATACTTATGAGAGTAATAAAGGGAATAAGCAATTGTAGTTGTTCATAATGGAAAATGACTATTGTTGAAATGAATTGAGTAGGAAACATCAAATTATTAATACAAAATGGCAAAGCCTATTCCTGACTCAATAGAGTGAATTTCTGCCTAAATAATAAATGTCTCCAATGTCTTTAAAAACATGATAACCACATAGATGTAATTTGAGAAATAAAGTTCATTTTTTAAATGAAACCTCTCTCTCTACAATCAGATACCGTTAGGAAGAACTTTATAGAAAGTTATTAAAGATTATCTTAAATTTAACTGTATTTCTTATCTCTTACCAATCTCCATTTTACAAAAAAAGACTAGTACTAAATTTTGACTATACTATTGGGTGCGATCTTTTTAATAAAACAGAACAATGGTGTGATTTTTCTTTACCTTTGAGGCCACCCACTGCCAAATCATTTTATATAAACTAAACATTTTGAGGGTACATCCATACAGACATACACATATGGTAAATTGTTGTGGTAATAATGCTTAAATATATCACTTCTGGAACTGAAGAAAACCAGGTAATTAAGACGTGCCATAATTCAAATTAGATTCAGAACCTACATCCCAGAGAACAGAATTATTATTGCTGGAGGGAGCATTAAAGTTTATTTCCACTAGTCCCAATGTTTAAATTGAGGAAATTGAGTCCCTGAAAATGTTCCCCTTAAAATTATGTGTGAGCTTTCAATCGCCAAGTCCAATGACCTGTTCTGTCTTTCCTCTTGCTTGATCTTTCAGCTGAATCTGACCTTCTTGACGTTCTCATATTTGGCTTGTACCAACTGCTTTTTCCTCATTCTTGTTCTCAGTTTTTCTCCATCTTCTGTTTCCCTGCCAGTGCCATTGTGTGCTGATATTGCCCAAAGTTCTGCTTAATATTCCTCTCCTTTTACATCTTCATGTCCTGGCTGATGACAGTTATGTTTATTGCTTCAGTTATAACCGATACCTATTTTTCTAGCCCATGATCTTATCATGAAACTCAAATCCACATTACCATTCTTCATCTACAAAGACTTTGCTTTTCTTCATGATTTTATATCATCTTGGAAAGTTTGACAGCTTATCAACCTTGACGGGTATTCAGTCTCTATTTTTACCCTGACCCAATATGCCCTTAGTATTCAGTTGTTTTCTGAATAGATCTAATTATTTCAGCCCCACTGTTTGTGGCACTCTTTTCAAATGGCTCACTTTTTCAAGATCAACTCTTTCTGCTTTACTTCCTCAGCTCCAGGCCCCTGAAGTATTTCCCATTCCTCAAACGTGTGTTTGTGTGTTGCATCTTGAGAGAACTCTTGCCTTGGTCTGGAATCCCCTTTACTTCCTTCTCTAGTAGAATCTCTCTTCTTGTAAGTTACACAAGGGTTACAAAAGAGGAAGCCAAAGCAATCTTTCCTACAGAGATACAGGTCCCCTTTCCAAGAAATCCCTTGACTCCTCCTTGATACAAGGTTATCTAATCAGTAATTAAATTGTCCAGTCACTTGGAGTAGGCAAAACTCTTGGTTTAATGATGTCTTGTTTCTTCCATTATCCAAGGCCTGTCACAAATAGGGAATTGATCATAGGAGAATGGGGACATATATGTGGATTTTTCTTTTCTTATCTTTTTCTTCAGTCACCACATAGACCTGTCAATTTTTGTCCATCCTATCCAGCTTGCTTACTGTAGCTTCAGATCCTTCAGGCCAAGTGACAGTTTGGGAAGTGTGAAAGGAGAGGAGATAGGAAGTTGTTATGACTCTCTTGTGAGCTAGAGTCATAATCTCTAGGTCTGGCTTGTGATTAGAATTGGCTCTAGTAGGAGTGTTCTTTAGAGATCTCCTTTTACTGGATTCTTTCACCTACAGCTTCCTTGACCGAGATGAAAGCATTTCTACTCTAGCTAATCACTTACACAGTCTCTAGCCCCTAGGAATCTGGCAATACATTTAGCTTCTCTCTGCTGATGACCCTATGACTCTCTAGGTCATTTGGACCTAAAATGACTCCATAATGGCTTTTCCTCATGCTTGGCCACATCTGGTCCGTAAGGAATAATCATCCCTAAATCTGTTGGTGACAGGGGCCAATCCACTCTGTCCTTCAACTATAGGGACACATATTGGCTTGTCCCAGGGGATCCATTTAAGTGCCTCTCACCTGGTTTGATGTGAAGAGAATTCTTTTTATGTATCAGTTGCTCCCTCAAAAACTCCCTTCACAAATAACCTCTCTTACTCTTTGGAAATACTTATAAATGCAGTATAGGTAAGGTTTAAGACTTGTCTAACTGGTCCCTGTCCACCCATTTCCTGCTGGCCCTGGAGATCCACAACTCCTTTGCATATTATTGTGAAGTCTCAGCTAAAACTTTAATTTTACCTACATGTTTCACATGTTACAGACAAGGTCATGGAACTCCATCTCCTGAGTGTAAAATGAAATCAAATTGGAAATTCTAGGTTTAAAATGAAAGTTCTAGAAGATGGAGAGGTGTCACAGGAGATTCCCACACATTTCCCTAGAGTGAACTGGTCACCATATGTGAATCTCAATTTGAGGTTTATGTTTGGAAGTTTTCAATAACAGGTGGATTCTAGCAGGTATCCTAAAGTCAAATGAAAGAGCTAAAACCAGAAGATGTGAATACAGGCATAAGTTGGAGATATTGCTAGTTTGGTTCCAGACCACCATAATAAAGCAAATATTGCAATAAAATGAATCAAATGATTTTTGGTTATCCAGTGCATATAAAAGTTATGGTTACACTATACTCTAGTACTGTTTTATGTCTAAAAAAAAAAAAAACAACAAAACCCTGCCTATCTGAATTAGAAAATACTTTATTGCTAAAAACTGCTACCCATCACCTAGATTTTTAGTGAATCATAATCATTGATCTGGGATCACCATAACAAATATAATAATAATGCAGAAGTTTGAGATATTGTGAAATTTACCAAAATGTAACACTGACATGGAGGGACCAAATGCTGCTGGAAAAATGGCACCAAGAGACTTGCTCATCGCAGGGTTACCATAACCCTTCAATTTGTAAAGAAATACAGTATCTGCAAAGTGCGATACAGTGAAGGACAATAAAGCAAGGTGTGCTTGAATAAATAACTGTAAGGTGCAATGCAGCTGGAGGAGAGCTGAAGAGAGCCGAAGCTGCCTCATTGGGGAGTTGTACCTTAGACCCTGCGACTGCCTTTTCCTCACCTCACTTCCTCACAGACTTGGCTGACTCCCTAGCTTCTGGCTGTGCAGCCACCCCCCAAGAGAAGGCCAAGGGAAAAGAAAAGGGAAAAGAAGAGCCCATATTTTCTTACTTTTCTTTTTTAAATTTTGAGTTATTTTAGACTTAAAAAGGAATCTCAAAAATTCTAGATAGAGTTCCCATACACCCTTAGTTAGCTAGCTTCTCCTTAGGATAACATTTTCTATATCTATAGAATGTTTATCAAAACTACATAATTAGCCCTGGTGAAATATATTAACTGCTGAATGTATTTGAATTTTATCAGTGTGCCTACTAATGTCTCATTTCTTTTCCAAGATGCAGGTCAGGAATCCAGATTACATTTACTTGTCATGTCTCCTTAGCTTTCTCCAATTTGCAATGGTTCCTCATTCTGTCCACATCTTTGAAGACCTTGATATTATTGAAGAACACTAATTAGTTATTTTGCAGACTGTGTCTCAGTTTGGGTTTGCCTGATAATTTCTTATGACTACATTGAGATAATGAGCTGTTGAAAAGAATACAAAAAAAAAAAAAGATATGTTCCCTTCTTAGTGTATCATATCAGGGGTTATATGACATACCCGTGTGTTACTGGTGGTGCTAATCACTTGGTGAGGGTGGGAGCTGCCAGCATTCTCCCAAAGTAATTTTTTCTATTTTTCTTTTTATAATCCCTAAATATTTTACAGGAGATACTGAGATTAAATAAATATTTATTTAGTCTGCTTAAATTCTCTCCTAATTTCAGCATTGGTGGATCTTGCCTTCAGCAATTATTGTTGTCATGTTCTAGTAGTAGTTTTTCCGTGTCTTTAATTTCTTCTGTATTTATTAATTGGACTTGTATAAAGAAGAATTGTTATTATTTCTCTATTTACTCAGTTATTCTATTAGTACTGATTCTAGGGTAATTATTCTATTCTTTGGGATATAGCTCCCAACAATGGTTATTTATTTTGTTGCTCAGGTTATTGCCATTTTGTCCATGGGGAGCTCTTCACATTGGCTCCTGTGCTCTTTGGATATACCTCCATACTTTTTTTTTTTTTTTTAAGTATTTCCTTACTTTCTGGCACCAGAAAATCAGAAGATGCTCCAGATTTACCTTGTATTATTCATACCCCAAACATGGAATCAACTACTTCTCCAAAGAGCCTTGGCACTTATTATTGGAGGACAGTATTTAGAAACCAAGATCATGGGCTCTGTTTTTTCCCATTTCTAATGAAGGGTCACTGCTTCCAGCCCCTCTTAGTAGATAGAGCTAAGTTTTATACACAGGCAAACACACAGTAAGCTAACTCATGGATATACACACCTAAGTTTATTTCTCCACCTCTTTATAGGACTCTGTATTGATATTTCAACTACGGCTGGCATCAAAGGGTTAATTCTAGCCCTCTCCATTTCTTTATATCTTTAAAAAAGTTTTGACCATAAAAACCTGGCTCTCATTATCTGTAATACCTTAATTTATTTATTCAAATTTAATATTCAAATACAGTAATTATGGAATTCCTAATCCATACTATTGTAAGAACAAATTTTGTAACTGTAATGTATTTGTATAATATTCTTTTGGTCTTAACTTTACATTGTCCTGCCAAAGCACTGTTTTTCAAAGTTAGTTAGATTAGCTCCTTTCTTCCTCATACTTTTCAGGGTGGTTAGATGATTGATTTGTTTTTCAATTAGATTCATTTATAAAGGTCCATGTACCAGCTTATCTCCATACACTATTTTTTTTTTGAAAGGGGTTTACTTTACTAAAAAAATAGATTTAAAAAAAATAATCTCCACACTCAGTGGTGGTCTCGAACTCATGACCATGAGGTCAAGAGTTCCATGCTCTTCCAACTGAGCCATCCAGGCACCCCTCCATATACCTTTTTTTTTTTTTTTAGTTAGTATACGTATAGCAGAATTCATTTTTTGTGGTGTACATTTCTATGGATTTTGACAAATACATAGAGTTGTGTATTCACTACTGCAGTTCCACACAAATGTTCCATCATCCCAAACATTCCCCTGTGTTACTCTGCATAAACTTTCCCCCACCCAATACATTGGCAACTGCTTTTGTTTTCTCCTAATAGTTCTGTCTTTTCCACGATGACATATTAATCAAATCATGCAATATGTAGCCATTTGGTTTTGCTTCTTTTCCTTAGCAAGATACATTTATGTTTCATTTAATGTTGTTATATTCATTGATAATTCATTCTTTATTATTGAGTAGAATTCTATTGTATGGATGTATCATAGTGTACTTATCTATTTACCAGTTAAGACACTTTGATGTGTTTGGCAATTATGAATAAACTTACTGTAAACATTGACATACAGGTTTTTACGTGACCATAAATTTTCATTTCTCTTGGTTTAAAAACCCAGGAGTGTAGTGCTGGGTCATAAAGTAAGTGAAAACTGTTTAAGAAACTGCCAAAGTATTTTTCAAAGTGGCTATCATTTTGCATTCCTGCCACAAATGTATGAGCGTTCCAATTGCTCAGCATCCTCACAAATACCTGTTATTGCTAGTTGTTTTTAACATCCTAGTGAGTGTATAGCAATATCTCATCATAGCTTAAATTTTTATTTCCTAAATAACCAAAGATATTAAACATCTGTGTGTGTGTGTGTGTGTGTGTGTGTTGGCATTCATATATCTTCTTTGGTAAAGTATCTTTTGAGACCTTTTGCTTATTTTTTAAAAAAAAATTTTTAATCATTGAGTTTTTAATTATTTTCTTCTTTTCTAATTGTTGAATTCTGTGAGTTCCTTATAATTTCTGGAGACAATTTATTTCCCATATATAATATACAAACATTTACTCCCAATCTGTTGGAATATTTTTTTCACTTGCTGATCAATATCTTTCACACAGCAAAAGTTTATATTTTTAATAAGTCCAATTTGCCAATTTTTTTTTTCTTTTATAGATTATGTTCTTAGTATTGTATTCAAAAGCTCATTATGTAAGCCAAGGTCATGTAAGTTTCCTTCTACAAGTTTTATGGCTTTATGTTTTATATTTAAGGTCTATTACCTATTTTGAGGTGATCTTTGGATACTATGCAATGGGTCCAGACTCATTTTTCTTGACTACAGATGTCCAGTTGTTCCAGCACCATTTGTTAAAAAACTGTCCTTTCTTTCAATTGTCTTTGCACATTTGTTAAAAAAATTTGTTGACTCTTACTATGTGTGTGTGTATGTGTATGTTTTCCGGATTCTTTATTCTGTTACATTGATCTACATCGATCAGGTAATGGAATCCTTCAACTTTGTTCTTTTTCAAAATTATATTAGCTGTTTTAGTATTTTGCTTTTCTATAAAAATTTTAGAATCTTCTGTTACTATCTATAATATACAACTGGAACTTTGATTAAGACTGTGTTGAATCTGTAGATCAAATTGGGTAGAGTTGGCCTCTTGATAATAATTAGTTAAATAATTAAGCCTTAATTTTCATATTTGAGCCTCCAGTCTATGAACATAGTATCTTTCTCCTTTAATTTAGGTATTCTTTGATTTCTTCCTCAACGTCTCATCACTTTTAGAGTACAGATTCTACAGATAATTTGTTGGATTTATATCTTGGCATTTCTTTTGCTTTTATTTTTCTTTCTTCCTTCCCTTCTGTACTGATTTGTTAGGGAAGAAAAATCATAAACTAGGTGGTCTAAATAACAGAAATTTATTATCTTGCAGTTCTGAGGCTGAATGTCCAAGGTCAAAGCTACCAGCAAGTTCAGCTTCTTCTGAGGCCTCTCTCCTTGTCTTTCAGATGGCTGCCTTCTTCCTCTGTCTTCACATGACCTTTCCTCTGTGAGCACACTTCCCTAGTGTCTATCTCTGTGTCCTAATGTCCTCTTTTTATAAGAACAGCCATCACATTGGATTAGGACCCACCTAACGACCTCATTTTAACTTAATAACCTCTTTAGAGTCCCTAACTCCAAGTACAGTCACATCCTGAGGTACTGGGAGTTAGGGATTCAACATTAATTTTTGGAGTGACATAATTCAGCCAGGACACCTTTACCTGCCTTCTTGCCTTCCTTCCTTTGTTTCTTCAACCCCAAGTAAATGATATTGCTTTTTTTTAAAGAAGATTTAAAGTCCAATTATTCACTGCTAGTATTTGAAATTCCATCAGTTTTTTATGACACCTTGCATACCAAATGATATGGCATGTTGCCCACCTTCTCCATTAGTGCCTTAAACTTATTAATCATAGTTAGGAAGTTTCTTATCAGATTTTTTGAATCTGTGTCATGTCTGAGTCTCATTCTTATGATCATTTTGTCTCTTCATGCTCTGTTTTTTCTTGCATTTTTTGTGCTTCATAATTTTTGGATGAAAGACATTTTTTGTGGGTCAGCAGAGACTGAGATATTTCTCCTATCCAGATATGTGTACGTTTTTCCTTCTATAGACCTTTACAGCAGAGTTTCATTTAATATATTCAGGAGTTGGACTAGGTTTGATGTTATTGTTGTCATGGTTACTGTCATTGCATATCAGATTTTAAGTTTCTGTAGAGATAGCTTATGTTTAGGATGGAGGATGGTTTGCCAAAGAAATGTCCATTTGATTCTGAGGTGCAGAACTTCTGTCTGTGCTGCACCTTAACGAGAGCCTCTGTACATGCTGTTCCTGTCCTGTGACTCTGTCAGCACTATTCTGTGTCACTTGTCATTTGTCACTTGTTGGCTTGTGGTGGGGTGTGCTCATTGCTTCTCTAAGCCTCAGTCTTGGACATGCACTGTGTCACTGGGTCTAGGCCATGTGGTCCTCTCAGTTCCTTTGTCCCTCTCACTACAGTTGTAGGCTCAGCACATAGTACTGCCTCTCATCCAGAAGTAGGATTGTTTTCCCCGATCTTTGTCCCAGTGGTAATGAATTTTTAGTAGTGCCCTAAGGACAGCAATTCTTTTTGCCCTTCCCACAGATTAAAGCTTGTGTTCTATAGTGTAGACAGAAAATGTTATGAGTTGAATTTTGTCCCTCCAGAAACATATGTTGGAGTCCTAACTCCCTGTATCTCAGAATGTGACATTATTTGGTGATAGGATGTTTACAGAAGTAAAAAAATTCAAATGAGTTCATTAGAGTGGACCCTGATTCAATATGCCTCATGTCCTTTTAAAAAGGGAAAAATTGGGCGCCTGGGTGGCTCAGTTGGTTAAGCGACTGCCTTCAGCTCAGGTCACGATCCCTGGGTCCTGGGATCGAGTCCCGCATCGGGCTCCCTGCTCTGCGGGGAGCCTGCTTCTCCCTCTCCCACTCCCCCTGCTTGTGTTCCCTCTCTCACTGTGTCTCTCTCTGTCAAATAAATAAATAAAATCTTTAAAAAAAAAAAAGGGAAAAATTGAGGGAGAGCCTGGGTGGCTCAGTCATTAAACATCTGCCTTCGGCTCAGTTCATGATCTCAGGGTCCTGGGATCAAGCCCCGCATCAGGCTCCCTGCTCAGCGGGAAGCCTGCTTCTCCCTCTCCCACTCCCCCTGCTTGTGTTCCCTCTCTCGCTGTGTCTCTCTCTGTCAAATAAATAAATAAAATCTTAAAAAAAAAAAAAGAAAGAAAAATTGAGACACAGAGACAGAGATGCACAAAGGGAGAACCTAATGTGAACACAAAGGCAAATATTGGGGTGGTGTGTCTACAGGCCAAGGAATGCCAAAGTTGCCAGCCAACTAGCAGAAGCTAAGAGACAGGCACAAAAGACATTCTCCCTCACAGTCAACAGAAGGAATCAACCAACTGAGACTTTGATCTCAGACTTCTAACCTCCAGAACTGTGAGAAAAAAAATTTCTGTGGTTTAAGCCACTTTGTTTGTGGTGTTTTGCTATGACGGCCCTAAAAAATAATGCAGCAGAGAGGGATCTTTGTGGAATTTCTTTCCCTTTCACCTAGCTGTTGCTCTCTTCCCATAAGGTTGCCTCCTTTCCTGGGTCTGTTTCCAGTCTTTTCTGCGAGTGCCTGGTGCCACCGATAGAATAAAAACCTGCAAAAATATACGGATTCCTCAATTCCTTGGCCTCAGAGAGGTTTCACAGTCTGCACTCAGTCTTCACCCATTTGTCAGCTATCTCAGCGGAACTCTTCTTATCAGTGTATCGCTTCATCACCCAAAGTGTGTTCTGGCTGTGCCCTGTGTGCATGTGCCCAATCCTGAGATTTGGCGCCAGTTTTTTTGCTGGCAATTTGAATGGTTCAAAACAAGTTATACATCTGAAATTAATTCAGCTTGTTTTTATTAAAGTAAGGTGGGGAGCAGTGCTCCTTCTAGATTTCCATATTATTAGGCAGCAACTGGAAGCCCCACCTTTCTTATAGTGGCAGATAAATCATATACCCAGCGGACTTTTGAGGGTTATATTTTGTTGTCTGTGTTTATGTATTGCTTTTATTTTGTTTTGTCTTGCATCACACTGTGCTGTAACATTCATTGCACTCTTTGTGAGATAATCATTCAAAGTTTAGAAAATTCACCTCATCGACATTTTTTTTTCTTCATCTTTATTTCTTTTATCTCACATCATCTTCTTCAGATTCCATACTTTTGCTTTGTTTGCTTTGCTACAATGTATGTTTTAATTTTTTTTTTCCGAAAGAATGTCTGGGAATTGAATTTTGTAAGTTTTTGAACTTCTTAGCCAGTATTTATTTTCGTTACATTTAATTGACACTTTACCAGAGGAAATTATCTTACTTGCAAAATAATCTCTAAGAACTTTATAAACTATGCTGTTTACCAGTAACATATATGTTTGAAGATAATAATGTTTGATGTTATTCTGATCTTTTAAAAATCTCATGATTGGGGAACCTGGGTGGTGTAGTTGGTTGAGTGTCCAACTCTTGGTTTCAGCTGAGGTTGTGGTCTTGGGGCCGTGTGATGGAGCCCCGTGTTGGGCTCTGTGCTCAGTATGGAGTCTGCTGGGTATCTCTCTCCTTCTCCCACTGGCCCTTCCTGCTGCACTCTCTCTCTCTCTCTCAAATGAATAAATAAATCTTAAAAAATATTTAAAGTCTCATGACTGCGGGGTGCCTGGGTGACTCAGTTGGTTAAATGGTTGACTCTTGATCTCAGCTCAGGTCTTGATCTCAGGGTTGAGAGTTTAGTCCCTGCATTGGGCTCCAGGCTTGGTGTGAAGCCTACTCAAAAAAAGAAAAAAAATCTCCTAACTGTATTTTTTTACTTCTTTGGAAATTTCAATTTGCAGTTTGCATTCCTGAAACTCTGCGAAAGTTTGAACCAATCTCTGAATAATCTATGAATTTTATTGTCAGAAGAATAAATTATTGTCTGCCCATGGTCTCATTTATAAGAAACCAAAATTCAAGATTTAAAGAATAATTTCTACTTAGTTTATCTAAGTATAGATTTCCACTCTTTTCAAAACTTCTGTAACATTCACTATTTTTCAAAGCAATATTTTATTAAAGCATTATTACATATTAACACATGTGACATTTTCCACTTTATAGTTAGTTTCAAGGTAAAGCTAAGTTTTATTTTTATTGTAGCAAGGAATGTAAGAATTCCATGCTATTAATACTTCACAATGTCATTGAAGTTTCATTTAGAGGCCAATTTTAAGATGTTTTCAAAAAGTGTATTCCACTCTATCCACATTCGTATATGTTGGTAGGCTCCCAATAACCAGATATTTATTCATTTCAAATATAATTTCTAAAATTACAATGAAAACACAGAGAAAAAAGTCCCTTTTATTCGAGTTACTTAGGCAAAATTGTTAATGTTTTCCAATATATCTGTTATTGGGCACGTAATGAAATATCAGTATAAGAAAACATAATAATAAAATAGGATTTTGACTAGTATTTGAATTCTGAAGTAGCATTTGCCCATATTTTCTATTTATTAGTGATCATGTGCCATTGAAAATTCCCTGCAATATCCCTAGAGCCCCCAGTTCCATTGCATTCCTTAGGATTGAATACATACCTCTGGATCATATTCTGTCAGAACAATTTGAAATCTTAAAGGTGCTAAAATACTTTGTAGTCAATTTTCACATTAGATTCCTTCAGAAGAAAACATGGCCTGACCATCTTGTAATTAGCTCTGTTTACTGGGATTTGAGTTTTTAGTGATTTTCTTTACTATGGACTGGTGTTCCATGGTGAATGCTCCTATTTCTCTTCTTGGTTCTTTTCAATCAATGTATTAATAGAAAATGAGCAAGTAGTTTATTTTAGATGAATATAGTAATTGAAAATTGAAATGAAGAAAGTTATTCATGCTGAAGTTTCTACATGGCATTAATCTTAAAGATTTGGAATGTTGGGTACAGGAACTAAAAATAGTCATAAGAAAATGCCAGCACTGTTAGGTGGTTGACAGTGAGAGATTTAGATTGGTTAGCAATATGGTGCATTGCCTTTTGATCTAATGTAAAAATGTGCAAACATTTGGCTTCTGAGGTCAGAACGCAAACTTCCACAGAAAATTTAAAATAAAATAATTTTGGTTAAGAGAATACATTTATTCTAGAATATGGTTTATCTTTGGCCTTTTCTCCATATAATCAGTCTATTTTTTGTGCATCTGTTTTTGTTATACATTCTGCTAGAAATTTTGTTATTTCATTACATTTTCACAGCCATAACAGGAAGGCATTATTATCCCTATTTTTTAGCTGAAGGAATGGATGCTCAGAGACGTTGAGGTAACTTTCCTCATAAATTGTACTTGTTGGAATCAATTATACTAACCTATGTCTTTCACTCAGAAAGATCTGAGCTCTTTTTTACTGCTTTATGCTGTGTATCTGTCACTCTTATTTTCTTGTGTCCTAAAATTTATAAGGCAACTCTTATTCTGAAAGAAAAATGGACTATTTCTATACTCATTTAAAACATTTTATTAAATATGAGGGACAGTTTTCATTACATAAACCAGGGCTTCACAACCTCAACGCTGTTGACTTTTTGAGCTGGATAATTCTTTTGGGGAGTGGGGCTCTCCTATGTATTGTGTGTATTTTATGATGTTTAGCAGTATCCCTGTCCTCTAGCCACTGAATGCTAATAGCATCTCCACAGTTGTGTGATAACCAAAAATGACTTCAATAATTTCCAAATTCCTCTGGGGGAAAACCACTCAGGGTTGAGATAGAAGTTTACCATAGTATATATCTGCTTGCTAAGGCAGGATTTCTTTTCTCTTATTTAAAATACTTTTTAAACATTTTTAAACATTTACTCAGAATATGTCATTTTCATCAGAAAATGGCAATTTGAGGAGGTGATAAAAGTGGGGAAGGTAAAGGAAATAGGATACTTGAGTACTTATATTGTATAAGATATTCTGTTATTTTTATTTACATAAATTATGTCTTTTTATAACTAAACAATCCTATGAAATATAAGTTAAATAGTTATGGTTTTACAAATAATGTGTTAAATACCTGGCCTAATCAAACAGATAGTCAACTATGGACTTGTGATTCAAATTCATAATTTTTCTTTGCACTAATAGTGTGACATTCCTAGTGATAATTTTTAGTCTCTTCATAAGTATGTGGAAAAATATGTTTCAATATACTCATCCCATCTACTGCACTGTCAAACAACTTCTTTTCAAGAACTAGCTAATTTCATCTGACAGTTGTTATCTTTTCACTGTGTTTCCTTCTGCATTTATATTTTTACATCACTTATCAAAAACCTTGCCTCTCATTGGCTTGAAGGGATTTCTTTTACTTGACAATGTATTTCTGGTGTTCATTCCTTAAAAAAATAAAATCTCTAAGCCAAAAATCATTGCTTTGCCTCACTCCTGGGGTATCCTTCAAGGTGATATTTATAATGTTGGAAAATTGCTTAGATGATAATAACAATAAATAGTTTTCTTCAAAACACTGTGTAGTCCTTTAGAGAACTATCAATAAAAAGACTATTAAGACACACCCTAATGCTTATAACATTGGAGTATTTGATAGATGTAAAGTATAAATGACCAATTATTTTGTAAAGTTAAGGTCCACTTTTCTCTTTCAATTGAGTATATAATAGAGAACACTTTGATAAAGAAATAATGAAAATCTGTTCTTGACTAGACACATTTTAAAATAGCTTCATTCAGATGTTACTGGAAAAGAAAACGCATGTTTGTTGGAGTGTCCTCGTTAGGAGATAAACAAACTGCACTTCCTTATATTTAAAACAGTTGCAGTTTTGATTTAGCCATGATTCACCATCTGCTTCATGCAAAGCGATATCAGCTCTGCAGCTGAGATAAGCAGTTTATGATATCAAATAGATAAATGGAGGGGGACCATCATTCTCTGTCAGAAAGTAGGGTTAGGCAAACAAATTTCCATACATTACATTTCCCACTAGCGTTTTTATGTTTCTAACTTCCAGCTTACATTTGAGTACTGACACCGAACACATTTTTCCTGCTTATGGCTCACTTGCGTTGAGGAAGTCCAAAGCCCACAACTGTATTTCTATTTGACATTTGCTGAACATTGACATATGATACCCATATCAAGTGACAATGAGGCACAAAGGAAACATCAATTTGTTTAGAGAAATCTTTAGTTTTTTTGTCTCTGCTATGAATTGAAGGCATTTACTGGATTTTCCATTATTTTTAGAAAAATTACTCAAAATAATTAAACTAGTTACTGTTAATCTTGTGCAGGGACCATGTCTTACTTAGCTAAACTCATCAAAAAACTAATGCAGTGATTGATGTCAGTTTGAAAAATCATAAGAGCAGAAAAGTTCAACTTAATTATTTGTATTTGTGATTTTTCATTAACTAGAATTCAGTGAATGCAATGAGCATAGTAACTTCACTGACAGATTATGTTATTTTGACAATTAAAAATTGTGTAATCTGATTCCCAGAGAATAATAAATAGCTATATTTTCTCATATAGCTATTAAATGTCAGGAAGAATGGCAGATATTTTAAAAGGATTATTTTTTTAAAGCCCCGTGCCAGTTCTGTGACAGTTCTTCCTTTCAGATGAAGAAACTGAGGTTTGGAGACTAATTTATCCAAGACCACACAGCTATTAGATATCAGGGTTGAGAGTAAAACCCATCTGTTATATTTCATAGATGATCCACTTTGATTCCTCAATACTACCATGTCTATGGGTACCATTACTAAGAAATGGATGTTATTTTGGGAATCTGGTTAATTATAGAACAGGTGTTTTATGGAATTATAGCCATATCATGTTCTTTACTGAAGTAAAGATGTGTTCTTCCCTTCCCTTTTCCTTTTGTTATTTATTTTATTTTTAAATTTGATTAACACAGTAATAACGCACATACTTCATAATATGTCTGTCTTACAACACATGTAAGCAGCAGTCCCTTGCCTCAAACCTCCTCATAAGGTTCCTACTTTTCAGAGGTAAATATATTTTATATTGTTAGCTGATACTTCTGGTATTTGTGTTCATATTTCTAGCACATGATTATTCTACTTAGCTTTTATTTTTGATTTTAAATATTATCTGTTGATTTTCTATGAAAAAATAAGAGAACTTGACTTTCTTCACTGTACCGCTCAAACACATAACACTTTTCCTCTCATACTCTTAATATAGTTATACCATAATTTTGGCCCTTATAAATATTCAGTGTTTGTGTTGTTATAACTATGTAAATATTGTTCATGGCTCAGTCACTTGTGTACTATAAGTTCCATTCCTAGTAATAGTTTCCCTGCCTTGGAGTCAGTAGTTGCTAATATTTTGTTTGAACTGTTCAATGAATTATCCACTTTATATAGTCTTTCAATCGTCTGACACAACTATTGTATCTAATCGATCTAATTTGATCAAACAGAATCCTCTTTCCTTCTCCAAATTCAACTTGGCCTCTAAGCCTGCTAAAGAGCACCTGTCCCAGGATTTCCCTTTACCATCATCTTAAAGAATGCTCTTCCTTTCCTTTCCATGTGGATTCTCCTGTTTCCAGGATCCAATGCATCTTTGTTTCTGTTTACTCCTTCATTTTGTGTAACATACTCTACAACATCTTTCTGAGGATGGATAGATGGAAATTAAATGTTTGAGCCATTGGGTAAATTAATATATGTTGATTTTACCCTCATAAGCTCAGGTTCTTTATCACTTCAAGGACCACTGAGAAGGCCAAGAGGCTTCTTAGTATTAAATGAAGTCATCTTCTGCACCTTCTAGGCAAACGATATTGAAAATTAAAACCACAATCTAATTTTAAGGGTAGCAAATTCACCAAAGAGACTTAGGAGTAGACTGAACAACTCTCCTCTGCCAAATTATAGACCTGATAGAGAAAAAGTGACACTCTGAGCCCTTTTGTCCCTTTGTGTGGACATGTTTGAGAATCTCCAATTCCTAAACATTCCAGGCTAAGTGGCAAATCTCCCTCCTCCAGTTAGAGGAAAGCAGTTTCCTCTTGGAGACGATACAGAGACTTCAGTTCAAGACTCATAGGTTATGATTTTCTACTTCAAAGAGGGTACTCCTCACCTCTCAAAGAAGAGCCAAAGAGAAGTCACAGCACAACTTGAGCAAGGGGAATGTAGTTTCTTCTCCAGAAGTAAATATATTGTACCCAGAAAGAATTGCAGGACCTCACTGCAGGTATGCTGGTAACTTGGGAATACAACTGGGTGTGGTTTTTGTATTAGATCAGGGAGACCTTCATAAAAGGCCAGAAATTTAAAAAAAAATGCTCTTTTATGAGTCAAAGTTTAAAGTTCTGGTAAGGATTCTTGTAATCAGTCCTACTATGCTATTGGGATGACTCTTTAAAGCTTGGACATGTCAGTGGCCTATAGGGGAGATACCAAAATTGCTTTGCTCCAAAATTGAGGAGAAGTCTAAAGATTCATGGAAACAAAGACATTATATATTTTCAGACCAAAGAATCTACACCTTGGACATGAAGAAGAACTAGAAGGACTCAAATTAAACTTCATTCAGTAAGGCAATATAAAATAAATCACGTATTTAAGAAGTTTGATGGAGCTGGTGTATTACAGACCGGGGTTGAGAGGACGACTACCATATATGGACTAGCTGCCATATATGATACTACAAAGAGTGCAGCCACTGTAAAGCCTTCATAAATCAGCTAGTCACAACCACCTCTCTAGCTAATGGATATGAGACCAGTCTGCTCCAAATGAGGAGAGTCATCCAGCTGCTTGGCTGAAAGCCAGCCAACCCTCCAAAGGAGAGTCACTTAGATGACTGACAGCTGACTACAGACATATGAGTGATCCTAGCAGAAGAACTGTCCCAGCTGGGTCCAGATCAGATTGCAGATCCACAAAATTATGAGCCAAATAAATGGCTGTTGCTGTAAGTCATTAAATTTGGGGATAATCTATTATACAGAAAAAGCTAACTGATAGAGAAATTGGTCCATAGAGTGGGAGTGATGCCCTAACAAAAACCTTGAACATGTGGCATTGCCTTGAGGGTGCTGGAAAAGTGGTGAGGAAATTATAAATTATTCTAGCAAAATAACGTATAAACTGGAAGTGCCTCCTTAGAGCTGTTAGAATGGCTATGTATATGTCTAGGAATTTATACATTTTTCTAGGTTATCTAATTTGTTGGCATATTAAATATCAATAGTAGTTTCTTACAATCTTTTGTATTTCTGTGTTATCACTTGTAATGCCTGCCCTTTCATTTATAATTTTATTTGAGAATTGACTTTTTTGTAATAGTCTCAAGGTTTGCAATTGTTTTATCTTCTCAAAAACCAAACTCTGAGGTTTATTAATATTTTCATTGTTTTTTTGGTCTCTATTTCATGTATTCCTTTTCTGATCTTAATTATTTCCTTATTTCTGCTAACTTTAGGTTTAGCTTGCTCTTCTTTTTCTAGTTCCTTGAGGTATAAATTTAGTTTGTTTATTAGGAATCTTTCTTCTTTCTTAATGAAGACATTTATCACTATAAACTTCCCCTTAAAACAGCTTTTACTGCATCTTGTAAGTTTTGGTATGTTGTGTTTCTAGTTTTATTTATCTCAAAATATTTTAAAATCTTCTTCCCTCCCTCCCTCCCTCCCTCCCTCCCTCCCTCCCTCCCTCCCTCCCTCCCTTCCTTCCTTCCTTCCTTCCTTCCTTCCTTCCTTCCTTCCCCATTAGGTTATTCAGGAGTGTGTGATTTAATATTCACATATTTATGAATTTCTTCAATTTTTTTTCTTTTATTGATTTCTACTTTCACACCATTGTGGTTTGAAAAGATATATGATATGAATTGTCTAACTGCCAATATTCTCTTCTCCCTTACTGACAGAACCTCAATTTTGTTGGTTCAATTTTGTTAGACAACAAAGTCCCCAGCTACAAAACTAATTTTCTCAGCCTCCCTTAAGCCAGGGATGACTATTAGACACAGTTCTGGTCAATGCACTGCAATTAGATAGTATTTAGTATTATTTACATGAAAACTCCTCGGAAAGAGAACAAACTTGCCTGGAACATCTCTTTGTTTTCTGCTTTTTGTTTCCCTCCTGTCAGGAAATTATTTGTGATCTTTGAAACTGAGTCAGCTATTTGTATGTACTAGAAGAGGTCTAGAGAATCATAAATTCTTAGGTTTGTGTATTTTTGATTCACTGAATAAATTCTTATGAAATACTTACTTTATGAAAAAGATAAAGCCCTACTAGGCTAAATGAATACTATTTTTTTGTTATATACATTTCTGTTATAGAGAATAAGATGGAATAACATATTTAGCTCTTAAAATAGGCAGAAATCAATGGCTTTCTTCTATATACTGATTAATATAACTCTCTTTTTCTACTGGGCCATTACATAATGAAAATCAAGTATAAATGCAATAATTGTCCTAAAGATATTATGAGGTTTAATGTAAAAGACTCAGAAAATCTGAAATTCATTATTAGAATTTGTTGCTTTTTTCTAAATGCTTAAGTATATTAATTATAGAAGAGGTAAGTAAAAGGGAACACTAATGAATATTTTCCCCAAAGAACGACTATGTTAAGCTTTAGTCTGAATTTATAAATAGCAGAAGATAAATGTAATTAAAAAGGCATCATCTTACAAATAAGTCTGCTATCTATCTGCTTGTTGTTTTGTTTTACATAAAAAAATACTTGTGAAATTACCACAAATCCATGTTGTATGTTGACAATGGAAAAATTACAATAAATAGAATGTATTTGCAATTGAAAGAGTAAATAAAATTAGAAGAAACACACAGCAAAATCTCCTACTTCTTTATTATAATTTATGTAACATAATAATGAAAATATTGAATGTGCAATCATTAGAGAAGCAAGAAAGGAAAGTAATAGAACTAATTGTACATGCAAGTACATAATTAATAAAAGAATTAAAAGGAGAAAAATGCAGATAATTAAAATCTCAGGTTCACTTATTTATTTTTCTTTTCTTTTTTTTTTTTTAATTTTTTCTGCCTCTGGAAGCAAACCAAGAATAGTCACAATTTTCGGGTCTTATATGTTCTTTGCAGTTGATGTTGTGATATGCATTGGTCAGCTCAGGCTGCCGTAACAAAATACCACGGACTAGGTGACTTAAAGAATCTTAAAGAGGTCCAAGATCAGAGTGCATGTGATGTAGGTTTCATTATGAGGCCTCTTTTCTTCCCTTATGAGTATCTCCTATCCCACTGGGTGCCCATTGACTTCTTTATGTATTCATGGGGCGAGAGAGAGGGAGGTTTCTGGTATCTTCTCTTATGAGAGCCCCACCCTCATGAGCTCATCTAACCCTAATTATGTCTCAAGGGCCCCATCTCCAAATGCCATCAAATTGGGGGTTGAGGCTTCAACATATGAATTTTGTTGGGGCACAAACATTAGTCCATAACATGATAAAAGCTTTTTATTGTGATTATCAAATTGATTACATTAGCAAGCTAACAACTTTACTAATAGTGTAAAACAAACTCATTCATTCAATGTGAATGCAATTACATTTTGATTCATTTAAGTAGGTCTGGGTCCTATCTTTCATTGTAGAGCCTTTAAAACTTATTTGAGGATGCTGGATATGATAACAATGCTTCTTTCTGGATAGCAAGAGGGTTTCTCTTCCTTTTAAATTTAATCTTGGGTATTTGGTAGACACAATAATGAGGACAGGGGACATGTTCTTTTTGTCTTGGGGACAAAAGATTCACTGTGGTTGTGGATTCACTAACAACCTAATCTTTTGCTATCACTACCTTTGCTCTTAATCTTTACCCAGCCAAATCTCAGAATTCTGACATTTCTTTCTACACTATAAAATTAAGATAAAATGAGTTAAAGTGTATGGTTGGTGGTGTGGAGAATTCCAAAATGGTGTGAAGAAGTGTATAGACTTGCCAATGAGTCATCAAATTCTCTGAGGATAAGTTTATCTACCAATAAATGGTTGAGAAACTAACAACGACAATAACAACAAAAAAAACAGCCCTGGATCCCAATTCTCATTGGTAGATTTACCTGTTTTCTATATACACATGCTTTCACTGTATGTATGTATGTATTAAAATCACATTGTATAAAAAGCTCTGAGATTGAAATCACACCTAGATCCTAAGCCCTTTCTGCCGGGAGGAGTTGTGAGAACTTCTAAACATGTTGAACTTTGGATTTCTTCATAGGCTGATGAAGACATCAGGGTTAATAATGTCTAATGTTCCTCCAAGCAATTAACTGTTCATGATTTTCCAATCAGTTTATCAGAGGGTTGAACCTTAGCACTGTTCTGCTCAGGTATGTTAAAACAAACAAGAAATCCACCTTGATTTTCTTGAAGAGAAGATGATAGGAGTACGCTCCTGTAGTCAAAAGTTCTTCTAAACCAAGAAGAAACAAAGGAAATTCCAGGAGGAGGCCCTGGAAGGAGGAAGAAGGAAATAATGGGTTTTGTTTTGTTTTGGTTCTTTGCCTAGAGTTGAGGGTCATCAGGCCATACAAGGATGACTAAGGCAGGAGAAGGGACAGGTTTGGGAAGAGGTCTGGGGTATGCATTGAACTTTTCTTTGACTCTTAGCTTTTAAGCCAAAATAATTGATTCAGAATTAAGAATTCCTCATATCAGTGAGATCATATGATACAGGTCATAACATAATTAAAAAAATTATTGATTCAGTGCTGTGAAAAGGGAAAAGCTATTGATCTCTCACTGTGTGCTTTTTTTTTTTTTTAAAGATTTTATTTATGTATTTGAGAGAGAGAGCACATGAGAGGGGGGAGGGTCAGAGGGAGAAGCAGACTCCCTGCCGAGCAGGGAGCCCGATGCGGGACTCGATCCCGGGACTCCGGGATCATGACCTGAGCCGAAGGCAGTCGCTTAACCAACTGAGCCACCCAGGCACCATCACTGTGTGCTTTTTAGTGACTGTGAGCTGCACATTAAGTGTTGATCCTATCTGTGTATCTTCCTTTAGTTTTAAGAGAAGTTATTACTGGAGGATATGTTGAAAGGAGACATTATAAACATTTAATCAGTTCAAAGTATGATCAATATACCCAGTAATGCTCGTATCACGGCATTTTGTGAAACAGTTAAGTAACAGGAAAGTGTGAGACATGATCCCATTGCAGATGTATGAGGAATATATTTTACTTGTGGAAAATGACTTAATATTCAAAATCCAAAACCTAAATTAAAAAATCTAATTATATGTAAGTCGTGCATAAAGATAGTTTAAGAATATGCTCATCCTTTACCCATAGCCCATACAAAATACTTACGTATTTTTCTAGTATTTACAATACCAATTAACTGAAGGATTCTATTTTTTACTGAAAAATTCCCAATATTGATAGAAGAAAGAAGCAGAATGTGCATGTTTATCTAACTAGTTTCCCTGCTTCACATTTATTTTTTTAGGCAAGCTGTTAATCATTGCTAATAGTTTTGTGCAGGATTATCAATTATAAAGTTCTTTGTTTTTCTCAAGAAAGGATATGAAAGTGTTCTCCAAATTCTTACCCCTAGGGTATTGTGAGGGGGGCGGGGTGTGTGGGGGGGGTCTCTGAGTTCCTTGCAATAGTTGAAGACATGATCCTTCTGTTTCAATACTAACAATCTTTGGTTTATTCAAAATCAAGGTTGGCTCTTAATACTATGTTTGTCATAGCGGAAGAGTCTTCACTAGGTTGTGAATAAAATAGCTTTCTGCTAAAGAGCTTCGGGCTGAAGATTAGGTCACTTGAGGAAGTCTCTCCTGCATAGTTTCTTGATAACTTTTTGGTTCCACATAAATGCAGTCCAAAGTCATGTGCTTTAACTGTGTAATGAAACCATTATTCATTTTAAAGTTATTCTCAAGTGGCATCTATTTTCATTTTGGTTTTATATTAATGATTTCTTCTAGCCATACAATATTCTTCAAAGCCTAATTAATGGGTTTTGCACTAAACTATATTTTTGAGTGTCTTATTGATCTTTTTAATGAAGGACTTTGGTGCTGTTTATGAGGAAAAGATCTTATTAAACTATCCAGAAAATTTACTTTAAACTTTCCTTTTCTGTGACTGTTCTTTTAATAAAAAGTTTATTGGATTTTCTGGCAAGAAACTCAGCAGGAGATGTTTCCTTCATTAGAAAATTTACAGTGCTTAAGGGAGTAGACTATGTTAGCTTTTTGTTTCATTACACTTTTTTTCTTATATTTGGCTAGTGGGACATTAGGCGGGAAGGAAATTGTCTTGCATTTTCCCATACTTGGTAATCTGTGTTTTTTTACAATGATTTTTGTAAAATCTGAGTTTAGAGAAGTTTTACACAAGGCATAAGAATTTGGGGAGATATGTAAAATATGAAATTCCTATCCCAGGATAAAGAGAAATAATAAACACATACACAGCAGAACATTTTATCGAAATTTCATTGTACCTGATGACGTTTTCACACCTTCTGCAGCAGCTGTAGCACATATGAATTCACTGCAGCTTATTAGATCTATAATTTGATTTTGGCTTCTGGGAATTTATTTTTTGTTTTTATGTTTTTTGGTTTTTTTTTCTTCCCCCTGAAGTTTTCATATGAGTATATTTACTTTAATCTGCATAAAAATATTCACACTGTCTGGAGCTAAGAAAAGGATTCTTATGTAAATGAGTTATTTAAAATTCTGAATAGCAGCTTCAGACAAATGGAGGAGAAATGACAGGGAATTAAAACTTTGGAGGAATATTTTCAATATGGTAATTGGATTCAAATAGTTTATTTTTTTGGAGAACATCAAAGACCCACTCACAAGCTTGTGCCCAGATTAAGTGAAAGTTAGAAGACATACATTTGAATATATTTAAACTTTAAAATTTTTCTAACAATTTAAAAATGTAATTCCTACATTCATTATACTGCCTTATTATGCGCCAGGCTTCTTCATGTCAGTTTTCTGAGCGCGAATGATAATATTGATCAAATCTTTCTGACATGGGTATGAGAGACAACTGACCAAATAGGATGGACAGTAGGCCAAAAACCTTTGTTCAGAACACCCCAGTGTCTACTGGATGAAACATCAATCCTGGCTCTCATTAATTGCTTTACTCTTGCTTCATCATGGATTGCCATAAGGAATCTCTGGCTCCTATGACTTCCTTTGACCCTTAGGCATTTTTTTTTGTTCCCTGGACCACCTGGATCTTAGATTACTGGCCAGAATCTCTTCTCTTCCCAATCTCTTCAAACTGAGGGTTGCTGGAGGGGAGGAGGGTGGAGGGATGGGGTAACTGGGGGGTGGACATTAAGGAGGGCATGTGATGTAATGAGCACTGGGTATTATATAAGGCTGATGAATCACAGACCTGTACCTCTGAAACCAACAATATGTTATATGTTAATTTAAAAAAATAATAAAAATAATGTAAACTTTTCAATGTTTCAGATTGCTTCAGTAGTATACATTTATGTAATAAAAATACTAAATATAAAAGTGGGATTTTATTTATCTTTTGATATATATTAAGGTGTGTTACCACACCCTCCCTTTTCTTCACCATCTTACCCTAAACATCCTTGATATATTTTACCAATTTATTTTTCATCAAATGTATATAAAAGTACACAACTCACTTTTCCACACCAGAATTGATGGATACTTTTCATGTTTATTAAGCATATATGCATAACGATGCTATCTTACTATTTATATTTTAAATCAGATATTCTGGCCATTATATCTAAATGCTTAGCTGGGATTGGCTTGGGGGAAGTATTCTACTTACCCACCGTTATCTTTGTGAAAATGTGCCTAGCAATTTTCCCTCAGACATGCATAATTGTATTTGGATATATAAAAGAAATTCCAATATCGCTCATTTATGAAATCCGAATATTATTTGAACTAGGTTTAACTGAGGGTCATAAGACATTACCTAATTACATGAGTATATATATCAAAGGATTAAAATAACAAGTTTGGCTTGTGAAAAAGTTGTTAGTTCTGTCACAAATGGTATTAATATACATTGCTCTATCCTCCATTGTTAGTTCTATTTTAACTTTTTCATTATGAAGTATAAAATTTAACAATGATTATTCACAAGGGGCTCACAAAGCATTCATTCTGATACCAAATCAATGATCAAGGCTATATTTACATAAATAAGCAAATTTTATGTTAAGTTAAACTAGAGTCAAAATCAAAGAATTAATAAAGGTTCTTGAAATTTTTTAGAAAACTGGAGAAGATTTTAAAAGAAAATACATCTCTCCCTTGATAGAACAAGCTAATTTATAGTCCTATTTCAGATACATGGCAATTTTCCCATGTCTTATTAACCTAACTTTCTCATTTCTTTTCATTAACACCTGGTTGGAGCTCAGTACCCCATTGGGAAACACCTGTCCACAGTTAACAAGGTGTTAATTGTAAAAACAATAAAAAGTGGAGTCAGGGAATTAGTTCACAGATTCTTAAACTATAAATAATTCAAGATAGTAGACAAAAAAAGGTTATTTTTTATAAGAATCAATAGTTTATAGTGATTCTAGCTCTGTAACTTTGGGCAAGTTCTTGAACCTCTCAGTGCCTCTACTTTACTCATCTTGAGAATGGGGATATTGATCATGTATATGGCATAAAATTCTTATAGAGATCAATGTAGGCAATACAGGTAAATGTTTAGCACATGGTAAGCACTAAAAAATAATAGCGTCATCATTGAAGTTATTTTTAATACTTTTGTTTGGATTTTCCATATACGCATTTTTATGTGCATGAATAGAACATTACATTTTACTATAGATATATATGATTTTCAGTGTTCTATCTGCTATTATGTTCACTCAGTCAATAATTCCATGAAAGCTAGTGAAGTGGTCTGTACTATTTTCTCATGGCTAATGATTTTGAGTGTACATAAAGCAAATGCTGTGAGCCAATGTGGTTTCTAAGTATTGTGATTTGAACTTGTTCTACAATTTGCATTTTTTTACTGCATGTGGACTTTCTGCCATGTATATTTGCTTCTGGTGAATGATTTGATCTATAATGGCTTTTAAAAAGTACATTTGATATTGCATTAAAAAACTGAAAGAGAATCCTGCTAAACATTGATAGAGAAATTTTGGCTTTTACTACTGTACATGCTGACCTACTGACACAACTGTAAGACTGATTAAAATATATGAGGCATGTGTTTTGGGGTATTGGAAACAAGGAACACAGCACAGTGGTTCTTGAGAGAAGGAAATGCATAAGGTGAATCCTGTTATTGTCTCAGTTCTTAGCATGGTGGCATGTCCTGCTGTGGCCCAGAGAGGTGGTCCTGTTGATTTGAGGAGAAAGTGACTTGGTCTCCAACTAATGGAGAATCTGATCACAGTCACAAAAAAGAGGGAACTCCTAAAAGGAATCTCCAAAATTTTGTAAGTTGTAGTCACCATGGGGTTTTGAGTGAAGGCTAGACTGTACATGTAGAAGACAAACCACAAAAGTCCAAGCAGAGTTCACCTGTTGGGTTGAAGCTAAACTCTGATACCAGAGTCATGCAACACCAGAGTAAAGAGACATTGACTAGCACATCAGCACCCAGTTGAGTCTCATGAAAGGCCATGTTGAAGGATGGAGGACCATGCCATAAAATAAATGCCACGTTCTAGGACTAAGTTCAATACCAGAGTCAACCTTCTCCAACCAAAAATAAAACCAAATGTATTTGAACCAAAAGTTTCAGCCAGTAATTTAACTGTCTGATGGAACAAAAATCAATACTCTTTAAAAGAAAATGTCACAATCTCAATCTTTATAATCATTATATACAATATCCAACATATAATTGGAATTTCTAGACATGTAAAGAAATAGTAAAGTATCCATAATCAAGGAAAAGGCACTGCAACAGCTTAAGGTATTGCTGTTCTCAGATGAAAACTTTGAAACAGTTATGAAGTACATTCTTAAATATTTGAAGAGAGTATAATTATAAAAAGTGAATATATAGTGAATCTCAGCAGATAAATCAGGGCTATTAAAAAGAAAAATAACAATTGAATGGAATTATTAGACCTGAAATGAAAATTTTACTAACCAGTGTTATCAGCATTGAGATTGCAGAAGAGGACTGATAAATATGAAGGAAGAGCAATAGAAAGTATTTAGTCTGAAGAAAAATGAGAAAAATGCTTAAAAAATCCTGGAGTCTCAGTGATTTGTGAGACAATATCAAGCAGGATAACGTAAGTGTAATTGGAATTTCAGGGGAAAAAGTTCAAGAGAATGGAGGAGAAAGAAATATGTTTGAAATATTTGAAAAAAATGTTTAAATTTTCCAAGAATTTGTGAAAGATATAAGAAACTCAGTAAACCTCTAAGTGTCAGGATATATACAAAGATATACCTAGGCACATTATAGGCAAGTTGCTAAAATATAAAGAGAAAATTTAAAAACAGCCTGAAAATTTAGATATATGCAATACATGGGACCACGTACATATAGGATGACTGATTTTTCATCAGACCAATGGACAAGGGAAGGCAGTGGAATACTATAAAAGTGATGGGTATTGAGGAGGACACGTGTTGGGATGAGCGCTGGGTGTTATACACAACTAATGAATCGGACACTACAACAAAAACTCATGATATACTATATTTTGGCTAACTGAACATAATGAAAAATTTTTAAAAATTAAAAAAAAAATTGCAAAAAGCCAAAAATATTCTTCAAAAATGAGGGCACAGTCAAGACATTTGCAGATTAAAACATGGAAATTGTCGCCAGCATATCTGCAGTATAAGAAATTTAAATGAAGTTCTTCAGGAAAATGACACCATATGGAATCTTATATTTTCAAGAAGAAATGAAGAGCAACAGAAGTGCTAAACGTGTGGGTAAATATGAAAAATAATCTTTTACATATATTAATTTTTTAAAGAAAAGTGAATATTTGAAGTAAAAATAACCACATTTCCTTGTGAGACTTAAACCTTAAATATGTATAAAATAAATGTGCCTATAGTACCAAATGTGGAGAAAGTACAATAATTTTATTAATGTAAGGTTCTTGCATGTTACATGAAGTCATATAATGTTATTTTTAAGTTTATAGTAGTAATTTGTTGTTGCATATTGTAAGCCCTGTAGCGCTAATTCTAAACAAATTGTGATTTTTTTTTCCCTCATAGGACATTTGGAAGTACATGAAAAAACAGTACTGGCATCTAGAGGACAGAGGCCAAAGATGCCAGTAAATATCCTGCAATATACAGGGCAGCCCCCTCACAGCAAAGAATTATCCAGCCTTGAATGTCAATGGTGCTAATACTGAGAACCTTACCCTAGAAGAACTATATTCAAAGAGTTAAATAAAGAGGTATTGCTGAAATGCCAACAGAGGAATTAAATTAGTATATGGAAAAGTATTAATTAACCCAAAAGAAGACATGAAAGGAGGAATTAAGGGGAAAAAAAAAAAAGATGTGGCAACTAGAAAGCAAATAGCAAGATGGTAGACTTAAGTCTTACTATGTAAGTATATTTAGTATAAATATATTGTAGTAAATTAAATACTCCATTTTTTTTAAAGATTTTATTTATTTATTTGAGAGAGAGAGAATGAGAGAGAACACATGAGAAGGGATAGGGTCAGAGGGTGAAGCAGACTCCCTGCCGAGCAGGGAGCCTGATGCTGGACTCGATCCTGGGACTCCAGGATCATGACCTGAGCCGAAGGCAGTCACTTAACCAACTGAGGCACCCAGGCACCCCTAAATACTCCATTTTATAGGCAGTGATTTTTAGGAGTAAAAATATATATGCTATTTATAAGAGACAGTTTAAATACACAGATTAGATATAAAATAATGAGAAATGCAAACATAAGAAAGCTGGAACATCTCTACAAATATCAGACAAAAGAGAACAGAGTATTATCAGGAAAATGAAGGTACATTGTGATGATAAAATGTATGCATTCATCTAATAAAACTTCAAAATGCAGAGAGCAAAAATTGATAGAACTACAGGCAGGTATCAGTAGTTCTGCAATCATATATGGAACTTATTATCACCTTTCACATAGTAATTTATAGACTAGATAAAGGTGTCACAAAATGCATAAAATATTTAAAGACTATCAAACAACTTAACTGACATTACAAACAACAACAACAACAACAACAACAAAGCACTACAATTCCATAACCAGAAAGCAAACTTTCTTTTCCACTGTATATATAACAAGCAAAATAAATTTTTGGAATGAAAAAAAAAATTAAAACTTCTACACTGAAAAGTACAAAATGTTGAGATGACCTAAATAAATGGAGAAGAAACAACCCATTCTCATGAATTGGAAAATCTAATATTGTCAAGATGTCAATTCTTCCAAATTGATGCATATTTTCAGTACAGTGTCAATAAAAATGCCAATAATCTTCCTTTGAAGAATTTGATACATTTATTCAAATATTAATATGGAAATTCAAAGAACTTAGAAGACTCACAATAGTCTTGATCATCATAAGGACACACACTAGCTGATAGTGAAACTTATTATAAACATATAATAATTAGTACAATATACTATTGGGCAAGAGTAGAAAAACAGGTCAAAGGCAGAACAGAATAGAAAATCCAGAATAGAAAAATCACATTTATAAAGTCAATTGATTTTAGGAAAAGTTCTAGGGGAATATCAATAAGAGAAGAATTTTTTTTCCCAGCAAAAGTGAAAAAGATTGAAAAATGTTTGAAAAAGATTTTTTTTCAAAGATCTTTACATACATGACAGACAAAGGGGTATGTACTGAATCTAGAAATAATTCATACAAATTGATACAAATGTCAAATAACCCAATTTAAAACCTAATCAAGAGATTTGAACCAGTATTTCACAAAAGAAGGCATATGAGCCACAAATGGTATACAGATGGCCAATAAACAAGTGAGAAAACCATTAATATCATTTCTTCTCAGAGAAATAGAAGTTAAAACCACAACATAGAATTCTACTGGAATTGCTAAAATTAAAATAACAAGAACAGTTGATTAGCAAGGTTGTGAAGCAATTCAAACTCTCCTACCTAGTTAAGGAAGTATAAGATCATATGACGACTTCAGGGAAATGTTAAAAAATGAGCAAAGAGTTGTAGTCAAGTAAGGATTAGTACAGGTCTTTTGGCACTGTGAAGAGCATTATAAAAATCACTTTAGCCTGAGAGGGTGGACCAATAATTATATGAATGAAGATTAAAATAAAGTAAATCTTAAAATATTTATCAAGTCAGAGATTTGAGAATTAAGGCTGATTAACTATAAAAAAAACAAGGAACAAGATTTACCAAATTCATATAGTGCTGTTAGAAAAATAGTTCTTTAAAAAAATCATTCACGGTAAATAGAAGCTGAGAGAGGCACTGTTTTGTGGGGATGTGCATGAATTCTTTTTTTTTTATTATGTTAATCACCATATATTACATAATTAGTTTTTGATGTAGTGTTCCATGATTCATTCTTTGCGTATAACACCCAGTGCTCCATGCAGTACATGCCCTCTTTAATACCCATCACCAGGCTAACCCATCTCCCCACCCCCCTCCCCTCTAGAACCCTCAGTTTGTTTCTCAGAGTCCATAGTCTCTCATGGTTTGTCTCCCCCTCCGATACCCCCCCCTCATTTTTCCCTTCCTGCTATCTTTTTCTTCTTCTTCTTTTTTTTTTTAACATATAATATTTATTTCAGAGGTACAGGTCTGTGATTCAACAGTGTCACACAATTCACAGCACTCACCATAGCACATAACCTCCCCAATGTCTATCACCCAACACCCCATTCCTCCCACCCCCCACCACTCCAGCAAC
The DNA here is from genome assembly GCF_029215605.1 of Mirounga angustirostris. Taxonomy (NCBI): domain Eukaryota; kingdom Metazoa; phylum Chordata; class Mammalia; order Carnivora; family Phocidae; genus Mirounga; species Mirounga angustirostris. The sequence continues at coordinate 116,114,789 of NW_026991709.1, read as the reverse complement.
CCTCAGTTTGTTTCCTGAGATTAAGAATTCCTCATATCAGTGAGGTCATATGATACATGGCTTCCTCTGATTGACTTATTCATTCAGCATAATACCTTCCAGTTCCATCCACGTCATTGCAAATGGCAAGATTTCATTCCTTTTGATGGTTGCATAATATTCCATTATATATATAAACCACATCTTTATCCATTCATCTGTTGATGGACATCTTGGCTCTTTCCATAGTTTGGCTACTGTGGGCATTGCTGCTATAAACATTGGGGTGCACGTACCCCTTCGGATCCCTACATTTGTATCTTTGGGGTAAATACCCAGTAGTGCAATTGCTGGGTCGTATGGTAGCTCTATTTTCAACTTTTTGAGGAACCTCCATACTGTTTTCCAGAGTGCTGCACCAGCTTGCATTCCTACCAACAGTGTAGGAGGGTTCCCCTTTCTCCGCATCCCTGCCAACATCTGTCATTTCCTGACTTGTTAATTTTAGCCATTCTGACTGGTATGAGGTGGTATCTTATTGAGGTTTTGATTTGGATTTCCCTGATGCCGAGCAATGTTGAGCACTTTTTCAAGTGTCTGTTGGCCATTTGGATGTCTTCTTTGGAAAAATGTCTGTTCATGTCTTCTGCCCATTTCTTGATTGGATTCTTTGTTCTTTGGGTGTTGAGTTTGATAAGTTCTTTATAGATTTAGGATACTAGCCCTTTATCTGATATGTCATTTGCAAATATTTTCTCTCATTCTGTCGGTTGCCTTTTGGTTTTGTTGACTGTTTCTTTTGCTGTGTGAAAGCTTTTTATCTTGATGAAGTCCCAATAGTTCATTTTTGCCCTTGCTTCCCTTGCCTTTGGCGATGTTCCTAGGAAGAAGCTGCTGTGACTGAGGTCGAAGAGGTTGCTGCCTGTGTTCTCCTTTAGGATTTTGATGGACTCCTGTCTCATATTTAGGTCTTTCAACCATTTGGAGTCTATTTTTGTGTGTGGTATGGTCCCGTTTCATTCTTCTGCATGCGGCTGTCCAATTTTCCCATCACCATTTGTTGAAGAGGCTGTCTTTTTTCCATTGGACATTCTTTCCTGCTTTGTCAAAGATGAGTTGACCATAGAGTTGAGGGTCCATTTCTGGGCTCTCTATTCTGTTCCATTGATCTATATGTCTGTTTCTGTGCCAGTACCATGCTGTCTTGATGATGACAGCTTTGTAATACAGCTTGAAGTCCAGAATTGTGATGCTACAAGCTTTGCTTTTCTTTTTCAACATTCCTCTGGCTATTCGGGGTCTTTTCTGGTTCCATACAAATTTTGGGATTATATGTTCCATTTCTTTGAAAAAAGTGGATAGTATTTTAATAGGGATTGCTTTAAATGTGTAGATTGCTTTAGGTAACAAAGACATTTTCACAATATTTGTTCTTCCAATCCATGAGCATGGAACATTTTTCCATTTCTTTGCATCTTCCTCAATTTCTTTCATGAGTATTTTATAGTTTTCTGAGTACAGTTTCTTTGCCTCTTTGGTTAGATTTATTCCTAGGTATCTTATGGTTTTGGGTGCAACTGTAAATGGGATTGACTCCTTATTTCTCTTTCTTCCATCTTGTTGTTGGTGTTTAGGAATGCTACTGATTTCTGTGCATTGATTTTATATCCTGCCACTTTACTGAATTGCTGTATGAGTTCTAGCAGTTTTGGGATGGAGTCTTTTTGGGTTTTCCACATAAAGTATCATGTCATCTGCAAAGAGTGAGAGTTTGACCTCTTCTTTGCCAATTTGAATGCCTTTTATTTCTTTTTGTTATCTGATTGCTGTGGCTAGGACTTCTAATAGTATGTTGAACAGCAGTGGTGATAGTGGACATCCCTGCCATGTTCCTGACCTTAGGGGAAAAACTCTCAGTTTTTCCCAATTGAGAATGATATTCACTGTGGGTTTTTCATAGATGGCTTTTATGATATTGAGGTATGTACCCTCTATCCCTATACTCTGAAGAGTTTGGATCAAGAAAGGATGCTGTACTTTGTCAAATGCTTTTTCTGCATCTATTGAGAGGATCATATGGTTCTTTATCTCTTTTATTAATGTATTGTATTACTTTTTTTTAAAGATTTTTTAATTTATTTATTTGACAGAGAGAGACACAGCAAGAGAGGGAACACAAGCAGGGGGAGTGGGAGAGGGAGAAGCAGGCTTTCCGCTGAGCAGGGATCCCCGGACCCTGGGATCATGAGCTGAACCAAAGGCAGACACTTAACGACTGAGCCACCCATGCACCCCAATGTATTGTATCACATTGATTGATTTGTGGATGTTGAACCAAACTTGCAGCCCAGGGATAAATCCCACTTGGTCGTGGTGAATAATTCTTTTAAGGTACTATTGGATCCTATTGGCTAATATTTTGGTGAGAATTTTTGCATCCATGTTCATCAGGGATATTGGTCTCTAATTCTCCTTTTTGATGGGGTCTTTGTCTGGTTTTGGGATCAAGGTAATGCCTTATAAAACGAGTTTGGAAGTTTTCCTTCCTTTTCTATTTTTTGGAACAGTTTCAGAAGAATAGGTATTAATTCTTCTTTAAATGTTTGGTAGAATTCCCCTGGGAAGCCATCTGGCCCTGGGCTTTTGTTTTATGGGAGATTTTTGATGACTGCTTCAATTTCCTTAGTGGTTATAGGTCTGTTCAGGTTTTCTATTTCTTCCTGGTTCAGTTTTGGTAGTTGATACATCTGTAGGAATGCATCCATTTCTTCCAGATCATCTAATTTGCTGGCATATAGTTGCTCATAATATGTTCTTATAATTGTCTATATTACTTTGGTGTTGGTTGTGATCTCTCCTCTTCATGATTTTGTTGATTTGGGTCATTTCTCTTTTCTTTTTGATAAGTCTGGCCAGGGGTTTATCAATCTTGTTAATTCTTTCAAAGAACCAGCTCCTAGTTTCATTGACCTGTTCTACTGTTCTTTTGGTTTCTATTTCATTGATTTCTGCTCTGATCTTTATTATTTCTCTTCTCCTGCTGGGTTTAGGCTTTATTTGCTGTTCTTTCTCCAGCTCCTTTAGGTGTAGGGTTAGGTTGTGTATTTGAGATCTTTCTTGTTTCTTGAGAAAGGTTTGTATTGCTATATACTTTCCTCTTAGGACTGCCTTTGCTGCAACCCAAAGATTTTGAATAGTTGTGTTTTCACTTTCATTGGTTTCCATGAATTTTTTAAATTCTTCTTTAATTTCCTGGTTGACCCATTCATTCTTTAGTAGGATGCTCTTTAGACTCCATGTATTAGAGTTCTTTCTGACTTTCTTCTTCTGATTGAGTTCTAGTTTCTTTCTCTTTTTTTTTTTTTTTTTTGAGTTCTAGTTTCAAAGCATTGTGGTCTGAAAATATGCATGGAATTATCCTAATCTTTTGGTACTGGTTGAGACCCGATTTGTGACCCAGGATGTGATCTATTCTGGAATATGTTCCATGGGCACTAGAGAAGAATGTGTATTCTGTTGCTTTGGGATGGAATGTTCTGAATAGATCTGTGAAGGCCATTTGGTCCAGTGTGTCGTTTAAAGTCTTTATTTCCTTGTTGATCTTTTGCTTAGATGATCTGTCCATTTCAGTGAGGGGGGTGTTAAAGTCCCCCACTGTTATTGTATTGTTGTCGATGTGTTTCTTTGCTTTTGTTATTAATTGCCTTATATAATTGGCTGCTCCCATATTAGGGGCATAGATACTTACAATTGTTAGATCTTTTTGTTGCATAGACCTTTTAAGTAGGATATAGTGTCCTTCCTCATCTCTTATTATAGTCTTAGTTTAAAATCTAATTTGTCTGATATAAGGATTGCTACCCCAGCTTTCTTTTGAGGTCCATTAGCATGGTAAAAGTTTTTCCACACCTTCACTTTCAAACTGGAGGTGCCTTCAGGTCTAAAATGAGTCTCTTGCAGACAGCATATCAATGGGTCTTGTTTTTTTATCCAATCTGATACTCTGTGTCTTTTGATTGGGGCATTTAGCCCATTTACATTCAGGGTAACTATTGAAAGATAGGAATTTAGTGCCATTGTATTGCCTGTAAGGTGACTTTGTATTGTCTGTGTTCCTTTCTGGTCTATGTTACTTTTAGGCTCTCTGTTTGCTTAGACTACCCCTTTCAATATTTCTTGTAGGGCTGGTTTCGTGTTTGCAAATTCCTTTAGTTTTTGTTTGTTCAGGAAGCTTTTTATCTCTCCTTTTATTTTCAATGGCAGCCTAGCTGGATATAGTATTCTTGGCTGCATATTTTTCTCATTTAGTGGTCTGAATATATCATGCCAGTCCGTTCTGGCCTGCCAGGTCTCTGTGGATAGGTCTGTTGTCAATCTAATTTTTCTACCATTGTTGGTTACAGATCTCTTGTCCCAAGCTGCTTTCAGGATTTTCTCTTTGTCTCTGAGACTCGGAAGTTTTACTATTAGATGTCAGGGTGTTGACCAATTTTAATGATTTTGAGGGGGATTCTCTGTGCCTCCTGGATTTTGATGCCTGTTTCCTTCCCAAAATTAGGGAAGTTCTCTGCTATAATTTGCTCCAATATACCTTCTGCCCCTCTCTTTCTTCTTCTTCTGGGACCCAATTATTCTAATATTGTTTCATCTTATGGTATCACTTATCTCTCGAATTCTGTCCTCGTGATCCAGTAGTTGTTTGTCTCTCTTTTTCTCAGCTTCTTTATTTTCCATCATTTGGTCTTCTATATCATTAATTCTCTCTTCTGCCTCATTTATCCTAGCAGTTAGAGCCTCCATTTTTGATTGCACCTCATTAATAGCCTTTTTGATTTCAACTTGGTTAGATTTTTGTTCTTTTATTTCTCCAGAAAGAGTTTCTCTGATATCTTCCATGCTTTTTTCAAGCCCAGCTAGTACCTTTAAAATCGTCATTCTGAACTCTAGTTCTGACATCTTACTAATGTCTGTATTGATTAGGTCCCTGGTAGTTGGTACTGTCTTTTGTTCTTTTTTTTTGAGGTGATTTTTTCCATCTTGTCATTTTGTCCAGAGGAGAATAGATGAATGAGAGAACAAAATGCTAACAGAGTAACAACGACTCCAGAAAAATATATACTAAACAAATCAGAAGGAGACCTGTAACCGGAGGAAAAGAAAGGGAAAGAAAGAAAAAAAAGAAAGAAAGAAAAAGATAAAAATAAACAAACAAACAAAAAAACAGAATATGATCAAATATGATCAGGCTGGTGCATAGATCAGTGCCACACACTAGATTTTGGGTGTATTTTGGTCTGTTAGAAGAACGTGTCTTCCAAAATTTTAAAGAAAAACTGATATATGTTCAAAAATATGGATAAATATGATGAAGGGATGGAATATGACTGTAAAGATGAAAATTATAAAAGATTTTATAAAAGGAATTGATAAGTTTGAAAAAAGAAAGAAGAGGATTTAAAAAAAGAAAAGAGAGAATGCAATCAGGCAGGAGACTAGAACAAAGCCATACACTAGAGATTTACACTATATTTTGGTCTGTTTGAAGAAACTGTATCCCAAAATTTTAAAGAGAGAACACCTTATATATATATACCAAAAATAAGGTTAACTACTATGAATGGATAGAATACGACTCTGAAAATGAAAAATAAAAAAAGATTTTTTTAAAAAGGGATTGATAAGATATTGGTTGAAAAAGGGAAAAAGAAAAATTAAAAAAAAAAATTAAAAAACCCCCTAAATTTGAAAGACTAAAGAATCATGGGAAAAAAGCCATGAATTCTATATGCAGAATATCCCTAGTGCTGGAGTTCTGCTGTTCTCATTGATCGGTAAACTTGGTCTTGGCTGGCTGTTCTTGCTGACCTTCTGGGGGGAGGGGCCTGTTGCCGTGGTTCCCAAATGTCTTTGCTGGAGCCGGGATTGCCCCACCATTGCCGGGGTCCAGGCTAAGTAATTTGCTCGGGTTTGCTCTTGGGAGCTTTTGTTCCTTGCAAGCTTTCTCTACAGCTTTGGAGGACAAGCATGAAATGGCAGCCCCTGAATCTCCACCCTGGTGGAGCCGAGAACTCAGGTCCCCACTCCTCAGTGAGCCCCCAGAGAAAAAGCAGTCAATCACTCCTGTCTCCCCAGTCTCTGGCTGCATTCCATGCTCACCTGGCCTGTGACTGAGCATCTCTATCTCTGGCACCCGACCCTGTGTGGAGTCTCCAAACCCAGCAGATCCCTGCGGTGCACTCCTACACTGCTCCTCCCCGGGGGAAGAAGGGGAGTCTCCCCAGATCTGCCACTTGTTGGGTCCCTGCTGGAGGAACAGTGGCCTGACTGTGCCAGGGACCTCGGTTTATGGCAACCCTGAGCAGAGAGCCTGCTCCTCGGTGCCATGTCTGCAGCCAGCTTCCCCGCTCTGATACGTGGGAGCTCTGCCACACTCAGGCACCCCTGGTGTTCCTGTGACCCCAAGAGTCCTAAGACCACACTGTCCCAGTGAGGGTTCCACCCCCCTCTTAGCCACTAGAGCTATGTCCCTCAGCCCAGCTGACTTCTAAAGTTCTGATTTTGTGCTCCACAGCTCTATCACTTGCTGGTAGCAGCTTACAGAGGCCCACTCACCCGCCATCTATCCTCCCGAATATCGCCTTGGATTCACTTCTCCGCCCATCCTACCTTCCAGAAAGTGGTAGCTTTTCTGTTCAGAGAGTTGCTGCTATTCTTTTCTTACATCTCCTGTTGAGTTCATAGGTGTTCAGAATGGTTTGATCCCTATCTAGCTGAATTCCAGGGACCAGACAAAATTTAGGTCTCTTACTCCTCTGCCATCTTGCTCCTCCCCTCGAATTCTTTGTTTTTATGATCATGATGTTAATGGAGCCAGAAGAGTAGGTAGGCCAACTCATGTATCCTGTCCAACATTTTGAACCAGAACTCTTACAGGTCCTCTTGTAAATGAAGATCTCCTTACTCTCCTCTTTACTGTGAATTCTAGAAGATGGAGAAGAATGGAAACAGGGAGATGAAGGTCATGTTTTACTTAAACCAAGGAAATTGCTATGCAATTTTAAGTGCTCATAAACCTATCACACAAATAAAAGAATAAAATTGGAAACCAACCTGAACATTAGGCAGTGATATTCAAACTTTTTTCATTTTATACCTCCTAAAAGAATTTTGAGAAAAACTCTGTATTCCCTTGCACATATTAAACTTAACATCAATAATTTATTATTGCTATTTTATACAGTATAAAGGATTCTGGCATTTTATTGATTGATCCTGTTTTAAGTACACAGTAAGACCTATTGATACTACAAACTCAGATATGCTGAGTTTGCTACCCTTAATAGCAACTTCACTCTGTCATTTCTTAAGCTTGCAATAATTCAACCCTGAGTTTAGTGCAATTTAAGTGTTTGAACTTCACATATAGTGTTAGGGTGGGATTTTACTTTGTCAACACCATAAAGCTTCGAATTTAGTCTTTTCGAATTTGGGAAATATATATTATATCACATAAATGGCAAAGGTAGTTCTTATCAGCCATAATCAGACTGAGTTCCATAAAAATATCTATCTGCTTTCTTTTCAATTTAATCAATTTTTTATTCCTGTGACAGAAGTCTCCCTTCTGAATTCTAAAATGAATAGATTAGATCAAATATATAGAAAGCCCCACACTTAGTTTGTTACTTGGATAAAATAGAGTGCTTCCTCTTCATATCTTTCTCTTTATTTTGCCCTTACAATACTCTCCTCAAAACCAATGGATCTAGAATACTCCTTTAGTGCCTAAACGTGTTTTTACCCTGTACCTCATTAGGTGGGATGGGTGAGAGGTACCCCTTTTTTGTATAGTTGTAAAAGGTAGGTGAAAAAAAAGTTGGCAAATCACAGATGTTTTCTGGCAGAATGATTTTTGGAAAGGACATATTTTGAAGTTGAGGGTCTGGAAATTGATTTCTTAAAGACACTATCTATGTCTATGGCTACATACCTAGTAGAAAATCTTTGTGTATCCTTGGGTATTTCAGTACCTAATTTTGAAGACCACTGCCTTATAAAATAATAGTTTAAAAATGTCTTAGTGATGTTTTTCATATTGGCTTTCCACTGATAAGATCTTAAATGTTGTTCCAAAGAAAAGTACATAAAATAATGATTCAAAATATGAAAAAGCATGGCTACAAATATTGATTTGTTTTTTGGTGTTTACACATGCACACACATCCATAAATGCCCAAGTTTTTTGCAACAGAAAATTTTCATTCATGTTTTAGCCTCAGTTATTAAATAGATTAATAGTTATATATCTACTAGACATGCTGCTAGGCTCAGTGAATATAAATATTTAAAATCTGCAATCTCTAATCCAAAGAGCATTCAGTGTAGAGAGGAAAAATAGAGACAGTCATTCCCTCTTCACTTCCTGAGTGTCTCATCACATGACAGTGATTGGTGCACGTGCAGCTACCGAGCACCAGCACTGCCTGCAGCTGGACTGAGCGATGTAGATGTCCTACCACCTGGCACCAGCAGGTGCTAGCATATTCCACAGCTGCTTCTGGTCCTAGGTGATGCTTTCTGGTAGTGGTAACTCAGTGTGGAGGAAATGTTGCTGTGCCTATAAACGTATAATTATAATGTCTTGTTTGTTTGTTTTTTTTTTAACAGTAGTCCCAAACTCAAGAAAGAACTAATGTCTCACCCTAGATTAACCCTATATGAGAAATTTGTTCCTTTGTGTTTTTGTGTAATGCCTCTCCCTGAAATGAGTTATTCCTGAGGGCTGCCTTATATTATGAAAATAAAAGAGCTAAATAGACTTAATGATGAAAATTAAAGAAAGCATTTGAATGCATGGAGGGCTACAATTTCAATTATATCCATAAAAGAAATGAATAAGCTAAGCCTCAGTAGATTCTTAGGGCTTTGCTTATTTCTTATACTAATAGATTGTTTAAAAGTACATTTGGCATAAAAAGTTAGGCTTATTCAATTTCTTAAAATAAGTTCCTATCATCAAAATTCATTGTCTTTAACTTTGCTTTGAGTATGCTTCATGGCCATTAAATGAATCTATATTGAGCAGAAAAAGATTCACACTTAGAACATAAAAACTGCCACTTAGAAACAAAAAAGTACAGTTTGTATTTTATAGATTTTCTGATGCTTTAGTATAAATTACAGATTCCTTCCTGCCAGTCACTAAAAATATGGCAATGAGGTTCATTTTGTTGCCACGCAATAATTTTTATTTACCAAAAGTAAGTCTCAGATAACTGCATTGATTCTTCCACACTTAGGGCCATTTAAGAGGGAAGAAAAGCACTGCACAAAAGGCATTTTAAAATAACAATAGCAGCAAAGGGCAGCTGCTAGAGCTTTAAGGAGATTTTCTGTTCAGATGAAGTTTAGCATTCCTGCAGGACAAGATCAATATCGGCTTATTTTACTTAGATATTCTGGAAGACTTTATAACAGTGATATTTTAAAATCATGAAGCCTACTAAAGGACTCTTAGAGCAGGTGGCAAAAGGATCCATATAAATTGCTCAATGCATACTAAAATTGACCAATTCAAAATACTGGCTTATCTTCTTCCTAAACTTGATCTACAGAAGTAAGAATTTTCTGGACCAACCATATGGAATGCTAGACCTTATGAAAAGCAAAAGGAAAGATAAATAAGATACCAATAAGAAATATAACCAGACAAAATTCCAAATGTCACATTTGCCTGAATGTGCACATTTCACAAAACCATGCCTGCTGTTGAAATAAGTAACTTCCCTTTCTAAATATGAAGTTCTCTTTCCAGCAGCCCAATTCAGAAGTGATTAGAATAAACTTAAACTCTAATGTAGGGGGCTGGTGGCTTTGGAGGATGATACAATTGTAATTATTATTAATATTTCTGTTAATTATTTTTAAAATTTATTAACATACTCTGCAACTACTGTGTGACAAATAATATCTCCCATACATATAAACATCATTTCAAACACGGGTATCTAAACATACCTGTGAGGAAGGTACTTTTTAATCTTCATAATTTTATAGATAGGGTCAGCAAAGCTCAAAAGAAGTAAGTTATCCAGGGTTGATCTATGAATAAGTATCTGATCCAGGGTCTAATTCTGGGTAAGACTGATGCCAAATCCTATGGTCTTACCAGTATTAGACAGCTAAAAACCTCTAAGCAAGAGATTTCAGTACTAGAATGGTTATGGTTACTAGCATCTAGGGATTCATGAAAGAAAAAGTCATGAAGAAATAATGTCTTTATCCTCCATTTCAGAAATGGATGCAGACCTGTAGGATTCACAAAATGTAATTGTCACAATCCCTTAATACATTTGAAATTCTGATTCCGAGAGACTTAATAGAACTAAACTATGGTATTTCATTGGTGTACTCCCAACCATGTGTTTCATGAATGCTCTAGTTTGATATTTAAGCACTTAAATTTATCTGTCTGAAAGGGGACATTTGGGAGTATTCCTCAGAATAGGTAATGTACTGGCCATTGATGCAAACAGCAAATACAATCATTCATTACTCTTCAGAAGACAAACATTAATTTTTAACCATGGCGTTCAGTTTGTTCTATTACTTATGATTAAATCTATATCCTTGTTCATCAGTAAATATCTTGGGCTGAGCCTGCAATAGGTAATTTTGTTATGCAATTTCCAAGCTCCACATGATACAATAGAAATGCCTAATAGAATATGTTTCCTGCACACCTCCTGAAATTTTAAATGACTTCAGTGCACAGCATTCAGATTGAAACAGTAGTAGAATACTGTATTGGTAGATACTCTCTGAAGCACATCAAAGATTTTTTTCTTTAACTAAAGAAAAGATTAAGAAGAAAAATAAAAACATTATCAGTGAAATCTGTTCAATGCAGACTGATTTATTAGATTTTTTTTTTAAAGAGTTGGTGGATCAAATACCTTCACATATTGCTTAACAATTTATTTTAGGAACAGGTCCCTTGATATTCTCACAGTGCACTGATTTGATTTGGGAGAGATGGGAGATAAAGGCCAGCAAATTTCCACTGTAATATTCTGGACAGTATATGACATTAGATAACTGACTACATACATAACTATAAGGGAAAAGTCCAATAGAACATGCCTAGTTCTCAAAAGCATTGCTAGTTCGGTCACATAATATTTGCTTTACTTGAAAATTCCACTAAGCTTAACTAATGTGTATTTTTTTCATCTCTTAGAAAAAGTTTAATTTTCTCTCCAAAATATATTGCTACTAATAGAAAGTTTTTAGTGTTTGATAAAACATTAATTTTGATGGAACAAAGCAGTGTCCAAAGGTGTATTTAAAAAAATCAAATAAATGGCTTTAAATGTTGGTGTATACTGGTAGCTCCAAGCACTCACTGTTCATCAGAGTCACGTGTAGATCCTGGGCCTCACCCCACAAATTCTTTCCTGGGGTCTAGATTTGGGCCTGAGCAGAGACATTGTCTAAAGCACCGCAGGTAATTCAAATGTGCAGGCAGAGCTGAGAACTACTGGTTCGGATTAAAATCGAAGAGATGAATTAAAAACAGGTTCTGAATCCTGGCAGAAAACGGAAAGTGATTTTTAAGAGAACTATTCCCTTGCTAGAACAAGGATATTTACTGCCCAGTATCAAATACATGGCAGTTTTCCTGTTTCATAGTCACCTATTTTTCTTATTCCTTTTCATTAACAATCAGTTTCTATTGGGAAACATCTGTCCACTGTTTAACAAAGCGTTTACCATAGAAACATTTGATGGAGGATTCAGAGAGCCAGTACACGGATTTTAAAGGAAGAAAAACATTTTAGAGTGGCAATGCCCCTAACTTTACTCACATCCTTTGGAAGCCAGGCTAATAAGTTAAGAAAACCCTGATAATTGTCACTGATTTTCCTGCATATGTGAAGAAAACAGAGAGACTCTCCCCATCTTTTATTGCCTCTGGTGATGAAGCTGTAGAGAAAGGAGTTGTGAGGTGGGAAAAGAAAATGGACACTATTTTGTTCTCATGAAATAAATGTTCTAATTGTAAAATCTGAAGTCCAAAAATGTCTTCCCACAGTAATGATACTCTCCCAAATTGATGGTGGGAGCATAGTACAGGATATTTTAACGAAATCTGTGACACAAAAGATGAGAAGTAAGAGAGGAAAGCAGAGGAGAGAGGAAATGACAGGCCCTCAAAATTTGCCTTGGTTGAGGGGACCTACTCTAATTCTGGGATAAGGGGAAAAATAAGGGAAAGAAGAATGTACTGACTATGTCAGAGTGAAGGGAGATACTATGAGCAAGATTTTTTAACTGACAAGATTTTTTTCAAATGATGAAAGAAAAATCTACATTTTGCAAAATAGAGTAAAAACTTTTCCCAGTTTGGTAAAAAGAAATCATAGGGACAGAAATAAATTCTCCAGAAGTGCTGTGAAGTAATAATGTGAATATGCATTCAATATAAATGAGACCCAGAAGATACTTTCATAAAACAATTAAGAGAAAAAAGGTAAACTGCAGACATAAGAAAAAAAATTAGCAACAAAACACATCATAAAAATGCTGAAAAAAAATTAGAATGACAAGAAATGTGTAGACATCTAAAATTAAATTGCTGACAATTGAGGCTTGAGATGACTGCAGTGATCATGTATGAAAAAGATGAAGAGATTAAAGCTATCAGAAGCAAAATCCTATCCAAGAAGCAAAAATTGATCCAATTGAAAACCATTAATTTCCCCAGAGTAGAGAACATAGCAAATTTAACAAAAAATGTTCAGAAATATAATATGAGCAAAGTTCTCTGAAATAAAGGACTAACTTTCAGTATGAAAGAGCATATGTACTTCTAGAAAAATCTCATAGTGCATGTGACACAAAGATTAATACTAATTCACTTGTTAAAATTTGTTCATGGAAGAAAGAATATTTTGGACACCCATATATAAAAAGGAAATCTTCTGAGGGAAAAAGTCAAAACAGGCTTCCCTGAGACATCTTTCCAGCAACTTTTAATGTCTGATACATTACAATAATATCTACTAAATCTTCAAAGAAACAAAAAATGATCTAAATACCATATTCAGCAAGTTACAGTTTAGTGATAAAGCAAACATTTTCAAAAGTGAAAGAACTCAAGAGTAGCCAGGATTTCTTGCAACAAGAAGAAATTATCTGGTTAAAAAAATATCTAAAAAACTAGGAAGCATCTTAATAAAATAACAATAAGAAACTAGAAAAAAATGCATTAAAAAAGTGTATGTAGACCACTGAATCTATAGGAATGATGAAGAAATTGTAAATAATCCTAAGAATCCAATTGCACAACAGGCTGTAAATATTATAAACTTGGATTCTACAAAAGTGTAGCATAACTAACAAAAAATGGTTATTGTTCAGTCTTTCATAAGAGAAAGTCAATGCTACTGTCTGTAATTCAAATTTATAGTTAAAATCTAATTACCTCAACCCCTTAATACAAAAATCTGTTTTCTCAGTTGTAAGAATCTTTTAAGAAATACATATTTTGGTGAAGATATATTTATTTGAATATTGGCAATTGCTTTAGTTTCAATCTTTCTATGTCAAGTACCAATATATCTAATACTTTTTATTTAAAAGAGTAGAAAACTAGACAGTGAAGCTACCACTTTTTGGAAGGCATCAGTTCTCTTCTGATTTGTTTAGTGTATATTTTTCTGGGGTCATTGTTACCCTCTTAGCATTTTTTTTAGCATTTTGCTCTCTCATTCATCTATTCTCCACTGACAAGATGACAAGATGGAAAAACTCACCTCAAAAAAAAAAGAACAAGAGGCAGTACCAACTACCAGGGACCTAATCAATACAGCCATTAGTAAGATGTTGGAACTAGAGTTCAGAATGACGATTATAAAGATACTAGCTGGGCTTGAGAAAAGTATAGAAGATACTAGAGAATCCCTTTCTGGAGAAATAAAAGAATGAAAATCTAACCAAGTTGAAATCAAAAAGGCTACTAATGAGGTGCAATCAAAAATGGAGGCTCTAACTGCTAGGATAAATGAGGCAGAAGAGAGAATTAGTGATATAGAAGACCAAAGGAGGGAGAATAAAGAAGCTAAGAAAAAGAGAGAAACAACTACTGGATCACGAGGGAAGAATTCAAGAGATAAGTGATATCATAAAGTGAAACAACATTAGAATAATTGGGTCCCAGAAGAAGAGAGAGAGGGGGGCAGAAGGTATATTGGAGCAAATTATAGCAGAGTACTTCCCTAATTTGGGGAAGGAAACAGGTATCAAAATCCAGGAGGCAGAGAACCCACCTCAAAATCAAAAAAATAGGTCAACACCCCGACACCTAATAGTAGAACTTTCAAGTCTCAGAGACAAAGAGAAAATCCTGACAGCCACTTGTGACTAGAGGTCTGTAACCTACAAGGGTAGAAACATTAGACTGGCAACAGACCTATCCACAGAGACCTGGCAGGCCAGAACGGACTGGCATGATATATTCAGACCACTAAATGAGAAAAATATGCAGCCAAGAATACTATATCCAGCTAGGCTGTCATTGAAAATAGGAGAGATAAAAAGCTTCCAGGGCAAACAAAAACTAAAAGAATTTGTGAACACCAAAACAGCCCTACAAGATATATTGATAGGGGTCCTCTAAGTAAAGAGAAAGCCTAAAAGTAACATAAACCAGAAAGGAATAGAGACAATATACAGTAACAGTCACCTTACAGAGAATACAATGGCACTAAATCTGTATCTTTCAATAGTTACCCTGAATGTAAATGAGCTAAATGCCCCAATCAAAAGTCACAGGGTATCAGATTGGATAAAAAAACAAGAACCATTGATATGCTATCTGCAAGAGACTCATTTTAGACCCAAAGACAGGCCCAGATTTAAAGTGAGGGGTTGGAAACTATTTACCATGCTAATGGACATCAGAAGGAAGCTGGGGTGGCAATCCTTATATCAGACAAATTAGATTTTAAACTAAAGACTATAATAAGAGATGAGGAAGGACACTACATCAAACTTAAAGGGTCTATCCAACTGGAAGATCTAACAATTTTATTTTATTTTATTTTATTTTATTTTATTTTATTTTATTTTATTTTATTTTATTTTATTTTAAGATTTTATTTATTTGCGAGAGAGAGAATGAGAGACAGAGAGCATGAGAGGGAGGAGGGTCAGAGGGAGAAGCAGACCCCCCGCTGAGCAGGGAGCCCAATGCGGGACTCGATCCTGGGACTCCAGGATCATGACCTGAGCCGAAGGCAGTCGCTTAACCAACTGAGCCACCCAGGCGACCCAAGATCTAACAATTTTAAATATTTATGCCCCTAACATGGGAGCAGCCAATTATATAAAGCAGTTAATAACAAAATCAAAGAAACACATTGACAATAATACAATAATAGTAGGAGACTTTAACATGCCCCTCACTCAAATGGTCAGATCATCTAAGCAAAAGATCAACGAGGAAATAAAGGCTTTAAATGACACACTGGACCAGATGGGCTTCACAGATATATTCAGAACATTCCATCCCAAAGCAACAGAATACACATTGTTCTCTAGTGCACATGGAACATTCTCCAGAATAGATCACATCCTGGGTCACAAATCAGGTTTCAACCGGTACCAAAAATTGGGATCTTTCCCTGCATATTTTTGGGCCACAATGCATTAAAACTAGGACTCAATCACAAGAGGAAAGTTGGAAAGAACTCAAACACATGTAGGTTAAAAAGAATCCAACTAAAAATTGAATGGGTCAACCAGGAAATTAAAGAAGAATTAAAAAAAAAATCATGGAAACAAATGAAAATGAAAAAACAACTGTTCAAAATCTTTGGGTTGCAGCAAAGGCAGTCCTAAGAGGAAAGTATATAGCAATACAAGCCTTTCTCAAGAAACAACAAAGGTCTCAAATACGCAACCTAATCTTACACCTAAAGGAGCTGGAGAAAGAACAGAATAAAGCCTAAACCTAGCAGGAGAAGAGAAGTAATAAAGATCAGAGCAGAAATCAATGAAATAGAAACCAAAAGAACAGTAGAACAGATCAACGAAACTAGGAGCTGGTTCTTTGAAAGAATTAATACGATTGATAAACCCCTGGCCAGACTTATCCAAAAGAAAAGAGAAAGGACCCAAATAAATGAAATCATGAATGAAAGAGGAGAGATCACAACTAACAGCAAGAAATATAAACGATTATAAGAACATATTATGAGCAACTATACGCTCAGCAAATTAGATGATCTGGAAGAAATGGATGCATTCCTAGAGATGTATAAACTACCAAAACTGAACCAGGAAGAAATAGAAAACCTGAACAGACCCATAACCACTAAGGAAATTGAAGCAGTCATCAAAAATCTCCCAACAAACAAGAGCCCAGGGCCAGATGGCTTTCCAGGGGAATTCTACCAAACATTTAAAGGAGAATTAATACCTTTCTTCTGAAGCTGTTTCAAAGAATAGGAATGGAAGGAAAACTTCCAAACTCATTTTATGAGGCCATCATTACCTTGATCCCAAAACCAGATAAAGACCCCATCAAAAAGGAGAATTAGAGACCAATATCCCTGATGAACATGGATGCAAAAATTCTCACCAAAATACTAGCCAATAGGATCCATCAGTACCTTAAAAGGATTATTCACCACGACAAGTGGGATTTATTCCTGGGCTGTAAGGTTGGTTCAACATCCACAAATCCATCAATGTGATAAAATACATTAATAAAAGAAAGAACAAGAACCATATGATCCCCTCAGTAGATGCAGAAAACACATTTGACAAAGTACAGCATCCTTTCTTGATTAAAACTCTTCAGAATATAGGGATAGAGGGTACATACCTCAATATCATAATAGCCATCTATGAAAAACCCACAGGGAATATCATACTCAGTGGGGAAAACTGGGAGCTTTTCCCCTAAGGTCAGGAACAGGGGAGGGGTGTCCACTATCACCACTGCTATTCAACATAGTACTAGAAGTCCTAGCCACAGCAATCAGACAACAAAAAGAAATAAAAGGCATCCAAATTGGCAAAAAAAAAGTGAAACTTTCATTTTTTGCAGGTGATCTGATACTTTATGTGGAAAACCCAAAAGACTCCACCTCAAAACTGCTAGAACTCATACAGCAAATTCAGTAAAGTGGCAGGATATAAAATCAATGCACAGAAATCAGTGGCATTTCTATACACCAACAACAAGACAGAAGAAAGAGAAATTAAGGAGTCGATCCCATTTACAATTGCACCCAAAACCATAAGATACCGAGGAATAAATCTAACCAAAGAGGCAAAGAATCTGTACTTAGAAACTATAAAATACTCATGAAAGAAATTGAGGAAGACGCAAAGAAATGGAAAAACGTCCCATGCTCATGGATTGGAAGAACAAATATTGTGAAAATGTCTTTGTTACCTAGAGCAATCTACACATTTAAAGCAATCCCTGTTAAAATACCATCCACTTTTTTCAAAGAAATGGAACATATAATCCTAAAATTTGTATGGAACCAGAAAAGACCCTGAATAGCCAGAGGGATGTTGAAAAAGAAAAGCAAAGCTTGTAGCATCACAATTCTGGACTTCAAGCTGTATTACAAAGCTGTCATCATCAAGACAGTATGGTACTGGCACAGAAACAGACATATAGATCAATGGAACAGAATAAAGAGCCCAGAAATGGACCCTCAACTCTATGGTCAACTAATCTTTGACAAAGCAGGAAAGAATGTCCAATGGAACAAAGACAGTCTCTTCAACAAATGGTGTTGGGAAAATTGGACAGCCGCAGGCAGAAGAATGAAACTGGACCATTTCCTTACACCACACACAAAAATAGACTCAAAATGGATGAAAGACCAAAATGTGAGACAGGAATCCAGCGAAATCCTGGAGGAGAACACAGGCAGCAACCTCTTTGACCTTGGCTGCAGCAATTTCTTGCTAGACACATCTCCAAATCAAGGGAAACAAAGGCAAAAATGAAATATTGGGCTTCATCAAGATAAAAAAACTTTTGTACAGCAAAGGAAACAGCCAACAAAACCGAAAGACAGCCAACAGAATGGGAGAAGATATTTGCAAATGACATATCAGATAAAGGGCTAATATCCAAAATCTATAAAGATCTTTCAAACTCAACAAGTAAAGAACAAATAATCCAATCAAGAAAGAAGCAGAAGACATGAACAGACATTTCTGCAAAGAAGACATCTAAATGGCCAACAGACACATGAAAAAATGCTCAATATCACTTGGCATCAGGGAAATACACATCAGAACTATAGTGAGATACCACCTCACACCAGTCAGTATGGCTAAAATTAAGAAGTCAGGAAACAACAAATGTTGGTGAGGATGTGGAGAAAGGGGAACCCTCTTACACTTCTAATGGGAATGCAAGCTGGTCCAGCCACTGTGTAAAACAGTATGGAGTTTCCTCAAAAAGTTAAAAATAGAGCTACCTTACAACCCAGCAATTGCACTACTAGGTATTTATCCCAATGATACAAACGGAGTGATCCGAAGGGGCACCTGTACCCCAATGTTTATAGCAGCAGTGTCCACGATAGCCAAACTATGGAAAGAGCCAAAATATCATTCAACAGATCAATGGATAAAGAAGATTTGGTATATATATACAATGGAATATTACTCAGCCATCAAAAAAGTGATATCTTTCCATTTGCAATGACATGGATGGAACTAGAGGGTATTGTGCTAAGCAAAGTAAGTCAATCAGAGAAAGACAATTATATGATTTCACTTATATGTGGAATTTAAGAAACAAAACAGAGGAGCATAGAAGAAGGGAGGGAAAAAGAAAACAAGACAAAATCAGAGAAGAAGACAATAAAAGACTCTTAATCTTTGGAGACAAACTGAGGGTTGCTGAAGGGGAGGAGGGATGGGATAACTGGGTGATGGACATTTAGGAGGGCACATGATGTCATGAGCACTGGTGTTATATACAACCAATGAGTCACTGAAGTCTACCTCTGAAACTAATAATATACTATATATTAGTTAATAGAACTAAAAGAAAATAAGATTAAAAAAATAAAATGAATCTCTAGCAATTCTAGGATAAAATTGTACTGCTGATAATAATCCATAATATGGAATATATGATTATTGCCTAGGACTGTGCCAATTACTTTGCATTTAATATGTCATACTAGGTAGCATGACATCTCATATGTATTTCTGGACAAAAGTGTTTTCCTAGTGTCCCATGAAATCTCAGCAAATAGGGAGATTCATGTTTGTTGATGTTCTTTTCTATTCAGAGATAAGGTGACCAACACCTTTGTAAACCAGGCAGTATTACTTAAATATTAGCACAACACAGTTCACAAATTATTGACATGACAAGAATCACAGATTTGTGAAGCATTCTCACTGCACCTAAGGGAGTCCAGCTCCATCAGTAGGACCAGCAGCTCTGCAGAAATATACTGAGTACTATAAACAGCTTCATGATATTTTGTTCATGTATAAATTTGGGGCCTCATATAACAGAAATGGGCAGGTTAAGTTCTCAAATCACATGGCATAAAGTGCTTATTTTGCAAGATTTAACCAAAATCTTGGTGTAGTATTTATGGTGCACAGCATCATATACTCCTCTCCCCTCTGCCCCTGTGTTCCATGCCCACTGGCTTTCTTCCAGTTTTTAAAGTGTGCACATCCATTCTCCTCTTTGCCTTGTCTGGTCCCTTGGTCTTAAATGCTCTTCTTTTTATCTTGTCATGGTGGGCTTCCTTTGTCATTCAACTTTAATGTTAAATTTAACTTCCTTAGACAGATCTTAGCTTGAATTCCTAATCTATAGAATTAGTCACTATCACATGCATCCTATTTCATTTCTCTGCAAAACACTTGTCACTACAGGAAATTTTCTTGTTTATTTATGCATGTATGTATTTACTTATCATCTGACTTTTCCCACTTCAATGTAAGATCTTTGAAAGCATGAGCTTTTGATTCTCAGGTTCCTGGAACTTACTAAGATTCAATAAATATTTGTTGTATGAATAAATGAAATTAACTTTCACTGTGTAACACAAGTCTACTCTTTGAGATAAATTGGCTAGAAAATAAACACCTAGGAAGAAGAATGTATTGACTTTTTGCACAAGGTTTTTAGATGTAAGCCAGATAAATATTGAAAAGACATTTGCCCTACACAATTACATAGTGCTTAGACTAATTGATATCTGGACTTTCTTCTGCATAGTATGTAATGGACTATTTATGTTTTTTTTAAAGATTTTATTTATTTATTTGAGAGAGAGAGAATGAGAGAGAGCACATGAGAGTGGGGAGGGTCAGAGGGAGAAGTAGACTCCCCACCGAGCAGGGAGCCCAATGTGGGACTCGATCCAGGGACTCCAGGATCATGACCTGAGCCGAAGGCAGTCGCTTAACCAACTGAGCCACCCAGGCGCCCCTGGACTATTTATGTTTTAAACCAAGGCCATATCATCCTAATTTGTAAGAATAAAACCATATCAGTATATAAAGGGGGGAGGGGTTGCTTATCCTCGTATTTCCTGTTGAGGGATATTGGAGTGAATCGAGGATACTAAGTATTTGGTTTTTCCTATAAAATATCCTATCAGACATTGTCATAATGCTTTTTTTTCAGAATTGATTTTATAAAACCAATTCAGCATAAGTATCCACAGCCAGGGACAATAGTCAGTTTATTCAGCATGGCACTTACCGGATGCCTACCCTCAGAGTCCATATCCAAGGAAAACCCAATAAAAGTGACAAGTCCTCTTTGTTACCTTGAGTGTAATTAAGAATGGTGAGCAAAACAATACCAATGAGGGAATAGCAATGCCTAAGACCAACCTGCTTCTCTGGTAGAACACTGGTTACAGAAGCCCAGGATTACAACTTATCCAATACAAACTTGCCTGGTGAGCTAATTGGAGAAACAAAGAGTTGCCTTTTTAAAAAGTGTGATAGACTTTTCAAAACAGGTATGCCTGTAATAGGTTTTTAAAATAAGGAAAACCTAGCATTGAGTGCTTTCCATAAGTATTTCTAGAGACAAGAAATATTTCTCATTGGTATATTTAGATTGAAATTTTAAAATGTGCTATACAATATGATAGGGTAAAATAGCATTTATATGTGCATATTTTAAATTGTTCAATTATATGGTACATAAACTTAGGAAAAGGGACAGTGCATACTAAAATACTGATGATACAGTTTTTCCAGGTGAGAAATAATTGTCCAGAAATTAGAAATAGGGCAGAAAAGTAGCTGGCATGTATTTTCAATGTATGCAGGCATGTTGCCCCCCGACCAAGTTTAGGGAAATATACCTTTCAATTCACAGCATGCTATTAATTAAGGTCTCACATTTAGTAAAGTTAAATGTAAGCTTGTTGATTTCTGTCCAATAGAAGTCCACTTTCTACTTGATGGAACAAATAACTCAAAGGTTATGGTTTATTGCCCTTTTGAACCTTAACCAAATTTAAAACTAATCCAACCATCTTAACCTAACATTCTTTTTTTTTGAGTTGCCTATAAATAGCCAGTTTCTCAAATGTTAATGTTTTCCTCTTAATTAGTTTGACAAAATATTTGCTGTATTCATTTTTTTTGCATAAGTTTCACAAATTTTGCCTTTGCAAAATTATATGTTAACAACCCTCAATCCATATATCAAATCAGTAATACTTCCTTAATATTCTATCTCCTTAAACAGCTTTCTGTACAACCCACATCTGATGCTTTCTCCATGGTGCCACTGCCTTAAAAGCCCTTTGTCTACAGGATAAAAACCATACTTTGTAGGAAAAATTATAGTTCACAAAATTTAACTTCTGTCTATCTCTCCAGCATTTTATCTTGCTGTATCTGCCCTCATCTTCTATGCCCCAAACCTACTGAGTTGTTACTAGTTAAAATGAACATGCCCAGTTGTTTCATGGAGCCTTTTTGCTTTTGCTATTGTATTTTATTTATTTATTTATTTTGTGGTCTGGGAATGCCTTTATTCTAAACACCTGACCCGCTCCTTGTCATTTTGTTTCACAAAAATATCAAATAACACTTTTTAATATAAAATCTTTTTGGATTAGTCACCTAGAAATGCCCTGGGTAAAGCTAGATTTCTTCCGTCGTTCCCTAATTCTAACTGAAGAGCTCCCTCATTTCACGTGCAATTCTTTATCACACTTATTTGTTCACATGTCTTTCTCCATTTGCCAGACTCTATTTCTTCAGGAAGGGTATATGTCTTATATGGCTTTGTCTTTTTAGTAATTCTGCGGCAAAGTTCTCTGATACATAGAAGTTGTAAATGACACATGACTATTGAAAATGAATTATAGAAGATATGGACTGGGGAGATGTGGCCTAATATCATAAGGTGAAAACCAGAAAGAATTTTAGAGATCAGCTAATTTACTGTTTCTAACAGATCACACTCTGGGTGGGTAACTCATCTAAATTCTACATTTTAGACATTAATATTAGAATATGGAACTGTCCCTGTTTATAGGTGGAGAAACACTCCACACCAAATCCTCATTTAGGTGAAGAAATTGAGGCTCAGAAATAAAGCAGATTGTCCACAGTCATAGAACAGTTATGTGACAGACTTTAGATCAGTTCTTTTGTCTTGAATCCCAAATGAGTATTCTTATAACTAGTACCCGGGACAGGAAGTAGTTTTTAAAAGGTCCTTTTTGATTCTGATGCTGAATTAGCCTTTCCTTTATAGACAGGCCTGAGCCTGAGTAGAAGATGACCCTTGTATCACATTGCCTTTTCACCATCCCCAAGGACATTATGACCTTTTAATTTCAGTTTCTTAATTCTCCAGGATGACCATATCCCCCTCAGAATAACACCAGGAGTCATTTCAGTTTTCTTCTGAGACAAAGAAACATTACAGTGCTCAGCTTCTGCTAATAACTTGACCTTTCAATTTAGTGGTGCTCATACTGGTATCGCATGTGATTTCTTTAAGAAAGGAAGAAAAAAAAAAAAAAACAAAATAGCAAGAGGGTAATGTTTTTCCGTTAGTTAGAAATTCCAGCCTATTTACTACCATGACACACAATCAGAAAGGCTCATAAAGCCCGTTTTCCTTTCTCTATCCAAAATTACAAAGCACCTTCTGCTTATTTTAGGCAAATAATGATCAAATTAAAAAAAAAAAAAAAAACCTTTACAAATACGTATTAAAAGCAAACAGCCTTAAAATAATGGTTTAAAGAAGAGATCATTGGAAGAGTCTTAGTAAGTAGGATAGGAAAAAAAAAACATGGGTTGTTACACAAATGTAATTCTGATATTTACAGACTTTAAAGCAATTCATGATAAAATAATTTTAAAATGATAATATATCCCTTGGGAATATATTACCCTAACATTTAAATTGTTTGTCTAAGTCCTGGAAAACGAATTCTTGGGAATAGAACTTAACATGGGCTGATAATATGTGCTTTGTTCTCTTTTGAGAAAAAGAGTGGAAGGCACAATGTTTAAAAGAAATTGAGACTTATATTTACCAGCAGGCTGTACAATCTTCTATTCTTAAAGCACAAAATACTGGCAATTCACTTTCCTTCTTTCCTCTCTTCCTCCTTTTACCCAACCTCTTTGCTATACTCCTCAGTCTTTAATTGCTCAAGAATGATATTTGTTGCTGTCAATATGTTTCCAGAATAAATGCAAGTAGAAGGGGATCAAGGAACCATCATTATGTTAGCTAAGAAAATAATAAGATATAATAAAATATTTTGTAATTGCAAATACATTAATCTGTAAACTATTTACTTTATTCTGTTGGTAACGTAATAAAATCTAGTTATACACCACAGAGAATATAGGATTCACATACAGTAGATTTGCAAACAAGATTATTTTTAAAGGCATATTGACTTCATTGATTTTCATAAGGGTGTACTCCGTTCTAGGTAATGGAGATTTTATTGCAATTTACAGGTAAACAGTTGAAATACTTTAGGGTATGTTTTTCTTAACTGTAGTGACAGAAGCTAAAGGTGAAATGTGTCACAATTAACCTTGAATCTGTTGGGTTTTATTGGTTTGTATTTCAACCATCTATTATTTAAATATGTCTGTGTGGTGGCATGTTTATTTACTAACACCTACTCATATAGGACAATTTCTATATTTCAAGGTTAATGGTGACAATCCTGAATCGCAGGGTTTATTTAAAGAGACTTTTCTTGTAGTGAAATAGAAGAAAATACTTCTTGAGTGTTTTAACAAATAATATGCTACTTAATATTTTTCCTGGAAATATGGTCAGTTTGTAATTTTCTACTGGATTACCATGTGTGCCCACACACATCCACAAATGTACATGCATACCTCCTGACTGCACAAGTCCCAGCAAATGTTGACATTTTATATCATTTTGCTTTCTGGGGTCACAGTCCCTTCAAAAACAATGATCATTTTACTAAGAAGTTTCTACAAGTTTCTGGGGGGCATCTAGTTGAAAATAATTTAAGTCTCCTCACTTACTCAGGATCTTACATGATTAAATACCTTGATTTTGAAAGAGCTTCAAAATGAAAAAGCATGGTGCTTTTTAGGAATTAATGGAGATAGTTAAACCACTTGAAAACTTGATGTGGAAAAACCCCAATCTCCTTTTTTTTTTTTTTTTAAATGGGTAAAGAATATATTTACAAATTCTGAGCTAGTAAGTCTCATATTGATTTTGGGCAGGATCCTCAGATGAATTATTATAGAAGTACTTTAAGCCTTTCTAGTGTAATTGCTTCTGCTTAAAGTTAGGACTTAACTCCCTAGAAGGCATTGCAGGGGGGAAAAAACAAACCAAAAAACGCCCCCCAAACAAAACAAAACAAAACAAAACTGATCTGTGAATGCAGATAAGACAGATTTGGATTCCAGATTTACAACTGTATGACTGTGGGAAGGCCACTTTCTAGCTTAGTGACTTTTCACAAGTTACACGTTCCCTGTCTCATTTTCTCATCTGTAAAATGGGCATAACAATATTATCTTTCTCATAGAGTTGTTGTAAAGTTTAAATTAGCTCATATTTGTAAGAGACTTGGGGCACCTGGGTGGCTCAGTAGGTTAAGTGTCTGCCTTTGGCTCAGGTCATGATCCTATTATTACTATGGTGAGCAGAATGATTGTCCCCCAGAAATTTCATATCCTAATCCCTGGAACCTGGGAATATGTTACCTTACATGGCAAAAAGAGACTTGGTGGATGTGATTAAGGTTGCATCCCTCGAGCTGGGCTGATTATCCTGGAATTTCCCAGTAGGCCCAAGATAATCATGTGAGCTTTTAAAAGCAAAATGTAGAGGCGGAAAAGTGGGTCAGAGAGATGAGACCGAAGGAGAGATTTGAAGCCTGAAAAGAACTTACCCAACGATTACCAGCTTTGGAGATGGAAGAAGGGAGACACAAGCCAAGGAATGCAGGTGACCTCTAAAAACTGGGACTGGGACTGAGCTGACAGCCTGCAAAAACCAAGGATCTCAACCCTATAACTCTAAGGGTTATAGGGTTGAGAATTCTGCCAGCGATCTGAATGAGCAAAGAAACGGATCCTCCCTGAAAATCCTCAGGAAGGAACAGCCCCAGGGGCTCCTGAGTGGCTCAGTTGGTTGAGTGTCTGCTTTCCTCTGCCTTTGGCTCTGGTTATGATCCTGGGGCTCTGGGATCGAGTCCCGCATTGGGCTCCCTGCTCAGTGGGGAGTCTGCTTCTCTCTCCCTCTGCCTCTCCCCACCCCTGCTCATGCTCTCTCTCTCATTCTGCTCTCTCTCTCAAATAATTAGGAAAGAAAAAGAGAAGGAACAGCCCTAACATCACCTTGATTTTAGCTTGTGAGACCCGTGTCAGACTTTGACATGCATAACTGTAAGATAGTAAATTTGTAGTTTTAAAACACTAAGTTTGTGGTAGTTTGTTATGGTAGCAATAAAAAACTAAAACATTTACCATCAGTATTATCTTTATTAACTTTTATGTTTCATCGTTAGTAATTTAAACAAATAATTGCTGCGAGGAAAACCTCATTGAGAGTCACTGTATTTCCAGAGAGACAACTAATATCCATTTTATTTGCAGTCAGAACCTGTAGTTTTCTCATAAGGCTCTCATCTATCTATGTAAGAACAGGAAGGAATCTGATTAGTTATGTTGCTTTTGTGCTGGTTTCCCACACAGGATGAGGAGCCCTGTGTCACATTACTTGGAGTCTCTTAGTAGGGGAGATATCCTCTTGCCTTTTAACCTTATTTCTGCAAATGTTGGAGTCCCATAATCTTCTCTCTCTATATGGAGAAATTAGAAACAATATAATATTTTTATGCCAGACAGGTAAGGAACACACAATGAGAACATCTGTAGAAAATAAAGTTGGATGATTGCTTATATGCCGAAGCACAGTGCTAGCTTAGAGTGCACAATAACACGTGTTGTTCACTTTAGAAAAAATGGAAATCGGTTTCCATGGAGCTCACACGACATCAAGTATGTTCATGTCAATTTTTTTTTCCAGGAAATCTTTCTGAACTGACTGGTTTGAATATGCATCAAAGTGCCTTTTATAAGATCTGAAAATCCAAAGGTTGAAAGAAGAGAAAAATCCCTTAAATTTCAAAACAGAATGTATTAAACTATAGAAGAGGATAATAACCACACATTAACTATCAAAACATTTTATTGTCATCAGAGAATTTGGAAGCTGGAGTAATTCCCAGATTAACACACAAAAGCTACACTAATTACTAGAATGAGATTTCAACATCATGTGTATTTCCTCAATATTCTTTTTTTTTTTTAATTTTATTTATTTATTTGACAGAGAGCACGCGAGCACAAGCCGGGGGAACAGGAGAGGGAGAAGCAGGTTCCCTGCTGAGCAGAGAGTCTGATTTGGGGGCTCAATCCCAGGACCGTGGGATCATGACCTGAGCTGAAGGCAGCAGGCAGCCGTTTAACTGACCGAGTCACCCAGGCGCCCCCCTCAATATTCATTTTTATGTGAAAAAGGATTGCACTAAAATTATCAAGGTGCATAGGCTAGCATGTACAGAATTCTCTTACGTTCGTGAAGATGAAACATGAAAATGCTTACCTTATATGAACTATATCATGTAACATTTATAATTGTTTCTCTGTACATGGTTTTAGTTTTCCTCCTAAACTTAAAGTTGTAATTTTTGAACAGATCAATTACCCACTACCTTAATCTACATTTCCAATCATAAAATGAATCAAAGGATAGTTGAATAAAATGTAAAAACATTAAAATGATCTATATTTAATATTTTTGGCCAAGTTTAATTTCTAAGTCTAAAACTAGCCATGCAAGCATTATAATAGTGCTTTAAATTATTTTAAAGAATTGATTAAAAACTATGATGTTATGGAATTTTGCCATAGGGCAATTGACAGATTAAAAAAAAAAAAGACTGGGCGCCTGGGTGGCTCAGTCATTAAGCATCTGCCTTCAGCTCAGGTCATGATCCCAGGGTCCTGGGATCAAGTCCCACATCGGGCTCCCTGCTCTGCGGGAAGCCTGCTTCTCCCTCTCCCACTCCCCCTGCTTGTGTTCCTGCTCTTGCTATGTCTCTCTCTGTCAAAAAAATAAATAAAATCTTTTAAAAAAAAAAAAAGACTATGTGCCTTTCATTTGTTGGGATTAACAAATCCCAGCTGTCTGTAGATACCTAGAAAGGCTACATATTCATTCTTAGCTTTTAACACATATATGCTTCAATTCCCACATAAGCCCTTTACAGATTGGTTACAATGTCCAGTCATCACAGCCCCATTCCAGCTCTTTGAAAGACAATCAAAATTGGTGTTCATATGTTATTTGCTTCTAAGTCTTTTCTGTCTTCCTTTTTGTTTTTGGCTACAAACACCATTTGCTTTATTTTGTAGAAACAGCTATGAATATTGATCCTTTTTCAAATATGTCAAAAGTCACCCTAAAATGCTCTTCTCCGAAGATGTACAGGGTTTTTTTGTTTTTTTTGTGTGTGTGTGTGTGGTAATAACATTAAATGTAGGCAGATTTTCTCAGACAAAGCATTTACAACTTACATATATGCAGTCTTATTTATCTAAAGAGCACCCAATTTTTTAAAAAGATATAATTTATTTATCTGAGAGAGAGAAAGAGAGTTTGAGCAGGGGGAGGAGCAGATGGGGAGGGAGAGACAGAGAATCTCAAGCAACCTCCACACTGTGTGCGGGGCCCCACACAGGGCTCGATCTCATGACCCTGAGATCATGAGCTGGGCCGAAACCAAGAGTAAGATGCTTAACCAACTGAGCCACCCAGGTGCCCCAAGAGCACCCAATTTTAAATGAGTCCCTCTCAAGTTTTATACAGAGACAACCCATATTCCAGAACATATAAAATTCCTACTTAGCAACATACATAGATTAATGTTAGGTGCTTTCTTTCAATTTAAGTGATTCTTACTGGAAGTTAAGTATGTGTTTGGACAATTTCATTGGAAAACTATGCACACAAGTTACTCATTTTTATCATTAATTTCTTCTTATAATTCTCCCAGGTCATTACATACATCATTAATGTTTTCTAAATAACGTATTCCCCTTTCACGTTGTGTAGTCATCAAGATTTTGATCTCAATTTAATTTCTTTTCCCTTCTAGTAATTGTCATGACTCAATATTTTTAGCTGAACTTACCACAATTTAGCATCTATAAGCTAGGATTGGTTGGTAGACCTTTTGACAGCTGTTTCTCACTTTTGATTCCATTATTTTCTCATACAGGGTCAAGTCTGAAATAGAATTGAAACCAAACATCATTCACAACTGTGTTTCACTAAAATTTTCAGTAATCCTAACTATTCAAATTAATTTGAAAGTATTATTCCCAAATCCAGTTGTTTTCATACACTTAAATACGATTTCATATAAAGGAAGTCATGGAGTCCAAATGCAACTTCTCTACCCTATTATTATCATTTATAAGGCTTTTTTTCCCACAAAAAATAACAGTTCACAAACTCAATGCATTATATGGTTTTAGTGTTCATGCTTTAGAGTCTAGAGAAACAGTCTCTGCACCCCTGCTATATTCACATGCCCTTCACATAAAAGTTCTATTTCTCAAACTTATACTTGGGCATTATCAAGCATTTTCTTTATATTTTACTTTAATAATTATATTAATAAACACACCTAAAGTGGGATGGATGGTAGAAAGAAAAGAGAGCAAACGAGAGATGAGGGAAGGAAAAAAAAGGAAGGAAGACAGGGAAAAAAGACTTACTCCATATTTTATCATGTAGAACTTATATTCTATCTCAAATAACCACACTTTCCAATAGCACAATATGTACATTGGGTGAGATTTTTAGTGGACACTATTAAATGGAAAAAAAAAATCTGGGGTAGGACAAGCCAGGGAAGAAGAGGTGGTTTTGAGCTGTATTTTTTTTTTTTAATTCAAACATAATTAACATAGAGTGCTCTATTAGTTTCAGGTGTACAATATAATGATTCAACAATTCTATCCATTTATCAGTGCTCATCAAGATAAGTGTATTCTTAATCTTTATCTATATCAACCATCCCTTCACCCACCTCCCTTCTGGAAACCACCAATTCTCTGTAGTTAAGAGTATGGTTTTTGATTTGACTCTTCTTTTTCTTTGTCCATTTGTCTCTTAATTTCCACACATGAGTGAAATAATACAGTATTTGTCTTTCTCTGACTGACTTATTTCACTTAGCATTATACCTTGTAGGTCCATTCATGTTGTCTCAAATGGCAAGATTACATGGCTGAGTAACATTCTATAGTGTGTGTGTGTGTGTGTGTGTGTGTACCCTCTTTACCTATTCATTTATCATTGGATACATGGGTCACATCCCTATCTTAGCTATTATAAATAATGCTTCAGTAAACATAGGGTTGCACGTATCTTTTTGAATTGGTATTTTCATTTTCTTTGGGTAAATATCCAGTATGGAATTACTGGATCATATGGTAATTCTAGTTTTAATTTTTAAAGGAATCACCATACTGTTTTCCACAGTGTCTGCACTATTTTCCATTCCCACCAAGAGTGCATGAGGGTTTCTTTTTCTCCATATCCTTGTCAACACCTGTTGTTTCTTGTATTTTTTATTTTAGCCATTCTGAGAGTTGTGAGGTGATAGCTCATTGTGGATTTGATTTATGTTTCCCTGATGATGAGTGATGTTTAGCATCTTTCCATGTGTCT
This sequence comes from Mirounga angustirostris, assembly GCF_029215605.1. Classification (NCBI taxonomy): domain Eukaryota; kingdom Metazoa; phylum Chordata; class Mammalia; order Carnivora; family Phocidae; genus Mirounga; species Mirounga angustirostris. Next base: position 116,084,488 of record NW_026991709.1, on the reverse strand, counting down.
GTTGGCCATCTGTATATCTTCTTTGGAAAAAGGTCTATTCATGTCCTCTGCCCATTTTAATTGGATTTTTTTTTTTTTTTTTGGTGCTGAGTTGTATAAGTTCTTTGTATATTTTGGATATTAACCCCTTATCAGATGTATCATTTGCAAGTATCTTCTCCCATTCATTAGGTTGCATATTTTTGTTGTTGATCGTTTCTGTTGCTGTGAAGAATCTTTTTATTTTGGTGTAGTGTCAATACATCCTTGCCAGAGGAGACATTCTACAAAATGTTTTCTATAGCTGATATCAAAGAGACTACTGCCCATGTTTTCTTTTAGGATTTTTTTTTTTTTTAAGATTTTATTTATTTATTTGACAGAGGGAGACAGCGAAGGAGGGAACACAAGCAAGGGGAGAAGGAGGGGAGAAGCAGACTTCCCGCGGAGCAGGGAGCCTGATGCGGGGCTCGATCCCAGGACCTGGGATCATGACCTGAGCCGAAGGCAGAGGCTTAACGACTGAGCCACCCAGGCACCCCTTCTTTTAGGATTTTTATGTTTCAAGTCTCACATTTAGGTGTTTAATCCATTTTGAGTATTTTTGTGTATGGTACAAGAAAATAGTCTAGTTTCATTCATTTGCCTGTAGCTGTCCAGCTTTCTCAACACCATTTCCTGAAGAGACTTTTTCCCATTATATATTCTTGTTTCCTTAATTGTAGATTAATTGACCATAAAAGCATGGTCTTACATATGGACTCTCTATTCTGTTCTATTGATCTCCATGTCTATTTTTATATCAGTATCATACTGTTTTAATTACTACAGTTTTGCAATGTTTCTTGAAATCTAGAATTGTGATATGTCTGGTTTTATTCTTTTTCAAGATTACTTTGGCTATTTAGGGTCTTTTGTGGTTCCATACAAACTTTAGGGTTATTAGTTTTAGTTATATGAAAAATGTTATTGGTATTTTGATAAGGATTACATTAAATCTGTAAATCGCTTTGGGTAGTACAGACATTTTAACAATATTTGTTCTTACAATCCATGATCATGGAATATCTTCCCATTTGTTTATGTCATCTTTGATTTCTTTCATCAATGTTTTATGTAGTTTTCAGAGTACAGATATTTCACCTTCTTAGTTAATTCCTAGGTATTTTATTATTTTGGTGCAATTGTAAATGGATCATTTTCTTTATTTCTTTTTCTGCTACTCCATTATTAGGGTATAGAAATGCAACAGATTTCTGTATATTAATTTTATATCCTGTGACTTTATTTTATTTTATTTTTTCTATTCTATTCTATTCTTCTATTCTATTCTATTCTATTCTATTCTACTATTTTATCATTTAGGGAGAGAGAGAGAAAGAGAGCAATCGGGCAGAGGGGCAGAGGGAGCAGGAGAAATAGAATCTTAAGCAGTCTTCATAATCAGCAGGGAGCCTGGCTCAGGGCTTGATCTCAAGACCCTGAGATCAAGACCTGAGCTGAAATTTAAGAGTCAGATGTTCAACTGACTGAGCCACCCAGGTGCTCCTCCACACAATTGTTTTAAATATTTGACATTATATTTGACATTATAATGTCTTAAATGTATAACAACTCATATTTTTATAGCTTGATTCTTATTTTTTACCTTCTTTTTTAACTTTACATTATAATACATTTTCTGTGTAGCTGAGTGTTGTATACAATTGTTCATTGAACTATTTTCAACAAACTTCTATCTCTCTTTACTTCATTACTTCCTACATATAGTCATAGCAATCTGCATGCATTTTCCTGAAGATTTCAAACTGTAGTTTACATGTCTGTAACTTTTCTTACTCCATCTTATTAATTTAACTATTTCTTATTTCTGTCTTTCCATCAAACTGATTGATAAATTTTTCAGAGTAGACTCAAGCACTAGCTCCTCTATCAAGGCTTATCATTGAGTCTTAAGCATCAACAAAAGGGAAAGTAGGTAATTTTGTTAGAAGGTTTTATTGTTGAGTCAAATAGGTGAGAAATAGAGTGAGAAATGAAGCAAGATTTCAGGTAGAGATATCCAACAAAATGATGACTATATGCGTCTGCAGCACAAAAGAGAGTTATTATTATTATTTTTTAGTTATTTTTTGTTTCAAGTTTTTATTTAAATTCCAGCTTGTTGACAAACAGTGCAATATCAGTTCCTGGAGAAGAATTTAGTGATTTATCACTTACATATAACACTCAGTGCTCATCACAAGTGCCCTCCTTAATACCCATCACCCAACAAAAGAGAAGTTTTTAAACAGAAATTTAATACATGAGTCAAACAGTCCATAGTAGACAAATAAAGTATGAAAAGAGGAGAGGAAGGGAAAGGAGAGGTGGAGAAGGGAGGGAAGTAGATAGAACCTTGGGAAATATCATACAGAAAGCTAATTAAAGGAATTAAAACCCCAAAAAGAGACTAAAAATGAATGGAAGGGAAGTTAGACTAGAACATTGTGGTGTAATGAGAAACAGTAAAGGATGGTTTTCAGAAGGGAATGATCAATAAGACAAATGTCACAGATAGGTCAAGTAAAAGGAATTTAGTAAGGTATTAATTGTATTTTCCTTTCCACATTTGTGAAAAGGAGTGATGGAGGTTGAGACAAAATGATAGTGGCCTGGGGCCCTGGGTGGCTCAGTTGGTTAAGCGACTGCTTTCGGCTCAGGTCATAATCCTGGAGTCCCGGGATCGAGTCCCGCATCGGGCTCCCTGCTCAGCAGGGAGTCTGCTTCTCCCTCTCCCGCTCCCCCCTCTTGTGCTCTCTCTCTCTCACTCTCTCTCTAAAATAAATAAATAAAAAATTAAAAAAAATGATAGTGGTCTGAAGAGCATGTATGTTTCTTATGAAAGATTGATCATTAACTCTTATCTCCCTTTAATTCAAACTTCTCAAATTTAAATAATAATAATAGTTGGAATACTTCTATGTGCTAGATATTATTTTAAGAGCATTCTGGTCTTAACTCATTGAGTCAGCATTATAGCCCTAATGCTCAGTTATAAAATGAGGTTTTATCCTCAGTTCACAGAGGAGGAAACCAAAGGAGTCATGAAAAGTCTAAGTACCTTGAAAGGGAAACCCTGTAATGGAGGAGACAAAACTTTGAGAAATAATCTAATTACTTTTTATCATTATGGACTAAGTATACAGGTCTTGTACATCTTTTGCTAGATATATCCCTAATTATGTCATATTTGTGATGATATTTTAAGTGGTGTTCTCATTCAGTTTCTGTTCATTTGATTCTAATATATAGAAATAACATTGGGGGCACCTGGGTGGCTCAGTCAGTTAAGCATCCAACTCTTGGTTTCAGCTCAAGTGATGATCTCAGGGTGGTGGGATAGAGGCGCCCCCCCCCCAAATCAGGCTGTGTGCTCAGCAGGGAGTCTGCTTGCCTTTCTCCCTCCTTCTCTGCCCCTCAAATAAATAAATAAGTCTTTAAAAAATAAGACAGATTTTTGTATATTGAAATTGTATTCTGCAGCCTTAGTAAATGCATTATGTTTAGATTTTTTTAAATGTAATTTCCATTGGATTTTCTATATAGATAATCTTGTCATCTTTAAATAAATACTTCTTCTTTTCTAAACTGGATTTCTTGTATTTCCTTTTCTTGACTGATTATAATGTCTACAAGCTCCAATACAGTGTTGAATAATAGTGGTAAGAACAGACATCCTTGTCTTGTTTCTAATGTTACCAGAACATTAACTATAAAACTTCTCATAGGTTTCTCATAGATGCCCATTATCAGGTTGAGATAATTTCTGTTTCTTATTTGCTGATAATTTTTATCAAGAATAGATGTTGGGATTTTGCCAAATGCTTTTCGGTGTCTACTGGTGTTAATGGTAGAGAACTCGGGCTTCAGTTATACAGGTTCTAAAATGGTTGGGATGGGGCTTTCTTCAACAGGGACTCTGAGGACAGGGTCTTCGGTTCTGTGAATAGCAATATTAGCAGTAATGATACCAATTATTGCTCATGCACATGGGCTGTTCATAAATCATCTCTATTCAGGAACTGCCTATCATACTGTCAGTCTCCCCAGTCGAACGTTAACACTTTATCACATATTTCTTTTCCCTTGTTGGGACCTATCAGAGAAAGTTTTCTCTTCTCAATGGTACTTTAGAATGTTCTTATGTAGTAAAAGAAGTCTTTCTTTTTTCAATCTAGAAACATTAGAAAGAAAATAGCAATTCTACTTCATGCTACACCTCAGCAATTGAGTTCCCAGGAATCCTGCCATTGCATATGGCATCAGTTAATGAACTGTTTTCAGTATAATTGTTAAATAAGAAAAATCCTTAGAACTCTGAATGCAAAGTGAAGAAACCTTCGGTCTTCATTCTACTAATTTGCTCCATAATACTATAAAAATCATTTAAACTCTCTGGGACTCAGTATCTGCAATTGTAAGATGAATTGGATGGAGTATTGTTTCAGGTTGTTCCCAGTTCTTAAATTCTGTAATCTCGTAGTTTTTTCAGTTTTGGGGGCCTCTCTGGGAGCCTCCCTTCTTCTGAATTATTTGCTGTATAAAGTTTGCAAAGCCTAAACTAGTCCTCAAATAAAGATAATGAAACAGTTTCTTCACTGGAGGGATTTTGAAGCTTGGAGTAAGAATCTGGTCTGATTTTTGTGACTTACAGGCATCAACAAATCATTGTATCAGAAGTGCTTTTGATGGTCTATATTTGCATCTTTGGCTGACTCTGGCCTTTACATAAGTGTAATTTAGTTTGGGGGCTGAAATGTTTTTATATGATGCTTTGCATTCTTGGGATAGATCAGGAGCAGAGTGGAAATTTTTCTTTGAAAAAGAGATCTACATGCCAATTACAGATATCAAGAACTATGATTGTTATTTTAACATACCACAGAGAAGAGTGGCTATGGAATGTGAGTTAGGAGCTTAGTAAAAGACACATTTTCAGATACATTAATCAATCCTTTTCTCCCTTCTAAGTCAGCTTGCCTGCAAAAAGGAAGAAAGCAAGGGTTTTGTCTATAATCTTCAGTTTGCAAGTACAGGTCTTATCCCAGCTCAGTTACTCTAAAATGGATTAAGACTTGGGTTGGGGATAGGGTTTTATAGGGAAAGGATTACAATGAAGAAGTAGTCCAGGCATTATTTCTCTCTGGTGTTTAGATGTCAACCCTCTCTATGAGAATAAGAGGACATTTTTTATGTTGAATGCCTTTTAGCTCAGTAACTCTTATTCACCCTGCTGCTGATGCAGCTGCCTTTACTCATGCTCTAAAATTAAAGCCAAAAGTAGAAATCTTAGATCTTGGAACTTATTAAAATAGATCTGATAAAGTAAGTTATGACCTTTTGAGAAGAGGTAATGCATTTTTGGCTTTTGGCTTATTTGTGTAGCTATTCAGCATTGTTTTATGAATTCCTTGGGTTATTTTATTTTTGCATTTACACTATTTGCTCTGTTTCCACAGAAGAAGGAACCTGAAGCAGATAGATTTTGGAATGTTTTATCAATGTCACATGGAAGAGCCATGGTACTTGTAACTTCAAAATTCCTGTACCCTGATGTTTTATATAAGTTACCTAATGGAGGCAGATTAGTAAAGTGGAAAGGACTTGGTCTTTCAAATTAGGTAAACATTTAACTTCCTGATTCCACCACTTAGCCTATATGAAATTGGTATGCTATTCAAGCTTTTAGATCCTGAATTTGTCAAATGTACAAATAAGGTAGTAATAATTCCTTATAAGCAATTATAAGGAGTGAATTATGGGAAAAATGTATGTAAATCAACAAATAGTCTTTGGTGTGTTACTGGCAATTTTTAAATATTTCTCCTCTTTCCTTGGCTTTGCTTCTTATTTATTCCCAGGTCTTTTAACAGCATTTTAATACTTTTAATATTTTCAGTAATAATTGATGTGAAAGGCTCTAAAAATAATTGAGCAGGTATACTATTTTTTTTTAAATAGACACACTTTTGAGTTTAGGTACATTTAGTCAATTTGAAATTTTACAAATCTCTATTCGTATATTGCTCTCTGAAAATGAAGGGTTTTTTGGTTGTTTTGTTGTTGTTAATCAAACTCCTAAAAGTACCTTTCATAAACAAGGAGAAAAAATTGACATCTGCAGAATTCTATCAGCTGGGCTTTTAAAGAAGTTGTCCTGGAATTGGCCAATATTCAAGGGTTTAGGACATAGTTCCCAAGACTGCCTTCACTTCTGACACAAACTGGAAGTTTGGGGATTCCCCAAACCACGTTTAGGTTCAATAATTCACTAGGAGAATCCATAGAACTCATTGAAAGCTGTATATACATGGTTATGCTTTATTACAGGAAAAAATACAACCAAAATCAACCAAAGAAAGAAATGAATGGAGAAGAGTCTGGGAGGGTTCCAAATGCAAAGCTTCTCCTGTCTTTTCCCATAGAGTCAGGGTACATTACTCTTTCAGCATCAATGCACACAGAATATTCCTAATCAGGGAAGCACACCCAAGTTTTGGTGTCTAGAGTTTTTATTGAGCTCCTTTACATAGATGTGATTGATCTCAGCTTTCAGATAACTGATATAGCGTTACTAAAAGCCTTCACTCCAAATTACATGGTTGATATTTCTGCATGACCCGCCTCAAGGTAAGACTATCAAACATGGCCAGCTCTACCCTGTGATCCTGTGTGATTGGCCTCTGACCTAAACAAAGACACTCCTGGCAGGCATAACATAGATAACTTCCCAGAAACCAAAGCTAATGGTCAGGCTTTCTTGGGGCTAGGCCAAATTCTTTACTGCATAACTAGGAATAAAGAATTTTTTTTTTCTCTTCCCTAGAAAATAGTCTGTTAGTAGCCCCACTCATTTCTCATGGTATGATTCAATTATAAGGATAAGTTTGTCCTAGAACACTTACAATTCCATTATAATATATTATTGCACTCTTGCCATTGGAAAAATATTTTAATATTTTCCCACATTTTCTCCATTATCTCCCATAGAACCTTAACCATAGTGAGTTTCTTACATTGCATTGTAATGGCAGAAATCAATACAACCAGAATGATTGGACACAAATGTCAATGGACTATTAGAAACTCAAGAGGACTGCAGAGTTTCAAGGTAGTGATTTGGCAAAATGGTGACCATTAGAAGAAACCAGAGATATTGGGAAATTACCTAGATTGGTGTTGGTCAAGCAATAGGTCATGGCTCTTGGTGATTCATTAAATGATTCCTTGCTGTGGGTTAGAGTTGAAAAATATTGCTTGTTTTGCTCTGATGCTGAGCCAACTTAGTCGACCAAGAGAGAGAACTTCCAACTTTTCTCTTGCTTTCTATGACCAACACTTTGACAAGTTAGTACAATATAGGAGGCAGTAGGCATGAAATGATATGATTTAATTACTACCTTGACCTACTTAGACTCAACAACTATAGCAATTGCTCTGCAAGACTCAGAAATTCTATGCATATATTTACATTTAACCACTCTTTTCTTTGTTCGTTTCCTATGTCTACTCTATTCAAGTTTCCAACTAGGATCTCCCTCCAGCTAGTGAGAGAGCCACATGGTTTCTGCCCCAGTCTCACAAAACTGCTTAATTCCATGCCCAGTCTAGCTTCCTGTATCTTCTCCCTGTCTCTATAACCTGGGGTATGGGTGTGTGACCTAGGATATATAGGAAAAGAGCCAGATGCTAGCTTTTCCAAGTGGTATTATTGTGACCTATGTTTATTCACCTGTTATCTGCTTGGTCTTTTGTTTTTGTTTTGAGATTATTACTGAGCTAGAAGAAAAGGGATCTTTTTTGAAAGGTAAGGAAATTGTTTTTCTTCAGGTTAGATATAATTGTTTCCAAAATAATATTTGAAATTTAACATATTAATATATTCTCGTCAACTTTAATCCTAATCATTTGTTTTTCAACAGCTTCTTTGAAAAAAAAAGAAAAAAAATCTCATTTTTCACACTACTGAATAAGCTGATGACAGCAAAGGAGAATATGGTTTTGCCAGTTTATGTAAATACTGTACAGATCTGTATTATAACATACTTAAATAATTTGATTACAAAGCAAAGTGAAAGGAAAAAGAAACAGGGGCACCTGGGTGGCTCAGTCAGTTAAGTGTCTGCCTTCAGCTCAGGTCATGATCTCAGGGTCCTGGGATCCAGCCCGATGTCAGGCTCTTTGCTCAGCAGGGAGTCGCCTTCTCCCTCTTCACTCTCCCTCTGTGCTTTCCCTCCCTCCTTCTCTCTCTCTCTCAAATAAATAAATAAAATCTTAAAAAAAGGAAAAAGAAACATTGTAGATTTAGAATCATGACAGAGTTCTCTGAGCCATTTTTCAAACCTTTGGGGCCATGTGAGCTTCTGATATCAAAAGTTTTGGATTTTGGAACTTTAAGATGCTTTATAAACCATATGTTACGTATCACTGCCAACAGAATCTGAAGTATGACACCTTAATTAAACTTATATTATCTCAACAGCAAAGAAGGAAAAAGAGTATTTCACAAAGTGAGATAACTGAAGACGATATAGAACCTCACAATGGTTCAAATCAGGTTTGACGCCAAATAAGTTCACCACAATTTATAAACACATCTGTTTTAAAAGATATAATTTTGGAATTGTGGCTAACAGATTTTGTGCTATAATGGGTATTAATTTAATTTAATTTTTGACAATATTATTTTCACATTTATTTCTGATTATAATAGAGAATTTCACAATTATGTATTGTCAGTTATCACAACAAATCACCCCAAGAAGCTTGGGCATTTTAGCAAAAATCAAAGAAATTATTTATTATAATTTATGTAACTGGTGCTAAGAAACACAACCACTAAAAGAAATATGTTTTCAGAAATGAAATATTTGTAGAAGTCCTATTTTATTTTCTTGTAAGTCAAATATTTTAAGTTGTCATTTTGGAAAGTTATTCAATATGAAAGTCTTATAAACTTATCTTAAAGTTAGTTTCATATTTTATCAGTTTCTCAGTTTTCTTATTTTATGGCAATAGATGACCAAAAAGAAATAACAATTAAACATTGACTTTGGTGGGGCACCTGGGTGGTGCAGTCAGTTAAGCATCCTACTCTTGGTTTCAGCTCAGTCCCTGATCTCAGGGTCATGAGATTGAGCCACGCATGGGCTGCTTAAGACTCTCTCTCCCTCTCCCTTTGCCCTTCCCTACCATGCTCTTGATCTTTCTCTCTCTCTCTCTCTCTAAAATAGATTAATGAAAAAAAAAAAAACAAAAACATTGACTTTGGCTATTTTGCTAAACCATTACCAAATGTCTTTACATGGTACTCTTGTATTCATTTTACATAAAATTCATACACTTGACAATCTGTTTGATCTTTGAAGTATTTTTTATAGAAACCTCATGTAAAACATATCAGAATTTTACAGAGCTTGCTCTGTTACACAGTTGTTATGGAATAGCAAGGACAATTTCAACTTTCAGTTTTTGTCCCTCTGAATAAGAGAAAATGACACTCTTTTGGGTTCCAGTTATAGTACAGGATGTAGGTGTGACTATCTTATTACTGAGATAAGAAAAGGTATCTGGTTCAACTGCATGCAGCAAGAAAACTTTCTACAGACCACTGTTGACTAAAAATGAAATAGTCTGTTAAGAATTACAAGAAAAGAATAACTTGAAAAGTAACAATTATTTCAGTAGAAGGTTGTAAATAAAAAGGATAAGAAAGTGAAGAAAGAGATGATAAGGAATAGATAGAAACACCTTCAGTAAGCTTTTGACCTAGCCTTTGACCAAGATAGCAATACTGATGTTACCTGGTCAGCTGTTTTGGCAGAATGACAAACATAAGCAGAGTTGGCACCATATGGGATAAACCTTTATGTGATAGCATTTTACACAGATGCTTGAATATATAAAAACATTTTAATTTTTAATGACTATTCTCAATGAATATCTGTAATTTAATACTTCACAATCTTGGTGCTATTTGTTAAATTACTTTTTGTTTGGGGTGCCTGGGTGGCTCAGTTGGTTAAGCGACTGCCTTCGGCTCAGGTCATGATCCTGGAGTCCCTGGATCGCGTCCCGCAATGGGCTCCCTGCTCTGCAGGGAGTCTGCTTCTCCCTCTGACCCTCCCCCCTCTTATGTGCTCTCTCTCATTCTCTCTCTCTCAAATAAATAAATAAAATCTTTAAAAAAAATTACTTTTTGTTTGTTACTGGGATTTCACTTCATTAATCTGATATCAGTAATGCTTCCTTCTAGGGAGTGAATGGAACGAGATCATCTTATTACTTAATATTAAATGTGGGAACTACAATTTCCTAAACATTCATGACTAAATAAGATATATGTAATATACCTCATGTACAGTACAGATCAAAACAGTGTCATTTCCTTTATTTCCCACTGCAAGGATTAAAGTCATAGTGTACATGAATATCTATTAGACAACTTAGAAAATATTAAATACTTTACCAAAGGAAATTTTTACTTTTCTTCCTTTACAATCTGTATACCTTTTATTTCCCTTTCTTACACAATTGGTGTGGCTAGGATTTCCAATACCATGTGAATAAAAGTGGCAAAAATAGACATCCTTTTCTTGTTTCGGATCTTAGAGGAAAACCTTCCAGCTTTTCACCATTGAGTATTGTATTAGCTGTGAGTTTGTCATATATGGCCTTTATTATGGTGAGCTACATTCCTTCTATACTCACTTTGGTAGGAATTTTTATCAAATGGATGTTGAGTTTTATTTTTTCTGCATCTATGAAGATGATCATATGATTTTTATCCTTTATTTTGTTAATGTGGTTTATCACTTTGATTGATTTGCAGATATTGAACCCTGCTTTCACCCCTGGTATAAATCCTACTTTATTATGATATCTGATCCTTTTAATGTATTATTTATTAATATATGGGTGAGGATCTTTGCATCTAAGTTTATCAGGTATATTTTCCTATAATTTTATTTTTTTGGTATCGGAGTAATGTTAGCCTCATAGACTGAGTTCAAAAGCATTCCTTCCTTTTCAATTTTTTGGAATAGTTTGAAAAGAATGGGAATTAACTCTTCTTTAAATGTCTGGTAGAATTCATCTGTGAAGCCATCTGGTCCCGAATACTGACCAAGTATTTTGGTTATTGATTCAGTTTCATTGCTAATAATCAATCTGTTTATATTTTCTATTTCTTTCTGATTCTGTCTCAGAAGATTGTATGTTTCTAGAAATTTATCCTTTTGTTTTGTTTTTAGATTTATCCACTTTGTTGGTATATAATTGTTCATAGTAGTCTCTTACAATCCTTTGTATTTTTGTGTTATCAGTTGTAACTTCTCTATCATTTTTGATTTTTTTTTAAAACCAGAGCATTTTTTAAAAAGATTTTATTTATTTATTTGACAGAGAGAGACACAGCGAGAGAGGGAAGACAAGCAGGGGGAGTGGGAGAGGGAGAAGCAGGTCTCCCGCAGAGCAGGGAGATGTGAGGCTTGATTCCAGGACCCTGGGATCATGACCTGAGCCGAAGGCAGATGCTTAACGACTGAGCCACCTAGGTGTCCCTCTCTCATTTTTTATTTTATTTATTTAGGCCCTTTCTCTTTTTTTTTCTTGACAAGTCTGCCTAAGGTTTATCTTTTGTATATCTTTTCAAAGAACCAGCTTTAGTCTCATTGATATTTTCTATGTTTTAAGTCTCTATTTAATTTATTTCCACTGTGCTCTTTATTATTTTCTTCCTTCTACTAACTCTGGACTTTGATCTTTTTTTTTCTAGCTCCTTTAGGTATAGGGTCAGATTGTTTATTTGAGATTTTTCCTGTTTCTCCAAATGGGCCTGTATCACTATAAACTTCTTTCTTAGGGCTGCTTTTGCTGTGTCCCAAAGATTTTGGAACATTGTGTTTTTATTTTCATTTGATTTAAGTTATTTTTTGAATTCCTCTTTGATTTCTTCATTGACCCATTGGTTGTTTGGTAGCATGCTATTTAGTTTCTATGTGTTTATGTTTTTTCCAGTTTTCTTCTCAATTTCTAGTGTCATATACTGATCTGATCAGAAAAGATGCTTGATATGATTTCAGTCATCTTAAATTTATTGGCACTTGTTTGGTGGCCAAACATATGATCTGTCCTGGAGAATGTTCCATGTTCTCTTGAGAAGAATCTGAATTCCATTGGTTTTGGATGGGATATTCTGTATGTATTTATTAAGTCTGGTCTGATATGTAATCTGTACATAACTATATCTAGTCTAATGTGTCTTTTTAAGCCAATGTTTTCTTATTAATTACCTGTCTGGATAATCTATCCATTGACACCAATGTGTTGTTAAAGTCCCCTATTATCATTGTATTACTGTCAATTTTTCCCTTTGTGTCTGTTTAATATTTAGCTTATATATTTGGTGCTCCTATGTTTCATGAATAAGTATTTATAAGTTTTATATCTCCTGTTGGATTGATCCTTTTATCATTATGTCATACCCTTCTTTGTTTCTTGCTACAGTATTTGTTCTAAAGTCTGTTTTGTCTGGTATTAAGTATTGCTACCCCATCATTCCTTTCATTTCTATTTGCATGGAATATCTTTTTCCATCCCTTTACTTTCAGTCTGTGTGTATCTTTAGATATGAAGTGAGTCACTTTTAGATAACATATAGTTTTTTTTATTCATTCAGCACCCTGTACTTTTTGATTGGCATATTTAGTCCATTTACATTTAATGTAATTATCAATATATATGTATTTATTGCTATTTTGTTAAGAATTTTAATTTTCAGGGACACCTGGGTAGCTCAGTTGGTTAAGCCTCTGACTCTTGATTTTGGGTAAGATCATGATCTTGGGGTCATGGGATTGAGCCCTGCATTGGGCTCTGCACTCAAGGGGGTTTGTTTGAGATTCTCTCTCTTCCTCTCCCTCTCCCCCCAGCTCTTTCTCAAAAATAAATAAATAAATCTTTAAGAAATTTTTAATTTTCATATGTGAGTACCTAGCAAATGTTATAAAATTTTAGATTTGCTGAGAATTAAAACACTTTATATAAATTCTGGTCATGTTATCCATGTATCTAATATGGAAATGAAAATATAAAAAGAGAGTTGGTATTTGTAAAAACAATAGAAAATAACTTTATTCATACAAATTTCATTTTTTCCCAATCAGATTTACTCTGGACACATATATTGATTCTGCACCAGGAATAATTCATTTATCTAAAATATATTAAATATGTTAAAGATTTTTATGGTCCCATGAGGTGAAACTTTAAGGGAGAATAAAGTAGCTACAGATAGTGTCTTTTACTTATATTACATTTGAATCATTAGAATATTTGTATGTAGCTTAAGAGGAGATGTATCCTAGTTTTCTTCAGAGTGGAAAGGTATTCTGCTTCATTTACTCAATAAATGAATGTACCAGGCAGGCTTCATGCAGATTATTGGAAAACAATATGAATAGGTACATAAGTTAAAAAAAAATAGACCTTAGGTACCAATATAGTAAAGTTGGAAATTTTGAAGGAATGTAGTTAGAGCAAGTGATCCGGTGGAAATGATTTAGTAGAGTCCTTTAGGAATGGTGAGTTGAGCAAATTTTCAGATAGGAGAAGTCTAATCTAGAAAGAGAAACAGCTGTGTTTCAGTTCAAGGGATGAGAAGCTGAAGTTGTGAACTTAAGGAAGATGAAAAACTAGTGATCTAAGGAAAGATACATGAGAACCACACTGTTATGGGGAAGAGTTTGGTTTTATTCTGAAAGCCATAGAGGTTAATGAATTGTTTTAAACAGGAAAGTGGTTTGTTCCTTGCATTTTTTAAAAAAGATCTCTTCATGTACAGGGGAAAAATCAGTGAGAAAGGACTGACTGAAATTAGGAAAATCAGTTAGGCTATTAAAAAATTAAGAAAAAAATGATGACTATTGAAACATAGGTGTTGTCAAAAGGACTTGAGAGACAGGGAAACATTTGAGAGATATGAAGGATGGAGAAAGATCTAATCACTTTGAAAGATTTCATGTGCAGGTTGAGAGAAAGGCATGATAAAAAGTCTCTCTCATATTCCTGGCTTGGGAGACTATGTGATTGGTGTTGCCATTCTCTTAGATATAGATAATGTAAATAAGAATAGAGAAAGTATGGAAAAATATAAAGTAAAAATGAATTTAGCACCAGCCATGTTGAAGTCAGAGTGCCCATGGGACTTTGGAGTGCTGATGTGGACTATGCTGGGATAAACTCCTTGCTAATAGATAATAAACTGAAATTTATTCTATGAAAGCAGTCTCTTCCATAATAATCTAATCATAAATGTATGCTTGTTCAAACCCTTTAGTAAGCCACATTCAAGCATTAAGCACTAATGCCTCCTCTGTATCAATGCATGATTATATCTGCAGTTAGATTCTATAAGAGAAAAGTTGATTTTCTTACCCTGAGTTTAGATTCAGTCATTGAAGAAATTGTACATTTGTCTAGTCATTTCCCAAAACTCTAATTTCTGATTATAATGAATGAAAGAGAAGACTAGCAGAAGGGATTTTTTATGCATGATTTTCCTAAATGGTTACCTGACTTGGATGAATTTTAGGGAGATACCTGAAACATTAAACTTTGCCTCTATTTCTCTATTGGGCCAAGATGAACATATTCAATTCAAAGTAATATATCAAATGTTGAGTTTTACATAATATTTATGCTCAGAAAAATGTGTCTACTTCACTTATATGCAGTTTTCCCCATTCAGTCCTTACTACCTAATAAAAAGCCCCATGCCTGGGCTGAAATCTTTTTTTTTTTTTAAGATTTTTAATTATTTATTTGAGAGAGAGTGAGAGAGAGGGAGAAGAAGAGAGAAAGAATGAGAGCACCAGCACAGGGGCGGGGAGAGGGAGATGGAGAAGCAGACTCTCCGCTGAGCAGGGAACATGATATGGGACTCAATACCAGGACCCTGGGATCATGACCTGAGTCGAAGGCAGGAGCTTAACCAACTGAGCCATCCAGGTGCCCCATGGGCTGAAATCTTTTGATTATTTTGATGGCTTGCATTTCTCTCTTGGTTGTAACTCCACAAACAATATGGAATTATCTGTAGGATATATGCATTCATACACATGCTGGCTCTTTTGGAATGTCCTCTATTGTGTAAAACAAAAGAACAGGGGATACCATTAACCTATGTTGTGTAAAGCTCCTTTAAACCTTACTTAATCTTTTTATCAACAGGAGGGAGACATCCTGCTGAGATAATTTCCTTTCACTGTCTATCTCTCCCTTCTCCCAAAACCAAAAGCAACATTATACTGCAGAAAGCAGATATGAATTGAATGAGATACTTATACTCTTACATAAATATATTCATACATAAATAAAAAGAAAGCTGCCATCAAATGTGTAATGTCCATTCATTTGGAAATATCTATTAAACCGCTACCTCACATCAAACACTATGTTAGATTCCTATGTATACAAAAGCAAGCATGATTCGTGCTTTCCAGCAGCTAAGACTACGTATAGTAGAGAATATAAGCATTGATTTAAAACAAAAGATGGTCATAAATACATAAACCATCATATCTTATCATTTTTCCTTTGTTGACATCTCCCTGAGACCCATCAGTGTTAGCTTATGATTTCAAACAAGAAGCCTTTTATTTCAGGGAAATCTTGAGTATGAGAAAAGCCACAATTCCATAGACTTCTTGTCGCTGAAGCTGTTTTGGGAATGCATCATTTGTTTTAAAACATCCTTGTTTGGATCAAAGTAGTTGAAAGAGAATATAAATTAAAAAAATCAGCGTATAGAAAAAAAGTATTTTTCAATTCTTTTGTGCCATTGGTGTTTTAATTTTTATCTTCTGAAGAAATTTTGTTAATGTACATTAAGATACAATCATATATTTTATATGCATTATAATATTTTTACTCATTTTTCCAGGCCTTAAAATTCTCATTCAGTTTCATTTAATTCTGTCTGTTGCATTTATTTGCTGATATTTAATTCATTTTAAATCTTTTATTTCTGACAAAAATTATATTGTCTGAATACAAATTTTCAGAACAGATATAATTAGTAGAAATTTTGACATTTTAGAAAGCTGAATGAAGTCAAAATATTTTTTCCAGAAAAGCAGATGTCTCCAAGAATAAATATAAATGAATCTTCAAAACCAGAAATTTGGAAGAAAGGATAAATTCTTCTTGAAAACGTTTAAAAAGATATATACAATTGTGTTATTTTACATAACAATTAGACAAAAACCCTACAAAAATAAAATAAAAATGCTAAAAATGTCTATTTAAATTAAAAAAAGGAATAGTAGGACTTCTGGTTCCTGGTTCCACATTTAAGGACCTTAGAAGTCACTACATAGCCTAACAACAAATTAAAAGTTGAACAAATTGAAAAATCAACAACTCTTCTTGGATCCATAGGAGAGAAGAAGACATTAAAGGGCAATCAGGGAATACAATGAGCAACTCTATGCCCATAAATCTTAAGTGGGATGGACCAAGTCCTTAAAAAACACAACTTCCCAAAACTCACACAAGAAGAACTAGAAATCTGGATAAGCCTATATCTATTAAGGAAATTGAATCAATAAATAATAACTTTCTAAAACAGAAAACACCAATCCCAGTTGGGTTCACTGGTGAATTCTATCAAACATTTAAGGAAGAAATTATACTAATTCTCTACAATATCTTTCCCAAATAGAAATAATGGAAGTACATCTTAACTTAGTTTAAGAGACCAGTATTACCTTATTACCAAAACCAAAGCACTACAAGAAAAAGACCAATATCTCTCATGAACATAGATACAAAAATACCCAACAAAATATAAGCAAATGAAGCCAACAATGTATAAAAAGAATTATATATTATGACCAAGTAGGATTTATTCCATGTAGGCAAGATTGGATCAACATTTTGAAACCGATTAATGTAATCCATCACATCAATAAGCTAAAAAAGAAAAATTATGTGATCTTATCAATAGATGTAGAAAAAGCACTGACAAAATTCAGCAACTAATTATGATAGAAACTCAGTAAACTAAGAATAGGAGGGACTTCTGCAACTTGATATAGAATAACTACAAAAATCCACCACTAACATAGTTAATGATGAGAAAGTTGAAGCTTTCCCATTAAATTAGGTACAAAGCAAGGATATCCCCTCTCACAACTCCTTTTCAACATCATACTGGAAGTACTAACTAATGCAATAAGACAAAGGGAATAAAATGTATACAGATTGAGAAAGAAGATGTAAAACTGTCTTTGTTCACAGACATGATCAGCTATAGAAAATGTAGAAAATCTGAAAGAATTGACAAACTCCCATAACTGATAAGCAGTTAAGCAGCAAGTTGTAGGATACAATGTTACTATACAAAAATTCATCACTTTTCTATAAACCAACAATCAACAAGTTCTAATTTGAAATTAAAGTCACAAGTATTATTGACATTAGCTCCCCCAAAATGAAATACTTAGATATAAATCTAACAAAATGTGTATAAGATCTATATGGGGAAAACTACAAAACTGAATGAAATCAAATAACTAAATGGAGAGATATTTCTTGGTCATGGATAGGAAGATTCAATATTGTTAAGATGTCAGTTCTTCCCAACTTGAATAATAGAGTCAATGCAATTTCAATAAAGACAACCAATAAATTATATTGTGGACATTGACAAAAATTATAAAATTTATATGGAGGGGCAAAGACACCCAAACAGCCAACTTTGAAGAACTAAGTTGGGGGGCTGACAGTACCCAACTTCATTATTTCTTATAAAACAACAGTAATCAAGACAGTGTGGTATTAACAAAAGAAGACAAATAGATCAATGAAACATAATAGAGAGCCCAGAAATATGTCTTTGTAAATACAGTCAGCTGATCTTTGACAATGTAGTAAAGACAATACAATGAAGAAAGATAATCTTTTCAACAAATGGCGCTGGAACAAGTGGACATCCACATGCAAAGAAATGAAGCTAGACAGACTTTACACCCTTCACAAAATTAACTCAAAATAAATTATAGTAATAAATCCAAAAGTAAAAAACTCCTAGAAGGTAACAGGAGAAAACTTGGATGACCTTGGGTATGGTGATGTCCAATTAGATATAATACCCATGATACAATCCATGAAAGAATTAATTGATAATCTGAACTTCATTAAAATAAAAAGAAAACTTCTGCTCTGTGAAAGACAATGTGCGAGAAGACAAGCAACAGACTAGGAAAATACATTTGCAAAAGATACAATTGTTAAAGGACTATTATCTAAAATATTCAGAGAATTTACACAGTTCAAGAGTCAGAGAGCAAACAACTCAATTAAAAAATAGGCCAAAGTCTTTAATAGACACCTCACCAAAGAAGATACACAGATGGCAAATAAGCATACGAGAAGGTGCCCTATCTCATATGACATCAGGAAAACACAAATTAAAATAATAATGAGATACCACTACATACCTATGGCTAAAATTCAGAACACTCATAACACTAAATGCTGGGGACATTGTGGAGCTTCAGGAACTCTCATTCATTGCTGGTTGGAATACAAAATTGTACAGCCATTTTGGAAGACAGTTTGATCATTTCATACAAAACAAAACATACTCTTACCATATGATATAGCAATTGTGGTCCTTTGTGTTTACCCAAAGGAATTGAAAACTTATTTCTACACAAAAATGTGCACATGGATATTTAGAGCAGCTTTGTTCATAACTGTCAAAACTTGGAAGCATTAAAGATATTTTTCAGTGGATAAATAAATAAATGAACTGGTAAGTCTAGACAATGGAGTATTATCCAGTGCTAAAGAGAAATGAGTTGTCAAGCCATGAAAAAACATGGAAAAATCTTAAACGCTTATTACTAACTGAAAGAAACCAATCTGAAGAGGCTACATACTGTATGATTCCAACTATCTAATAGTCTAGAGAAGGCACAGCTATGGATATAGATTAAAAAAAAAAATCAGTGGTTGCCAATAGTTTAGGGCAGGAGTTGGGAGTGGGTATCAAGGGATGAATAGGCAAAACACAGAGGATTTTTAGGGCCTGGAAAATACTCTGGAGGATACTATAATGATGGATACGTGTCATTATACATCTATCTAAACCCATAGAAAGTGCAATGCCAAGAGTGTACCTTAATGTAAACTATGGACTTTGGATGATTATGTCAATATAAGTTCATCAATTATAACAAACGTACCATTTCTAAAGGGAGATGTTGATAATGAGGAAAGGTTAAGTATATATGGGGGCAGGGGGCAAATAGGAAATCTCTGCACCTTCCCCTCAATTTTGTTGTGAACTTTAAACTGCTCTCAAAAAATAAAGTCTTAAAAAATAAGAAAACAAAATTATTTATGGTGTACAGAATTTATCAATTCATGAAAAATGTATATTTTTTTCAATAAATCTACTTGGAGTTGGCCACAGTTGCCAGTGGATTCATAATTGTTTCCTTGATTACCAAAAAAAAAAAAAAAAAGTTCCAAATGTAGTGGACATCTTTCTCTCCCATAAGTCACTCTCATTTTTGGCTTGCTCTCAAAATGTCTTGAGAGTTATTGTTGCTTTTGCCAGTACCTCTTACATAATTATCTTATGTAGCAGCAACTTCCAGATAAACTGCTTTGGTTAGAGTCTGAAAATTACTTAGTCCCATATACATTCACCTAGAACAAATTCTTCAATTTTTGTAGTATATGTGTGCCATCTTTTTTGGTTTTTATCCTTAATTCAGATATTTCTTTTTTTTAAGATTTCATTTATTTGACAGAGAGAGAGAGAGAGGGCACAAGCAGGAGAAACAGCAGAGGGAGAGGGGGGAAGCAGGTTCTTTGCTGAGCAGGGAGCCCGATGTGGGGCTCGATCCCAGGACCCTGAGATCGTGACTTGAGCTGAAGGCCGACGCTTAACTGACGGAGCCACCCAGGAGCCCCTCAGATATTTCTTAATTATGTTTCCTGTCAGTCCTTTCCTTAGTTTTTATTGATGGTGACTTGGAATGAAACTGGTAGGGGGAGAGGAATGATGCCTGCACTCACATTGCTCCTCTTCCCTTGAAAACTTCTGCTTGTCCTCGATGGAGAGTATTATATCAAATTGAAGAGCCAACAGTGCACAAAAAGTAAATTCGTGAGATGTTGGAAGTCAGTCTAAATTTGATTTTTAAAATATTATATCCTCTAGAAAGCCTTCCCAAGAGTTGGCAGCTGGGTAAGTGCCCTTTATCAGTTCGCAAACAGTGCTGTGTGTTTTTGTATACATATGTATGTGCATGTGTGTGTGTAACTGAATTTACTACATCACATTATAATTATTCCTCTTTAGACTGTGAGCATTCTGGAGGTAAGGAATATATATAAGTAATATTAAAATCCCTAAGACCTGGAAAGAGCCAAGATGTCCATTGACAGATGAATGGATAAAGGAGATGTGGTATATATGTATACAATGGGATATTACTCAGCCATCAGAAAGGCTGAATACTTGGATGGAAATGGCGATATTATGCTGAGAGAAATAAGTCAATCAGAGAAAGACAATTATCATATGGTTTCACTTATATGTGGAATATAAGAAACAGGGCAGAGGACCAAGGGGGAAGGGAGGGAAAACAGAATGGGAAGTCACCAGAGGAGAAAAACCATGAGAGACTCTTAACTATAGGAAACAAACTGATGGTTGCTGGAGGTGGGTGGGGAGATGGGGTAAAAGGGTGATGGGCATTAAGGAGGGCATGTGATGTGATGAGCACTGGGTGTTATATGCAGCTGATAATATATTGAACACCATGCCTGAAACTAATGATGTACTATCAGTTGGCTATTTGAATTTAAATTAAAAATATTTTTTAAAAAATCTTCAAGTCCTGATTTAATCCCTGAACAAAGAATAATTTTAATGTATATTTGTTCAACTAAGTAAGGTGAATTTTACACATATGAGTATGCATAGCGTTCTTAGTATTAAATATTATCACTGATTCATTCATAAAGTATCTAAATTTATTTCCTATGTAGACATTTTTTTTTCCTAATTGTGTAACGTGATAATATTCAGTAAGAGGACATGTTAAATGTGAAGTGTAACATGAATATGCCACTTGGCTAATGTACTTTGGAACTATATCTTAATAAGGGGCATTTTACACTAGTATTTAGTTTTACAATTGCTTGGTTATGTTTGTCTGCTGTTACCTACATATAATAATCTGTATTTGATACTTGTTTTATAATCAGAATTTAATGATACTACCTACCATCAATAACTTTTCTAGAATAAGCTGCTCAAAGATAGATTGATTTGAATGCTATTTAAAAATACCTCATTGATGATTAGTATGTACTAATAGATATTTAAAATTAATTACATAATTATGATTCCAAATGCTGAAGTCATGCTAAAATTATAATGACACTAACTAGAAATGGCTTACAGGTTATTTTCACATACTATTGAATAAGAAAATCAGAAAAAGTTTTTAGTTGGTTTAGTAGCTAACTATTCAGCTTTGAATTTAATCTGACACCCACAACCAATATAAAATTGGATTTGTCTATTTTCTAATATGATACCAAAAGCCATCTTAAAATATCCATGAAAGAACCTATGATACTGGTGATAGAATGATTCGGTGGCTACCAGAGTATGCATAGAAGCAGCCTCTGTACAGCTACAAAGTTGTCCTACAAATTAATGCAGAAGGTATAGATAAATTGTATTAGAATGAGAATAAGGCATAACATGTAACTACAATAATTAAGGCCTATTCACATGATAGAAGTTGTCAAAATGGCTTTTATTACTGCTTATGTTGCTAATTCATGGCTTAAAATACATATAACTTCAATGGTAAAGAAATAACTGAATCCTGCTTGCTACAACCAACCCCTGCTCTCCTCCATATGTTTTCCGCTATTTGTGAGAACAGGAGCCTCAAATATTTCTTGACTAGTCACTGTTTAGAAGGGCCTCTGGTTGTGATTTGAGATATAAAGAATTTAGAATCTGTAGGAAAAACCAAGCACACATAAAACATAATGGCAAGAGTGCTCAGGATTGGTAAAAATAATGGTTCAGTCAGATTAATAATAATGTTAGAGAACTTCATAGAGACCATAGCCATTTATTCCTAAGCTTTGGAAAGGATTTGTTATAGAACTTAAATAATAAAATTATCTGCCATTATTGAGTATTATGATACTTGATAGCATTATGTTAACCAACTGTCCCTTGAGGTGGCTTACAATTCCCATTTTATCCCCAAGAAAACCAAGTAACTGGTACAGGAGACATACAGCTGATAAATGTTAGATTTGCAATTTGAATTCAGAACTCATGGATTCTAAATCCCAAGCCCTTTCCATTATACCATGCTGACTGCTAATATCCCCTCAAAGTCAATATTCTGTATTTAAGTGATGTAGTTTTATTTGGGAAAGATAACATAACTTTCAAATAATGAAGAATTGTGATAGAATAGAAAAAAGATGAGGCCTTAAAAATGAGCAAGTCAATATCCTAGATATATCATTATAGCCACTGCTTAGATGACCTTTTTTCCATTGCACATCATTTGACCCTAGTTGGAATGGACAATGTATCAGCTGAGAATTGCATTTAGCTGCAAGTAACAAAGACCAGAAATAACACTGGCTTCAATATTACAAAAGTTTCGGGGCGCCTGGGTGGCTCAGTTGGTTGGGCGACTGCCTTCGGCTCAGGTCATGATCCTGGAGTCCCGGGATCGAGTCCCACGTCGGGCTCCCTGCTCAGCAGGGAGTCTGTGTCTCTCTCTGACCCTCCCCCCTCTCATGCTCTCTATCTCATTCTCTCTCTCAAATAAATAAATAAAATCTTTAAAAAAAAAAAAAAAAAAAAAAAATATTACAAAAGTTTCTCTCTTGCTCACTGTTCTTGCTGTCTCACTCTTTCTTTTTCTCCCTCTGTCTCTTTCTCTTTTTGTCTCTCTCTTGTACTGGAAGACTAGAAATGTTTGGTGCAGAGCTATTTTGACTGCTACGTGGTTGATTCAATAAAGTGCCTAGTTTTTTTTTTTTTTTTCTCTCTCTTTCCATTTTACCATTCTTTGCATGGGTCCTCCATCTTTAGGATCACCTCCTGATCCAAAATAACTGATGGAGCTCTAGTCATCATATCTGCATTTCAGAGAACCAGCAGGAATAAAGGAAGGGGTACCTGATAGCTCTGACTCTTTCTAAAAGAGCTTTCTCTCAAACCTACCCACCAACTTCCACTTATTTCTTATTAGTCATCTCCAGCTGCAGGGGAGACCAGGAAATGTAGTTATTTAGCTATGAAAATTGTTACCTAGAGTGATACCTGGGTTTTGTTACTAAGGAAGAGGGAAGAACAGGATCAGAGTAGCAGTTGGGGCCCCAAGCACTAAAGTAACAAAACAGGGAACATATTCCAGAAATGCATTTTAGTAGCTTGGCTCTCTTGTTAGGGTTAATTGGGAGTTTGTGGAATCCCTAATGGGAGAGTTTCAAAGGGAAAACTGAGTGATCTAGTAATTTATGCAGCTCAAATCAGGTGAAAAATTCAGTTAAACTCTTATGATGTGCTCTGTGTCACAAAGCTGTCCGTCTGCTTACATTTTCTCTCAGCCCAACAGAAGGAATTAACTTAATCAGCAGTACAAGATCAAACTGTATTATGTATGCAATTTTATATTCTAAGCAACTTTCCATCAGTTTAAAAGCCATTTTCATGATAGATCATCAAAATCATGTCTATATTTTCATGGTCAATGTTGTATTTTTATAATTTGCATTCATAAATACATAATTTTTGACATTCACATGCCCTGATGATATTTAGATATTATGTCCCTCAGGAAACATTTCAAATGATGCAGTGCACAGTATGGAGAAAAATTCTGACAACTCAAGTTTAAGGTTGCTTCTATATTATTCTTTGGATCTAAATTAACTCCTTAGTAGGAATATATATATATATATATATATTCCAAGCCCTGTCCATTATACCATGGAATAATGGTATATATGGCATATATGTGTGTGTGTGTATACATATATCTTACAGGGAAGCAATGTAGCACTGTAGAAAGAGCATGAACTTTAAACTTGAAGAAATCTCATTTTAAATTCCATCTCAGACCATTATTTACTTGCTATTTGACTTTGCACAAGTTGTGTAAACTCCCTGAGCCTCATCGTTAATTGTAAAACTCTGATTTTTATATGTAGCTAGGCCTGAGAACCTCTGTAGTGTGGTGTATTTAAGAAATTCTGCTTATTCCCTAATCAGCAGCCTACCAACAAGTCAGTCTTCCTTTGTTAACTCAAGGTAAACCGAGTTCCAAGAATTGGGCACCTGCTTTTTCAAGTCACCAGTCCAGAGATGGAACATATGTAGTCAAAGTGTGAGTCCGCCTGGTTGAGCACATTCTATGGGATGGAATCAGCACATTGACTTCTTGTGACTAATTCTTATCGTCCTGAAGGGATCATGTAATCTGGACACAGTAGAGTGTCTATAAACTGAATTTGTCCTCAGGCCAGCCCTTTAAGTCCTAGGAAAGGAAAAAGTTGTGAGGACAAATGAAAAACAAAACAAAACAAACAACAACAACAAAAACTGCTGCTATGCTATGTCTTGCAACACAGAAACTCTTGCTTTGGGATCTGTTAAAAACACTGTCACCCAATGGGGAAAGATTCATTATCTTAGTTTTTCAATAAACTATACTTGAATCTTTTGCCTCCAAAATGCTTAACTTGAATACTTGGAAGCTGATGTGGAATAGCTACAATGCTCACCATAAAAAGTAGGACTATCAAGCAAAACAGGTGATCATCCCTAATGGTGGGATGGTATGCTATGTGGATATGCCCACCATGCCCAGCCCAGCTGAGATGGTTCCTGGCAGAGAACTGCTCAGTAGACTATTTATAGGAGGAACTTCAGTTCCTGATGCCTGAGTGTGAAAACCATGGGAATGGAGTACCTAAAATCACTCTTCCAGAGCCTTCCAGAAATACATACAGAGGAGGACGGACAATACAAGGGATTAAGAAGCCTCAAGTTAAGCAGATGCAGATTATGAGTCCTCAAAATTTGATCATATATTTACAGTAACTAACTCATTTATATTTACTCTTGTATTCCAAGCCTAACAACCTGGTCTCTGTCTTATTCACTATATATTACATTATACATTAATGATATTCTCAGCTGAGAAGCTGAGTAAAGGTAAATCCTGATTGTTTGTACTCTAGGACAGCAAATGGAGTAAGATTCTCCTAAGGAGCAGTAGCAATGTGTTGGGGCCTGAGACTGGATAACGGGGCAAAACTAGTGGATCTAGAGTATGAGTCAGAAAACACACATAGAGAACAGGTTGCCAATATGGTCAACTGAGAAGCTAAAATAAGCAGGAAATCAACTCTGAGTTTTCATATCCAAGAACTCTTCTGGACAAGAGAAACTACATATTGGGTAAAGAAGCAGGGGTTGAGAGCCCGTTAATGTCGTAAACAAATAAATATGATGTAATCAGTTACAGGACAGCAGATATATGGACAGATGTGGCCATTTTTTGTTTGGTTACTCTGACCATAAGTAGGAAAAATTCAAATGACATGGCTGGATTTTGTAAACAACCTGTGAGCCTGAGGCTTGGATCTACCTAGAATCCCACTTCTTTAATTTTGAGATCCTATGTAGATAGATACTGCCAGTCCGTTAGGATACTGGAGTTCTGTAACTTGAGCCCCCGACCAATTTACCCTAATAATTAACTATAGTAGATTTCCTTATTTAATGACAACCATTTCCCACTTGCCTGAAATTTTCTCTGGCCAGATTCTACTTGGATTTGTTTTACCGATCTAATGGCTTCCTCAAATAACCCCTGCTGAGATTCTCTGAAGATAGCCAAGACTTGCCTGTATTCTACGTATTATTTTTTTATAAAGATTTTATTTATTTATTTGAGAGAGAATGAGAGAGAGAGAGCATGAGAAGGGGGAGGGTCAGAGGGAGAAGCAGACTCCCTGCTGAGCAGGGAGTCCGATGTGGGACTCGATCCCGGGACTCCAGGATCATGACCTGAGCGGAAGGCAGTGGCTTAACCAACTGAGCCACCCAGGTGCCCTGTATTCTACGTATTATTAATGGATGCTGCAGCTGCCTTTAAGTACCTGTTCCTTGGTAGTAATACATTTAAATTCCATGTCCATCTTCTTAAATGGTCAAGTAAGAACCCCTGCTGAGAGTACCTTCTCTTCCAGTCTCATCTTTATTGGCTATTAGGATGATGTAAATAGCTGTCAATTAACCTGCTAGCCCCAGACACAAAGTCTTAGCCATAGTAGAAACTTTGTTCCAAAGAGCAAGTATGATTTAAAATAGAATTTGATGTCTTAGCTTAAAGGAGTGGGAAATAAAACAAGACTAAAATATAAGTTTGTATGCCATCAAAAGGCTTAGGTAACCATTTAATTTGGTAAAGTGATGGAGAATGTGTCCTCTGACTAGGTTTCTGTGCATATGCCATCTGCTAGTGATTGGACAGCCCTGTTGCTCAGCCATATGACAGTATCTCTTCTCCAAGCCTTTTCTGGAGTTGAACAGTGCTTCTAGGATTTCTCACCTCTTCTTAGATGGTTTCCCCAGGATCTGATCTATTGCTATATCAGTTACTCCTGGGCTCTTGAATTTGCATCCAAAGCTATCTTTTTTATTCAATTTTGTCAATCACCTCACCTCCAAAGACAGGAGCTGGTCTGGAATGGGATTTGAGAGAACATTAATTTCCTATAAACATATTTGTTTGCGGTTTACAGTCACTCCTATCCAGATTGAGAGACTATCTTTTCAGCTGGAGTTTTCTTCAGAATCCCTACTTCTCTTTTTTCTGAGTTTCAAATGAAGGGCTATGTTTTAAACAAAACCTCTTTCAGAAGCTCATTATGCCAATAAAGGAGAAACAAGTGAGCTGGTTCAGCTGGAGTCTCCCATCAGTAATTGTGTAGGATCACTTTGGTCCAGGATCTGGTCCTCAATTTTTCAGGTTGAGAAAAGTAATTGTATGACTGTAGTTTTTCAGACTCTGGGAGATAAGCTCACAGTAATGTAATAGACAAAAATGACATATTATTAGGTCACTTGACTGAAGAACTAGGGCTGTTCCGCTGCAAAGAGCTCTTCTCTTTGCCACTGCAGAGACTAAATTATAAATCTGAAGATGTCATTATAAGTGTGGAACAGAACAAGGGATGCTGGATGTGCTCAAAGTATCTTAATTAAATTATCAGACATGGGTGACTTACTGTGAGTCATATTAAAAATGTTCATGATGAAATAATTAATATTGGTCTCTGGGAATCAGCCATTAAAATTATTTGCTGAACAACAGGAAACAATTTAAGTCTCCTTCTTTTAAGTTTCTTATTCTAGATCTCATTTAAATTGTATGAGAAATATTATGTCAGCACAACCCCATAACTCATGCATTTGAATATGATAGAGTTTTGGGGCGACACTCATATCTTCTTGGTTAAGACCAGGAGATATTTGGGTCCCAATACATTCACAAACCTTCCCTTTGGATGTATAATTATGTTCAGGATGTATATTTGCCTGAAGCTGCCCCCAATTCCTGAAAATGGGCATTGCAATCCCTATCACACAGATAACATATTATACTCTCTAAAGAAAGAAAAATAGTATGTGATAGACACTTTCAAAATGATTTATTCATTCTTCACGTACTTAGTTTTTATTTTTTTAAAGTAGTTTGACTTGAAGTTCAAAGTGTATGGGTCTCACTTCTCAAAAAGAAAACACAATGCTCCAGCAGGTTTAGAAATGTCCTTGCCTCGGTGGCTTTTCAGGACATGGTAAACTCTGAAGCCAAATATTCTAATCCAAGGCCTGGGTTATTTTTTTGAAAGTACATAATCTATGCAGTCTCAAATTTTCTTATTGCATAAGTTAGAAGAATTTATTTAAAAATTCTCAGATAACAAAACATTAAACTAAAAAACACCATATAAGTAATAACCTGACTTACAGAAGGACCCATCACTGTACATAAGAGTCTACAAAATGCTGGATAGTCTTATGTGCTCCAACTATACAGCAGGGATTTAAAAGCTTATCTTACTTGATTAAGTGCATTTTGAAAAATATCACTTATTTTTCCAACCCAAAGGTGATTATTTAGATGTATTTTAAGCATACAAATTTTTTCATTGAGATGAAAATGTTGGCAGCTTATAAGTAAATGATTTAGATATGCCAGGTGCACTGATATTTTATCATGAAGTAGTGATGTTTGCTACCTTTGCTGCAATTATTTTTTATGAGATTTGAGAAAGCGGATGTATTAAGTATTAAACATAAATTAAATCTAAGCATTTTCTGTAATCTTGTGCATTCTTATAGTTTTGATGATTGGCCTTATTTAAATATGAACCACCTGAGAAATAGTAGTGCACATATATCTTGATAAACACAATCAGAAACCTTATTTCATTAGCCCCACCTGTTCTTGAGCATTAAATTGTTTCCATTTACCAAAGACAATCTGAATTAACTTATTTTCCCAGGGTACCCTTTACATTTTTTGTGCATTACTCCTGTAATCCTGGTTGTGTTCTCAAATTACAGGGAAGAATACTCAGTGTTCCCTTACATGATTAGTTGGGTGTTAATACCTAGTACTTGTGAAGAGCAGAAGATTTGAGATTTTATCCTGCTTTTAAGCTAACAAGTTATCCTGCACAGTTTCTTGGATGTTGGAGAAGACATGACACTCTTGGGTCAGAGACAAAGGACTTTCTCTCTTACAACATAGCAAGTGGCTTGAGCTTCCTGTTTGCTCCAGTTCCCCTTGCCTCCAAATCCCACAGACATATGGAATGCCCCAAGTGGCTGTTACACACACAGTGAGTTTGCATTACTGGTTGAGGAAGTCTACACTTAGACTACTCAAATGTTTTATAAAGCAAACCTGCCCAAACTTTTCCCTGGAGGGACACATTATCTTTGTTATAGAGGGCTATAAACACACCTGTGTTCTTTTCTGGAGAAAGTTACTATCTCTGTTTTCCAAGGCTGTTCCCTATACAAACATCCTCGAAAAATAATCTGGAATGAAAAAATGTCCATGTCTCTGCTTGCAAGATGTGTGGAAAAACAAGAGGCTCAGAAGAATTGCCTCCCAACTATATTGTGTAGAGATATATTTTATGGTACTTAATGAGAAAAAATGTTCTTGACAAATTAAGACTGCTTTATTTTAGATATAAAGAGAGACTAAATATTCAAATGGACAATGGCCAGACCATATGTGAAAGATGAACTCTGTGTGGCCCCTAACCTCTGTAGCAACCAGGCCTGGAAGCCAAACCACAACGTCTGTATAAATCAGCCCCAAACAGACAGGACCTGGTCAATGATTTCCAGCTTTCCTTTTGCCTCCCTGCTTCCAACTCAGGACCAAACAATGAAAACCTAATATACTCCCCAAATCAATCATGCAAGATACCCCACTTATAGTTAGCAAGCTTTAAACTCCCCACTGCCAGCAAACTCCAATGTACCTGAAGCCTTTCCTCTTTTTCCACTGTAAACCATTCCTGCTCCCTGTTTTGAGCCTCTGCCAAATATAAGTGATAGGACTCACTCTCTTGTGATTACAAGCTCAAATTGCCTCTGTGTATACATTTTAGTGGTCTTCATTTATTTCCACAATATACATATTTAGACAAATATAAAAATGAGAACTAGATCTGACAACAGTTTAATTTCTGTAGAAGAGACCAAATTAAGACATTGTGTCTCTGTGTGTGTGTGTGTGTGTTGAAAGATCTGAATTAGAGTTCAGGGAAATATTCAATCTAAATGGTATAATCTTTGTGGGCTTGTATACGTTTTTGATGTAGTGTGAGTACTCAACATTAATGAAAAAAATCTAACAGTTTCCTTAAATTATAGATTCAGTCTTTGGAAACTTACAGAATGCCATGTAGCTAGAGATACTATGTATCACATTTTTAAATCCCTCTACCGTATAAATATTTAAAATCTATTAAAAGTTGTATTGCTTTTATAACCTTACTGCCCATGAAATGGTTTAGATGAGATAACCTTCTACACTGTTGTTCTTCAGTGCAAAGGAAGAAGAAATTTTACAAACAGTAGCTGGCTTTATCAGTATTGGTGACATTTTGCAGCAAATGAAGAGCTCTTAAAAAATGTGCAAACTGAAAAGTAAGAGGCAGCAAGATTAGAAAAAATATGCAAGAACCATATGATCCTCTCAATAGATGCAGAAAAATAATTTGACAAAGTACAGCATCCTTTCTTAATTAAAACTCTTCACAGTGTAGGGGTAGAGGGAACATACATCAACATCATAAAAGCCACAGATGAAAAGCCCACAGCAAATATCATTCTCAATGTGGAAAAATTGAGAGCTTTTCCTTTAAGGTCAGGAACACTGCAAGGATGTCCACTATCACCACTGTTGTTCAACATAGTACTAGAAGACTTAGCCTCAGCAATCATACAACAAAAAGAAATAAAAGGCATCGGAATTGGCAAAAAAAGAAGTCGAACTCTCACTCTTTGCAGATGACATGATACTCTGTGAAAAATCCAAAAGACTCCATCCCCAAATTGTTAGAATTCATACAGGAATTCAGCAAAGTGGCAGGATATAAAATCGATGTACAGAAATCAGTTCCATTTCTATACACAAACAACGAGACAGAAGAAAAAGAAAGTAAGGAGTTGATCCCATTTATAGTTGCACCCAAAACCATAAGATACCTAGGAATAAGCCTAATCAAAGAGGCAAAGGATCTGTACTCAGAAAACTATAGAACACTCATGAAAAAAATTGAGGAAGACACAAAGAAATGGAAAAGTGTTCCATGCTCAAGAATTGGAAGAATAAATATTGTTAAAATGTCTATGCTTCCCAGAGCGATTTACACATTTAATGCAATCCCTATCAAAGTACCATCAACTTTTTTTTCACAGAACTGGAACAAATAATCCTAAAATTTGTATGGAGCCAGAAAAGACCCCAAATAGCCAAAGGAATGTTGAAAAAGAAAACCAAAACTGGTGGCATCACAATTCCAGACTTCAAGCTCTATTACAAAGCTGTAATCATCAGGACAGTATGGTACTGGCACAAAAACAGACACATGGATCACTGGAACAGAATAGAGAGCCCAGAAATGGACCCTCAACTCTATGGCCAACTGATCTTTGACAAAGCAGGAAAGAATATCCAATGGAAAAAAGACAGTCTCTTCAACAAATGGTGTTGGGAAAATTGGATAGCCACATGCAGAAGAATGAAACTGGACCATTTCCTTATACCATACACAAAAATAGAGTCAAAATGGATGAAAGACCTAAATGTGAGACAGGAATCCATGAAAATCCTAGAGGAGAACACAGGCAACAACCTCTTTGACCTTGGCCATGGCAATTTCTTGCTAGAAACATCTCCAAAGGCAAGGGAAGCAAAGGCAAAAATGAACTCTTGGGACTTCATCGAGATAAAAAGCTTTTGCACAGCAAAGGAAATAGTCAACAAAACCAAAAGACAACTGAAAGAATGGGAGAAGATATTTGCAAATGACATATCAGATTAAGGGCTAGTATCCAAAATCTATAAAGAACTTATTAACTCAACACCCAAAGAACAAATAATCCAACCAAGAAATGGGCAGAAGACATGAAGAGATATTTCCTCAAAGAAGACATCCAAATGGCCAACAGACACATGAAAAGGTGCTCAACATCACTTGGCATCAGGGAAATACACATCAAAACCACGATGAGATACCACCTCACATCAGTCAGGATGGCTCAAATTAACAAGTCAGAAAATGACAAATGTTGGCGAGGATGAGGAGAAAGGGGCACCCTCCTACACTGTTGGTGGGAATGCAAGCTGGTGCAGCAACTCTGGAAAACAGTATGGAAGTTCCTCAAAAAGTTGAAAATAGAGATACTCTACCACTGAGCAATTGCACTACTGGGTATTTACTCCAAAGGTACAAATGTAGTAATCCAAAGGGGCACGTGCACCCCAACGTTTATAGCAGCAATGTCCACAATAGCCAAACTATGGAAAGAGCCTAGATGTCCATCAACAGATGAATGGATAAAGAAGATGTGATACACACACACACACACACACACACACACACACAGGAATATTATGCAGCCATCAAAAAATGAAATCTTGCTATTTGCAATGATGTGAATAGAACCAGAGGGTATTATGCTAAGCAAAATAAGTCAATCAGAGAAAGACAATTATCATATGATCTCACTGATATGTGGAATTTAAGAAACAAAACAGGATCATAGGTGAAGAGAGGAAAAAATAAGACAAAAGCAGAGAAGGAGACAAACCATCTGAGATGCTTAATTATAGGAAACAAACTGAGGGTTGTTGGAGGGGAGGGGGGATGGAGGGATGAGGTAACTGGGGGATGGACATTAGGAGGGTGTGTGATATAATGAGCACTGGGTATTATATGAGACTGATGAATCACAGACCTGTACCTCTGAAACCAATAATACAGTATATGTTAATTAATTGAGTTAAAATTAAAAAAAAAAAAGAAAAAACATGGCCTTATGGATAGACCAAAGAAATTTGATACAGAACTTGCTGCTCTTTTTAGTTTTGGCTATGTCTGGCAATATTCAAGCATATTTGTTGAATAAATGTGAGAGTGTTTTTAGAGGCAGAGTTGTGAATTCAA
The DNA here is from genome assembly GCF_029215605.1 of Mirounga angustirostris. NCBI lineage: Eukaryota > Metazoa > Chordata > Mammalia > Carnivora > Phocidae > Mirounga > Mirounga angustirostris. The sequence goes on along the minus strand of NW_026991709.1, from coordinate 116,051,623 downwards.
CTTGTTCTTGTAACCTTGAACACTTGGGGGCAAGGAGGAGGCACTTGGCTGGGGATTAGCACCTTGTCTGTAGCCTCTTGACTTCTGTATGTAGTTCAGTGGAGATTTCATAGCTATCAAGATGGTCACCACTGGGGGCACCTGGGTGCCTCACTAGGTTAAGCTTCTGTCTTTGGCTCAGGTCATGATCCCAGGGTCCTGGGATCAAGCCCCGCATCAAGCTCCCTGCTTAGTGGGGAGTCTGCTTCTCCCTCTGCCCCTTCCCCACCCCACTCTTGCACGAGCATGCTCTCCCTCTCACACAAAAAGAAATAAATAAAATCTTAAAATAAAATAAAAAAAAAAGATGGTCACCACTGTTAAGTAGAAAAGCAGATAGCTTTACTCTGTCATCTATAAATGCTCCCACCCCTAGAGAAAAATCTCCATGGGAAAGTAAAGATACCAAAATAATTGGGCTAATTATAGCCTTAGACTAAGGGCATTCTAGCTATGTGATGACTGAAAGTGGAAGGATGAAGAAGATTAGAATGGCTCTTGGTCATGCTTCAGAAAACTTTAAGAAAGATAGATTATTTGAAGAGTCATATCTATAGCATATCTGACATGTGATTATCAGCCTCAGACTCCCTGTTCAGAAAGCTCATTCATTGTAAAGCAGCCCATTTCATTTTCAAAATTTTAAATATTAAAAAATATATGCCTAATAATGAGACAAAATGGGCCATCCTATAGTATTCACCCCTGTTCTTGCACTCTGGGTAAATATAGTCATTCTTTTAAAATATTAAAAAGAAAAAAGACAACAGGCCTTCCCCATTTTATACTAAGTTCCAGAATAAGCATACATTATTATCTTGATCAGTCTCTTTGATACACTCTTCCAAATCTCTGAGCATTCAGATTATCTTCATTGGGATTGCATTTATTTGTAGGTATTCTTTGAAAAGACAGTGCTCACTACACTTGGATGTAATTCTCTGGAGTGAACTAATTACATTATAACTTAATGGGACCACTATCACACTTAATATGAACATTCCACTGAGTGTGTGTGTATATATATGTATATATTAGAATTTTGAGCTGTGAACAAGTAATAGTCCAGGTTTATCTGTTAAGGTAGGTCATTTGTTCCCTATTTATGCAATTAACATTTTAAATCTGCCCCTTGAAATTACGCTTTTTCAGATTATGTATCATTTTATTTTTTCCAAATCCTGACTTCTATGGTCAATATTTCCTGTCATTCAGTGGATGGATTACACCTCCTAGTTCATGTGCCAACTAGTCACCAAATGATAAACTCACTTCCTTATTTTCCTATAAGTTATTGATAAGTAGAAAATAACAGGGCGCTGAGTATAGGTCTGATGCACCACCTCAGTTGGCAGCTACATGAGCAGTACTAACCCTTTACCTCCCCACTTCTCCACCAGCTAACTCGGATGGAGAGAACAGGGGCCTGTGATTGGAACTCCATGGTTGAAGTGTGGAAGGAGAAAGGTGTTCTGCAAGAAAAGGATATATGTACATTTCCCAGAACATGGGAAGAACTGCTTCTACAAGCTAACAGAACAACGAATTCTGTATCTAGCCTAGGTTCTGAAAAGCATGGTGATATGCCAAGATGAGGTAGATGGTAATGAGTTTGGGGTAATACAATGCGTTCAGCATAATTCACATTGAGTTTTAGTACACTTTTATATCTAAGTCTTTTAGGCATTGGGTCTATAGAATTGGCAATATTGTGAAACTTAACCTAAGCTGTATATTAAGAGTCATCAAAGGGGTGCTTGGGTGGCTCAGTCGGTTAAGCATCGGACTCTTGATTTCAGCTCAGGTCATGATCTCAGGGTCATGAGATCAAGCTCCGTGTTGGGTTTTGCATTGGGTGTGGAGCCTGCTTAAGATTCTCTCTCTCCCTCTCCTTTTGCTCCCTGCCTCTCTTCCCCTTCTCAAAAGAAAAAGAGGAAAGGAGTTATCAAAATGGAAGTGATGACTGACCTGTAGGAGTGAGTGGGATCAGAGAGAGGATGTGGGTAGAGAAAGTTAACCGAAGTTATTTCATTTGAGAAGAATCCTGAGAAGCAATGCCCTGGTGCTGATTATGGATAGCCTGTGAGGTAACTGGACTTAAATACATAGGAAAAGACTGAATGGTGCCTCCCCCTGGCTCACCTGGAATGACATCACACAGTGCCCCTCTTCGAGGCTGTGCCCTGCATCCTAGGCCAAAGTCGGCTCTGTTTCTGTACTAGGGCAATTCTTGAAATTCACCTGAAACATGCCTAAAGTGAATCTAGGGTAGATTTTGTTTTCACATAGTTTTATTTTCTCTTGCTTCTGTGTTATAAAAAAGAAAAAAAAAAGGCTTTCTCTGGAACAAATGAGAATATAGGATATAGGATATAAACTTAGAAGATAAAAGTAAAAGTAAAAAAAAAAATCAGTTTACTGATATAACATGCCGAGAGAATAAAAGTATTTATTTTTGAACTTCTAAAAGAATTCACTGCTGTTTCACAATCTTATTCTAGAGTAATAAAAGTCCAAGCGGCCAGATAAAAATGCTAATTAAATTGGCTTTAACTCCAGGATTGTGAGGTTTGGGATAATTACTGGCCATTCTCTGTCACATCAAATGGATGAGGTTTAACCTTCAGATTATCAGAGGAAAATCAACAGTCTTAGAAACCTGCTGCAGGTTCTTTTACTTTTTTGATGAGTCATCATCAAAGAACTTCTATTTGATCTCTCTAGGATACTCAATGTCTTCTGCCATTTAGTTGCCTTTTTACTTTCCCTTTTTTTAAAATAAATAATTAATTTTAATAATGGCATTGAATAGAGGTGGGGGAGGGCAAAGACTTGCCGGTTGTTTGTGATGCTATGTTTGGCTGCCTTTAGTTGGGGTTGCATTTGTGGCTTTCTCAGGGCAAGCACAAGTGAATGCTTTCTTTAACTGCTCAGTTTCGCCTAGTGGAGAGTTTAAATGTTTTAAAGAAAAACTGTTTTGCTGAATTGATAAAATCAAGCAGTAATTTTGGCGTCTTGGGGAAGCAGTTAAATTGGGACTCAAATAATCCAAGGGGTTATTAGCCAGCTAGACCTGTTGGTTGCACCAAAATGAACTTAACGTCTTATTCCGTGGAAACAGACCTTATTATAATTTCATATGTATCAAAAGAATTGTGGTTTAAATCATGTCTAAGGTGTTTTTAATGCTTAATGTTTGTGTATCATTTTAAGTTGAATGTGTTATTAGGTAGTTTCCAGAAAAGGCTTTCTGGCGATACTATGATTTGGGATCCAACTTGAGTACCATTGAGAGCAAACCTTATTTTACACTTACCTACTCCCTCTAACTTTATTTCAATTTCCCTAATACACCAAACTTTGCCTGAGATACCAATATACTCAAGCTGTTCTGACGAGGTAGCCTCATGACCTTTTGAAATAGCAACATCCTGAGAAACTTTAAAATGATCACAATCTTTCTTGCACAGTGCTGTCTCCTGTCTCACTCTTCAATTCTTGTATAAATGGAAGTTACCATCAATCTGTACTGTAGATTCTAGACCATAAACTGTTATTCTTAACTTCAGAATAAGACCTCAAGCATCAGGCACAATACTGTGGTGAGACTGAATTGTGTTTCTGACTCACTGCAAACATATTTCAAATCGAAAGCATAAATGCTGCATCTACTAAAGCTGCATCCAAATTAAGCTCAGAACTTGCAGACCACTGAAATCATTTTGTTTGATACCTCTAGGCCAGCTGTTCCCTAGCCATCCTTCCCACTCCAGCAAATACACTATCTCCATAGTCTTCTCTCTTTCCCTCTCTCCCTCTCCACCTTCCCCTCCTTCTCCGTCTCCTCTCTCTTTTTTTTTTATTATGTTATGTTAATCACCATACATTACATCATTAGTTTTTTTGTTTTTTTTTTTGAAGATGTTATTTATTTGACAGAGAGAGACACAGCGAGAGAAGGAACACAAGCAGGGAGAGTGGGAGAGGGAGAAGCAGGCTTCCCACCGAGCAGGGAGCCCGATGCGGGGCTCGATCCCAGGACCCTGGGATCATGACCTGAGCCGAAGGCAGACGCTTAATGGCTGAGCCACCCAGGCGCCCCACATCATTAGTTTTTGATGTAGTGTTCCATGATTCAATGTTTGCATATAATACCCAGTGCTCCATGCAGTACGTGCCCTTCTTAATACCCATCACCGGGCTAACCCATTTCCCCACCCCCCTCCCCTCTAAAACCGTTTAAAAACCTCAGTCTGTTTCTCAGAGTCCATAGTCTCTCTTGGTTCATCTCTCCCTCCGATTTCCCCCTCTTCATTTTTCCCTTCCTTCTCCTAATGTCCTCCATGCTCTTCCTTATGTTCCACAAATAAGCGAAACCATATGATAATTGACTGTCTCTGCTTGACTTATTGCACTTTCTTTCTCTCTTACGTGTGCACCACACACAATGGGTGGCATTCACACCTATGCAACACTCTTCCTGCTGCTTTGAGTTCTAAGCCTCACTCTCCCTTAAGAGAACACATCAGCATTAATGTGAATTAAGAGCAATGGTGTCAATAGGAAAACTTCAGTGAATGTCCGATTTGTAAAGGGCAAATTATTTCAGAATCGTAACTTGTATCCATTGTAACAGTGCCTCCTGAATGATGTAAACTTTGTCACTAGATGACAGTGTGGTTCCTGAGAGTGATACATCCAGCCACTCTAGCCCAACCCCCCCGAAAGCATCCTTAATTCCTCCCACTTCAGCTCCCTCTAATTTTTAAGCCTTGCAGTTAGCTCTCCCTTCAACATGTACCTTCCCCCCCTCAAAGGCCACCACCCTTATCCTTGTGATCCTATCTCTCACCTAAGACGTTGCAACGTCCTCCTCCCTGGGCTTCTCACTTTGGTTCTCACTGGGCAATAGCCATTCTCCACACAGCAGTAAGACGGATCTTGTAAAGACTAATAGCTTAGACATTGCTAAATAAAACCACAGAATTAAACCCTTACATCTCCCCCATGTGTTCACATAGCAGGTTTCTGCCTGTCTCTGGGGTATAATTCTATAGCTTCTCTCCTTCTCTTGCTGGGCCCCAGCTGCCCCGTTCTACTATCTCTGAGAAAACATGGAGGCATTTTCCCTACTTAGTGCCTTTGCTCTTCCACAGAGTGATTCATCAGGGCTTGGCACATGGCTGCACTCCTTTGTGGGCTTAGCCTCCTTACTTATCCCCCCGCTCTGTTGCTTCCCATCACATAACCATGTTTACTTCCCTTAGAGCATTCACTATACACTGAACTTTGTTTATTTTGTGTTTGTTTTCTCCCTTTATTTGTTTATTTTGTGTTTGTTTTCTCCCTCTTCTGTCCGTAAAATACAAGTTTCTGAGGGCAATGTCCCGCCTTTCTGGTTCCCCTTTGTATCTCCTGTATCCAGACTAGTGGCTTGACCAGGAGGTGCTCAAAAATATTTATTGAACTACTGATCTCTGTAATCATTCACTGACAAAATGAGAAATCCAATTCCAGGTACCAAATATCCATTTTACAATGTTAAACTTATTTTTACAAATTCTGTGGTGATAGAATTTATAATTACATAGCCCCAATGCACATAAAGTAGGATGACATAATGGAAAAACATGGATTGCAGCATCAGACAAAAGTAGATTTAAATTTCAACTCTAGCGACCATCTCAGATGACTGTTTTAGTTCTAGAAATCAGGATGGTGTTTAAATTTGGGAAGGGAGAAAGAATATGAGAGAAGGTTCCGAGATGTTTGTCATGTTTAATCTCTTCATCTGGGTAGTGGTTATACAAGTGCATTTACTGATAATTTATTGATTTGTAACTTATGTGATTTTATAAATCACATTATATATATTATATAAATTGTATGTATGTAGTTAACATAATAAGTATATATTTTGTGTAGAATTATATTTATAATTTACATAGTTATACATGATAAGTTATTTATAACTATATTTTCCTTCAGAAATTATTGCCAGTTTATATGTCTATTATTTGGTCATTCATTTACTCAATAAATTTTTACTCTTTATTTACTAATTGCCATTATTACAGGAACTTGACAACTCAGAGTCATCTCATAAAATATATCTTTATTATTTATTTATTTATTTATTTTTTATTATTTAACAGCCAAATGTATAGCACATTTTACATTTTTATAATATGCAAGTGGCACAATTTTCAATATTTTTTTCTACTTAAATTTGTTTTCTTGCTAATCATTCATTCATATTGTGCTAATTTTTATTTGGAGGTGGCAGGTTCTTTCAGTATTAATTAATAATTTTATTTTATTTTGTAGTGTCCCTATTTGCCTCTTTATGGAAGAGGATTCTGGAGAGAGGTCGTGGCTGCATAAAACTGCCACCAAACTCCTATCTTTCTCTCAATGATGCTCTCACTCTTTAATGTAGCAAAAGATTGGTAGGCACTTGATGGTTATAAATACAGATAAGTTGAATTTTCTTCTTTATATATTTAGCATTTTTAACTTTTCCAAATTTAACACCTGTGTTATAATTTTCAAAATAAATTTATAAAAATAAAACCCAAGTCAGTTAATACAGAATTTGGTACAAAGAATGTGGTTTTTTTTTTTTTTTTCTACATATCACTTTTATTTTCTTCCTATTCTACTAAATATTTTCTATGCTATAAAAATTCTGGGATGCTTATAATCCATACCTTCTTTGAAATTCCTCAGTGGGGATACGTGTTCATCGTAGAAGACAAACATGCAAATCTAATAGGAGGAGGGTGACCATAAAACCTTAGTGGCTTAATGGCTGGTAGCAGGGGTAGGAGTAGCTCTGCATGCCCTCTCAGAGGCTGTTGATGGGTATTTTTAAACTCTAGATTGATGATGATGACAATTGTGTTGGTTGAAAATACTTATTGACTAATACATGTCAGTCATTCTTTGTGCTTCATCTCATTTAATACTCAAAACATACATACTTACTAGGTTTGAATGTTATCTTCATTTTACATAAAAGAAAACAAAGCCTTGTATAGATTGTGTGATTTTCCCAGAGACACCCAGCTACTCAATAGTGAATGTGGGATTCAAACCTGACTAACATCTGACCCTAGGAACCAGCATTTCTCAGGGACAGTATAAGCAGTAATTATGCTAGTTACAGTGAGGATGGCTGGCTCACGGTGAAGAGAAGGTTTCCGTCCCTGGGGGCTTCACAATCTCCTAGTGATACCAGATGAACGCAGTGCTCACTTTAACAGAGTTTGATATATGCTGTATCAGAAGGAAGCATACCATTGTCGGAGCCTATAGGGCTGCATCCACTCCTTGTTAATGTTGAATATTTTTTTCTTACTGCATGAAACGCTTCCCTGAAGAAATGTTTTTCCTTACTACAAAAGTAACTTAGATTCAATGAAACACAATCCAAATACCCATATATGTAAATTGAAGACACATTTAAAACAAACAAAAAGCTTATAAAGCTAACCCTTAAGGATGATATTATCTTTTCAGACCTTTTTCTACACAATTTTACAGCAGTGGGATCACAGAGCACATACGCTGTGCTAACCAAAGCTTCCATGACTCATTACCTCACATTGTTTCTGTAGCCTAGAATATTCTTTCTTTTAAACTTCTGTCAAATTTCGATTGCTTCTTCAGGTTTCAGCTTAAATATTACTCAGCCTCAAAACAAATTAGATTACTCTGTTCAATTTCTTCATACTAGAAGGATATTTTTCACATTTGGGCTTATTATAATTTATAATTAGAGATACATATTTAAGCAGAGATTTTGGATTTACTACTAGCTCTTCCTTCGTGAGTATCTTCTTCATATTAAGTCATAGTGACACATGTTGGAAAAGTGATCACACATTAGTAGCACCCTTTCTATTTACAGGTTGTTATATTTAAATACTGAAGACTGAGTATTTTAAGTTTAATGATGGGAGATTTTCCTAAAGATAATCCATAAAGAACCACTTGATAAATATTTGTTAAATGAATGATACATTTTGAACATAATTTATTTTCCTCCTCATCTTTTAATAGTGTTTATTATGTCTATATCATAAAGTATTTATTAATTCAATATAGCTGAACAGCTGCCTTACTGACATTTTTATGTTATCATGCATGCTGCAGCAATGAAAATACCATACTTTTTATCCAAAAAATAAATGCCTAGAAATAGACTTGCTATATAAAAAAGTTTTACATTTTAAGATTATTGACAGCTAACACAGTAATAGAATGTGATAGTATAACTCAGAGATCAATACAGTATTCAGGACAGGCCATTTATTCAATAATTTGAATTTGCTTGGTCTCCTAGAAAAGCAGTCATAACTGATTGTATTCTCATCAGCTTCTTTTCCCTTTCTTTCCCTATTTTTGTGTCAATGTCCTGCTTTGGTCTAATGTGCAGAAATTATCCAAAGGTGATGAGTTCAAATTAGGAAGAGTGCTAAAGAAACAGACCCAGTTATTAATAATGATTTATTTAAAACATGACACATTAGGGCCATGCTTATAGTTTGGAAGTATGATCTCACTTTTTTCATACAGAGTATTTAAAGCCCATCTGTAAATCTTGAGTGGTTGGTACTGATTTTGTTTGTCATTAGGATAGTGTTTTTGCCTACTGACAACTCAAAAACAGAGGTTTGAGTACAGTTATGAATTATCATAATGCAATTATTATAAATTAAATGGTGTCATTTACTACTTATGTTGCTTCATCATTAACTCACACTATGGTTCTATAACTACAGATATAATTCAGGAACACTTTTATCTAAGCCACCTAATTTTATAGCTAAAGCATTCTTCGAGATTTAATAATTGTAGAAATTTAATTATATGGTAGAGACTGCTAATTGACTCCTAGAATTTCAAGCTTCTTTTCCTCCTTGGTAATAAAACTGTAATATTATTTGGGATGACAATGAGCCTTGTTAAGAGTCTATATTACTGTAGCTCCTGGAAGCTAGGTATAGCTACATAACTGAGTTTTGCCATATTAAATGTAAAGAAAACTGTCTATGGCTCCTGATAATTCTTTTTTTTTTTTTTAAGATTTTATTTATTTATTTGAGAGAGAGAATGAGAGACAGAGAGCACGAGAGGGAAGAGGGTCAGAGGGAGAAGCAGATCCCCCGCTGAGCAGGGAGCCCGATGTGGGACTCGATCCCGGGACTCCAGGATCATGACCTGAGCCGAAGGCAGTCGCTTAACCAACTGAGCCACCCAGGCGCCCCTCCTGATAATTCTTGCACTCCCTTTTTTTCTACCACTGTCTACCTTGAGCTTAAGCAGCCATCCTTGACCATGAGGGGGTATTTTAAGTGGTTATGAGCCAGCTGACAATGGAGCCCAGAAACCAGCCTGAACTATCTATATCTAGATTTGTTTTTGCAAGAAAGTATAACTCTTTGTTTTTGAGCCAAGTTATTTGGCATGTTTGGTATATACAGTCAAACCTAATCCTAATACAAAGCATTGATATTTATCTCAAATATCCAGATTATGCTCAGAAACCAGATTGGCAGGTTGAATGTCCATTAGCTATAGGAGTATTAGTGAGTTCAACTGTAAATGCTAAAGTACAGGACATAAGATTGGCCTGTTGCCTAGGATGGCAGGTCTGATAGGAGATCCCAAGGAAGTCAATGTTTTTCTTCCACTAAATATTCACTCTTCATTTAATGACCTATTACTCTGTAACAAATTCCACAAATGAGTAGATTAAAACAAAACATGTTTTTTTTTTTTTAAAAAGATTTTATTTGTTTATTTGAGAGAGAGCAGAGAGCACAAGTGGGGGGTGGAGGAGAGGGAGAGAGGGGGAAGCAGACTCCCCGCTGAGCAGGGAGCTTAATGCAGGGCTCGATCCCAGGACCTCAAGATCATTTCTTGTGGACTTTTGAAGTGAGGCCCCAGCTCTTTGATGGCTATCAGCCAGAGGCTGCCCTCATTCTCTAGCCAGTTGCTGGCCAGAGATAATCCTCACTACCTTGTCTTATAGATTTCTCCAACAAGGCCACTTACTTCATCAAAGCCAGCAAGAGAGAGCATCTCTAAAAATGCAGGTGTTGAAATCTTATGTACCATTATCACTAAAGTGACATCCTATCACTTTTGCCGTATTCTATCAGAAGATAGTCACAGGTCCTACTCACACAAGACAGGAAGGGACTGCACAAAGATGTGGGTACTAGGAAGCAGGGATAAATGGGGGTCATATCAGAGTCTGTATGCCACAATTCCTTGAAACACTTAAATTTTTTTTCTCTTATCCATTATATGTTTCCACTTAGCTTTAATACCTACTGATCTTGGGTCATTTACAAAATCTTATTTTGCAACAATTTCTTTGAGCTGTATTATTTCCCAAGGAGTCATAGAACCTCACCTGGCTCTGGAACCATCTGCAGATACAAAATATACTTTCCAATTCCTTCAACCAAACCACCACAGATATTAAGTAATTCTGATCTAAGTATTTATCTCTGTCATTTACCATTGAATCAGCTCAAGAAAAAAAAGAGAAAATTGCACTTAAATTGATTGTATTGATTTTGAGATAAATAGTAAATGTATATACTGTGCTCTATGAAAAAATATTCATATACACATTTTCCTGCATTATTAACAATGCTACTGAATACAAAATATAGGCAAAGACAAATATTTTGCATGCAAGATGACAGTCCTATACTGAAGTTAATAATGAAAGTCAGGGGTACCTTGGTGGCTCAGTCAGTTAAGCATCTGCCTTCGGCCCAGGTCATGATCCCAGGGTCCTGGGATTGAGCCCCGCATGGGGCTCTCTGCTCAGTGACGAGTTTACTTCTCCCGCTCACTCTTGTTCTACTTCTGTGTGCTCTCTCTCTCTCTCTCAAATAAATAAATAAAATCTAAAATAAATATAATGAAAGTCAAATAGGAGTATACTTTTGTTCCTGGATAAACACTAAATATTTAAATCAGGGCCTGGAATATTACATATACGAAGAGATATATTTTCTAGCATGGTTCCCAGATTTTGAATCCTAGTTGCTGAATATTCCCTGGCATGTTTTAAATTTATGAAACTTTGTTACTTTATTTAGAAAATTGGTGATAATTAAAAAAAAGAATTGGGATGTATAAAAAATTAGCAGGATAGAAATAGCTTTGCAATGCAGCTTTGAGAGAGATAAGGAAAGCTGAGCTAAATATATAGCAACCTTAGGACTGCATTCCTCAGTATTAAGGAGAAGGGAGCCAAGCTACAGGTGAAGGGGCTGACTAGTTCACAGAGTTTACTGCTAGAACCTGCTAAAATCTGGCACGAGGCAATACATTATAGTGTTTACCAGGCAAATTATGTGTAATACTGAGTTCACATTTTCAGCGTAAATGTACTTGATGGATGACCATGGCAGGATCATTTATTATATTTGAGCCTTGATTTCCCCATCTGTAAATTGGGACTAAAATTCATCCCTCTCAGGGGTGTCATTGAGTAGTCAATGAGATAGTGTTAATAAAGTGCCAAACCAGTTCCATAAGTGATGTATATATATCATTGTAAAGCTAAAATAGAAAACTGATAGTGTGTGTTTGTGTGTGTGTGTGTTTATTTTGGACAGATAGGGATGGCAAATGGAAAATTATCTGAGTATTCCTCTAAAGTTAGCCATAGTAAAATATCTAGCAAGTTCATTTTTTGTAATATAGAAGTTTATTACCACACCCCCCTAAAGCTGATAAAAGACCAGAAATAGTGTCTGCCTATTAGATATTTTATTTTAAGTGCTTGGTACATTTATTGGCTCAGAGTAGACCCTCAATAAATACTAATTCCGTTTTTAACTATTCCCAGTCCATTACTGAAATTCAATAAAATATTTCTGGATACAAATGCTTTTAATTTTATAAAATGAAAACTTTTGTCCCAAAAATGAACTTAAAATTTCTTTGAGAGAATCTCAGTCTAATTAACTCTTATTATAGTAAAGCTTGCTTATGGATAGAAATTATGAGAAGATGTCCTTTGTGGGGAGAATGTTTGAAATTAAATTTTAAAGAAAAACCCATAAATCTGGGAATGATGAAGATTGCAATTTGTATATTAGGTGATGTTATACTGTCAAAATTCTTCTAAGAACATTTTCAGCATGTTTATTAAAGACATTTGAATGGTTACATTTTCAATGACACTTCGTATGGTCTTATCCCAACTGCTAAAAATGAACCTCAGAAATTTTATGAAAACCAGGTTCTGATTAAATCTGCTCTTAAAAGCTGTTTCTCTGCATTGCAAATTCGCATTAACCTTTTAGACTAAAAACTTAGTGGTGTACAATTTTTTCTTATCTTTCTGGTCTTTTCATGTTATCAAGGACATTATTTTAAAAAAATTTAAGATTTTATTTATTTGCGAGAGAGAGAATGAGAGACAGAGAGCATGAGAGGGAGGAGGGTCAGAGGGAGAAGCAGACTCCCTGCTGAGCAGGGAGCCTGATGTGGGACTCGATCCCGGGACTCCAGGATCATGACCTGAGCCGAAGGCAGTCGCTTAACCAGCTGAGCCACCCAGGCGCCCTCAAGTATATTATTTTAAAATCATTTTATACTGCAATTAAATTATTTCTGTCCGAATTCATTTGTAACAAGTTTGGTATAATCTTTGAATTTTAGGAGCAGGGGTTATCTGTTAACTGTAAATATTAGTAATAACCAAGAATGAATGTTATATATTTGGAATTAAAAATAAAATTATAACTGCTTTCTAGGATGTTTATTTTCTATCAATATATATGTAGAATATACCTGTGAATATATTTCCAACCTGGATGCTGAGCAGATCTGGAAGAGATGTGCTAAGTGTATGGTGTTTGTAAAATTAGCAACATCTGCTGCATAAAGTGAATGTAGTAGCATATAATAATAAATATGTGAATTGCCTGTGTTTGGAGAGCTACATAAGAAACATGAGGCATCTACTCTCATTTTACTAAATCCTGAAAAATACTGGAAAAAATAAAGCCATTTATGCTGAAATAATTAATATAAACAAGAATTCTCTGAGGCAGTTATTGCACATGGAAACTGCACTAAACTTGTAGTCAAGAGTTACAAATTACATCCCTGATTTTATACTCGCTAGCTGAGTTAAAGCAGCAAGTCATTTAACATCTCCAAGTCACAATTTCTTTATCAGCAAAACAGAGATACTAATAGCCACTTCACATACTTGCTGTGAGGCTTAAATTAGACCATGTGAAAGTTCATTGCAAATTGCTGGACAGATGTTACTCATAACTAAAGTGTATATGAAAGTACTTTGTCAAATTGAAGCACTATTCCACCCTTAGATATTATTATTGAAGTGTAGTGTACAGATTTTTTTCAATAATAGTATTAGAATATACATTGAAAGTTTACTCATTCAGCAAACAGTAGTTTCCATAAGACATACTTGTTCTGGAGTTGCAAAAAGATATAAGTAATTCTTAGATATTTCCATCTATTTTGGATTGTCTCTATGAATCGTGTTGCTAAGAATATAAATGATGTCAGTGAGGTTTGCACAAATGCTGTTTACAGCAAGGAAACTGGTTGGAATTTGGACAACTACAAAATGTGGAAAAATGAGTAAACTGAGACCCGCTAATTGGGGGTTAGATTCCCTTTAAGTTGTTGTTTTTTTTCCCCCAGATGATTATTTTCTTTTCGTAAAGGATTAGTATCTCGTTTCCATCTTGTTGTTACCACTAATTCTTCTGCTAAGCAAGTATCTCAGTTGTTCTCTTCAAATTTCACTTGGTTTCAGGTTGGAAGAGTTTATTTCCCTTGGTCTGCTGACCAGTAGAGGAATGGTAGAACTCACCTGGAACTAATCAGATGGAGAAATGGTATGTAAGACACACATGGGGAAGCGGGCAAGCGAAATATTAATGGATGGGTTTTGTTCTCTGAATGATCTGTAGTTAACATAAGAATATGGATAATTTCCCTCATTTTGTCTGTTTTCTCCTTAATTTAAAAAATCTACCTCTATTACTTGTGCAGAAGGTTTGTATATGGAGTATGTTGAGCTATGGACACCTGAGCAAGATGTAACTGTTTGAGTATTTGTTCTACAGTAATTAAATGGAAGGAAATAATATTTAGTGTAAGTTTGCCTTGAATATTCATTGAGATACTATTTATTTTTTATATAAATATTCATTATTATTCCACCAAAATGTCTCATGCCAGGAACACTAATAATCTCCATGTCTCTATGTCTGAAGTATGCTTTTCAGTCTTCTAAGATTTGACCTCTCATCAACATTTGATTGAAGTGATCATTCATTCCCAAAGCACTTTCTTCCAATAAGCATGCATGACACCACACTTTTCCTGTCTTTCCTCTACTTTGTAAGTCACCCCATCTCATCCTCAAAAGAGTCAATATAAGTGACCCAGAGAATACAGAGGTTTCAGGGGCTCTCTTCTCACTTGGCTGTCTCTCTAAGGGAATTTCATCCTTTTCCTTATTATTATTTATCATAATAATGATATATATGACTCATCATTGTATATAACTAGAAAAAAATCTCTGCTCTGAGCACCAGACCTATATATCAAACCACCTTCAAAATTTCCACTCCTCTGGGATGTTTCAGTCTTATTTCAAATTCAACATGTCCCAAGACTAAATTCCTGATCTTATAAATATTCTCTCCCAAAATAAATAACAAGGCAATGATCAAGCATTATTCCTTGTTTCTAATCTACCATTTCCCATCGTGGTGATGAGTTTCATCACCTGCATTCTAAGTGCACAAGTCCAAAGCCTGGGAATTACCAATACTGGCTTCTCTCTCCTCAAAGTTATTCCATTATCAAGTTTTGACAATTTTACATCTTCAATACATTTCCTATTTATCTACTACTCTGTCCCCACCCCACCCTCCAAATTCAAGCTGCTATTTTCATTCATCCAGATCATTGCAATATCCCCTGGTCAGGTCTCCTGGTATCTACGCTGACCCCTCTCTCATGTGTTCTTATTGTTCTGTTCTCTGGACACAAATATGATACTGTCATATCTCCCACCGAATTGATTGAAATTACTTTACTTCTTCCTCATTGTTCTAGGAAAAAGGCTAAAGTGCTTAGCGTTGCAGAACTCTTGCCTTGCTGCCAGTCTCCTTTTGTGTCATTTTCTCTTGCTGTCTCATTCCTCTCCGGTGTTAAAGGTTTCCTCTTACTTTCTCCTGTCACAGAGCCTTTATACCCACCCTACCTAGCCTTGAGAATTCTCACCAACCTCCCCTCTTCTGTTTATATCTTCCTCATCCTTCTGAGACTGGCTCAAGTAACTTTTCTGCAGGGAAGCTTGCTCTGATATCCTTGCCCGTTCTGGTTCGTTGGTTAAAAACTATCATACGCAATGCTCCTTTCCCTCTTAACACTCTCCTCAGTCTCAGTTTGTAATTATGCCCTTTGTGTGTGTGTGTGATTATTTAAATAATGTCTGTCTGTACCTGTAGACCTTAAGCTACTTGAGAAGAGTGATTTTTGTTCTCACTCATTCTGCATTACCCAGAGCATAATAGTCTAAACAAATATTTAATCATATTGTTGTTAAAGGTAAAGAGCTCCACAATGTCTACGCTTATTATAATATTGTTATTTTATGCCTGTGCATGCATTTATTTTTGTCCACATCAACTTTCTTAATTTGCATCAAGTTGTTTGAGAAGTCATTTTGTGAAGTATTTTTAATAAGAATGACAGCCAATTTATATGGCACTTCTGTGAAGAAGCACTCATGCACCTCAAATAAATGTGATTTATATATGATCCTTTTCTATATCTTCAGTTCACCTTACTTTAAAAAAAGGCATTTAAAAGCAAAAGTACCTTGACTTGTATTACACCCGTAATGTTAAATGGAAATGAAATACCATTACGCCGCCTTGTCCTTTAGGGTCTATTGGAGCATGAAATCAATATCACCATTAGCTCAAGTACAATCAAATATTCTTTCCAATTTCTGTCACTTGCTGTCACCTGCACTTGGAATTGCATGACACTTTCCTTTCACACACTTGCTTTCTGCACATTTCTGCAAAATTCACAACCATCTAGACTTATCAAAGGGTCATTGTTGAGCTGAATAGGATTAAAATTAGAATAAAAGATATGACTTATGTAATGGGAGCATGATTATCTCACTTTCCTTTTTTACTCTGCCTATACATTCTGTTCTCACAGGAAAGCAGGGCAATGGAAATCACAGCAATTCCAGCAGGATTCAGTGTTGTGAGGAATGATTCAGTTATTGACAGCAGACTGTGACACACTTGAAGAGGCTGATCCCGGAAATACACCAACTTGCTAGAATGAGGTGAACACTAGGAGCAACAGGACATTGTACAGCCTAGAATGATGAGAAAAAGAGTTAAGAATAAATCAGTATACTGAAATAGTTAGCTCAGATGAGAAACATGAAAGGGAATTTAAGAGACACAGAATAATTTGGATGACCAGTATTCATCAAAAAGAATGCCTTAAAATAATCAAGGAATGGAAGGGAGGAATTATGTATGTATGCATATATGTATGTATGCAATTAATTAATTAATTATTTTAGAGAGGGAGAGAGAATATTTTAAGCAGACTGTACACCTAGCGCATGAGCCCAACGCAGGGCTCAATCTCACAACCCTGAGATCATGACCTGAACCGAAATCAAGAGTAGGACTCCTAACTGACTGAGCCACCCAGGTGCCCCTAACCTAAACTTTTAAAAAATAAATTTAAAATGGAATAAATCATAAAAGTGTTAAAAGGAATCATTAAGACTGTAGAATCTGGGAGCAGGTAAGGCCTTCTTAAACTACAAAACATCAGAACAAATGGGGAAAAAAGTACTCATTTAATTACATAAATTTTTAAAAATTGGTAGAAGGAAACACTCCATAAATATAATTAAAGGACAAATAAAAGTATGTGAGGAAAATGGTCGTAATACTTATAACAGAAAATTGACTGATATTTTAATGTAATACTTTCTTAAACTGTCAAGGGGATTAAAAATTGATAAAGATTTTGGAGGGTAATTTGGCATAAATAAAGATTTCGTTTAATCCACCATTCATCAAAATGATGGGAGTATCCATCACAGGAAAATGGCTATGTGAAGTATAGTAGAGCCACACTTTGGAATACTAAACAGGAGTAAAAAACACAAGATAGATCTATATGTATTGATGAGAAGAGCTCTAAGTCATTAAATAAAAAACAACCAAGGACAGAATAATATCTACATTATGACACCATTAATGTAAAATATACTAACACATGCGAGCTCTATTTTCTGTGGGTACTATGGAGGCTTTTATTTTTTTAATTTTTATTTTTTTTTCAAGATTTTATTTATTTGACAGAGAGGGAGATAGCAAGAGAGAGAGAGAGCATAAGCAGGGGTTTCAGCAGGCAGAGGAAGAGGGAGAGGCAGGCTCCTCGCTGAGCAGGGAGCTGGATGGTGGGATCACAACCTGAGCTGAAGGCAGATCCTTAACTGACTGAGCCACCCAGGCACCCCCTATGAAGGCATTTGACATAAATTCTGGGAAGATATACAGCAAAATGATGTTAATAGTTATATCTGGGGAAAGGACTGAATTGGAAAGAAGTAGTAATCAAAGGGGATATTCATAGTGTCTGTGTTGTTTAAATACTTTAATATTAGAGTATGTTAATAAATATTAATATTGTGTAATTAAAGATTAAAGCAATATGAGTTGGATTAAAAATAAAAAGCCAAAAACTAAAAGTTAAATTTAGGGGATGAGTCATCAGCACAGTTCAGGTTGCTTTAACTCTGGAGAGAAAAAAAAGGCCCTAACAATATAAGGCATTGATGTTATAAAAAATTTAACATTCTTTTTTCTTGAAACAGAAGGGTCTGTACAATCTATTCAAAGAAGAAATCAGCTATCAACACATTCACCTATAGTTCCAAATATTGTTATTCTCAAGACATTGCGCCTTCAGTTTTGTTGAATTTTTCCTGATGTCAGTTATTGTTACCATAGTCTTATAAGTGGTACTGGATAAAAGAGGGGTTGCAACATTCAGAATCCCAAAAGGGGAATAGATGCATAAGAAAATTTGAATGTAGCCTAAATATGGATCATTATGTCTTAGAAATACAATTTTCAACATAAAGTTAAGTGTTTTAACATTGATATGCTATTGTACTTAGTCTAGAACCATGCTTATACAAGCAATTGATGTAGATGTAGAATGAATTCTTTATCTCTGAGAGTAGAAACTTGTTTTGAACAAAAGTATTTCTGAATATGACATAAAATATCTCTTAAAAAATGCTATAGGAATTAAATGAGATTATGGCTATGAATATGGATCTTAATATAAAGTACTTGAACATTCCAGTCATTCATTAGTTCAACAGATATTTACAAAGTACCAGGCACTGGAGTATAAGTTCAAGAAACCGAGATAATTAAGCCACAAATTCTGTCCTTTCAGGATTTACAACATAATTACTAAATCAATTATGTACTGAGATTATAATACAACACAGTGTATGACAGAAATATATTATTACAGAAATGTGTGGTTGGACAGGTGGTGTCTATTTTCTGAGACTTCTTTGAGGAGGTGATTTACGAGTTAAGTCTTAAAGAATGAGTATGGTGAGGAAAAAGATATCATAAGCAGAGATTAGCAAGCACAGAAGTTCCTCTCCTTTTTAGGCAGTGTCAGATTTTCTTGCTCTTTTTTCTGTTTTTGAGCGTTTGATCCTTCTTTCTTCTCTATTTCGAAAGGTCTTCCTCTCACTGTCCCTTCAACCCCTGCTTGGCAGTCCCATATAGTCCCTCAGCACCCATTCACATAGGAGCTCTTCATAATGACATCATAGAATCATGATTCTCCATTACCCTGTCTCATGGTCCCTTTAAATGCTTTTTCTTTGATATAATATCTGTGTATATGTTATCTTCTCTTTGGTTGACCATTGTTTTGGAAGCAGAGATCATGCTTAGTTATCTTCATATCACAGACAAATACTTGCTGGGTTTTTTGCACAAATTAGGGACTAAAAAACTACTTCCTGAGTTAATTTTTCCTAATTTAATGACCTAGACTTAGAACATGATCAGGCCCCGTGTAAGATAGTCAGGTTTGGTGGTCATAGGTATGAGTCAGGGGGTGGAGGTTGCTAGGTAAGAGGGAGTCACTGTAGGTATATATGGAGAGATGGTAGCGATCATATAAAGAAGCAATGCTACATCAATTAAAAATAAAACTTAAGATGCTGGTGTCTCTCTTCCCGGGCACATCCAGTGTTCTCTGTATGCTGAGGGTTAAGAGGGATAAGATGGAGGGTAGGCCAAATGCTTTTGAATGGAAAGTTACTTCTTCACTCCACAGAATCATGGGGACCATGTCCTGTCTTATCCAAGCCCATTCATCATCCCTTAAAGTGGCGTTTTATCAGAGTTTTCCCATTTCCATTTCTGTTTAATCCCTTCAGGATCTGAACTGGGTATCTTAACCTGGTGTGATTTTCACCTGTAAATGATGTAAAATCTTTGGTTTAATAAAGGACTTCATTGAGTACTTCTTCTCCCTATTATGGAGTAAGATGTATTTTCAGCAAGTTGTTATTCTTTAGAGTGAAGTAACTTCCCATTTTTTTCAGATCTCTTAAATACATAGCTAATGTTTATGCATGTTATTTCTCATTTTGAGGAGGTGTCCAGATACATCTCAATACAAGATTTGCAATTGCTGGGGACACATTTTGGGATTGAACAATTCAAGGACTACATCTTACCAGAATAAAAAATGATACCCAAGCAAACACTCCTAAAATTTCACAAAGCACTTATTGTACCTGGAAATATGGTTACACTTAGTTTATTTTCACTTGTTAAAGAAAAATCCAGGTAATTAATTCTTCATGAACTTTTTCAACAACAAAGAAAAAAAAAAAACTCATGGCATTCTGTCTTCAAAAGAAACTTAGGAAAGTAGGCTTTGAATCAATTTGGTTTTGAAAGCTGAGCTAAATGAATTCTATTCTAAACTTCAGCTGTGCTGTGGGTGAGAAGGAAAAGCTGCTATCTGAAATGAGGTCAAGTTCATGGCTGGCCCAAAGGCAACTGTTCTCAAGTATTTGAGTTTCATTCCTGCACCTGCAATACGATAGTGCCAGAATTGCTGACTAGCCTGCTCAGCTGTCCTGTCTACCAGATGCCTAGACTCAGCTTGTTACTACAGCACATCTAAAAAGTAGTTCAAGACAATGAAGGGAGCACATTACATATTTGATCTTGGTTCACATCATTGTTTGCCCACTGGTGCGATATATTATATTTAGAGAGCTATGGAATGCTAAAAGATGGTTCTGGAACATATAATGCAGCACAATTCATAATCCCATGGCTTTGTAACGCCGTCCCCAGTTAGCAGCACTCAGAAGTTCTTCAGAAGGGCATATGCTGTTTTTGATGACTGATTTATTGCGGATTCTCAGAAATGTATTTAGGAGACACTAAAGCGACTACATCATTCATCTTGTGAAAACAAATATGATGTTTCATTACTCAAGTTACTGATAGAAATTTCAAGTCCTCACAGCCTCTCAAAGGCTCTGCGTTGTAGTAACAGGGTCTACTTGTCAGGGCCGAGTGACCAATGGTGACCCCTGCCGTCCTAAAAAGTGCATGATCCCTTGAGCCTGACCTCTCGGCATCAGAGACACACCATCCTGGTTCGTTTCTTCCTTTATTGATTGCTTTGCTCTCTCTTCACCAATTTTTCTCCCTCTTTCTCCAAGAAACGGAAGCATCCAAGAAATGGGAACATCCTCACGGTTCTATAACATCTCTCTACCTTCATTAAGGTTTCTTTTCTGATGGTGTCAGTTAATAACATTGCTTGAAGGGGCCTTAAATCTTCTGTCTCCCATGTGCATTCATGTCAAATGGCAGTTTTCTCCTATGTATTGTTTTTCCAGAAATTGCAACAACTGTTCCTTTAACATCCAATTATTCAAACATCTGAATTTAGTTAAGTGGAGATTCTTCAGCATTATTCTTGTCTCTGGCTTTTCTCATCCCGAATGACTTCAATTCACAAGATGCTCGGTTTTAAGAAGCTTCACTTTCCTGTGATACTTGTTACAAAAAACGTCTGCTTCCTGAGACCTGAGAAATTCCTTCTCTCTGTGTTTGTTCTGTGTTCAGCTTTGGCGGTTCTCTTTGGCTCTGATTCTCTCCCATCTATACCTCACTAGCTATGCTCCTGCCGTGGTGGTGATGGCACAGAAGGGAGAGAGAGGCTGTTGTGGTCCAAGTGAAGGTAGTGATATAAAGTGAACTTGTACCAATCTGTAGCTTGTGATAGCAAAACTCTTTCCAGTTTATACATTGAATACCAGATTTTTTTTTTCTCTATGTAAGTCTGGCTTTCTGAAAGAGAGCTTGTCCAGTTTGAACACTACTTGGAAAACTGTTTTTTTTTTTCCTTTTTTTTCCACTGGGCATAAATATCTGAACTTCTGACACCACCTCTGCAACATTTTTAAGCATATTCTCTTTATCACCACCTAGCAGCCAAGTAAGCCAGTTTACTACCTTCATGTCTAGGCCATTTTGCATCGAATGAATGACTGACAATTAATAAAAAAAAAATATTCCCCTCTCTGGGTAATACAAAACAGCCCCAAATTTTGCTGTGTTCACTGATTAACAGAACTGCAGTCATACTTTGTACATGCTGTTGAAATGAACACAAGTACAAAGAAATGCTGTGGTTTGCTCTGCTCATCTGAGAGAAATCAGAAACATAATATATTAATGAAGCTTGTTAAATAGAAATTGCTGGAGTAACAGTTAATGACTTACTTTGCCTCCCACGGAGTGTCATATTACTGTTTTATTTTACTTTACTAAAAAAAAAAATGGCATATAAATCGTTCAAAGTGGTATACTAGATTATTATTTAATTGTCCCATCTTAGACAAAAGATTCCCAGAATAATCTTTTGGTATTTGTGTGTATGTACTTACAGATACACACACACCTGCGCACACTCATCTTCCCAAATTTCTGCCAAAAATGAATAAATGATGTGCACCTGAAGTGCAGTAAATTTAAAATCTCTCTCTTCAATTTCAGTGTATTTAGTCAATCCTAACTCCTTTTCTCTAAAGAAGAACTGCTAATATTACCACCTGAATGAACTGATACAATGTCAATAATCAGGCTTTTGGGAATCCTTTCTGTATCTTAGAGACTCTGAGGATCTTTTATAGTTGACTTGACAACTTAGATTTTTCCCCATTGATTCACTATCTCAAATTTCAGATGATCACATAAAATCTTAAATATACCCTAACTTGATTTATTTACTTGCTTATTTATTTTCTTCAAATTTCCAGATCATCACATAAAGTTTTAAATACACATTTAAATACAAATTTAAATATTTAACCTTTAAATATTTTAAATAAATTTTAAAATTAAATGTATTTTATGTAACTACTGAAATATTTAAGAATTTAATCTTATTCCAGCAGAGGCTTGATTTACAATGGCCTTAGTGTGTTGGTTTAATTAACACTCACAAATTTTGGAAAATATGGAAACAACATAGCTCTTCAGGCAGTTTGGCACTAAAAACATGAGTTGTTATTTGAGCAGGAAAACAGATTCAAATGGCATTTTACTTACCTTTCAAGAACACCATGGCCTATGGTGGGACTGTAGGCAATCTTTCATGGTCTAACCAGGGTGCCACCCTTCTCCATACTCCAGATTTTGGCACTCTTCCTTGCAATTGAGGCCATCTTCTTTACACAAGTATATATTACTTTGGAATTAACTGTGTTAATCTTTTTTTGGGAAAGATGCTAGTAGAGATTCACTTCTGAAATCCATATAGGCAAGGTCAAGGAGTCTTTCTAATTCCTGGAAAATAAATGAACAGAAGCAGTATACCCTCCATAAATGACAATAATTGAAAACACTTATACCAATGTGTTAAAATACTCAGATTGGGACTCAGGTCATGGTCGAATATTGTAGGCAAGCAACAATATCATGTTGCTTACCCCTCATTTATCTATCATTATAAGGTAGATGTAGAAACAAGTTCAGTGTTAAAGTCCATAATGTTAATTTTAAAACCAACATTGATCTATTATGTTCTGTCAAAAAAGGTCAAAACATGCATAATCAAAAAAACGACCTTGAAATCAACCATTATTCACTTAGAGAGTACATCTTTTCTAAATGAGCAAGATGATACTCTTCAGGTTCCAAAGATTCTGGTTTATTAAGTCGTTAAGCCTCTGAGTCTTAGATTTTTCACTGTCTGAATATATTCTCATGATGAAAAGGTATCATTTTTTTTTTACATCTGTTTTCTTTGGATATAAAAGTCAAGAAAAGGAAAATTTTCTGTACCTTCTTGTTTTATAACTGGTAGCTAGTTACTTGTTTCTCCAATGAAATATTATTTGTAAAGTCCATAATAGCTACCAATTAAAAAGCACATAAACACTTCAGGTTCTTTATCAAGGAAATTTAAATAAATAAAAGAATAAAAACATCAATGTGTAAAAAACTAGAATAGTGAATTTTAAAGATAGAATTTTACAGTGAAAAATGTTCTGAGAACTAGTTTTTGCATCCATATTATGTAAAAGAAAATTTTTATAAGATTTGAGAGGGAGAGTTGAAATGATATTCTACTGGTTACAAATAAACCAGACTCAGCTGATTAGTGAAAAATTAAATGACAGTCTTGGTGGACACACACACACACACAAACACATATTTAAGACAGTGAATATCTCCCTAGAATTGTCCATTTTACTTTTACCTTTGAGTAACAGCCATTTATTTTAATTACATTGACTTAACTCCAGTTAAGTGGTGCTGGTTCACCTAAGCTAATCCGCTATCAGCTTAAGGTGGCCTCACTGGCCTCACTGATTGGTTCAGAGGGAGGTTATTATCTGCTGGCCCAATCAGAGTACAGCCCAGAAGCACATTCAATGGTGTTCATAATGGTGAGGGATGCTTTGTCTTCTCTTACAATGCATGTTACGTAGATGTAGAATTAAAGCTGCATCAAGTTCTTTGCTTCCTTTAAGAAAGAGAGCTTGAGTAGGAAGCTGATAAACAAGGAAGATCAGAAAAAATAAAACTGCCAGAAAGTGGATCTGGAGTCTAAGCATGCTTGGGGTTTACCCAGCTGCTAGACTAAGTTCCCTTGATTACTTAAGCCAGTTGGAGTTAGAGTTCCTGTTAGTTGCTATTGAAAGTACCTTAAATTATAAAATGAGTGAAAGTTTATAAAAAGCTCCTGGTTTATCATATAGATCTGTAGCTATCAAACAACTAGAAATTGTTTCTGTTTTATTGCTGGCTTTCCATCCGATTTTGTCCATTCTGTCAGGCAATGTTAGACAGTCTCCAATTATATCCAGTGCATCGGTCCCATAATGCTTCATTTCTTAATTTATTTTGGACACAGCCGTAGCTTAATTTATACTAAATGAGTAAGAGCTCAGTATGACACATCCCATTAAGAGGAATTTTGAAGAGACAAAACTGAAAAATCCAGAAGAAAAGTAATTTTTTAAAGATTTTATTGATTGATTGATTGAGCCCGGGTGGGGAGAGGGGCAGAGAGAGAGAGTGAGAGAAATTTACACAGACTCCACACTGAGCAGAGCCTGATGAAGTGCTTAATCTCATGACTCTGAGATCATGAGCTGAGCTGAAATCAAGAGTCAGACACTTAATTGATTGAGCCACTCAGGCAACCCAAGAAAAGTCATTTTATGTAAACAAAGGTTAATAATAGTAATAAAAGCCACTATTTACTAGGCATATACTACATGTCGCAGATTATATATATGCTCTAGATTATGACTAATTCTTATATCAACTATGTGAGGTCTGCTTTATTGTCATTATTTTGGAGCTGAACAAATTGAGACTGAGAATTTTTATAATGGCTCAGATTTATCCATCTAATAAGTTGAATCTTATAAATAAAGCCCAAATTCTTTTGGGTCTAAAATTCATGTATTTTAGCCACTCAAATGTTTCTCTTCCACAAATCTGTTTTCGCAAAGATTTACTGAGGGCCCGCTATATCGAAGATCCCATGTCAGAGAATGAGAGTTACCGAAGATCACCAAATATATTTCCTGAGAGCCAAAGCATTCCCTCTATAGAGAGGAAAAGGAATGCATGAGTAAATTAAAAATAATACTAATAATTACTTGAGGGCAAAAAGTAAGGACTAAAATAGAAAGAATTCCTGATCAGGCACAATGAATTCTAGTTCTGAAATCATGGACTGTTTCAGGGACAGAGTTTTATTTGAAAATATAAAAGGAAATGGATATTGCTATAGCTACAGAGGTGAGCAGGTCATTTTTGGCTCTAGAACATTTATAAGTTAATGCACAAAGGCAGTAAAACTTAGAGCGTATAGAGGACAGACCTATGAGACAGGCTGGCATGGTGAAAATATGAAGAAGAAAGATGAGGAAGAATTTTCTAGATTTTCTAGGTCCAGGGATTGCAAACAAAAGGTCCGTGGACTATACTTAGTCTGTAGGGTTGTTTGATGTGACCTAAAAATATTTTGAAAATATTTGAATCATTACAGTCTGGATTTGTGGTCTTCAGCTGCCATAGTCTCCACCATACCAAGGAGCCTCACTGATCCACAGAGGACCCAGACTGGGACTTGACAAGGCCCACAAAGACCCTCAACATTCTTTTGTAAAATGGATATGGGGGACATGGAAGTGACATCGTCTCAACTGTTTTTACGTGAATAACTCAAGTAGCAGGGTAGGAGATAGGGAGGGCTACTGACTAAGATGACATTAAGGAGGCTAGTTAGGAGGCTGGTACAATAATATGCGTTTCATTTTAAAAAATTAAAAAGCTGTGCTCTAGATTAGTGGCATCAGGACTGGAAATATAAGAGTAGACCAAACAGGACTTTCTGTTAGTGTATTAAGAGAATGACAAAAGAAATGCAATCGTTGAGGCAATCCCTGAAAGGGAAAAAGGATGCATACGTACAAACCCCACAAACAAGTTGTGATTTATAACTGAGGATATCTGTGACGGGTAGCATGGATTCTATCAATGCCTCTTAATTTTGGAAACCAAACTGAGTATGTTAATTAATAAAACTTGGTATTAATCTAGGTGCTTGGTATATTCTAGGACTTAAAATGCTTGGCATAATCTAGGACTTAAAATGGCCATTTTGAAAGAAACGACCAGTTTCTGCTCCTTGAGGTCAGGCTTGACATGATTACATTTGGGAGAAAGTGCTCTCAGCAATATGTAAGTTCTTTAATGTGTTTTTGTTTTTGCTTTTGTTTTTTGTTTTGCATCTATAAGGGCAACAGTGCAACCATTTGGTGGAAATTTTCACTCAAGACCTGACTTAGACATAATCCAAGTGCAATTACTTCAGACTGAGATATGGTGCATGTGGTACCATTTATGTAGGAAAATGAATTTGGTGTTTCTTTAGCACAATTGTACACCATGAATGTAGAAAATTTCTTCTCCTCCCCACATCTATATTTAGATTGCCTTTAACTGTAAAAAAAATTTCCTCTTTAGACACGTAAGTGCTTCTGTAAGCACTTGGTCTCAGAAGAGTAAGAGTGGAGCTCATGGGACCGGACAGATTCGGTGCAGGCTAGAGTACCTTCCATCTCTTGCCAATAGAAAGAATGAGAACCAACTGCCATGGGCTTGGCACAGTGCTACCTGGAGTTGTTTGTTGCTGTGCCACATGTGCTCTCATTTGAGACTTAATAATCCAGACTCTGGGAAGCATATGGTCAATTAGTCTGATTATCTTAAACCCAAGGGCCATAGGACTTAATAGCTCTTTATGTGAGTGGGTAGAGTTTCCCTTGAAGATAGATGTTCCCACTGTCAAATCCTGGAAAAGGGGCAATTGTGTGGTAGGACATGAAGTAACTCTTAAACCAGATAAGAAAAAAATACTTCTTTTTCTAGGCAAACTGTGCCTGAGATCAAAAACGTAGATATGTTTCAGAAATTATGAGAGTGGGAGTATGTTTGGGTCTGCCACATGAACGCTGACCGGGAGCCAGACTCATACCATGGGAAGTCTTATTCAATTAATCACCCAGTATTTCTCCTCTACAAGCATATAGCTTCTGATTCCATTTACTTCTCAATTCCCTTTGCAATGAAAATTGCCTGGCAATTGTCCACTTTTAAAAATCTGCATTATTCCAAGGCCCACACCAGTCTTATTGTCTCCCAACTTCTTTCCTATAGGCACTATTATTCAGAAAGAAGAACTTTCAAAAGCACAAATCTATACATGTCACCCTTCTTCCTAAAATTGTTCAATTACTCTCCATTATTTTGGCACAGAGTGGTCTTTGAAAGGTTTAGTGACTAAATTAAAGGTAGTTGACAAAGAGAGTGTCTTCAAGATTTTTTACATTTTCCCAAGCAAATCATGAGCATATGACACAACTTAAGAAGTATTTTTCAGGGGCGCCTGGGTGGCTCAGTCATTAAGCTTCTGCCTTCGGCTCAGGTCATGATCCCAGGGTCCTGGGATCGAGCCCCGCATCAGGCTCCCTGCTCCGCAGGAAGCCTGCTTCTCCCTCTCCCACTCCCCCTGCTTGTGATCCTGCTCTCGCTGTGTCTCTCTCTGTCCAATAAATAAGTAAAATCTTAAAAAAAAAGTATTTTTCATGAGGAATAATGAGGTAACAGATAAGTGATTAAAGAAAAACATATATTTAAAATTCTAAGATGTATGGAATAAAATTTGGTTTCTTCAGACAGCCAATTTTTGAGTCATGCCCATGAAGGTAGGTACCTGTATATCTTCCTTGCAGATTCTGTCAATGTAGACAAAGAGGGAAGATTATCCAGTTGTTATTACATATTACCATAAAAACAGACAAGCTAAAAATTTGAGAGTTTGAGAAATAATATGATAATCATATGAACATATTCAGTTAAAAGGCAATATAAAAATGCAGTATACTGTGGTTCTTAAAAACAATATTTTAGAAGCTAATTCTTCCAGGAGTTATATTAAATGTTAGAAACCATAATTTGCTGGTACTCTCATGTCATTCACGAATATCTCATTTCTCTGAGTAATAGTAAATCAAAGCTGAAAAACACATATCATGGTCTAATTATTTTACCACGTGATTTGTAGAATGTGGATGTGCATTACAGTAGATTTTCAGCACTTAAAATCTTATATTTCAATTTAAATTAGACAGACCATCAGAAGAATGCAAATCCACTCCTCTCTGCAATACACATATTCTTTCACACAGAGAGATGCAGCACTCATTTGGGGGCTGTGCCTGTGCTCTTTTGTTCAATATCTAGGATTGTTCACTTTAGTAAATAGGCTTTTGAAACCAACACAAATGGTTTATGAAGAAATTTGGGGCAAGTTCTAATTTAAAAGGAAGAACTGTTTCACAGTTAGACATTTAATCTGCTTAGTCTCAACTCCATTGACTCACTCTCAACCCGAGGCCACTTTGGTCAAAATAAACATCTAGCTACTCTTACACCTTGCTAGCTGTTGGAAGAACTACTGAAGGTGACCAAACTGCTGGTTTCACCCGTGGGTGTACAGAGGAGGCAGGGGCCATTTGCATCTCATTTTTGCAGAAACTGGAATATTGAGATATCTAAAATAATGTTGAGATTGGCAGGATCAGGTAAAAGATACATGTATGAATCCATTGTTTTACTCATAATTTTAGTAATAATTTAGTAAATGGTTACTATATGCTTAAGGGCCTATGGATAAAGCAGTAGAAAAGACAGATAAAACAATAAATAAGCAAATAGATACTAGTTCCTTGGAGAAAAATAACAGATATTAAGGAGTATTAGTGGTTGTAATTTCTATTTTATATTAAACAATCAGAGAAGGTCTTTCTGATTGGGTGACATCTGAGTAATGTGCAGCAACTTGAGGGTAGGGTGTCATGTGGTGATCCTGGAGATGGGCAATAAGGTAAAGGGAGCATTAAACATATGGCATCAAACATATTCAGGTTGCTTGAGGAAAGTAAGGAGGCCAAAGAGGAGAGGTTGAGTGTCTAAAGGGGAGAATGGTAGGAGAGCGGGTCAGAGAGTTGGGGTTGAACCAGATCATGTGAGGCCTTGTTATCTCTGTTACAAACTATTCACCAAAGTGAATTACTCCCCTGACTGGGCACAAAGACTACATTCCCAGTTTTCTTTGCCATCAGATGTAGCCATGTAGCTGACACTCAGTAGAATGTGAGGTGAGGTGAGATGATATGTTCTAGCCCTAGCCTATAAAAATCTCTCAGGGGACGCCTGGGTGGCTCAGTCATGAAGCATCTGCCTTCGGCTCAGGTCATGATCCCAGGGTCCTGGGATTGAGTTCCACATTGGGCTCCTTGCTCAGTGGGGAGCCTGCTTCTCCCTCTGCCTGCCACTCCCCCTGCTTGTGCCCTCTCTCTCTCTGACAAATAAATAAATAAAATCTTTAAAAATATTTTAAAAGTAGAAATCTCTCAGGTTATAAAAAGCTTCTGCACAGTGAAGGAAAACAGTCAACAAAATTAAAAGGCAACCTACTGATTGGGAGAAGATACTTGCAAATGACACATCCCATAAAGGGTTAGTATCCAAAATATATAGAGAACTCATATAAATCAACACCCCAAAACCAAATAATCCAATTAAAAAATGGACAGAAGAAATGAACAGACATTTCTCCAAGGAGGACATCTAGATGGCCAACAGACACACGAAAAGATGCTCATTATCACTTTGTCACCAGGGGAATGCAAATCAAAACCGCAAAGACATATCACCTCATACCTGCCAGAATGACACACTGAAATCAAAAACACAAGAAACAAGTGTTGGTGAGGATATGGATTCTCTAGCACTGCTGGTGGGAACGCAAACTGGTGCAGCCACTGTGGAAAACGATATGGAGGTTCCTAAAAAAGTTAAAAATAGAACTACCCTGCAATCCAGTAATTGAAGTATTGGGTATTTACCCCCCAAAAAACAAAACACTAATTCAAAGGGATACATGTACCCCTATGTTTATAGCAGCATTATTTAAAATAGCCAGATTATGGAAGCTGCCCAAACGTCCAACCATAAATGAATGGATAAAGATGTGGTATACACACACACACACACACACACACACACACACACACACACAATGGAATATTATTCAGCCATAAAAAAGAATGAAATCTTGGCATTTACAATGGCATGGATGGAGCTAGAGAGTATAATGCTAAGCAAAATAAGTCAGAGAAAAACAAATACCATATGATCTCACTCATATGTGGAATTTTAAGAAACAAAACAAACAAGCAAGGGAAAAAATGGAGAGAGCAATGTGCTGAGAAACAAATTCTTAACTATTGAAAATGAACCAATGGTTACCAGAGGGAGGGGGGCTTGGGAGGATGGGTGAAATAGATGACAGGGATTAAGGAGTGAACTTGTGATGAACACTGGGTGATATATGGAATTGTTGAATCACTATACTATACACCTGAAACTGATATAATACTGTATATTAACTATACCAGAATTGAAATGAAATGAAATGAAATAATAAAATAAACTATATCTCCCAGGTTTGAGCATCATGCTCTTTCCCCATTTGCTTACTTGAGACAGATGAGCACAGTGAATGTGGGAGCCACATGCCTAAGAAGGTGGATGCACAAGATTGAGTTTGTGTCCTAGAGCTACCATGGAGAAGAGACCATCTTCCCATCATAAGGATATGCCATATCATAAACATACGAGAACGAAAAGTAAACATCTATCACATTCGAGCCATTAGACATTTCTGGCTCTGTTTGATAGACATTTCTGGCTCTGTTTGATATAACATCTAGCATTACCTTAACTAATACTGAGCCATTGAAAACCTTTTACTTTGAGATGACAGGGGCTTTGAGAGAGAAATAATGTTATCTTAAGACTTGTTGATACATAAGAAATTAGACTTATTTATTCTATAATTGGAAGCTTGTACCTTTTGACCACCTCCACCCATTTCACTCACTGCCCAACCCTCATACTGCCTCTCACAACCTGCTGTTTTCTGTTTCTATGAGTTTTGTTTTGTTTTGTCTTTTAGAGTCCACATGTAAGTGAAATCATAAAGTTTTTGTCTCTGTCTGACTTATTTTACATAGCAAAGTAGCCCCTAGTCAATCCCTTATAGTCACAAATGACAGGATTTTCTTCTTTTTTTTTTTTTTTAAGATTTTATTTATTTATTCAGGAGAGACAGAGTGAGAGAGAAAGGCAGAGGGAGAAGCAGGCTCCCAAGGAGCAGGGAGCCTGATGTGGGACTCGATCCCGGGACTCCGGGATCATGACCTGAGCCGAAGGCAGACGTTTAACCATCTGAGCCACCCAGGCGCCCGATTTTCTTCTTTTTTATGGCTGAATAATATTCCCTAGTGTGTGTGTGCGCATGTGCACATGTATGCACACACGTGTCACATTTTCTTTAACCATTTATCTGTGGATGAACACAGGTTGTTTCCATGTCTTGACTATTATAAATAATGCTACAATGAACATGGGAATGCAGATGTCTTTTCAAGTTAGTGTTTTCTTTTCCCTCAAATAAATACCCAGGAGTGGAATTGCTAGCTCATATGGTAGTTTCATTTTCAATATTTTGAGGAAACTCTCTATTCTTTTCCATAGTAACTCTACCAGTTTACATTCCCACCGAGAGTATACAAGTGTTCCCTTTTTCCCACATCCTAGTTATCTTACCTCTTCTTTTTCTCATAGTAAGCATTCTAACAAGTGTGAAGTGGTATCTCATTGTGGTCTTGATTTGCATTTCCCTGATTAGTGTTGTTGAAGTCCTTTTCATGTACTGTTGGCCATCTGTATGTCTTCTTTGGAAAAATATCTCTTCAGCTTCTCTGCCCATTTTTAAGTCAGATTATTTATTTTTGTTTTGTTTTTGTTTTTGCTATTGAGTTATATGAGTTATTTATATATTTTAGATATTAACCTCTTATCAGATATATGATTAGCAAATATTTTCTCCCATTTGGTAGGTCACCTATTCATTTTGTTGATGGTTTCCTTGTGCAGAATCTTTTTAATTTGATGTAGTCACAATTGTTTCTTTTTTCTTCTGGTATCAAATCCAAAAAAAAAAAAAAAATCATCACCAAGACAGTGTCAAGGAGTTTACTGCCTACCTTTTCTTCTAGGAGTTTTATGGCTTTAGGTCTTACATTCAAACATTTAATCCATTTTGAGTTAGTTTTTGTATCTGATGTAAGACAGTGGTCTGGGTTTCATTCTTTGGCATGTGGCTATCCAGTTTTCCCAACCTCATTTATTGAAAAGATTGTCCTCCTAATTCTAGTTGTGGTGCCTATACATTTTTTTTTTAATTTTCCCCAAGTGATTGTACTGTGCAATCAGCATTGAGAAATACTGATTCAGACCCCATTGCAGTTGCAAACCAACCAAAAGTAAGAATGCATAAACCAGAATAAATAAATAACTCCCTTCCCTCAGCTGACACCATTTTTTATAGCTCTATTACAGCACTTACCTTTTGTACTCAGGTAAATTTTGCATGTCACTGTGTCTCTGACTAGACTATGAATTCCTTAAATTGAGACTCACATCTAATTCATGTTTGTGTCATATTGAACTTAACACGAAGACTTTCACAGACAGGTTTGTTTTATTACTATGTGATAGCTATGTTATCATTGAGGATATAGAATTGTTTTTTTGTTGTTGTTGTTGTTTGTTTGTTTTAATGAAGGAAACCTCCAAACAGGTATTATTCACCCAGTACTTCTTTTTAAATAAGCTTTGTCCAGGTGGTGTTGCTCTCAATTACTTAATGTCACTATTTTCTGTAAATAATCTATCATCATAATAATTAAATATTGCAGTATGATGTTTTAGTTTCATGTGTCAAACATCAAGCATTTTAAATTATTTTGGTCCCCTCAGTAGGAGTTGAAATTTTTGTCATCCAGATAGGGATTAAAATTTTGAAAGATATAATGAATTCTAAATTTGACAAGGCTTCTGACATCTTGGCTATTCAGGGTGAGTTATTTCATCTACTTGTACCTTCCTCAAGGAAATTGTGAATGCAAGTTTTCACTGATAACCAGGTGCTGTGTTGGTGCTAATGTATCCAATTATTCAGGGAGTAATCTTACAACATAGCAAAAATAGAAGGTGGAAGAAACAAACAGCAATGCAAATTCCATAGTCTTTAGAAATTAATATACAGACTTCCTTAGGCTCAGAGAACATACATAGCACACCACTAAAGGGGAACTATTTTATATTTTTACTCTGAGAATATAGGGCCAGTGGAGTTATTATTTTAAAAATATTTAAATTTTTAAATATTTAAACCCTTATGAGTTCTCCTTTGTTACCAAGGTTTGACCCCCATTTAAATGAAGCTCACAATTTGGTTTAAGTAGCATTCCTGCAAGAAATATTTCTCAAAAGCTGTTAAAATGAGTGACTAGTGAATATTCTTACAGAATAAGTAATCATTGATACCCCTAAATTGTCTCTGGTCTCAGCAATTTATCTTGACAGAGGATATAAAACAGCATTAATTATGTGCTCTTTATCTACCTAGCTCTGTGTATTTATGAAATCTGAATCAAAGAAACTTTCCAAATTATCCATGAGCTCAATTTATTGTCTTCTCTCTAATGTGCAACTCATCCTCTGTCTGCATTTCTACTGCTTGACTTCAATAAACTTTCACACAGTCTATTATAACAACCTCCTAACTTCTTTTTTCTTATCTTTTCCAACTCCAGTTTCTCTTTCAGAGTTACCATTTAGATTCACAAGTGCCTTTGATAATAAATATGCTTGTCATCCTTTTGCTGAAATAAGAAAAGAAAAAGTTAACTCCATAACACTTAGAAAAGAAGCTCAAATGGCTTTTGAGGTCATTCACATTTAGAGATTGGCGGATTTTCAGAGACTGGAGTGAGTTCATGTCAGCTGTAAAAGCACCCTTACTAAGGGGAGACGGTTACTGAGGTTGGCAGGAGGAGCCCGTTTAACTAGAATGAATCCATTCCTGATTGGCCAATTAAAAATAAATAAAAGTAGGTGTTATTATTGATTGATTGGCTTCCAGAGGCTTGTTCACTGAGAAAAAAATTATTATTGGTCAAACAGAGATTCACACTGGATTTTGGTAATTTTATAAGCATGAATCTGTAATTTATTGATTAAGCAGGTGACTAACTGGTTCTAGTGGCTAATTATTGTCAGGGAGAGAGAAACTTCTTTTTAATCTCACCCCTTCCTTTTTCATGTTTCTTCAGCCAAAGCTGCAGGAAAGACTATCAAGAATTATCTAAAAAATAACAATAATAAGTATCTAGATTTTAATCATTGTTTTTAATTCTTTTTCAACATGAGTTTTGTTTTGTTTTGTTTTTTGTTTTCATTTTTTTGGTAAAGGACTGATTTTATGCTCTAGTATTAGGCAGCTTAATTTCATTGTTTTTGTCTTTCAATTGTTTGTTGAAAAGTTGATTCTTCCTATTATATTTTAGGGGTTATATAGCAAGATAGAAGAAACATCTTTTGGTAATGGACACTAGTAAGTTATAGGTTGGACTTGGGAGAGGATTTAGGAATGTTTAGGAAATTCTATCTACTAGAGTGCTTCTAGCAAACCAAGGCAAACTGCATTTCCCTGTCAAGTCATCAACAATTTATTATCCACTTTCAAGTTTATCATTTACTATGTTCTTTCATATTTTTTTTAAAGATTTTATTTATTTATTTGACAGAGACAGAGATAGCGAGAGCAGGAACACAAGCAGCGGGAGTGGGAGAGGGAGAAGCAGGCTCCCCGCAGAGCAGGGAGCCCGATGCGGGACTCGATCCCAGGACCCCGGGATCATGACCTGAGTCGAAGGCAGACGCTTAACGACTGAGCCACCCAGGCGCCCATATGTTCTTTCATATTTTATTTTTAAGAAAATCCCCCTTTTTTCTCTTATTTTTGATTCTGGCTAATTTGCTTCCCTCCTTTCTATTAATATGCTTTTAAAATTTACTCCAAAGATCTGATGTTCTGTGACAGTGGTACTCTGTCAACAAGAAAGTTGAATTTTTGTCTACTTATATTTGTAAATATAAATAAACTTCTCTTGGAAGTTTAGAGAAAAATAGGGACATTTTTAGTGTTCACGTTGCCCTCAGAGAATAATTGGGCAGATTCTGTACAGTTGCCTTTTTGTTTCTTATGCAACATGGGACTTTGCTTCTTCCAATGGACCTTTGTTTGCAGTATCTACAGAGGTCCTTATCCATAGGCTCTCAACTCTTAAAAAACAGAAGCCTTTTTGTTCTTGTTTTTATTTCAGAAACCAGTTGTTTTATCTAGTGTGCCATAAGTTTGTTTTAATTTCTAGCTTGTTTACTTTCTAAGACTTCTTTTAAAATGTTCAGCTACATGTCAGTGTTTTTTTTTTAATTGGCAATTTTATGTTTAGATTTTACTTTTTTAGTTCTCTATTTCTGAAAACAGAGTCCAGAGCTCCCTTTACCTCAGCTATTAAATCTATGCCAGAATACACCAGAATGCTCTTTGAAAGTTTCCTGTAGTCAATTTCTCTTCTTAATCTTCTTTACAATTTTCGATCTTCGTGGAATACGCCCTTCAGTGAAAAGCTTTTGAAATGGACTTAGATAGTATATTTCCTTTTGTTTCCTTCTCAATGCATTTTAAAAATTATAGCTAGCTGGGCTATTTATAATCTTCTATCCTAAATGATAATTTAAAACATTTCTTTTAATTTCTCTCTTTCTTTCTCTCTTTTACTTCCTATTTCCCTCCCTCCCTCCCTCTCATTTTAAGGGCTATTAATTGATCTAATTGATTAAGGTCTCATAGTCTAGGACATTATTCATGTAATAAAATCTTAAATTCTTCCATTATTTTCTATCCGTCTTTCTGAAGTTTAAAGAACTCCTTAATTGAAGCGCTTCACTCAGGTCTAGGACAGGGTTTAAGTTCAGCTTCTAAAGACTTGTCTTATGGCATAACAATTTAATAAATGATTGTTATTTTCTTGGAGAGACCCTAAAAAAAGGATAAGTCCATTTGGAGATCAGATGAAGAAGCATAAACAAAAGAAGGAATATAGATCACTTGTGTTGATAAAGCTGAGATAGAAAGCAATGCAAGGAGGGTAGATTTCAGAATATTAAAAATAGAATATTTGAGAGAAACTATTTTAGAGTTAGATTTCTCTTTGGGTTTGGTTTAAAAAAGGTGACTGTTGTATTAGTTTGTTGATTTTTCACATGTCAAAAATATCTCATAATGGCCACTGTTACTTCAAGACAAAAATCTCATCTTTCATTAAAATAAGTGCAAAAGTTTTGACTATAGTAAGAGGTTATAAGAGACACCAGAATTTCTTCCAGAAAGAGGATGTGACTTTTGGATATTGACAAATCCATGATAAACAAGAAAAGTAAAGGGGTATGCTTATGAATGATCCTCAGCTTATTCAAGCAGGCAAAGGCTAAGAAGTCTCATATCATTAGCAGCCCATCAATCATTGGTCCCAAAGTATGGACTAAAGAAACAGATCCCTTTTTCACAAATTGACATGTTCACCCTTGTGAAGATTTTGTAAGGGACCCAAGTCAAAGTTAGACCGATTGCCAATTTGTTCTTGATGACATCTTAATTTTGGATTTCTGGACTCCAGAACTTTGAGATAATAGATTTCTGTTGTTTTAAACCCCTGTGTTTGTGGTAATTTGTTACAGCAGTGCGGGGAACTAATACAGTGACTTTATACCAAGACTTATTTGGTTACATGTCCTAGGATGATAGAATAAATTCAGAAACAAGAGCTCAGTAGTAAGAGAGCTCAAACTATTGTTCATTATTTCTCAACTGACAGCAAATCTAAAGGACAAACAGAATAACAGTGTCATTTATTGATTAAACAGTTTAAACCAGTTCTGGTAACTACTTGTTATCATGGTCATGGAACAATTAATCTTTTAATTGAGTGTGAGAATTTCTTGAAATGCTCAGAACAGATCATGTCTTACTCATTTTTCTATACCTGATTAAATGATTTTAATTAGTCTCTGAATAAATTATTTTATAATTAATGAAGGTTAATGGTCAAGACAAAAAGACCATGGGGTGCCTGGATGGCTCAGTCAGTTGAGCATCCGACTCTTGATTTCAGCTCTGGTCATGTTCTTGGGTCCTGAGATTTAGTCCCATTTGGGCTCTGCTCTGAGCATGGCGCCTGCTTAAGATTCTCTCTCTCCCTCTGCCCCTCCCCCATTCACTCTGTCAAAAAATAATCAATTAATTAAAACAAACAAATAAAAGACCATATTGAAATATGAGGATAAACTATTTGTACTGAAAGCAAAAGGGTTAGTGATTGTTTATAACCCTCTCTACTTTCCAGAGATTAATGGCCCTGGGGAGTGTAGGAAAGAAATGACCATATCAAATCTCTGAAGATGTTTGATATCAGAAAGATAATGAAGAGATTTTATATATGAATTACATTTAACAGGGGCACCTGGGTGACTCAGTCTGTTAAGGGTCTGCCTTAAGCTCAAGTCATGATCCCAGGGTCCTGGGATTGAGCCCCAGGTCCAGCTCTCTGCTCCTCAGGGAGCCTGCTTCTCCCTCTTCCTCTCCCTGCTGCTCTCCCTACTTGTACTCTCTCTCTGTCAAATAAATAAATAAAATCTTAAAAAAAAAGAGTTACATTTAACAGGAATTCCTGGACTCTGTATCTTGCTCATGGAAAATAAATCTAAAATTTATAGATTTACAGGTCACGAGCTGCTAGGAGTGTCATATCTTCTGACTCCTTTTGTGCAAGCGATATCCCATATACATCATTTTGAACTTTCATCTGTTATATGTAGACCAAAGTCAGCTCTAATTTGGTGAGAAAGGAT
The DNA here is from genome assembly GCF_029215605.1 of Mirounga angustirostris. Lineage (NCBI taxonomy): Eukaryota > Metazoa > Chordata > Mammalia > Carnivora > Phocidae > Mirounga > Mirounga angustirostris. Next base: position 116,013,455 of record NW_026991709.1, on the reverse strand, counting down.
CCGGGGAACTATGTGGGTACTTTCAGACTTCTCTGAGCTTTGGCCTATATTTTATTATCACTGGCATTGGAATTATTTGCAAATTTGATACTGAAAAACATCTCTGTTCTTTTGAGTTTGATTTGATAATCTGAGCCTTTGTGTTATCACTCAGAACTTGATTGTTTAACTTTTTGGTAACAATTATTGAATTATTACCAAAAACAATCTAATTATTAAATATACCCATATATATATGTATATATAGTTGTTGAAAATCATAGCTATAAAGAATCCTTTATGACAACATTGGAATTCATTTGGAGGACTACTGGTAAAAATTATAACTAAGGTATGCATAGTATAGATATTCTGAAAAGATAAAATGTGACTTTGAGATTTCCCAGCATGGGCAATGTTGTTTGGTACATTGGTCCTTACTTGTTGATACAGCAGTATTTTAGGAGACTGGTCATGAAACTAAACAAAGAGGCCCACTAACCAATATTGCTAAGGGTCTGGTGTAATCACCCAGATATTTAGGAGACAACAACTTGACCTAGAGTGTTAACAGTGGAAATAATATAAGAATATAGAATTAAAAAAAACAATAAGACTTAGTGACAGGTTAAGTGCATGAAATGCAGTCAGGAACAACCAAAGATGGCTACAGAATTTCTATTTAGAATGAGAAAAGCCTTCTATACAATTTCTCACTGAACGCCGGTGTTCATTGCTCTGACATGGATTAGGGGTTCTTTTTTTTTTTAAGATTTTATTTATTTATTTGACAGAGAGAGACACAGCGAGAGAGGGAACACAAGCAGGGGGAGTGGGAAAGGGAGAAGCAGGCTTCCCGCAGAGCAGGGAGCCCCATGTGGGACTCGATTCCAGGAACCTGGGACCATGACCTGAGCTGAAGGCAGTCGCTTAACGAACTAAGCCACCCAAGCGCCCGGATTAGGGGTTCTTAAGTAAGTTTTTGATCCTAAAGCTAAAGTTTAAATTAGATACTTTCAGGGCTGACTGAGGTTGCTGTTGGTAAAGTAGATAAAATATGTTGGTAGTTGGGGCTCCTGGGTGGCTCAGTCGTTAAGCGTCTGCCTTCGGCTCAGGTCATGATCCCAGGGTCCTGGGATTGAGCCCCACATTGGGCTCCCCGCTCAGTGGGGAATCTGCTTCTCCCTCTCCCTCTGCTGCTCCCCCTGCTCATGTTCGCTCTCTCTCGCTCTCCACATAAAAAATAAATAAATAAATAAAAAATAAAAAAACTATGTTGGTAGCAACAATAGATGCCGCTCCTATTTTCAACATACTAAAGAAGAGCACCACCAACTTTATAATATTGAATTTGTAAAATTACGTGAATTACTTCCAGCTTGCTCTCTTACATTTTTATTGAAGCCTCCTACAATTTTAGTCTTATATCACATAATTTCTTTTATTGATTTAAAATTGACTGTGCTTAAAGCATGATTATAGGCAGTGGGAATTGTTGTAACTACTAGGACCACATATTCTGATTTTAAAATGTACTAAGCCATTTCCTAAGCATTGCATTACTAAAAGGAAAGAGATGCAAGCTCACCATCCAGTGTGCTTTGCAACCCCCTTCTTGGCCCATTTCAGAAGTTGTCTTGTCCTTAACAAGGGAGAAGTGGCTCTGTGACACTTCAAAGAGTAAGGGAGATTTGGTTTGGTTGTTATAAATGATCAAATTAATAAAGTTATTTGAAAGAGATACTAAAGTTCCTAGTAAAATCTATTTAGAAGACATCAAAGTGTTTACCCCATGAAATAGGTAGGAACTGTCATTTGGTTGATACTTTTGCTTTCATTCTCTGGCTACATAAGGTAGTATTGTCATATTGAGCAGAGGTTAATATAGAGCTACAGAATCTCTTTCAGACTTCAGAAAAGATAAAAAAAAAAATCTAAGATACATTTCCTTATTTCTTATATGATGCTATTCCTAACTGTAGGAAAATCTGGAAAGGTAGGCGTGTGGGGGGAAAATGTATGTATTTGCATTTTAACTACTTAATGTCATACTGCAGTTCACTGTGCTTGTAAAAGACATAATTTGATTGCATTTAAGCATTGCATTTAATAATGGCTTATACCATTTCATGTTGTAAAGACTTATGAATTCTTTTCTTTTTTTCTTTTAATTTTATTTTATTATGTTAATCACCATACATTACATCATTAGTTTTTGATGTAGTGTTCCATGATTCATTGTTTGCATGTAACACCCAGTGTTCCATTCAGTACGTGCCTTCCTTAATACCCATCACCAGGCTAACCCATCCCCCCACCCCCTCCCCTCTCCTCAGTTTGTTTCTCAGAGTCCATAGTCTCTCATGGTTTGTCTTCCCCCTCTGATTTCCCCCCCTTCATTTTTCCCTTCCTACTATCTTCTTCTTCTTCTTTTTTTTTTTTTAACATATAATGTATTATTTGTTTCAGAGGTACAGGTCTGTGATTCATCAGTCTTACACAATTCACAGCACTCACCATAGCACATACCCTCCCCAATGTCCATCACCCAGCCACCCCATCCCTCCCACCCCCCACCACGCCTGCAACCCTCAGTTTGTTTCCTGAGATTAAGAATTCCTCATATCAGTGAGATCATATGATACATGTCTTTCTCTGATTGACTTATTTCGCTTAGCATAATATCCCTGGTTCCATCCACATTGTTGCAAATGGCAAAATTTCAGGTTTTTTTCTTTTTTTGATGGCTGAATAGTATTCCATTGTATACATATACCACATCTTCTTCATCCATTCATCTGTTGATGGACATCTTGGCTCTTTCCATAGTTTGGCTATTGTGGACATTGCTGCTATAAACATTGGGGTACACAAACGCCTTCGGATCCCTACATTTGTATCTTTGGGGTAAATACCCAGTAGTGCAATTCCTCAGTGGTAGAGTAGCTCTATTTTCAAATTTTTGAGGGAATTCCATACTGTTTTCCAGAGTGGCTGTACCAGCTTGCATTCCCACCAACAGTGTAGGAGGGTTCCCCTTTCTTTGCATCCCCGCCAACATCTGTCGTTTCCTGACTTGTTAATTTTAGCCATTCTGACTGGTGTGAGGTGATATCTCATGGAGGTTTTGATTTGGATTTCCCTGATGCCAAGTGATGTTGAGCACTTTTTCATGTGTCTGTTGGCCAGCATTACCTTGATCCCAAAACCAGACAAATACCCCATCAAAAGGGAGAATTACAGACCAATATCCCTGATGAACATGGATGCAAAAATTCTCACCAAAATACTAGTCAGTAGGATCCAACAATACATTAAAAGGATTGTTCATCACGACCAAGTGGGATTTATTCCCTGGCTACAAGGTTGGTTCAACATCCTCAAATCAATCAATGTGATGCAATATATTAATAAAAGAAAGCACAAGAACCATATGATCCTCTCAATAGATGCAGAAAAAGCATTTGACAAAATACAGCATCCTTTCTTGATTAAAACTCTTCAGAGTGTAGGGATAGAGGGTACATACCTCAATATCATAAAAGCCATCTATGAAAAACCCACAGCGAATATCATTCTCAATGGGGAAAAACTGAGAGCTTTCCCCCTAAGGTCAGGAACGTGGCAGGGATGTTCACTATCTCCACTGCTATTCAACATAGTATTAGAAGTCCTCGCCACAGCAGACAACAAAAATAAATCAAAGGCATCCAAATTGGCAAAGAAGAAGTCAAACTCTCACTCTTTGCAGATGATATGATACTTTATGTGGAAAACCCAAAAGACTCCACCCCAAAACTGAATTCTTTTCTTTTTATTCAGTTCGGAGGTAAGGTATCTATTTTAAAATAGTAATATTTAATACTAGCAGGGATCATCGTCAAAGAATCTGCAGAACTTGTAAGAATGACATGTGAAATGCTAGTACACCCTGAGAAGCACTTGTTCTTAAAATCATTCTCTGTGTATTTTAGGAAACATTTTGGCTCAGTACATATAGTCAAATGTGTGAGTCATATAGTTGGTTTACTACTTTCCTGATTGACAGAGCTCTGAAAATGTTACCTGCTCGAAGCTGCTCACTGAGGGATGCAGAAGCCATAATTGTATTTCTAAAGGCAAAATAGTCCTTAAGGCAGGGTTTCCCAAGCATTTCACATTATAGGACACAGAGAAAATGATTAGATGTAAATGGCATTCAGTCATAAATGGACCAGACTGTTCATGGGTGGAAGTTACTGTTCTGGCTATTTGAGTCCCCACCTGGCTTTCTCTAAGTGTAAGAGGGCTTCAATACCTCAAAACTGCCCAATTCAGTCATTTAGTAATAAATAAAATATCATATTCTTATGATGAAAGGATATGTGATATTAAAAGATGAATCATTATAATGCCATGCCTTTACATGAAGGAAAGAAGCAAAATATTAATGAAAGAAAATTCTCTGAAACATTTATTTTACCTTCAAAATGGCAGAAAATTGATGCAACTGGTCAATATTTTAATTTTGGGATAATCAAAATCGAGATTAGTAAAAGATTAGTAATGATCTAGAAATCATTAGGAATGGTGGTAACATATTTGTCCCAATATAGTATGATCTATATATTCTCCTTTATTATCTCAGTATAGAAAATAAGTTAGATCTATTTAAAAATTAATTTAAAAATTAAGTTAGATCTTTTTAAAAGTTAAAATTGTTGTAAAAATTCTCAGTTGTACATGAATGGCTTTGTTTCTATATTGGGGAAATGATATTTCTACTACTTGCAGATAGTACAATAGAATGTGGGATAAATCCTCTATTCTCCGATTCTGTGGAGGGTGCTGCTGTTGAAGGGGGTGCCATTTTTAGTCTAGCAGAAGTATAATTTGCTTCTATTTCTATGGCGACAGATGTTTTTCAGTACTCTGTGGAGAAGAAGAGAACATCTCTTGTTCTATTTAATGACAATCAGTCTGCAGCATAGTCAGCACGGATTCCCAAGGGTATACGGCAATGTGGTGACATACTTGCTTGTCTATTACCGTATTTTTACCAGCAACACCCACACGTATACCATTACCTATGCTTAGTCCTAAACCAATACATATACTTATAACTCTCTTTCATAAATGAACCACTTAACTATTGAAACAAAATCCCTTTTCAATAATAACTTGGAGAATAGCATAATTGTGGGGACATCTCTTCCAGTGCTTACTTTCCTCTCCAAGCAATTTCTTTCTCCCAAATATTTAATAGCTTCATATTTCCCAAAGAAGAAGCCTCTTAGCCACCTCTCATGGCACCTTATGATAGGAATTTCAGTTGTCTTCCCAAGAATTTCTTTCACTACTTTTCTTTGTGTACCCATACTCCAAATGTTTTCTATTACTGGGTAGGAAACTACCACAAACCTAGTGATTTAAATCAATACTCACTTATCATCTCACCCTCAGTAGGTCAAAAATCTGGTAGTTCTGCTGGGTTCTCTGTTCAGGGTCTGACAATCCTGAGATGCTGGCTGGGCTGGCTCAGGGTCCTCGTCTAAGTTTATGTGGTGTTTGAAGAATTAATTGCCTCACAGCTGTAAAGTTCCTGAAGGCTGATCTCACAGCCAGCGGGAAGGTGCATCTCTAAGTTTCAATCTCCCTGTGAAGAGATCATCTGATTAGGTCAGACCCACCCAGGATAATCTCTTTTGATTAACTCAATTGACTTAGAGGGTTTAATTACATCTGCAAATTTTGTTTTGTTTTGTTTTTCACCAAAGAAAGTAATATAATTGTGGGAATGATATACTCTCACCTTTACATGTTCTGCCAAACTCATGAGGAGCATATAGCACTTTTGCACATGGTATGTATATCAGGATGTAGGAATCATGGGGACTATCTTAGAATTCTACCACAAGAGCCAAATGAACTGCTTGCTTCTACTTAATTTATACCTCACATGTTTTCTTAATACTTTTATTTGTGTGGTTATTTCTGTCTAGAATAATTGCTTTCCCTCAAAGTTATGTGTATAAATATTATACAGTTTTTAATTCAACATTTAGCATAAATGTCATTTCATCGAAGAAGCTGCTTCTCCAAGTAGTTCAGTGTTTTTGAGCTATGTATTGATTATTATTGTGTTGTAAAAAGTTTAATGAATCAACACCCAGTATTAAACAAAAAGAAATATGACAGAGTAGAAAATATTAGAGGGTATTGCATAGGATAAAAATAAAATATTGTCCTGTGACACAATTGTTTCAGATATACACACACAGTGTAAAATGAATTTATTACTGTGGTTGAAGTAAACAGAAGTTTGAGAAACGCTACTGCAGCAAATCTCTAATGCCGACTGTTATTTTCTGCCTTAAATTATAGTATCTCTATTTCATACCTGTCCTGTATTACTCATTCCTCCAAGGAGAAACCATATCTCATTTATCTTTGTATCTCCCGTAAGAGCTAATGTAGTACCTTGTACATAGTATGAATCCAGTAAAAAATTGTAGAACAAATGAAAATAAAGTTTGTTTTGTATTTTCAATTTTGTTTTCAAATATCAAGTTAAGTGTAAATCTTTTCTTCTTCAAGTTTTCCTGATTCTATATAAAAATTCCATATTATTTAAACATAAGGAATACTTGTATCAATGATGAATCATAAATTTTTAGGTGTTGGCAGTATGTAGACCTCTAAGTGGTTGATTAACAACTTTCCTTTATTAAATTATTGGCTTTCTGGTAAAAAAAATATATTTAATTCAATAAATATTTATAATGTTAATGAATTCTGGGCACCAGAAATAGAGTATAATAAGGTAAGTCCCTTGACCTTGGGGAGCCTGCAGGCTACTGAGAGAAGGGGTCAACACATAAATGGAAGGATGACACTGTGAATGTCATTATCAAAGACAGAGTTCTGTAATAGAGCATCACTATGGGGCCTACTGTGGAGAGGTAGTCAACAAAGTCTTCTCTGAAAAAGAGAGTATCAAGAACTTAAGAACTTGGAAATTGTGAGATATTTTAATTCAAGACCAGAAAAAACAACATTCACAGGTAATTTACTGTGACATAATGCAATGATGTCTTGGTAGAAAATATTAATTATTCCCTAGCAGTTCTCATATTATTCAATGGTCTATAGAAGTATTCCATACATATTATATTATGATATGCAAACTTGTGTGTTGATGCAATTTTGAAGAACCAAAAATATAGCCCTGACATAAAATTCAAAATTTAGCCCTGACATAAAAATTTAAAATTCTCTTTCTATATACATGTCTCTTTCCATATTTATATACATACATATATATGAAGTTTAAACTGTATTAGTTCATCCTTCAATGATTTTCTAGCATTTGAAAACATTAATAAAATGCCTACATGATTTATTTCCTGTATCTTTAGCAATATAAGCCTAATTACATTTTATTTAACTGACGTCAGCTCTTTGATCTAAATAGTTTTATTTGGAAGACACAAACAAACTTCTGCTTTTATACTGTACTCGGTTCTTTGTGTTCTAACTGAAGTTTACTATTATCAAAAATCCAGAGATAGCAAAATTAAAGCCATCAAATCAATAAATAGTATTTATTTAGTAAGAACTTATTGCGCATGTAAAGAACAGTTCACAAACTGGGAGCTTTCAAATTCAAGACTGAGATGAATCTCAGGGGCATGAAGTTACAGGATGCCTTATACAATGAAAAGGAGGGAGTTGTTAACCTTCACAATTACTGGTTGTCACGGTGGGGGTTTCCAGAGGGCAGGGGATTGGCTAAAAGTGATCATCTCATACCATTTTCAGGAAGATGACTGAAGTTTCTTTAATGATTGTCAGGGGCATTTAAAAGAAATAATCTAAGTTAAGTTTCACTTAAGTTCATGAAATAAGCTAGATTTAGTTTTGCTTATGTGATGAAAATTGTTTTGTCTGCTCATGATATTCTCAAGTCCCGTCTGTGTCTTTAATTTAACACTGTGCCCGGGGAGGTATAGTTAATAAAAATATTCCTTAAAACCTGCATTTTCAAAAATGTATACATTGATATTAGTGAATATATATTTGTCAGTCATATACTTTGCCATAGAATATTCAATAACTTAAAGATTACATTCCCAACTCCTTTTCTCTTATTTTTTCCTGAAGTAAAATCTGTCCTCACTGAGATAATAACTCCAATTCAAAAACTGCAAATATTCAGAAATGGCAACAGACACTGTTACGGTAGTTCAAAAACATACACGTCCACCCTGGTTAGAATGCCCAGGAAAAGGCATTCAAAGTATGCATTAAAGTATGTTTTCTTAAGCTTTTATTTAAATTCCAGTTAGTTAACATATTCGTTTCAGGTGTACAATATAGTGCTTCAGCACTTCCATACAACGCCGTGTGCTCATCACTCTTTAATCCCCATCACCTGTTTCACCCATCTCCCCTCACCCCCCTCCACTCCAGTAACCATCAGTTTGTTCTCTGTAGTTTTAAGAGTCTGTTTCTTGGTCCTCCTCTCTGTTTTCTTTTCCTGCTGCTCATTTGTTTCTTAAATTCCACGTATGAGTGAAATCATATGGTATTTGTCTTTCTCTGACTTAGCATAATATTCTCTAGCTCCATCCACATTGTGGCAAATGGCAAGATTTCATTCTTTTTTATGGCTGAGCATATATAAAGTCTGTTTCTAATAAAAGTAATTTTCAACAGTACATTTGTGACACAACATTAATATGCTGCTTAGTTATATACTTATATTCTGATTTTCAATTTAAGACTAGAAGGAGTATTGGTGCATCAAGATAATTAATTTTTAGTTTCTACTGTCTTTTAGAGTTTGGAGCATGCTAGTTCCCTATTTAAAGACTGTTAATGCCTACTGGATTAAATGCAAACAACTCAGCATGGGATCTCAGGATCTTCAGAACATAACTCTAGTATCCCATTTCAGCCTACTTGCCAACCACCCCCCTGCCCAGAGCCTGAATTTTATCCAAACAGAAATTCTCCTTGCTCTTTTCTAAACGTGAGCCCTCAACTCCAGTGTGCGTGCCTTTGCTCTTATTCCTGCTCATGAAATTTCCTACCTTCTTAACTGCTTTAATTTAACCCATTCCTCAAAGTCCAGCACAAACACAGTCATTTCTGGGAAAACTCTGCATTCCTTACAAAAAATATAATCTCTTCCTCCTTCGTGTTCCATAGCAATCTATTCTGAACTCTGTTATGGCAACTGTCATTCTGACTTGTGTTATTATTTTTGTATATTTATTAGTTCTCCGCCACTAGACTGTAAATTCACTGTTTCTTCATCTTTATAGCCCAAATGTGCTCAATGAATATTCTCTTCAGCAGCAGCTCTGGAAAACTTCATGATTTATACTTTGATTTGTAAGATTAAAATGTATTTAAAACACTATTTCTCCTGGATTATTTAAATTTATACTTGTGCCTAAAGGAATGACTCAGATTTTAGACAATTATTTTGCAATGTTACATTTTTAACTTTTACCCAAAAGTCACTTGACAGATTATCTTTGTTTCTCTTGTACTCTGTTATTACTGGTTTTCTTTCGCAAATTTACAGAGCATTATAAAAATTACATTAAGAGATAGTACTTTAAATGTTATTCTTAACCATTTTTTTCTTCCAATGAAACACTTTTTAAAAAAGATTTTATTTATTTATTTATTTATTTGAAAGAGTGAGAGTGAGAGGAAGTGAGAGAGTACAAGCAGGGGGAGAAGCAGAGGGAGAGGGAGAAGCAGGCTCCCTGCTGAGCGGGGAGCCCCACATGAGGCTTGATCCCAGGACCCTGAGATCAGGACCTCAGCCTAAGGCAGACGCTCAGCTGTCCAAGTCACCCAGGTGTCCCTCCAATCAAACATTTTTTAAACCTTTTTAAGAAAACCTTTGGTGTGAATAAATACTTATTTAATAAGTCAGTAAGCTGTTGTAGTTCTAAGTAGATGTGAATTTGTATGACGCCATTTCCTTTGCATTTTAAAATTTTTTATTTTTAAAATATAAAGAATACTTAAAGCTAGAGTGAATTAGTGTTTACTGGTTTTAAATTAGTTGCCATAAGGAAGTTATATTTCTGTCTTTATGTATCAAACAAATAAATATGCCTCAGTGTTATACTTTAATAAGATCAGGGGCATACTAGAAAATATACACAAAGTATTCTTTTGTGTGTGAGAGAAGAACTACACTAAGAACATTTTCTTCTAGGAAACGGGAGTAGATTGATCTACACAGCCTGAGACAGAAATTTTCATTAATGAAACTCATCAGGGTTCGGGGGGCTTTTATTGGGCCCATGTCTTCTGCTTCCATCCTAAATTTTTACCACTTTCATTTAAGTATGACTTTTGAGATTGTGTATTTAATAAAGGAATTCATGACAGCAGCCTAAATAAAATGAGATAAGAACTGCAAAAAATTAACCAAAGTATCACCCACGTAAATGAAAAAAGTGCTGTCCCTATGCCTGGGTGTTTAAAGAGCCTGGCGTTTTTCTGGATGAAACATAAAATTCTCCTCACCTGAAGTTCTAGCTGTAGACATTAAAATAGCTGTATAGAAGAATGTGATTTATTATTCTATCAAGGATATAATATTTTATATACAGGCTTTAGGTCCCACAGTGTTTCAATTTCTCAGTGACATAGGTTTGCTTATTCAGGTAATAATGAGTACTTACTGGTACATTAATAGCAGCCCTAAAACTTTATGATTTTTCTTTAGAAAGAATTTGATAAATCTTTCTGACAACTAGCTGGTGTTCACACACTTGAACCTGAATAAAAAGGCTTTTAATAAATTACTAGACATGTTTGTAACTTGTAATTCCAACGGCATGGAAAACACATTTGTTTGAATGAAAGTGTTTCCTCAGCAAAAAATCTGCATTTAAAATTAATTATCATAATTCATTACAATTTGCATAACATTTGATGGGGAAACATTGTCTTGGAAATTCTTAGGATTATAGTTTGCAGAAAGCTATCTAACAATCACGTTAGTTTATGGGCCATGTAAACATTCATCAATCTTTGCCAAATAGGAGACATGCAGAATATTTTTTTTTTCCTTGCAAGGAATGGGGAAGGATTACACATAGACATTATTCCTTTTTCATGGTGACTCATTGATATAGAAGGATGGCTCCTGCATGGAATGTAGCATCTAGTACAGGAAAATTTATCATAGGAACTATGAGATTTTGAGAAAACATTTCTTTTCGGAATTGCTTTAAGCTATTCTGAATATAATCAATGTGCATGGTTGACACTTGGGAAATTTTGACTTAAGTAAAAATTTCTGTTAGTGCTTCCACTAAACAAAACACTACACTCTCTATTCAGCTTCTGTTTTTCTCACCACTCTTCTAGGATCACACACTTCTCTACCAACCCCATCGTCCCAACAAGGTCTAGATATATTCCCTTGGCAGAGGATACATGACCATGAAGAAAGCCACCTCTGAACAGAACCTTGAACAACAAAAGGGATTGCACCTCATAACATAAATACTTTTTATAAATACCCTTACTTATACCTGGTCCCCAAGTCAACGATGAGAGATAAATTACCAGTATAATTATGATAATTTACAAATATGTCTTTCCTACTAAATACTCCATCTGTACCCACTTATTGATTCATTCATTGATTCATTTTATATTAGCTATATATTTTGTGCAAAGGGCAGGCGAAGACAGATATGTAAGCAACTAATTATAAAAAAGAATAAAATAATGGTTTATTTTGTTTTGTTTTGTTTTTTTAACAGTGGTACATTTAAGGGAGAACTGACCAGGAGAATGGGACCATCTTTGTAATGGAGATGACATTTGAGCAGTTGTGATTAGAGAGTAGATTAGAAAAGGGAGAAAATGACACAGGAACTACATAAACACAGTTAAGAAAAAAATAACACATGTTTGGGGAAATGTAAGAAGCATGAAGAATTAAAAGATTTTGAACAGGTAGGAGGAACTCAGAATGTGGCTGCCTTGGATGTTACCCTAAAGTAGACTCTCCAAAGAGTCAGCCAGGGGCTGCCTGTGGCCGTCCCTGATGTCCGTTGTTCACTGGATTCTTATGTTTGCAGTGAATGGCGATGAGAGTGACTGTGGCCCATGGAAAGTCTATGGGCTGAGACACAAAAGTCCTGGGAGAGAATTCATGTGTATTAGAATTTTGTTTGCTTGGTTTTATCTTTTCAGTTTTATTTTGAATTAGATATTTCTTTTTATGTATAAATAGATTGGGAAGTTTTATAATCCAATCAGGGTGGTCAAATCAGGTAATCTGGGGGGAAATGTAAGAAGAAAAAAGCTGCAATTCAATAAGTGACATCATACAATATGACTGAAACAATGGCATGGCATAATTTAAAAAGGTGAGTAGCCAAAGAGGAATAATTGTCTGCATGTTTTCAGTAGCGAACTGCTGGCAGAGATAGCTATGAGCGGCCAAGAGAAAAATGTAGTGCTAATTAGCAAGTAGCAAGTGTTTACATATATCTATTAGATTACTTATTTGAAATTTGGAAATAGGTGAAAGAGGTTACTGGGTGTGGTTTTACTGTAGCATATGGCTTGACTTTTTATTTGCCAAACATAAAGGGCAGGGCAGAAGTCAAATTGTAGATTTTTGTCCAGGAAAGTGCAAATCATCTCTGTGCCATGCAAGAGATTAAACACCAAAGATTATGGTTTATGGCTCCCTTAGATATTGACCATTTTAAAAATAATCCAATCTAGCAATTATATCCTTTTTTGGGATGAACTGTCCAATTACACCTAGTTTGTCAAATGATCTTTGAACCATTTTAAGCATCTTACTGGTGGTCTACTTAATAAGCAGAATAAAATCTTTGACATGACCACATTTCACATTTGCATGAGAGTCATGATTTTCTCTTTTCTGAAAACTATACTTGAATACATTCTTATAATGGAAAGGACATTAGGCTATCATTATTTTCCATTAGGGTTTTGAGATGCTCTTTAGTTTTATTTTCTACCTTACAAGCAAATTTTGATGATAGTTTGATACCTAAATTAATGTGAGAGTTCTGTTTTGCTGAAATGTGTGTATTATTTCCTGCTGAGAAATTGGAGTCACACTACTTGGGATATTATTCCCAGTTTTTTCATGTGTTAGTTTTATGACACAGGCAAAAACTAAATTTCTCTGATTTTCCCACCTCATTGGTAAAATGAAGGAAGACATGTCGCACAGTGCTATCATCAGAATTTAAAAGGAATATTTCACTTTGAATGTCTAGCATGTCTGAAACAGGAATACAACACATCCTAATAGTCCTATCTGTGTTGCAGTTAATGCATGCCTTTGGCTTTTTCATGTTAAGAATATTTTTGTGATTAGTTTTCTCTTTTACATTTACTTAGCATATCCGTTACTCAAACGTAGCCTTTTTTGTTACCGTGGAATTTGCATTTTTAAATTTTTTATTGGGAAATCTTTCTTCCCCACCCCAGATATTTCCATTATTTATTTCCTGATTCTCCATTCTAGGGCTGATGTAGTGATTTTTTTTTTTTTCACCAGTATTTTTGGAAGGGGTAAACTGGCATGCTTGACTCAACCCTGCCCTCTCTCCCTCCAGGGACCCAACAGAGTGGAGGAAGCAACCCTTTTCTGATGCTTCTTTAGAGGTACTCTGTACTTTCCCCTCATTACTAGAGGGGTGTGGGAGTGTATCCGTGCCGAGGTCTGTAAATCAGTCTAAGTCTGGATTCAGTTAACAGATCTGTTTGCTTCACACTCAGCTATGACTCCATGTTTGTTTGTTTGTTTATCACTCATAAAGGTGATCTCCACTGCCACTCCCTTGTCTTATTTCTCAATTTCTTCAGGACATATGTTGAGAAGGAGTTTGCTTTTGGGGGGGGGGGTACCTAAGATATCCAATACCTATCTCAATTTCTTCCTTTTTCTTTAAGACATTTTCTTTGTTTTTCCTTGTCCCCTGACGCTTCTTTCCTGTGTTGGACCATGGTTAGTCCATACCTGTGTAAGGGGTTCATCTTTTCTTGGGATTTACCAACTCTAAAGTAACTCAGGTGTTCCTTTACTGTTGCATGGAACATAATTTTATCTAGAAAGTGAACATCCTAAACCAAGTGGGTTGAGATTTCTTATTCCTAATTTATACATATATTTAATAGTGGCCAAGTATTGTCACATCAAATTCACAATAAAATTATCTCCATTTTACTGGGGAAAAAAAAATTGAGTCACAAAATAGTTAAGTGTTCTGCCCAAATTAACACAACTAGAGAAATCCAGCAGGATCAGAGCAGGAATCTAAGCAGTTTGACTTCAGGAACTTTTCAATTCTTAGCCGTAGTGTCTCTCAATGTATAAGAAAATATAAGTAACGGCAGGCTAGGGGCTTGCCTGTGATTCAGAGGATGTGTCTATCTGATACATTTACTAACTATAAAACCTTGTGAAAATTTATCTAACATCTTTGAGTCTCAAGGTTCTCGTGTGTTCGGTGGAAATTTTAATACTTACCCCACATTCTTGCCAGACTTATTGGAAAGGTAAAAATGAAAAAAAAAATGTATTATTTATTTGATTTGTTACATAGTGCCTTGTTTCAGAAAAAATTGATCACACTGTGAACATGTATATGGAAACTCTTTGTTAAATGTTAAACAACTGAGTGTAGTCCTATTGCTTATAAATGCAAACCCAGCAGAGATGAACACATGCCTGCTCCAAGAAAAGAAACCCTGCTCTGGCATGGCAAGTCTTTCCCCTGCTGGATGAGGAATTTTTATGGAAACACACCCATCATGGTGGCTAGAGAGAGTGGAGATTTCTAATGCATTGATTGTCACCAAGCCTTTTGGAGTCATCATGATCCAGAAGGGGTGGCTGAATAAAAGTAAATCATATGACTTCAGAATTTGGAAATGGAAGCTGAAAACTCTGCACCATGGGACGAGGGAAAGGGATAGCAATAATAAAATAATTTGTGGAGGGATAGGAAGAGCCTCATTTTAAGGACAGAAAAACAGAATTTGTGCAACAGATATGAGATAGAAAGTGCTGAGAGATTCTAAGTAAAAAAAAAAAGAAAAAAAAAAGAAAAGAAAATAATTTAAAACTGCTGTGTTTAAAAGCTAATTAACTTTCTGGACATTTCTCCCAAACTGCTGTGTTTTCTTCTACAGTTAATTTGTAGAAATGCTTAAAGTTCAACAACACGTGTAAAAAATTATTGTCAGGGCATAAATGACCCATTTGTATTCAAACCACTGATGTTAGTAATGTGCAAAGTGAATCATACCAGCTAGTGGGCACTTGGAAACCAATTTAGCCACAAGTATTACAATATAGAGAATGCATACTGGTTTTAAAAGCACAGAAAGGGTATGATTCTGGCAGTTAATATTCCATTGTGTCATACTGCAATACTGTATCAGAATAAAAAATTGAATGAAGTCAGGAGACATTTCCTTATACTTTTAGTATGTCAAAATGTACTTACACACATAATTATACATTTTTAGATGAAAACATTTCAAACTAATTTCTATATTGAGATAACATTAAAATGGAGTAATAAAAATATGAGTAGTAACCTGAGAATTTTAAATTTTGCTACTAGGCAGTAAGAAAACTTTGGTCAAAAACTTTGGTCATTAAAAAAATAAATTGAAAAAAAAAACTTTGGTCATTAAAATCATGGGCTTTTGAGTCAACAGACTTGATCTTCCACCACTTCATAGTGATGGGCTCTCATGTAAATTTCCAAAAAACCCACGCCTCAGTTTCTGTATCTGTAATATTAACATCAAATAATAAGAATCACAGCTCTTTAAGACTAAATGAGAATAATGTATAAGGAACAAACAGTACAGTGTCTGGGTCATCATAAAATTTAAGAGAGTGGTATGTATTAATAGATGGTATGTATTCTTTTAGTTATTTTGAATGTTATTGGTATATTTTGATATTTCTCTCATTGGATATTAGATTGTCATAGTGAAGACCTGGCCTCTCTTTACAAAGAGAAAGAAAAATGAAAGCCAGGTAATAATAAATCTGTTAAAGCAAAGGATTCATAGTAGGCTCACATCTCTAGCATGCAGAGAAAATGACACATAAATGCTTTCATGAGATATATTTATATGAGAATGGAAGGGAACTGGCATTTTTCTAGCATCTACCCTGTGTCAGGGACCCTATTTTGGTACTTTGTCTCCAATAATACTGTGAGATTTATATTATTATGCCCATTTTATAGAAAAAAATCATACATAGGATATTTAATGAAGTTGGTCTCCCAACTGTATTAGAGGCAGGATGATTGGTAAGAATGTGAATTCTAGAGTCATTCCACTTGGGCTCAACTCAGGTTCAATATCATTAAATGTAATAATATATTTAGAGTCCCTGTGACAAAGTAGACAATGAAAAATAGCTATTGTTATTACTATATTATCTTTTTTTTTTTTGGACACTGTATACTTTTATTTTTTTTATTTTTTTCTCTCTCTTTTTTTTTAATTATGTTATGTTAATCACCATACATTACATCATTAGTTTTTGATGTAGTGTTCCATGATTCAATGTTTGCGTATAACACCCAGTGCTCCATGCAGTACATGCCCTCCTTAATATCCATCACCAGGCTAGCCCATCCCCCCACCCCCCTCCCCTCTAGAACCCTCAGTTTGTTTCTCAGAGTCCGTAGTCTCTCATGGTTCGTCTCCCTCCAATTCCTCCCCTTCATTTTTCCCTCCCTACTATCTTCTTCTTTTTTTTTTTTTTTACATATAATGTATTATTTGTTTCAGAGGTCCTATATTATCTTATTATGCTTATAAATTTTAAATTTTATTGTTGAAAGAATTAGATTCACAGCATTCACATGGAATAGGATTAAAGTAGCTGCCTGTTCAATGTTGTTTGTGATCCAAGGGAATTTTCCATCTATGGGTGATGTTCAACAGGTACTGTTCAGTGTGTCCCGCCTTGTTCTGACCAGACTGGTTGTGAAAGATGCTGAATATCACTTGTACTTCAAACCACTTGACATCTGGATTGTGTAAGCAATACCATTATGTGCCCTGAATGATGTTTGAGGGAGACTGATTTGGTACTTCTGTTCTTCTCTTATGCAACCAGCTATGTTCTAGTAATAAAGAAGATATAATATATCATGTGTATGAGCATGAAGGGGAGCACAAATGGGATCATACTGAAAAAATTGACAATTTACAAAAAATGTTTTTAAAAATGAAAAACAAGCCTTGCTATGGAATTATATTAACAGGTTACACAAAGATATAGATAAGTAATTTCTCCTTTCTCTGGTTGTAAACCAGATATTTCTAGGGGCCACCAAGACAATAGCAGCTCTTGTCATCCATCTGATAGCTCAAAAAAAGAAAAAATAAACAAAAGTATTCACTCTGATATAAAGCCCTAGATGAGAAAGTCATCTTAAGCAAATATATATATGACAAATATATAAGTGTATTTGTGTATATTTTTTATATTATTATATTTTTTTCCAATTCTCACCTAAATGAAATGGTAATACCGTAAAAAAGCCTGCCTGTATAAATGTGGTTTGAAATTTTGACATGGGTTGAAGTATAACCATGGAACTACAGAGGAATCCTCACTTAATTGGGTAAAACCCTTTCATAGAAGTCTAATAGGAAGGGAGGAGAATTCATCCAAATGAAGTTAATACATATAATTTAATTTTACAACCATCTTTAATTTGAAAATCCCTAAATGCTTGCTAAGCAAGTACATGTTCTTCCGTATATTTAATAGGCCATGGTTCTATAACAATTTCATATTAATTGATCCATTCGGTCCGGAGGAGAATCAATACAGGATTTTAGGGATGCAGAAATGTTTTCATTTCCTAGTTATTTTAACATTAATTCTTAGTAATCTTAGCATCTCTTTAATTATTTTAACTCCAGAGTTATAAGATTTTTTTAAGTTGTTAAGACAATTCTATAGAAATACTCTTTAAAAATTAGATCGATACACAGAAGAATCCCAGTATTTCAGCAAAAGTTTGTGTAATTTCATTTATTTAAGTATACAAACACACAATGCAAACAAAGGAAACATACACATAATTTTACTTGTTTCGTATTGAAATTGCATACTATTAGGATATGTTAGAAATAAAAAATAGTAATAAACATACTCTTGATGGCAGTACGTACTTCTTACTAATTTTTTTTAATATACATAGGTGAGTCTCATTAGATTGATATTCACATTTCCTCTGTTGAATGATACAGCATAGGAATTCACCATCTCATTTTTATAAATCTTTTTTAAAATTTTAAAAGTGCTACAGAGCCATAAAGAAAAAGTCATGAAATATCTGTTACTGTGAAAAGTTCCATGATTTTTCAAATCAAGCTTAGAATTGCTGATTGAGTTTCTTTAGTAGTCAAATAATTTGTTAGTAAATGACACTCATAAAAGAACATTCATGAGATCAAAGTGCCAATTTAAACTCCAGGGGAATATTTAACCAAGCTGTATTTTTGTTATAAATAGGTTATAGGTTCTTTAATGTCATAAATCATTACCACTAACATAAATTTGAAGATCCACCCTGAGTCATACATTTACAGTTTTTTGGTCAAAGGTAAAATGAAGATAGTAACACATTTCAGCATGAGACATTCTGCTTTTGGCAATTTTAATATACTTTCAAATATAACATCACCTTGTTCAATGTCATTGGAGAATGCATGACTTACTGTTTATCTTTAATTTTTTTGTTAAAGCATCAGAGTGTGTGCATCAGTCTGTTTAGGTAGTGTGGGTTAGTATTTCTAGATCTGAACACTCTGCTTAACAAAATGTTTCTTTTCTCTCCTTCCCCCCCCTTCTTTTTATTTTCTTTTGTTCTTTTTCAAATCAAATTAATATATACAAAAAGCTCTCCTTTGGTGGATCATGAGCCCTAAGTAAATTACCTAGTGAGTTAAGAGATAATAAATGCTCTAAGAGAAAAAAAAAACAAAAAAAAAAAAACGGTAGTCAGGATATAGGAGATTGAGCTTTCTGGGGATGAGGATGAGGTTGAGATTTTAAATAATGCCAGTTAGGCTAGATATCATTGAGAAGGTGTGACGTGGGCAAATGATTGAAAAGATGAATGAGGGGTGCCTGGGTGGCTCAGCCATTAAACATCTGCCTTTGGCTCAGGTCATGATCCCGGGGTCCTGGGATTGAGCCCCACATCAGGCTCCCTGCTCTGCGGGAAGCCTGCTTCTCCCTCTCCCACTCCCTCTGCTTGCTTTCCTGCTCTTGCTATCTCTCTCTCTGTCAGATAAATAAATAAAAATCTTTAAAAAAAAAAAAAAGAAAAGATGAATGATTTAACTAACTGGATATATAGAAGAAGAGATTTCTAGGCAGAGAAAATAACCCAAACTAAGACCCTACAGTAGGTTTATGTTTTGTAATCTAGGAACATTGGGGAGTCCTTTAGTTTGTGCTGAATGAATGAGGAGAAGAATAGCAAGAAATGATGTCACAGAGACAATGAAGTTTCAGATGATGCGACAGGAGTCAGTAAACAACAACCAGTGAGCTAAATCTGGCTTGTATAGACTCTTTTTGTAAATAAAGTTTATCGAAACACAGGACACACCAGTTTGATTACATATCATCTATGACTGCTTTTGTGCTACAACAATGGCAGAGTTGAGAAGTTGGGGCAGAGATTTGCAAAGCCTAAAATATTTACTATCTGGTCCTTTACGGGAAAAGGATTGTCACTCCTGGTTCTATGGCCATTGTAAAGATTTTCATATATTTTCTGAGGAAAATGAGGAGCTTTTGGGGGGTTTCGAGTAGTTGTCACATAATCTGGTAATGTTTAAAATAATTATTTTGGCTTCTGCTTTGGGAATAAAATGGAAAGGGACAAGGACGAAAGGAGACACTTGAGAAGCTAAAGCAGAAATCCAGATAAGAGATTATGGCAGCTCAAACAGTGTGGTAGTTGTGGAAGTGCTGAGAGAGAAAGCCTAAGCTACCTTGAGCAGTCTTTAAGGACAGTGCTGTTTAGGGCTCAAAAAGAAATGAGGAACATGTTAACATTTTGCAGTAGAAACTAACACGCCCCTCTGGTTATAACACTACTCTGCTATCCTGCAGCTACCTTAGAAGGCTGTGTATGACCAGTAAAGACATAATGGTATTACATACCATTAATTCATTTTAATGAAAATTTACTTGACATTTATTATGAAATATATCAGTCCCACCAAAGAATGTCTAAAATACACACACACACACGCATAAAGCTAATTTTAAGAATATACATATCCATATACATTTGTGTGTTACCATATTCTGCATCACACCTCCCTTTGTCTCCACGATATACAACCATTATCTTGTTTTGGGTATTGAAATTTATGTAAATATAAATAAATGTACATTGTTTAGCTTATCAGTTTTTTAAAAAATTTAAGTAGATAGAATTATGCTCATTTTAGACTCTTTGTTTAACAGCCCATATTTATTGTGTTTCTGTAAGTCTTGCTAGATAAATTCCTACTTGGTTTTACTAAAACGTGTGAGTCAGAAGACATCCAACTCAAGATAATCAGTAACTGAATATAAAAGTCAAAGTGACAAAGCAATTAGCATTGTCTTATTTCCTTTTATGTCAATTTTAATATAGATTTATATATATATTCATTAGGAATATTTAAGAAATACAGGAGCATCCATATATTGCTAAGAGAAATAATTTCCTTCATGGTCATTTAAAATATTATCATAAGAATTTATAAAGATTTTATCAACATATAAAATATTCCTCTATGAATTATATCATATTAAAAGGAGGAATCAAAGTTTTTTAAAAATGTGCTTGATAACTTCTTAGGATACATTTGACCTTTGTAAGAATCAAAATGTCCTTGAATCTTGACAAGTCCATGTTTCAGGTTGTATTTTTCAAGATAAGAAGTTCTGCCAGCTTACCCTCTTTATCAGCTGATATTTTCACAGACTTGAGATTTGAAGTTGAATCTATTGCAACACTTTTAATAATCTAACATAAATTGTTATGATATATCATTATGATAAAATAAAAACAAGAAACGATCTCATTAAATTGTGAAGCATTTTATGACATGTCATTAAGTGGTACTCAGGTGGCTGAATTCAGTATAGCTGTCAAGATATGCATATCCTACTAACAGATTATAAATGGATAAACCATAGGATAGGACTCAGGAGGAGTTGTCTGTGGGCATCAGAAAAACTAAAACAGACGGTTACAAATAAGACATATCTAGGAGTTTCTTGTTGCAGAATAATGTAACAGCCAGCTAAAAGAATAATATATACTGCAATCTGACTTATTCATAATAGATTTATTTGATACATTAATGGGTTTACAAAAACATTTCAGAGAAATATAGACATAAATTTTGAAGAGGTAAGATAAGGAGAAGTGAATGCAATAGACAGAGAAACCATGTTTTGCCAAATTTTGGGCAGAATTAAATATTATTCTTATTCATGGTCAAATGTATTTTATTTCCCAAAGGTTAAAAAGAAAAGATAACTAATTAAAATTTTCCTTTAGTCACTGTTCAATTTGAATCTTATGTTGGAATCTACACACAAGTAGCCATCTCTTGTGAGGTTATAAAAATCAAGTGCATGAGAATAAAATACTAGCTCTGAACATTAAAAAGGTAATATATTTAAAAAAAATGTGTTCACACCTTCATGATAATTTGTCTTCTGATACCAGATTCTAAAGGAGGAAATGACGTCCATAGGTAGTGGGTTTTTTGCTTCTAGGTGTATTTCAACAAAGTGGAGCCCTTCAGACTGGATACCTATAAATTCATACACTTCACTTTGTTAAGTTTCACTCAGCCATCTTAGAATTCACCTTAAATAAGGACACATATATCAGAACTTTATCAGAAAACTATTCTACCATAATAAGAGATATCACTTGAAAGCTTTCCAAAATGATAATTAGTGAAGAGAAGATACATAAAACTGTCTGGGTGGAAGACTTATTAGCACTGATGCTCCTTGTCAAAATATGAATGCTATTTATCTGCAGACATTAATTATGTATGGCTTTTTTCAAGTAGGTTAATAGATAATTTTCTTTGGCTGACTCTTATAACAGAGCTCAAGAACCATCATAATGAATGGACTACCAGGTCTGAGAGTATTTGCATTTCAGGTGGGACAAGGTTACCTTAAGATCTTAACAGTATGGCAAATTTGACACTTGACATGAAATTATTCTCAGTGGATATATTTTGCAAATGTACTTCTGGTTCTATCAGTACTACAGCTCTATAATATATTAGACTCTAGTAGAACATTCTTTTTTGATATTTTAACTATTATATGTTCAAAAGACATAATAATCCTTCATGCATTATTTGTTAAATTAGTCATTTCGGTCAAATTGTAAGCATTCCATTTTGGAAAAGTGACTTTATATAGATTTTTTAAAGAAAATGCGTTTGTAATTATTATAACTTTAGAAATTAACACTTTTTAGAGGGGCATTACAGAAGGCAAATGAGAGAGATAGTATGTATGAGATGACAATTTATAATGGCCAATACATTTGGATTATAGTTAGGTCCTTTTAAAACTCTGTGTGGCTTAATATTATGAAGATAACCATAAGATTACTAAAAGGAACTTTCACCATGGCCCATTATCAATTTAGCCAAATTGGTTTATCACTTTAACTAAATATATCACTCAATCAGATGAATTTTATTTAAGTAAAATGGAGGGTATATTTGAGTACCATACACACACACACACACACACACACACATTGCATAACATGAATACTTGTGCCTCAAACACACGTTCAGATGTTGGAATTAAAAATACTTGGTAGATTAATTTTGCAAAGTGGCTTCCAAGTATTCTCTCTCTCTCTTTCTCTATTTCTCTTGGAGGGAAGTGATCTGAATATTGTGCTTCGATAGCTATTATTCAGTGTGTCTAATTATGCAAGCAGCGGCAAGGTATGGATATTATACATATGCTGGTTATGTATGACAGAGCATCATTTTTTAAATTGAGAGGCAGTGACACATCACTATAAAGAACACATCATTACCCAGTTCAACATCTTATGTGTTACTGTTCATAACAGAACTATGTCAAAAATATAAATATTGCATAAAAACAAGGGCCTCCCTAGGTTCTGTAAATGGATACATCGTAAAAAATTCTGATTCCCTTAAGTATATTTAGACTATAGCTATTTTTTTTAAAGATTTTATTTACTTATTTGACAGAGAGAGCGAGAGCAGGAATACAAGCAGAGGGAGTGGGAGAGGGAGAAGCAGGCTTCCTGCCGAGCAGGGAGCCCGATGTGGGACTCGATCCCAGGACCCTGGGATCATGACCTGAGCCGAAGGCAGACGCTTAACGACTGAGCCACCCGAGACTACAGCTATTTTTAAAGTCACCTGTTCTAGAGTCTGAGGCCAAAATAGAATTTGTAGTTGCTGGAATAGAAATGAAATGAGAAAACAAAAATATCTTTTTTTTAAAAAAGAACAAAATATTTTATTTATTTACTTGAGAGAGAGAAAGAGAGAGAGAGCACAAGCAGGGGGAATGGCAGAGGGAGAAGGAGAAGCAGGCTCCCCGCCAAGCCAGGAGCCTGACGTGGGTCTCAATCCCAGGACCCTGGGATCATGACCTGAGCGGAAGGCAGATGCTTAACTGATGGAGCCACCCAGGTGCCTGAAAACAAAAATATCTATCTCTACATAGATGCACATATTGTGAGCAGATAACAACTCAGATTTCTCTTGTATTACTGTATTTTTTTCTTATGTTAATCCCCATACATTACATCATTAGTTTTAGATGAAGTGTTCCATGATTCATTGTTTGTGCATATTGTGTTACTGTATTTTTATAGAGATCATTTTACCTTTGTAAAGCCTGAAGGTCTCTGATATAGGTTGATTTCCATGGACTGAAATCGCACAGTATCAAGTTATTTTAGAATATTTTATAAGATTTCAATTCCATCACAAGAGTTTTTATTAATATGAAGGATTCTTTGATCAGAACTATTATTTCTTTACCACATTCCCACTTCAATAAAAATTATTTAAAAATTTTTAAGGACTATCAAATTCCTTTAACCTTCCAAAAAGCATTCTATCAGTATTATTTATTTAGTTACAAAGATTATATGTGCTCAAAATAATAAATTTAAAAATCCAAAAATATAAAGAAAGATGAGCACAAGCTAATTACGCTTCTTTCAGTGTGCTCTTTGCTTTCCCCGTTATTCTGCAGTTAGCAATATTGACAATATGGCAAATGTCCTTCCATAATTTGGTCATGCTAATTCAACATACATGCAGAAATATTGCTTGTTTTGGTTTAAAAATGGGATTTCACTATGAACATTGTCATTTTTTTAAGTTACGAATTTATCATGAATATCTTTCTAGATTCATAGAAAAAATCTAATTATTTGCACAGCTTCCTAATAATTGATAGAATCAGTATATTGCAATTTGTTCATTCATTCCTCTATTGATGGACATAAAAGTTGTTTCCCATTTTATGTCATTATCAATAATATAGTTATGGATATTCACGTATCTGTTTTTTTCTATTTTTTTTCTTTATACACTGATGCTTTTATTTCAACAAGATCAATTTGTATAGGCAAAGTTGCTGTGTCGTGTAACCTGCTCAGATAAGGACAATGACCTTCTAAAGATTTCAGTAACTCATTGCCAGACCAGCAGTGTAGCTGAAGGCTTTCTTTCCTAACGCCTTGTCTGCAACCGTGGTCTTCCCAACTTTTAATAGACTAGGTTAGAATTTTTAAAAATACTTTGCATTTATTGGAATTTCTCCAGGCACCAGTGATTTTGACTTTTTATGCATTTATTGTTTGTTTGAGATCCAGCAGAAACCAGTAGTTAAGACTATGGATTTTCAAGACAGATTGCTTCGAATCCTGGTGCCTCAAGTTAGTAGATGGGTGACCATGGTCAAGTGACTTAAGGTCTCTGTAACTCAAGTTTCTTACTGTGTAAACTGGGAGAGCAACAGTTCCCAGCTCAGAACAGAGGTGCCTGGCCACCTCCACCTTCTCCTTGCTCTCTTACACTTCACATCCAATGACTGCTGAAACTGCCATCTGGCAAAAAGCAGACTTTTGTCCCCAGAACCTCAGAGGCAGTGGTTCTACACTGGCAAAATCTTCCTTTAAACCTTTGTGTGAACTTCCCCTTCACGGTCACATTTTGCATTTCTCTGCAAGCTATGGAGAAAGAGAAAAGGGCCCTTGACATCTGGGCATTGGCTTGGAACTCACAGTGTGGTCTCGGTCTCCTCTTCAGCATAAATATTTTCACACACATCAACATCAGAGAAGGTCACATGACTTTGATGGATCAAAACAAAAATGAGACCACTCCACAATCACGTTTGAACATAAAACAGGAACATTGTCCTAATCACAAAAATAACCACAGCTCCCCTAATATTGGCTAATATGAGTGATTGTTGCTTCTTTGGCAATGATAGTTTTCCCACTGGACTGGTTTTCCCTCTTTCTAGATAAGATTTATTAAGATACAAATCATTGAATTATCCTTGTTTCCAGAGTAAATATCTATCTGCATAAGCGTGCCCCCAAATTACCTAACACAAACCTAGATCTTCCAGCAATTCCTTTCTAATACCCTCTTGCTAGGGCATTCCCCCTGGTGTGCAATGAGTGATACAGCCAACTTGTTGAACCACTGATATTTTCCTGATAGTCTTGGCTGGAGGCATCAACAATGCAAATTGTTAACTCACACTAGCACTTTGGATAAACTGAGAAGCGATTTAGCAACTCTGTGATTCTCAGAATCCCTCTTCTATACTTTGACTTTCCCAGCTCCTTCCACGACTGTGAAGGTCTAATTTTTATAATATTATCTGCTTTGCTGACTAAACTCTAATGCCCTCATAATAGCATGTATTTTACATACTAATATTTTTCTCAGTTCTATCAAATTTTCTATCTATGCTTTCTTATTATTGACTTGATTCTATATTGATATATTGTGTACATGTTTGGAATCATTCTGAAATATTCTTTGGAATAATGTATATTTGAAACGAAATATTTTTCCTTCATGTGGCAACCCTTTGAATTGACACCAGCATATTTTTAAGTAAGTTATTTATTAATGTGGAATCATATCAATCACTCATATGACTTACTTCATTCTGACTTATGTCTCTGTTCTGATGCATTTGGCAGGTCAAACTTAAAATTTTGTGATAGAGACCCTTGACTTCATTATATTTCCATAATGGAGAGATCAAAGGAAATCATTTATAATGTGGCATGGTATGCTAGTACATGAAAGAGCTTAGTTCAACTTTTGTTTATGCCTCTTCCTAGCACTGTGTGATCATGATCAAGTTAATGAAGCTTTTGCAGTTCCAGTTTTCCCAATTATAAAATGGAAGGAGTATATGAACTGCATTGTTTTTGTCACTGAAATAAGTACCTATTGTCTAGCACAATATCTGGCACATAGTGGGTATATCAACCAATAAAAAAATAAATTTTTCAGTTACCTATATGTTCATTCAATAATAATTTAGTGAGTAGCTTCTCTATGCCCCCATATCAAATGCAAGAAGAAAATAAAAATGATGAAAAGAGGAATCCCAACCTCTAAAGAGTTTATGTTATGGTAAGAAAAGTGGATGAAAACATTTATTGAAAAGAGAAAGGAAAAGAAGTAGGGGAGGAAGAAGAGGAAAGAAAATAAATTTAATTCAGTGTGGCTCTATTTATTTCCAGTGTAAATGTTGTTCAGTATTGTTATTTTACTTTATTTTATTTATTTTTTATTCAAGTATAGTTAACATAGGGTGTTATACTAGTTTCAGGTCTATAGTATAATGATTTAACAATTCCATACTCAGTGCTCATCAAAATAAGTGCACTCTTAATCTCCTTTATCTATTTTACCCAGCCCACCACCCACTTCTCTTCTGGTAACCACCAGTTTGTTCCCTGTATTTAAGAGTATTGTTTTTGTTTGCCTTTTTTTCTTCTTTTTTTGTTTGTTTTGTTTCTTAAATTCTACATATGAATGAAATCATATGGTATTTGTCTTTCTCTGACTCAGTTCACTTAGCATTGTACCCTCTGGATCTATCCATGTTGTTGTAATGGTAAGATTTCATTTTTTATAGCTGAATAATATTCCTGTGTGTGTGTGTGTGTGTGTGTGTGTGTGTGTGTGTGTGTGTGACATTTTCTTTATCCATTTATCTATGGATGCACACTTGGGTTCCTTCCATATGTCGGCTATCGTAAATATGCTGAAATAAACATAGGGGTGCGTGTATCTTTTTGAATTAGTGGTTGTGTTTTCTTTGGGTAAATGTCCAGTAGTGGGATTACTCAATAATTTGGTATTTTTATTTTTAATCTTTTGAGGACCATCCAAACCTTCCACAGTGGCTGCACCAGTTTGCATTACCACCAAGAGTGCAAGAAGGTTCCTTTTTCTCCACATCCTTGCCAACACTTACTATTTCTTGTGTCTTGTATTTTAGCCATTCTGACAGGTGTAAGGTGAAATTTCACTGTGGTTTTGATTTGCATTTCCATGATGATTACCTATGTTAAACATCTTTTCATCTGTCTGTTGGTCATGT
Source organism: Mirounga angustirostris (assembly GCF_029215605.1). Classification (NCBI taxonomy): domain Eukaryota; kingdom Metazoa; phylum Chordata; class Mammalia; order Carnivora; family Phocidae; genus Mirounga; species Mirounga angustirostris. Next base: position 115,985,713 of record NW_026991709.1, on the reverse strand, counting down.
GTATGTTTTCTTCAGAAAAATTTGTCTATTCATGTCCTCTGCCCATTTTTTAATTAGGTTGTTTTGGGGGGATTGAATTATATGAGTCCTTTATATATTTTGGATATTAACTCCTAATTGAATATATCATTTGCAAATATCTCCCCCCATTCAGTAGGTTGCTTTATTGTTTTGCTGATGGTTTCCTTTGCTGTGCAAAAGCTTTTCATTTTGGTATAGTCCCAATAGTTTAATTTTGCTTTTGTTTCCCTTGCCTGAGCAGACATATCTAGAAAAATGTTTCTGTAATCAAAGATATTACTGCCTGTGTTCTTTTCTAGAGTTTTATGGCTTCAGGTCTCACATTTAGGTCTTTAATCCATTTTGAGTTTATTTTTGTGTATGATATAAGACAGTAGTCCAGTTTCATTCTTTTGCATGTAGCTGTCCAGTTTTTCCAACACTATTTGTGGAAGAGACTCTTACACATTGTATATTCTTGCCTTCTTTACTGTACATTAATTGACCGTAAAAACATGGGTTCCTTTCTGGGCTCTCTATCCTGTTCTGTTGATCTATATGTCTGTTTTTGTGCCAGTACCATACTGTTTTGATTATTACAGCTCTGTAGCATATCTTGAAATCTGAGATTGTGATACCTCCAGTTTTGTTCTCCTTTTTCAAGATGACTTTGGTTTTTTTTTTTTTTTTTGGTATGTGTTTCCATACAATTTTCGTATTATTTGTTCCACCTCTGTGAACAAATTTTATAGGGATTGCATGAAATCTATAGATTGCCTTGGGTAGTATGGGCATTTTAACAATATTAGGTATATGACTTTCCTCAATAGCTTATGAATTCATGTTTATCAGATTTAGGGAAAAAACAGACCTTCATTTATTTTTGTACTTTGTCTTTCCAATTTTCAAAATACACTGTTTCAGTTTTCTTTGGCTTTTGTTAATTTTTTAACTACTACTGCCTCTGACTAAATGATTTTACTTGCTAAATATTGGAAATTTTAGGATATAATATAGGCAGTTATAGAAGACATAAAATTAATATTGTTACAGAAAATGTATCTGTACCTGTGTCCAATACTGTTTCATAAGTAAATAATCTATTTTCATAAATGAGACATAGATGAATGTATTCTTCTTTAGTCACTGATCATAACATTTTGAGTGGCTTTACGTTACAGAGATATTTTGACCTCTTCCTATTTTTTCCTATATCTTTTTTCAAACTTAGTATCTATATTCACCTGTGATTCATATTACATTTTCCAAGGACAGAGGTTATGTCCTGTATGTACAGACATAGAATTTGAAACACCAAGGCTCACACACACAAAAAGCAGAAATAATGGCTTTATTTATGCTTTGCTGATATTGCTCAGACTAAAATGATCTTTTTAAATGAATCTTCTTCATATGAATATTTAGTTAAAAAATCAATTTAGATTCAGAACAGTCGTAGGGTTCTGCAAAACATCATCTCCTATGGTTAATTGCATATATACTCTATTTCAATGCATTTGGGAAATCATTATTGCAAGCACATTTGATAAATCATAAAGATGATTTTTTAATGAAAGCTAACTGAACAGGATCTTGCTCTTATTTTAAAAGTTATATTCAACAGCTCCCTGAAGTATAGATTTTATTAATTCATAACTGAATCATAGGGCAATAAGACAAAAATTATAAGAGACTATGGACTCCAAGAAACAAACTGAGGGTTCTAGAGGGGAGGGGAGTGGGGGGATGGGTTAGCCTGGTGATGGGTATTAAGGAGGGCATGTTCTTCATGGAGCATTGGGTGTTATATGCAAACAATGAATCATGGAACGCTACATCAAAAACTAATGATGTAATGTATGGTGATTAACATAACATAATAAAAAAATAAATACATAAAAAAAGAAGAAAAAAAGGGATAAGCTATTAATACATGCAACAGCATGAATATATTTCAAAATAACTGTGCTGAATGAATGAAGCCAGAAAATGAGTATATTACTATGTAATTCCATTTAAGTAAAACTGTAGAAAATGCAAACTAAACTATAGTGATGCTGATAAATTGTTACCTAGGGCAGAGGGTAGGGAGGAGTGTAAGGGAGGGGTTACAAAGAAAGGGGCACAAGAAAATTTGGGGGGAGTTATGACTATGTTCACTATCTTTATTTTAATTGTGCTGATGGTTTCACTAGATTGTGTTTATACATACATATATATATATATATCATATGTATATATATACATATATATCACATAGATACCAAAAGTTACAAAAGTGTATAATTTAAATATATGCAATGTATTGTATGTCAGTTATACACCAATAAAACGGCCAAAATTTGTGTAGCTTCTAAAAAAAAAAATAAGAGCCTGTAGACAGAAATGCATTTGCTTATGGAAAACTGAACTCAGTTGACACTTGAGATGTCTCCTCCCCATAATCGGAGCGGCTTTCAGGTGTGCTACAGTCATATTTTAAGAAGGAGCTTCCAGGACAGTCTTCCAGACCGTGCTTTTTAATATTTCTCAGGACTGGGCGCCTGGGTGGCTCAGTTGGTTAAGCGACTGCCTTCGGCTCAGGTCATGATCCTGGAGTCCCGGGATCGAGTCCCGCATCGGGCTCCCTGCTCAGCGGGGAGTCTGCCTCTCCCTCTGACCCTCCCCCCTCCATCTCATGCTCCATCTCATTCTCTCTCTCAAATAAATAAAAATCTTTAAAAAAAAAAATATTTCTCAGGACTAAAAAATGTTCCCGCTTCTCAGATTTCCACTCCCTTTGGGCAAGGGTTTCAAAGAAGAATGCCTGTGGCTGAGGTTGCACATGGAGATATAATAACGCTGTGCTGAGTTTTACTGCTGTGCTCCTGATCTGCCTGACAGCCTGGGGAATAGGTGGTATTCTCTAGAGATACAGGATCACCGCCATTGTATGACTAATTGGCCTGTTAGTGCGTTTTGTTCTTATGGAATTTGCACTGGCAAATTATAATACTATTTATACACTTCAGGGTTTTTTTTTAAAGCAGTTTATTTTTTTTTAAGAGTTCATTTATTTATTTATTTGAGAGAGAGAGCGCGAACGAACAGAGGGAGAAGCAGGCTCCCCGCTGAGCAGCAAGCCCCACGCGGGGCTTGATCCCAGGCCTCTGGGATCATGACCTGAGCTGAAGGCAGATGCTTAACTAAGTGAGCCACCCAGGTGCTTCAGTTTTAATAGGACTATAAAAGGAAGTATTGAGGACTTGAAATGTATTTCATATATAGATTGATGTAAATGCTAATTTTTATACAAATAAAACCTCCGTCATCCCCATGCAGTGGCCACGTGATAGAGATCATTAGTTAGTTTATGAAATTGCCTCAAGAGAGAAGGTATATATCCTAGTAATAGAGTCTGATACACTTTGCTTGTCCAATCATATGATCTCTTTTGCTTCTTCTTTTACCTACTCAAAATATACTCTGTGAAATTGTTAATAATAATAAAACCAGAATTTATTGTATTTCTACACTTTACATATTTTGTGTATCACGGAACTCACAACAACTTCCTCACATATAAAATTAATCCCATTTTATAGATGAGACTCTTGAGACTCAAGGGAGCCAAAGCCACTGAGCAAGTAAGTGTAAGACTTGAATGGTAACCAAGATCTAATCCCAAAGTATACATCTTTTATTACACAACACTGACAATTTATACTATGTTTTATTCATTCCTTTACTGGTGTGTATTGGCCTCACACAGATAGGTACATTTTAGCCCAAATTCTGAATCACTAAACCACAATAATAGTCCAGGGAGGGTAGTGGCTCATGGTGGCCTTCTGCCTAAACAACACAGAGGTGGTTTTCCAAATTTCGTAGTTAAACTGTGGTCACTTTAGAATTTTATTACTGATATGTCCAAAACATATTTGGATAGTCTTTAATACCAGCTTGTTTTGGACTTACAGGAATGATCGGGATATTTGGAATAAAAATTCATACTAAGGGAATAGAGGGTATGTAAAATACCAGTTCATGGGCAATTGGCTTGGGCTAGAGTGCATGACAGTTCTGTCATTCAGATTATCTTCTATTTCCCTAATGCACACTTTTTTAAGATTTTATTTCGTAGTAATCCCATACCCAACATGGGGCTCAAACCCACAATCCCAAGATCAAGAGTTGCATGCTCTACTGACTGAGCCAGCCAGGTCCCCTCCCTAATGCACATTTGATTAAGCCCTAGAAAGAAGGGGCTGCAAACATAAAGCAAAAACAAAAACAAACAATCAAAATCTCTATTTCATCATGCTTTCTTTGGGGCAATGATTCATGTGCTGGTGTTGGTGGATATAGCAGTTCTGACAGACATTCTTTGATAATCAGTTATGGGGGTTAGAGAGGGACAGAGACCTTGAACAGTGCTCAGCCAGTTGAAATCATTACAAAAAGGCAGAGGAAGAAAGAAAGGAAACATCAACTATTACACCTGAAGTGTGAGATTGTGATTCTGAACACAAATGAGGCACTCTTGAAGTTCAAAGACAGTTTTACAAGACAATATCCCCAATATTGGTGTTAGACCAGAGAAAACATGTGGTGACTGTTTTTCATACCCACGTTTTTCTCCAAAAGCTGGTATGGGTCTAAGAAGCAAAGATATCTGATGCATAGAGCTTGATAATCAGATGGGAATTTTTTTAAGACTTTATTTATTTATTTTGAGAGAGAGAGAGCAGGAAAGCACGTGTGCGCATGCATGTGCAGGAGACCAGGGGGAGAGCAAGAGGCAGAGGGAGAAGCAAACTCCCCACTGAGCAGGGAGACGGATATGGGGCTCGATGCCAGGACCCTGAGATTTAGACTGAATTTTAGCCCAAGACTCAACTGACTAAATTTTAGCCCAAGACTCAACTGACTGAGCCACCCAGGCACTGCATCAGATGGGAATTTAGAGAGCTTATGTTTCAACTTTCTAATCATACAGAGAAAATAACTGAATTTTTGAGTGGTGAGGTGACTTACCTAAGAACACAGCTAGTTGTTAGCAGAGACTGAGGAAGAAGAAAGACCTTATACTCCAGTCCCTTTACACTAAGCTGTGTCTTATCTTTAGAGCTCAACAATATATTTTGGAGTGATTAGAGTTTATGTCTCAGAGCACAGAGTTTTGAGTCAGATAGATGTGGGTTCCATCCAAGTCCTTTTTCTGCAAGGTGTATGGCTCTGGGCAAATTACAAATTTCTCTGTGCCTCAGTTTCCTTATTTGAGAATATCCTAATAATGACAGTATCAGCTTCAAATGGTTGTTTTAAGCATTCATTAATGATATAAGGATAGGCTCTTACTTTATAAGTACTCAGAAAGGGTACTTACTTTATTCATTTGTACCATATCAGAGGTTAATTCCAAAGTATTTTTCTTCAGATGTCAACATATTCTCATGTAGTTTTAAAGAAATTTTGGAAGGGCGTCTGGGTGGCTCAGTTGGTTAAGTGGCTGCCTTTGGCTCAGGTCATGATCCCAGGGTCCTGGGATAGAGCCCCATGTTGGGCTTCCTGCTCAGTGGGGAGTCAGCTTCTCCCTTTTCCTCTACCCCTCTTCCCCCTGCTCGTGCTCTCTTTCTATCGAAGAAGAAATAAATAAAATCTTTTAAAAAAATAAAAAGTAATAAATACAAAGAAATTTTGGAAATAAGAGGCATTTTCACTTTCTATGTTAAGAAAAAATCCTGTGGATGTAATACTGATTAATTTCATCAGTAAACATTCACAAGTCACTTGTGTGAGCCTTACATTTCAAAAAAAATATCCACTAGGATTAAATCTTCACAATAACGCCCTATTAAATGTCCTGATTTCACATTTAATAGTGAACTGATGGATACATTAGAGAACCAAGTACCTAAAAATGTGGATTGATAAAGTAATAAATTATTCCTTTATCAAAGATCCATGAATATGAATATTTCCAATTACCAGACCTCTGTTACAAAAATGAAATTATTTTGCTTTTTGAACAATGAGATGATTTTAAGGAATTTGCATGACTGTAAGAAAAAAAGCTTCATTCTCAAATTTTATTTTATTTTATTTTTTAAAGATTTTATTTATTTGAGAGAGAGAAAGAGAGAGCCCAAACAGGGGGAGTGGCAGAGGGGGGAGAGAAGCAGGCTCCCCGTGGAGCAGGGAGCCTGATGCAGGGCTTGATCCCAGGACCAGAGATCATGACCTGAGCTGAAGGCAGACAGAAGCTTAACCGACTGAGCCACCGAGGCGCCCTCAGATTTTATTTTAAATACTTAGAAGAAAGGATGATTTTCACAAAAAATATAGTAGTTACTGTTTATGGAACACAGTAGAGGGTATTGAAAGGAAAGCTATATATACTGAAATGTCAGTCAGTTTGCATCGTGTATATTGTTTAGAATATCTGGGGCAACTTTTGTTAGATGCTATTACTGATTTGTATTTTACAAATAAAGGGACAAAGGCTTAGACAGGTCAGTTGCTCAAGATGAGAAGGTCAGTTAATCGGTTAATCGGTGGAGAATCCAGAACACAAATTCCTATCTAAAGAATCTAAAACCTTGCTCAATTCATGATGTCCAACTGTGTATTCACGGTGATAATCTTACTATGGATACAGTATGCATAAAGGATGATTTTTTTATGATGCATAGATGGGTATTTATACTGACTAAATTTTAGCAAGGCCAAATAAATACTGATTTATATATGGTTGAGTACTATATTAAAAACATAAATTTCAAAATCTGAGTAAACAAGTATCAATTGAGATTGTGTCTATTTTGAGAATAATTTAAATCTTGTCTAATTTTTAAAAGATTCAGAAGTATCTTAAGCATGGAAAAATAAAGTAAGGGAACATAAAAGTAATATGCTTCCTAGTGTCTAAGGTAGAAGAGAAAATGGCTAATTTTGCTCACACTACTTGTTCTGAGGATGCACAGCTCATCAGAAAAGAAAAATAAAAGGATAAGTAAAGAAAACAAAATCATTGACCTTTAAGGGAACTTTACTTGCAGGCTCTATGTATAAGACATACTGAACACTATAATAGATGATACCTGTAACATTATATGACCTTTTCTTAGGTCAACCAATTATAAGCCTTAAGACAAAATGTTAAATCCTAGTTCAGTGGAAGTGTTTCTATGAACTGAATAATAGAGTCCAGTTACCTGGCTTGCTGTCTGCCCTCTTAGAAAGGTCGAATTTTAGAGAACCTATAGAAATAAATGGTTGTAATGTCCCTTAGGTCAACCCTTTTCAAGTATCAGTTGTCAAGCTTTGACAGCTGCCATATGAGACCAAATTTCAAGTTGAGAACTCTGACAAGTAAGTGAAAGGTGTTCTGAGTTTTGATTGAAAGGAATCCTCGTGCTCTAGAGACCTGGGATATAGGTTGCAAAGTTCATACTTTGAAGTGAAAATCAAGCACTATGACTAAACCCGATCACCATATGTTACTTCATGCAATAATTCCTATTTGTAGTTAAATGAGAGCCACAAAAATGATACCATTTTTATCAAGTCAGATCATTCATTTGTTTTAAGGATTTCAAATTTAGGATTGCTGGTAAGAAACCTGTTTTTATCATTTCTCCCCACCTTCTCCAATTTGAAAAAACGTCTTCTTTATGTGTTAGTATGTATTTACTTTTTTAATGTTTATATCACCCTAAGATTTTCATATCTAACTCATAATGTAATTTTATTATATAAATACACTTTAGGAATCAAGTACTTATTTAAAAAAAAATGTCATTTGACTTTCCTAGAGCCAGAATCTTCATGTTACATAAAATAAATATTTTGGCAATATCAGAGCATTAATCATTCTATCTTTGGTGTTCAATGTCTATCCTTTGTTCAATTATTTCTTATAACACTTTCTTCAAAGGTTTTATATTGTGCCTGATAGAGTTTAAGCACAGTTATAAACTCAGATAGGTTGTTTTCAGGACTCTACCTAATTATTTTTTTTAAATTTTTTATTGTTATGTTAATCCCCATACATTACATCATTAATTTTAGATGTAGTGTTCCATGATTCATTGTTTGTGCATAACACCCAGTGCTCCATGCAGAACGTGCCCTCCTCAATATCCATCACCAGGCTAACCCATCCTCCCACCCCCCTCCCCTCTAGAACCCTCAGTTTGTTTTTCAGAGTCCATCGTCTCTCATGGTTCATCTCCCCCTCCGATTTCCCCCCCTTCATTCTTCCCCTCCTGCTGCCTTCTTCTTTTTTTTTCTTAACATATATTGCATTATTTGTTTCAGAGGTACAGATCTGAGATTCAACAGTCTTGCATAATTCACAGCGCTTACCAGAGCACATACCCTCCCTAGTGTCTATCACCCAGTCACCCCATCCCTCCCACCCCACCCCCCACTTCAGCAACCCTCAGTTTGTTTCCTGAGATTAAGAATTCCTCATATCAGTGAGGTCATATGATACATGTCTTTCTCTGATTGACTTATTTTGCTCAGCATAACACCCTCCAGTTCCATCCATGTCATTGCAAATGGCAAGATCTCATTCCTTTTGATGGCTGCATAATATTCCATTGTATATATATATACCACTTCTTCTTTATCCATTCATCTGTCGATGGACATCTTGGCTCTTTCCACAGTTTGGCTATTGTGGACATTGCTGCTATAAACATTGGGGTGCACGTACCCTTTCGGATCCCTACTTTTGTATCTTTGGGGTAAATACCCAGTAGTGCAATTGCTGGATCATATGGTAGCTCTATTTTCAACTTTTTGAGGAACCTCCATACTGTTTTCCAGAGTGGCTGCACCAGCTTGCATTCCCACCAACAGTGTAGGAGGGTTCCCCTTTCTCCGCATCCCCGCCAACATCTGTCATTTCCTGACTTGTTAATTTTAGCCATTCTGACTGGTGTGAGGTGGTATCTCATTGAGGTTTTGATTTGGATTTCCCTGATGCTGAGCAATGTTGAGCACTTTTTCATGTGTCTGTTGTTCATTTGGATGTCTTCTTTGGGAAAATGTCTGTTCATGTCTTCTGCCCATTTCTTGATTGGATTCTTTGTTCTTTGGGTGTTGAGTTTGATGAGTTCTTTATAGATTTTGGATACTAGCCCTTTATCTGATATGTCATTTGCAAATATCTTCTCCCATTCTGTCGGTTGTCTTTTGGTTTTGTTGACTGTTTCCTTTGCTTTGCAAAAGCTTTTTATCTTGATGAAGTCCCAATAGTTCATTTTTGCCCTTGCTTCCCTTGAGGACTTTACCTAATTATGATCTCCCTTCAACTCTCCCTTATTTTGGAAATGCATATATTGATCGATTCAACCGAAATTCTCTAGCTAATGAGGTGAGAAGCTCATACTCTATGATGAAATGACAGACAATCTGAGATGCAGTGACACTATTTTGCTGAAACAAAATAGTGTCACTGCAGAGGAACACTGCCAATTACAGCTAGAGAGTCATTGACTGTATAAAGAGAGATGGTTCCAGACTTTAGTTTTGACATGCATCTCTATTCATGTGACTGGTTAGAACTGATGACAATCCATTCAAATCACTTAATATTTGAGGGTCTGCTACTAGGCGATGTGAGGGATGGAGAGATTTACTTTATCCATTCATTCAACAAATATTTATTAAGTCACCCCTGTATGCCAACTACTACTCTTCTGAGTAGAAGATATTCAGCAGTGAAACAAAGTGACAAAGAGAAAGCAGTGAATAAAATATATAAAGATGCATTAGTTACAACTTTCTTTTAAGGAGAGGAAAAGAGAAAAATATGTACATATTAGACAGTACAGACAAGAGAAATTTCTAAAAGCAAGGCCAAGAACTTAAAAGCCAACATTCATTGAAAGTTAAAAGCAAAATTGGAATTGATCTTTTGAGTCTTGTCCTAGTCTTTAAAATACTGAAACATCTTTTTAACCTAATAATCAGAAATATACTCTGGATAGAATGAAGAAAAAACATCGTCAGGCCCAAAATGATCATTTTCATTCCCTGATTCCATAGTCCACAGTACTTAGGGTTGTTACAAACCATTTTAAACAGAGCCTTCAAATGATGCATTTAGACAAGAACTTACTTACCAATAACCATTTGGAACATTGCCATCTTCTGCAGAAATATTTCACAATGAATACTGCTTTAAATAGAAGCTGTTAGAATAAAGAACTTTTTTTCCCCCTAAAATTCTCCAGTACCTTAAAAGGATATTCTGATACCTGGCAGTGCATGCACATGTCTGTTTCTACCACTTGAGGGCGCTGCTGGAGGTTGAGGGTGGGACTGTTCACCCTTTTTCTCCCAGGGCACTTAGCCCGACATTGCGCAAATGCGCATTAAAGAAATGCTGACACAGTTGAATTTTGATCCTAATAAAACCGTTCCTTCTTGAGACCTGCACAGTGTCACATTCAGAAGAAACAAAAAGATGACTCCGAACATTCAAAGTAACAAAAGTTTCTTTACCCAAATTTCTCTTAAGAAGGGAGGTGGTGGAAAGCTGCTTAGAGCACTCTCTGCAGGCTCTTCCTTCTTTACCTGCCGAAGTTCCTCCCCATGTAAGCAGCTGCGTATTCTGTGCCTTTCTCCCTTCCCTTTTTTCCCACTTTGAGAATTCCCAAAATGATCCACAGGATTTAGGCTCTTGCTGTTTCTTCCCCTTTCACCTTTATAGATTTCTCCCCCTCAGTTTCCTTTCATAGCCTCTCTGCACCCTTCGGACACCTTCTACATTGTCCCTGTTCTCACCACCTCCAGTCCAGCAAAGCCAGGTTCCGGTAATGCCATCCCAGCAACACAAACACTCTTCCCCTTAGGCTACTGGAGAGCAAATGATTGGAAAGGCTCAAAGTAGTTTTGTGTTTCTTTGACTGTTTCTTGTTTTTATTCATCTCTGTCACAAGCAAAAGACCTGTGAGTTGAACATGTCTGCCTGTTCAAGTCTTTGAGAATAAGGAAGCCAAGGCATTTAGTAAACACAGTGGTGTTGGGCAACTGCGGACTTGTGCAGCGCTGAGCAGAGCCAGGTATCCCTTTCAAGGCACTGCCGTAAGCAAAAGGTTCAGGAGTGAGCCTGTTACACCGGAAAATGACAAGTCACAAACACATACACTCTAGCCAGTGTTTAGGTGGGTTCCTGCTACTCTGGCTAGTACTTAGAAAAGATTAAAACCAACATAGAACTAGCAGGATGCTACAAACTTAATGATTAAGAATGTCTCTCAAGGGCTGACAGGACTGCTCCCTAAATTTTCAGCCGCCCCCCTTTAGCCAAGCAGGAGCTATCCTGCTTCCCTCACTGGCCAACACCTCCAATGGCATTGAGGCTCCTACCACCTCTCACCTTTTCAAAGTTTTTGATTTGCCCCTGACCCTTTCTCATACACTGCCTATGTCCTGCTCTCCACTGAATTCTCCCCACCAATACATGTTTTAACGTCTCCTATCTTTTTTTTTTTCTTTTTAAAGATTTTATTTATTTATTTTAGAGACAGAGCACAAGAGGGGGGGAGCGGGAGAGGGAGAAGCAGACTCCCCGCCGAGCAGGGAGCCCGATGCGGGACTCGATCCCGGGACTCCAGGATCATGACCTGAGCCGAAGGCAGTCGCTTAACCAACTGAGCCACCCAGGCGCCCCAAGAACAAGGATTTTTAAAGCATAAACCTGGGAGAAATTCTTTTTTTTTTTTTTTAAGATTTTATTTATTTATTTTAGAGACAGAGCACAAGAGGGGGGAGCGGGAGAGGGAGAAGCAGACTCCCTGCAGAGCAGGGGGCCCGATGCGGGACTCGATCCCGGGACTCCAGGATCATGACCTGAGCCGAAGGCAGTCGCTTAACCAACTGAGCCACCCAGGCGCCCCTTAACGTCTCCTATCTTATAAAGAAACTGCTTCATCCCATGTTTACTCAAAACTACTGCCCCATTTCTGTTTCCTTCACCTAGAAAAATGACTGAAAAATGTGACATCCTCAGTCACTCTTTAGTTCTTGGAACCACCCATCCCTTGGCTTCCATGACAATGCACGCTAGGTGGTCTTCTTCTTTTTTTAAAGATTTTATTTATTTTTTTTGACAGAGAGAGACAAAGAGAGAGCACAAGCAGGGGGAGTGGCAGAGGGAGAAGCAGGCTTCCCGCTGAGCAGGGAGCCGGATGTGGGACTCGATCCCAGGACCCTGGGATCATGACCTGAGCCGAAGGCAGACGCTTAACCAAATGAGCCACCCAGGCGCCCCTAGGTGGTTTTCTTCTTACCTCACCAGAACTGGCTTCTAATTCTTTTTGGTTGGTGCCTCCTCCTTGATTCTAAGGGTTGTAATAAATTAGAGCTTTATCCTTGGCCCACTTCTCTATTCTATCTACGCAATGTATGTAGGTTATATCATCTATCTAGTCCTGTGACTTTAAACACCATCATTGTCCAAAATGCTCTCAGAAATCCCACACTCATATACTGGACTGCTTCCTTGCCATCACATGTGGTTGGATAATGTGGTTGTCTAAATAGCTTCTTAAACATGTGTTGGACAATAGGGAACTCTGGATTTCCCTCCCTCCCCTCGGTTTGTTCCATTCCTTTCTATCCTGTTCTAATAAAGGGCCCAACTATCCTCTCAAATAGCCTCCTAACTCATCTCCCTTCTCAAACCTTTCATCTCGGCAGCACAATTTCCATAAAGCGGACAAGGCAATATTTTAAAATGTAAATCAGATCATGTCACTTCTCTGCTCTAAAAACTCCAAGGTTTTCTTTTCAAAGTTAGAACAGAATCAAAGCTCATTATCCTGGCTTTCAAGCTCTAAATGATCTTCCCCCTTTCCTCTGAAACACAAGCCTCTCCCCACCTTTGCCTAGCATACTTTTGTGAGTGGGGCTTTCTTTAGATATTGTCAAAGTTGCTGAGCTGAGGTCTGTTTAGGGATTTTGCACAAACTATTTCATCCATAGTTGGTAACATGAGCATTTTCTCAAATAAAAATATCAGTAGTAATGTTTAAATTACAAGCATTACCAGAAAGCCTCATGCATTTCACATTATGAATATGCTTATTTACTAAGCAAGGTTGACTCACATATATGCACTGATCCTCACTCTGACCTTCACCTAGCTAGCTCCTTCTTATCATTTACATGCTGACTTAAATGTCACCTCTTCAAGTGACTTTAAGAAGCCACTCAGTCATTCTCTATTACATCACCTTTTTACATTTTTCCCTGTATCAGTCAGCACTAGGCTGAGGTTGTGTATTTGTTTATCCTCTGTCTCCTCCAAGTAGATTAAAGTCTCTGTGAGAACAGAGACCTTGACCGTGTTCTTCTTCATTGTCCCCAGGACCTCTGCCTGGCTTAGAGCGGGCACTCAGGAAATATCATTCACTGCATTGCGTTGCATTCCTTATGACACTTAGCCTAGTGCTTGGCTCATATTTTAAATTTAACGATAGCTTTCAATTGTTCATATTTCCCTGAGTCAAATTTTATACCTTTATAATTCCACTGTCCCTCAAATATTTAGACTATGGTTCCTCCATTATTTTTTATAAAAAATAAAACTATAGGGATGGAACACATGAGAGTTATTTTAATAGAAATTGACAGAGAAATCTATAGCATCTCTAGGAAAAGGAGAAAAAAAAGAAAAAAACAACTTCAGACAATTTATACTTTAGAAGAAAATATGGTCAATGCCTCTATTTGGACAGGTATAATATATACCGTAAAGATTTTTCTCCAATTGTATGTGGCCATAAGGTAATAGTAAACAAAATTAAAAAGAATGTAAGTAGTGATTCTGTGTTCCTATGTGTAGAATGTGAGGTTCAGCTTTCTCCAAAGGTATTCCCCTTTTCACCCTACTCTGCTCACTTCTTTCTATTTTCTACTGGTAATTTTCCACTACTTTCAAGAATCACTATCTACTGGTGAAAAATGAGAAGAGGTGTTGACAACAGGTTTTGGTGCTTATTGTTTTAGATATTATTTTTAACTGGATTCATTCTCTCTACTGTTACACCTTAGCTTTTTTTTTGTTGTTGTTAACTTAAAATGATCAGAAATGAAGCTCATTGCATCCTAAACATTTTAACAAATATGAACATTTCAAAGGAAATTCATGTTCTATGCTTTACGATTGCTGATCATTGCTATTGAGAAGAGGGTGGAAGGAGCAAACTACAAAGAATGGCTAAGTTAATTGTCTTGAAATTATATTTCCTTAACAAATGCAGCGCTCTTCTTTGGTTTTATTTTTATTTGGGGGTGTTTTCAGTAAAGTAAGGAGCATATTGAAGAGGGACCCTAGAACCTCTTTTTCTTTCCCACTTCCATCCCGATACTCTGTTCTGGTCTTTTAAAAAGAGGGCTTTGTTTCTATGTTGTTTCTTTATCTCTTTTTTAAATTTAAAATTCAAGGTCAAAATACCAACTTGCTTAGAAAACCTGAGCCAGATGTATGATAAATAATATTTTCATTTCTCCCAAATAACTGGGAGTAACTTCTTTCTTTGATCAGGTAAGCTTTTTCTGATAAAATATCAGTGATTAATGTTTAAATTACTATAATCACCTGGAAGCCCAACACATTTACAATTCAGAATAAGCTCATTTACTAAGCAAAACTGACTTACAAATTTGTTTCCCTTTTAATACTATTGTATAGTAAGTGTCAGGCAACATTCAGTGAAATCGAAATGTCAAGTATCAAGTGTCTGCAAAACAACTTACTAAGCAGTCAGTGGACCAGGTCAGTTTTCCTCAAAAGGAAATGCATTTGACAGTCCTTGTTAAAAGGTGACATTGTAGCATGAAAGGAGAGAAAGGACAAATGCTGATGAATATGCACAGAATAGAGATAACAAACAATTCAATGATACAGCTCATATATGCAGTAGTTTGCTGGGTTTTAGATTGTTACATTTTTACTGAGGATGATTTTCTTAAAATATCACCTTAAGGGAAAATCCATTGCCCCAAAATAATGATTAAGGTTGCATTTTTTTTTTTTTTCTCATGTTATCTTTTCTGAGACCAGGAAGCAGTTTGGCTAAAAGATTAAAAAAACAAAACAAACCAAAAAAAAACAGGAAAAATTATGCCAATGAAGAGTTTAGCCTGAGACAGCTCTTTGGCATGAAGACGGGGGAAACATTGTTAATTGGTCATAATCTTCTTATATATGCTAAAATAGTAACATTATAACAAAATCTTTTATTTTAATTATGTACAGTTGACCCTTGGACAACATGGGTTTGAACTTGAGGGGTCCACTTATATGTAGTTTTTGTGTTGTTTTATAAACATAGTACAGTACTATAAATGTACTTTCTCTTCTTTATGATTTTCTTAATAACATTTTTTTCCTTTAGCTTACTTTATTGTGAGAGTGCAGCATATAATAGATACAATATACAAAATATGTGTTAATTGACTCTACGTTATGGGTAAGGGTTCTGGTCAACAGTAGGTTATTCGTAGTTAAGTTTTGGGGAGTCAGAAGTTGCATGTGGATTTTCTACTGTGCGAGGGGGTGGTCCACCCTAATCCCTATGTTGTTAGGGATCAGCTGTACTTTAAAGGATCCTGTGCTGTTATAAATGCACACAGACACATGAGCGGGGACAGAGCCTTGTGGGAACCAGCAGCTCTGGTTTTAGGAGCACTCAAGTTTTTACTGGCAGGACATGTGGGAATATCACTTTTACTCAGACGTGAATTTTACTCCCTTACCTGTAGCCCCCATTTTGGGATGCCTTCTCTCACAGCTAAATGGTCTTCATTAAACTACTATTTGACTTTGAAATGCTGTTTTGTGGTTGCCCGATGACAGGAAAATTGGGACATTGATCAGAATTTCACATTTCTCTTTTATTAATTTTTTTATTTTAGTAAGATACTCGAGAGTGTTGGATTGACCACATAACGTTTATGTTTCTGTGATGCATTTGTGACTATTTTAAAGAAGTTGAGAGTGTTTTATTATCTTAGGTAAAATGATCTATTTCAAAACTTGCTATTTTGAAGATGCCCATTTCTAATAAAGCAGTAGGGTCAGTGATCACTACCATCAGTTTGGGTTTGAATGAAAAGATCAGTGCCTCAGCCTGAGTGCCTTTTACACTGAGCACACATGAGAATTGTTCATTGATTTATGAGCCTCGCCTCCGTGTGAGGCCTGTAACTACTGACATCATGACATGTATGGAGCCTCTGACCGTGACATGTGTTCGCTGAGCTGCTTGCTCTTAGACCTGTATCACGTTCAGCTGTCTAGGGCAATGTTTTGCCCACAGTTCAGGACTAGGTCTCATGCTTTGTACATAAAGGTTCTTCATTACCTGTGGTGTCATTACCCTCTGGGAATCGCTTATTTACCAAGATCATGGGGATTCTGAGACCAGCTGCTCCGACGTGTGGAGTTCAGCCTCGCAGTATTTCTGTGAGCCTCACTGATATTCGGAAACAGGGGCTCTCGGCACAGCAACGAGGATTTTAAATTGCTTAGTACTACGCACTGAAAGAGAGCATGATGTCACCTTTGACTCTTTCACACTGAATATAGTAGTTCAATTGTACGCTAATATTTAAGACGGCAACCCTGGGGTGCAAAACTCCTTGTGTGAAATTGAATTGAGAATTTCATTGTGTTTATATTTATCCTTGCTATTTAAAATGAGCAGATGAGTGCTTTGTTAAAAATGTATTATTTCCCTGTCTTTCTTGATTATTAAAAGATCATAAATATCTTGACAGTGTTCTCTACCAGGCTTGTCCACTGTTGAGAAACCTCATGCCATCTAAATGGAGTTTCAATTTAATCAGTGATTTGATTTTCCTGCTTACCTTCTCATTTCTTTGATCAGGATTCTTTGATATGCACACCCCCCTTTCTTTAAGTCATCGGTTCATGTACACAAAGGAGAATCTACTTTGTAGGACACTTAATCTCTAGTTATTTTCAATTGTAAAGTTTTAACTAACGTTCTGGGAGACTGGTTGAGTTATGTTGCATTTTGAGTTCTCTAATGGGATTCTTTAAACTTGTCATTTTCAGATGATTTTTTTTAACATTTCCAACTGAGCAATAAAATATTTGCACCATATTGACTGCTCTGAATGTATCCTATGGCATATGTAAAAATAAAAGTCTGAATTTTGATGAGCTCAGAAATAGATTTTCATTTTCCCTCCTGTGAAAATAACAAACTCATAGTCAATGCATCTGTACTGTATTATTTTGTTTTTTCTATCTTCTCCTTTGGATTTATGAAAGGAAATAAGAAAAATTCTCAACCCAATTTAGGAAAAAAAATAAATAGTGAGGCTTATAAGTTGTATAAAAGAAGTCCTCAAATTAATGAAAAGACAGGAGGAAAATCCTTGGTTAATTAATCTTCGGTTGACCCCTGAACAATGTGGAGGTTAGGGGTGCTGATCCCCTATGCAGTCAAAATTCATGTATAACTTTCAACTCTTCAAAAACTTCACTACTAATAACCTACTGCTGACTGGAGGCCCTACCCATAAAATAGTCGATTAATACATATTTTGTACATTAAGTGTATTATATACCGTAGTCTTACTGTAAACTAAGCTAGAGAAAAGAAAATCTTAAGAACATCATAAGAAAAATATGAGAAAATATATTTACAGTACTGTACTATATTTAATTGAAAAAAATCTGTACATAAATGGACCTGAGTAGTTCAAACCTTTGTTGTTTAAGGCTCAAGTATATTTTTTGAAGTTAATGACAATTGGCCCATGTTTTCTTTTCTAAAAGCATGGCATATTTGAACTTTAAAAATTCATTTAAGGAAAAATTGACTCAAAAGTAAGTAGGACAATGAAGATCTTGTTAAGTATGAAAACTAGGAATTAACCACATAGATGGCATAGCTATTATACAATTAAAGCATTAACTCCAAAAAGTGTATGTGTGTGTGTGTGTGTATTTCTTTGCTTTCTTTTCCTGGAGTCATTTACTTAAATAAGAATGATGTGTTTTTCTGTAAGATTTTTTTTTCCAATTTTTTACATGCACTTTAAAAAAAATGAATCCCGCCAAGACAGACCTGCTCCTGGGCAGCAAGGCAGACTAGTTCTCCTGCTACCAAACACCTAGAGCTTGGATAAATAAGAAACATATTTCTAAATGATTTGGGAAACAGCCAAAATCAGAAGGGAGTACTGGAAATTTCCAAGAGGTTCCTTCTACCTGCACCCTTTCTCCTTCCATAAAATACACATGCATACATGTGTGCACGCTTCTACACACACACACACACACACACTCACACACACAGATACAGAGGAATCTGAAAGAAGCAAATTGATAAGCAAACCTGGGGGCTGAAATTGCCCTGTGGGCAGCTTCCAATATAGGAAACTGAATTTGGGGGGTTAACAGCACGTGGAGGATATGGGAATGGGTCTTGGCCTCATAAAATGAGAAAGATAACCTGAAATCCCCCCCATAAAACTGGGAATCTGAAAAGATAGACCTTAAATAAAAGTGTGAACTTAAAAACACATACACACACATATATGTAGAAAATATATATAAAATATATGTAAATATAATATATAATTATGCTTTAAAATTAAATGTAATTATATATATTAAAAAAATATTTTTAAAGCAAAGTGAGAGCCTATTGGCAAAGCAAGTCAATCAGGAAACCTTTCTATCCTCACTGAGACTCTATGAGAGATAAAGATAAATGACCAGAACTACAACAATAATAATTTCCCCTGAGAATTTGTCACAGACTCCTGGTCTCACAGTATTTTTGATTTGTTTTAATAGTAACATCATGATTTTGGAAATTCCAAGTTAAAAATTAAATTAGAATGTACCCAGGGTTAGTAGCACCACCCAACCCCATCTCAATATTTCTACCAGATAGATTAGCAAAACATGAGCTCAAGAAGAAAAAAAAAGCACAAGAAGAAATTTTAAAGAGCAAGAGTCAAAATCATCATCATCCTAATGATAATAGCAGTCAGCCTAGAGTCCCCAGAGCGCTTTAGGTGCTGGAATATTATTAAAACAGAATTTAGCATTTAAACATATAAAATTGCTTTAAAAGTATATGATCAAATAAAAAAAATGAGAGAAACAAGAGACTATTTCAAAATGAGCAGACAGATTTGGAAAATAACCAAATAGAAATGAAAACCATAACTGTTAAAATTAACCACTCAGCTGAGATATCAAAAGCTCACAGAAGAGAGAATCTTCGACTAACAATATAAACCTTTAGAAAATGTGGTATGGGATAAAAGTAGAATAAAGAAATCAAAGGTTTTGAGACATAGAGAACAAATAAGAAAATCTAACAAATCTTTAAGCAGAAATCTAAATGAAGAGCACAGAGAGAATGGAAGTGAAAAAACATTAAAGAGATAATTGCTGAGTATTTTCAGGAGTGTTGAAAATTATGACTGTCCATTTGCCAATGTGGTTACCATTTTCAGTATTTTTTCTCATGTAGAACCAGATTTCCAGTTGGAATCATCTTCTTCTGCTGAAGGCCTTCCTTTAATATTTTTTTTTTTTTGGTAACTTACATCTCTTGGCCAGGAGAATTCTTCATCTTTTTTGTCTGAAGAGTCTTTATTTTGCCTTGATTTTAATTATGTTTCCATCACTTACTAGCTGTGGGACCATGGGCGATTTCTCTAGGATTCATTTTCTTAATGTATAACACGGAGGTAGTAATAGTACATAGTTCAAAGGATCGTCTTGAAAATTAAGTTAATTAGAGCATGTCATTCACTTATAATAGTGTTTGACAAGTAGTAAGCTCTCAGTACATGTTGTAAATTATGGGAATTTCTGGGGCAAGCAACAACAATCTGAGTCATTAGGTTGTTACTTAATGGGAAATCCAAGATGTAGTTTCAGGGTTTATGTTGCAACTCAGTGATATCAGAGCAGAAGTCTGACATCTCAGTGATTTTTCTCTCTCATGGGACAAAAAATGATTCTTTTAGCTCCAAATATTACATATTCATACCTATTATCAAATGTATGAAGGAAGAAGGAAAGGAATGGCACAAGTAAGCCACCTTTATACTCTTGTCCCTTTGGCCAGAAAGCAAAAATGTTTCCCAGAACCCTCCTTGTAGACCTCCCCCCATGTGATCACTGGCCAGAGCCCTCTCATATGGCCACCATTAACTCCAAGTGAGCATATTCTTCAAGGAAGAGGACGATGATGCACCAATTATGTATGATTCATCTCCTTAGGTTGGCCATAATGCTGCCTGTATAAAAGTGGAAATATCTTCATAAGGCAGAAAGGGAAGTAGCTAATAAGTAACTGGAGAAAACATATGGCTTTGGAAATTTCATATTAATTTTGCTTTTTTTAAAAAAAAATTATACTTCAGGCTTACAGCGTCTATTAGAATAATGCAATGCAACATTTTAATCAATTCTAGTCACACATACAAAAAAAATATGTTGCTGGCTAGTGTTGATGAAAACTGGTCCCCCCCCCCAAAAAAAAATGGAGATTGGCTTAGGGTATGATTAAAAACCTGATTGTTTTTCTTTTTTATGCAATTACTGCTTTCTTTGCTGCAGACTGTATTTGAAAAGAATCACCTTTGGCAAGAGAAATCTTTGAATCACAGGCAGCTACAAACCTGACGCTTAACTGATGTTTCTCTGAATATTTGGAACCTTGTCACATATCCTGTCATGAATAACTTCAGGTGAAAAACGTACATGAATTACCATCTTTTGCTTTAAAAAGATGGTTCTTTTTATAGCATCAAATGTAACTATTATCCTGTTCTTCCTTAGTTAAAACACTGATTTTTAGTGAGGCACATTTCCACTAACCTTAAAGACTACATTTTTCATCCTCCATTGTAGGAGAGTAACAAAGGTCAGACTCCAAAGGAAGCACACTGTGGGATGAAGATATGCATGTAGGAAGTTTATTGGGGAATGGTTTTAGTATCAGCACCAGTGCAAGAATGAAAAGAGCAGGATTGGTAAGAGTTGGAAGGCAGTCACAACCAAGGCCTTAGCCAATCTCAAGGGGAGCCTTGGAGCTGGAATGGCCAATGGTCCTCATTTTGAGGACAATGTACTAGGCATCAGTTCCGTATATTAACAGGTTTTGGAAGGAAAGTGGACGTGGTCTTCAGGCAGCTCTCTTTACCCACTGACCATCATGGTAGTCATGGGAGGAGAAGGCAGAAGTGGATAAGAGCAAACTCAGCTGAAAGCTTGTAGCCATTAACACTCCCACAACTATAGGGAATGAGTGCTTCAGTTCTGGAAGGGTACCATACCACTTAGGATCATTTCCAAGTTGGCACCCTATCTGTGCCCTCAAATGCTGCTCAATCACTCTTTCAGGCTGACAATTTCTAGGAGGTATGGCATAGGATAATTGATAGGACCACTGCTGTGCTTTTTTGGCTATAAAGTAGGCCTCTGGTTCACTGAGAAATTACAGAGAATCCAGGCTTGTGGGTCAAACACACTCTTTAGGTTCTTAGACATTGGTACTGGCTGAAGCATGGGAGACAAGAAAGGCAAGATGACATTTGGAATATGAGTTGAATCTGGGCAAGATGTATCAACCCTCTTCAGGGTTGGAAGGAATCCAATATAGGGAACTTGACACCAACTTAAACTTTTTCTCCTAAGAAAAATAAAATATTTTGACCAATAGTAATTTGATACCCACTATCTCTAATTATTACAAAATAATAATGATAACATAATAATAATAATAATAATATGAGTAATCAGTGAGAGCCTGATTCCTTTGGGGAATGGGCCCCTTGAAACGCTGGCCTTCTAATAGGAAGTGAATAGAGCTGAGCACTTCAGTTAAGTTTTGGGATCACAAGTTAAGCAGCTATTATGGAAATTTTGTCAGATAATTCTTTGAAACTCAGTATGACCCCTCTTAACTTGAGCTTTAAGAATATGCCTGTCACAATGAGGTTCCAAGGTAGCCCAGCTTTGTAAAAGGGGCATCACCATTAAGTTCCATGTCATATATATCCATCCTGAAGAATGTCCAGTCTTGAGATTACTCTACATTGAGACCAGATGTAGGATATTGTAGCAAGGAGGTTTTGCTTTTGGTCTAGAGCTAAATTTAACAACAAAAAAGTATTTTCTCCTTTTCTCAAACAGGATATTGGTGTCTTAATTCAGGAAAAACAAAAACAAACATGAAGATGTGCTAACAGGGAAATAAAAAGATTTTTGTTGTTATTTTTTCCTTTTTAAATTTGTTTATGCTGGCTCAAAAATCATCTTCAATGGTGAGTCAGAGTTGAAAAGAAACATTTGAACCTGCTGGGTTAGGTAAGAGGAGAAAGAGATCACTAATAAGCTGGAAACATGGCCGTAGGATGGCAAATTTCCAAATTGGAAAATGACTTATTTCCAAATTAGCACCTGCCATTAGCTATCTTTTATGTAATCAGGCATTGAAGAAATTTGCAAAAATGTGAAACAAGTCCACCCTTATCACTGTTTTTTTTGTTTTGTTTTGTTTTGGATAATGTAGTTAATTTTACATTAAAATATGTTTTTGTTAATAGGTAACAGGTTTATTATTTATTTTAAGTGTACTAAGAAAGAGTTTCTCAGTTTTAATTTCTAACAAGGTAATATATATATATATATATATATATATATACAGATACATGTATGTATATATATAATATCTAGTTGTCTTTAATAATGTTTAAGTTTAAAAACATCCTGAGACCTGTAAGTTTGAGAATAATGGGGCTAGAAGAAGGCAAATATGCCCAGAAGAAAAAAACAAAACAAAACAACAATTAGATGTTGCTGCTTTAACATTTTTACAGAAGGACAAAGGAATATAGAAATTTAAAAGTTGCCAAGAAAATGGCTCAAGTGATGGACAAAGGGACTTATCCAAAAAACTAAGAAAGAAGAGAAAACAGAATAAGCTTAATAGAGACCATGGAGTGTGTAGGGAATAGAGGTCCCAATAAAGTTGAAGAACAGATATAGTTGCGGAGGCGGGGGGAGTGTTAAGAGAAACCGAATGTCTGAAGTTTGAACACACGGGATAATGATAATATGAAATATGATAATGAGTTTAGCTCTCCTATGTTGGGGTTCTCTTGTTTCCTGGGAAGGGTGACATGTAGGGAGAGGGCTGAGAGTGACTGAGATGCATTTGGAATGCAGACCACTGTAAATGGACTTGGGGAATGAGGGTATTGGATGGTTGTTCACTGAGATGTTGAAGATCCTAACTGTGCCAGAGCTTGGGTGATGGTTAAGGAGTAAAAGAAGGCAAGGGAATCTTCAACACATGAGGAAAACAACAAGGAGATAGCAGATGGACTGAAAGTAGGGGGGCGGAGAGAAGGACAAAATGAGGGGAGCCTTAAATACATCTGGCTTTTTGGAGGAGAAGGGATAATTTATTGCATGATTCTTATCTATATGGGGTTGAAAATAATGAGCAGCATCCACTTAAAAGTGCTAAAGGAGATATGATGCCCTCAGGGAAGATCAGTGTCTTTAGGAGAGAACCTGTAGTGCTTTGAGGAAATAAGGGAGTTTACAAAATTCATGATAAAGAAGCAAGTGGGATCTTGATATGGAATGGGGTCTCACAGGACACCAAAGACAAATGTGGGTGGGGAGGAATCAATGGGAGTATGAGTCAGAAGAAAAGGAAACATATGTATAAGATTCAATAAGAAGGGATATGTATATATGTATATGTATAAGATTCAATAAGAAGGGATAGATGGCTGAAGATATTTATATTTTGGTTGTTGACAGAGCATGGCATGAATGTGAATTAAGTGGGCTGTAGCAAGCGGCAAGTCTATATAGGGCCTTACATCACTTTTTACAACACTTTTCCTTTTTTACCTTTTAATTTTCAACTTGATCCTATTTCCCTTAGTGTTTTAGGGGTGTTCCAAAATGCAATATGTGTGTTTCATGTCAAACATGATAACTGTCATAGAAGTAATCTACTTTTTGTGGCCCATAGCATCTAGAATCTTAGGATTAATGTCAGTCAAAGGAATTGGTGATGCCATTTATGAAGATAAGCTGGGGCAGGGTCATTAAACATAAACCATAATCCCAGAAGAATTAGAAATTGCAGAAACCTTTTGTTTAGATCACCTACAACATCAAAGCACTGTGTCAAATTTGATTTCTTCCAGACAGAAGGCTGAATTATCTTTGGTCAGTAACTCAGAGAGATTTACTGCAGATACCCTTATTCCATAAGATTCAATACTATTTCAGGAAAATACTACAAATACTACTAGGAATCATTTAAAATGTGGCAGGTAATTAAAATATATTTTTTCAGCCAAATAAACTTTTCATCTGCATGTTTTCAACATTTAAAAAATATAATTTTAAAGTGAAATGTTTCCCAATTTTGATTAATCAGCTAATTCATTTTAATAGGCTTTTAAATGAAATCTGTACTGTTAACAACAGGTTAACTTCTTAACTGTTCACTTCTATATGACAAACAAAATATTACCCCAAACATCCTCTGTTCGTTTTGGGTTTGGTAGCTAGACTCTTTAAGGAAACATCTTTTCCATTGAGGAAGTAAATTGCCTCTTCTGTCTGTAATTTATTTTTCATATGTGGCTTTTAACTTTATGGAATTAGCACTTTTTTTTATGGAAAAGCTCACCTGCTTGATTCACTGAGTTACAATTTGCTGAAATACTGTGACAATCTGGGAAAGAGGTCTTTGGCTGAGGCAAACCCTGGGGTTAGTCACAGTTGGTTTCTAGAGTGAGAGAGGCAAAAGTGTCTTGAGGGCTTGGAAGTTAACTTTGAAAGCCAGCTACAGGCCACACCAGGGATACACACAAAAGAGCACTTCAAAAGAAAAAAAAAAGCCCTGAACAATTTGGGTTGAGGACCCTGTAACTAAAGCTGGTGTTGAGAGCCAAGCAAGAGTTTTCTAAGACATACAGAAAATTCTCCTCTATCCACTTCCCTGGAAGAAATGGTTTCATAAAATAGAATAAAAAGTCCATCAATCTTCTCTAGCCCTTTCAAATTAAATAAAAAGCTTAGAAATGTGCATATTTAGAATGGCACTAATTATAGTAAACTCTAATTTGAGGGTTGTTTCAGAATTGCCAATTAAGTGATTTTTTTTCACAGTATGTAAAATCTGAAGGTGAGGTAGGTCATATTTGAGCCTTAATGTGCATCATGATGTTTTAATGATGCCTTGAAAGCATTGCAGAATTGTATGTAAGTAAAGATTACTTTTCTTTGAATTCTTTATTATCAAACATATTATTTTTCCATCTGGAGTATTACGGATAAGATAACATATAGAAATTCCAAGGAGCACTTAATTGAATCTAAATTGCCAATTAATATATAAAGTTGATTTAAAACATTCCACCAAACAAAACTCACTATCCCAGCTTTTATAAGCAGTTCTATTTCCAAGCGAAGTCGGCTTCTTCCTTTTAGAAAAGATTTATAACTCACCTACAAGATTGAATTGGTGTGAAATTTTAATGAAAATTTGCAAGAGAAAGTGAGGGGATGTTAAATGAACAAACAGGAGGAGGTTTTTAATTATGTCATTTTCTTATACTTTCTTTACACTTCACCATATACAGTACAACAAACAATTCAGCAGTTCTTAAAAGCCTTTGATGACCAGTGGACAGGAAAATGAGAACCATACAACTGAAGACACATTCAGCTATACAGATAAGGCTATAGAGAAATTAAATTTTTTTTCTGACTGTTCATTTTTTACTTGAGTTGGCTTTATGAGTATTAGTTAACTGTGCCTTAATGTTTAACCACCATGCTATATGTATCCAGCACCTCTTCTTAAAGACTTTGCTTAGTAACTATATAAAAAGTCAAGAGCACTAATCTAAATTTCTAGGCAATTTCAGAGTTTTATTTAGCTTCTTGGTAATACAATTTAATAGTAAGTCAAGCTAGTTTATGCATTGAATTGCCACATGAGGCCTGAGATTTAGAAATATGAAACATTAAAGATGCTAATGGGATGGAGTTGATAAAGCAATGTTTTCTTCATCTAAATCTTATTAAGGAATGACAGATAGTAAATTAAATATTAGAGATTAAAAAAATATTTTGGTTAGGTTTGATTGCCTTTGTTTTTCAGTTTCATTTAGAAGGACCACCTTACAATCTTGGACTATTACCAAAGACACATAATCCTATTAATTGTACTTTGTGATTTTTTTTTTGTTTTGTTTTGTCTAGGTTAATTTTCAACCACTTGGTAATCAGATGTACAATGTTGTGGTCCTTCATGTTTAAGAAACACATTTAACAACAACAAGAAAATCCCCTTCTTCAAAGATCAGTATGAATTCTAATGAGTCGTGCATTCTTACTGATTTCTCTAGTGATGTGTTGTACTAATACATCATTTCTGAAAGCTGTCTCTTTAATGATGTATTAATATAATACATCATCAGTCTGAGGCAGAAGAAAGATAAATTGCCTAAAATATGGTGTCTTCAATGGAACAAAAGATTTTTGGAATAGATTAATTTTAATTATAAAAGAAAGGGAGTCTACTTCTGAGTAAATTATTTCAGCTCTTCCCCATCAGTATCTGCATCTCTTCAACTAAATTTAAAGATGCTGTTTAATTAGGCTTCCCCCCACAAGTTTCATTGAGAGATAATGGACATACATTATTGTATAAATTTAAGGCATACAGCATGATGGCTTGATTTGCATATGTTGTGAAATGACTATATAATAATATATAATAATAGGTTCAGCTAATAAATATCTTCCCATCTTCTCATATAGATACAATAAAAGGAAAAAAAAGGAAACAAAATCCTTCAGATAAGAACTCATAGGATTTCCTCTTTTAACAACTTTTCTATGTATATCATACAGCAGTGTCATCTATACTTATCATATTATACATTGCATTCCTAGCATTTATTTTATAACTGGACAGTTGTACCACTTGACCATCTTTTAACAATTTCCTCTTCCCACCCTCTGCCTCTGGTAACATGGCCACAAAGTCTGATCTCTTTTCCTCTGAGTTTTGTTGTTGCTGTTGTTGTTCATTTGTTTTCGTTTTTCTTTTTTAGATTCCAATATAAGCAAGATCACACAATATTTGTCTTTTTTTTATCCGACTTGTTTTACTCAGCATAATGCCTTCAAGGTCAGCCATGTTGTCACAAATGGTAGGATTTCCTTCTTTTTTATAACTGAATAATATTCCTGTGTGTGTGTGTGTGTGTACCACACTTCTTTATCTGTTCATCCATTGAGGGACATTTAAGTTGTTTCCATGTCTTGCCTATTGTCACTAAAGCTACTATCAAAATGGGGGTGCAGATGTCTTTTCAAGTTAGTGTTTTTGGGGTTTTCTGGATGTATTCCCAGAAGTGGAATTGCTGTATCATATGGTAGTTTTATTTTTAATTTTTTGAGGATTCTCCTACTGTTTTCACAGTGACTGTATCAGTTTATAATCCCACCAACAGGGCACAGGGGTTTTCTTTTCTCCATGTCCATACCAGAATTTTTATCTCTTATCTAAAAGATGGTGGTCATTCTAACAGGTATGAGATGATATCTCATTATGGTTTTAATTTGCACTTCCCTAAATGACTATTTAAGCATTTTTTTCATGTATCTGTTGGCTTTTATAGATTTTCTTTGTATGATCCTTTGTCCATTTTTAAATTGTGTTGGTTTGTTTTTGCTATTGAGTTGTATGAGTTATTTATTTATTTTGGATACTAACCTCGTTTAGTTTGATGTAGTCTCACTTGTTTATTTTTGATCTGTTGCTTGTGCTTTAGGTGTCATATCAAAAAAAAATCCTTACCAAGACCCATGTCAAGGAGCTTTATTCCTATGTTTTCTTCTCAAAGCTTCACAGTTTCAGGCCTTATATTTAAGTCTTTAATCTATTTTGAGTTAATTTTTGTGAATTATATAAGATATAGGTCTGGTTTCATTCTTTTATATGTGAATATCCAATTATGCCAGCACTATTTATTGAAATAATTGTCTTCATTTAGTATTCTTGGCTTCCTTGTCAAATATTAGTTGACCATATATGCTTGGGTTTATTTCTGGGCTCTCAATTCTGTTCTATTGATCTAGTTTTCTGTCTTCATGCTAATACCATATTATGCCTTTACTGTATAGCTCGAAATCAGAAAGTGATATGTCTCCTGCTTTGTTCTTCTTTCTCAGAATTTTTCATTATTTGAGGTCTTTCGTGGTTCCACATAAATTTTAGCAGTAAAAGTTTTCTATTTCTGTAAAAAAAAATACCATTGGAATCTTGATAGTGATTGCACTGAATCTATAAATGGCTTTTGGTAGTATTGACATTTTAACACTTTAATAATTCAAACCCATGACCAGGGTACCTTTCCACTTATTTGTGTCTTCTTTGATTTTGTCATCAATGTCTTATAGTTTTCAGAGTTGAGATCTTTCACCTCCTTATTTAAGTTTACTTCTAAGTATTTTATTGTTTCCAATGCTACCATAAATGGAATCAGTTTCTTTATTTTCTTTTCAGAAAATCAGTTCCTGGTGTATAGAAATGCCATTTATTTTTTATTAATTTTGTATGCTGCTACTTGGCTGAATTCATTTATTAGGTCAAATGGGTTTTTTGTTTTGTTTTGTTTTGTTTTTTTTGGTTAAGTTTTTAGGATTTTCCTTATGTAAAATCACATCACCTGCAAATAAGGGCATTTTTACTTCTTCCTTTCCAATTCTGACACTTTTTTATTTCTTTTTCTTACCTGGTTGCTCTTGCTAGGACCTCTAGTTCTATATTGGACAAGAATGGTAAGAATGGGCACCCTTGTTTTGTTCCTGATCTTAGAGGAAAAACTTTGAACTTTTACTGTTGAATATGATGTTAGCTGCAGGCATGTCATATATGGCCTTTAGTATGTCAATATATGTTCCCTCTATGCCTGATTTGTTCAGAGTCTTTATTATGATTGGATGTTGAATTTTGTCAAATACTTTTTCTATATTTCTTACATTGACCACATGATTCATTTGTTTCATCTTACCAATGTGATGTATCACATTGATTGAATTTCATATGTTGAGCCATTCTTGCATTCCAGGAATAAATCTCACTGGATTATAGTATATGATCCTCTTACTGTACTAATGAACTCAGTTTGCTAGTATTTTACTGAGAATTTTTGGAGCTATATTCATCAGGGGTATTGGCCTGTGCTTTTCTTTTCTAGTAATATCCTTTTCTGGTTTTGGTACCAAGACAATGCTGGTCTTTTAAAATGGGTTTAGGAGTGTTTCCTTCTCTTTGATTTTTTGAAAGAGTTTGAGAAAGATTGGTGTTAATTCTTCTTTAAATGTTTGGTAAAATTTACCAGTAGAGCCATCTGGTCCTGGGATTTTCTTCACTGGGAGATTTTTTTTTAAAGATTTTTATTTATCTCTTTTAAAGAGAGAGAAAGAAAGAGAGAGACAGAGAGAACAAGTCGGGGGAGGGAGAGGGACAAGCAGACTCCACTCTGAGCATGTAACCTGATGTGACATGCTTGATCCCACAACACTGAGATCATAACCTGAGCCAAAATCAAAAGTCAAATGCTTAACTGACTGAGCCACCTAGGTGCCCCTTTGCTGGGAGATTTTTGATTACTGACTTGATTTCTTTACTAGTAATTGGTCTACTCAGATTGTCTACTTCTTTCTGATTTAGTCTTGGTGAGTTGTATGTTTCTAAGAATTTTTTCATTTCTTCTAGGTTGTCCAGTCGTTGGCAGGTTGTTATTCAAAGTAGCTCTTATGATCCTTTGAATTTCTCTGGTATCAGTGGTAATATGTCCTTTTCATTTATAATTTTGTTGATTTCTATTCTTTCTTTTTCTTTTCTTTTTTTTTCTAGCTAAAGGTTTGTCAATTTTCTTTTCTTTTCAAAGAACCAACTCTTAGTTTGGCTAATCTTTTCTATTGTTTTTCTGTCCTCACCTCAATCTCATTTATTTTTTTTCTCTGATCTTTACCATTTCCCTCTGCTAACTTTGGGATTAGTTTGTCCTTCTTTTTTCTAATTCCTTAAGGCATAGGGTTACATTGTTTATTGGAATCTTTATGGCTTCTTAATGTGGGTGTTTATTGCTATGAATGTTCCTCTTAGAACAGCTTTTGCTGCATCCCATAAATCCTGATATGTTATATTTTCATATTCATTTGTCTAAGCAAACTATAGAGATAGTAAAATGATCAGTGGTTGACAAGGATTGGAGAGGACAGGAAATGAATAGATGAGGCACAGAGATTATTAGCACACTAATAATCTATTCTGTATACTACTCTAATGGTGGATATATGATACTGTGAACTGTGCAAATAACAAAACTTAATTGTAAACTATGGATTTTAGTTAATACAGATTTCACCTGTTGCTATGTCACTTAGCTTTTACAAAAGACCTACATTAGTACTAACTAAAAGAAATCTGAAGAGGATTTTTGCTTTTACAACATAATAATTACTTCTTCTCTTTATGTCATTTCAGCCTATCAAAGTTTTCAGAAGAATGCTCTATTTTTGGATAGCTGGATAAACTGTAATAATGTATCAATATTGGTTCTTTAATTGTAACAAATATACCACACTAATGTGAGAAGTTAATAACACAGGAAACTGTCTGTGTAGGGGGAGGGAGGGATGGTTACAGGGGAACTCTGTACAATCTGCTCAATTTTTTGTAAATCTAAAACTATTCTAAAGAAATGGGGAATGGGTAGGGAGATCACTGGAGCTGGGAAACCTGGGTCAAAGTTATTGTTCTTTCAACTCAAATGATCCTAGGAGGAAAAATCAGAAAATCTTTCTTTACCCTTATTTTGTCTCCTCTCCAAAAATTTCTGCCTTTACAACCACTTATACTTCCTCCAAGATCTTTATCTGTGGTTCTTTTCAGGAAAGAACAATATACATATTAAGTTTCTATCTGTACCTACTATATTTGTGCATCATGAGACTGATGTCAGCATATTGGACCACACGAATGAGGTATTTCCTAAAGGAGTATATTATCCTAAAATAATCTCACAGTTACTACCATTATCTCAATTTTTTAATTCATATATGCAAATGACCTTAACTAGAGATACGGTTGTTATGATGAGAGCAAGCCCTGGGGGAATAATGAGTCTAATAAAATGATTGTATTTGGAGAACACATCGTTTTCTGGAACAAAATATTCCATTGACATAAAATAATGAAGTGTGATGTATAAACAAGTAAAAAACTTTTAAATTTAATTTGAAATAGTATTTCCCCTTAGTTATTAGCATAGATGAATTAAAAGTTATATCAATAGTCTATCCACAAAGGGGAAAAAAAGAGGAATGGAGAGAAAGGAAAGACTTTGTGTTTGAGAAATGAAATAGTCAGAAATCCTGATTAGTGTGGGAGGAATAAATTATTAAATCTACCCACACCCTCTATTTTTAATCTCCACTATTCAATTTTATATTCACAATGTTCTCATACAATGGTAAAACACTAATTAGTATTTAAAAATTGATTCATTTTAGGGTGCCTGGGTGGCTCAGTCGTTGGGCATCTGCCTTCAGCTCAGGTCATGATCTCAGGGTCCTGGGATTGAGCCCCACATCGGGCTCCTTGCTCCGCAGGAAGCCTGCTTCTCCCTTTCCCACTCCCCCGCTGTGTTCCCTCTCTCGCTGTGTGTCTTTCTCTGTCAAATAAATAAAAAATCTTAAAAAAAAAATAAAAAATAAAAAATAAAAAAATAAAAATTGATTCATTTTATGATTGACCTTTAGCTAATTTCAGTTTGTGAATTCTATTCTTTGGGTTTACAAATAGCTGACAAAACTGATTTCTTTCAGTTCTGAAAATCCAATGTTTAATTAAAATAGTTTTAAGTTATTTTTTCTGGTGCTCAGTGAACATTTATGTCTTAGTGAACATAGATAACATGAAGTGTCTTCATTAATTATTTTGAGAGTAGAAAGCATTACTTTTTAATAATAATTCAGTTTTAATATAGACTCCTTTTGAATGATTCTTACAGAACTGAGAAATATTTTAAAACCATAATTATATCATACTATCTTTTCATCATAATTAGAAGGTAGACAGTATTAGGATTGTAATGATGAGGAAAGGAAAACACAGATAATTAAAATAATTTTTGCAGTTGATCAACAATGGAAAAAGAGAAAAGTTAATATATCCTGTATCTCTTACCTTTATTCAATAAGAGGTACCACAAGAAGCATTTGCCACATTTCTAAGAGTGTCTGGTGCAATTCTGGATATCACAAAAGTGCAAAGTTCACTCTTGTCCATACTTTTTACCCATGTCCTAATCTTTAAGCAATCCTTATATGCTTTACATGTTGATTGCATTCAGGCCAAGTCTTTGGTTTGAGTTCATTCCATGAGAGGGTGTAGATCAAATTATCTCAATAAGAAAGACACTTGTTTAAAATTTGAGAACTTCTTGCAAGTGTCTGCTATCTACAAGTCATTTGTCTACTGTTTTTTCTGGGTCAACTATAAACTTCTTAAAGTCTACCAGGAAAAAAAAAAAACAAAACTGTTAATCAAATAAAGCCAAGTTTACTAGATTTATTTCAGAAAGGGAAAACACCACCTCAATAGAACTTTGATCATGTTTCAGAAGAGGAAGTCAGGAGAAGCTGTTGTAGTATTTCAGAATCAAGACTGGATGGTTTTTAGGCATGACTTACAAGGTAGGGGACTAGTTTGGATTAGACAGAAATTAGGATATACTAACTTTGGATTGGAGGGCACAGTAAGAAAAAGGTCTTAAAATGATTCTTAGTAAGTTTTAATAAGTTTTAGTTGGCTCACAGTTTCATCATCTTCCAAGAGAAGGTATTTCTTGGAACAAACAGCTAGGTTACTTTCACTTACACTCAGTATTGTTTAAGAAAGAGAGGGGAGAGAATTTCCAGTATTGATTAACACAGAGATAAGGAATATGCTCATTTTGTTTCTTATTTTGTGGGTATCAATTTACAGCTACAAATCTGAGTCTGGAATGGAAATATTTTGTCAGCTTAACTCCAACTCTCAGCTTTCCAGGTTAGTGGACAGGTCAAATATTATAATTATTGGGACTCCATTATTTTCACTAGACAGAGTCACACACAGATCTCAGTGTTCTATGTGGTACTTATAAACTGGGGGAAGGGACTTTCCTTTGTAGTCCATTATAGATGCTACTAGTATTTTCATTGTCTGTATCCATGTAGTTCCCTTAAATTCCAGGGATTTTTGCTTCCATGTCCTTATGGAGCATAGAAGTACTTGTTCAGTTTTATAGGATCAGAAGTGGATTTGGGGGAAATTGATGAAGCTTAAACTTTAAGATTCATCACATGCAGAGTCCCAATCTGAGGAATTTCTAGTGGAACTAGGAGTAAGTTAATATAGCTATAAAATTGTAAAATAATAATAATAATTACTATAAATTTAGGATATTTAACAATAATTGGCTGAGATTGCTTTATCTCCCCACTATGATGTCCCTCTATTCCACTTCCCCCCCTGTCTGGTGGTATCCAAAGGTCACTCTGACAAATGTAAAGGTAAGTTGAGGATATTTGGGTTGGGTTTAGTAAGTATATACTTATGTGTTCATAATCAGTTGCCTGTATAATTAAATAATTGAAAGTCATTGAATGTGGGCATGGCTTCCAGAAATACTGTTTTCATCTGCTACAACTCACTTGATATCATGACAAAATAGGTATCATGGTTGAAAAGTTGTAAGGTCAAAATGTTTGAGCACACCTAGCAAAGGAAATATGTAGGTAGTGAGTGAGAAACAGGGCTTGAGATGTCTGGAGCCATCAGTTAGATAGTTAATAATCAGAAGTGTAAAATTGTAAGCAGAGGATTCATTGATGCACAGAATGGAAATTCTCTCATCAGAAATATACCCCAAAATGCAGTAATGGGCAACATTTTGATAAGTATTCAGATGTAATAATTTTATTCCTTGTGCCAGTAGCTGTACATGATGATTTTTTTTTCCAATTTTATTCTGGTAAAATATACACAACATAAACTTTACCACCTTAACCATTTGTAATATATAGTTCTGTGGCATTAAGTACATCCATATTGTTGTGTATCTAGCACCCCTGATTGTCTCCGTAACTCTTCATCTTGTAAAATTGAAACTCTTTACCTATTAAATGGTAACTCCACATTTCTTCTTACCCCCAGATCCTAGCAACCACCATTCTACTTTCCGCCTTTATGATTTTGACTACACTAAGTACTTCATATAAGTGGAATCGTACAGTATTTGTCTTTTTTGTGATGGACCTATTTCACTTTAATGTCCTCCAAGATCATTCATGCTGTAGCATGTCAGAATTTCTTTTCTTTTTAAGACTAAATAACATTCCATTTTATGTATACTGTATATAAAATTTTAAATCAACTCTATTTGTATCATTTACAAATAACAAACTGCAGCCATTTTCATTAAAGTATATATCTGTGAAACCAACACCACAATCCAGATATAGAATATTTTTATCATCTCCAAAGTTTCCTTGTGATTCTTTATAATTCATTAATCCTGTTGTCCTCAGCTCTAGGTAAAGACTGATCTGCATTTTGTCATTATAGATTACATTTTGTCTTTTGAGAATTGTATGTATGCATATATGAATTCATACAGTATGTATTCTTTTCTGTCTGAAATTTTTCACTAAGAATAATGATTTTGAGACTTATTCATGTTGGTGCATATATCTGTGGTCCATTGCTTTTATTTCTGAGTACTCTTCCATTGAATGGGTATATCACATTTTGCTTTAGCCATGCACTTGTTGGAAGACACTTGGGTTCTTTCCAGTGCTGGGCTATTGTGAATAAAGCTTCTATAAATATTTGTTTACATTTTTATATCTCTTGGGTAAATACCTAGGTGGACTTGTTAGATCATTTCGTAAAGAAGTGGCCACTGTTTTCAGTGGGGTCAGTGGCATATTCTTTTTTTTTTTTTTAAGATTTTATTTATTTGTTTGAGACAGAATGAGAGAGAGAGAGAGAGAGCTCATGAGAGGGGGGAGGGTCAGAGGGAGAAGCAGGCTCCCTGCCAAGCAGGGAGCCTGATGCGGGACTCGATCCAGGGACTCCAGGACCATGACCTGAGCCGAAGGCAGTCGCTTAACTGACTGAGCCACCCAGGCACCCCAATGTGGCATCATATTCTTCCACAACTTTGTCAGCACTTGATATTGCCAATTTTTCTAGTTTTATCTATTGCATTGTATATACAGTAATATTTCGTAGTTTAATTTGTGCTTTCCTGGTTAAAAATAATGTTGAAAACTTTTCCATAAACTTACTGGCTATTTATATACCATCTTTTGTGTAATGAAGTTTCTTATATTTTGCCCATTTATTTTTTGGTTCCTTTTATTGAGTTGTGATATCTTCAGGAACCAAGTCCTTTTTCTGATATATATATTGCAAAAACTTCTCTCAGTTGGTGTATTATCTCTTAATTTTCTTATTATTGTCTTTCTTCAGGGTAAAAATTTTAATTTTGATTAATTCTAATGTATCACCTTTTCTTGTGTGTGCTTTTGTGTCCCCCCTAAAAATTCCATAGCTACTGCAAGATTGCGAAGATTTCTTCCTATGTTATCTTCTATATGGATGTAGCATTTTTTTTACTTTTATATACTTTTTAATTTTTCCCCCATTAAATTGTCTTTGTGTCATTACTGAAAAATCAAGTGACCTTCATGGGTCTCTATTTTATTCCATTTATCCAAATGCCTGATTTTTACCAAATCACATTCTCTTAATTGCTATAAGTATGGAATGAGTCTTGGAAGTCAAGGAATATAAATCCTCTAACTATGTTCTCCTTTACAAAACTACTTAGGCTTTTCTAGATTGTTTGCATGTCTATAAATTGCTAGCATCTGTTTGTTAATTTCTATAAAAAGTCTACTGGAATTTTAGTTGCAATTGCGTGGGCCTATAGATTAACTTGTGTCATGTTTGGAATTATATTTTTCAAGGAATTTGCCCTTTTTTTTTAAGATGTCAAATGTGTTATTTATGATAGGTTATTGTTATCCACTTAATGTCTGAAGGATCTGTAATGATAACCTCTCTTGGTTTGGTTATTTATCTTCTCCCTCTCTTTCTTAACTTAATCACTTTAACCAGGGGTATATCAATTCTATTGATCTGTTCAAGAATCAGCTTTCAGATTTATTAATATATTTATTTTTTTCTTTCATTCCTTCTTTCTATAACCTTTATTATATCTTATTTTCTACTTTTTTTGGGTTTACTGTACTTTTCTTATCAAGCAGCCTAAAATAATACTTTAAACTTCTTTTAGAACTTTCTTTTGTTCTAAAATAATCATTTAAATATATTTTGTGTCCCAAATGCTCCTTAAAATATACTGTATTTTTATTACAATTTAGTTTAATAGTGTGAGAGTTGAAATAAGAAGGCAGAGAGTCACTTTGTTTTTACCTCAACAGGGAACAGGAGCATAAGGCGACTCAAATTTGTCACTGTTCTGTGCGTGTCTGTGAATGATCATGAAAGCATTGCAAGTATTGATTTGACAGTTAAAAATAAATTTAGTGAGAAGGAGAGTTCACAAATACAGAATCAGTGAGGTATGAGGATTGATTGCATCTCTCTCTTTCTCTCTGTATGCATATATATAACAAGATTGGTTTGAACTGTGCGGGTCTACTTATATGTGGATTTTTTGATAAATACAGTACCGTACTATAAATGTATTTTCTCTTCCTCATGATTTTCTTTATCTTTTAAGATTTTATTTATTTACTTGAGAGAGGGAGGGGAGGGAGGGAGAGAGCACAGAGAGGGAGGGAGAAGCAGACGCCCCACTGAGCAGGGAGCCTTAGGTGGGGCTTGATCCCAGGACACTTGGATCATGATCTAAGCCGAAGGCAGTTGTTTAACTAACTGAGCCACCCAGCCACCCCATGATTTTCTTAATAACATTTTATTCTCTCTAGCTTATTTTATTATAGGAACACAACATATGGTACATATAACGTACAAAATATGTGTTAATTGATTGTTTATGTTATCAATATGGTGTTCAATCAACAGTAGGCTATTAGTAGCTAAGTTTTTGGGGGGGTCAAAAATTATATGTGAGTTTTCAACTGCATGGTGAGGTCAGTGCCCCTAACCTTTGCATTGTTCAAGGGTCAACTGTGTGTTGTGTATATATACACACATACACACACTTGGTTTACCTGGGATTTTATGTTTTTTTTTTTTTTAAGATTTTATTTATTTATTTGACAGAGAGACACACAGCAAGAGAGGGAACACAAGCAGGCGGAGCAGGAGAGGGAGAAGCAGGCTTCTCACTGAGCCGGGAGCCCGATGTGGGGCTCGATCCCAGGACCCTGGGATCATGACCTGAGATGAAGGCTGAAACTTAAGGACTGAGCCACCCAGGCGCCCCGGAATTTTATGTTTTAAGTAAACATTGACAACATAAAATTGTCTTTTTAATATATCCATTCTGGCTATCTTTATTTTTAATTAGATCAATAATTACTTTGAATTTAATATAATTGCTGATATGTTTATGTTTAGGTTTAACATTTTATTATTTATCATTTTTACTTGGCTTCTCACTCCTGTTTTGTTTCTCTGCACTCCTTTCTCACTTAGTTTTGTATATTTATTTTTTTTAAATTCTATTTTCACTATTAGATTCTTAGCTATACATGACTTTTATTGGTTCCTCCAAGGAACATATGAATCCTCTGATTTTCACAGTCTGTTTAGAGGTAATATTATAACCTTTCATGTAAAATGTAGAAAATCTTGCAATTCTATAGTCCATTTACCCCACCTCCATCATCCTTTATGGTATAGTTATCCAAGGTATTATATTCCCAAAAGAAAAATACTGTAATTTTTATTTTATTCAGTCAAATTTGCCTAAATTTCTGATGCTTTTTATTTGTTGCTGAAGATTTGAGTTTCTCTAATAGTCTGAAGAAGTACATTTACTATTTCTAGTCATACAGCTCTGCTGTGAACAGATTCTGTTGGTTTTCTTTTACCTAAATGTGTCTTTGTCATATTCTTGAGGGATGTAGTGCCTAAATACATAATTCTGGGTTGATAGTTTTGTCTTTAGACACTTCAAAGAAGTTTTCAGATGTCTCTTGGTCTTCATTATTTCTGAAGCAAAGACCACAGTCATTTAAATCACTGTTTCCCTATGTTTCCGGTGCCTAATGTTGCATAAAAACCATCCCCAAACTTAATGATTTCACAGCATTTCTTTTCCTCATGAATTTGTACTCTGTGCAGGGCTTGAAAAGGATAAGCTTGTCTGTGCTTCACTCAATGTGTGCTCAGATGGCTCAGATTGTAGGGTTGAAATTATCTGAAGGCTCACTCATGCAGGGTCTGGTCCCTGCTGTGGGAAGACTCAAACAGTGGCAGGTTGGAACAGCTTGGGCTCTTCTGGTGCCTTTCTTCCCTCTAAGCTGTAACATATCTAGCTCATCACATCATCCCTTTTCACTTTTCCTCTGTGACCTGGGCCACCATGGTTCTTTGCAAACTTTATCCACTGTGCTCACTGCCATCATGACTTTCATAACTTCCTATAGAAGTCAAGAAAATGCAATGAAAGGAAAAGTGCATAGAGGACCAGAGAGAATTGGGTGAGATGCCAGCTCACATACATGTTTAGAGCAACGCTGTTACATGTTTGTCATCCTGGGGTTAGAAATCTTCAAAAAACACAAAGTAGAGAAATTATGTTTTTAATACAAAATGGAACTCATTTTTACCACCACTGGGTTGTGCAGTAAAAGGTGAATTCCTTCAGGTGTTATGATTCCAGAAACCACTCATGTCAATTTTGCAGTGGAAAGGTGACAGTGAACAATTTCTGTCTATCAACAAAACAGGATTGGCTTGCACTCCTTTCTTTATTTTTGGTGCTTGTATCTGTACTTTGACTTACTTTTATCTTTTCTGTCTAAAAGACTTCTTTGACATTTTTTACACCATTTTTTTAAAAAGAAAAAAACAACAGATTTCCTTAGTTTTTACTAATTTTTCCTTTTCTTTTGTAATTTTGCCCTCTGTAAGAAGATCTTACCCCCTTTGTTTGGCATGAAAGACTCATGGAGGGAGAGGACTACCAATATATGTAGTGGATTTTTCAGATTTATACTACCCCGAAAATGACAATGTACTACGAAAAACAACATTTCACACATTTCCAAAGTCTAAGTGTGGATATTAAAAGTTGCACTTACATATTTATCCAGCATATTTGTCCCAGGCTTTGTTAAATATCTCTAGGTGGTATAGAAAATTATTGGAACTACTTATCTTGAGCTCTTTACAATTATTTGGAGATCAGATAACTTAAACACTGTTAAATAGCAATATTTGAAAAAATGCTAAATGAATGCTAGACAAAATGACATAGAAGTTCATTCTCAACTTTTTAGTTTTAGGAATGAAATAACAGTAGTAACAACAAAGCTACAGCTCAGTCTTTAGAAACTGCAGAAGTAAAAATCACATAAAACAATTTTACAGTTGGTGGATAACATTCTCTATGTATTTCACATAAATACACATACAACTCAAAGCAATAAGTATCAACCACTAATCATAATGCTTGTTTTGAACAATAGTTATTTCTCATTTCCTGTATCTGGAAATAAAGATGCATGTTGAGCACAGTTTTCAGATTGGCATCTAATTCTTACTTTAATAAATATTTAAGGGGCGCCTGGGTGGCTCAGTTGTTGGGTG
Organism: Mirounga angustirostris; assembly: GCF_029215605.1. Classification (NCBI taxonomy): domain Eukaryota; kingdom Metazoa; phylum Chordata; class Mammalia; order Carnivora; family Phocidae; genus Mirounga; species Mirounga angustirostris. Next base: position 115,945,781 of record NW_026991709.1, on the reverse strand, counting down.
TCTGCCTTCAGCTTGGGTCATGATCCCAGGGTCCTGGGATCAAACCCCACATCCGGCTCCTTTCTCAGCGGGAAGCCTGCTTCTCCCTCTCCCACTCCCCCTGTTTGTGTTCCCTCTCTCACTGTCTTTCTCTGTGTCAAATAAATAAATAAATAAATAAAATCTTAAAAAAAAAGAAAAGAAATAAATATTTAAAATACTCCTGACCCTTTGAGGCTGACATCCTACTGTATGATTTTTGATGATATTGCACATGACACTCTTAAATGTATTGCATATAGTAAGGTCTTACAGTAATGACTCTTGGCCAGCAAAGTAGCTGGCTTATTCTCTGGCTCATCTGTATTTGCCAGGTGATTCTAAGTGTTAAAGTAGACTGCACCTAGAATTTAAGGACTCTCCCTGTTGTTGTTTGGCAGAGGAGCTCAGCCTGCCGTGGGCCCTTTGAAAATCTCATTTGGGGATAACATACAACTTCCTTTCTCAAGTTACTCAAGAGTGCTGTTAAATGATTTTATCACCTTCTATGTTTAGAAAACAGGGACTTGGTGTTTTATAATCCTTAGGGTTTATTTGAATTTTATTATGTTAACTTTTAAAATGTTATTCAGTAAGTTGGAAGGACGTGGTGTCAATTATGTGTTTTTTAAAGATTTAAGAGATACTCCACAGTCTTCAGTGGTTCCTATTTCAATGAGAAATAGTTCCTACAACTATGTCCTTCAACAATGGCCTGAGAGGTAGTTTGTGAACTGGCCCTCAGTACCTCTCTTACTTCATCTCCTGCTTCTCTGCCTCTAACTTATTCAGCTTCAGCCACTATTTCTTGCTGTTCCTCAAACACACTGCTGCTCTTCCCAACTTAGACCCTTTTTTTTTTTCCTTGTATTACTCTTTCCTCAGATAACCTCATAGCTAACTGCCTTGCCTCCTCTAAATCTCAATCATTCATGCCTATCATGTCCACCTTATTTAAAAATGAAATCCACCCTTGGGCGCCTGGGTGGCTCAGTTGGTTAAGCGACTGCCTTCGGCTCAGGTCACGATCCTGGAGTCCCGGGATCGAGTCCCGCATCGGGCTCCCTGCTCGGCAGGGAGTCTGCTTCTCCCTCTGACCCTCCTCCCTCTCATGCTCTCTGTCTCTCATTCTCTCTCTTGCAAATAAATAAAATCTTTAAAAAAAAAAATGAAATCCACCCAATCTACCTCCCTTTACCTGCTCTATTTTTCATCATAGCACTTACCACCTTTTTACACACTCCATAATTTTTAATGTATTCTTGTCTTTATTTATTGTCTGTCTTTACTGTTAGAATCTAAGCGTGTAGATGAATATCTGGGACATATTAGGTTCTCAGTAAATATTTATTAAAATATTTTTAATGCTGGGAATGTATTGTAATAGTTACTTCTTCCCAACCTCTGAGAATTATGAAACCTACTGCAGACAGAGGTTATTCCTTTGATCTAAATTCACTTCTCTGCAAATGTGGGCTTCAGTATATGGTTAAGATTCCATGCTTAAAATAGATAAAAGGCTTTTCCTGAATATAAAAGAAATTCTCAGAATCTATGAAGAGTTGAGATTCTGGGGCTTCCATGGCAAGAAAGCTTACTGGCATTGCTGTGAGGAAATGGTAGCACCTCAGGGCAATGATTCCCCAAAGATTAGCATGTCCCCATCATAGTACAGAAGAGGCAAAGCAAAAGAGGTAGAGCCAGGTGGGCCTGAAGAAATCTTACAGAGACACTAGAGTATATCCCAGATTGAAGAAAACACAAGGGACTGAACAGGGATTGGAAATTAGGGAATTAAGTTTAATTTCCAACCTGCCAAACAAAATGAGAATTCTGAGACAAAATTAAGTTAATCTAAATAATGCAGTGGTTTGGGTTTAGTTTTTGTTTGTTGGGTGTTTTGTTTTTGTTTTCTGGGGGCTTTTTTTGGCACTAGTTTTGTGGGCTGAGATCTATAAATCCTAGTTGAAGGCTAAAAATCTATTCCAAGAGTAGTAAATAGGAAGCTAAATGATAGCACAAGGATACCTCGACACTGATGATTGGTATATTTTCCATTTCTTCCCATGGTTTCTAGTCATTCTTTTTTGGCCAGAGTCTGCACATCTTCTGTGTGTGTGTGTGTGTGTGCGCACGCATGTGCGTGTGTTTTAATGCTCTTCATATCAGTCTGTGCCTGTAATGCTATTTGTTATCTGGCAAACTCCTTAACCTATGGACTACAGATTCTATTTCCATAGCTCAAGTCAAGTGCTTCACTTATTTTCTCACAGCAGTTTGATTACACTGAAATCATTTACTTCCCTAACTCCTTAACTGTAATCATCTTTTTCTTTTTTTGTAATCATCTTTATGGTAATAATTGTGCTTTTGTTATTTGCTTCCATGATGCTTGGAACATAGATACTTGGTGATGTTACTGGATCCTTCAGTTGTAAGTACGTTGAGATGTACTGTTCTTTAAAATAAGCATTAACACATTTTTAAGTAGACAATCAAATAGAAGAGAAGTAGCTTGCTAAGGTGATATGGTGGCAGTCTGCATTCTAGTCAATGTACATCTGCATTCTAAACCCAGGCACCTTCTTCTCTACCAAGCTGCTTTTTGACATATGAGATGTCTTAACAATATGATTCCTAGGTTATAAGGAGTTTTTATTTAAAAAAACTGGAGAAGCCTATAGGCTGCTTACTGCCAGCACAGCCTCTTTCAACCTCAGATTTTTTTAGTACTGTTTTCAGTCTCCCAAACTGGCATGCTTTGTGCTCATGTATGTGTAGATCTCTATCAAAGGGGACTTATAAAAATTCCCAGGGAAATATTCTGATCACAAGGCAGCACTGGCCCAGAGTGGAAGGATACGATGATAGCACAGACTCAACTACTTACCTAACCATTGAGCAGGGGTCAGAGGTTGTAGACCTGGAGCCTTCCACATGGTGGGGGTGGGGGGAGCTATAGGGGGAGAGAACCAGTTCCTCAAATGAAATGAGGTGTCATTATTAGAAGAAGGAGTAAAAGATGTTGGACAGATTAAAACAACATGATACATTCCCCTAAAATATCAAAATGTAATATCCCAAAATACTTCTAGAGATCCCAGGAGCAAGACATATTAAATAAGTTTAATTTAGAATTTCTTTCATGGTAATCTGCCTTTGGAATAAATTGAACTGCTTCCAATCAAGAGAAAGATTTAAAAGGATTATCTTACTCATTGTTTCTCAAATCCTGTCTTTATATGGAAGCTTAGGGGGAACTGGAATGACTCCCAGTGAGAACAACTCTTACTGAGTTATTCTACTTTTAAATCCAAAAAATTACCTTGGAAATGACCTGAATAGAATACTGTAGTCCTCCAGTGGAACACCCTTAGCAGGGTAATTATAACGCCTCCTGAGGCTACCAGGAACAAAATTCATTGAAGTAGTTACTTGAGCATCTAGTTCTTCTCTAATTCTTTCTAATGGAAAACAATTGGTTAGCTGAGCAGCTATAATGCACCTTTCCCAATATACCAGTTGTCATTTTTAAAGCCAATCTTTCCCATTTGAAACCATGTCTGAAGGCAATTGCTTTAAACAATGATATGCTCTTCTCAGGTCAATATCCCTTAGTGATCTGTGTTTGCTAATGTAGTTCAAGGGATTTCAAAGGTATTTAAGTTAATGTGAGAAAAGTAAATGGGATTTCTCATCTGCTCCCTTTATTTCACTACAGAAATGAACATGGCAGACTCAATGCATTATTTGCTAAAAGGCTATTTTCTAATTTGAAATAAATGGATGCTAGCTGGTGGCAAAAAGACCAGGGAAAAGGTTACTTTGAAATCGCTGCAGGAAGTGATGAACACTAACAGAGTGTGGATCCAGTAGAAATGGAAAGGAAGATGCAGTCTAATCATTTATAAAAGCAATATGGATGTTTCTACAAAATCTTATAATGAAAAAGACATATCATTAACACATATACTGATATGAAAAAAAGTGATTGAAGAACTACTGAGATTCCAAAGTGGAGGGTATTTAAAAAGAAAATATGAATAGCTATAAAATGCAATGCTAGAGAGAATACTCACCTTATCAGTGAATATCACATAACAGAGTTCTTCATTGATAAACATAAATGGATGACCAAGATCAACCAGAGAGGAGAAAAACAACAACACAAAAAACATGGACTCAAATGGGCAAATGGACAAACTGAACATAGAAATCAGAATATCAGTCAAATGATCAATCAACCATGAGAGTAAAATAAACTTAATTTGGACATGGACGAGCTCAGACATTTTACCACTTACAGGCCTTTTCTGTATATTTATTTAGGAGGTATTGTAGCTGTTGTAAAGAGTCCAATGCATCCAAGAAATAGCCTAACATAGAAGAACAAAAGTAAGGGTAATTCTAAGATGAAAAGCAATTGGTGTAAATTAAAGTTGAAATTCTTTGCACAGGGGCACCGGGGTGGCTCACTCAGTTAAGCATCTGACTCTTGATTTTGACTCAGATCCTGATCTCAGGGTCGTGGGATTGAGCCCTGTGTCAGATTCCATGCTGGGCATGGAGCCTGCTTAAGATTCTCTCTCCCTCTCCCTCTGCCCCTCCTCTTCCCCCACTAAAGTGCACTCTCTCTCCAAAAGAAAAAAGAAAGAAATTCTTTGGACTTTCAGAAAATGCCTCTTAAAAATGGGTTCTTGGGGCATCTGGGTGACTCAGTCAGTTAAGCATCTGCCTTTGGCTCAGGTCATGATCCCAGGATCCTGGGATCAAGTCCCACATTGGGCTCCTTGCTCAGCAGGGAGCTTTCTTCTCCCTCTCCTCCCTGCTCATGCTCTCTCTTTCGCTATCTCTGTCTCTATTTCTGTCTCTCTCAAATAAATAAAATCTTTTTAAAAATGTGTTCTTTATAACAAATACATGATTAAGTAGCTAGAGGGCCTTAGGCATAAAGTGAAGATCTCTATTAAGAGAGTATACAATAAAACATATAAGCAAGCAAATGTATTAATAAAGAATATGTAAAATAAATAAATCCAATATACTTCCTCTCTGTCTTTCCCTTCTTTTAGAAGTCAACATACTCTTTAAAAATATTTGAGCAAAGAAATAGACATTTATGTGTGCTATATACAAATATAAGGGTCATAATAGAGTAAGAAATAAAAATAAATATGAATTTATATTTTTAGCAAAGATTCAGATGTATAGAAGGAAAGGATGGAACTATAATAAGTGTCAACTTTTATGGAAGGTTAGATCACATTTAATATTGAAGATTAACAAATAGGTGTACACAGGTAACATTTATACTTATTGAGATAATTATCTCAAGTCCTAAAAACAGACTATTGAAAGTGTCTCTGGGTGGAAGGTAGTAAACTTTCATTTTCACGTTATATCCTTTAGTACTGAGTGGACTTTATGATCCAGCATGTGCACTTATCTTATAGAGAAAGCAAATTAAAAATAGCAAAATGAAGTTATATCCATAAAGCATCATTGAGAAAATGATTACTAAACTCAAAAGAAGATTAGAACATGATTGCTTTTTACTATTGCTCATGTTTATTACCACCAGGGCTACTGGCCTAATACTTGCACATTCTCACCAAATGTCATCACCCATTGTTTGTGCTAACGTATGAAGCAACTGTTCTTCCCTTTTGACAGCTTTTCTTGTCTGAGTCTGGTCAAGTTCCTGGCTACTATCTCTTTAGAAGCAGTAATGATCTGTGTGAAGAAAGCAGTGACCTCCAGGTGACAGATTTCTTTATATTTCTTATTGCATTAAAACATTCACAGTAAGGAAGATATGCCTATTCTGGTGAACCTAAAAATCCATGTTGCCATACTATAGATTTCTTTATAATAAATACATTAGGTATGATGCTTAGAAGGACCAGACAGAAGCTTGCATTAGCATTCGGGGAGAAGTTTCCCCACCACTCATTCCATCCTGTAGGACACACTTTTTTTCTCTGTGAAGAAGGCTAGGACTTGGTTAAATCAGCCAACTTCTCCTTTTCCCAGGAGATAAAAGGAAGAGGGAATAAATTATAGCTGGACTGTTTCTACATCAAAGAGACTATGGGGAGAATTCTTAAAGAATTTTGTTATGATTATCTTTGTTTGGGAAAAAGGGAAATAAGACTCATGACAAAGCTGAATAATTTATTTGTAAAGCACACTCTTCAGAGTGAAAGATGTAGAAGAAATTTTATATATATAAATAGACACACGCACTTATTTCAGAGTTCTATACTTGCCTTCAGAAAACAGTTGAATTAATAACAACACAAATGTCCCTGACTGTGATGAAATTGACTTAGAAATGATAAAGCAATTAGGAACGCTGATGTAAATAAGAATCATAAGGAGATGGATTCTTGTGCACTGACCACCATTAGTGGTGTGTGAGGTCACCTTGAGTGAGGTCCATTGTATGAATAAAGCCTTGGTAACAGGCTGGAACTGTTGCTGTGCACTTTCTATATATCTAAGCAATGCTAACTCCAGACCCAATCTGTGGGTTTCTCCCCTGAAACCGAAGTAGCTCTGCAGTGGTTAAGCCAGGTTTCAAGGAAGTTACTACCTATCCTCATTCATCTTAAGCGAACACACTTGGACTGCTAAAGTGTATGGTGTCTTGGGTTCCAGGATGGTTTTTGTTTTGGGGTTTTGCTTTTTTGTTTGTTTGTTTTTGTTTTTGGTAAGGGAGGGGTGGGGTCAGTAGAGTGGTGATCCCTATTTTCTATAAAATAGTTCACCATTTTGCTCTTTCATTCCACTCCTGGTAGTGATTTGTTTCAACAACTTGAGTATAATGAGTACTCAATTTGATCATGCCAAAAGTACTCACTAAGGGGTTTCAGGATAGGTGGCTATTCCTCTTGCTATCCGAGGTGCCATTCAAACCCAAGGTGGGAAATCAGATTCTGGAAGCAGCAAAAAGAGGATTGCCATGTATGATGTTGGTTAACCAGGTGCTGATCTTACTGAATAAATCAGAGGTATTCCAAGGGGAGTAAATAAAGGTGAAGGATTTTGAAACCTTAGGAATTCACATGAGGCTAATTTCAACTTCCTATGTATCTTACCTTTAAGGAAGTTGAGGCTGTCCAGCAGCCATCAACTACTACGTACAATCAACATGCTTGAACAATAACATTATGTATTGGTTACTTACTCAGCCAGAAGCTTTTAGCAAATAATCTCTATATTTAATCACCTTAGAAGGTAGCTATTATTTGATATATAAGATGAAGAAACTGAAGCTCCGTAAATTATAGGTACATGCTACAGGTGACAGCTCCTAAGTTACTAATCTAAGATTCAAGCTAGGATATCTGACCCTAATGCCCTTTCTCTTCTCACTATACTGTTCTGGATATCAGATAATATGTGTTTTAACAATGGTGTTTGCCTATGATGCCTTCTTCCTCCCCTTGAACTTGTTGTATTGGCAACCCATCTGGTCCACGGAAAGTTAGGGTGTGAAGTGTCTGGAAGTCATCGCATGTGGAGCTTTAAATGCAAGCATTCCCTGAATGATGGCTCCAGAGGACATCTGACATCCCTGCTCTCCTACTTGCTTTGCTTATATTAAGAAGCAAGTCAGTGGGGGTGAAGATGTTGAACCTTAACAAATCTAATTGATACAGCCAGTGCTAAGTTCAATTTATGTTAAAAAAGTTCAAATACTATTTTAGAGAATACAAACCCAAGTATATCGTATGTGTATTGTGTTCTTACAGTTGAAATATTTTGTTTTGTTATGTTTGTCATTTAAAAGAATTAAAACCTCATCTTGACAGATGTATGTTAATAAAGCTCTCCTGCACCTGACCTTTTTAATAAGGTATTTATTAACCAGTTTCTACAGATAACATTTAAAAGTCAAGGTGCATTGCTTCTCTGCCCCCTCCCCTCTCCCTACAAGTGCTGCTCTGGCTGCACCGAGCTCACTCAGAGTTCCAGGCTCCTGCTAAGCTGGCACCACTGCCCAGCCGCAGTCATAATCATCTCCTCATTAGGCATGATGAGATGTTCTCCGACACCTCAAGATCCGGGAGATCATGGACAGGCTGTGCCTGGAGGTGGAGGGGAAGATGATCAGTAAGACAGAGGGTAACATTGTTGACTCACTTATTGGTGGCGATGTCCCCACTGAAGGCCCCAAGGGTGAAGGTACCAAAAGCACAATAATCACTAGCATTGATCTTGTCATGAACCATCGTTTGCACTTCCCGCAAATGATGGAAACCAGCTTCACAGAGGAAGCCTACAAGGAGTACATCAAAGATTATATGAAATCAATCAAAGGTAAACGTGAAGAACGGAGGCCAGAAAGAGTAAAACTTCTTATGACAGGGGCTACAGAACAAATAAGCACATCCTCGCTAATTTCAAAAACTACCAGTTCATTATTGGTGAAAACATGAATCCAGATGGCATGGTTGCTCCGCTGGACTGTCACGAGGATGTTGAGACCCCATATATGGTTTTCTTTAAAGATGGTTTAGAAATGGAAAAATGTTAACAAATTTGCCTACTACATTGGTTGTATCACCTGTTATCATAATTGGCTACTGTGCTTTACCCACACAACACCAGGACTTAGACAAATGGGACTGATGTCATCTTGAGCTCTTCATTTATTTTGACCTTGATCTGTTTGGAGTACAGGTTTTTTTTTTTTTAAGAAAAAACATGTCATGTTAGTTGTCTAAAATAAAATGTATTTAAACTAATGAGAGGGCACCTGGGTGGCTCAGTCGTTAAGCATCTGCCTTCGGCTCACCTCATGGTCCCAGGGTCCGGGGATCGAGCCCCTCATCGGGCTTCCTGCTCAGCAGGAAGCCTGCTTCTCCCACTCCCACTCTCTCTGCTTGTGTTCCCTCTCTCGCTGTGTCTCTGTCAAATAAAAAAATAAAATCTTAAAAAAAAAAAAAAAAACTAATGAGAGAATGACTTGTAGTTTAATACATAGGCAAATCCCTACCGTGTAGTGTGCTGGAGAAGCTAGAGCCTGGTTGTAGACTAGTGCTAGAAAGCATAAGATGGCCTGCAGATTGCTTTTACAGTGAAAACTACTTCTGGGACTGGAATATAAAAAATAAGAACCAAGAGTCTTAATTCTGAGTTCAAGTAAAAGGAAAGGCCATGCTTAGATCCGGGCCAACATTTGAAGTAGGTTCCTAACACATTTCATCACCTACAAGCGGGAGTAATTAACTCTGGAAGAGATTACCAAAAGAATACAGTTGGAAAGAAAAAAAAAAGCTGAGGTACATTATGTAGTAAGCCCTATTTCATAAAGGAATTTGACTAGGGAAATGGATTGTCTACATAGAGTCCTAAGAATTGAAATACTAAAGCATCCATTATTTGGAGAGATATTAATTGACTCAAACATTTTCTAGCAAAAGCTATTGTATATTCAAAAGTCACTCATTTTTGTTTCATCATTATTCAAAAGTCACTCATTTTATTTCATCATTATTTATTAAAATTATAAAATATAATTTTAGTAAAGGCTAATTTATGTAGAACAAATTTCAACAAAATATGATTGTTAGTATGCATAAATTTGACTTTGAATATACTTATACTTCCGTTTTTATTGTATGTGGAGACAACACTGTTAAAATAATGAAACACCAAAATCATTTATGGAAAAAGTCCCAATTGCTCCATGAAAACAAGTTAGTTCTATATTGAATGAATCCAAAATAAAAAGTTTAAATCTTAGCAGTTTATAGTTTTTTTTTTTTTTTTTAAGATTTTATTTATTTATTTGACAAAGAGAGACACAGTGAGAGAGGGAACACAAGCAGGGACAGTGGGAGAGAGAGAAGCAGGCTTCCCGCCGAGCAGGGAGCCCGATGCAGGACTTGATCCCAGGACCCTGGGATCATGACCTAAGCCGAAGGCAGATGCTTAACTACTGAGCCACCGAGGCGCCCCTATAGTTTTTTTTTTTCTTTTTAACATCTAAGAAACCTGATGAGAATGACAGGTTTAGTATTTATAATCGTATTTTAGTTTTAAAAGACCGCCACCATATTTTTAAAAAATAGCTATACCATTTGCCAATGAGCAATATATAAATGTCACATTCTTCTAGTATCTGTGGAAGTGCACATAGTACCTTCTAATATGTAGTGTTAAAGCTACAACCATATAATTTCATGGTGATTTATTTCTAAAAATGTGTTTTATCATCTAAATCCTCATTCAGTGACGATTATGAGAAACTGGGATACTATATAAAAGGCCCTCAGGTCATTCCATATTGGAAGTCTATAGGTAATTGCCAATAATAAAAATTGTTATTTGTGCAAATTATGTGTTAAGTTGTCAAAGAGATTTGTGAATTCTTACTAAAGAAATCACTATTCTTAAATGATTTTAAGTGTAAGTGACTTCTATTTTTATGAGGTATTAGCTCAGAAAATCAAACTGCCATTTAATTTTGCTCTGGTGAGCCTATTGTCTTCATTTCATGTCCTTCTTGGGATACATTTTTCTCTGAAATTTTGAAGATTTATTCATGAACTCCCATTAGCATTAATAGGGGTTGTATAACTCTATCCCCTACACAGCCAGTGGTAAATGAAATCCCTTTGGCATAATTTTCAGGCATTTAAATGAGTCGTGGGCTTTATAAAATACAATTATGGTGCAATGTTACTAGTGTAAATACCGAGAAGGTGTGGGAGAGAATAAAGGTGCCCTTTATAATGACACCTGAGAGGACCCACTTTCTCAAATTGAAAGACACAATTGCGAGAACTTGTCACATTATCCATCTGATCATCACTAGTTTGGGGAATAGTGATGTCTCTCATGGAATTAATAGATATTTAATCCAAAATCTGACTTAACCATCAGATCACATAGCTTTTTTTCTTTTCTTTTTAATACTGGAAACAATGGCAAAAATTTTTATTGCTGGTACTTAACTTTTTAATGTGCAGGTATAGGATTTATTTCTTACCTTGCTTGCAAAAGACTGTAATTAGTTACAGATTTGTTTAATTTGAGTAACCTCTGTGTTAGAAGAGTTAAAGGAATTTCCAGTGAGAAGGTCACAGATAACAATAAGGCATCTGGGAGCAGGGCACATGCAATTCGTAGTGCTAAAATATGTCAAGCTCTTAAGATACCAAGGCAGGGAACTCTTCTCTGTACTCAAAACATCTACTAGTGGCCTAATATAAGGTAAAATTGTGTTTCTGCCTTGTAAATAAGAGCACTGCATATTACGAATATAATACAGATATTTCAGGAAAAAACACCTTTCACAAATTTTACCCCTATCTCATGTCACTGTTCCTTTAATTCCACTATTAGTAATTTGTCTCTGTATCTCCAAGGAATTTTAAAAATATCTTCTGGAGCTCTTTATTAAAATGAGCCAGAAGAAACCTACTGGTTACTTACAAGTCAGGAAGGAGTAACATGTTATAACAATTTAGTGGGACTTCCACCCAGCAAGCCAACCAAGAATCTGTATTTGTTTGCATGGAACAAGTTGCAAACTGGGAGAAATGAGACCACAGAGTCACAGGAATGGGGAAGGTACGAGAAGGGGTAGAAGGAACATCTCTGATCACTGCTTCGCACTGACTTTGAAACTGGTTCTGCTCTCGGTAGGGGCTGAAGTTTACAACTACAACTAAATCTCATTGGTTCACTTCAGTGATTACTTTATAGTACTGGGCTGTGAGGGATGGGTTTTGGATTCAGACAGACCTAGTGTGTGTCCTTTATCTTCACATAAATAAATGAAGCCTCTGAACCTCATTTTCCTAATCTAATCATTGCTGATAGTTATTGACATTGAAGAAGACAATGAATGAGGTGGCGACTAGTTTTTGATCTTTGGCAGGTAGTAATATTCCCTTTGTGTCAAGGCAAGAGGGTCTCTGGAATCGGTAGCCACCATTATCAGCAGTGAGATCTTGCTCTTGTATTATATTACAGATTCAAGAGGAAAGGTAGTCTTAATCTGGACACGTACTATGTTTGGACATTTGTTACTTAAACTCCGTTTCATCTCATGAATAATTTTAAATGATTTTATATACATTTTGTTATTTAATGAAAAACCTCAGTTGTTACGGCATCCTTCCCATATGTCCTGCCCTACCCTGTGGTGGTTATCACTGTGCTTCTTGACCCAGAGCACTGTCCGAGATCACGATATTTTGGAATGCACTTTAAGTCACAGACATCAGTAGAAGTACGCTGTAACAGGCCCAGAGTGGTATGAGAAGTGTGCATAAAATGCCACACAATGATACCATGTAACTTGGTTTCAGATCAGGTAAGCTTAATTACATTTCAAATGGAAAAGCCTGAATTTCTGTTACAGTTATGGTCTCGTGTTTATTTTCTCCACTCTGCTCTTCTGAAACCCATGATGTTTGGAGACAGGTAATCCGTCAGCTTTTAAAAGATGAACTGGAGAGCGGAGATATCTGTTTCAGCAAATAGGTATTGAATTCTTATTATTTTTCAGAACAAATACAAGGTCTTTGTGTACATTTAATCAGAACAAGTGATGTTTAAGTTGTTTTTAGAGTCCATTGATTCTAAGAAACACTCTCTGGGTCACACGGGTAACATGGGGAAGAACAAAGATATGGTCAAAGTACCATTAGGCTGTTTTCTGGAAATATGTTGATCTCTGCTGAGTCCACTTACAGATGAGAACGAAAGCACCCACACAGACACACACACACACACATTTACTAACCAACACATGGGAAATTAGTCTCTCAGGATTTGATTATTAGGGCCAGCACAATTTTACCAGTGACATGACCCACACCATTCAAGGAAAACACTCCCTCTCTAGGATACATCCTCAAACAAAAGGTAACTTCCTTCTAATACCATGAAGGTTTGCAGGGTGTACTGCTCCTCCCTCAGAGACAGACTGAAAGGATTTGAGCAGCATAAGTGTTTATAAAAGAAAAGTCAAATTATCTTGTCAAATCCCTTAATTTCAGTAATATGATTGCAAGGGATTCTCCCATTTATTTTCTTTTAACTCTTTATGTTCCAGTTTGTGGTTATGAAAGTCCTCATGAATTACTGTGATATTTCAACAGTTGCATATGTTGGCTGGAGAAACATTCCAATATTAAACAAGTCAAATCACTCTTAAATTCGTGTTTATGTAATTCTAAACCGGGGCTGAGCACACTATGGCCCACAGGCAACATCTGGCCTTCTGTCTATGCCTGGAAGTAGTTTCTTTCAGTAACACAGCCATTCTCATTATTCATGTACCATCCATGTGATTTCACGTTACAGAGACAGAGCTGAGTAGTTGTAACAGAGCTATATGGCCCTAAACCTAAAATATTCACTGCATGTTTTTTTTTGTAGAAAAAGTTTGGCTGCCCCTGAATATACATACGTATCTCTGATTCTTCTATTCATCAAATAATGTTACATACAATTAATGTTAGAATCACAGTTTAATCCTTCTGAAAAATTATATTTAGTCTTAATTACATGAAATTAAACTTCAGATAATTTTACATAACTTTTTATTTTCTTCACTTACAATTTCTACATTGCCTATGAAAATGAATAGAAATTTTGAATATTTTGGAAGAAAATATTTTAAACATTAAGAATAATTTTGACTTTTAAAAATTCTTAAATTGACTACATTAATTTTTGATTAAAATACATTCAGATTTTTACCCTTTGCATACAGTTACACTTTATGTTTAATCCTTTAAATCACTGAGAATGAGTATAAGTACAGTTAGAGAGAAATAAAAAAAATACAAGTAAAGCTCAGAAAAAAAGTAAAAGGTGAAAAGAAAAACAGAAATTTTAACGTTATGATGATGTATTTTATCAAGATCGAAGGTAGGGCATAATTATTAGGGAGTTTGTTGGCTTAATTGGTAACTTTGTTTATTTAAGCCTCTAGTATGTGGGCCTCCACCTGTGCTCTTGTCCAATAAATGCCCTATAAATGTCTGCAAGGAGCCTGATCAGTCTCAAGCTGAACAGCAATTAGCTGCTTTGGGGTATCTGGATCTGAATGAATTTCATCAGCTTATCCGTCTACTAAGGAGTGAACCAAACCTAATCTTGGCAGGCTTGTTGATCAAAAGGCAGAGAATCTCTCAGCTTCTCATTGACAGTCATACTTGACATTTGGAGCTATCATCAAAGATATGATTGGTCCTAACACTTCATAGTTTCCTTGTTTTTCCATAATTATGCACCTGCTATTGGGTAAAGGCACTGTTATTTTTAGTAACTAGGATTTACACAGCCTTTCTGACTTAAGTGTTAACTTGTGATTGAAAAGTCATGTTTTCGGGGCGCCTGGGTGGCTCAGTCGTTAAGCATCTGCCTTCGGCTCAGGTCATGGTCCCAGGGTCCTGGGATCGAGCCCCGCATCGGGCTCCCTGCTCAGCGAGAAGCCTGCTTCTCCCTCTCCCACTCCCCCTGCTTGTGTTCCCTCTCTCGCTCTTTCTCTGTCCAAAAAAAAAAAAAAAAAAAGTCATGTTTTCTAAGAAAATATACAATACTCTAAAACATTTAATTAATGTATCTCATTTCTTAGGTATGCTCTAAAAAACACATGCAACAATTTTTCTCCAGTAAATGAAATTAAACTTCCATCTGTCTATTCATTTCAGCCTTAGGAGGAAATGACTGGACTCGGTTTAACCAAATATAGATGGTGAAATTAAAATACAGACCACGGTTATTTCAAAAGCTCACTCAGTTGAGGGAGGGGCACATTGGAAAGCACATCAACAAGATAGGCAGTCATGCTTCAGAAGCGAGACAGAGGTAAGAGAGACCCTTGTGATTTCTGGTATGAAGGGATACGCCTTACGTAGATGACAGCGTGAACCAAGAAAAAGCAAAGAGCTTGGAAGTTACAGCAGCTCACCTTCAAGACTGGACCTGCAGGTGAACTTCTTCATTACAACCCAGAGTGGGGCAGTCGTGTTTATTTACTTAACAATTAATGTTTCTTCCCAGCAACCCTGGTTGCAACTAATTTGAAATAAACCTTAAAGTGTATGCTTTCAACAAGGACATTTTAGCACTATGTGTGCACACTCTGACGTACTTTGAACAACTCCATTAAACTATAAGCTTTTCTTAAAGACCCTCTGGAATCCTCTCCCTTGGACAATTTATCTGCTTCTACCTCTAGCTGGGCTCTGAAGCTTTGTACTGATTTAACTCACTCAAAACACACAGCCCTTTCACTTTAGGTGTACGTTACCTCCTTGTCTAAGTGAGTGCTTCCTGACTGTCTCAAGTGCTCGTAAAGGCTATTTGTCTCCTCAGCACAAGGTGTACTGTGAGTCTAACTCTTAAACTAAAACATGGGTTATTTCCCTGCTTGTTTCTGATGTTTTTTTTTTTTTTTTTTTTGTCCAAACACAATAAACACCAAAGAACTTCCATCTGTTTATTTCTACTTTCTGCTTGACATCTCTGAGGCTCAAAAATATTTAAAATGAGGGGCGCCTGGGTGGCTCAGTTGCTTAAGCATCTGCCTTCGGCTCAGGTCATGATCTTGGGGTCCTGAGATCGAGCCCTGCCTCGGGCTCTCTATTCAGCAGGGAGACTGCTTCTCCCTCTCCCTCTGCCTGATGCTCAACCCCTGCTTGTGCTCTCTTTCTCTCCCTGTCAAATAAATAAATACAATCTTTAAAAATTTTTTTTAAATGAATTTGGCAATCCCTTCTTATTACACTCCTGATCTCAATATTTAATGAGTCTGTTTACTAGTTTCTACATTCACTTTAATTCAGTAAACTTGCATTGTTCAATGTAAGCTCCATTTTGCCCCCTTCTTTTCATCTCTGTTGTCTTGAACCTGTTTAGCCAAAGTTAGCATCATCTTCATCTTACAGGATTGCAGTTGCCTCCTGACTGGTTGCTGGCTTCTAATTTTGCTCCCATTCAGCCTATTTTCCCTATGGCAACCGGATTGTTTTTGACTTTTTTTTTTTTTTAAGGAATATATATATATATATATAATGTTCATTTTCTCGTGTTGTTATTCACTCAAACATTTTCTTTTAATTCTCTCTCTTTGAACTTCAGTGTCTTTCTGTCACCTTTCAATGAGACCCTTCAACACTGAGGTAGACTCTAACATCTACTGGGCCTCACTGCCTCAGATCCTGCATCTTCTCTAACTTAATCTCAGACATTCTTCCCTTTTGGAATTATGCTCCAGCAGAACTGGCTTTCCTAAGGCATTTATTCCTGACTCATGCAGCACAAACATAGACTAGCCTAATTCTCCCAGTCTAAAGTGGATTCTCCCTTGCCCCATTTTGTTTCTCTCACCCCGTTCTTTTTCTTTATCGCACTTACTATAATTTTCAGTGATATATTTTGTGTTTGCTAATTTGCTTATGGCCTTACTTCTCTATTTAATTCTAAGCTCCAAGAGGGCAGAGACCTCATATTGTTTGATACCATAGTTTTTGCTACAGCTTACTTTGTACAGTGTCTGACCCATTGTAGGCCCATGATAAATAGTGAATGCAAAATTGATCAATTGATTGAAAGAATTAATCATAAACTATTTGTGGGAAAACAGATAAGAAAACCTTTAATACTGCCTTGAAGGAAGATTTTTCTCCCCAGGGAAAGAGCTTAAAATACAGTTAATATTCATCAGATAAGGGCTAGAGAATATTAACATTCTCGTGTCTGTGATGTTCAACGTATCTAAAGAAGAATGAAAATGTACGTGTGTTAGAAGTTCAGAGAGACAAAATAATAATCACAGTTATATGTGGAGAGGTTTGTTGGAACTGAGTTTTATGGTGTTAAAGTATTTGAATTTTGCCTATAGGGGAATAAGAGTTTTTAAGTAGCAGACTGATAAGGTCATATCTACGTGTGTTTGAGGGGAGCAGGGGATTAGTTTGAACAGGCAAGTGGACTGAAGTAGAGGGGAGTATTTAGCAGGACACTCAAGTAGTTTAAAAAGAGACCATGAGAGGGTCTGTCAAAGAGCAGCATTAAGTGGAATTGACATCACAGTAATGTAGGAGGAAATAATGAATCAACAACAGATTTCTAAGTTGAATATATCCGAAGCAGTTGAATGTTTATAAACTGTTTATAAACACACACACACACACACACACACACACACACACACACACCCCTTCCTCAATTTACAACAGGGTAATGTCCTGATAAACCCATTGTAAGTTGAAAATATTGTAAGCCAAAAATGCATTTAGTACACCTCACCTACTGAACACCATAACTTATTCTAGCCTACCTTCAACATGCTCAGAACACTTCCATAAACCTACAGTTGGGAAAAATCATCTAACACAAAGCCTATCTTATAATAAAGTATTGGATATCTCAGGTAATGTATTGAACACTGTACTGAAAGTGAGAAACAGAACAGTTGTAAGTGTATCGATTGTTCACCCTCATGGTCACAAGCCTGACCGGGAGCTGTGGCTTTGCTGCCATTGCCCAGCGTCACAAGACAGTACAAATCATACCACCTGTCACGAGCCTGGGGAAAAATAAAAATTGAAAATTCAAAGTATGGTTTCTACTAAGTTCATATGACTTTCAAACCATTATAAAGTTGAAAGTCATAAGTTGAACCGTCTTAAGTTGGGACCATCTGTATATATTCATATTTTTCTGACATATTGATATGTGTGATAATTAAGCAATATAGTTTTATGCATACTTAAAACACTGTCTCCAACTGATATTTCAGTAGCTGAGTTTCATCATTCAATCTCTCTCCTGTTATTTCCACCTGAGCCCAGAGTCCCTGTGCCTGCTATGCTGTGGACACCAGTGGGATGGATGGGGACACTGATCTCTCAAAGAAATATTGACATATAGTAGCAACAAAATCATTGCCTCTTGGGAGAATAAATGAATGAATGATAATACTAGACACACTTTCATCCCTACCATACAAAATACGTATGATACAGCTGGTTAAGTCAGCTAGTTAACAGTGGGGATAAATACACTAAGCGAAGGATCAAGTCATTTTAAATTTACAGTGAATCAGCCACAGCCAAAATTTTGGTGTCCAGTTGAATAACCTAATATTAAACAAAACAAATTATTTATTTTTCCAAAGAAAGTAAGAAGACAAGGAGGAAATATAAAACAAATCTGATGTTACTCCCCAGAAAAAGTCAATCGATCAGTGTTTACATATAGTTTAAATTTTGAAGTTTGCACAAACTCATTAATAACTCCATCCAGAATATTGAATGGCTCGTGAGCAATGCTAAAAAGAATTATACACATTTCATAAAAGCAATCTCAGTTTGTTTTCTGAGAACATATCTTCGTGGATTACAAACATTGGGGGAATTTGACAGGCCTTACTGTTCCATTCCATGCCTCACTCCCCATTCGAAGCTGTTACTATTTAGACTATTTTATAGCCTTGAACTGCTAAGGATTGATTAAACTACATTAATGAGGCACCTTACTTTACAGTGATGGAAAGAAAAAAAACGTCTTTAAGGATTTCCAGATAGTGAGCTTAAATTAGCCTTAATCTTTGACAAGCAGTGATTTATATATTTTCTTAAATATATTTGCAGTCCTAGAAAGGTTTGTGTTGGTTTGTTATGTTTTGAGAAAATAGGCTTTTTATCAATTTGATTCAACCAGCAGAATGCACATAAATTGGAGAAAGTAGACTTGGCGTAATGACGCATTACACTTAGGCTACTACAAAATTATCCTGAACATTCAGATTTATTACATAGGAGGGGTTACTATATCTTGTTATGGTATTATCCAAGACAACCAAACCTCCTAATAAATTTCTGAACTGTTTCAAATCCAGAAAACAGACCATACAATCTAGAATTTTATATTCTAATACTTGAAGAGGTTCACTCTAGAAAGGAAGCATTTTGTTTTTAAAATATGCCTTACCTACCAGATTATGCAGATATGAATTAGTTTTGAAAACTTTGCCAGCTCTTAAGCACGTATAATAAGCTAAAAATTGAAGTAAGTCAGTCTTGAAAGCTGACATGCCTATGAGCAAAAAAATTCTGCAGTGGTTTTGCAATATGTTCAGCAGCTAAAATGAAAATGGCACGTATGCCCCATGCATTCTGAAAACATAGTAACTTACAGCATCTCTTTAGTGTTGATTGAGCTGATGACAGAATGGCCACAACTATGCAGGTGTTCTTTAGTCACAATGGCATTGACAAAGGGAAAAAATGTTCATCACTGGGGCTGAGGTGTCCTCACATTCCCAGATGCATACATTGGAGATATCAGACTTTACTGTTAGACTATGAAATTGTATTGTTAATTTTATTTTTTAGGGGAATGGGATTGCACAAAATCTTAGTTACTGAAAAAATAGAGGTAAATCCTTAAGGAAACTTATGAGCAATAGTCCCTTTAATGTATCTTTCATGAAATTAGAGATAATAATTTATGTGACAAAAAATATAAGAAATGCAAATCCAGTCTAGGTTTTGCTTGCAATTTGTAAATGCTGTTTACAAAATCTCTTTGAAATGCTATTTTGCATCTCTCATCTATTACCCAGCCCAAAGTTCTATTTGAAAATGACATTATGGCATAGTTGTTGAAGGGTGGAATAGTGTATTTTCCATGTTATAATCCTCAAAGATTTGAGATTTATCTCATGAATTCATATGTGAAAATTTCTGTCAATTCTACAACACTACACAAATGTAAGAAATTACCACAATGTTCCCCCTGACTTCCTTTACATAGGCGTTATAAAAATCAGTGGGTTCAATATCACTCGTCATAGGCGTGCATTTTAATATCTGTTGGGGTACGTGTGTATAGTTGTTGTTCAGGAGATTACTTTTTCCCACTCCTCATGTGTACTTGTGGATGGCCTCCCCCCCCCCAAATACAGCTGGTTTTCTGTTCTATTCCTTCCCATGCCACCGTATGAGGAGAAGTGAGTGGTCTCCAGTTCTTAATTGGATGGATCTATTCTACTAATGTGCTTTAAGCACTAGGGATGTACTCAGGTGAACTATCCAAGGTCTAGACTTAGTGGGATAGAATGGGGAAACCAAGAGGGTTTAGGAGCTCTTCGATCATACCCCTTAGCCACATTCTACAACTTAGGTTTTATTCGTGATAATGGTGATACATTGATGTCTACATTTCTGTTACCTGTGTTTCTCAATTTAGTGCAGATTGGGACAAGAGGAATATAATTTACTTGAAGAGTAAGACCGATCATAATAAGCAACAGATCTCCACAACGAAATTACTTCAAAGTGCTTCTCTACTATCCGATTCATTTAATTTTCCCCAAAGTAGATTCAGCACAGTGGAGATCTTCCTACAGAGTTGTGTATGTGTGCACATACACATAAAACTTGCTGCTATTGTTTCTTCCATTTCCTCTAGTCCTAAATCATAATAAAATGGATAAATTATAAATATACCATCAATACAGGTAATGACTGTGGTCTTGCTTCTAGTTGGTGCTTGCTTCCTGACTCCATTTCTTTTTTCCATTTTGTAAAAAAAAACCCAAAAAACAAAAAACCTATCAAGAAGGACAAGTGCCAAGAAGGACAAAGTGCGTTTGAATAACTTCTTTATTTCACTCTACTTTGAAAATATGATTGAATAATTTGGCTTACCTTTGAAAGATGTTCTTAAAAACTCTTAAGCCCACCCGAAACTCTAAACTTCATCATCACCATGGGCACTGACACCAGGAGTTCTTAATAATAAAAACTGCTTTATCAATAAGCATGTCTCCCATTACCAGGGGTCAAACTCCTTTGATTCTATTTTAGAGTTTGGTATAGTCATAAAATAGTTTCTTTACAAATGAGTACAAAGAGGAGATATAAGAAATTGTGCATGTTTGGTTAATTATTTGGACTTGACATTTAGTATTGGCAAACAGTGAATTTGTAATTAACTGGTTTTCTCTTAATCTCCCTTACATTCCCTTTGTTTAAGATACATTTTTAATGTTTTACATTAGAATAACTCTTTGTACTTTTCAAAGGACTTCTAAACACATTTTTTCATTTGATTATCAGAGAGTGGAATATTCTCTTCATTTTATATCAATGCACACAGAGATAAGAAGAAATTAAGGGAATCACTCGACAGTCCATGACTACACCAGGACAAATGTTAAGAAATCTCTCCTAGCCTATTTCATGGAATGGGACTTGCCTCAGAGCATCCCAGGACTATTGGCTAAATTAGCCTTAAGCATAAAAATGTAAGCACTTTGTTGAATGTTTTGAGTATTGGTCTGATTTTGAGCAAGGGTAATTGATTAGTTGGGGTAAAGTGGAGAGTGAAACAGCTGAGCACATCTGGTGTCAACTGATAAGAACCACAACCACACACTCAATTTCCCTCCTAGAAGAGGAGGAACTGCCCTCTACTTGACAGCTCCCTAATGCGCTCCTGCCTCTTCCACCTAATGTCACTGTGGGGAGCCCCTGATGGAAAGTCTCTATCCACTGACAGAAGAAAGAAGGTGGATTTGTGATTTAAGGAGACTTTAGGATGCTGAAATAAGCTCTATTCCTCTTTTCCTCCATTAGTGTTCACTGACTACTTACTGTCTGTGAACTGTGGAGTGGGCACCCTGCCTTTAGAAACTCTCTTTGCAGCTTCTGGGAAAAAGGCATCAAATAAAATAAACTTATGTGTTTAACACAAAAGCCTATATGTAGGTGTACTTTTTTTTTCTTTAGGCATGTTCATACATGTACATATATACTTAAGGAAGAGATAAGTCTGAGGAGCAAACATTATTGGCTTCATTTCAAAAGGGAAACAAAAAATGCTCAGATGACTAAAATACTCTTTAAGATGAAGGCATCGTCTAACAGGTCTGAAGATGATAATCTAGACCATACTTTGAAACTTTAATGTGCAGAGGAATCAGTGAGGGATCTTGTTAAAATGCAGATTCTGAATCAGGACATCTGAGATGGGTCTTGTAAGTCTGTCTTTCTAATGAGTACCCATGTGATGATAATTCTTCTGGTGTTCAGACTGCACTTTTGAGTAGCAAGGGTGTAAATTACAGACTGATAGAATGAAAAAAAAAACAAATCTTTGATTCCCCACAGTTTACTTGCAAGTAAATTTTGCTTTCCCATTTTGGATTTGCTTTCTTGTTTTCTTCTGGAAGTCTTAAAAAAAATTAATATCCCTGAGGCCACACTTACCAGGTTTTTCTTTTTTCCTGCTTGAACACAATATAAAAAATTTAAAAAATCATATATATATATATATATATATATATATGATGTTTAAGTTGACATATTTATCCAGTTACTGGTTTATAAATATTAACATTGTACTAAGCATTTATTTCTTGGGCTGTGAACTAAAATTTTATGTTTTGTAAATGCAGTTGCATCCATAATTTCCTCAGTTCCATAATTAGCCATTAAATCTCAGTGTCCCCAGCTGGGAAATGGGGATATATATTTATGGTAAGTGGGGAAAATATGTTCCCATGTTTAGCCATCCATATATATGTCTCAATCACTGTGTAAATGGCAAAGGCCACTTGTCTCATGGCCAGGAAAGAAGTGGATAGGAAGACAGTCTGTCCCCCTCACGAGACTGGAGCAGATTTCCTACACACTTTTCATGTTCTAAATTCAATTGAAAAGCACTTGTATGAAGACTCTGGTTAGAAGCATTTCCCTTCAGCTCTGTGATACTGTTCATTAAAGTTTTGCCTACTCAGAACACTTCATTCATTCATTCATTTGGCAAATGCATTTGAAGTGCACATTCACTAGGAGACACAAAGATGGAAAGAAAACTCTAACCTCACATTGCAAGTGTGCATGCAGTTATAGGAGATGAACTGAGATAAGGTCTCTAGTAGATTATTCATGATATGCAGCAGGAATCCACAAAAAAGGGACAAATTCATGACATCTTAAGGAAGATACAGCATTAAAACTGGTGCTTGAAGACTGAGCTTAAAGGAATGAATTTTCTAGGCAGGCCAGCTAAGGTTGGGGGAGGAGAGTAGGAGACAGAAGGAGAACATCCCAAGCACAGGAGGTGGCATATTCAAAAGGCAGGGCTACTATATTAGAGAATGTGACTTATTTAGGGGGTCCGCATGTCGTTCAGAAATGATGGAGGGTGATGTGTGAGGGGAGAGTGGTGAGAGGTGAGGTTAGGTATGTAGGCAGTACCACAATATGAAAAATCTTCCATCTTAAAAAAAAAGTTTAGCTCTTGTCTTTAAATCGAAGGGAGCCATTTAAAATTTCAGCATCTATAATATCACAGTCTTATATTAAAAGGAATTGCATATAATGTCTCTTCTTTGCAAAACTAAATATGTGAATGAATTTTTGCAACATACATGAGTTTTTCACACTGATTGGCTTAACATTACAAATTAAAAGATTCCCAGTTTCCACCCATCATTCCTTCTACCTACCTTCTACCTTTTGCATGCGCCACTCAGGTAAACAAGGAACCTGCAATCCTCTTGCACTTCAAGCCTGTATCTCCCTATTTTCTTGGTTTCCTTGCTTTGTGAGTAGAAAGAACCATGTTTCTATCGGTATTACCATCAGTGCCTCTTCCCTCCTACTACAGGTCTCAAATGTAGCATACTAGTTGCTCTATCCTTTCTTCGAGTGTCATAGTTACTTACACATCAGATAAACAAAACTATTCTAAACATTTACATCACTCAGATTGATGTCCTGAGATACCTATATGTGGATGTCTCATTGCAATCTGAGTATCAGAGCTATGGATTTGACCCTTTATTAAATGCCAACGGCAAAGGGAAAAAGTATTGGCTGGCAATATACCCTGAGTCATTTTCTTTGAGCACTTGAAAACACAGAATGAATCTCCTTTGGCAATCTTGGGACATTCGCTTTTTAAAATGCATGCCTTGGAAAACTACTCTAAGTTCAAATTAATTACAGAAAGAGCATGCATTACCAGTTTCTACTGTATGAGTATCAGGATGTCTTTCTTTTTCTGAAATTACAGATTTGGAAGAGAAAATATTTATGTAACACAGAATTACTGAAATGATATTTTCTCTAGTAATTAAAATAGCGCTTGTTTTCTTCGCAAACAATTTATGATGGGAACATCTTTTTAATGATATACATTATAGTTTAGTAAACAGACATCATTAAATGTAGCGCTTGGTAGGATTCTCAAATTTTAACTCGAAGTGTTGGCAAAATGAGGCTTGGTGTGGCTGTTTCTTCAAATTGACTCAAATGCTTAAGTAGAAATTTATGATGAAAACTTTTGATTTTATAGTGTTAAGTAAGCAAAATGCCTCTTAGAATG
Organism: Mirounga angustirostris; assembly: GCF_029215605.1. Taxonomy (NCBI): domain Eukaryota; kingdom Metazoa; phylum Chordata; class Mammalia; order Carnivora; family Phocidae; genus Mirounga; species Mirounga angustirostris. The sequence goes on along the minus strand of NW_026991709.1, from coordinate 115,921,382 downwards.
GTTAGACAATGTTGCCTTTTATAAGTATAGTATGCTGCCTGATATGTCCTCTGTCCTTTTTCTTTAGTAGCATATGGTTCTTGAATGAGAAAACATCTTTCTAAAGGCCTTTCCAGCTTAGCTCTGCTTCATTGGTCATAGCTCTAAGAGTGCAGAGAAAGGATTTGGGAGCATATTTGACAAACTAAGCATCTTGACAGGAACATATAGAGTTAATGGCTGGCTTCCTGACATCTATGTGATGTATGAATCAACAAAAGAAAAAAAACTGTCTTATAATTATGAATATATTTTTAAACTAGAGAGAGCATGAGAAAGGGCTGATTTCTGAAGACTGTTTATTCTATAAATATGCTTATGTACACACCACACCTTCTTAATATATGATCCATGACAACAATCACTAAAAGGGCTCAAAGGGAATACAGGAAATTTCTGATTCATGTTCTTGTCTGGAAAGTGCTACCAGCACAAATTTGCAACCTCTTCCTACAGTCCCAATTCTGTTCTCCTGGTTCAGAATAGAGAAGCCCACAGGGAATTTTGAGACTTGGATCATTTTTGTTCCCAATTCTCACCACAATTCGTAAAATATAATTAAATTAGTGACAAAAGACAGTTGTTCTCAATGTCCCCAAATCCCAAAATGGACTGGATTAAAATATGACATAGAATTTTCCTGGCTTCACTTGTTCTCTTACCTACTCCAGAATCAGTTAATTAAATGTTCCCTTCCAATAATACCCTACAGCCCCCCCCACCTACTTGAATTTCCCTAGTGATTGTGATCTGTTTCCAAAACCTAGGCAACTATCACCAAATTATTTCTTTGTTCTTTTTCATGTGTAAAGTATATGGAGGAGACACAAAGACTATAAAAACTTGATCCATGCTATATAGTCTTTATGTCAAATTTCAACGGATTCCTCAGGTTACACATGTTTCATAGTTCTTTTGTCCTTTATTATTTCCTCAAAAATAATTCCATAATTTCCACTTTTGTTGAGTAGTCCCTCCATTTCCACTAGGTTTCAGCAAATAGTCTCATTTTCTACTTTGTTTACTATTATTAACTGCCAGGTATGATGTTAACTAATTCAAATGTATCCTAAGGTAAGCACTATTAGTAACTTGATTTTACAGATGAGATGACTGCAAATAAAATTGTATGATGTTTGGGAAATATTATTTTCTTAATATCCTTTTTATTATCATTTGCAATTCCCTATCTCCAAGCCAGAGCAGTGAGATTTACTGCCCTGGGGAAGGAAGAAGGTGGGAACCACCAAGAACAAATCAGCTGTTAATCAGCTTTGAACCTCATATCTTATATCTTTATTGCTTTAACTAGAAAATAGTGATCAAAAAGACCAGTTGAGAGAGACAAAAATTTTAAGAATTTCTTCCTTATCTTCTTTTAATATAGCTGGAAGCAGGATAATGGATTTCATTTTAGCTCTTTTTTAGCCTGATGTGTCAGAGCTATGAAAAGAATAGGAAGAAAAGCCTCAATTTCCAAGAAAATAACCTGTCGGAATAAATATGTGTTGACCTGCATTATTTGACTACTTCCTGCCTGAGTTCCAGGGAAGAGTCCTGTTAGGAGGATTCTCAATTTCTCAAGGGACTTTAACAAGAGTGTTCTTTTCATGTGGTTGTACTAAAGCAGGCTTAGATTGTTTAGGGAGAAGTAAGGGCCTATTCAGCCTTCCTAAGCATCCTTTGGCTCTCTATAGTTGGAAATGACCTATTAGTTCCATTATCATCCCCGTGGGGCGTGTGTGTGTGTGTGTGTGTGTGTGTGTAAATGGGGCAGGTAATGTGGCTATTAGCCTGTCCACTGACTATTGAGAATGTCAGAAGCAGATGTTGTAGCGGATAAATGGCCCTAGAAATGAGGGCTGAAGGATGGGCTTCCTAGACCAGGTGCTAAAAAGAAATCGGGGCAAGTAGGAATATCAGTGGAATCAGTCAACGAAAGGACATGGATGATTTAAGAGGAGCATAGTCTAAATTAAGAACATAGATCATCGTACCTCTAGCACACCTCTAAGAACATCTGTCACACCTCTGCAAAGACTAGCAATGGTCCCAAGAATGTTGAATAGATCTCAGTAGCTTCCACCCTTAAATTTCATTTGGTTATATCCCATGAATATTCATCATCCCTTCATATACCCAGATAACATCTTAAAAAGGAAAGGAAAGGTGGAATTTCTTCTTAGCGTGGCCAAATGTTTAAAATTAGATAGTCTTGATTGTTTCACAGCCTTCTGTACTAAAAATCATTACATTATATACTTTAAATAAGTGAATTGTTTAGTATGTAGATTATATCTCAATAAAGCTGTTAAAAACAGATAAATGTGATTATCTTGTGATTACTTGTACAGAATAAAAGGCCATGGAAGAACTATTGTTGAAAATTTATTTCCCATGAATAAAAGATTTGTAAATATGTATTAAAAATTATGCACAAGAGTGGGGGTGGGAAGGAAAGGTGGAAATGGGAATACTTCTGGAAGGATGTACATTTAACTGAGTCATCTAGGCAGATATCAACTTCCTAAAGAGATAATCCAAATTGCTGAACTTGGCTAAGATTACCAGATCAGAATTCATCTAGTTTCCCTCAACTCCAAAACATCCCTGCCCCTTGTCAGAGGTCGGGAGCTAACAATAAGGATAATTTTAGTTATAGTGAATTAAAGAAGACATTTTCCTTTGCATATCTAAGTGTAGTGTGAATAAATTTTCTTAACAACTACAGCCCACTATACTGTGAGCTCTGAGACCAAGGATCATGTCTTTTTGTTCACTGTTACAGCATGAGTGTCTGCTTATTCAATTATCATGCTTTTGGAAAGTAAAGGTAATTTAAAGAACTTGTCCTTTTTCCTTTAAGGCAGAAACATAATGATGATTTTAAGAACTAAATTCTTCACTGCTGATCATGAACCCATTTCCTTTCACATTTCCTGGAGCCCTCATATCTCAACCACTCCACTTTGTTCCAGCCTGTTCAATCTTGATTTCATTAGTGATTTTCCTCATCTATAAACACGCAAACATCGGCTCTTCTTAAAATAAGGAATAAAATGGAATATATTTGAATATTCTGACCCTTGGGATAATCATTCAACTTCTGTCCCTTTCAAACATTTTAATTAAGATTCATAGTACCTGCGTCCATGCCCATACTTATTTTTCTCTCTCCTTTTCTTCTGTGTTCTCACTAGCATCAGAAATCTTTTTTTTTTTTTTAAGATTTTTTATTTATTTATTTGACAGAGAGAGAGATAGCGAGAGCAGGAACACAAGCAGGGGGAGTGGGAGAGGGAGAAGCTGGCCTCCCGCAGAACAGGAAGCCCGATGCAGGGCTTGATCCCAGGACCCTGGGACGATGACCTGAGCTGAAGGCGGATGCTTAATGACTGAGCCACCCAGACACCCTTAGCATCAGAAATCTTACCTAAGAACTAAGGACTAGTCTTTAGTGACTAAGGACACTGTTGATTTCCTGTTATTAAATGAAAGGGCATATTTCTTTTCTCCTTCCTCCTTGACATCTCCAGAAACCTTGACTTTGATCACACTTTCTTTATTTCTTCTCTCACAGATTTAGTGAAATGCAATTATCCTAATTCTCTTCTCACATCTTTGTTACCTCTATTTTTTTTTTTTAAACTTTGCCTTGTTTGCTTTCTACTCACTGACCACACAGCCTTTCTGTCTCTAAGGCTGTTTTATTAACTGCCTTCCAAATATTCTGTGTATGTGTCACCCCCAAAGCTATTAGTCATCTAAAGACCATCACTGTTAGAGCTTAAGAGCACAGGGTTTGTATTAGACATTTCCAGGGTAGTCTTAGCTCAGCTACTTAATAACTGGTCTTGGATAAGTTCTATTCTTTCTAAGTTTTATTATCTATACGGGTTGGATCATTATATTTACATTAAGCTGTTGCTTGATGATTAAAAAAAAAATGAACCTTAGAAGTGGTACCAAAGGCTGGCGTACAGTATATACTAACACACAGTAGCAATTTTTATTCATGGTATTTTGAGGATGTATTTCATTTTCCTTTTATCTTCCCACTAAAATCATAAACATTCATCAAAGCTGGGTCAAAGTCCTATCTCTCTGAAGAAGTATGTCATTTCCATTCTAGATTCAGGGCTTTACTTGCTCTGCTGAGCAAATTTTAAAACATGTATTATCCATTAATTACATCTTCCTTTTGTACAGAGGTTATTGTTTGAAAGGTACTTTTGTTACATCATAAAAATGATCATCATAAATACAGTATAAGAAGAGTAAGTTCTCACCCATCAAAGGTTCAGTATAAGAACCTTTTTGTTGTTGTCATGTTGTTTTGGAAAGATTATTTAACTAGGTGTAGAATTCTAGGTTGACAGCACTTTTCTTTCAGTATATTAAACATGTTACTTCCACATTTTTTCCGATAAGAAATATGCTGTCATCCTTATCTTTGTTCCTTTGTATATAACATGTGTTTTGTCACTATCTGCTTTTTTTTTTTAAGATTTTATTTATTTATTTGACAGAGAGAGAGACAGCGAGAGACGAAACACAAGCAGGGGGAGCAGGAGAGGGAGAAGCAGGCTTCCCGGGGAGCGGGGAGCCCGATGCGGGGTTTGATCCCAGGACTCTGGGATCATGACCTGAGCCAAAGGCAGACGCTTAATGACTGAGCCACCCAGGCGCCCCTCACTATCTGCTTTTAAGAGCTTCTTTCACACTAATTTTGAGCAATTCGATTTAGATGTGTCTTAGTATAGTTTTCTTCTGTATCTTCCTTTAGAGTTTGTTGAGATTCTTGGATCTTTGGATTTATAATCACACTCCAGTTTGGAAGATTTTCTTTTTCTTTCTTTCATTTTTTTTTTTAAGATTTTATTTATTTATTTGACAGAGAGAAACACAGCGAGAGAGGGAACATAAGCAGGGGGAGTGGGAGAGGGAGAAGCAGGCTTCCCGCGGAGCAGGGAGCCCAATGAGGGGCTCGATCCCAGGACCCTGGGATCATGACCTGAGCCGAAGGCAGACGCTTAACGACTGAGCCACCAGGCGCCCCCAGTTTGGAAGATTTTCAACCAATATTTCTTCAAATAATTGTTCTGTGTCCCTTTCTTTCCTCTCCTTTGGTGATTCCAATTATATGTATTTTAGGCCACTTCAAGTTTCTCTCAGTTCCCTGATTTCTCTCTGCTCATTTTTTTAAAGTTCTCTTTTGCTCTCTGTTGCATTTTGAATAGTATGTGCTATGCTATCAAGTTCATTCATCTTTTTAATGTAAAATCTATTGCTATTGATTTGATTTCATTCATTTCATGTTTCATCTTATGCATTGTAGTTTACCTCTCTATAAATTTACTTTGGGTATTTTATCTTCTACATCTTTACTGAAGTTTTGTATATATAGAATATACTTTATAAAAGCGCTTTGTTATTTTTGCTAATTCTAACTTCCGTTCTTAATTGTTTCTACTGATTAATTTCCCCTCACTATGGGTCATATTTTCCATGCCTTTTTGGCAAGGCTGATAATTTTTGATTGGATGTCAGACTTTGTGAATTTAACTTGTTGTTTGCAAGATAGTTTATATTCCTATACATATTATTGAACTTCATTCTGAGATGCATTTAAGTTACTTGGAAACACTTTGATCCTTTCAGATGCTATTATTTATTTATTTAGTTTTATCCACCACCCCCCTTAGGTAGCACAGGAGTAGCAATCAGTATGAGGACAATTATTCTGTATTACTGAGACAAGGGTTCTCTTCCCAGATACTTGTGAACAATAGAATTTTTCATTTCTCACTGTTAGAAACAAACATTACTCCTAGCTCTATGTGAGCACGGGACGCTACTAACACTAATTCTTTGAGAGTGGTTCATTCTGTGGATTCAAGTAATCTCACATATCTGCTGGTCCATCCTCAGCTGAATTCCAGGCAGGGACCTTCTGCAGATCACTGAATTTCTATCTCTGTGCACTTTCTCCAATAGTCTACCTGTGAACACTTGCTATCTTGGTGTCCCCAGACTCAGCTCTCTGTCCTCAAGTTCGCCTGCATTCTTACTCACAGGATTTGAAATCCTTTCTAGGCAGTAAGTTGGAGGCAATTATTGGACTCATATCATTTGTTTCCTGTCTCTCAGGGATCACTTTCCTTTATTGCCTGATGTTCATTGTCTTGACAATTGTTGTGTCTTATATTTTATCTATAGTTTGATTTTTCAGGTAGGAATACCTTGACCTGTTACTCCATCTTGACCAGAATTATAAATTCTGTTCAAATGTGTTTTGACTTATCCTAATTTATAATCATTAAGGTGATTGAGTCAGGATTTAAATGTGTTATCCTGGCTGAAAGCTAAGTCTCTATTTCTGAATATAAATTTGCATAACTTATAAGAATTTAACATTATACACACATAGCAGTTATCTAAACACACACACACACACCCCTAACTGTGTCTATATGTATATATATGTATATTCTTCAACTTGAGCGATATATTGCTAATTTAATTCACTCGTTCATTTATTCACATATTCATTTATATACTTTTCAAGTATATATCAGATACCTCCTTTGCGCTCATCATGCTGATGAACATGAGGCATTCAACATGAAGAAACAGAACGTTTTCTGCCCTTAGGGATCTTAGTTTTAGAACAAACTATTCAATAAAGTAATACATTTGATTCTTTTTATTTCCCTCATAGATCCTAGTACACTGTAGATCAGAAGATAGTTAAACATTCATTGAAAATGTAATTTTAAATTTAAAAAAAGATTCTCAGATAAATGAAGTTTTAAAATTTTAATTCTGTGGTGTGTTTAGAAACAGGCCTTATTTTCCTATATATATATGTATATATATATGTATACATATATATATACATATATATATTTATTTATATATATATATAGGAATTTTATATATATATATATATAAAATTCAAGGGGTTTGGAATTGTTTTTAATGTGAATAAAAGTTAGCTTAATATCTAATATATTCCCTCTACATGCCACCACTCCACATACCCACATTCTTCTAAAATTCTTTGTTTTTTTTAATGTATTTGATGATGCTTAATTAATTCCAATATTTCTTAAGCCAGCTCTTTTCTCCTAAAGATACAATTTCAAGTTTATAGTTCATATTTTCTATTTCTTTTATTTCTTAAGTCATTTGTTACAAGAATGAAATAATAAATAATTTACTTTTGATAATTTGACTTCACTTTATTTTTTAAAGTTTTTTAAGATTTTATTTATTTATTTCACAGAGAGAGAGGGAAAGAGAGAGCACAAGCAAGGGGAGCAGCAGGGGGAGCTAGAGGGAGAGGGAGAAGCAGGCTCCCCACTGAGCAGGAAGCCTGATGCAGGGATCATGACCTGAGCCTAAGGCAGACCGTTAACTGATTGAGCCACCCAAGCACCCCCATTTTATTTTCTAATTATTTTTAAAAGTGCATTATTTTTTTCCTGTGCTATAAAGTATGAGCAATAAAAATATACAAAATATGAATAAACTAATATTTTCCTTAACTACTATCATGGCATCGATTATTTATATACATTAAAGTTTCTGTAAGAAAACAAAACAAGGAATAAAAATCAAAACCTCTGTATACAAGGCATTTCTAATATTCTTATCCTTAACTCTATCATTATAGAAACTTTTTTTTTTTAAGATTTTATTTATTTATTTGAGAGAGAGAGAACGAGAAAAAGTGCACGAGAGGGGGTAGGATCAGAGGGAGAAGCAGACTCCCCACTGAGCAGGGAGTCTGATGCGGGACTCAATCCCGGGACTCCAGGATCATGACCTGAGCTGAAGGCAGTCGCTTAACCAGCTGAGCCACCCAGGAGCCCTCATTATAGAAACTTATATGTATTTCTACATAATTTAGATAAGATGTAGTTACTTCAATATGAGTAAAGTATGATTAAAAATATTCATGTAAATTATCAATTTTTGAAATTTTAAACAAATGTATTTTAATTTTCTTTAATTTCAAGTTTTCCATATAAGTAACAAACTAGAATCCATACTTGAAAATTACCATAGTTTTTAGGCTATACTCTTTAAATTGGAATTACTATTTTAAAAATTACATATATACATATAAATTATATATGTAAAATTATACATAAGTTATTGCATATATAATACTGATATAGTATAATACATAGGGTTTATGTACATAATTGGAGCAACTCAATTTATTATACAAAATTCATTATATACCAATGAAAAATAGATTTATTAGTTTTTCTTTTATTGTTATTCAAAGACATCTTTAAATAAAATCAGGGAACAGGTCTCTAAATACAAACTTTGTAATTAGAAATATTCCTCTTTAAATTGTTGGTAATAAAAAGGTAAATTTTTTTAGGTGTACAACATATTGAGTCAACAGTTCCATACTTTACTCAGTGCTCACAACAACATTTGTCACCATACAATGTTATTACAATATTATTGACTATATTCTCTATGTTGTACTTTTCATCTCTGTGACTTATTTATTTTATAACCAGAAGTTTGCACTTCTTAATGCTCTTTACCTATTTCACCTACCCCCTCACTCAGCTTTTCTCTGTCACCTACCAGTTTGTTCTCTATATTTATAAGTCTGTTTTTTGGTTTATTTATTTGTTTGTTTTATTTTCTAGACTCAACACATAAGTGAAATCATTTGGTATTCGTGTTTCTCTGTCTTATTTCCCTTAGCGTAATACTCTCTAGGTCTATCTATGCTGTCTTGAAGATGAAAATGGCAAGATCTCATTCTTTTCATGGCTGAGTAATATTCTATTGCATATATATACCACATCTTCTTTATCCATTCATCTGTTGATGGAGACTTGGGTTGCTTCCATATCTTGGCTATTGTAAATAATTCTGCTAGAAACATAGGGGTGCATATATCTTTTTGAATTAGTACTCTTATTTTCTTCAGATAAATATCCAGTAATGTAATTACTGGATCAAATGGTATATTTATATTTAATTTTTTGAGTATATTCCATAGTGGTTGCACCAATTTAGATTCCCACTAACAGTGTACAGGGTTTCTTTTTCTTCACATCCTCACCTACACTTTTATTTCTTGTCTTTTTGATTCTAGCCATTCTGACAGGTGTGAAGTGGTATCTCACTATGGTTTTGATTTGCATTTCCCTGATGATGAGATGAGTGATGTTGAATATCTTTTCATGTGTCTGTTGGCCATTTGTATGTCATCTTTCAAAAAATGTTTATTCAAGTCTTCTATTTTTTAATCAGTTATTTGTTTTTTGTTTTGTTGTTGTTGTTGTTGTTGTTTTTTGGTGTTGAGTTGAATAAGTTCTTTATATATATTGGATATATACTCCTTATTAGATATGTCATTCGCAAATATCCTCTTCCATTTAGTAGGTTGCCTTTTCATATTTTTTTGATGGTTTCCTTTGCTGTGCAAAAACTTTTTATTTTGGTGTATTCTTAATAATTTATTTTTGCTTTTATCTCCCTTGCCCAAGGAGACATATCTAGAAAAATGTTGCTAAGGCCAGTGTCAAAGAGATTACTGCCTATGTTTTCTTTTAGGACTTTTATTATTTCATGTTTTACAGTTAAGACTTTAATCCATTTTGAGTTTATTTTTGTGTATGGTGTAAGAAAGTGGTCTAGTTTCATTCTTTTGCATGTAGCTGTCTAGTTTTCCCAGGACCATTTATTTAAGAGACTTTCTTTTTCCCATTACATATTCTTGCCTTCCTTGTTGTAGACTAATTGACCATATAATAATGGATTTGTTTGGGGGCTCTCTATCCTGTTCTAATGATCTATGTGTCTGTTTTTGTGCCAGTACCACTCTGTTTTGATTATTACAGCTTTGTAATGTATCTTAAAATCCGGGATTGTTTTTCTTTTTCAAGATTGCTTTAGAAAAGTTAAAGAATATTTTATATTGAGGTCAGATAAATCTTAGTGGGTTTTTTAAAATTTTTTATTGAAATATATTTAATATATAACATTGTACAAATTTAAGGTGTACTAATCTAAAGATTTCCCTCTTCATTTTGGCTGAAATCTATAGGTGTCACAATCTTTCACTTTGTTTCATTTTTCTCCTGTGATTTGTCAACTTTGAAAGATCTGTTTTCCTTTTCTAAATTGATATATAATTTATGTATCTGAACTGATATATAATTTATGTGTCTGAACTACCCACCAGGAAGTTCAGTCTGTCTTTGTTTCCTATGTATGCTGCTTTATCTCTTTTAACTTCAGGTGAATTTCAGGTTTTTAAAGATTATTTCAAATGATCACATTTTTCATTGTTATGTGAAAATTTGTTGCAGTAAAATGTATTTCTTCCCTTATACCAACAGAATGAATTTCACACGTTATCTGAGAATATGTGAAAATATTGATATTTATATCATCACTATTATTTCAATGGAGTGAGGAGACCCAAATTGGGGTGACTCCCTCACTGTCAGAAATTTCTCCTGTGACCATGTCAATGTTTCTAACCTCTGCTTTTCATCCCCATAGACTGTGACTAGGATTGAAAGCTCCAAAATTTAGCATAACTGTCCAAACCTGAATCAAAGAAATCTTCTCTCTCTCTTTTTTAAGATTTTATTTATTTATTTGAGATAGAGACAGAGATAGAAAGAGAGAGCAGGAGTTGAAAGGAGAGGGAGAAACAGGCTCTCTGCTGAGCAGGGAGCCCGATGCAGGGCTCGATCCCAGGACCCTGGGATCATGACCTGAGCTGAAGGCAGATGCTTAACTGACTGAGCCACCCAGGTGCCCCCAAAGAAATCTTCTCAATGGAATGTTGACATTTGCACAGAGACATAAAACTGGAGGTGCAAGCAAGCCTACTTACCTCATAACAGTGCCCCTGGGTGAAGATCCCTAATTCCCACTACCTTTTGCCCCGGAACTTGCCTGGTTTCTAAGGATTCATTGATCATTTCTGTTCAGTTTTTAAATGACCCCACTATGCTTTCAATAAATGTTCTTTTTGCTTAAGTTAGGCAAGATTAGTTTTGAGATGCAAATCCAGAAAGTTGGTCTAAGACAGAGACAATGATTGTAAGTGTATAGATTGCAATCTAGTATACGCAGATACTAACAGTTAGTTTTGATAGCTTAGGTGTCCTATTTTAAAGATGGATCGACTATTTTTATACTTGTAGTAATTTTATTTTTCTGATTTTTAAAAATAAACTATTGCAGTGGCATGGTTCTTGTCAGAATGGATGAGTCTTCTTTTTGAAAACAACCTTGATGAATGTATTTGGACATAAAAAATGAACAATCTTCCTCTTTTGGAGTATTCTGAAATAAAGGCCAAAGCAAAAAAATAAGTGAGCTCCTCTGAATAATACAAAGTAGAATTTTGAGATTTTATAAATCAACCTTGCTGTGAAGAGTAAGAAATGCAACAGAAGTGTAAAGGAGAGGCCTTGTGATCTAATCATTATGGCCTGAGAAGAAGATGTTGGTTTCTAAGAAATCCACAGCAGAGGATAGATGGCAACTACCAGGCACACTGAAATTGTTTCTTTTTGTTTCTTCTATATGGTAGAAAAAAATGGTGTTAGTATCACTTTGGCTGAAATTAAGTAAAAGGAACTGTGTCCAATAGGGAGTGGAATGGGAACAGAAAGAGGATGGAAGCGGGAGGAGGGAGACTGGTGGAGGGAGTTAGGAGGAGGCTGTTAGGAGGAGGCTGTGGCAGGAACTGAATCCGAAGACGTCCTCCTCTAGAGTCCCTTGGAGGTAAACAGGTCTCCGGGCTTCTCATGGCTCAGGAAATAAGCATGCAACTGTTTTATGTGGTATTTTAGGAAAGGTGGGCCCAGAATATCAGAAGACTTTAGACCACTCAAGCTTGAGGCTTACTCTTCATAATGTGGAAGTTTCTGAGAAATAAAAATTGGCAATACAATGAATGAGATTAAGTTGTTCTGTCATTGAGGTCATTGTGGTTTTATAGCACTTTAAGTAAATCACTCTTTATTTTCTCAGTGCCCTCACCAAAACATTAAATGCAAGTGATAGATCTTTCCTGCTTAAGTTTATTCTTGATTCAGCATCAGAATATTGGCTGGCATTACTTTTTAACAAGTCTCGAGTTGTAGAACAGTTTTAGATGCACAGAAAAATTGTGAAGATAGTACAGACTTTGGTGATTGTGAATAAAGTTAAAAATATTTGCATGCAGGTTTCGCGTGGACATAAGTTTTCAAATCAGTTGGGTAAATACCTAGCAGCATGATTACTAGATCTTATGGTAAGATTATGTTTAACTTTATAAGAAACTGCAAAAACTGTTATTCAAGGCAGCTGTACTATTTTTGCATTCCCAGAAACAATGAATGACAGCCTTCGTAATCTGAATCCTGACCATAAATTAATATTGTGAGTTTTTTGGATTTTAGTCATTCTAATTGGGATGTGCTGGTATCTTGTTTTAATTTGCACTTTTAAATCCTTCAAGGTCTTTGTCTTTCCATATAGTTTAGATCAGTTTATAGCTATTTATAAAAACAGTTTTCTGACATTTTGATTGGTTTTGTATTGAATTTATGGATCACTTGAGAAGAATTGTTATCTTAACAATATTGAGTTTTATAATACATGAACATCGTGTATTGGTCCATGTAGATCTTTGGATTTTTCATCAGTAATTTGTAGTTTTCTACATATAAATTCTGTACATATTCTGTTACCTTTATGCTTAGGTATTTCATTTTGGGAGTACTACAAATGGTATTTAATTTTCTTTAATTTTATTTTTTCATTGTTGGGTTATAGGAAAACAATTGACTTTTGCGTATTGATCTTAAATGTGCTGCAAACTTGCTATACTTGCTTATTGATTCCCAGGAGTTTGCTTATAGCATCTTTAGAACTTTTACATAGTCAATTATATCATCTGGAAGGAAAAGGGCTTTATTTCTTCCTTTTCAATCTATAAACCCTTTCTGTCTGCCTGTCTTTCCCCTCTCCCTTTCTCTCTCTCTTCCTTCCTGCCTCCCTCCTTTTTCTTTGTTTTTCTTTCTGTGTTTCTTTCTGTTTCTCTCTCTTTCCTCTTTCTCTTCTTCCCCCGCCCCATTGTTTCTCTCTTTTTTCTTTCTTTCTCTCTCTCCTTCCCTTTCTTTCTTCTCCTTCTCCTCTTTCTCCTCCTGCTCTTTCTTTCTCCCCTTCTCCCTCCCTCTCTCCCTCTCCCTTTCTCTTTCTTCCTTCCTTCCTTCTTTCTTTCCTCTCCTCTCCTCTTCTTTCTTTCTTTCTTTCTTTCTTTCTTTCTTTCTTTCTTTCTTTCTTTCTTTCTTTCTTTCTTTCTTTCTTTCTTTCTTTCTTTCTTTCTTTCTTTCTTTCTTCTTTCTAGAAGGTCATTCATTAATGCACAATTTCTTTAATGGGTATTGGACTATTCATGTGGTCTATTTCTCCTTGTGTGTGTTTGTTAGTTTTTGTCTTTCAAGGAATTGATCCACTTTATAAGTTATCAAATTTGTGAACATTGAGCTCATCATAAGTATTCCTTTATTACTCTTTTATGTAACCAGTGATAGACTTTTTTCATTAATTATTGATAATTTGTGTTTCTTCTTTCTTTCCTTGGTGTGTTAGGCTAGAAATTTATCATTTTTATTGATATTCAAATTACCAGTTTTTGATTTTGTTAATTTTCTCTATTATTTTCCTGTTTTCATATTTATTTATTTATTTATTTATTTATTTATTTATTTATTTATAAGTTTGAGGGGTTTTTTTTTTTTTTTGAGAGAGAGAGCGAGCAAGTGAGTACATGTGAGGAGGGGGGAGAGGGAGAGACAAAATCTCAAGCAGACTCCCCACGGAGCATGGAGCCCAATGTGGGGTTTAGTCCCACAACCCTGAGATCATGACCTAAGCTGAAATGAAGAGTAGAACACTTAACCAATTGAGCCCCCCAGATACCCCTTCACTTTTATTAAGTTGTGCTCTAATTTCTGTTGTTTATTTTCTTATGCTTGTAATGGGCATAAATTGCTTTTATTTTCCTAGGTTTCTAAGAGGAAAGCTTAGGGTATCAATTTTATATACAGTTTTTTTTCTAATATATGCATTTAATACTATAAATTTACTTCTAAGCTCTACTGCTGTATCCAGATTTGATGAATTATATTTTTATTTTCACGTATTTCAAAATAGTTTTTAATTTTTCTTGAAATTTCTTCTTTGACACTTGTGAGTTTCAAACTGTGTTGTTTAATTTCCAAATATCTAAAGATTTTCCAACTATCTCTTTGTTATTTAATTCCAGTTACATTTATTTGTGATCTGAGAACAAACTTCGATTGATTTCTAGTCTTTTAAATTTAAGATGTATTTTACGAGTTAGAATTAATATCTCTTGTTGAGTGTCCTATGTGAGCTTGAGGAAAATGTGTAATTCACTGTTATTGGATGAAGTATTCTTTATGTCAATTATATCCAGTTGATTGATAATGCTGTTCAGTTCAACTATGTTCTTACTGATTTTGAACCTGCTGCATCTGTCCAGTTCTTCAGTATTCAATAGTGGAATTTTCTATTTCTAAATCTATTAGTTTTTGCCTCTTGTTTTTCTGCTCTGTTGTTAGGTTTATACATATTTAGGATTTATATGTGTTCTTCAAGAACATGATCCTTTATCATTATGTAATGACCTCTTTGTCCCTGATAATCTTGCTCATTCAAATATCTTTTTTCTGAAATTAATATGCTAGCAATTTTGATTAATTCTAGCATGACATATATTTCTCTTATTCTCCATCTCTTTACTTTTAAGCCATCTGAATGTTCATATTTTAAATGGGTTTCTTGCAAAGAATATGTAGTCACATCTTTTTCTTTTCACTCTATTAATCTCTATGTTTTAATTAGCATATTTAGCTCTTCACATTTAAACTGTTTGCTGAGATGGTTAGAATAATATCTACCTTTTTGTAATTATTTTCTATTTTTTGGATTTGCTCTTTGTTTCTTTTCTCACTCTTTTTTCTGCCTTCTCTAATTTTTAACTTAGCATTTACGTGACTCTATTTTATGCCATCCTTTAGTGTATCAATCATACTTTTAAAAATTATTAATTGCCCTCGACATTACAATATACATTCCTAAGTGATAAGTCTTTCAAATAACATTATTCTATTTCATGGGCAGTGAAGATACTTTATATCTGGGTGTTCCCAATTATTCCCTCTTGCCCCTTGTGACTTTGCTCTCATTTATTTCAGCTATCTATATCCATCACCCAATCCATAGTTACTTTTATTTATTTAAACCATTATTTTCTAAATTTATTAAGAATATAAAAAATAGAAGGTTTTATTTTACCATATTATTCCTTCTCCAACATTCTTCCTTTCTTTTTTTTAAATTTAATTTAATTTTATTATGTTATGTTAGTCACCATACAATACATCATTAGTTTTTGATGTAGTGTTCCATGATTCATTGTTTTCATATAACACCCAGTGCTCCATGCAGTACGTGCCCTCCTTAATACCCATTACCCGGCTAACCCATCCCCCTACCCCCCTCCCCTCTAAAACCCTCAGTTTGTTTCTTGGAGTCCATAGTTTCTCATAGTTCATCTCTCCCTCCGATACCCACCCCCTCATTTTTCCCTTCCTTCTCTTAATGTCCTCCATGCTATTTCTTATGTTCCACAAATAAGTGAAACCATATGATAATTGACTTTCTCTGCTTGACTTATTTCACTTAGCATAATCTCCCCATTCCCATCCATGCTGATGTAAAATTTGGGTGTTCATCCTTTCTGATGTCTGAGTAATATTCCATTGTATATATGGACCACCTCTTCTTTATCCATTCGTCTGTTGAAGGGCATCTCGGCTCTTTCCACAGGTTGGCTATTGCGGACATTGCTGCTATGAACATTGGGGTGCATATAGCCCTTCTTTTCACTACATCTGTGTCTTTGGGGTAAATACCCAGTAGTGCAATTGCTGGGTCATAGGGTAGCTCTATTTTTAACTTTTTGAGGATCCTCCACACTGTTTTCCAAAGTGGCTGTACCCACTTGCATTCCCACCAACAGTGTGAGAGGGTTCCCCTTTCTCCACAACCTCTCCAACATTTGTTGTTTCTTGCCTTGTCC
The DNA here is from genome assembly GCF_029215605.1 of Mirounga angustirostris. Lineage (NCBI taxonomy): Eukaryota > Metazoa > Chordata > Mammalia > Carnivora > Phocidae > Mirounga > Mirounga angustirostris. The sequence goes on along the minus strand of NW_026991709.1, from coordinate 115,905,178 downwards.
ATTTTTGCCATTCTAACTGGTAAGGTGGTATCTCAATGTGGTTTTGATTTGAATTTCCCTGATGGCTAATGATGATGAACATTTTTTCATGTGTCTGTTAGCCATTTGTATGTCTTCTTTTGAGAAGTGTCTGTTCAAGACATGAACAGACATTCTTCCTTTCTTAAGGTAGATCTAAGTTTTTTACCTGTATCATTTCCTTCTTCCTGAAAACCTTCTTTAACATTTCTTGCAGGGATGTTCTGCTGGCCACAAATTCACTCAGTTTTGTTTGTCTGACTTTTGAAGGATAATTTCACTGGATATAGGTTGGTATTTTATTAATTTATTATTAATTAATTGATTGATTGATTGATTAATTTATTTTCTTTCAACATCTTAAATATTTTATACCACCCTCTTCTTGTGTGCATGGTTTCTGGTGAGAAGTGTTCTGTAATTCACCTTTTTCCTCTCTAGGTGAGATGCCTTCCCACTCCCAGTTTGTCTCAAGATTTTCTTTTTGTCTAAGATTTCCTGTAGTTTCAATATGGTATGCCTAGATGTAGTTTGTTTGGTATTTATCTTGCTTGGTGTTCTCTCTTCTTTGGTGTCTGTCATTAATTTTGAAAAGTTCTCAATCTTTATCACTATAACTATTTCTTTTGCTTTCTTCTTTTCTCTCCTTCTGATATTCCAGTTATACATATGTTACATCTTTTGAAATTGTTCCAAAATTCTGGGATCCTCCATTTTGCCTTTTCATCCTTTTTTTTTAATACACTTCATTGACCTGTCTTCAGACTTCCTAATTCCCTCCTGTTCTGTATCTAGTCTACTGACCAGCCCCGGAGGACATTCTTCATCTCTATTCAGTGTATTGGTTCCTCTCATTTCCTCTTACCTCTTTCCATTTTTCTGCTTACATTATCCTTATTTTCTTGCATGATGTTTTTTCCATCAGAACCCTTAATAGGTTAATCATAGTTACTTAAAATTGTATCTGATAAGTCCAACTTCTATGTCATGTCTGAGTTGGGTCCTGCTGCTAGGGTTGATATGCTTTTTCTTAGCTTTTGGTATGCCTTGTAATTCTTTTGTTGATAACTGGGTGAGCTGTGTTGGATAATAGGAAATGAAGTAAATTAAGTGAGGATTTATTTTAATCTGGCTAGGTGTTAGACTGTGTTTAATGTTTGTTGTAATTGTATTTGCCAGGGGTTTCAGATTCCCCTCATGCCCTTGTTTTGTTTCCCTTATTGTCTTTGGGTTTCCTTAAGTACCCCTTATCAGGGAAAGTCGACGTCTTGCAGTCATTCACCTGTAAATCTCTATGTCTTAGGGCCCTATTGGTTTGGTGGTAAGGTGTGGAAGAGAGCACGTGTTCTGTAAACTTATGATCAAATACCCATCTTTTAGTGGGTCTGTGTCTCTGGACTTTGACCTCCACAGGTGATTTCCCAGTGGCATAGCTTCCCCCATCCCTTAGTGAGACGCAAAGGCCAGGAGGAGCTAAAGTGTGAGCAATGCCTTTTGACCCAATTGAGATAAGGTTTTATCAATCTTTTCCCCTGGTTCCCCTGGAATCTATTACTTTAATATGAAAAATGCTCTGGGCACATCTCATAATGATTACTCTTCTCTCCTTGCCAGAGCCAGGAAACAATTTTTCTTAGATCTTCACCTTGAAAATTTAGAGATAAAAGCCCATGAGCAGGTATGGAACTCCCATGACTGTGGCCACCAGGAGACTCTCACTGTAAGGCTAGTTCACACACAATCTTCAGCAATTTGTTAAAATTACCAATTACATTCTCCTACCACTTTATGATTACAGCAGTTTCTGGTCCAGGTATGCATATAATAGATTTTGTCTGTGACTCTGATATGCCCATATCTCCAGATTTTGGTGTGGCTGCTTGCTCTGCAATATAAGTTCCTTGTCTCTCTGATGAGTCAAAGAAAAGTCATTTGTTTTAATTTTTTTTCCAGCTCTCTCTTGTTGTGAGGATGGAAATGATGTCTGCCAAGCTTTTACATATTCAAAGTGAAACTGGAAGTCAAATGACTATGAAGCCTTTGATACATACATATTAACTAATATGTTTTTCCATTTAAAAAATCCTTTTTTGAGTTGAAAGAACTGGGTTTGAGTCCATGATCCATTAATTATCATCTTATATCTTTGTTAGTCACTGAATTCATCATTCCCTTAATTTTTGTTCGTCTATTAAATAGAACAAATTCTAGTGTCCATGTCTGGGGTAAATTAATAAGGCTAAATAGCAGCCAACAAGCCATTAATAAGTGTTCCATATAATAACATAAAATTAGACTTTGACATTTCCTTCTAAATTATTTTATTTTTGTTATTTTAAATTGTGTCATTGCAAGTATACTATCCTTATTTTGCATGCTATAAAATACATTACCCAAGATGTAGAAAGTATCACCTCTATGTCAATTAAATAGTTAAAGCATCTTCCCCTAAACTATCATCTTTGGGTCACTCTTTTAGTAAGAGGTTTCTTGGTTGAACAAATGTCACCCTTGTTTGCTTGCCAATATTTATCTTTAGTTCATTTTGTTTATTTGTTATGTTGTTTTTATTGCCTGAATTCAACTATTTTTTAATTCACCATTTCTTCATATTAATTTAACAGATTTATCTTCTACTTTGTCTCTCTAGTAGTTATTTTTAAAGTTTTTATCATCCATATTTGATATAACAAGTCTAAATTTAATATTATTTAATTCCAGCTGTGTAATACAGGGTCATAAAATGTTTTAACTCCAAATCCTTTTTTTATGCTATTATTTTCTAGAATTTTCATTTCATTCCATTTTTTAATCCTTTCTAATCTTAGTCTCTATTTCTCTTTATTTTATTTTATTATGTTTTTTAAAGAGGGGCAGAGAGACAGAGAGAGAGAGAGATTGAGAGAGAGCATCAGCAGGGGAGGGGCAGAGGGAGAGGGAGAGAGAGAATTTTAAGCAGGCTCCACACATAGCAGGGCTTGATCTCACGACCCTGAGATCATGACCTGGGCCAAAATCAAGAGCCAGAAGCTTAACCAACTGAGCTACCCAGGCTGCCCTCTCTTATTTTAATAAACATATATTTGTTTGTTAATAAACACATTTATATTTAAATAACTGTCTACTCTTTTCTTACCCTAGTGTTTCACTTTTTTTTTTTTTTTGGCTTTAATTTCTGAAGCACATTTTTTAGAAGTTCTTTTAATGAAAGACTAAGAAAGAGGGATAAACTTTCTCAATCTTCATCTAAAGATGTTTTATTTCACCTCATTCTTGATTTATGGATAAGTTCAATATAGAATTTTACATGTATTGCTATTTTCCCTCTGCACTCTGAAGAAATCATTTTTTTATCTTCAGGCATCTGCTCTGGCTGATTAGAAGTCTGGTGAAAGTCTAGTTGTTATGTGTTTACAGTTAATTTGGCTTTTCTTTTGACTCTTGGTTCTGGTGTCCTGCAATTATTCTGGAATACATCTGTTGGTTCTTATTTATCCTGCACACTCCAGTTAAATACTCCTGAATTGAATAAATTTGGGAGTCTTCTCTTCTGAGTCATTATTTTTTGAGAATTGCCTCTCTCTTATTCACTTTTTGTTTGATTTTTTTTTTCTTCCAAATTCCACTTCAACACATGTTGAACCTTATTATCCTATTCTTTTGTCTTCTCTTGAGTGGGTTCAACTCTTTAAGTCTCTATATCTGTGTTTTATATTTTGTGTGATTTATTTCCTATACTTAATTACTATTCTATTTTCCAGTTCATTCAGTTTCTCTTTAGTTGTATATAATCTGCTATTTACCATGTCCAATGAGGCTTTAATTTTAAGGGCCCTAAATTTCATTTTTAAAAGTTCTTATAACTTGATTTTACTTAAAATATGTTTCTTGTTTTTCCAAAATGCTCTATTCTTTCAGTATTTTTTGTATTATATTTTTATATTATTTTAATGCTTCTTAACACACATTAAAAAATAATTCTTTGAGATTGTTCTGCTATCTATAGTTCTGAGATTATATGGTTTCAAGTTAATTTTTTTTTATTTTTTTTAAAGATTTTATTTATTTATTTGACAGAGACACAGCTAGAGAGGGAACATAGCAGGGGGAGTGGGAGAGGGAGAAGCAGGCTTCCCGCCGAGCAGAGAGCCCGATGTGGGGCTCGATCCCAGGACTCTGGGATCATGACCTGAGCCGAAGGCAGACGCTTAACGACTGAGCCACCCAGGCGCCCCTCAAGTTAATTTTTTATGATGATCTTTCCTCAGTGATTTGTAGTGCTTCATTGTTAAATCATTATTGCCTAAGCTGTTATTTCTGTAGGAATTCTGTGTTCTCTGAGTTATGAAAGTCTCACAACACAACAGTTTTGTGTTTGCTGCTTTTGAGGCCCTAAGGATTTCAATGGTACTAACCATGTTATGTTAATTTATGTGTGGCTGATCCCATGCTACAGCAGTAGTATACATTTTTACCTCATATCTTTACATGGCTCAGGCTTAAGCTTCAGTTTCTTTGTTTAGATGACCACAACTTCTCTACTGATGTTAGAGGAACTAATTTTCAACAGTATCCATATGCCAGGCTGTGTGTACCTCTATTCTACTTTCTCAAAAATGTTGAATCTTGCTACTATCTCCCTAACTTTTATATAAGGTCTCCCAAGGCAACAGAATTGTCCTTTTTGTTTCTTCATACTTAACATCTTCCTTTCCACAATAAATATTCAAGAACATTAAATGAATAAGTGAATATGATGATCAAATTTTAAATATTGGCTGAAGTTGATACTAATTAAATAAAACTAAAAAAAAATAGCAAATATAATTTAATTTTCTAGGCAGAAACTACATTTTAGATTGGCTTATGGGGAATCATTTTTCTTAGCCATATAATCTAGAGCTGAATAACCTTGATATTGCTGGTTATACCCAAATTATGTTCTTCAAAAATGTAGAAATACACATAATTATTGCATATAAGTATCAAAGGGTTATGTAAAATGTGTAAATATTCCAAAATTTATCTGGTAAAGATAGATATAAAACACATATTTCTCTACAAAGAAAAAGTGAGTTTCTTATTTCAAAGAAAAATAAAAAAAAAATTTTATCTCCAGTGAATTTCAAAGAATGAACAAAAATTACATCATTCATAAGCTTTGCTAGAGAAAAAAATATATCCATTATAATTATGCAAAATAATCTTTCAAAATACTGTTTTTAAACTAAATGATTAATGTTATGTGAATTTTCTGACAGTTTTGAGCATGATGAGCCATTGTTAAATTTTTGGGGGAGTTATTACACTTCTATTTTAGAGACATATTCTGGAGAAAAGATTTTTTTCCATAACTTCAAGTCTCTGGAAATATTTATGTGTATGTTATTGTGGGTAACATTAATAATTGGAATAACTATTAAACTAACTTGTTTGAGTATTCCTTCTTAGCCATTTGCTTTTGCTTAAGGAGATCGAACGAAAGCAGCCTATATTTTGAATTTGCTGTAAAGCAGGCTTAAAAAACTACTTATCTGTAGGCTTTTAGCAGACATGTAAATTTTAGGATCTCAAAGTCATTTAGCTTATAATGTAGTTAGCTATTTTTGGATAATCTCATTAAAATCTTTTAAAAGTATTGGGTCCACTTAGTGAACCTGTATTTGTGTAAAACATTATTCTAATTCTAGTTTTCAAATATTTCTTTTGTATGATTTTTTTCTGTGACTTAATATCAATTTATTTCTAATTATTGGAATTTAACATTTAGTTTTAATTAGCATGCACATAATAGGAAAGCTACTTTAATATAATTAATAGTTTCCTGTGTTTTGTATTTTATTTTTTGTCTTTTTAAGATTTTATTTATATATTTGAGAGAGAGAGAGAGCCCAAGTGAGAGACAGAGAACATGAGCAGGGGGAGGGGCAGAAGGAGAGGGAGAAGCAGACTCCTTGCTGAGCAGGGAGACCAATGGTGGGGCTTGATCCCAGGACTTCAGGATCATGACCTGAGCTGAAGGAAGACACTTAACCGACTGAACCATGCAGGAGCCCCTACATTTTGTATTTTAAAACAAAACAAAAACAACTTTATAATATTGCAATTCCTAGAAAATTTCTTCAAGTCATAACACATAAATATGTTATTTTAGTGTTCAGTGCTTTAAAATAATCTAGAACATAATTTTGTTTCACTAAGCATTGCTATAGCATGTCATTAAATATAGTGATAATTTTTGGATAATTAATACATCTCACAATATTAATTGAGAATTAAAACAAAGTAATCTTGTTTTTATGAAAACAATGCAATATTATTCCAGTTATTCTAAATTTTATGAGCAAAGTATTTATTTGAAAGCAAACATAGTAAGGGCGCCTGGGTGGCTCAGTTGGTTAAGCATCTGACTCTTGATTTCAGCTCAGGTCATAATCTCAGGGGTCGTGGGATGCAACCATGCCTAGGTTCCCTGCAGCAAGACATGGGTTTGGGATTTTCCTTCTCCCTCTGCCCCACCCCACCAGGCTCTCTCTCTCTCTCTCTCAAATAAATAAATCTTAAAAAAAAAAAAAGCACACATAGTAATGAAGTCACAATTCTTTGGTGGAATTAACAGACATATAATAGATTTCTATTAGATTTTTAAACCGTTCCATATATGTGGTTGCAATTGATTTGACTTCCAAAAATATTATTATATGTATGTATTAGGGAAAGAAATAGGTTTGATTTTCTATTTGTATAATCAGTTTTTCAAATCCTCACTGATCTGTGGGTACAAATGGGGTTATATTAACTAAAATGTTGCTAACATCCAGAATACTAATAGAGAATATGATTTAGGTATTATTTGGATTTTTTTTTTTTTTTGACTGAGAGGCCAAAGCATTTAAATGGGATTGTATTTTATGTAAATAAGATGGAGCCACGTTTTTAATAAGTTTATAAATAGTTGCTGTTATTCATGAGATTTAAGGAATCCTTCCTTAAATTGTGGTACTTTCGGGTGCCTGGGTGGCTCAGTTGGTTAAGCGACTGCCTTCGGCTCAGGTCATGATCCTGGAGTCCCGGGATCGAGTCCCACATCAGGCTCCCTGCTCGGCAGGGAGTCTGCTTCTCCCTCTGACCCTCCCCCCTCTCATGCTCTCTCTCTCTCTCTCATTCTCTCTCTCAAATAAATAAATAAAATCTTAAAAAAAAAATTGTGGTACTTTCAGTCTGTTTTGTTAGACACTGTGGAAATCCTGGTGGGGGCTGGGCATGGGTGGGGGCTAGAATTCATGGAAGAGCTTAAGCTACGTGAAAGAGTATTTCAGAATGCCAATAGGCTGTTAATTTTAAGAGTTTAAATGGAATGTTAATAAGTCATTTAGTATTTCAAGAACCTTGATAAAGTATATTAACTGAAATATAAACAATATTTCCTTTATCTTCACAGTTAGATTTTAGGACTTCTATGAATAATGAAAAGAGAAGAAGCAGATGACTCAATTGATAGGGTAGGAACTGATTAACAGAATGGAGTTTTGTGGATAAACTACAAGCAGGAAATGTAGATGGAAAGCAGGATTAACGCTTTGTGGAAGGAGATGGTGGAGAAGTGAACTATCATAAAACTATGTATTTAATAATCAACTAACGATCTACTCAAATAGTCATAGAGCATTTTTACTTTTATTTATTTATTTTTTTAAAGATTTTATTTATTTATTTGACAGAGAGAGACACAGTGAGAGAGGGAACACAAGCAGGGAGAGTGGGTGAGGGAGAAGCAGGCTTCCTGCTGAGCAGGGAGCCCGATGCGGGGCTTGATCCCAGCACCCTGGGATCATGACCTGAGCCGAAGGCAGATGCTTAACAACTGAGCCACCCAGGCACCCCAAGCATTTTTACTTTTAGATAATTTCTATCATTGCACTTAGAGAAATATTGCTCTAGATTAATACTATTTCCTACCTCCTGTTTGTGCTTGTTTATTGTTTTAATTCTTTAGACAGGCTTTGTTGTTGAGTTCAGATCATTTATCTCTCCATAGTCTATTGTATCCATAGTTATAAATGATTTGTCTCTCAGGAGTGTCAGTAAATATTCACCTCAAACCACTAAAATCACTGTATTAGATGTGTTTTAACAGGAGTTTATGACAATTTGTTATTATTATGGTAATATTTCATATAAAGGCACAATTCCAGTTTTTGCATCAGTGCTAACTAGCAGTTTTCTTTGTAGACTGAATATATCATATGAACCATAACTGAAACAAACTTCACTATGCCCATGTTGCAATTTCAAGGTAAAAAGAATAACAGGTTTTAACAAGATGGATCTTTCTCCAAAGACCTTTATATTTCAAGTGTTGTTCAAGTTTTTCATTTGTCATAAAACAAAATATACCACTGTGTTATGCTTTATGTCTTCTAATATCTTGAGGCGAACTGGCTGACAAATGTATTATTCTCTCATAAAGAAGAGGAGCCCTGGATGATATTTGCAGCTGCATTACCCATGCTGGACCAAACTGCAGCTTTTGTTCATGCCATCTTAACTGCCGTAGAAATAGTGTGTGAAGTTCAAACTATAATGTCGACTTCATAATGTTGTTTTGTTCTTTCTGCAAAGATTCACTGTCTTATATTAAATATGCCCATAAATCTCTCAGTAATTGTATATTATTTTTCTGTTCCCTCTAAGGTTTACACATTGTATTCAACTTTGAATTTATTCAGCTTTGTACAGTGCTATGGCAGGTTTATGGGATGTTGTAAAGCTGAGAAAAGTAAGGCAATTATTGTTAAGCCTTTGTAAGATGTCTGAGAAAGACATTTGCTGCAAACAGGGCTGAGGATCAATGTTACTGGGTGGAGGTTTACTCAGATTTTTAGTTAAACTCTTTCTAAAGGAGTATTACTATGAACATTTTTAAAAATTGAAAACTTTACTTGAAAACTGGGAGTTTTCCATTACTTTTTAAGAAACAACTAAGGGTATGAGATATATGTGATAAAAATAACATGAATGAAAAAGTTGTTTTTTTCATCTCGTGTAAGTGAACTGAAAAGATATTTTAAAGGAGTTATATAAAAGAAAATTATAATACAGTATTTGCAAGTTTTCTATGAAGTGATAATCTTTGTAGACTAGACTAATTTGAATAATATTAATATTTTTCATCATTTTATTTCATCCATAGAAATAGTTGTTGGTATTGAAGAGTAGCAGAATATGTTACACCAAATTATGATTATAGAAGTTCAGGACATACCAAATATCACTTTGGCATATTGATTATTTTGAGTTGTAGGCACTTATAAAGCTGCAAATGCTGGGAGAGACTTTCTCTAAACTCCCCTTAGCTGCCTAAAGATACATCTTCCCAAAGGAACTGAGTTGTCATAGATTCCCTCCCTGGGTGTTTCATTAACCAGGCAAAATTGACTTTTATCACAGAGGAGGAGAGTCAAAATTGGCACCACACACAGACAGACTTTGTCACAAACTATCATAACCTCCCAGCTATTCTTCTCAGGGCCCATTGATCTTTCCAAGAAATCATTTACTGTTCCCTAGGAGACCTACCTTCCCTCTCCCCTTTCCCTATTAACATGGTATTTCATTCCAAATTCTAAAGCCATCTCTGTGAGAATTACTCACTGTTCCTAGGCATCCCCCATGTATATATGAGGTTTACATGTTAGCAAACTTGTTTTTCTCTTGTAAATTGTCTTTATTACAAAGAGTTTCAGCCAAGAACTCAAAAGAGTAGAGGGTAAATCATTTTTCCTCCCCTACCTTCTACTATCACTGTAATACTTCGGTAGGAGTTGCAGAGTCCTCCTGTATCTTTGTGTTTCCGATATGCGAAATACACAACTTTAACTGATTATATACAAACACACACACACATAAAGAATATCAATTAATTTTATTTAAAAAAGATTAAATTCATAAACTTTGGTAAATGCTATAGTATGTATAAGGGTAAAAAAAATTGGGCATTTACATGAGAATACCCTGAGTTCAAGCTTTAGCACTGCCATCTACTTGTGTCACTGATATGAAGATCAGATGAAATCAAAATAAAGCCCTTGGCCTACTGATTTAATGATTTATAAATGCAACAATGGATCTTGTTATCAGTCTTCAGTTTATTCTTTCCAAGGGACCAATGATAACTTTAATTATAGATAAAGGAATATTTAGTCCACACAATTATTTTTCTAGATCTGAAGATCTTTTTTGTTTTCCTCAGGGGGATATTCCTTAATGGATTTAGGATCATTAATGAGGAAGTAATATTATGTGCTTATAAATATTTAATGCCAAGATTGTATCATTTAATTTTATCAGAGATTTCCTTTTATTCCAGTTTCTAGAAAAATACCTGCATGGTCCTTCTCAGTTTGTCTGTTACCCCTATACTACTTGAATTCTTTTTTTTTTAATTTGAATATAGTTGATGCATGATGTTAACAATAGTTTCAAGTGTACAACATAGTGACTCAACATCTCTGCATGCTATGCTATGCCCACCACAAGTGTAACTACCATCTGTCACCATATGACACTATTATAGTTCCTCTGACCATACTGTCCATGCTGTACCTTCATCCCCATGACTTATTCATTCCATAACTTGAAGCCTGTATCTTCAACCCCCTCACCCATTTTGCCCATCTTCACAGGCAACCATCAGTTTGGTCTCTGTATTCTTAGGTCTGATTCTGCTTTTTGTTTATTTATTAATTTGTTTTGTTTTTAAATTCCACATATGAGTGAAATCATATGGTAATACAACCAGAATTATAAATGTAAGGATGACTTAGGTGTACCACTTCTTCTGTTTCTTAAAAAAAAAAAAAAAATCAAATTTATAAAGAAAATATTGGCCTGTCAGATCTTGGCTGCTTTGGTAATCTTGAATGACTAAATTGGACTTTAAAGTTTTATTTCCTGATTTATAGATTGACATTGGCAGGATGTTGGGTCAGGTAAAGTCGGTCCATCAATCAGAAGTATAATTTCCCTGCTATCTATGATATTTCCCTAAGTGCTGCCATCAGAGATCTTTTTAAATTTTTCTTTTTAATTATACCTGGAAGTATATATTCAGTAAATAGCTGCTGGATGACTGAATGACTGAATGAATGCTTGTTGCAACTCTGTTTGCTCACCTGTAGTTAATGGTTCTGTACAGCAAGTAAATTCTCTCCAAAAGGTGAACATTTCCCTTTCTGCAAGCTATGGTTGTGTATGTCACTTTAAATAAATAGCAGCATGTTGTTTTTTTCCCATCAGGTCACAATAAAAACAGATTCCTCTTTTATGCAGGAATTTGGAAGGTATGACTAGCTCTTTGAACAGCATTCTAACACTCCTCTGTTCAAGAATGGCTACTTCACATATTCTCTCTCTCTCTTTTTTTTTTTTTTTTTTAAGCAGTCTCTGCACCCAACATTGGACTTGAACTCATGACCCTGAGATCAAGAGTCAAGTCGCATGTTCTACTGACTCAGCCAGCCAGGCACTCCCACATATTCTATTATCAATTCATTTGAATAGTTAACTCAAGTACCATGGAGACTGTTAACAGTGAGATCCACGGATGGCACTCAGAAGCCCATCTCCAGGCCTGACTATCTATGTGCACAAAAACACACCCACAGATAAAAAATACTGGTCCTATATGAAGAATATGAATTTGTACATTGACAAATTACTTATTAAACAATTATTTTGTCAATTAGCAAAACCCACTGACTCAGGGCTTAATGAGACTATTTTTATCTAAATAAAACTGATAATGAAAAATAGCATTCACTTTCCTTCGAAATTTATTATAAATAATTAAAAATAGATATCACTGTGAATAATTGAGGGTTATATTTTATATAACCATATATTCTAAACTAATTACACAGAGTGCAGAAGAGGTTTATACACAGTGAACAATTTGTATTTCTTCAAACATATTATCTTCTCATAACTGCATGTTTTAGCCTATGATGCAGTTCTTGCCTGTCAGATTACTTCCTTCTCTTCTCCTCAGAAACCAGAAAAAAAATAATCACCACTTCATTAAAGTCTCTCCTAATATTTCTCGTTTGGTTTAAATGTTTATCCATTAATGTTCTTGTCATCTCTCTGAGTAGAGCTTGAGATCATCAAGAACCAGGATTATGTTCTATCAGTTCTTTCTGATGCCTACGTAATGTCTGGAAATTGTTATTACTTAATGGATGCTTATAGAATGAAAAAATGAAGCCTGAAAATAACTTCTGTCTCACTCTAAACTGTGAGCTGAACTCTTAAGACAAGAGCAAAGCGACTTTTCTGATTTTTCTGATTTGGACATTCTCCAGAGCTCACCCAACTTTCCTGCTCTGGGTCTTACTTGATTATCTGCCAAATTAAGACCTTCATCTCAGAGCCTAGATCAAGGAGGATGTGTTCACTTATCACTCAACACCAATGACGTCAAGTCAACATCTGATTCCTCACTTCTTACATAGCTAATGGAATACTGGATTTTTCCACTATATTCATCATATAGCTCTGACATTCAATGTGTCTTGTCTTCCATCTTTTTAAAAATATTTTATTTATTTATTTGACACAGAGAGAGAGAGAAAGAGAGAGAGACAGAGCTGGGAGAGGGAGAGAGAGAATCTCAGGCAGACTTTGTGATCCCACAGTGCCTGATGCGGGGCTCAATCTCAGGACCCTTAGATCATGACCTGAGCTGAAATCAAGAGTCAGATGCTTAACCATCTGAGCCACCTAGGCTCCCCTGTCTTCCATCCTAAAAATAAAATCTTCACTGAATTATTTTATTTGCCATTAATTCACCACAAAAATTGTGATTACTAACTTTGAACTAACTGGTATATGTTTTCCATTTCCATTACTGTTGTGGTTTCCCTGGTTAAGCCTTTGTATTTATACCATTATGCTATCTCTAATTCTTCTTTTCCTCCTCCTCCATCCCCTCCTTCTTCTTCATTTCAGCATGGTTCATTATAGTGAAAAAGCTACTCTCCTCAAGGTCTTCATTTATGTCCTTAAGTGATGCCACATTGTTCTCCAGAATTTGTCAAAATTCCTCAGAGTAACTAACAAGGCTGTCTTTGATTCAGTCACATTTATCCAAATACCTCCTGACTCTCTCCCTACTTTTTGTTCCTGCCAGAACAGAGCCCTTACTAATCTGTGAATGCACCTCATTCATTTTCATGTCTGCATTTTGGTGAAGTATCTCTGCTACTGACTCACTATATTGTTATCTCTTCCTACGGCTGCCTTTCCTCATAGCTTATTTGTTTTCCTTGTAGAACATTCCCCAATTATTCTAGTTTATATTAGTTCTGGGCCTGGATTCCTCACTGTTCAAAAGAGTTTATTCAGTGCTAATTAATTTCTGGCACATTGATGTATAAATACAAATAAATGCTACCTTACTCTCTAGTATTGAATTTTACTATGGCCTGTGCCCCCAAATAAACATAAACAAGACGTCATGGCAGCAAGGAGTGGAGCAGCTACTGTCTATACCATTTTCTCTCCTGTGTCATCTGAAGTTTTTGGAAGGAAGGATACACTATTTAAGCTTCTTTTGTTTTTCATATAGCACCTGGAACATTGTAGTAACATAGAATTTCAATAAAAGTATGTTAATAGATTATGTTTAATGCCTGTTTTAATTATCAACTTAAAAAATCACATTGTAAATGATGACCAGGATGTTAATATATTTCCAACCCTTTTTTTGTTTTGTTTTGTTTTTTGTTTTTTTTTTTTTGACAGAGAGAGACACAGTGAGAGAGGGAACACAAGCAGGGGGAGTGGGAGAGGGAGAAGCAGGCTTCCTGCCAAGGAGGGAGCCCGATGCGGGGCTGGATCCCAGGACCCTGGGACCATGACCTGAGCCAAAGGCAGGGGCTTAACCGACTGAGCCAACCAGGCGCCTTATATTTCCAACCCTTTTAAAGTGAATTTCAACAGGGAAATTCAAGAGCACTAATTCTAAAAGTGGTTAGATTTGCCTTTGAAATGGAATTTTATGCTTACCAGTGAGCATGAGAATGTCTTACACATCAAACAACATAACACCTGTGCTGGCTAAAATAAGCTGAAACACTACTTGGCTTTTTTCATTCTTAGCCATTCTTTCCACATCCCAACCTATGTTTAGCTCAGCTGGCTCAGTTACAGGAGCTGATGCTACTCAAACTTTGCCTGGAGCAGAAATGTTGACAAAAGTTTAATAGTTCAAAGAACTTCCTTTTTAAGGTGCGAGAATTTAAGAGCAGGAAGTACCAGATATTAACAAATAAGTGTAAAATGTACTGATTACTTAAGAGATGTCAAAAAATTATTTAGTCGGAAACTGTAAGTCACATTTAGGTAGACTGCATGTACCAACAAGATCCTTTATACCCCTGCCTCTTTTTTTCCTCTTTAAAGATTTCTGTCTTATAGTAGACCATAGGAATCTATTGAGTTAAGCTATATGAACAACAATACACACAATAATATTGTTATGTTATATTGACATTATGATATTTCATTATTTCATATTAGAATGTGGGCTTTTTGAGGCAGGTATTTTGTCTAACACTGTTGTATATTCAAAGTCTAAAATAATCATGGTATAAAATAGATACTCAAATGTGTTTCTGGAATGAGTTAATGGATATTTTATATGGTTTTGTAAAGAAAAAGGTAGTATTATAAAGGAGTAAATGTGGACTCATTTTGTTCATTAATTAAATGTAGTGAAAATCTGAGTTGTTTTAGAGTCAGCTAGCTTTTAGGCTGTTTTTCAAATGTTTTGCATTAGCAAAACCTTTAATGAGTTTGACCTCAAGGAGTTTTTCTTTATTCCATATGTTTCTGATTCCCACAGAGTTAGCTGTTACCAAAACTATTTTAATTATTTATTTGAGTTCCAAGAAGGCTTTTGAAAGGTTTCATTAAGGAACTCTTTATGTCTGACTTTTAAAAATAAAAATTCTCATTTTTCTCAATAATTTTTACTGTATCTTCAAAAACCTATAACTATTGTGAGATTCTTTATTTTTATGCTGATCCCACATTTTTATTTCTAAAGTCATTAGAGCAAAAATGTTTTTATGTTAGTTAAATGAACAAATAAATTCTCTGTAATGCTTATTATATTCTGCATTTCTAATGTGGATATTGCAATAATTTGTAATGGCTTAGTTTCTCACAATTTAACCATAGCATTTATCTTATTAAATATATATGTTTTAATCTTATAAATGACATTCTCCTTGAGTTACTACATGGAGTTGAAGTTCTAAGTTTGACTTAGGAATGGATTTTGACCTTATATATGTGAGAGTTGAGGAGACACAGGAGAAAAAAGAAAGAAATCAAGAGGATAATAGATACAGCTATTCTCTTTCTTGACCATGTTTAAATTTACCACATCACTAATTGCATTTTTTGTTTCTGTGAGAATGTTTAAAATTCAGAGATTGTCTTCTTCATTTTTATTTTCAGTAAAATTAAGATTAAAAAATTAATTATATAAATATACACACTCTCCACTAGACAGTTCAACTATCAAGATTTTATTTATATATTTAGTTTTTTAAAAGATTCATTATATCCCTGTAGTGTGGCAGGAGTTCAGGAGGTGGGGGAGTACATGCTTGTATTTTCTGTGAATTAAAAAACTGCTTTGGTGTGCTGTGAGTGCTTCATGATTTAGGTATATTTAACCAATACCTCTAATTAACTTAATACTAAAAGGAGGGAATTGGCCTCTGTCTTTTGCTTATTTTCACAGCTCAAGTATTTTAGAGAAAGTGTTCTCCATGCTATTTGATATTCTCAAAAGAAAATTTAATTTCACTAAGATTGTTTAAGTAGTTGAATAAAATAGATGCTTTCTATATAAACTATTATATTCTTATATTTTTATATTCTAATGCAATACTATATATAAAATAAAGAGGACTAAACATATTAAATTGATAATTTGGTAAACTAAAATAAATAAAGTGACAAAAAAGTACCAAAAACAAGCAGTCATGTAACAGTATGAAGAAACTCCTATTTTGAAGTATTTTCTTTTGAAATAAAAAAATTACCAGTGAAAACAAATGAAAACACAATAATCCAAAATCTTTGGGATGCAGCAAAAGCTGTTCTCAGAGGGAAGTTCATAGAGATAAAGGCCTACGTCCAGAAGCAAAAAAAAAAAAAAAAAAATTTTCAAAGAAACAACCTCACCTTATACCTAAAGGAGCTAGAAAATGAACAAACAAAATCCAAAACCAGTAGAAGGAAGGAAATAGCAAAGATTAGAGCAGAAAATAATGAAACAGAAACCACACACACACACACAAAGTAAATAAATAAAAATGAACAAATAAAAAATAGAACAAATCAATGAAACTAAGAGCTGGTTCTTTGAAAAGATCATCAAAATTGATAAACCAGTAGCCAAACTCATAGAAGAAAAAAAAAAAAAAGGATTCAAATAAACCAAATCAGGAACGGAAGAAGAGAAATAACAACCAACACTACAGAAATACAAAGGGTTATAAAAGAATATTATGAAAAATTATATGCCAACAAATTGGACAACCTAGAAGAAATGGATGAATTCCTAGAAACACAAAACCTTCCAAAACTGAATTAGGAAGTAGAATATTTGAACAGACTGATTACAAGCAATGATTGAACCAATAATCAAAAAACTCTCAACAAATAAAAACCCAGGACCAGATGGCTTCACAGGTGAATCCTACCAAACATTTAAGAAGAATCAATACCTATTCTTCTCAAACTGTTCCAAAAAAATAGAAGAGGAAGGAAATTTTCAGAATTCATTTTATGAGGCCAGCATTATCCTGATACCAAAACCAGACAAAGATACTAAAAAAAAAAAGAGAAAACTACAGGCTAATATTTCTGATAAATACAGATGTAAAAATCTTCAACAAAATGCAAGCAAACAAAATCCAACAATACTTTAAAAAAAGCATTCAACATGATCAAGTGGGCTTTATTCCTGGGATGAAAGGGCAGTTCAATATTTTCAAATCAACATGACACTTCACATTAACAGGAGAAAGGAAAAAAAAAAAATATGATCATCTCAACAGATGCAGAAAAAGCATTTTAAAAGCACCACATCCATCCATTATAAAAACTCAAGAGGGACACCTGGGTGGCTCAGTCGGTTAAGCATCTGCCTTTGACTCAGGTCATGATCCTAGGGTCCAGGATCAAGTCCCGCATTGGGCTCCCCACTGAGCAAGGAGCCCATTTCTCCCTCTGCCTGCCACTCCTCCTGCTTGTGTCCCCCCTTCTCTGACAGATAAATAAATAAAATCTTAAAACAAAACCCTCTCAAGACAGTGGGTTTAGAGGGAACATACCTCAACATTAATGGGAAAACCCACAGCTAACATCATACTCAATGGTGAAAAACTGAGAGCTTTTCCCCTAAGGTCAGGAGCAAAAAAAGGATGATCACTTTCACCACTTTTATTCGACATAGTGCTATAATCCCTAGACTCAGCAATCAGACAAGAAAAAAGAAATAAAAGGCATCCAAACAGGAAAGGAAGAAGTAAAACTTTCACTATTTATAGATGACATGATACTATGTATGGAAAACCCTAAAGACTCCATTAAAAAACTACTAGAACTAATAAATGAGTTCAGTAAGGTTGCAGGATAGAAAATCAATATACAGAAATCCATTGCATTTCTGTACACTAATAATGAAGTAGCAGAAAGAGAAATTAAGGAAACAATCCCATTTACAATTGCACCAAAAATAATAAAATACCTAGGAATATACTTAACCAAGGAGTTAAAAGACTTGTAGTCTAATACTATAAAACATTGATGAAAGAAACTGAAGACAACACAAACAAATGGAAAGCTATTCCATGCTCATGGATTGGAAGAACAAATATTGTTAAAATGCCCATACTACCCAAGCAATCTACAGATTTATTGCAATCCCTATCAGAATACCAACAGTATTTTTCACAGAACTAGAAAAATGATACTAAAATTTGTGTGAAACCCTGAAATACCACAAATAGCTAAAGCAATCTTGAAAAAGTAGAAAAAGCTGGAGATATCACAATCCCAGCTCTCAAGATACACTACCAAAGCTGTAGTAATCAAAACAGTATGGTACTAGCACAAAAATAGACACCTAGATCAATAGACCAGGATAGAGCCCCAAAACAAACCCATGAGTATATGGTCAATTAATCTACAACAAAGGAGGCAAGAATATGCAATGGGGGTGGGGGGGAACAGTCTCTTCAATAAATGGTGCTGGGAAAACTGGAGAGCTACATACAAAAGAATGAAACTGGGCCACTTTCTCACACCATACATAAAAATAGGTTCCACGTGGATTAAAGACCTAAATGTGAGACGTGAAACTAGAAGAAAACATAGGCATTAATTTCTGTGACATTAGCCATAGGAACATTTTCCTAGATATATCTTCTGTGGCAAGAAAAACAAAAGCAAAAATAAATTGTTAGGACTACACCAAAATAAAAAGTTTTTGCACAGCTAAGGAAGCAATCAACAGCCTACTGAATGGGAAAAGGTATTTGCAAATAATATATCCTATAAGGGGTTAATATCCAAAATATATATAGAACTCATACAATTCAACACCATAAAACCAAATATTCAATTTAAAAAATGGGCAGAGGACTTGAATAGACATGTTTCCAAAGAAGACATCCAGGTGACCAACAGATATATGAAAAGATGTTCAGCATCACTAATCATCAGGGAAATGAAAATCAAAACCATAGTGAAATATCACCTCACACCTGTCAGAATGGCTAGAATCAAAAAGATAAGCAATAGCAGGTGTTGGTGAGGATTGGAGAAAAAGGAACCCGCATGCACTGTTGGTGGCAATGTAATGTTCAGCCACTGTGGAAAACAGTATGGAGGTTCCTTAAAAAATTAAAAGTAATATTACCATATGATCCAGTAATTCCACTACTGGAAAGTTACCCAAAGAAGAAAGAAATACTGATTCAAAAAGATACATGCAGCCCTGTATTTATAGCTGCATTATTTATAATAGCCAAGATATGAAAGCAACCCAAGTGTCCATTGATAGATGAATGGGTTTAGAAGATATGGGATATATGTATATAGATATACATATAGATATAGATATCAATGGATATAGATATAATTTTTGAATATTACTCAGCCATGAAAAGAATGAGATCTTGTGATTTGCAACACATGGATGGACCTAGATGGTATTATGCTGAGTGCAATAAGTGAGTCAGAGAAAGGCAAAGACCATATGGTTCCACTCACACGTGGAATTTAAGATACAAAACAAATGAACAAAGAAAAAAGAGATAAGCAAAGAAAAACAGACTCTTCAATACAGAGAACAAACTGGTGGTTGCCAGAAGGGAGGTGAGTGGGGGTAATGGGTAAAATAGATAAAGGGGATTAATAGTACACTTACCACTTATCATGATGAGCACTGAGTAATATATAGAAATGTTGAATCATCATATTTTATACCTGAAAACAATATAATACTAAAAAAAGTCTGTGAATTGTAAAAACCTTTACTATATTGTTCAACTTCTAATGTTTTTGGTAGAAACATCTAGGCATTTCTACTTAATATTCATAATTATTAAATACTAATATATTGCTTAATAAATGCAAACAGACAAAGGCTTAAATCCCTATGCCTTACATTTTTATGGAAACTTTTAGTCTATTTAATGATATGTCTCCCAGGATATGGAAACATTTTCTAATACATGTTGTCAAAACTCATAAGCTATCTGCATTCAATGTGAAAACTCATTTTATAAATAAAAACATTTTTAATATGTTGGATTTTCCTGAAGTTTAAGCATAAGATAGTTTTGCCATGTGTAAGTAAAATAGTGAGGAAGCTGAAGTTCAAGAATTGATGCAGATCCACTCTTCTGTCATGTTAGGTCTGAAAATGCTGTTTCTATACCATGGTGCATGATCAAAAACAAAGAAAGCAGAGGAAAAGGCAAACTCCTATTTTAATAATATGTGATATCAAGGAGCAAGTTTTTTTAAAAAAATTCTATACTTTCCATCTTTACCTAAAAAATTAGTTTGCAAAAATGAGTTTTGAGGTATTATTCTTTGTCAGGAAAAAGTGAAGAACAATACTATGCAATTTATTTTGACATACTACCCTGATTTTAATTATAATGTAAGTTAACTAATTATGCCTCAAAGTGCAGTGAAGTTAGAAAAAAAGGCTTTGGAAATACTATAGCTTGGATTTTACATGCCTTGGGATCTAGAATGACTAGAGTCTTGTTTTCCAGAGGAGTTGTGTGAAGAACAGTGATGATTTAAACATGTTTTAATTACTTCCTTTGATGCAGAAACAGTTGGACAGAAATCATAATCATTTAATATCTAGAAAGGGTCATATCTGAGGACTTTGAATCCCTGAAATTTTGGCTTTGGTCATTATAATTTGATTTTTTTTTTCTTAATG
This sequence comes from Mirounga angustirostris, assembly GCF_029215605.1. Lineage (NCBI taxonomy): Eukaryota > Metazoa > Chordata > Mammalia > Carnivora > Phocidae > Mirounga > Mirounga angustirostris. The sequence goes on along the minus strand of NW_026991709.1, from coordinate 115,884,612 downwards.
CTGCTTATAAACAGACTAACTAAATATAGTTTAGGATTAGAATATGGGATTCATTAATTTTTAGATGATATTTCTATGTACTGCCCATACCATGTTAAGGCCCTGAGTATGGGGAATATTATAAATCCACATATTTATAGCTTTTTCTAATTGGCAGAGATTTTAAAGAAAATCTAGCCTAATCTACTCATTTTCTGTATGGAAATAGGCTTAGATTGGATAACCATCTTAACTAATTAATGTAATTTTTTTTATTTGAAGGTCTTAAATTCCCTACTTTGTTTTTAATTGAACAGACACCTTCACTAGAAAAAAAAAATTAAAAATGGAAAAAAAAATACATCAATGCCATTTTCACTGGCACTAAAATAAAGTTCAAGAAAAGTTGACATTTTTTAAAAGACAGAAGCATTCTACCAAAAAAGCATATGCTTACTTAAGTCATGGGGACTATTTTTATGTGGCTAATGAATGGGTCAAGCTAGAAATAACTAGTTAGACTCCTCTCAGGCAATGCTATTTTCAGGTAGAAAATCCTACCAGGGTTGGTGCAACAAATATGATAACTATCTGTTTTGTTCCTACAGATAAATTAGAATGTCAGAATTTAGCAAAACCATGTGTTTTCCCCCTCCAAAGAGATATTTGTAATTTTTGTTGCAACAGTAATTTTATTAATAATAAAACATTTAATAATTACTGAAAACTTACTATGTGCCAGGTACTACTGTAAGCTTTTTTCACATAGTATCTCATCTAATAATTATTAAAGCAGCCCTATGAGGGAGACATTGCTATTTTTTGTGTTTTATTTGGGATGTAGTTGAGAAGGATTTTAAGCTCTCAGTCTTAAAAATAGCACCAAATAGAAACCAAATGCAGGAGAGCTCTTGCTAAGTTTCAAAAAAGTGAACAAAATCATATGAAACTCCTGTTTCCACAGTTAAATCCTGCCATCCTTCAAATTTTAAGAGATAATGGTATGCACTGAAGCTAGATCTTATTTTTCTTCTCTGTAGTTAATGGTGCTCCTAGTTAAGTTTTGACTATAACTTTTCACAAAAGAATGGTGTCTTAGTCCATGTGGGCTATTAAAACAAAGTACCATAGACTGAATAGCTTATAAACAACAGATTTTTTCTTTTCCTCCCAGTTCTGGAGGCTGAAGTCCAAGATCAGGGTGCCAACATTGGTTGCCTTCAGGTGAGGACCCTCTCTCTGGTTCATAGTCAGCACCTTCTCATTGTGTCCTCACATGGTGGAAGGGGCTAGGAGTCTCCCTGGAGCCTCTTTTATAAGGCAGTAATCCCATTCATGAGAACTCCACCCTTATGATTTAAGCGCCCCTCAAAATCCATACCATTACATTTGGGGGTCAGGATTTAAATATATAAATTTCAGGAGTACACAGACCATAGCAAAAGGGGAGCCTTAATTTTCTTTTTGTCTTGATATCCTTAAATTTTAATTTTAAACTACAAGTGTGTTTATTACTAATAATTAGAAAAATGTGAAATTATTAAAAGGATAAACTAAAAATCACCCAGTGTTAAAGAGTTGCATTTCTGTTTATCTAAAGTATTTTTTAATGCATACTTATTTAATACAGGATCTAGAACATTGTTGTGGTTCTAGGATAGATGATAGATAGATAGATGATAGATGATGATAGATAGATGATAGATGATAGATAGAGATAGATGATAGATAATAGAAAGATCAATCGACCAACTTCAGATGTTAGTGGTTCTTTTATCCTCAAGCACATAAATAAATTTTTGTGAGATGAACATCAACTCCACATTGATTAGAAAAGAAAGCAGCACATGTTACTCACTAGAACTTTTCTTTCTGTCTCTTTTCTCTATCGCTCTCTCACACACAGATATATTCAAAAAAACAATAGTATTCAATGCAAAATTTACTGAAGATTTTGAGGAGTTATAGAAAAAGAGAGTTTACATAATTAAACCTGCTCAAACAAGTAAAAAATTTCCATTAGTATTTTTATCTTTCTCACCCACCAGCAGATATTCCTTACTTTCCCCTTCACCCAAACCTAGCACTGACTTTTCTCCCTTATTGGTGATATTTGCTCTAGGAACTGGCATTGTTTGCCTTATATCTGCACAGCTACCCAGTTCTGCTCCAGCTCCTAATGTGCATCATAAAACCACTGTGCTTCTCAACCAAGAATCCTATAGTAAACAGATCTCTTCTTTTTAGAAGGCAGTATAAAAATCACTTTTTTTTAGAATTATAGTTGATTTTTATTTAATTTCCTCTTTATAATATTCCATAATTCCAATTTTTTTAATTTTTTATTGTTATGTTAATCACCATACATTACATCATTAGTTTTTGATGTAGTGCTCCATGATTCATTGTTTGTGCATAACACCCAGCGCTCCATGCAGAATGTGCCCTCTTTAATACCCATCACCAGGCTAACCCATTCCCCCACCCCCCTCCCCTCAGGAACCCTCAGTTTGTTTTTCAGAGTCCAGCATCTCTCATGGTTCATCTCCCCCTCCGATTTCCCCCCCTTCATTCTTCCCCTCCTGCTATCTTCTTTTTTTTTTTTTTAACGTATATTGTATTATTTGTTTCAGAGGTACAGATCTGTGATTCAACAGTCTTGCACAATTCAGAGCACTCACCATAGCACATACCCTCCCCACTGTCTATCACCCAGCCACCCCATCCCTCCCACCCCCCACCACTCCAGCAACCCTCAGTTTGTTTCCTGAGATTAAGAATTCCTCATATCAGTGAGGTCATATGATACACGTCTTTCTCTGATTGACTTATTTCGCTTAGCATAACACCCTCTAGTTCCATCCACGTTGTTGAAAGATTTTATTTATTTATTTGAGAGAGAGCAAGAGAGAGAGAACACAGACAGGGGAATGGCAGAGGGAAAGGGAGAAGTAGACTCCCTGACAAGCAGAGAGCCCAATTCAGTGCTCAATTCCAGGACCCCGAGATCATGACCTGAGCTGAAGGCAGATGCTTAATCAACTGAGCCACCAGGCGCCCCTAAAAATCACGTTTTTCTTGAATGGAGCATGTTGATGAGCTATCTGTCACCCACACTAAACAATTCATCAATATATTTCCTGTAAGTTACTTATATAGCTCTATGACTTTTTGTCATTTGTTTGTAATGCATTAGTAGCAGTTAAGTACAGGACGAGCCATAGATGGACCCAAGCATCCCATGTCCTCCCTGTTATATTGTCTCAGGCCTAAGTTATGCACTCTTGGGCATGCCACTTGCCTCTCAAAGTATAAGTCTTCAGACACTAAAATATATGGATGGCTTAGAAAGTGTTTTCTTGTTCTCTAGTCTAAAGTTCTCCTGCTTTCTCAGTCTCTCCAACAAATATACACATGCAAGTTTGAAGTCATCTGAACAAAGATTTCAACATTTTCATTTTGCTGAAAGTCTAATGAAAATGTATAAATAGTAACTAATATAACATAATGCATAAATATGTTGGCAGCATGGACAGAAAATTATTAAAGTTGAAGCTGAGTTCTGAATCTGATTATTGTACCCTTCTTTTGGTAGCAATAATATCTGTCTGTAAAGTTTTAGAGAGTGATTTGGAGGCAAAAAAAGAGATGAAACATGTGAACATGTTTTTTAGGGGAAAAAAGTACTTTATATTTTTACGCAATGATTAAACCTCCAAAAATTGTTATCTCAGTCGATCTTGCTTGTGAAAAGCAATATACTAAGAGTTGCAGGATTTTATGCAATCTTGAAAAAACTGGATGGTTCCCTTCTTATAGTGCGATAGAAAGATTAACAAAACTATATAACAAGTGTCTGAAGCACTGTGACGTCTTAACATTTTCTAATTGTGATGAAATCAACCATTTGGTTTTCTCCATCAGGTTATATTCAAGGAAAACTGTGCTTGAAAGAAAATGCTCTGGCTATGCAATAAAGTCTGTGATTCTGTCATCTTGCTTTGAATATCTTTTAATAACAAGAATAACTAAAAAAAATCATGCAACAACCAAATGAAGTGTCTAAGCAGCAATATTCTATTTTCCTTTAACTGCATGACAATTATTCTTTACAATAGAACATTCTATACTGCAAATATAATGATACAATAAACTTTACTGGAAGCTGGTAATATTTAAAACTTATAAAGGACAAATGTATTTTAACAATGAACATAAAATTATAATTTTATCAATTATGTAAGGTGCAGGTTATTTCTGACATTGTCCTTTAGTTAAGTGTCCATTGAAAATACAGAGGTCATTTTGTTTGTACATGTTAATTTGTTCAGCCATTGGCTGTTTTGTGAATAAATTAAGCACCTTTTTCATAAGACAAACATCAACACAGAACAATTATTGAAAGCATTAGGAGACAATGCTAATGTATTTCATGCTTCAAAGGCTACAGCTGCTAAAAATTCATAGCAATCAATCAACATCTTTTCTGCTGTATTTCATATCTTAAACAACCCACTGTGGGTAATAATTATGAGTAGATTTTCTTTTTTTAGATAAAATTCCTGGATTTATTGATTAACCTCATTGTTCCTTTGTGACTGCCTCATATGTAGCTAAAATATTAAAGCTATAATCTGTTTTTCATTTATAGAAAAAAAATTAAAACTTGCCCTAGACAATTTAACACAATCCATTGCTTGTGAATAGAATTATCTTTTGGGGAGTGCTTTTATAATTGGCAATTCAGAATTAGGTAACTGAATAAGGAATGCAAATAGATAAAGAATTTGTTTTTCACAGCTGACACACTTTGCTCTGAATTCTAAAACACACTTTGGTGGTCACTGTGGCATCTGCAGGGAAAAGTGTGAGAGAAGCATCTCAGTTCATTGGAACAAGTAGATAGAAGGTCAAGTCTTCAGCTATTCATAGGAATGACTTCTTGAACTCAAATGCAAAAATGATAAGAATTATAAGTCAGAATCCTCAAGGAAAGGAAGGAAAACCTACCTTGGATTTTGCCTCCATTTTGAAAGTGGGGGGATGGGTTAGCCTGGTGATGGGTATTAAAGAGGGCACACACTGAATGGAGCCCTGGGTGTTATACGCAAACAATGAATCATGGAACCCTACATCAAAAACTAATGATGTAATGCATGGTGATTAACATAACATTAAAAAAAAAAAAAGTCCTCCTTCTAGTCCTCTCTTTCTCCTACCCATCATCACAGCCACATTGTAATGAAATCATGTAACTGAACATCAGGATAATGGCACCACAGTATGATGCAACCACAACCTAACTTTGTAAAAAAATGGTTATAGAATGACTCCTAATTCAGAAGTTTCAAACTGGCATTCTTGAACCAAATGACATATAGATGTATTGGGTTTGGTCTACATGGTATTTTAAAAGGGTGTTTAGTAAGTTACCAATACATAAAAGTTGGAATAGTTTATAGAAAACATCTGTATTTTTAGTTTTTCTTGAGAAAATAATTAGAACATCTGACCACCTTGATCTCACATTACACAAGGCAAGAGCTGAGTAATGGAATCCCTTCCCCTTCCTGAAAGCCTTTAGATGCCTTCCTTAAGGCACACTGATTCCTATAAATACTGCTCCATTTTATCATATTTATTTATAGATGTCTTATTCCTAACTGCTGCCAGCTTCTTAACAGAAGAAAAAATAGATCCTTTGTAATGTCGGGTACAGGCCTGATGCACAGAAGAAACCTAGTAAATGCAATGTGTTTCCTAATATGTATGAAATAATTAATCAATGAAAAACGCTGTTAGTATATCACTAAGTATAATAGGGTTTTGAATGTAAAGGAGTTTCCAAAGGATAATAATGGAATTGAAGCATATTGAAAACATTTATTTATAAAAATTTTCTTGTAACACCTTGGAATTTGTTTTAAAATTTGAAGAGAACTTTTTACAGGGCAGTGCAGTAGTTTTGAAACTCAGTTGTCCTTTAGCAGAAGAGCACATTGTCTGAATGGAAACTGATGTGGACACCAGATACCCATAGTAGAGTTTCACCCTGTTGAAGCAGGAATGGATGGTCCAAGGCCCCTCAGCTAAGCCGGCTTCTTGGCCCTAATTCTCTTTAAAAACATCACTTTGGATTCTGTGGATCAGCTGGGAACCCACTAATCCTGTCCGTTTTCCATCATTTGAGAAAAGAGGAAATTGACGTTGAGTGAGATAATGGTTTTGTCCATTATGAGCAGACCCAGGATTACTGGTTATAAAGTTCTATTCTGAGACATATGGGAACTGAAAAAATGTGCCAGACACCCTTTCCTGCATACACAGAAAATAAAAGGAAAAGGAGGAATGTATGAAAAATTAGCCATGTAAATAAGCACTAGACAGCTAAGAATTACTCAGGAAACTAAACGTGTCTCTAAAAACAAAGGCAAATATAAGAAATCCTGCTAATGTAGTGTTTCTAGACTGCTGTGTTTAGTCTGAATTACAGGAATACTGTTTATAATTGAATACTCTACAACAGGGTGAGTCAATCTTTGCACTACTGACATTTGGGGCTGGATGATTCTTTGTTGTAAGGAGCTGTCCTGTGTGTTGTAGTTTAGCAGCATCCCTGGCTTCTACCCATTAGATTCCAATGGAATAATCTGGGTTGTGACAATAAAAATGCCTCCACATATTGCCGATGTTCCCAGCAGCAAAACTGTCTCTAGTAGAGAATCACTGCTTTGTATTACTGTTTATAGATGCTAATTCTTGGTAAATAAGACGTCTACATGTACCCTCCAAACCAATTGTAATATGTAAATTAATTATAATGATTTTCAAAATACTTGGAATTATTTTGAAGAAACCAACAAGATTTTTGGTGTTAGTTTCCTAGTGTAGGATTTGAAGCAATGGTATTTTTATCTTTATTAGTAAAACAGAGCCTAAACTTGGACAGTAAAGTCATTACTAGTGTGTTCGATGCCCTCTGAGAAGTCGAGCGTTAAGGAGAGAGGTCTTGGGCGCCTGGGTGGCTCAGATGGTTAAGCGTCTGCCTTTGGCTCAGGTCATGATCCCAGGGTCCTGGGATCGAGTCCCGCATTGGGCTTCCTGCTCAGCAGGGAGCCTGCTTCTCCCTCTGCCTCTCTCTCTCTGTCTCTTATGAATAAATAAAATCTTAAAAAAAAAAAAAAAAAGGAGAGAGGTCTTACTTAGTCTGGGAAGGTGCTGGGCTGGGTTTGCTTAGGCCTGATTGGAATCCTTCTATACGAGGCTAACAGTAGATGTTGGATAGTTGGTACCCTACGCATTCTTGGCCAGGCATTCCAAAACTTTCAGTGAGTCTTTGAGGTTCAGAATGTCTACTCTGATTTACCTAAACTTGATTAGAATTTTCTATGTGTTTAAAAAAACAAAAAACGAAAATGAAAAACAAAAAATTAATCAACTTCGTAGGTAATATATCACTTATATACAAGGCAATGTTCTAAGTATTATCCATACATTAACTCATTTAATCCTCACAGCCAGACAATGAGGTAATTGTTATGATTATCCCCATTTTAGTCGTAGAGAAGTCATGTAATATGCTCACAATTGTTTAGTTAGTTTTGGTTATTCAAACTTCAATAATTGGCAGACACTTTCTTAAAAATGAAACCGTAGCTATAAGGAAAATAACTGATATTAATTGTTGATGATACAATACAAGCTTTTATGTGAAAATGAGGCATTCGGAACACTTTTATCAGCCACTATGAGCTAAGACTTTTTGATAAGATTGGTGGTGATAGTAGCAAATGTGATTTTTTTATATTGTTTAATCAAATGTGTCAATATTTAGAAGATCTGCATAACTCAGTGAGCCAGCATTTTCCAGATGACTAGTGTGTAATGTCACAGAGTCGTGTATGGGTGAGATCCATTCGATAATCAAAACAAAATAAGAGATCTGAATGTATGTAACAGGTATAAAAATTTCATTGTACTGGTTTCAAAATCCATATTTCAACTTTAAATTTCTCTGATCTTAAAAACAACAGAAACAAACAAAGTAACCACATGTTCAGTTTTGGTTTAGCACCAAAGAATATCCACAATTATCTGGAAAATCTATTAAAATACCCTCTTCTTTCCTTTTTTTTTTTTTTAATTTTATTTTATTATAACATAGTTAACAGTTACATTGGTTTCAGGTGTATAATATAGCGAATCAGTGATGCTATGTGTTACTCCACGCTCATCAAGATAAATGTACTCTTAATTCCCTTCACCCACTTCACTCATTGCTCCTCCCACCTCCTCTCTGGTTACCATCTGTTTATTCTCTATAGTTAAGAGTTTGGTTTTTTTTTGGTGGGGGGTGTCTGTTTCTTGGTTTGACTCTCTTTTTTTCCTTTACTCACTTGTTTTGTTTCTTAAATTCCACATATGAGTGGAATCATATGGTATTTGTCTTTCTCTGACTGACTTATTTCACTTATTCTCTAGATCCATCCATATTGCAAATGGCAAGATTTCATTCTTTTTATGGCTGAATAATATTCCTCTGTGTGTGTGTGTGTGTGTGTATCACATCTTCTTTATTTATTCATCTACCAATGGATTTTTGGGCTGCTTCCATAATTTGGCTATTGTAAATAATAATGCTGCAGTAAAACATAGGAGGGCATATATCATTTCAAATTAGTGTTTTTATATTCTTTGGGTAAATGCCCAGGAGTGTGATTACTGGATCTTAGGGTAGTTCTATTTTTAATTTTTTGAGGAACCTCCATATAATGTTTTCCAGAGTGGCTACACCAGTTTGCATTCCCACCAACAGTGCATAATGTTTCGTTCTTCTCTACATCCTCACCACTTGTTGTTTCTTGTGTTTTTGATTTTAGCCATTCTGACAGGTGTGAGCTCCTAACTTATTGTAGTTTTAATTTGCATTTTTCTGATGATGAGTGATGTTGAGCATCTTTTCATGTGTCTGTTGGCCATCTGGATATCTTCTTTGGAGAAATGTTCATTCATGTCTTCTGCCCTTTTGTTAATTGGATTATTTGTTTTTTGATGTTCAGTTGTATCTGTTCTTTACATATTTTGAATACCGACCCTTTATCAGATGTCATTTGCAAATATCTTCTCTTATTCAGTAGGTTGTCTTTTAGTTTTGTTGATTGCTTCCTTAGTTGTGCAGAAGCTTCTTATTTTGAGGTAGTCCCAATAGTTTATTTTTGCTTTTATTTCCCTTACCTCAGGAGACCTATCTAGAAAAAATGTTGCTATGGGCGATGTCAGAGAAATTACTGCCCATGCTCTCTTCTAGGAATTTTATGGTTGCAGGTCTCACATTTAGGTCTTTAATCCATTTTGAGTACATTTTTGTGTATGGTGTAAGAAAGTGGTCCAATTTCATTCTTTTGCATGTAGCTGTCCAGTTTTCCCAACACCATTTGTTGAAGAGACTGTCTTTTCTCTGATGCATATTCTTGCCTCTTTTGTTGAAGATTAGTTGACCATATAATCCTGAGTTTGTTTCTGGGTTTTCTATCCTGTTCTATTGATCTATGTGTCTATTTTTGTGCCAGTTTCATACTGTTTTGACTGCTATGGCTTTGTAATATAACTTGAAATCTGGAATTGTGATGCCTCTAGCTTTGTTTTTTTTTTTTTTTTTTTTTTCTTTTTCAAGATCGCTTTGGCTATTTGTGGTCTTTTGTGGTTCTATTCAAATTTTAGGATTGTTCTAGTTTTGTGAATATTCTCCTTTCCAACTATGAGTGTGTAGTTGGGTTTTCCTCATATGCTTCAACAAAAGCAATATGTAACAAAAGACAGAGTTCAGAAGCAGGTGTTAGAATGCAGCTCTCTTCTGTTAAGTCACATGTAAAACAGTGCTACTCTTCTTACTAATTTTGGGGGGTAAATATCATTGTTTTTCACAATAAATGTTATTTATGTGAACAAGTAATGGATTTATTATTGTTATTTTAAAACGAATTTGTGAATAAATGAGTATTTCATTTTTCTTGATTTTAATTATAGTAAATAAAAATAGAGCCCATATAAACAAATTGGGGGGAGGTGTTCCTTGATCATTTTAAGAGTATAAAGATATCATGAATCCAAAAATTTTGAGAACAAATGCTTTAGATTACTTTTCCCTTTATGTTCATTTATTTTGATTTTTTAAATAAAATTTTTATATTTTTAGAAGATTTTATTATTTTTATATTTGAGAATGTCAAACTCCAGGTACAGGTATAAAGAGGACAGTGAAAAATGTAACTCATGTCTCTAGTAAGAGATTAGCCAAGATTATTTAGAGGGTGGAGTGGTGTGGCCAATTTCATAATAAATTCCTAGGAAGTTTCTCTCATCTTTGTGTAAAAACAAGGAAAAGTGCTGGACTCATTTGTTTCTAATATGCAGTTTTTTCATGTGGAAATAGGCAGTCTAGGGTTTTTCATTTATTTCAAATATTTGGTATATAGGACCAATATTCTATAGTGAACCAATACACACACACATGATATATAACAAATATGTATGTGTATATATATGTATATATGTGTAATTTTTAGCCCATCCCTCAGCCCACTTTGCATTTTGCATTGCATTATCAGGTTTCCACAGAAGTAGTAGGAGATATATATTCTTTCCATATACATCAGAGTGTCACCTTTTATAGTGGTAAATCAAGCTTTTTAATTCTGAGCGCTTCTGGTACCAACCTCTAATCTTCTAGACCTCTGCAGACTGACTGATAACAGACTTTGCCACCTTAATAACTAATTTATCTTTAGCACAAGGAAAATCACATTGAATTTCCTTTGAAATTGTTTCAAGGACTTGGAAGGCCCTGGTTTTTTTGAACCAAACTTAAGGGGGAAAGAAAAACTGAAAATAAACTAGTCCAGCCATAAAAAATAGAAAAGATGCACACTTTTAAGGGATTTTTTTTAAAGACTTGATTTCTAGTAGTTTTCAGTCTTTCATTTAAAATATTCTAAAATACTGAATGATTTATTTTTATAGGGTACTGATTTAAAATATCCAAAAAATATTGTGATTAAACATCTTAAACAGCTCATATTTATTTCTCACATGAGGGCTCCTGACGAATCTTCATTATGTTAAAGCTTCATTTTCATATTTCAAAGAATGTACTTGAGCATTGTCAAATGGCAATTAAGTTGTGATGGCTTTTAAATATCTAATTTAATTTGAATGCTTAAATATTTTATGCTATCTGCAGGGACTTATATATGATGGCTATGATGAAGTTCTTTCTCAGGTTGAATGATTAATTTAGCTTTAAAATGTAGCAAAAACAAAACTTAATAAGTCTTAGTTTTTTTGTTTGTTTGCTTTGTTTCATTTTGTTTTTTTGAGAGAGAGAGAGAGTATGAGCATGTGAGTTGGGGGGAAGGGCAGAGAAGAGGGAGAGAGCGAGAGAATCCCACGCAGGTTCCACACCCAGTGCAGAGCCCAACATGGGTATCGATCTCACAACCCTGAGATCATGACCTGAGTGGAAACCAAGTCAGACACTTAACTGACTGAGCCACCCAGGTGCCCCTTACTTTATTTATTTTTAAAGCTAAAATAGAAGTAAGAGATGATTTTACATATTAAACTGACATTGTTTTTAGGTAGCTTAAATTTTCTCAAATGTGATTACATTGCTAAGGGTTTGTTTTGTTTTGTTTTTCTTAATTTGGCTCTCATTTTACCTAGCAATCAATATACAGACTTCTGAAAAATTGGGAATATGTTTTTTTTAACATAAATGTTAATTTATACCACTTGTCCATTACTACAAGAAGTATTTATTGAATACTCGTCGTGTACCAGGTATAGTGCTATATATATTTTTTTTAAAGATTTATTTATTTGTTTGACAGAGAGAGACACAGCGAGAGAGGGAACACAAGCAGGGGGAGTGGGAGAGGGAGAAGCAGGCTCCCCGCCGAGCAGGGAGCCCAATGAGGGGCTCCATCCCAGGACCCTGGGATCATGACCTGAGCCGAAGGCAGATACCTAATGACTGAGCCACCCAGCTGCCCCTATAGTGTTATATATTTAAGATTCAGTGATGTAGGGACACCTGGGTGGCTATAGTTTCTTTAAATATCAGTCAGTGGTGAATTATAGTAGTTTTGGGTTTGTGGTTTCTGTTTCGATATTGTTTTTCTTCTTCCCACTTACCCATTTTCCATTCTCTCTTTCAAGGACTTTTCACAGTTTTGGTCCACTGTAACTTCTTTGTTTGTTTTTCTTCTCCAGCACCATTACAGATTGATTTAAGATTTTAAGTGCTCTTTATACAATTTAGGTGATTTGGAGCAGAAAGGAGAGTTATGTGCATAATTCTCCTGACACCTTTTAACTCTAGGAGTTTTTCAAAATGCCTGATTTCCCTGGCAGATGCTGATGCATTAGGTCTGGAGTGGGGTTCAGGTATCTGCCTTTTGTCAAAATTTCTTGGTATTTTTATGAAAAAGCATATTTGGGTAACATGATTGTAATACACAAAAATCCAGTTCAAATCAGGAAGGTTGGGTTTCAATTTAAGCCCAGTCACTTAAAGCAAGCCTGATGCCTACCACCACTCACAGTCATTATGACAAATAAAACTGATAATGTCTGTGGAGCAAATATAGTGTGCCTGACGGTTAATGTCCTATAAATATGAGGTCCCTCCTGTTCCTAAGCGACCCACACAAAAAGAAAGAATCCATTCAGGGAAACACATAGAAGTAGTGTTGGTATGGGGCACCTGATCTGCTAGTAGGTCTTGTATAATCCTTCCCTTCCATCGTCACCTAGACAAACATCATTGTCTGCAGTTACGGTAATTTTCCCTGATCTTATCTAGTACCTTCTGGGTAGTTGACTGCATTCCTTTGTGTTTTCTCTAATTCTGATATGTGATGAGGACGCCAGCGCTGCGCTATGAACACATCTGTCATGCAGCCATGCTTAGACTTGCAGAGGGGAAGGCAGTCTCAGTAGCCTTAGGGATGGAAAACACCAAAACCCAAGACAGACTAAGGTACACATGGCTCCAACACTAACTTAACTTTATTTTTTCATTTAATTTAATTTTATATCTTTATTTTAATAGTGAGCCAGAGGGAAAATTATAGTTTCACTTTAAAAGTAAAATTTTGGAAGAGTTCTGGTTTTTACTTCTTATACTTTTTCTTTTTGTTAATAATCCGTGTAATTTAATGCTAATCTCTTCAATGCTTATTATAAATCTTAAATTTTTATAAGGAAGTTTTTCAAGTTTATCATGGGTAGGTAATCTGGTCACTGTAGGAGCTAAATATGTATATATATACACACATATAGGTAAACACAAACATATATGCATACGTAACTAAAACACTGGAAAACAGGGGCGCCTGGGTGGCTCAGTTGTCAAGCGTCTGCCTTCGGCTCAGGTCATGATCCCAGGGTCCTGGGATCGAGCCCGGCATCAGGCTCCCTGCTCAGTGGAGAGCCTGCTTCTCCCTCTCCCTCTGCCTGCCACTCTCCCTGCTTGTGCTCTCTCTCTATCTCTCTGTCAAATAAATAAATAAATAAATAAATAAATAAATAAATAATAAATAAATAAAATCTTTCAAAAAAAATTAAAATGAAAAATAAAACGCTGGAAAATATAATTGTGCCTACGTCCGGGATCTGAATATACAGATCACATCCATATATCATGCTGTACCTTTATTCCTCAGGTATTTAAACTCAGTAACTATGTTAACTATCACTTAACTCTGCATTCATATAATTAAATATCAATTCTAAACTGATTAATTTGGAACTTTGGTAGATTTCAAGTGAGTAATTCTATTTTGGTCTCTCTTTTGTGAAACAAACCTAATTCAGTTTAAAAATTCACTAAAACTGTTAATGATATTCATTTGCAATATCTCACAAATATGCACTTGTAGAAATAATATATTTTCTGGTGTTTTCTTTTTAATTTAAATTAATAGCTAAGCATATAATCAAGTACTGAGTATAAGGCCTCTCTAATAGTTGCTATGGAAAATTCAAGTTTGAGAAAAGGATTATTTAGAGTGCTCTAATTAAAAGCCAATGAAGATTAAAATGTTCTTAATTCCAATTTTCAATCTATTTGAAGGTCATCCTCCTTCAGAGTGAAGATGAATAAATAGTAAAATCAAGCTGCCATTTTAAACATTGGAGTCATTAAGTAGCAAAGCAAAGCAAAGCAACAGACAAAAATTTTAAAGACACTGAAATAGTTTATACTCTGTGAAAAGTGAAAAAAATTAGACTGACTTTCTATGTTGGAGGTATGATAAACAAAAATATGGCAGATAATTTATTTTTATGAGTAATTATATTATATGCAATCTTTTTTTCCAAAGCATAAGTCAGTCCAAGCTATGAATATAATTATGTTAACCATGCTTATACATGAGTTTAAAATGTACCTCCAGGAGGGTATTTTCTGGAGCTAAACTTTCAAATTAATTTATGTTATGTGAAAAAATAAGTTACATACAAATTGAGAAATCTTCAAAGTAGTTTATTTCCCAATATTTATACATTCTTATGTACTACAGATACATTCATTTATTTAATAAATACATATTAGTGCTTACTCTGTGAAGAGATGTATTATTGCTTACATTGTAAATTAAAGGCTGACTATTAATGTATTCTCTGATCCATTTATGTAATACCAGTTAGAACCTATACGTCATTCTACGTAGAGGCCAATTCGAGGCAACAGGCTTGAGCAATGGAGACCTGAACAAGGCACAAGGGCCCACAGCGACCAGCGAGCTGACACAAAGAGACTCATTAAGTGACCCACCTCGAAATAGCCATAGCCCCTAACTGACCAATTACAACCAGGCACAGTTCCTAAGGTTACCAAAAAAAAGGAAAATTCCGTAAGTCCCCCACTCTGCCCTATAACTGTGGCCCCTCACCCCCACCTTATTGCAGACAGTCCCTCCTTCTCTGTCCTGCTCGCTGCTCCCTTGTGGTATATATCCAGTAAATGTCCATCTCCTGTTCTGCCATGGGTGATTTCCTTCACTGCCCGTGCTACTGATCCCACCTACTGGGGTCCCCCCACATTCTACGAATAGAAATCAACTGGAACAAAAATCAATTCAGCATCGTGAAATGAAAAGATTCAAATGAAAATATACCGCAATGTAGTGGAAACTTTGTCTTAGTAGAAATGGAGATTTAAAATCTCTGTTGGGGCAAAAGAGAGCTATTGACTAATGTCAGCAAGACAAGTTCCCACTATGCACAGATCGATGGCCCATTTCTCCTTTAGACTTTCTGTGTGTATGAGCATGTGAGTCCAGAATCTATTGTAAAATAAGTTTCTGCTTTTCCATCAGATCTTTGTGTTCAGTTGTGTTGGCTAGAAGACATGAAGAAAGGGAACTTCACTCAGTCATTTTCTTTACCCATCATATGTCTCTTATTTCCTGAAAGTCTCTATGAACTTCATTACTCTTAACCAGTTGTGGACTTCCTGCTCTGGAAGGAAGATCTCACTTCTTTCTTTACTCAGAAAATTTAAGCCATTGGACATGTAATCAGATAATTTTGTTTCCTCTTCTTAAAACAACAAAAATAACAACAATCACATCCCTTCCTGTTCCTGTTCAGGGTTCAGGGTTATACCTTTCCAATCCATGTTGATGACTTCTGCTTCCCTTCCTCATCCCGAGGGATCTAGCTTTGTCAAGTTATTTCTGAATTAACTTCATTTTCTTCCTCCTGACTGTCCCTACCCTGCCTACGCGCAGACCTCAGTTCTTGAGTATGGCCGAGAAAGAATTCAGAGCCAAACTCTCAGGTAAGCACAATTTGGAAAGCAATTAAAGAGAAAGTACACTCTGAAGATGGGAGAGTGGCAGGCCCAGAGGTGGCACCTGCATTGGGGTTACAGGTGTCTTTTCTTTTTATGTTTGCATAGGTTATGGGTCATAGCTAGGGTGGTCTCTGACTGAGGTTACTTCCAATCACCTCAGGGACCCCTCCTATCAGTCGGGAGGGTCAAGGACGGTCTCACTTGCAATGTGAATGTACTATAAGGAGGATCTAAGTCACTGTAGGGCAGAGGTTATAGGGAAGATTGCACTGGTATCCCCCATGCCCCCTGGGTCTTTTGCTGCCGTTTGGAACTTGGTCTCCGCCCTTTTTATCAGTTGGAAAGCATTTGTTCTCTGTCCATGTCTAGCTAACTGCCTTCTATATCTTAACTACTCCCTAAACCTATAAATATTTTCTATTTTGTGTTCTCTGATACCAACAAATTCGCAGGTATCAGCTGTCAACAACTCGATTCTGACACTAACTACCTGGAGTTATATCATTAGACCCCTCCAGTTCAGGGCTCAGTCTCACAAGACTGCCCAATTTTACATATCAGTCACAACCCTTAGGCCACTCACACTTCTGACTAATAACTTGGGGGGCTTCCCAAAACCCTCTGCTCAGGTTTGATCATTTACTAGCATGGCTTAAGAGTATATAGGAAGCCCACTTTGCTCGCATTTACTGGCAAAGGATACAAATGAACAGCCAGATGATGAGATACATAGGGGTTAAGTCTGGAAAGGTCTTGAGTACAAGAACTTCTGTCCCTATGGAGTTAGGGTATACCGCCAGCACAGAAGTTCTCCAAACATCTTGTTTAAGAGTTTTTACAACCTAACCTCTAGCCCTCCTCCTCTCCCTCGAGGTTGGGGTAGGGGGCTGAGAATTAACCTCCTCCAATCTCAATGCCTTTGGTGTCTCTAGGGAGCAGCCCCGTGCTGAGACTATCTAGGGACCCCACCCTGAGTCAACTCATTAGCATAAACTCAAGAATGATCAGTAGGGACTCCAGATGAATAACAAAAGATACTTTTTATCAGTCAGGAAATTCCAAGGATTTTTGGAGCTCTACAGCAGGAATCAGGGACAAAGATCAAATATGTTTCCCATTATACTATGGAAAGGATACATTCGTTGCATGTCCCTTCAAATTCTTTACTTCCTCTTGATTTCTTATTACAATAGTGTTTCTGCCCTGACCATGTCACTGAAACTAGTTAATGGATTTGTTATTCAACAAATTCAATAGATATATATTTTTTAAAGATTTTATTTATTTATTTGACAGAGAGACACAGCGAGAGAGGGAACACCAGCAGGGGGAGGGGGGGAGGGAGAAGCAGGCTTCCCGCCGAGCAGGGAGCCCGATGCGGGACTCGATCCAGGGACTCCAGGATCATGACCTGAGCCGAAGGCAGTCGCTTAACCAACTGAGCCACCCAGGCGCCCTCAATAGATATTTTTAAATTCTAGTTTTATTGGGCCTCCTTCCTACATTTGATATTATGGATCATTTTCTCCTCACTTGAAGTTTTGTTTTGTTTTGTTTCCCATAACTTTATGGTCTTTCTTTTCCCTCCTTTTATATCTCTGCCAGTCTCATCTCACTTGCTTTTCTGGATTTTTTTCACACCCAGTCTTCCCATTCTTATCTGAAATCAGTGGTTCTCAAGTGCCATTTGGCATGATTGTGTATCCTATTTAGTTCTAATTTGTTTATTAGTAATATAGTATTACTTTTAATTATGTTACTTTTACTTCATAACAATTTTTTACACAAAATATTTCAAACATACAGAAAAGTACACAGAATAATATAACAAATACCATGGACCTACTACCCAAATCCAATATATATTTATCATTTTAAAGTATTTGCCTCATGTTCCACAAATAAGTGAAACCATATGATAATTGACTTTCTCAGAAATTGGAGTGGGAGACGAACCATGAGAGACTATGGACTCTGAGAAACAAACTGAGGGTTTTAGACGGGAGGGGGGTGGGGGCATGGGTTAACCCGGTGATGGGTATTAAGGAGGGTACGTACTGCATGGAGCACTGGGTGCTATACGAAAAGAATGAATTGTGGATCACTACAGCAAAAATTAATGATGTATTGTATGACTAACATAACATAATAAAATTAAATTAAATTAAAAAAAAAGTATTTGCCTCATGCAGTAACATCACATTGAAACAGTGCTTGTAAGCTTCATCAGTTTCTTTCTTGTCCTACCAAAATAAAAAAACTAATCCAAAGTATATAATTCTTATTCATGTTATTTTTTACTACCTCTCCATAAATGATATATATTATTTTGCTTACTTTAAAATTTTAAATAAACAATATCCTTCTGCAGCTTACATTTATACTTAACCTTGTTTTAACAAGATTTAACCTAGCTGAAACATGTAAATGTGGCTACTGCTTTTAGCTGCTGTCTTGTGAGCATTTCATATAGGGATATATGCATTTTTTTAATCCATTTTCTTTTTGAAAGTCACTTAAATCATTTCAAAGTTTTGATTATTGTCAAAATTTTGCAACAAATATCCTGGGTAGGTCTCCTTGTGAAAGTCAGTATGTACTGATTTGGGATTTCTGGGTCATAGAATGTGCATACCTTCAAGTTTATTGGATATTACCAAAATGTTTCCCACAGTGGGCACACACATTATACAACGTCCTACAGTATCTACAATAGCCCTTTTCCTCCACCTACACTGACATTGGCAATGTAGGTAGTGGGTAAGAGCATATGCCCTGGAGTTCCAGTCTTGGCTCTGACACTTACTAACAATGGGACACTGGTAGTAATTTAACCTCTCTATTCATGTTTTCTTCATCTTACAACGGGAATGGTATAATACCTATCTCATAGAGCTACTGTGATGATCTAATGTAAAATGGCTAGAATGGTATGGAAAATAGCTGATTAAGGATGAACCCTTTTCCTGTTGTTGTTGTTATTGTTGTCGGGCAATTTAGTGAAGAGATTAAATGCTCAAGGTTGTTTTCCAAAGAGGTTTGAATTCCAGCTCCAACACTTAATCATTTTAACCTGAGATTCAGTTTTCTTATCTGTAAAGGGACATTATAACAATCTCTAAGTCATGGAGTTTTGTAATGATCTAATGAATTAATCCACGAATAAGCATGAAGCATTATTTGATGCCTAATGAGCACTCGATAATAATATAATTATAATATTTTTATTATTTTTAATTATTGTTCATGTTTGTATATTCTTACCTTAATAATATAATAGTTGTCATATAAATACACTTATTTATTTATTTATTTATTTAAAGATTTTATTTATTTATTTGCGAGAGAGAGAATGAGAGACAGAGAGCATGAGAGGGAGGAGGGTCAGAGGGAGAAGCAGACTCCCTGCCGAGTAGGGAGCCCGATGCGGGACTGGATCCCCGGCCTCCAGGATCATGACCTGAGCCGAAGGCAGTCGCTTAACCAACTGAGCCACCCAGGCACCCCATTTAAATGTTAAATCTGATGTGGCTTTTCTACTCATCTGCAGTAGTTACATCATCTGCAGTAAAACCACACTACCACAGTCACAAGCAGAGGTCTTAGGTATTTTTTATTTGTATTCTATTACTTGAATCAAACAATCTAGGTTGTAGACTGTTGGTTCTCAGTTATTTGCCGAAACTACTATCTACTGGTATGACTCGGCGTCTTTTATTCTCTTGCCTCTCTTGCTGTGGAATTGTATTCAATTTGATTCACACAGTAATTTCCCTGAAGTATTGACATGTTTCTTTGGCCTAAAATAGTTTAAAGTTACCACGAATTTTATTGCCCTTCTCCATTAAATTTGGATTTAAAAATGCTTTAATTCTGCCACTTCGCCGGAATCCTTCTTTCTTGTTCTAGTTTACTATATTGTTTGTATTTGGTTTTAAAGTATTTCTTTGCTTCTGGCACTGGAAGGTTTTTTTATATCTTCTTTAAACCTCTGTCAATGTGCTGTGAGTCATTGGTATTGATAAATTATATAGACTATATAAATTATGTATATAGGTGTATAGACAAATATGCAGAGGCTCTATTTTATCAATGTATTTGAAGTGGGAATGAGGTCTTACAGTCCTCATTATAGTCTTCCATATTTCAAAAATCTTTATCAGCTTAAGAAGTAAATTAGAGAGAATTTAAGGGTACCACTTTGATGTCATTCTCATTCATTTGAATACCTAAATGCTACTTGAGAAATGTAGTCAGCAGGATAACTTGACTCAATAACTAGGAATTGCACATAATCGGAAACTGATTTAGTTACGCCATCATCTACAGGGATTGACATTGCTCTGTGCCCATTATTAATTGTGCTAGTATCTCATATCTCCACACACATTTGGAACGTTTCAGTAGAATCTAGACATGAGTTTCATGTGCAAATGTCATTTCTCATGTCTATTCTTGTGGAAAATATTTGAGAACTGGTTTTTCTAGACATTGTTTTTACCTGACTTCATCCTTGGCCCACTCATCTTCTCTTCCCACACTCTTGTAACCACCCTGGTCTGTGTGATTCACTCTCATAGTTGTAATCATATTTCCTGTGTTACCCATCTAGCTGATTTTCAAACTGATAGGCATTTCTATCTGAATAGGCCACAGGTACCTCAAGCAAATTAAGACCCAGGTTGAGCAGTTCATCTCTGCACGAAATCCTTTGTCCCTTCATAGTTTTCCCATCTTGTCACTTACCCAGTCATTATTTTTAAATACCGTGTTTGAATTCATGAGATATAATACTATAAGTGTAAAATTATATTAACATATTTTAATACTTTGCATAAAACCAAACCATTATTCAGGGCCGATTTATTTCCTTTGAATTCCTTTTATATTTGCAGAACAAGAAAGGCATGTTTTTTCCTCACCTAACTCTTACTAAATAATAGCATTGATTGATTTTCCTTCCATTTTTTAAATTTTAATTTCACTATAGTTAACGTGCAGTGTTATTATTAGTTTCACGTGTACAATATAGTGATTCAACAGTTCCATACATCACCTGGTCCATCTATTTTTTTTTTTTTTTAAGAGTAGAATAGTGAATTCAAGGGTCTTTGTCAGTTTTAACCAGGAGCTTATGAATAAGAATAAATAGAAAATATATTAAAAGTATGCAAAAGCACACATAAATTGTTTAACCATAACTTTAGATACGCGAACTAAAATGCAGTAATTATTTAAAATATTACTTGTTGGAATCTGTTTTAGGAATGTACTTAATTTCCCAATGTTGATCAATGCCCTGGTTTAAACTAAATAAAGACAAATATCATTCCTTGAACATATATTTGAATGTTCTGATGGATTTTCATATTATCCTTGGATATGAAAGGGACTGAAGTGCAAAATACTTATTAGAAAAGTATTCTTTCAGAGACTCTCACTTGTAGTTTCAGCAAACAGATTTGCGTACAACAAATACATATTCAATTATAATGTAAATATGCACTTGGGTGTAGTAGTAATACAGATATACTGCATTTATTTAGTGCTTTGTACAATATGAGCTTTTAAAAGGAATAGTTTTCTTCTCTCTGTTCTCTGAAGGGAAAATTTACAAAATGATGCCAGGCAGAGCAATACAAGAGGAAAAAAAAATGTATTTTAGCTAATTATTTCCCATTATTTGGATTAAATCAAAGTACTGGTGGGGAGCTAATTTTTTTGTAAAGTTCCATCAGAGTACTCTTTCCTTTCCTTGATTTTTACCTCTTTTATCTCACTTTTCTTCTCTATTCATACACATCTAAGAATCTGCCCACGCTATCACCTTCTTAACAAAGCCAATACTTATCTTAAAATATATATCCACTTTTGAGCCTGAAGTAATGTTTCAAATTCACTCAATATTTATTTGAAAAATACATGTTGAACAGCTAATATGTACTAAGGATGGGAACATGGAAACAAAGATGACAGAGTCCTGTCATTCAGGGAGCTCATAATTTGGTAAAAGGGACACACATGTTAAAAAAAAAAAAATTCTATTAATGAGTAATATGTGCCTTACTAAGAATGTGAGGCCATTACAGATTGGTCAGGAGACCCTTCACAAAAGAGATGATGTTTAAGTCATTCTGAAGGTTGAGTGCTGTGCCAGAGAGAAGACTTGGCGTATGCAATAAGGACTGAGCTCTGTCCAAGAATTTTATGGAATACGTTATAGCTGAATAGAGAGGACATTGGTGAATTTCTTTTAAGGACATAAGCTAAAAAAAAATTAGATGTTTGTGTGATTAAAATATTGTTTTTCATTTTGTCATTTAAAATATTAGATTGATTTTTAAAAACAGCATTGCTTCAAAATTAAACATGTCTATTATGTGGTAATTACAAGTTAAAGAGGCTGAGCCAATTATCAGACAATGACCAGCTTCAAAATGAACTATTAGTAGCAGTCTCTTGAAAAATGCATGTTAACCTATGATGACTCACAGGAAAGCATATTTCAGAGTGGGACTGGATTCATGCAGCAAAGAAAAGAGAGGACTAGTTCTATGACAACTGGGCGTGTGAGGGGAGAAACAGAAAGTCACTGCTCAGTGGGCATGTGGGCTGCCTCCGTGCCCTTAAAACAAAAGTGAAATAATTACAATAATTCTAGGCTCCAACTAGGCATCAGAGAAGGGTTGTTAAATTTATTTATTTAGTTTTTAAAGATATTATTTATTTACTTGAGACAGAGCTTGCGCACAAATGGGGAGTGGGGCGCAGAGGGAGAGGGAGAAGCAGACTCTCCACTGAGCGAGGAGCTTGAGTGGGGGCTCCATCCCAGGACCCTGGGATCATGACCTGATCCTGGGATCATGATCTGAGCCAAAGGCAGACGCTTAACTGACTGAGCCACCCAGGCACCCCACTAAATTTATAGAGCATTGGTTTATAACCTGGGCACAACTGACGCAGACTCAGCAGGACAGGTGAATTGACAATATACAGATAGAATTAGAAAACCGACAGAACTGAGTGACAGTATTTGAACCACCAAGCTCGATGATTTTACAGTGTTATGGTTTTCTATCTAGTGAATACCTTCTTGCTCTCGCTGTTTCCTTTTCTTGAATGTTCATATAAAACGCCCTGTATCCTCCAAAGTCAACTCAAATATTATTTCTCTGAGATCTTTCCCAGCTCATCATTCTCCCCACATTCAGGTGTATGTGAAAATAAGCAGTTTCATCTTCATTTCCTCCACAGAAATATATATATTTCCTATGTTAAAAGTTATCATGGGATATTTAGGGTTTGGGACATGCCCTTCTGAAAATATTACATTTTAGATTTATAAAGTTGATGTGATTATAAAGTCTACTTAAAATTATGAAAGAATTTTAGTAGAAAAAAATAATTTGGAACGGAGAGTAACTAAAAGGAAAATAAATTTGTATATATGTTTATCCATGTAGTTTCTTTAAAAGGAGTATATTCTTTCAAAGAATGTTCTCTATGTTAGGTGATATTGCTTAGCTGTAGCTACTGTGTGAGGCGTGAAGGATCATAACTGATTGAATACTGTTCTCTCTAAATCTGAACCTGTATAATTAATAGCCATCCATTTATATGATTTCTATTCTTTGGAAACATTTATTATTTGAGGACTGAGATTTCTTTTTTGTTTACATAATATTTAATAAGTATTATGCTCCCATCTCATTTTCGACATTGGCCTTCATTTGCTCATTTAATTCTAGAATAACACGTGGTGGCCCTTCTCTGTCATGCTCACTTTTAAGGGTCACTGTCATATTTTCACTGTTAGAGATTTAGGCTATGCCTTGCACAGTGTTTGATTATATTTAATAATGAGAATGCCAATGACCTGTTAGACATTTACAATTTTTCCCAGTCCATAGCAGAAATTTTTTAAAAGAAGTAAGGATAATTAGATCTTTTCCACAGTATTTGTATTCCTGAATTTAGCATGGCATCTCTGAGTTTAACTAAATTTTGTTTTATGGAAGTATATTTTTCCAGACGTAAACAGCACATGCTTCTTTTCTCCCTCTGAATTTCCTTAGGTAATGTTTTAAAACCATATCTTATATAATTAAAGTGCCCCACTCACTGATCATGTCACTGACACATAATCCTGACCACAGAGAACTTTTTTAGTTAAGATTGACTTGGATTCTGACCCATCCTATCATTCAGATTTCATGGAGCTAAAAGTGGAAGACTCCTCACACACATAATATTTTGATCCCCGTGCACCATGGATCACATCCGAAAGGATATCATACAACGATGACCTCTTCGTGGATTTAAAGGCCCATTAGCCTAACAGCTGTAATTACTCATTTTTATAACTAAGTTGATTAGTTAATGCTGTGAAGGGCACATTGCTTTCTAGAGCTAATTAACAGTAATATGATTTCTATCAGGACAATATCTCTCTAAGATATATAAAGAGGACACTACTTTTACTCTATACTATCAACAAGCATTTATCATAACATTGGTAGAATACATTATGTTATATGTGTATACCTATTGTTTTTATTTTTTCTGTAATCCTAATGAAGCATGAATTAACATTATTAATTTGTGCCCACCCCCCTTGTTTTTGTGAGAAATTTCTGAATGTTTTGTACCTGAAGTTAGGCAAGTAAGGATGATGTTTAGAGAAAGAGTGCCAGGACCTAGGATATCTCAGATTCATGGTTACTCTGTAACAAACATGCTTTACAGCTTTTAGTAAGTTACTTCAACTCTCCGAAACTAGGTAAAATTAAATGGAAAAAAAGAAATGTAGCTTGGCAAAAACAACCCATTGACGTATAGCAATTTACATGGATGTTTTGGTGACTTACATAATTCACTTTCCTTCTGAAAGGGTAAAAGGATGATAAAGAGTATAAAGATGTCAGAGATGAATAGCACGCCTGAGATTAAAGAACATATAGATTGTGATTAGCTCGAAGGAAAAGACGATCATCTTATCTGTACTTAGTTTGTTTTTCTCACCACAGTTCCTGCACACAGTAGTTCTACAGGCTGATCACTTTATTATTTTGCTTGGTGAGTCACATTTGCAAATCATAAATTCCTAGATAGCAAGATTGTAATAGTTTATAGAGTATGTATATTTCTAATTATGCCTAGGAATACAAGCCACATTGATTTTTGTAATTTACACAAAAAACTCAGGCATAATTTCTCTTATTAGAAGTAGCAGAAAAGCCTTCCTTTGTAACATTTCTAAAACAACAGGAATCGTAAAAGACACATAAAAATGAAGACAGTAATCCTTGATATTGCTAATACATCTTTCTATTGTTCTACAGAGTTAAATAGATTTTTTTTAAATCATGTTTGGCAATGCTTCTTGAACAAATCTATAAACCTATATAGAATGTTAAGCTCAGACATTAAACAGGTATGATCAGACTGACTTGTAAGGAAAAAAAAACTTTCTCAGTGTATCTGGTATTTAGTGCTCTTTTCAAGAAGTGAGCCAAGTGATACTCCTACCAAGATTTAATTCTAAATTCAATGTACAGATCAACTGGCTGCAGTTATGTTTTTTTAAAATCATAATAATTATGTCATTACTCCTGAAGCCACAAAAAATACTCATTCAGCTCAGTAGTGTGTATCTCTGATAAAAAACAGAATATTCTTGAGTTGTGAATAATCATACTTTTGTTCTACTTGAATAATTGCATATTTTTCTGAATCTAAATAACTAATTCTAATAAATGAGGATCTGGGTAGAATGCAGTTTAGCAGAACATGAAGGAGAACAACTTAAAAGACCTCGTTAGGCACATCATTTAACATATCTCAACTGGATCAAACCAAACATTTTCCTTCAGAGAACTGACTGATGGCAGTTATATTGTTTATATTGTTGTTGCAGACGTGATTTAAGTAAAGCTCTAGTATTCCTTATTCAACAAAATGCTTGGCAGCTATGTGCCACGCTCCGCCATAAGCTTGTGTGATGCACTCTAACAAAACCTTCAAAGACTCTTATCTTCAGGAATAGTAAAGTTAAATGATATTAGAGAAAGTGCTAAATTTCGATGTTTGTTACTGCAGAAGGTATCGTGTTCTCACAGAATCTTTTACTGCCAAGTTTCTGACAAATAAAACTAAAAGAAAGAAAGAAATGTTTTTCCCAGTTTGCAGAACAGTGCCATATGGGCTAATGACAGCCTTATCCATACTCAGTTTTTCATTGCATGAAATAATGAGCAGAATCTGATTCTTTTGTGAACCAGATATTGCGCTTTGATTGCCTTGAGCTCCTGGCAACTTGGTGTTCTCTACTTTGGATTGCTTTCCTTGACATTTTTCAGTCCTGTCTACTGCCAAGGGGCAGCCGCTGCTGAGAGGACCGTCTGTGCCAGCATGTCATCCAGGCAACTATCCATGTGGGCCCCAGTACTCGATTCTCCCCCTCAGGACAGCCTTTGACCCTTTACCCCGAATGCTGAGTCAACAAGTCAACAAGCTCCTCAAGAAGCTCTGGAAGTGCCTTCCATGGGTCCTCCTAGGCACTGCGGCCAGACTGATAGTGGATCACTCCCACTGACTGGGATGGTACTTACTTACTTACTTACTTACTTACTTACTTACTTATTTATTTATTTATTTATTTACTTATTCATTCATTCATTCATTCATTCATTCATTCGACAGAGAGAGACACAGCGAGAGAGGGAACACAAGCAGGGGGAGTGGGAGAGGGAGAAGCAGGCTTCCCGCCGAGCAGGGAGCCCGATGCGGGGCTCGATCCCAGGACCCTGGGATCATGACTTGAGCCAAAGGCAGGAACTTAACGACTGAGCCACCCAGGCGCCCCTGGGATGGTACTTTTTTGATAGGATCAAGAGATATTAGGCCACCGAAGTAGTGCTGTTGTGCTGATTTGGGGTGACTGATATTGTTCATATGAGCCTTGAACAAATAGTTTCCTAAGACCCTGCATGCCCTAGGGGGAACTTGTACACCCTAGGGGGTGGCCCTGTATGAACCAATTTGGTTTTCACCATTTTTGAACAAGGAATATAATATTTATCCTTATCAATTTTTTTATAAATGGGTTCTACTAATAGCTCACCTTCTCTTCTCTTCTTTATTGTAGTGTTATTTCTCTTAACTTCCTCTATCATAGTTTATATTGAGTTCTCAGGAGGTAGAAAAAATAAATATATGTGCTTATTCTGCATCTTAAATGAAAAATTACCCCTTTATTCTAACCGTAAAACTATGCTTTTTGCATAAGTGATTTTTGAGCAAGTTTTTGTTACTTCCAACAAAAAAAGATTGAGTGTGCCTAATTGTCAGGCTTAAAATGTAAGAAATTAGCAACTTTATTTTGTTCTTTTACTAAGTTTAGCTGTGTTCTTAGAGTTGGTTATAACTCTCATTAGAATGAGACACAGATTCCAACAACTAGGTTATCGTGGGAGTAGAGCCTGAAATAGTTAAGGATGTAGATAGAGAGAGTGAAACAGGGAGGCTGGAGGAAATATATACAGCATATAATATGCTGTCCCTGCCTTTTCATAGAGTGCACAGCAATCTATGTGAAAACATTTGTGGGTAGTAAACAAGAAGTTAGATGGTGAAGAGGAGTTAAAGAGGGAGAAAGGACAAAGAAACAAATGTAATCTTTGTGGTGGGTGTTTATCATCTCCCAGCTCAATGCAGGGTATAGATGATACTTGCCCAGTATATTTTCAGGTGGTCCCTTGGACAAGGGGCTGTTTGAAGAGTCTCTTGAATTCAGTCTCTTGAATACGCCAAATTACTATTTTCTTCATGTAAGATATTCATGTGTGTTTTGTGTATAAACTGGGTGTTTTAGAAATCATTTAATTGTTTTGGCAGCTTGGTTTTCCTTTGGCAACTTGAAGAAGCAATATGAACTACTAAACTTGACCTAATATTCAATAGGACAAGAACTGCAAGTTACTGAAAGCTTAGATGAAGGTGACCAGCACATGTTAAGTCAAAGGCGAGGAACCAGATACAGTTTAGGAAAATAAAACTACAAGTGTTTAGTCAAGATAGGATTGTTTTAATGCCAATGATTTTAAAGGAGGAACACTGGAAAGTGATAGAAGGAGCTTAAAAATAAAATTTGGACAATAAAAACACAAATGGGACCAAGCAGGTGATATTTATATAGATACATGTTTTCAACAACTCTCTTTTGGAGGCTTCATTGTACCAAATACTGTGCTAAGCTTTGCAACACAAGTGTGATGAAGACAGATCAGATCCTAAAGAAGTCTACTTGGGGCACCTGGGTGGTTCAGTCGTTAAGCGTCTGCCTTTGGCTCAGGTCATGATCCCAGGGTCCTGGGATCAAGCCCCGCATCAGGCTCCCTGCTCGGGGGGGGGGGGGGGAAGCCTGCTTCCTCTCCCCCTCCCCCTGCTTGTGTTCCCTCTCACTGTGTCTCTCTCTGTCAAATAAAAAAAAAAAAAATCTACTTTCTAGAGAATGCATCTCTGGGACTATGTAAGTTCTAGCGTAGCCGAAAAGCCCCGTGTTCCACTTGAGTTCCATATGGGAACGTGCATCCTGGACTTCTATCTACCCTATTCAGATCCTTTTTCCTAGTAACATCATAGCATGCTAAGACGTCAAATTATCAAGAAAATGAAACCCACCCAAGAGAACACTTGATCCTCATTTTTTGAGGATTCTGTATCTGAGAATTTGTGTATCGGCTAAAATTTATTTGTAACCCCCAAATCAATATGTATGACACTTAAATGGTCATTTGCAAACAAGTGCATGCCCAGGGAGGTGAAAGATGGAGTCACCCTAGGCTCACATTCGCAGTTGAAGTTGAACAAAGTGATACTCTATCTTCTTGCTTCAGCTCTCATACTACAACAATACAAGAATCCTTTTTGCAGTTCATTTAGTGCCATGTTTTTCTGTTTATTTTGGTGGGGTTGTTTTTTTTTTTTTGCATTTTTTTGGTTTTTGTTGGTGATTTTGCTATTAAAACGACCCCCAAACAGTGCCAAAGTGTCCTTTGTTGTTCTTTAGCATAAGAAGTCTGTGATATGCTTTGCATTGAGAAAGAACAGGTGTTGTATGATAAGCTTTGTTCAGGCATGACTTATAGTGCTGGTGGCTGTGAGATTCAGGGTTAATGAATCAATATATATTAGGTTGTCTTTAAACAGAAACACACATAAGATAAAGTTATGTATTGTTCATTTGACAGTAGGCTGGCAGAAATCTAACTGTATTTCCCCTAAGAGCAATGATTCGGTATTAGCTAATTAGTATTCCTGGTGACTTTAGAAAATATAACTACCATGAATCAATGATATATTGAGCTTTCTTATGGTTCAGATAACTAATATGCAATCCTACAATGATGGTATTTGGTATTAACTTATAAGCCCTATTAAATGATGGTGAAATTATTAACCCTTGCTCCCAACAGCAAACACCCTGCGCAGGGTTATCTGATCCTCCTGTTTCTTTTACTTTGTTCACCTGACACTTTCTTTTTTTTTAATCCACACTTTCTGATCTAC
Organism: Mirounga angustirostris; assembly: GCF_029215605.1. Lineage (NCBI taxonomy): Eukaryota > Metazoa > Chordata > Mammalia > Carnivora > Phocidae > Mirounga > Mirounga angustirostris. Next base: position 115,855,205 of record NW_026991709.1, on the reverse strand, counting down.
TTTCCATGCTACCCCATGTCCCACCCCACTAAGGCTGCTTCCTGATATTGGAAGTAATTCGCTTATTGCAAAGATCTTTGGATTTCTCTTTCAGCAGTAGCTCTGTATTCCTTTATTAAAATAGTGACTTTCTGCCTCAAGTACATAGACTTTATCAACTGTATTTCTATTACTGTCACAATTTCTCTTCTTAATTGCCCTAGCAAAAATCCATGTAAATGCTGGAAGTCAGGAATAGCAGCTTTGGATACAAACTCACTCCGTCAAGGTGCTTTGCAAAAACATCTATGAATATTCATTCTTACTTTGATGGGAGGGATTTTATAGATCATTTTAAATTGTGGCAGAGGTGGAAAAAAAGAAAGAAGATTATCCAGGTTGTAAGTCTAGATGACCTTGAGTCATTCAAAAACCCTTATTCTGGGGTGCCTCGGTGGCTCAGTTGGTTAGAGCACCCGACTCTTGGTTTCTGCTCAGGTCCTGATCTCAGGGTCTTGGGATCCAGGCCCCCTCTTCCCTCCCCCAGTGTCAGGCTCTGCTCTTAGCTTAGCACAGAGTGGGCTTGTCCCTCTCCCTCTGCTCTTCCCCACTCGTGTTCTCTCTCTAAAATAAATTAATAATAAATAAAACCTTAAAAAAAACCCTTTATTCTAATATTGTTTTTTGTCTCTTCCTATAAAACAGCCCGTGGAAATACTATAAACAAGGCATAATTCTATTAAAAAAAAAGAAAAAAAGCTGGAAAAGCCTACAACCCGGAATAAACTGTAGATCATATAAAACCTTATGCAACAAAAAAAGTTTATAAATTTTATTTATTTAAGTATTTTTTTAAGATTTTATTTATTTATTTGACAGAGAGAGACACAGCGAGAGAGGGAACATAAACAGGGGGAGTGGGGGAGGGAGAAGCAGGCTTCCCACCAAGGAGGGAGCCAAACGCGGGGCTCGATCCCAGGACCCCGGGGATCATGACCCGGGACCATGGAGGCAGACGCTTAATGACTGAGCCACCTAGGCGCCCCTATAAATTTTATTTTAAGCTAAGGAATCATCTGAATAGTTGAGAGAAATATAGAACATTTCTTCTTCTGTCTACTCAATTTTAAAATAAGTATTTTAGCTTGTAAAGACTTTTTCTTTTTTTAAGTTAAGAAGAAATTGAAGTCAAAGATACTCAAAATGAAAGTAAGAAACTGAATGCCTTTAAAAACTGAAGACTCGTGGGTTGCCTGGGTGGCTCAGGCAGTTAAGGTTGTACCTTTGGCTCAGGTCATGATCCTGGGTCCTGGGATCGAGTCCCACATTGGGCTCCTTGCTCAGTGGGGATCCTGCTTCTCCCCCTGCCTGCCGCTCCCCCTGCTTGTGCTCTCTTTCTCTGTCAAATAAATAAATAAATAAAATCTTTAAATAAAAAACCAGATAACTTTAGAAAAGATAACTTTTAATCAGTTTAATGCAAATGAGATAAATCATTAGTGTTGGAAATTATGATTTTCCACACCAAGTAGAAACTGACACCGTGATTTTTATGATCTATCATATATGTAAAGAAATAAATATATATCAAAATGTTGCTGGGAATCAAAGATAGGTGAAATAGTTTTCTTGTGACTTTTTATTTCAATATCCTCTGCCTCTATAGCTCTTTATTCAGTTATATTCAAAATAACTTAAAAGATAAGTACTATTATTATTGCCACTTTACAGATAAGGAAAATGAGCCATATAATGTAATATATTTGTGATAAAGATTTTTAAATATATTCACTTTCATATCATCTTTCATAAGGTATCCTTTACACAATGCTAAAGATTGATATTGCTTATTTAGTTGTTAATTAATAGCATACAAAATCTATGTTTAAGAAGTATGTTAATGTAATACAATTCAAATCATTATTGTAGTTCAAATCCAGTAGTTGAACTCACACTTAATTTGTAAGATAAGGCCATAAACTGATAGGAAAGAGCCTGTCAGCAAAGTGATTTCTAGAGGCAAATTTTTTTTCCCCTGCTTTGGGAGAACTGGTTTTAATAGTTTGCCCTGCCATAAAAGAGGGGACCTACTATATTTACCTTTTCCTGACTTGTGTGTCTTTTGGGGAAATCCATAAGGAACTCCTTAGAACTTATTCTTAATATAGAATGGCAAATACATATTAAAAAATATATATGTTAAATACTGTTATAAAATTAATACCAACAATACATAACATTTGCAATGCCCTTATGACCTTTTAAATACTTCAATATCTATTAACGGGTGCATCAGTATCATCATATTGAAAATGATTCGTCATTCCTATTTAACTTTAATTTTCACTTTCAAGTACCAGTGTGAAAACTAGGGAATTTTCACAACAGCCTCATAAGGAAGACAAAAATCACAGAATGTTATTTAATTGAATTTCTATACAATTGCTTTAAGTAAAATAGCGTAGCAGAGATGATGAAAAGAGATAAAATCTAATTGTCTAATAAATTTATTTGCAAGTGAGTGTTCATTTCTTTTTCTATCCTAAGGTAAATCTGAATTTTTTATTTTTTTTTTCCGAAACTTAATGGAATTATACTAACCACATAAGCAATGTTTCTGGAAGAAAAAAAAAATCACCATTCTAAAATTCTGGTGACAAAAACTTTGTAACAAATAAGATATGCCAGCAAAGATACTTTTAAAGAATAGCAGTGCCTGGGTGGTTCAGTCAGTCAGTTAAGCATCTGCCTTCAGCTGAGGTCATGATCCCAGGGTCCTGGGATTGAGCCCCACACTGGGCTCCCTGCTCAGTGGGGAGCCTGCTTCTCTTACTCCCTCTGCCCCTCCCCCTGCTTGTTCTCTCTCACTGCCTCTCTGTCAAATAAATAAAGTCTTTAAAAAAAGATACTTTTAAAAATACATGAAACTTTTCTGTTTAAACTGAATTGATCATTCTAACTTTATATTATAGACAACCAGGAAATAAATTTCATCCCTTAAGAAGCTTAGATGCTAATCACTCCTCTCTTGAAGAGCTTACTTATGTTCCTTTTGTGTGTTGTTTTCTCTTTTTGTTTAAGCCTTTAGAGAGTGAAATGTCTTTTATAGAAATGATAACTTGAAAGTGTTTTTTAAGCACACAAAGTAGCTGCACATACAAGGAGAAGAAAAGGAACACCATAGGCATGAGGCAATCGTGCCTTCAATTTGAATAAAGTTCAATGGCCAGAAGAACACTTGAAAAATCAAATCATATAAAATATTTAAAGGATTTTGATGCTAACAAGGACTAAAAAAGCTGTAAGGTCAGAGTGAGTGCAGTTATAATACACTGCTGTCACTATACTATTAACGTGTGCATGGAGGAATCTTGAAGTTAAAAAAAAAAAAAACAAACCCTCCAGTTTCTTCTCCACATAATCTGAGTAATACTTTTAAAATTCTAAGTCAAATGAAGTCACTCATGTGCTCAAAACCTTCCAGTGGCTTCCCGTCTCCTTCAGGACCGATCCAGGTCCTTGCCTGGGCTTTCTTCTGCAAACTGCCTCCTTTTCTGACCTCTCTTTCCCCTCTGGGCTTCAGCTACAGTGGCCCTCATGTATGTCTTTGAACACACTACCATCTTCTCAAGCCTCAGGGACTTGATCCTGACTGTATCCTCTACCCTGGAAGGTTTTTATGTTGATCAGATAAACCCAGAGCTCAGTCCCTTATTTCAGTCAATGTCCGGTAAGGAATATAGAAACCCCTCAAGATAATTCACACAGACAGAGATTCAGTGCAAGCACATGGTTGCAGAAGAGGTGGAAGGGCTTGGAGGACAAATTGGAGAGTAGAGTATTAACTAACTAAAACCTGTTGCCTTCCATGTTGGAAAGAGTACTGCCTCCAACCCCCCCCCCCAAGATGTTCCTGCCCCAATCCTAGAACCTGTGAATGAGTCATGTGACTATGGCAAGAGTGAATTAAGATAAAACTGTAGACAGAATTTAAAAATATTAGCTGACTTCAAAATGAGATTTTCGTGGATTATCCAGGTGATGGAATGTAATCACATTGGTCTTTATAAGTGGTAGGAGGAGGCAGAAGAGTTAGAGTGGAGAGATTTGAAGATGCTATTCTGCTGGCTTTGAAGATGGAGGAAGGGGTAGGTGTCCAAAAATACAGCAGCATCCCAAAGCTGGAAAAGTCAAGGAACCAATTCTTCCCTAGGGCCTCCAGAAAAATCAGCATGGTAACACCTTGCTTTTAGTCTAGTGAGGCTTACTTTGGACTTCCGACCTCCAGGAGAAAATAAATTAACATAAGTAAGGAAATAAGTAAGAAGTAAGAAAATAAATTTGTGATGTTTTTAAGCCACCATGTTCATGGTAATTAGTTACAGCAAAAACAGGAACCTCAGATAGCACCCCAGAGGCTATGAACACACATGTCCATCCAAGCTGGGGACTGAGGAAACCATGTTACTATAAAAAATTCAGGACCTGTAGTTTTCTTATTTATGACAGTTTTGATTATTACAGGTTGGTTCACAGACTAGCCTTACACATTCATTTTTAGGGTTTTAACTTTCACCCATATGCTCATGCTTTTTCAACTATTTCTCTTATCCTTTGAATGCTCTAGAGCAGCAAACTTCTAAATCACTTTTTTGTAAACATTCTTAGTAGATGTTAAAGGCTAACCAAGCTTATTATATTCAGAATAAGACTTATTAATTCTAAAAACTACCACTGTATTTATTCTCTTTACTCTTCAGTATCCCTCAAACAACCTGAATTCATCTGTATCCCTTATTTTGGTGAAAGGCCTACTATCACTTGGCATTTTAAAAATCAAAAGTCAGACTTCTATTCCAACATGTATCAATTATTACCTTCTGGCTATTTTAGACTCTACTTCTTGATCTTTCCCCCTCCTCACCTCTGCATCATATTGACTCCCACTGTGCTAGTTCTGGCCAGTGTTTTTTTTGTCTGGTTGATAGCTTTTCTAATTTCTTGTAGTTTTCTCCCATTTGCAGTAAAAGCTTTTCATTCTTGCCTGCCTCCATCTTGTGAACAGTTTTCTCTTTACATTTTGATAGGATCTCACATTGTAAGTTCCTCCTTCAAAAGATAGAATCCAAGAGCCATTATTTCCTAGTCTCCTATTAAGTCAGTATGTAGACACGTGATCTAGATTCCACCACTCAGACACACACGGACAAGACTCTAGTTCTGAAGTGTGCAGTGAGGTGTCTGTTATGTTGTCAGGGGTGGTGGCAGAAGGGATGGCACATATTTCAGTATCAGACTATTTTTGTGCAGAGTCAGGTTGATAAGCATTATCAGCGGAGGCTTGGACACCAGCCTAGCTTGTGATGCGGTTCTGAGGGCTTCTCTGCTAAATTTAATCGCAAGCCTGTTTCTCTAGACATCTCAATGTTTCTATGAGTTACTATCCTTTAGCAAATTATTTTGCTGGTTAACTAGCCATAAACATACAAAATTATATCTGTCTTCTACATTGTGACTGGAATGATCTTTAAAAGTGAAAACTGAATTCCACCACCAAACCTCATCACTATTCAGTTCACTCAATGACAAACAACAGGATGAAGTCCTGCTTTCTTTCACTTATACACATGGTCCTCTGGTCCACCACTCCATCCAGCCTTGGTTTCTTTTCCTTCTCATTGTGTGTTCCGCATGAAGTTTTACAAGTCCATGACTCTTGCTCCTGATTCTATCTAAAATATCCACCTTTCCTCCCGCAATCACTGAGTTCATGCTGATCTAAAACTCATATCAAACACAATCTCTAGGAAGGCTTTGATCTCTTTTCCCCACCCCACTCCATGGTCCTGCTTGAGGCAAGGTGCCATTTCTCTGTGATCTCATAGTTCCCTACAGCATCCTCTATCATCATACTTCTTCCATTCTATACAGTTCTCTGTGCCCATGTGTCTCCCCTTACTACTTTTGAGTTCCTTGATAGAGCCTGAAAATATCCAAATCAGTTAAATTTGTGTATTCCCCACAGCTAGCTAGCACCTACTATTTAATATATTCATATATGTTTGAGTGATGCTGCTATGGGTCTGAGGATAACTGTAAGTGATTAGGATTATACTTAAAAGGAGAGAGAGGAAAGGATAGGGAGCAAGCTCTCTCTTTCCCAAGGCAGTGGGATCTAGGAATGTTGACTTCTTGCAAGATGCTTTATGAGAAAGAAATTCTATGAACAAACATATTTAGAAAATATTGCAGAGTGTATCTCTTATTGGTGATTTATTATATTCATTGGAATATTAAAGGTTCTGAGAAATTATACAGTATCTAAATGTATAACTTTATTTCTCCATTTTGTAGCATTGCAGACTAATGAATTGAATGAATAGGGATCCAAAGGATACAAATTGAATGATAGGGTACAGTGACAGAGAGCCACTGTTATTTTGCCTGTCATTTTTAGAGCTGTGGTAGTGGGAGTCTGTTTTATTATTCCATTGTATTACACCTTTTCCCAATGTTCAGGAAACTGCACTTTAAATGTTTTTATACGGAAGAAGAGCCTAGTGCTTTTAGCCCTGATCAGAATCAATGATGGCATTGCCAAGCCCGAGCAAAAAATATTTGACAGTAAACTTCTGTCTTCAATCCTTTCATTTCAAATTGATCTTTCAAAAATGACTTATGCAGCTGTCAACAATCCTCACTTTAATACTGATTTGACTCAATGTCAAACAAACCAAATAAGCAGGGCAAGTCAAGTTAGCAGACAGTAAAATTGACACTCTTTGAAGAATAATTTGTTTTAAAATGATGAATATCATAATTTTCATGAGTTTAGACATTACAGTGGAAACTATGTGTCTGTAAAAGAATTGATTTCTTACCAAAATAGCAACTAAAGTTATTCTTCAATGTAACTATCTATGGAATCGTAGCAATTTTGTTTGAAATTCTGTATAGAAACAAAGTGAATTTCATACAGTTATCGATTTTAATCTCTCACAGTAGAGATTGCTAATTGATGCTTCTCCCATGCATTTTAATTTTTAACTGAGGAAAATAGTTACCCAGAAAAATATACTTCTCCACTTTTGTTGCAGCTAGATGTGAAGCGATGACTATCTTCTGGCCAATGGGACGTAAATGGATGTTTTCTGTGTCAGCTTTTAGGAATTTCCTTAGGAGAACCCTAGATAAATCCCTCCTATATCCTGATCGATATCTTGGAGAGGGACCTTTGCACCATGAGGATAAGAGTCACACCAGAGATATGGCAAGTGAATAAATTGGAAGAATCTAGATTGTAGTAGATTGTTTTTCCCAAACATGGGCACAGCAATATTTCAGATCTCAAATGCTCTTCTAGAACCTGTGCCTGTTACTGCTGATGCTTCCGATAAAGAGGCGGACTAATTTCCTTTCCCCTGGAACCTGGTAAAATTGTGCTGGCCTCAAAGAACACAGTGTGGTGGAAGTGACACGGCAAGACCTCTGCGACTAGGTCATAAAAGGAGGTTCAGCTAACGGGGACCTTTTTCCACATGGGACACTGACCTGTGGGACTCAGCCCCCATGCCATTAGGAACCACAGGTGAGAGAACAGCATGGAGAGGCACAGATTTATGACTAGGGGAGACTTCAGATGAATTAAGGTCCCCAGACTTTAAATCTTCTGTCTGACACTCAACCCTGGAGCAAACACACATCATCCCCCTGTGACCTATCCTTATGCCTCGCCCATACAAACTAGCACAATAAATGTTTGGTTCATGCCATTAAACCGTGGGGCAATTTTGTTACAGAGCCAGATACATTGAAACACTTGATTGCTGGGGATTTTTGTAGATTAGTGCTGTTATCCAAGACCTGGAATGAATGGCTCTGAACTTGAATGTGAAAAATAAGTAAATATTATCATAGTTAATCAGTGTTACTCAGTTTTTTTTTTCCTACTTATAGCTGAATTTAATCCAGCTTTTGAAAGTGAGTCTCCTCACGCTCCTATCTACAACCGACATTGTATAGCCATTACCAAGATCTTGATCTTGAAACGGCGTGAGTTCTAGATTTGTATGTTCAACTGCCTATTGGTGATCTTCACTTTCATGTCTCACAGGAAGATTAGATGCAACATATATATCTCAGGTCAAACTAACATTTCCACAATCTGACCTTCTTTATATATTTTGCACTTTGGCAAAAGGCATCATCAGATACCCAGTAAATTAAAAAAGTAGGCATTTCTCCTTTCCTCTCTTCCATTCATATAATTGTCCAACTGTCCAGAATCAAGTTCTGTTGATTCTGTCTACTAAAATGTTCCCTCCTTCGGCATACATTGCTCATGTCATATTTCTCTTATTATTTTCTTTCCCACCTTACTCCACAATTCTTTTTCTGCAGTAGCTTTCTTGCTTATACTATCATCAATCCATCCTCCATTGTGATCACATCTGTTCTCTGATGATAGAGCTTTGGCTTACATCTCCCATTTGATATCTCATCATAATTCCAAGAAAATGTAAATATATTCTCTATAGAGAACCAAGAGAATGTAGCTAATTCATTTCTGCATCCTCCAAGCACTATTTTATGTAATGACCACAGCATGTAACTTAGAGTTCTTCATTTCTCCATTATAATGCACTATCTAAAAGGCACTGACTATATCTTTTCCCTCTAAATTTTCTAGCCTAATTTCTTGTGTGTTATATACATTCATAATTTTTTTTTTTGAATCAGTGAACTACTGAACAGGCTACCATATGCTTACTCGTCCCCCTACTCTAACAATGAGAAAAAATAACAGATGCTTCTCTTGCTTACACTGTATTTTCCTCTCTTATAAAATTAACTTTTATTGTAATTTATTTATTTAATTGCCTATACATATGACATCAGCCATTTATCCATTCCAGACCAGAGGTGGATTTCCTGTGAAGTTAATAAGGCCTAGGCTTCAGGACCACTTAATTATATGACCTCTTCTAAAACCATATATCTATTTTTTTCATAATTTTATTCTTTTTCTTAAACATCGTTTCCCAAATTATATACATGCCTCACAAAATCTGGATTCATCCCTGTTCCAATCAGAATTTACTAAGTGTCTACCATGTAACAGAGACTATAGTACATCCTCACAAATACAAGAATAAATGAAATGAATTTAATTCTACATAATTTCTTCAAGACATCAGAATAGTTCATTTGCAGGAGGTCGTGCTCACTACATCTCATATTGTCACAATATCTCTTAATGTCTTTCTCTTTATTCCCCTTATTATTCATAGAATTGATCCAAAACCCTTAGAAATCTGATCTCAACATACCTGCGGGCCAAATTGCCTGCAACTTCCTCACTCCACTAATTATATGTTCAAGGCAAACTGAACTACTCATGAATAATGCTCTGATTGTCTCTCTGCTCAAGTTATTTTTTCTCCTTTCAGCATCCAGTTCTTACAATACTATCTAAAACATTTTCCAACCCACATTGGCAGGGTTAATCACTACTTCCTTTGCCCTCTAAGCAATTTGATCATACCTTCAGTATGATGTTTGTCCCCGTGATGTTTGTTAGTTAGGAGATATCAGTTAGAATTGTATTCAGCTGCTTGAAAACACAGCGTTGACAATAGTGACTCTATTAATGATTTTGTTGGCTGATCGATGTCTTTTCTCCTCCCTATTCTGTGCCCAGGAAGGGTGGGTGGCCTTAACAGACTGCTTCACTCCACCTCCTTTCTTTGGATTCTGGTTGGGTTCCAGCAGGTGGAGGTACTGGCAGGAAATTGGTATTTGAAAGAAGAGGGTGGTCAGAGAATGTATTCTTGTCCTTACTCCCTGCAAGGCTTCAGCAGTGGCTATGTCTTTCTGCCTGTCACTTCAGATCCCATTGAGTGACTTTATTGCTCTGGTCCCAGCTCTTTGTTGTTGTCAGGTTCTGGCATCTCTCTCCTTTTGTCACATCAGGCAAAGCAGAGGTAATGACTTTCTGCTCTTGTTGGGTCTGGGTGCTTCATCATCTCTACTTTAGTTCCTTTAACCTTGACCTTACCACTGCAAATAGTCCCTTTGTTGCCTTCATTACATTTTTAAAAATTACTTCTTTGAGTATTACCATCTGCTCCCTGCAAGAATTGGAATCATGTGTGGACCCAGAAGACAACTTTCAAAATGTACCTGATTATCTGTTTTTTTCTTGTAATGGCAGGTACTTTTTACAGAATGAAGAAGAAATCATACAAATGTTAAAAATTGAATAAGAGTATTTTATTTTCTGAAAAGCATTCCCTTATTGAGGGTTGGTATTAGATTATTTGGTATTAGCATTTGCATATCTATTCACACCATCAAACTATATCATGATTTAGAGAAGTGTGAGATTATACTGTGTCTTCTTAGACAAAAGAGGGATAAATGATTATGTGTTTTGTACAGAACCTTTTATAGTCATAAACTTTTCATTTTAAAAATATTAATCAGGGTTGGTTTCATGAGGAAATTAAATTTTAGAGCAGATTTTAGGGGGAAAATGCTTGACTAGGAGTCAGGATTTGGGTCATTATTCTAGTTCTACTAAGAAATCATTGAAATGACCTTTCTAAACTCAGTTTCCTCATCCTGGGAGGTCAGAGGCACTGTGTCTTTGGTTCCTTTCCAAAAAGTTTATAATTTTGGAATTCTATGAGTAATCTTTGGTTATAAATAATTTTTCTTAGGAAGATTACATTGATTTTTAAGTTCTGAGGCTACCACAAATCTCTCCCCACTGACATGGCTTGGGGCAAGTCTTTGAAGAACTCATATATCTAAGGGAGATATCAAGGTTTGAGATACTGCCCCCAGAAATACTGGTAGCTCTCTCTGAAGAAAATACAAACATTAGAAATCTCTAAAGCAATGGAAGATTGCCTTGAACTTCTAAGAAGAGCTGGATAGACTGGAACAACCCTTCTTGACATTTGCTTTTACTCCACATGGCCTTGAGAAGGCCATCATCACTTGCACCTCAAGGTTGAAATATGGCAACAGCCTGGCCAGCTCATGGTATTGGAGTCCAAATACAAATATCCAAGTAGCTCAATGTACTCATGGAAGAGGAGTAATGCCCTTTGACATTTGTTATTCAACTTCCAACCTCCTTCCCCATCAGGGCTTGTTAAATGGCAAATCGAGTATAATATTTTTAAGGCTGAGAACCTGAGGAGAAAGAATCAGCAAACATGTATATTGTCTAGTGTCTCTGTGTCCTAGGCTCTCCTCCCTCTACTTAAATTCAGAGAATAGGGCTCTTAACACCCTCCCAATAAAAAGTAGGAGTAGGTATATGCCTGAGGAATATAAACTCACAGGTTAAAATAACTGAAGTATAAGATTTAAAAAAAAAATACAGAAAATTGGATCACATCTACCATAGACAGCAAAAGCATTAGGTCAGGAGGACCAAGAATTTAAAATATTGCCCTTAATTGACATTGTAGATATAAAAAATCCAAATAGAGGAGAAAGGGAATAAAATCAACTCAAGCAAGTTTATTTAAGAATCTTTAAATCACCAACATCAGTGTCTGGCACATTGCCTTTATGAGACACTAAATGAAACAAGAGATAAACTTAAATTCTGATCCAGAGATTCATTTAATAGTTAGTTTGCCCTTATCCCCTCTGGGTAAGCCATCTTGGTATATAACAATATGATCACCCTGATCGGCCCCTCTGGCTTTAAAGTTTTGCACTCTTAACTTTTACCATAATACACAATAAAACACTGCTTACCTGCAGACAAACAGTCCATATGTATATATCCTTATTTATCCTATGTCCTGTCTTTGTTCCTTGTTCTTTATAAAATAGCACAGCAACATTTATTTTTCCTGCTGTATATAGCACCTAGAGTTTTGTATGCCTCCAGTGACTCCCTTTTTAGAAATTTTAATGGAAATGTGAATTAACTATATCTGAAAGGAGGACTGATGAAGAGGAAGTGAAAGAAATGCAGTAGGAAGAATCACCATGGAGCTATACATGATGTAGAAGGGAAAACCAATGCCCTGGAACAGACCTGCGCAATTTCTCCTCATGCAAACAATGGACTTGAGTGTAAGAGTGTAAGGTGTTCTCAGACTGTCTCTAAGTGCTCAGCCTGCATTATAGTCATTTCAAGGCCAGCAGACCAGACATAGTGATGGCTCCAGCTCTGTGATTAATGATCCTACAATATTCTCACTGACCTTCATTCATGTAAAAGAAATAATTATATCGGGATGGAGATCCATCTTCCATGCCAGCAAACCTCAAAAGAAAGCTAGGGTAGCAATTTTTATATCAGACAAATTAGATTTTAAACTAAAGTCTGTAATTAGAGACACAGAAGGACACTATATCATTCTTAAAGGGTCTATCCAACAAGAAGATCTAACAATTGTAAATATCTATGCTCCCAACATGGGAACAGCCATCTACATAAGCCAACTATTAACCAAAATAAAGAGTCATATTAATAACAATACGTTAATTGTAGGAGACTTCAATACTCCACTCTCAGCAATGGACAGATCATCTAAGCAGAAAATCAACAAGGAAACAAGAGCTTTGAATGATACATTGGACCAGATGGACCTCATAGATATTTACAGAACATTCCACCCTAAAACAACAGAATACTCATTCTTCTCGAGCACGCATAGAACTTTCTCCAGAATAGACCACATACTGGGTCACAAATCAGGTCTCAACCGATACCAAAAGATTGAGATTATTCCCTGCATATTCTCAGACCACAATGCTTTAAAACTGGAACTCAATTACAAGAAAAAATTTGGCAGAAATTCAAACACTTGGAAGCTAAAGACCACTCTGCTCAAGAATGTTTGGGAAATCTGGGGTGCCTGGGTGTCTCAGATAGTTAAGCATCTGTCTTTGGCTCAGGTCATGATCTCAGGGTCCTGGGATTGAGCCCTGGATTGGGCTCCCTGCTCGGCAGGGAGCCTGCTTCTCCCTCTCCTTCTACTGATCCCCCTGCTTATGCTCTCTCACTCTCTCTGTCAAATAAATAAATAAAATCTTTAAAAAATAAATTAAAAAAAAGAATGTTTGGGAAATCAAAGAAGGAAATCAAAGAAGAACTTAAACAATTCATGGAAGTCAATGAGAACAAAAACACATCGGTCCAAAACCTATGGGATACTGCAAAGGTGGTCCTAAGGGGGAAATACATAGCCATCCAAGCCTCACTCAAAAAAAAAAAATAGAAAAATCCCGAATTCACCAACTAACTCTACACCTTAAAGAACTAGAGAAAAAGCAACAAACGATACCTAAGCCACACATTAGAAGAGAAATAATTAAAATTAGAGCAGAAATCATTGAATTAGAAACCAGAAACACAGTAGATCAGATCACAAAACTAGAAGTTGGTTCTTTGAAAGAATTAATAAGATCGATAAACCACTGGCCAGACTTATCCAAAAGAAAAGAGAAAGGACCCAAATTAATAAAATTATGAATGAAAGGGGAGAGATCACGACTAACACCAAGGAAATAGAAACAATTATTAGAAATTATTATCAACAACTATATGCCAATAAACTGAGCAATCTGGATAAAATGGAGGCCTTCCTGGAAACCTATAAGCTGCCAAGACTGAAACAGGAAGAAATTGACAACCTGAATAGGCCAATAACCCCTAACAAGATTGAAGCAGTGATCAAAAACCTCCCAAAAAACAAGATTCAAGGGCCTGATGGATTCCCTGGGGAATTCTATGAAACATTCAAAGAAGAAATAATACCTGTTCTACTGAAGCTGTTTCAAAAAATAGAAACAGAAAGAAAACTTCCAAACTCATTCTATGAGGCCAGCATTACCTTAATCCCCAAACCAGGCAGAGACCCCATCAAAAAGGAGAATTTCAGACCAATATCCCTGATGAATATGGATTCCAAAATCCTCAACAACATCCTAGCTAATAGGATCCAACAATACATTAAAAGGATCATCCACCATGACCAAGTGGGATTTATCCCCGGGATGCAAGGGTGGTTCAACATTCGCAAATCAATCAATGTGATAGAACACATTAATAAGAGGAGGGAGAAGAACCATATGGTCCTCTCAATTGATGCAGAAAAAGCATTTGACAAAATACAACATCCTTTCCTGATTAAAACTCTTCAGAGTATAGGGATAGAAGGAACATTCCTCAAGTTCATAAAATCCATCTATGAAAAACCCACAGTGAATATCATCCTCAATGGGGAAAAGCTGAGAGCCTTTCCCTTAAGATCAGGAACACGTCAAGGGTGCCCACTCTTGCCACTATTGTTCAACATAGTAGTAGAAGTCCTAGCAACAGCAGACAACAAAAAGAAATAAAAGGTATTCAAATTGACAAAGAAGTCAAACTCTCTCTTTTCACAGATGACATGATACTTTATGTGGAAAACCCAAAAGACTCCACCCCCAAATTACTAGAACTCATCCAGCAATTCAGTAATGTGGCAGGATACAAAACCAATGCACAGAAATCAGTTGCTTTCTTATACATTAACAACGCAACTGTAGAAAGGGAAATTAGAGAAACAATTCCATTTACAATAACACCAAAAACCATAAGATACCTCGGAATAAACCTAACCAAAGAGGTAAAGGATCTATACTCTAGGAACTACAGAACACTCATGAAAGAAATTGAAGAAGACACAAAAAGATGGAAAAATATTCCATGCTCATGGATCAGGAGAATAAACATTGTTAAAATGTCTATGCTGCCCAGAGCAATCTATACCTTCAATGCCATCCCGATCAAAATTCCAATGACATTTTTCAAAGTGCTGGAACAAACAATCCTAAAATTTGTATGGAATCAGAAAAGACCCTGAAACACCAATGAAATGTTAAAAAAGAAAAACAAAGCTGGGGGCATCATGTTGCCCGATTTCAAGCTATATTACAAAGCTGTGATCACCAAGACAGCATGGTACTGGCACAAAAACAGACATACAGACCAATGGAACAGAATAGAGAACCCAGATATGGACCCTCAACTCTATGGTCAAATAATCTTTGACAAAGCAGGAAAAAAAAAGGAATGGAAAAAAGACAGTCTCTTCAATAAATGGTGCTGGGAAAATTGGACAGCCACATGCAGAAGAATGAAACTCGACCATTCTCTAACACCATTCACAAAGATAAACTCAAAGTGGGTGAAAGACCTCAATGTGAGACAGGAATCCATCAAAATCCTAGAGGAAAACATAGGCAGTCACCTCTTTGACATCGCCCACGACAACTTCTTTCAAGATACATCTCCAAAAGCTAGTGAAACAAAAGCAAAAATAACATATGGGACTTCATCAAGATAAAAAGCTTCTGCACAGCAAAGGAAACAGTCAACAAAACAAAGAAGCAACCCACAGAATGGGAGAAGATATTTGCAAATGACACTACAGATAAAGGGCTGGTATCCAAGATCTATAAAGAACTTCTCAAACTCAACACCCAAAAAACAAATAATCAAGTCAAAAAATGGGCAGAAGATATGAAAAGACAGTTCTCTGAAGAAGACATACAAATGGCTAACAGACACATGAAAAAATGTTCATCATCATTAGCCATCAGGGAAATCCAAATCAAAACCACACTGAGATACCACCTTACACCAGTTAGAATGGCCAAAACGGACAGGGAAAGAAACAACAAATGTTGGAGAGGTTGTGGAGAAAGGGGAACCCTCTTCCACTGTTGGTGAGAATGCAAGTGGGTACAGCCACTTTGGAAAACAGTGTGGAGGTTTCTCAAAAAGTTAAAAATAGAGCCACCCTATGATCCAGCAATTGCACTACTGGGTATTTACCCCAAAGACACAGATGTAGTGAAAAGAAGGGCCATATGCACCCCAATGTTCATAGCAGCAATGTCCGCAATAGCCAACCTGTGGAAAGAGCCGAGATGCCCTTCAACAGATGAATGGATAAAGAAGATGTGGTCCATATATACAAAGGAATATTACTCAGCCATCAGAAAGGATGAATACCCAACTTTTATGTCAACATGGATGGGACTGGAGGAGATTATGCTAAGCGAAATAAGTCAAGCAGAGAAAGTCAATTATTATATGGTTTCACTTATTTGTGGAACATAAGGAATAGCATGGAGGACATTAGGAGAAGGAAGGGAAAAATAGGGGGGGGAATTGGAGGGAGAGATGAACCCTGAGAGACTATGGACTCTGAGAAACAAACAGGGTTTTAGAGGGGAGGAGGGGGTATTGGTTAGCCCGGTGATGGGTATTAAGGAGGACACGTACTGCATGGAGCACTGGGTGTTATACGAAAACAATGGATCATGGGTCATCACATCAAAAACTAATGATGTATTGTTTGGTGACTAACATAACATAATAAAATTAAAAAAAAAAAAGAAATAATTATATCAGCCCTACCAAATTTGCAGAAAAAAAAAATAAGAGGATGAAATGAGTTAAGTGACAAATGCAACATTTTTAAGTGACAAATGCAACTATTGTTTTCTTCTAATAATGTAAGTTTTGATTAAAAGGTTTGGATTATAATAGTTATTTTAATGTCTTTCACACTAAACAACTGAGCGCATGAATGGTAGGACTTTCCTCAGAGTGACCAGAGCCTCAAATTGACAGGAAGTAAGCATCTGCTCTTCAAATTCTATAATGGAGTCACTACTATTCCTACCATCTTATCTTTCCCCTTTAAATAAAATACCTTCTGGATATTATGTTATATGGACCCCAAGTGCAGTTAGGCATATTTTGGAATGGAAAGAAACTGTGTTCTCCATGGGTGGAATGAATGTTTACAACCATGGGGTCCCAAATCCTAGAACATGTCCTTGTCATATTATTAGATTTAATATCAGTCTTAGTTTTACTTGGCCTCTTTGTTTTACCTCCTGTGTTTTGTAAATAAACTTAACTAATTTACTTCTATTATATTTGTAAGGTTGGGTCCAGAGTTTGGTCTTTTAATCACTCTTTGTACTCTGAGCAAAGTTGCAGGGATCTTTGTCCCAAGCGTGAACTGGCACGAAAAATACAGGGTGATCAAACAAAAACAAAAACAAAAATAATACAGGGTGCAGGGTGATCAGACCAAACCTAAACAACATAATAAACAATGTTTACTTACTTGGGGCAGAGATTTGTAATATGACTAGTGAAAATGCTACAGTCATATTAGGACAAATATTATATCCAAAAACAATCAGGTCCCTTTAGGTTTGCTAAACAGCTTTGCTGACACATGTAGTAACAGCATTCATGACTATTAAGAACAGTAGCTGGCAATTTTATTCACACCACCAATATTTAAGGAACCTATGATGTGTGAGGTCTGTGCTAACAAGTTAGTTTTTTTTTTTTAAAGATTTTATTTATTTGACAGGGAGAAACAGTGAGAGAGGGAACACAAACAGGGAGAGGGGCAGAGGGAGAATCAGGCTTCCCGCTGATCAGAGAGCCCAATGTGGGGCTCGATCCCAGGACCCTGGGATCATGACCAGAGCCGAAGGCAGACGCTTAACGACTGAGCCACCCAGGCACCTCTGTGCTAACAAGTTGTAAAGTGTTGCAGCCAATTTTATCAAATGGAGAAATAAGTGGTGATTTGTATTTATAAATCTGACTATTTTAAAATGAAGATTAAATCTATAAAATAATTTTACCTATTTGAAATTGAAAATAAGTATTATTAAGAAAATAGGTATTTGGTGTGAATCTAATATTATTAAGTTTATTTTTAAATGTCATAAGTTATCATATATTTGTGCTATGTATATTTTTTATTGATGATAACTACCCAAAATACTTCATCTGACAGGTTAAAATTATTTTAAAGAAATGCTGTTGTCAAATGGCTGTTGTCAAGAATGTGGCGGAATTGGGGACAGTAGGAATAAATTAGCAAGCGGGGTTATAGAAATGACCTAGGAGTCAGTAAATGTTTCCACTTCAAGAAACACAGAGGTAGAAAGAAACATTTAGAGAAAGAATATTCTAAATAAGGAACAAAATGTAATATCCAAGAATCCAAGTAAAACCCAAGGAAACTATCCACACATTTATTTTTTCCTAATCTCAGACCAAAATCATACAAGACACATATGTTCACATAGTTTCCAGGGCTAAAAATGACTTGACAGAGTATGTATAGCCCTTAAATCATATGAGAATTAGGTGGATGGGGTGAGGCAGATCAGGAGTGGAAATACCTTGGATAGAATTTTGCAGAAAATGAGAAATCTCAGGCAAAAATGTAAAGATGTTGGTTTGATTCTCTGTGTAACTGTTTTCACTCAGGAGGTAAGATATTCACTGGACAAAAACTGAGGGCTACCATTTTGAGCCCTTCTCTCTGATGCCCTTTGTCAAGAAACCACTAATTGTTCATTGCAGTTCATATTCTGATAGAAAACGAGGTCTCTGGATCAGAGAACAGACAGTTTATTACTCACAGAACATTTTAGTGGCAGTTTCCAGGATCCCGATCCTCATGGGATGTGACAGCCTCATGTTACCCTGCATATGCAGTGGGGGTACAATGCAGGAGAGCAAACGCTGTAAGTATGAGATTTGGATGTGATGTGGGGTTGGATGGCCTGCACCTCCTCTTTGAAGTTTGTGGAGGGATGGATGGAGGAAGGTAAGGAGAAAGAGACAGAGAGAGAGAGAGAGAGGAGAGTGGGGAGAAAGAAGAGAAGGGAGAGAGAAGAAAGAGGGAGAAAAAAAGACATAAACAAATGCCTGGGGATGGAAGGAGGTGGGAGATGGAGCTCTCTCTAAGTTCACCCCTGAAATGTGAGCAAATGGCTCTAGGGAAGATTAAGTCTCAGTTTCTTTAGAGGAATTCACTTTCACTTTATCACTAACTTTCAAGGCATGTTTGCTCTTTAATCATCTTTTAACCTTTGTCCTTTTCTCATAAAGTCTGGGTTGTGTGCAGAAATATGGAAATATTCATGGATACTTGTCTCCTGGCACATCCCTAGACCAACCCAAGATGTAAAATGTCTTAGCTATTCATCATTTCAACTGAAACCTTCTAAATCACCATTGTTTAAGACAAACTTACTTTGTTAATGGATACACTTATCACCTATGCTAATATTGCAATGAAAAGGGACATAATAGTTGAGTTTATTAGATTTATCCTAATAGTGGCAAAAGATAGTTCACAGAACTGTGCCTGTATTTAAATAGCTTCCTACTCTCTGTGCACAATAATCTACCTAAGATCCTGTCTTTCATCTGAATTTTCAACCTAGTAAAGCCTCAGTGACATGGTTATAGCCCCCCTTTTTTTTTTAATGTGAATATTCTAAGGTAAACCATAAAACAGACTCTTAATTATAGAGAACAAATTGAGGTTTGCTGGAGGGGAGGTGGGGGGGTAGGTTAAATAGGAAATGGGGGTTAGGGAAGATGCTTGCGGTGATGAGCATTCAGTGTTATATATAAATGATGAATCACAAAATTCTACTACTGAAATTAACATTGCACTGTATGTTAACTAACTGAAATTTAAATAAAAACCTAAAAAAGAAAAAAGTAATAAAAATAAAAATGTGACTACTCTAAATTCTAGAGGAATAACAAATAAAATATAATAAATTGATAAATTCTCAAATTTATTTAGTGAATAACAAAGGTTTAAAAAAATAACACAATTCAACATCTTTATTTTATCTTTATTTTTGAAACTATTGAAAAATACAATATGAAATGCTAACATGAAAATTACTTTTCTTAATTTAGTTCAGGTGTAGC
This sequence comes from Mirounga angustirostris, assembly GCF_029215605.1. Taxonomy (NCBI): domain Eukaryota; kingdom Metazoa; phylum Chordata; class Mammalia; order Carnivora; family Phocidae; genus Mirounga; species Mirounga angustirostris. Next base: position 115,835,425 of record NW_026991709.1, on the reverse strand, counting down.
CACATGATAATGTTTCTTCATACTAAAAAATGTTTTATATTACCTTTCTTTGGCTTAATTTTTAACACACTATCATCTAAAATTAATACTTCTTACAGTATTTTATTGTTATTTGAGTGAACTAGAATTAACAGTGACTGCTTTTCTTCTGCAGTTTGTTTGGATTAATTCCTCTATATTTTCTCTTTTCTCCATTTTTCCATAAGTCAATCCTCATAAGCACACAAAATACTCTGTCTCCAAAGCTTAAAACAAAAACAAAAATAAAAACAAAAAACAAGGCTTTCCATCATAATTATTTTTTCTCTATCACTTTTATTCATAAAATTATTGGAAGGTTTTTTTGTTTATTTGTTTTGTTTGCTTTATTTTGCTTTATTATTTTTTTTTAAGTTATATCCATTTCTTCATTTCTCATCCACTTTTCATTTCATCTCATGCCAACCAATCCACAGAAACTGTTTCATATCAAGGTCACCAAACACATTCTTGTGTGAAATCTAAAGCATGATTTTTTTTAAATTATGTGTTTTCTATGCATATCAGAAAATTCAACTGAATGGCTAAACAATTTTCTTATAGGCATCTCTGTGAAGGTGGAGGAAAAGACTCAAATTTTTTATATAAATTGCAAGTTAATTACAGTCAGTTCTATGGTAGACTATTGAGGCTAATAATACTTTCAATTGTGTTTCTAGAGTTTGAGATAGGAGATGGAGCTCAGCAGTTTGTTAAAGAAGCAACAAGCATTTGTATTTCTCTCAAAAACAGAGATCATTCATTTAATTAATAGGCACCACTATATTTTTCTGTTTCACTCAAATATTCTGGACCATACTGACTTAACTTTCTTAGGAAATTGGCATTCATAGAACTAATCCTTTGAGAGGAAACAGCAATAGCAGATTCTACCCCTGTGAGAACTTCCCTTGGTAATGGGTTGTTGAGCTCAAGCTGGTTTGATAATAAGGGACATTCATCTTACTCAAAAAAGGATTTAATGATTCTTTCTGGTTCACTTGGTCAGATCCTTTATTTTTATCTAAAGTTCAAGCAATTACATTTACCACTACCGTGTACAGTATTAATTACATAATACTTATATAACAGAATGAAAAGAATATTCACATTAATAATAGAGTCCTGCTATAGATATGGAAGGTTTACTCAAATTGTTTTTACTCAGATTTGTAGATAGATTATGTTGTCAGATTGACAAACTATACATAACCTCAAACATGGTAGGTATTATTTTCAATTTTTTCTAAAAAATATTATTTCATTTACAGAAATTTGAGTCCTCTTTCAAGTATCTAAATATAGAAACATTGTTATTTTATTCTGATATGGATGGATATTCCCTGAGATGGATGGTAAACCTGATCATTTAACTTGGATTTCTCTTCTTTTTTCACTCTTACGATGAACATCTATCTTGCAAGTATGGAAGAATTTTTTTTTCCTCCTGAGAGTATAAGTCAGTGAATCCAGATCCCCTCATCCCATCAGGCTTTAGGTGTATTCACTTATTCATTCAAATATTAATTGAACATCTACTATGTTCTAAGAATGGTCCTAAGAAAGAAGATCCAACAGTGAACATAACGGCAAAATATTGATGACCCTGGGAAGTTTTCATTCTCTTGGTGGAAGATAAAGTAGGAAAAAAATGAGGAATTTTTTATTGAAAAAATTATTTATGATACAAAAGGAATACGAAATTTGTAATACTTAAATATATCTAATTAATTGATCATATAAAACATGCTAGTATTATACACCAAATGTAACAATTCCAAAGATGAATTTAAATAATTTTGGAAAAGAAAATGCTCATAATACTAATAAATAAAGAAAAATACATCATTGTGTGGAAATTACACATACACACACACACACACACAATCAATCTTCATTATTAGCAGATTTCTTACATGCCAATTCTCCTACTCACTAAAATGCATTTCAACCTAAAATCCATACTTAAAGTGCTTTCTTGGTCATCCTCTGACGTGCGTATACAGAGCGGTTAAAAATATGAATTGCCAAATTATCTTGTCAAAAGTTCCCATGTGAAGTTGATCAAGGTGAAGTTCTGACTTCTTTATCAGTTCTCATACTGTAAATAAATATCATTTTCACTATATATTTAGTGCCCTATTTTTCTCATTCTTGTGCTTTTTGTTGGTGATTTTGATGTTTAAAGTGACTCTTAAGCACACTACAAAATGCTGTCTAGCGTTTCTAAGTACGAAAAAGCTGATGTACCCGATGGAGACAATTTGTCTTTAGATGAGTTTCACTGGGGCATGTGAGTTCAATGTTAATGAATCAACAAAATATATGAAATAATTATTTATTAAGTTTTTTTTTTAATTCCAATATAGGTAACATACAGTGTTATATTAGTTTCAGGTGTATAATATAGTGATTCAACAATTCCATACATTGCTCAATGCTCATCACAAGTGCACTCCTTAATCCCCATCATCTATTTCACCCATCCCCCCACCCACCTCCTGTTTGGTAAACATCAGTTTGTTCTCTATATGTAAGAGTCTGTTTCTTGATTTGTCTCTTTTTTCTTTCCTTTGTTCATTTGTTTTCTTTCTTAAATTCCACACACATGAGTGAAATCATATGGTGTTTGTCTTCCTCTGACTGACTTATTTCACTTTGCATGATCCTCTCTAGCTCCATCCGTGTTGTTGCAAATGGTAAGATTTCATTCCTTTTTTATGGCTGAATAAGATTCCATTGTATATAGGTACTACCTCCTCTCTCCATCCATCCATCGATGGACACTTGGGCTGCTTCCATAATTTGATTATTGTAAATAATTCTGCTATAAAAATAGGCTTAAATGTATCTCTTTGAATTAGTGTTTTTGTATTTTTTTTGGATAAATATCTAGTGGTGTGATTGCTAGATGATAGGGTAGGTTTATTTGTAACTTTTTTAGGAAACTCCATACTCTTTTCCACAGTGGCTACGCCAGTTTGCATTCCCACCAACAGTGCAAGAGGTTCATTTTTCTCCACATCTTTGCCTCCGCAACCTTGCACTTGTTTTTTGTGTTTTTGATTTTAACCATTTTGACAGGTATGAGGTCGTATCTCATTGTTGTTTTGTTTTGCACTTCCTTGATGATAAGTGATATTGAGCATCTTTTCTTGTGTCTGTTGGCCATCTGGATGTCTTCTTTAGAGAAATGTCCATTCATGTCTTCTTCCCATTTTTTACTTGGATTATTTGTTTTTTGGGTGTTGAGTTGTGTAAATTCATTATGTATTTCAGATACTAACCCTTTAGCAGATATGTCATTTGCAAATATTTTCTCCCATTCTCTAGGTTGCCTTTTAGTTTTGTGGATTGTTTCCTTTGCTGTGCAGAAGCTTTTTATTTTGATGTAGTCCCAATAATTTATTTTTACTTTTATTTCCCTTGCCTGGGTAGACATATCTAGAAAAATGTTGCTACAGCTGATATTAGAGATATTTCTGCCTGTGCTCTCTTCCAGAATTTTTGAAATATTTTTTTTAAACAGAAATGTGCTAGAAACAAGGTTATACAATGATCAGTTAATGGAAATGTGATCAGAAATTTGTAAGCACCTAACCTTGCGTTTCTTCTAAGGACAGTGATTCAGCATTTGCTAACTCAGTATTTGTGGAGACTTTGTAGAACCTAACTACTCCAGATAATGATAATCAAATATATACATATATTTTTTCTCTGTGTATGCTTTTCTCCCTTGATTTCTTAGTATTGTATCATTTATATTATAGGAATCTTCATTTCCAAATTTCCAAAATTACTTGGTTTATGACAATTGTAAGGAAATATATAACTTTGCATATATATATATATATATATATATATATGGCTATATATAATTGTATATAAATGTGACTATGTAACTATTTAATGAGATTATGGGCTTGATCTTTGGCCCCAGATTGTCTGTGTTCAAACCATTGCTTTGCCACTGAGAGACTTAATGATCTTGGTTGAGTTATATACCTCTTGAGTCTCAGTTTGTCCAACAAACAATGGTGACAACAGTGGTTCCTTCCTTATAAGGCTATTTTGAAAATGAAATAAGTTAATGTTTGCATATTAATTTGAAGGATATATTGAACATAAGGTACAAATAAATAAGTGGCTATTAGTTGACATATGCATATGTATAAATCCATAATTCGTATTGGCCATCAAACTTATAAATTGATAAGTGATAACTATTTTTTTAGATTTTATTTATTTATTTGAGAGAAAGAGTGAGTGAGAGAGAGAGAGAGAGAGGAATAAGAGGAGGGTCAGAGGGAGAGGGAGAAGCAGACTCACTGTTGAGCAAGGAGCCTGATGTGGGGCTGGATCCCAGGACTGATCCCAGGACTCTGAGATCATGATGTGAACTGAAGACAGATGCTTAACTGACTGAGCCACCCAGGCACCCCAAGTGATAACTATTTTTAAAGTCAGGTTTATTGAGGTATAATTTCATTCAGTAAAATTCGCCCTTTTTAATGTAGAGTTCTGAGAGTTTTGACAGAGGCATATAATTATGTAACCAGACCAACAACCAAAATATGGAGGGGAAACTGGGTGGCTCAGTTAGTTAAGCATTTGACTTTGGCTCAGATCTCAGGGTCCTAGGATCAAGCCCCACTGCTGGGCTCCCACTCAGCGGGGAGTCGGCTTTTCCTTCTCTCCTCCCTCTGCCGCTCCCACTGACTTGTGCTCTCTGTCTCTCTCAAATAAATAAATAAAATCTTTAAAAAATATGGAATATTCTATTACCCCAAAAGTTCCCTTGTGCCCTTTTATTCTCTCTTCTTCATTTCTGCCATTGACAACCACTGATCTGTTTTCTTTCCCTAAAGTTTTGCTTTTCCAGAATATCATATAAATAAAATTTTATGTCATAGAAATGAATTGTAAGTATGCATCTTTTTGAGTATGACTTCTTCTACTTAACATAATCAGTTTGAGACTCATCAATATTATAGTCTGTATCAATTGATCATTCCCTTTATTTCTGAGAATAAATCTATCATATGGATATACCACAGTTTATCTATGCATTCACAAGTGGTAGAACATTTAGGTTGTGTCCAGGTTTTTTTGTGTGTGATTTTTGAATAAATCTTCTGAAGACATTACTGTATAAGTTTTTGTATGAACATAAATTTTCATTTATCCTGGACAAACATCTAAGAGTGGGAATTCTGGTCATATGAAGTTAATTTTTACCTCTGTAAGAAACGGTCAGAATGTTTTCCTAAATGGTGTATTATTTAGCATTCCCACAAGCAAAGTACGCGAGCTCCAATTGCTCTGATTTTGTCAGACATTGGTATTATTGTTTCTTCAAGTTCTTCCAAACTAAAACCTGTGTTGTGGTATTCCAGTGTTCTTTAATTCACTTTTCCCCCAATGAATACTGATGTTGAGCGTCTTTTCGTGCGCTTCTTTCCCATCCATATATCTTTTTGGTGAAATTCTTACTCTTCAAATATTTGGAAAGTCTATGTCTGCACAAGAACCAGAGGCTGCCTCTACCTACTCTCTCATCCTTTACCATTTTTGCCTTTAGCACCCCATGGAGAACCAAGAGGAGCCTATAGAGACTAGAAACTGTTCTTTTGTCTGCAGCTCCTCCTCAGGGATCTCTAACCCTATACCTTATACTTTAACATTGCTCAGACTTGACCATTGCTATTTGTTGCCAATTTGGTCTGATTTCTTCTCACCTGCTTTTCTGGCCTGGCCCCTCTTCCATCAGTATTCTGTCACAGGTCAGCCAGCTTGCAGCTAGTCTGTCTTTGAGGAGCCTCTTGTCCTTGACTTCAGGGTACTTGCTTTCCTGTGAACCTCAACTCTAAGAAGCTTCAATAAAATTTATAATTTTGAATTTGCTTATTTCTTCTTGTTGTTAGCATGGGAGTGACATTCTTTCAAACTTTCTATATTCCAGGGAGAAGCTAAAGTCTCTGATTATATATCTATTTTGTTTTAAATTTCTTTAAATGAGCATACATTGCCTTAACAATAAGAAGAATAGCAAATAAAATAAATCGTAGGTAATGTTAAATAGCATTGCATAATACATTTAGAATCCATGCTTAAAGATAACCTCATCTCTTTTGTATTTTCTATATGAGTAATAAAAAACAAAAAGAATATCTTTAATATCCATTCTTCAAATCTCTTTGACATATTAAAAAAATTTAAAATTTAATAATACTATCACTTTAGAAGGAAAACAAAAAGCAGTGTTCTCCTCTTAGTAAAACCTTCTTCACTTTGGCTTCTATTATTTGCTCTTTTTTTTTTTTTAATCTGGCTTTAGTAGCTTGAAATTAACAGTTAGGAAATCTCTCACATAATTAAAACCAATGATAAATGTGTCACTAATTTTACAGTGTTTCAATTAATAAGGATAAACCTATTTTTAGCTATAAGATATTAATTATGCAGCACATAGAAATTATGTAGTATTTTACAAAATAATAGAAATCAGCACAATGTCATATGCTAGCAGTAGTATAGAGTATATTGGATTTTCAGTAATAGTTTAATTTGATGGGAAAAAAGTGCTTAAAATGCAAAAAACTCACCATAAAAATAAAATTATTTTTAAAAGTGGTTACTTTATTATGAATTGATAGTTTGCATACATCAAAAATAATAAAAGATCACCAGAAATAACATAAGGACCACCAGAACTAAAAACAACTTATAATGAATCTATTAATTTTTCAGACAAGGGAATGCTGGTCAGTGAAGAAATTCACTGTGTAGTTTGTTAAGGGGAAAACTAGAGGAATTTTAATTGATATAGGAGGGTAGTGTTCATGGTGGTAATGCTGATTAAGAATGAAAAACTAGCACTCTTAATAGTGTGAGATAAAAGCATAAGTCTATACACAGTTGGATGAAATATGTTCTGTTATTCATTGATTAAAATAGGGTCTTCGGATCATTAGATCCAATTTGCATCTGGTATCCCAGAATCACCAAAAGTTCATGGTCCTTTTTTGGTTTTAGCTTTCTCAAGCCAATTGTGATGGAACTCAATAGTCATTTCTGATATCTACTAGGGACATTGCTTAGGTGGGACATTTTCCTTTATATGTGATTTTATTTCTATCTATCTTTCCATAAGTCTTTCTACTATTATCAGCAGCATAACCACTGTGTATTTGCTATAGAAAAATTAGACTGGTTAGTTCTAGAAAGTTTGAAACTGAGAAAATAAAATACTTTAAAAGGAGTACAGGTAATCTGTACAAATTAGAACTGTAGAATATACATTATGAGAAGACATTGTGTATTTTAATTCTGAATACATAAATTCAAGCATCTCTACCAACTAATTATAGAAGGCAAATATATCCAAGTGAGACTACACTATATTGTGTTCAGCAGCTACTCCAGGACTCCTAATTAGAATGGTCTTAAATTGGCATGCTGAGGAAGGGAGGGGCTAGGTTGCATTTATTGATAAGCGATCTGTTCTTATTTAGTTAGCATGTTTATTTAGCATGGCTTGTGGAAATGACAATTGTGTTTTCTGTTGGAGTAGAAGTGGATGGTAGGCATTGTTGTAATATTCAAAGCTGTCCTCTGAACACCAATGGTTAAATTTTAACCATCTAGAATTAAACGAAGAATGTAGGTACTTTGTGAACTTTTGTTTTCTCGAAATTGTATATTGCAATACTGTTCAAGCATTTCCTTTTACTATCCAGAAGAAATGGAAAGAGAAGAAAGTTGAATATCTGAATGTCTGAATTGTGTGTTTTATCTTGGGTAGAAGATGTTAATGAGAATTTTTATACTGATTTATTGGCAGGCAGCATATCACAAATGCTTGAGGAAATAATCTTATGAATGTCTTTATGTTTCTTGAGAGCAAAAATCTCTTAAATGAAAGGTTCCTTGGTCTCTACCAGGATCTAATCAAGGTAGTGAATAAGATTCCAGCCACAATAGCTTTCAGACATGTGATTGTTCTATTCACATTTATTTCACAATATATATTTTTATAGTTAGTTGTTAATGATTTGGGCTGCAGTCACTCAGGTATAGGAAACCAGTTCTAATTAAAGTGATGTTTCATATACTACACAAGAAGGGTTATTCATGGGCACCTGGATGGCTTAGTTGGTTAAGTATCCATCTCTTGATTTTGGCTCAGGTCATGATCTCAGGGACATGAAATCAAGCCCTGTATCAGGCTCCACGCTGAGTGTGAAGCCTGCTTAAGATTCTCTCTCCCTCTGTCCCTTTCCCCAAACCCTGTCCATGCTTTCTCTCTCTAAAAAAAAAAAAAGAAAAAAAAAAAGGACTCATTCTGATTCTTTAAAAACCCATGCCCTTTTTGATAAATTAAAAAAACTTCCTTTTCATCTAGAATAATCAGCCTTAGGGGAAAATGAGAAGTTTATTATTATGTAAATATCATCACAAATTTAAGAAATGTTTTAATTTGGGGAGTTTATTTAAAATAACCATGGTTGGGATGCCTGAGTGGCTCAGTCAGTTAAGCATCTGCCTTCTGCTCCGGTCATGATTCCAGGGTCCTGGGATTGAGTCCCACACCAGGCTCCCTGCTCAGTGGGGAGTCTGCTTCTCCCTCTTCCTCTGCCTGTCACTCCCCCTGCTTGTGCTTTCTCTCTTTCTCTGTCAAATAAATAAATAAAATCTTAAATAAATAAATAAATAAATAAATAAATAAATAAATAAATAAATATAAAAGTAACCATAGTTGTTTTGGGTTACTGTTTTAAAAATGTAAAATTTTAATAAAACATGGAGTATGCTTTTTCAGACTAAGATGGCCTGTCCTGGACATCCCACATCTGGTGCATCTGACAATTTGCCATCCAATTCAGATAAACCTCCTTCCACTACTTCACAATATCACACCAGCTGCTACTCTTCTACAGGCCACTTCCACAAGCAAGCTTCAGGTCTCTTCAAAGAGAAGTGTTTTTATTTTATTGTAGTGCTTATATATATCTTGACCATTTAACATGTATAAATCATTGTTAAATTTGTTAAATGTGTCACTGACAAAGTTTTTGAGTTTTGTGCCCTTAACCCCATTTTCCCCACAAATCTTGTGGTTTTCATTGTACAATTGTGCATAATACAGTGATTTTTAGGAACCTGTATATTGTGTTATAGCAGAACTAGCTGTATGTACACATTGGTGAGCAAAATGAAAAAAAAAAAGTATGCTCTTTTAGAGCTTATGTTCTAATAGGAAGGAAAAAGGAAATAAACACAATATAACAGCCAATTATATAGTGTGTTAGAAGCTGAGAAATGCTTTGAAAGAAAACAACAAGGAAAAGAAATAGGAGGAGCTAGAGATGGGTGCAGAGCAATTTTTAAAATAAGTATAGGACTCACTGTGGTGATTTTTGCACAAATATTTGAAGAAGATAACTTTTCATCAAAGTATAGTTTTTAAAAAGTTATGGCTTTCATACAAATATGAAATGTGCACGTGCCAAAGATTTTTTCTTTTTCTTTTTTTTTTTTTTTTTTTTGAGAGAGAGAGAGAGGGAGAGAGAGAACATTCATGCACATGAACAGGGGTGGGAAGAGGGAGAGGGAGAGAATCTTAAGCAGGCTCCACGCCCAGTGCAAAGCCTGACTTGGGGCTTGATTTCACAACCTTGAGATCATGATTTCAGCCAAAATCAAGAGTTGGTAGCTTAACTGACTAAGCCACCCAGATGCAGAGCTTGGAATTCATAGGTGACTTAGGAAAAAATATTAGAATAAACTTGCTAGGTTAGATGCAAAACTAGTTAATGTTTTCTGGGCTATAAGCCATATGTAAGTTTAGTAAATCTTCACTAGATCTTTATTAGTCCATAGTCAATAATCAAATGTAAACCTTGAATCAAACAAAGTACATTCCTTTAAATGATCTTTGGATGATGGGTCTATTAAATAATGCACCCACATGACACTGAAAGGACAGAAGAACTACCTTTTAATTTTTTTTTGCCTTATTTCTAAATTTAAGATAATTTTTCATACAACTACATGCCAGGATATTTTTGGAAGAGCTTTTGAGTCAGAGGAATGCACCAGACCAAAAGCCCTAAGCAGTTTTCCTAGACTGTTCTATAATCAACAAGTAAACCACTGGAGATGGAAGAGAGGAAAAGTGAAGGGAAAATAAAACTTTGTAAGGCCTTCGGGGCCATTAAAAGGATTTTGACTTTTAGATTGAATAAAATGGGGAGCTGTGAAAGAGTCTGATTAAAGCAATCAGATGATTTTAATCTGATATTTAACTTAAAAAGATCCCTCTGCCTGTTGTATCAGAATTGCATGGGGGGTGGGGGTTATATGGGAGAAAGACCAGTTAGTGGCTGTTGTAATAATCCATGCTTGGACCGGTGTGGTGTTCATGGAGGTGGTGAGAAGTCATCAGAATCTAGATGTGTTTTTGATAGGAGAGAATGAATAATTACATTTGGGGTGTAAGAGAATAGCATTGGGACTTGAAGCAACTAGAAGATACGATGTTGTCATTAACTGAGATGGCCATGCTTGAAGCAGGTTTAGATTTAGGCCTGTTAAGTTTGTGTTGCATCTTGTCTCAACTTCCTAGCTGAAGTTTGGGTGCTTAACTTAGAGTGAAGAAATGCAAGTACCAATGCAAAAAGGAAATACTATATTTACAATACTGTACTGTATTTATTGAGAAAATTCCACGTGTAAGTGGACCCTCACAGTTCAAACCCATGTTGCTAGAGGGTCAACTGTACATTTCCCCCACAATGTATGATCTTCATAGATGCACAACCTTACAGCCATTTGATAGACTAATGGCTTATAAATAAAGTATATGCTAACATATACTGTAATAAAATATTAAAAACAGTTATGAAGAGGGGCACCTGGGTGGTTCAGTCAGTTAAGCGTCTGCCTTCAGCTCAGGTCATGATCCCAGGGTCCTGGGATCAAGCCCCCATGTCGGGCTCCCCGCTCAGCAGGGAGTCTGCTTCTCCCTCTCCTTCTGCCCCTCCCCATGCTCGTGCTCTCTCTTCTCCCTCACTCTCTCTCTCTCAAACAAATAAATAAATAAAATCTTAAAAAAAAAAAAAACAGTTATGAAGAAAAGGCAGACCAAAACCTTGAAGAGGCATTCAGTATCTTCTTAGAATGAATCAAATATGTAATGTTGGTAAGTTGTAAGTTAGGACTGTACTAGTCCAGGTGTAAGTGAAAATTTTGGTTTAAAATCTGGCTTCCTCTAAGCAAAAGTCACTCACGCTGACTGAATATTTGACTCAACCTACCTGTGGTTCAATTTAACTAATTGATGAGGGATTAAATAAATTGAAATAATTATGTTTCCCATTGTTTCACATATGGTGGCATAGAATTGCTATTATCTATCTATAATTTCCTTCTGTATTTGAGCATAGGCTTCATTCCAATTATTTAAAATTTTAAGATAATTCAATTATGGATATACTATGCCATTATCACACCTTATAAAATACTTTTTTAAAATTGTGGAAAATGAATAATGCCGTGATTATCATTATTGCTATTGTTTCCAAATTCAAATCCAGAAATTCCCTTTTACTTTGATTTTCTTATCTACTAAGGCATAGTTTAAATTTGAATCAAAATTTTTATTCTCTTACTGTTATAAAATTAAACTAAGAGGAAAAAAAAAGTAAGCATGTGTTTGATCAAATTATATGTGCTTTCAACTTTTTTGTTAAAAGACATTTATATGCTCAGGCATCACATGACACATGACTAGAAATATCCATTTTATAGATATTTTAACATTAAAAATGAAGTCTGCACGTATATAATTATTTGTAAACATTCTTTTTAATCTAATGAGCTAGATTCTAGAAGCATAAGTTAAATGTTCTCATAGTAGAAAATAAACTGTGGTTTATGTAAAAAATATATTTAGCTTTTCCCTGTGATCTTTTAATAATTCCATTTTAGGTATTTTGGAGGAAAGGGGACAGAGAATTATTTAAGCTATAAATGTATCGTGTCAAGATATTTTAAGAGCCTTCTGAGATTCAAGGAAAAAGAACTGTCTTTTTGTCAATCACAAAATAACTGAAGAGATAGGGTTTCTTTGTTTGTTTCGATTATTTTTTAAGAATATGTTCAAATTCTGGCCATAAATGTAAGATTTCTTCTTTCTTTTTTTTGGTTAAAGTCTCTCAGTTTATTGTTTTATATGTGAATGCCTTTGTAATATTAGTTAAATTTACAGATATAGTTCTCTGGAGTTTTTTGTTGCTGTTCTTTCTGTTTGTTCTTGTTTCCTTTAGTTATGTATTTTTCAGTAAGGTAGTATTAATTGGTTTTTGCAATGTATATTGCACAATTTATCAACCAAATATACTGATTAACAAAATAAAAGATTTTTGAATGGCTAGTGAACTATCAGTGTTTGCACAAACACTGTTGCTAGCTTAGGAAATAGGCCAAGTTCTTCTGAGATATTATGTATATTCTATATTTGCATGATAAAAACAAATTGGAAACAATGCACTACCTTTTTTAAAGAAATGACTTCTTTTTATATTAGCAGAAGTTTAATCTTCAGAATATGATTATAAAACTAAGCCACATTTTAAGAAGTCAAAATAGTTAAATTATTATATTATAGGCTCTGGAAAATTGCTTCTTTACTATCTTAAGTTTAAAAATCAATTTTGTTTGATTATTAACATAGTTGTTTGTGATTTGGGTTATTTTGTTCTGCTAAGCACGAGCACCATGTATTATTTCAATTCTATATAATTAGAGGAGGGAAATGAGATTGAATTTTTTTAATAGTATGTTTTATTTACAAGGCAATAGGGACTGAATTACACTGAGTATCTACTTTACTATTTTAATCTGCCAAATCTGGGTATATTTTTATATTAAAAATGATATTCTATCAAAGGCTGTGGGATATCTTCCGGGCATGTAGATAAAGGAGTAAGATGCAAAATGTTTACAGAAAAGAGGTAAAAGATAAGCATCTGTTGGACTGGCTACCTTAGAGTCTCATATTTATTCATTTTATTATGATAAATCTATTTATCAGGTTTGGCATTGTGGAAATACATGGATTAGTCATCAGAAGATTTCTACCCCTGGTCTGCCATTGTGAGGTTTAGTTAACAGCAAAAGGTCTACATGGTATAAAGAAAAGAACGTAGATTTTGGAGCCATTAAGAGCGGAATTTGAAATTAGTTCTACCATTGGCTGCTTAACCTTGGCCAAGTTACATAAACTTGATGAATTTCAGTATAGAGATAAAGATATGCACATTAAAGATTTCATAATTTTTACAAATCTTTCATTTGTAAATGACAAGATACTCAATTTAGGCTACATTTAATTTTTTTAAGATTTTATTTATTTATTTGAGAGAGAGCAAGCACAACCAGGAGAAAGGGGAGGGGCAGAGGGAGATGGAGAAGTAGACTCCCCGCTGAGCAGGGAGCCCTATGTGGGGCTGGATCCCAGGACCCTGGGATCATTACCTGAACTAAAGGCAGACTCTTAACCGCTTAACCAATGGAGCCACCCAGGCACCCTACATGTAATTTTTTTTTTTTAATTTAGGAAGAAAGGAGGAAGGAAAGAAGGAAGAAAGAGAGGAAGGAAGCGAGGCAGGAAGAAGGGCAGTTTACTGGGTTATGGAACTGATCTTTTATTTATAGACTTGCCTTCTAAACATACTTTGATCCAATAGACGCAAATAATCTTAAAATCAGGCTTTGTTTGTCTACACTTCTTGGCTTCCTTCAACTTCATCTTCAAACTGGCTCCCCTTATGGTAGCAAGAATGGAATAGCACCAAGTCTCATGCAATTTTGCCACAAGTCCTGAAGAAGAGAATAAGCTTCACTCATCCTTAAATTCCGGTATTAATCTTCTCACATCTCCTTAGCTCTAATTCATCTTAATCCTCTCTCTGAACAAATCATTATGTCTAGGAAATGGAGCAAGCTGATTAGATTAAACCATGCAAGACCTATCTTTGGAGTTGGAGCTAGGGTGACTGACTCCTTTGCAAGCCACATAGCTGATAATAGTGGAGTGATTGTTTCTCAAAGGAAATATTTTGTGTTAATCTGATGGAATGGGTGTAGGAGAATCAACACCATCATTCCCCTTAAGGATTTCTTCTGAAGGGACCCCTGGGTGGCTCAGTTAGTTAAGCACCTGCCTTCAGCTCAGGTCATGATCCCAGGGTCCTGGGATCGAGTCCCTCATCGGGCTCCCTGCTCCACGGGAAGCCTGCTTCTTCCTCTGCCTGCTGCTCCCCCTGCTTGTGTTCTCTTGCTCTCTCTCTCTCTGACAAGTAAATAAATAAAATCTTTAAAAAAAAAAAGAATTTCTTTTGAAAATGGAGTATCTTAATACATCCCAAGGTTTCTAAGCCAATTAGATTTTCAAAAATGTTAGTTCTATGTACCCAGTTAGAGTATCAGTAATATTTTTATAACATAGTGATGTATCACAATATATCTTAACATAGATGCTGACATTTGATAATAAAGTGACTAGCTCTTCTTTAGGAATTTCTTTTGAAAAGCTATTCCTATGCAATATGTTTATTCGCACTTGAAATTCGCTATGCTCTTTTGCATGATAGAGAAAGACACAGAGTTCAAGCTAGGCCTACCTTACTTCAGACTTACCCCATCGTGAGCACATTCTGATGTCCAGTCAATATTATAAGTGAATGATGTGTTTCTTTAAACTTTAAAGACATTTAGTTTTTAACTAAATTAGAGTATGATAATGAGAGTGTTTTGTAGGCTATTAGACTATTCATGTGGACTTTGTTAAAGCAGAGGAAGAGACATTATGGACTTAAAATTATGGTTTCTTTCTGGTTCTCAAATTATGCCTTTCTTTGGAAATTGATTCCACCAATGTTATAGTTTTCTTATATTTTGCTTTATTAATTTACATACATTCTAGTTATGGCTGACAAGTTAGTTATCATTTAAAGAGCTAATCACGAGAAATATATATTACCCATATAAAACTCATGTAAGGATACTATAGGAACCAAAAGTGATAGTAAATATTTGTTTAAGAGGAAAGGTTTTTGATAACTTTTTTTTTTTTAAGATTTTATTTATTTATTTGACAGAGAGAGACACAGCGAGAGAGGGAACACAAGCAGGGGGAGTGGGAGAGGGAGAAGCAGGCTTCCCGTGGAGAAAAGAGCCTGATGCGGGGCTCGATCCCAGGACCCTGGGATCATGACCTGAGCCGAAGGCAGACGCTTAACGACTGAGCCACCCAGGCGCCCCAGGTTTTTGATAACTTTAAGGGTAAATTTAAAAACTCCTAAGATCCTTTAAGCTAAATTTAGTGCATTTATGAAAATGCTCAGTAATATATTTTCTAGTATGAGAGCTATAGTACTGGCCAGCAAATGGCGGTAATTAATCAGTGAAGCAATTCCAGGACTCCTGTTATGGACATTTTAGTTTCTTACTGCTTTTCATTGCAAATTTAATTGCCCACATAAAGCTAAATGCTTTGAAATAATCTTCTCAGAACCTTATCAAATAGCTTTATTAAATAATCAATTGTAACCTAGCAATTTTATGGAACATTGGAAATCCTTGCACATGGAAATCAATTTTAGCAATTTTTTAAAACAGGAAAATCATTTACCGCTACAGAGATAAAAACAATAAAACCAAGTTTGGTTTGTTATGGGGACTTGCAAGATTCATTGTGTTTATGTGATTATGGATATGTTGACATGCAATTAAATTTGAGCCAGTGATACAATGCACAAACTATGAGCTCATGAACTTATGTTCACTTGCCTACTAGAAGACGATGTAGCATATGGAAAATCAATAGAAGATGGATATTTATCAGATGGATTTACGTATATGATGGAATGAATGGGAATAATCATTTTTCTTTTACATTTCCCTCCTTGTACTATGTATTTCTTAAGCATTTACAGGACATTAGAAATAGGATGCATTTTAAATAAGGTATTTTTGATGTTCATAGCTTCAGGTATTGATTTGCAATATTTAATACTTTCCTGTAAAAAATATTATTTTCTAGACAAATGCATAAAGAAGCCAATTCCATGCACTCTATATAAGCCATTTATGTTTTCAATACCACTTTTGAATGATAAACATGGAATGATTCAATGTAGTGCATATCCTTGTGAGAGTTTTCAACTACAACAGATTCTTTACCTTTAGATAGTCAGTGTGTGTTTGTGCGTCTGTTGTCTTAGCCAAGAGGAACATTTTTTTTTTTTTAAGAGGAACATTTTTTAAGGACCATTTTTGAAATGCTATAACCAATTTAAACAAATAAATAATATCTTAAGAATATACTAGAAATATTTGGAAATGAGCTCAAAAGAAGTGAGAAAAAGCCTTGTAAAAAGTAGAATTTTTCCAGGGACAAACTGAAGTGGTGCTAAATTACTAAACCTACACAATAAAAAAAATCATTTCTAAGTATAAGAAGTATCCATAGTGATGTATAAAAAGATCTTTGGGCAAACTGTTACATAGCCACAGTTACTGATCAAAAGCTTGTATTTTGTATATGTGTAGGCATTGATATAATATACAATCATAAATGATTGACCACACATTCATACTTTCTCCTTCACTATTTATATTTGTGTTGCCTGAGGTCATTTCTCAATATGTTTCTAAAGAAATGTGTAAAATTCAAGCTTTATTCATAGGAACCCCCCAAAGTGAATTACCATATTTACTAGATATACTTGTGAGTACAATGGGGCCCAGGGCACTTGCCAGAGATTTTTTGAGCAGTCAAAAGTCCTTGTCACTGAAGAACAAGAAAAGAGAAAATTTGGAATGATAATTAATTTTTAAAAAATACATTGATTTGGGGATAGGGACAACAGCCTGTTTATTTTGTGTGCTGAGTTTGTAGCATATTATCTGGCATGTAGAAAGTGCTCATGTAAGGATAACATAGAAATTATGGTACTGGTTGTGAAAATAGTATTTTAAATTTCATATGCTAAAAAGCAGGAAGTAATACCTTTATAATGGTTGTAGATCAATTGTTTTTGGTGGCTATTGCGTTTAACTTTTGACAACAGTACCATCCTGGCAAAGGGCTGAAAGTGGGTGAATAAGTTAGCATCATCTTGTTCCTAAGTAAACTGAATTATGCAATTTTAGTATGCCTTGATTATCATTTTGATGTTGCATGGACTTGTTCTGAATTTATTTTGTGCAAAATAAAATAACATAAATATTAATTTTTGATGATTCATGACTGGATTCTTGTCATTGTTGCTGATGTTCTCCCCCACCCCATCCTTTCTTTTTCTCTCACTCTCTTTCTTATTAGTCTATGGTTTAATGCTAATGACAACATTCCAATTCTTAGAACTAATCTCAGAAGCCATTTTAGAGATACTCCTCAAGATCCAGAAGGGAAAATTAACATTTTGGCATACCCATGTATTCTGTATCCCTGGCAATGCATCATTCTCTATCTTTAGTGGGAGCCACTGCTCCATCTTGCCAGCTGTGCTAGGCTCTAGACCATAGGTGAGCTCGTACCCCTCTAATGTGATGTGCAGATGATTAAGCATCGGAGGGAGCAGTGCAGAGGGATCTGATCTTGTGCCCCAGGTATACAAATTTGGCTCCCGACTCTTTGACTTTTAGCTCTGGCAACTGACTTCTGCCTTGTTTTTCAAGTTTTCCACCTCACTAGTCCCTGCCTTGTCATAAGTATTTTACTTCCTCCACACCCACTGGCTTAGGTGAACTCTGTTCCTCACTAGATCTCACAAGTTTTTGTGGAGTCTTATGAGGTCCTGAAGAGCTATGTTACCAGTCCTAACCGTACGTCCTAACTTTATTTCAAAGCCATATAACTCACAGTTCAGTACCTAAAACCCTGTGCTGCAGACCTTTGACTATCCCCAATGCACATGGTCTCTTGGAGGGTTCAGTCTCATTACTCCAGTGTTCCTCAAATCTTAGCATACATCAGAATCACCAGGAGGGCTTTTTAAAGCATAGATTGCTGGGGCCTACCCCTAGAATTTCTGATAATTTAATAGGTTTGGTCAACGCCTAGGAATTTTCATTTTTAACAAGTTACCAGGTGATGCTGATGCTGCTTGTCCACTTTGAGAACTGCTGCTCTCTTCTAATTCCTTGGCTTGTTGGCAAGTGGTTCTGTAGAATCAATTTTGTTTTTTCATTTCTTCCTGGATATCTGGCAAATAAAAATGTCTCCATGTTATTCTAATAGTGTACTGAGCATTTACTAAGTTTTTAACATGTGCCAAGTAGCATTAGGACTTCATATAACTTATTTTAATCCATAAACAAATCTAAAATATCATCCTTACATTATAGATGGAGAATATGATTCACAGAGATGTTCAGAAACTTCAACATGGTTATACAGGTTGTAAGTGGAAAAAATGAGACTCAAAGCCAAGCAATCTGATTCAAACACTCATGTATTAGAAAAGTTTGTGTTATCATCATGTACATATAAATGCCATTAGAAGTTTTCTTTAAACAAAATGTTCTGACAGAAGTCAGATTTTTATCATGAAAAAATGGTTTTTATAATGATTATAATGATTTTAATTATATATTAATTATGATTATTACAATTGTATATTTAGTTATCTGCAAAAGATAGTTTCCAAGGAGAGTAATGAATTCATATGACTGCTGAACAAGATATAAAGAATTTAAAATCAACATCACAAATGCAAAATAACTGAAAAGTTAATTGTCTATCACAAGCACTTAAGCTATAATTTGATCAATTATGTATCATACTAGTAAAAAACTATATATATATATATGTATATATATATATATATATGTATATATATATATATAGGGGAGAGAGACAGACAGACCAAGGCTAAGAGAGACTATAGTGTTTAGTATGTAACCAGTATGCTCAAATAAGAGATTAGTGGGGAAGTGAATGTTTCCTGGTATCTTCATATGAATATACTCACATTTCTAAATAGCTACAATCTTAGGATAGGGTGTATATTTTTCTACAAGAATAATTCTTTTTTTTTTTTTTTAAACGGGGGTAGCCTCCTTTTTTTTTAAGATTTATTTATTTATTTATTTATTTGACAGAGAGAGAGAGACACAGTGAGACAGGGAACACAGCAGGGGGAGTGGGAGAGGGAGAAGCAGGCTTCCCACTGAGCAGGGAGCCCCATGTGGGGCTCGATCCCAGGACCCTGTAATCATGACCTGAGCGGAAGGCAGATGCTTAATGACTGAGCCACCCAGGCATCCCTACAAGGATAATTCATTTATGTCAGTTAAGGTTGAACAAAAAATTTGTGTTGTCAAATCAGCTCACCCATGTGTCTATAGACTACTTTGTATTTGCCTACTATAATATAGGAAGTCATACATCCTTACAGTTTTAGAATGAGTTTTTTCCTATAATACAAAAGTAATATATTGCTTCCAAGATGCTCAAGACAAGTGTCAGGAACATCCACTTAACCCTATCTTGTGTTTTAAAGACACCTTCCCTTCTACTCTAGTGAAGGCAAGACAAAAGAGCACAGCATAAACCAGAGAGATACCTATTCAGCGTTCTTATAGTTAGTTCCAAAATGTGTTTTGAACTACTTGAAAGATAAATTAATTTTATCTATGGCCCATTTTGTGTTTAACATCCTTGACCATTATATAATTACTAAGTACACAAAACATAATTGATGTTTCCCTTAGACATTTTGTTTGCCAACCTTAACTCTGCTTAATTGCTACAGATACGCAATTCAAGAAGAATCAGTAGACATTTAAATTGTGATTATACTAATGCTAGTCGAATGTTTCTTAGGTGTCGTTGGTTGAAAAACATTTAGCTACAATATACTAGAATACTCTTCTGGATAAATATCAAATTTAATTGAATACTACTCATCGGATCAGCTGCCAGTTCTAAATAACTAAGGAGCTGGGTAATTAAGACCATTATTTTTGTTAAGATTGAGCATACGTCACAACTTTTTTCAAATGAAAACAGCCTGCACTCATCTGGGTACTCATGTATAAGGGAAATGGACTTGGAAGAATTGACTGTTTATTCAGGGAAACTAAATGAACTATTCAAGCTCAAGTGGAAAATAGTCTGAAATTTGGCTTCATTAAGACTGTCTAAGAAGTTAGAAGTTCAGATAAAAAAGAGAACTTGAGTAAGATTTTCAAGAGTAGATTATGTTACCACGAGTCACTACATACTAAATATATATGATATATATTTATTTCATTCTCTTCCCAAATAGTGGTGGTTCTATTACATGCAGCTATTCATCTTGAAATTATACCTCACATGTGACAGAAAAATGGCAGCTATAAGACGTTATTCTTAAAAACATCTGTGAGAACCAAACACAAAATAAAGACCCACTTTAATGCAATAAGCCTACCTTTATTTAGGGAATAATATTTAATATATAATAAATACCAAATTATAGACAAGCCTGTAAATTTGGGCTCCAATTCAAATTTAAAATAAACAGGAGAGAGTATTATATGTGGACTTATGAAGGATTCATGTAGATGGGAAATATTCAAAGAAAGCCTCAGATCCCTTGTTTTAAAGATGATGACACTGAAGCACTTGTCTTGAAGTTCCAGTTCACATTAAAATTGCTCCCTAATTACTGGGCAACAGAGCTGGAGATGGTCTATTGAAATATTACCACACCTTTGCCAGGTTAAAAAGAACTTTCAAGCAATCATCACTTCACTAGTAAAGCTGGAAGTGTTGGAATAATGGCAGACATTTCTAAGAAAAGCTGAAAACCTGCCTTCTAAATTAACTTGTCATAAATCTTCAAACAGGAAACAGAGCCTCTTACCTTAAAGAAATCATTTTTTTAAATATTTTATTTATTTATTTGATAGAGAGTGAGCAGGGAGCCTGACTCGGGGCTTGATCCCAGGACCCTGGGATCATGACCAGAGCCAAAGGCAGACACAACTGACTGAGCTACACAGGGGCCCCAAGAAATCATTTCAGAAGATAGAATATTTTCCTTATACTAAGTGTTATAAAGCAAATATAGGGAACAGAAGAACTTTGGCTATACCAGCCTATGA
This sequence comes from Mirounga angustirostris, assembly GCF_029215605.1. Taxonomy (NCBI): domain Eukaryota; kingdom Metazoa; phylum Chordata; class Mammalia; order Carnivora; family Phocidae; genus Mirounga; species Mirounga angustirostris. The sequence continues at coordinate 115,814,245 of NW_026991709.1, read as the reverse complement.
AATAATGTTTAATCTTTCCTATCTATCTATCATCTATCTATCTATCTATCTATCTATCTATCTATCTATCTATCTATCATCCACCTATCTATCTATCATCCATTCACTATTTTTGTGTTGGGGGACATGATGTTCTAAAGCAGCTAGAAAATGAAGGCCCACAAATTCTCATCTGAAATAGCTGGGCTTAGAATTGCTTCAGAATTCAGAATGTTTCAGAATGATTGAAACGAATAAGGCACAAAAACCTTTTCGTACATAACACTCCTAGCATGGTTGGGGATGCACCCTACAACCAGACACATTTACTGTAGCAAATTCCCGAATATTTACACTGTACATAGCTTCACATCAGTTCAGGTCAGATACTAACTGAGTGCAGGTCAAGTTGAGTTTTTCCACTAAAGGAGTTACAAAAAAAATAACAAAGCAAAACAAAATAATGGTTTTCAAAGATTTTTGTGTTTCAAAAATGTGACAGTGAGACTGTGGACTTGCACTTAGACTAGGTCCAAATTTAAGAAAAACCTCATAGTTCCCCTCATGGCCTCTCTAAACTTCCTATCTTCAAAGTGCCTGAAGATATATAAAATAATGATGATAGATTTTAAGATGAAATTATATAAAATCTGCCCAAAACACTGTTGTGAAGTAAGGGAATGAATTCAATACTTTGGTATATAACTACTTTAACAAACAAACCCAGGTCTAAAACATATAAAGTCTCAGGAACAACCAAAGTTAATTTTTTATTTTTGTAGGGCCCAAAACAGATGTTCCTGACTGGGAGGCTCCCTTTCTTCAAGCAGTAGGTGTCTCTGGCTCCTGGGTTCCTTCCATCTTGTGGCTCCGCCATGTTCAACACAATGTCTTCAAGGTTGTTGTGTTCCTTTGCAACAATCTAGCAGAAAGAAAGAGATGGAAACTGCCCTTCTTCTTTTTAATTACTTTGGCCAGGATGTATGTATATGTAACTATATATAACCTTTCTTTCCCTCTTTCTCTCTCTCTCTCTCTCTCTCTCTCTATATTAACTGACTGAGCTACACAGGGGCCCCAAGAAATCATTTCAGAAGATAGAATATTTTCCTTATACTAAGTGTTATAAAGCAAGTATAGGGAAGTATATATATATATATATAGAGAGAGAGAGAGAGAGAGAGAGAGAGAGAGAGAAATATATATATGTTTCTCTTTGCAAGATCTAGTCATGTAGCCACACTCAGATGCCAAAGAGGCTGGAATATGTAGTTGCATATTACTCAGCTTCTTGCCAGTCATAACCATGATTAAAGTGGGGGTGCCTGGATTTTATTAGACAGTTTGCCGTGCCTATCATGATTGCATTTAAAATGAGATGCAATTAATAAATGTAACATCAATGATGCTTACTCATACACTGCTCTCCTAATGAGGACACCATGGTTGACTGCAATACATAAAAAGCTCCAACTGTCCCTATAATTCCAGATTATAGGAGCTTCCTTAAAGAAAGAAAAAAAAAAACACTATCATTTTCACACCTGTCATTCATCACCTATTTTTTTTTTTTTTTAGATTTTTATTTATTTGTCAGAGAGAGAGAGAGCACAAGCAGGGGGAGCAGCAGAGGGAGAGGGAGAAGCAGGCTCCTCACTGAGCAAGGAGCCCGATGTGGGACTCGATCCCAGGACCCTGAGATCATGACCTGAGCCGAAGGCAGACGCTTAACGACTGAGCCACCCAGGCGTCCCTCATCACCTATTTTTTATGTCTATTCAGGAATTACAGGGCCCAGAACAGGACTCATATCATAAGACCAAGATTAGATGAAAATGGAAGGTGTTTGATAGCAGTACATTAATGTTAAGAAAGAAATACTAAAAAAAAAAAAAAAAAAAACCCACAAAACAATACAAATAAAAACAAAACAAAACAAAAAGCAAACCCCCAAAATATCTATAAATTTAGATCTTTTTCTTTTTTTTTTTTAAAGATTTTATTTATTTATTTGACAGAGAGAGCGAGAGCAGGAACACAAGGAGGGGGAGTGGGAGAGGGAGAAGCAGGCTTCCTGCTGAGCAGGGAGCCCAATGTGGGGCTGATCCCAGGACGGCATCATGACCTGAGCTGACAGCAGACGCTTAAGGACTGAGCCACCCAGATGCCCCTAGATCTTTTCCTTATAAGCTAATTTGGCTCTTATGGGTAATGGGAAATAGATTCTAGTTGAAAGGTGGAAAGAAGATAGGTATTTAAATTTCTCCTCTCTAGGTGAAAGTCTCAGAAAAGGGAAAAGGCTTAATATCTTAGATAAATTTAGTGGGACACTTCTACCCAGGTTCATGTTTAGGTCACGGAGGGACAAAAATCACACATAATCACACCACTCCAACACTAATTCTAATATATCACTTACCAGCTTTTGTGTATGTGTTTGTATTTAACATGACTGTATCATAATATTAAAGTTTTTATCAAACATTTCCCAGGATTATTTGAAACCAGTGGACTAAATCTTTCAAGATTGTGAACTACATGTTAAATATAAATTGAACAAATAACTATCTACTCAGTCTCTAAAAGAGGGAAACAAATTCAGATTTATATTGTTCATTGGATTTAGAGGCTTAATTGCACTTTATGGAGATCCAGACCAACTATTCACTTTAGAAAGAAATTGTTTTTCAAATATCTTGGACCAACTGTCATTTATCTTCTGCTTAACACTAATGATAATTGTGAAATCACTACCAATTTTACTTACTGTTATTGATAATACTGGAAATGGTCAATATTATGGTCAATATTAATATGATATTGGAAATTTTGAAAAAATGAGAAAAACTGAATAAAAAGTCACAGAGCATGACCCTAAAGATTTAATTTTTTTTTTCCTAAAGATTTAATTTAATTCCCTTAAAGAACTGTTAATTTATACCTTTTGGCAAAGTTCTTCAACCAATTGTTAAATGACTGTGTCTCATTTTATGTAATGAAAACCCTCAATCAACCCTTTTTTCAAGTGTATTGATTAAGCCAAGATACAAAAGATATTTAGTTAAGGGTTATGGCAGTTAAGAGCCATTTAGGAAAACAGGAACCATACCAGTTACTTGAACAGAAAGAATTTAATGAAAGGATTTAGATAAAGAAATATTGGAAGGTTAAAAGGACAGGGTGGAAAAATAAATAACACACACACTGTAACTATAGAAAGAAGTACCGATGCTTGAGCTATGGGACAAAAAGGAAAACAATTTGGATTCTTTAACTCTGAGAGCTTATAGGAGGGCTTGCTGTACTGCACCACCAGTGAGGAGGTGCATAGACACTGGTTTAGACAGTGGAAAACTGCAGTTGTCTCTTCCTGTTACAGGCGAGATGCTAACAGGAACAATGACTCAACAGGAAAGAGTCCTTTCCCTCTCCTTCCTGTCCTAGCCCATATTGTCAGAAGCTGACAGGACACCAGTTGCAGAAGGAAAAGTGTTTAGTTTGCTTAATAACCAGTTCATTATCTAAGTAATATAATTGGGGGATTATGGGTGGGAATTGATAGTTAAATATGTATGTAATTACACTTCATCAGAAAATCTTTCAGTCTTTAAAACAAAATGAGATTGAATTTACATAGTGAATCTAGTCAAATTTATTTATTTTTTTAGGGGAGTGAGAGAGAGAGTGGGGGAAGGGCAGAGGGGGAGAGAGAGAGAGAATCTTAAGTAGACCCTACACCCAGCACAGAGCCCAACGAGGGGCTCCATCCCACAATTCTGAGACCATGACCTGAGCTGAAACCAAGAGTCGGTCACTTAACCAACTGAGCCACCCAGGTACTTCTAGTGGAATTTATTCTTGATCATAACATGTGCCGTCAGTTCTCTCAAACCATTGAATTACTCTAGAGATGTTTAAGCTCTATATATTTAATAACCTATCAGATTATGTCAGAGATTTATTTTTGGCACACTTACAGAATTTTAAGTTCTAAATTTTTAATGTTCGTCATTTAAAAAAACAAAAATGTTTATCTGCCATCATCACCTTCCAATTGCTTCATTGCTTTCTCACAATCAATCTTTCCTTGGTTCTAAATCACTATTCATTTAGCTTTGACTGCAAGTATTTCTTGTTTTCACTTTTATGAAGTATAGTGAGTGATTTTATCCTGGCTTCTAGATGTACTTTATTTAGCTACATCCATTAGAGACAACTGTAACTGTGTTTTTTATACATCTTCTTTCAAAATATCTCAGCATACATTTGATGTGTTTACTAGTTTCAACATCTGTTTAAAGATTTCTCCTCTAAACCAGAAATAATCTCTTCTGCCTCTGAAATCCCATAAAGTTTTATCTGTACCTCTATAATAGTGTAAACATTTTCCAATCAGAACTAAGTTTATCTGTGTATATATGATTTTCTCTCCTATTCTACTTTTAAATTAGAACAGGGTCTTCTTGCAAGCATTATTATGTGACAAATAGTTTATTGGGTACAAAGAATGCAAATTTGAATAAAACAAAGAACTTGCTTTTATGGACTTGATGGTTGGCCAAGAATTACATGTAAATAGATAATTAAAACACTGTGAAATGTGCAATAATAGTAATATATACAAGATACAGAGATAGCAAAAAGAAGTGGTAATTCATTTTCCTGGGAGTGGATTGAAGGAATTCCAGCTGCATTTTGAGTTGGGTTTTGAATTGGGATGAATGCAACTGGTGCAGTTGGAGAATCAAAGAATGATATTTTATGTGGAAAACAAGGCATGAGTGAAAATACAAAGATGTGAAAGTTCAAGGCATATTATAAGAACTGCAAGGAATTTAGTATAACTTGAGATGTGAGGGAGCACTCAGCAGAAAAGATGTAGGCAGTGTCCAGATCATGGAGATACTTGAATGCAATGCAAAAGATTTGTACACTATTCAGGAGGAAGTTCAGAATTAAATCAAGTGTTTATAGAGGACACTCACAATCGGTTTTACTTAAGAGAGATGATTTAGGGTCTGGCAGTTGGACCAAACATCAAATGAAGACAGAAAGACTTTAGAATATTAGTTGAAGGCATATAACCTAATGAAATGCTCTTGTTGAGGACACTGAATTTTGAGGAGAAGGCACAGAGAAAATCAGAATCCTTTGTAAATAAATCCAGTGATGGAAGCATCCATTGCCTATTGGCAGCAATCTCAAGGCTTAGTGTTTAGTGTCAATGATACAGTGAGGGAAACAATGACATCGTAACTAATCTATTTCTTGCCATACCCATGGGTGCAGTTCCTGTTTGAATCCTGACCTGTTTCATTCTCATTCTCCAAGATTTCCTTCAGTTTTGTGAATTAAGTGACCTATTTTCAATACATTTCTTTTCTCTTTAACTTAACCAGAGTTATTTTCTATAGAATCCTAATTGTCTTTGTATAGATCTGAAGCTTAACTACAAGTTGCTTTACAAAATCTAAGAAAATATCTTTAAAAACATGAGGTTTTCTCTCTCTCTCTCTCTCTCTCCCTTTCTCTCTCTCTCAAATAAATAAATAAGTAAAAATCTTTAAAAAAGGGATGGGGTGCCTGAGTGGCTCAGTCAATTAAAAACATAAGAGGTGATATCAGTTTCAAGATACTCTTACTTTGAAAGTCTAAACATGAATGCAATATCAAGATATTGTAAGGATGCCTTGTTGAAAGTAACAGTGGAAAAAAAAAAACAGATTTGACATGATAATTGCGTTTCAAGACTAGAATTACTGATTAAATGAAATGTATTTTTTCACAAGCCATATGAACCATGTTAAAGTGCTAGAATAACATATTTTATAATTGCAATGTGTTCATTTTTTTTAATGTGCTCATTTTTATTGATTTTTTTAGATTTTCAGGTAAATGAAAAGAAAAAATAAAATATGCATTACATTAGCATAGAGCAAGGATGCTTTCCATTTTATAAATCTTCCTGCTATTCCTTTCAATATGTTTTTATGCTCTTATTTTGCCTTATGTAGAAACTATTTATTATATTCTGATAAATATTGATAAAATACTACTACTAATTTGATTAAAACATTCAAAATTATTGAGGCGCCTGGGTGGCTCAGTCGATAAGCATCTGCCTTCGGTTTGGGTCTTGGTCCTGGGGTTCTGGGATCCAGCCCCGCGTCAGACTCCCTGCTCAGCCGGTAGTCCGCTTCTCCTTCTCCCACTCCGCCCCCCCTGACCCCCCCCCCCCAGCTTGTGTTCCCTCTCTTGCTATGTCTCTATCGAAGAAATAAAATCTTAAAAAAAAAAAGAGTTCAAAATTATTGTATTTGATACGGGAAGTTTATGTTGGGGGTATCATTTTTTTTTTAAGTGCAATTTACAAACAGTAAAATTCACCCTTTCTGGTATATACTCCATTGTCTTCTGTCACTCTATTGTCTTCTGATTTACATAGTTTCTGTTGAAAAGTCTTGTATGTAAAATTCTTAACTTGTTCCTCATGTTGTGTATCTTTTTTTCCAGTTGCCTTCAACAAGTTTTTTTCAATGTTTGTTTTTTAGCAGCTTGGACATTATGTGTCCTTGTGTGAGTGTGTGTGTGTGTGTGTGTGATTTGTTTTGCATTTATCCTGTTTGATGTTCTCTAAACTTCCTGGATCTTTGATTTGTTCTCTTATATTAACTTCAGAAAATCCTCAACCATTATTTCCTTAATTTTTTTCTATCATTATCTCTCCATTCTTGCATTTGAAATATGTATATAGTTGTTTGATATTTTTCCACAGCTCCTGGATGCAGTATATTTGGTTTTGTTTTAAGGTTTTTGTTTGTTTGCTTCTCTTTCAGTTTACATAATTCCTATTGATTTATCTTTAAGAGCACTGACTGTAGTTTTATCAAGTCTACTTATGACCACTGACAGCCTTCTGTATCTCTGTTACCATGTTTTTTATTTTTAGAATTTTAATTTAATTCTTTCTTAAGAATTTACATTTGTCAGCTGAAATTACTCATGTTTTTCTGCAAGGTGTTGACCTTTTCCACTGTACCTTTAACATATTAATTATAATTAGTTTTTAAATTCCCTATCTGAGGGGCTCCCGGGTGACTCAGTCGGTTAAGCATCTGCCTTCAGCTCATGTCATGATCCCAGGGTCCTGGGATCAAGCCCTGGGTCAGACTCCCTGCTCCGCAAGGAGCCTGCTTCTCCTTTTCTCTCTGCCCTGCTTGTACTCTCTCTCTCTCAAGTAAATAAATAAATAAATAAATAAATAAATAAATAAATAAATTCCCTATTTGGTAGAGTCCTTATATTATATCTGAATCTCATTCTGTAGATTATTTTATCCAATGACAATGATTTTTTTTCTTCATCTCATAATTTTCGGTTAAAACCTAGACATGTTTTGTGGTACAGTAGAGACTGAGGTAAATATTATTTATACTGGAAATAGGCATATTTCTTCTTTTGCTTGTCTTTAATGTGAGGGGTGGGGTCAATCTTGTTAGGAATCAATATGGGGCTGGGTTTTGTTGTTGCTATATTTAATTTCCTTGGACAACATATTTCTAAATTGCTCTAGCTTTAGTGTGGGAGCTAGTTTGCTGGAGAGGGTTTCCTCAAAGTCTGCTTCACCTTCAGTTTTGACCTTGTCTTTGTGCTTACACCTCCGAGAGGTTTTTGCTCCACAGTCTTGCCTAGTACCAGGAGTAAACTGCTGTTGCTAGTTTCTCAAGACTTGCTCCCTGCTGGTGTGGGGCAGAGGATGGGGAAAGCGTCTTATCTCTTATCTGTATTCTGCTCCATCTTAAGAAGGGGCTGTGTTGCTGGATCTCACAGGAGTCTTCTCAGAGACCTTGTAACCACCTCTCATGCTAGGGACTGTATAATAGTCAAAGATATTTTTCTGAAAGTCCCGCAGAGAATTTTTTATTTTTTTTTCTCTTTCCTTCCCCCATTAGCAATTTATCCTCACCCGTATCCTAGCAGTGATAGAGTTTTCTGCCCTTTGCCCAGAGGCTTACGTATTTTGTGTAGTACAAGAGGTAGGTGAGAGAGATTCAGATGAACTTTTTGTGCTTTTCCATAGTGGCTGCTACCCCCCTGACCCAACTCTGCCCTCTCAGGAAATTTTCGCTAGTCTTTCCCTTCCCCAGTCCTTTTGATGAGTAATTGAGTAAGGTCTTTGTCAAAGAACCTGTAAGAGAGAGTGGATTCCCTTGCATTTGCAGTTCCTTAGTGTTTTATATTTTCAAGTTATTCCACGTACGATCATTCGTATTTGTTAAAAATCTTAGCTAAATTATTCTTATCAGTTTGTACGGCATCATCACGTGTCTTTCCCAGGCAAGACAGTTTTCAAGTTCATTTCTCCTTGTCTTTACTTTAGTTTTAAACTAGTGATTGCTCTGCGGCCTCAGGTTTCTGATGGCTTTAAGTTTCATTGTCGAAAGAGAAAAAGGAAAGCTTGAAAAATGGCAGAAGTGATGGAATGATCTGAGAAGGGGATTATATTGAGGGTCCAGAAACTAAGATGGGAGAGCAGATGGTAGAAAGCAACTAAAAAATTTCCTGCCTCCTGTGGCTTTTCAGTTAGGTCAAAGAAGCAAAGCTATGACTGTGGTAAATCACTGCAAAAAGAAGATCGAGATTAAAAAAATTAGACTCCCTAATCCATTCATATAGTCCAATTAATGACACTTAATACCAGGAATTTTAAAAAAGGGAATGGTAAGAGGGAGGACAGGTTAAGTGAGAGAAGCAAAATAATAAACTCGCAAAAGAGATTCATGTAGTGAAAGTGAGCTTGACATTGAAGTGAGAAGGTAAAGATGATATTTGATATCTCACCCTCCTCATTTCTCTCACCTATAATCCTAGGGAAGGATGTCCTCAAGGTCCCACTCATGATAGAAGTGGTTGGTAATGACTGTTGTGATAATTGCTGTTACTGGACCTTGATTTGGCTGTATTATGTCCCCACAGCAGTTGCTGGGAGTCATCTCTGCCCAATAGTCAGTCCTTCCTTGTCTCACAGCATCCTCCTTCCTTCCCCATTATGCTTCTGTGGACGTGCAGGTTTTTCCTCCCATGATTATTCCAGGAGAAACAGCAGTTTACAGAGCAGTGCTCTGTATTCCAGGTGACATTTTGTTTTGTTTTGCAGAAGAGTTAGAGACAAGACTTACGTAGTACAGTGAATGCCCATTAAAACACAATAAATGGGGTCCAAAAATTCAATCACATGAAATTGGAATTATGTATTGAGAATGTAATGGCAAACAATACTTTAGTCATTTTTAAATTTCCACAAAAAGTTAAGAAAAATAAAACAAGGAATGTTATACTGCACAAAAATAAATGAAGTCTGAAATGAAAAAGTTCTAAATGATCCAGAGGTATACACCTTCTAACAGAATCCCTCCCTGAACATAAGGGAGAAACTTTTTACCTATTTATCTTCAATTAGAGAATGTGGATTAAACAGAGGACTGGCGCCAACTACCAATCATTATATGCCATTTTTCATTCTCCTAACATTTTAGTAAAGCATTAAAATAATTTTGTAGCCAAATCTTGGTCATTGATATAAACTTATCACCAATTTATTTTCTTAGAAAAATATTCCAAAGTGGCAAAAACTAGATTTTTCTTTCTCTTTTTCTGAGGAAAATCATGACAATATGCAGTAGGAAGCCCCTCAATCATTGCTGAAGGAGTGGATTGAGAAAGCAAAACCTGCAAACATCAGAAGAAAGTAGAGTTTCTTGTGCTGAGAATATTGGATTTGTAATTTGAGCACATTGATGTTTTCTGTTAAATAAAAGTACTTAAAGACCTTCATTAGTTATCATCCATGGTGTTAGAACCAGTTTTAGTTTTCCTGCAGGATTTAAAATAGCATAACTATATTGTTGTATAGCATATCTAAGTACATGTTTGAAAACCTGTTCAGTGATAAAATATTTTAAAATCAAGATTATTTTGGAAAGTATAAGATGTACCTCTAATAGATATTTATACAACCCACAGGAAGTATTAAGTATACTTTGGTAGTTAATATTTGTATCCTATGTGATAAGAGTTAAATCAAGGATCCAGGTGAACTCAATTGACCAAAGAAAGGAATTTCATCTCACACACAGATACACATAGAAACACAGCCTTAGATATTTAGTCAGACTCCATACATAGCTCCAAAATCAAATCAGAAAACTAGAAATATGAAAATATATACTACTTAGATATTTTCAAATTCATTAAGTGATGGTGATTATAATTTAATTGTTTTATTATCAGTATGAAGTTACTATATTGTCTGGTGGTTTTCCAAAGATACAAACTGAAAAGCTGAATTGACATCAATTTCTATTTTTTGAAAGTCTGCAAAGAAATTTTGAGCAAATGAAAAGATCTACCTCGTACCTAAGTAAGAAAATTCCTATCATAAAGATGCCAACTTTCTCTAAAATTTTGTACAATTAAGGAAATTTTGATAAAATACTGATTTTATTTAACTATATCATTTTTTTGTGAAAGGATTTTTATGGAAAATCAACAATCAAGAACAGCAAGGAGAGGGGCGCTTCCCCCTCCCTCTGCTCCTGCCCCTGCTAGTGCTTTCTCTCTCTCAAATGAATACTAAAAATCTTAAAAAAAAAAAAGAAGAGTGCAACAAGGGTGTGGCTCAGCCATAGAATGAGAAAGAGATTATGGGTTTACACAAGCAGAAATACTGCCAGTTTGAAGTCAAGGAGATGGAGACAGGATGAAATGAAGGAAGGCTGTTGGACTTCTTAGATCCTATAGGAACTGATCATATTTAATGGCAAATATGTTGTGTTCTTAAAGAAGGGAAGAAAGACTCCCAAAGGTGACTCAAAGATCATCAGGGCTTGTTTTTCAGCTTCAAAGGGTGGGCCAGGATTGCCTCAGGTTTCAACAGGCTAGACTGTGGCTGCCAAGAGCCTTGGGGGCAGGCTCCCTCCCAGCAGAGCTATAGAGGCAGGACCACTCACCCATTAGATCCAGAAGGCAGGGCATAAAAGAGGATTATTTGTGAATCTCAAGACCTAACGCAATTTGCCTTGCTAGGTTCTGGACTTTCTTGGAATCCACCAACCCTTCCTTCTCTCCTATTTCTTCCTTTTATTTTTATTTATTTATTTATTTATTTATTTAAAGATTTTTTATTTATTTATTTGAGAGATAGTGAGAGAGAGAGAGCACAAGACGGGGGAGCGAGAGAGGGAGAAGCAGACTCCCTGCTGAGCAGGGAGCCCGATGCAGGACTCGATCCTGGGACTCCAGGATCATGACCTGAGCCGAAGGCAGTCGCTTAACCAACTGAGCCACCCAGGCGCCCTAAAGTGAGAATGCCTATCATATGCTTGTCCCACCATTGTATTTGGGCAGTGTGCAACCTGTCTGCTTTCACAGGTTTGCAGCTGGAGAGGAATTGTGCCTTAAAATGAATCACACCTTGAGTCCAATTTAGATGATATATTTTTTATTTTTTTTATTATGTTATGTTAATCACCATACATTACATCATTAGTTTTTGATATTTAGATGAGACTTTGAACTTTAGATTTTAGAGTTGATACTATAATGAGTTAAGACTTGTAGGGGGTGGGGCTGTGGAGGTGGATTGAATGTATTTTGCATATGAGAAGGACATGAATTTGGGGGAGCCAGGACAGAATGTTAGGGGCAGCCCAAGCTAACTAATGCATCATTCTTCAGCAGTTCTTTGTACATTAAGGAGATTAGTCCTCTGTCTATAATAGATTATAAATATATATTTTTCTTTTTGTTTTGCTTATGATGATTTCTTTATATTTAATTTTTGCAGGTGTGAAGTGCTGATGCTTATTATATAACTGAATATGTTAGTCTTTCTTAAAAGGATTTGGATTTTGAATCATAGACAAGTCTTCCCTATTCAAAACTTATAAAGAAATTCATCTATTTACCCAATTTTTATTTAATTATATATTAAATGTACATTTTTACCTATTTTAAAATTTATCTTGGTATAAGTTATAAGGTATATATCTAAATTTATTTATATTTTTTAGATGCTGATCCCTTGCCTCATCATTATTTCATAGTCTATTTTGTGCCTACTTGTTTGAGATGCTATCTTTAACAAAATAATTTACATTTGTATTTGTTTCTATTTATGGATCTTTTATTCCATTTGCTCAATATGTTTATTCATGTGCTAGACCATACTGATCAATTGTTAGTTTCATAATTGCTTAATACTTAGTGATTTAATCCCTATTCAGTTTTCTTCTTTTTCTAAGTTCTCCTTGCTATTATTATTATTATTTTTTGGAAAGATTTTATTAATTTACTTGACAGAGAGAAGAGGGGGAGAGAGAGAGCACAAGCAGGGGGGTGGTGGAGAGGGAGAAGCAGGCACCTGGCTGAGCAGGGAGCCCATTGTGGGGCTCAAGCCCAGGGCCCCGAAATCATGACTCAAGCCAAAGGAAGATGCTTAACCAACTGAGCCACCCAGGTGCCCCGTTGCTCTCTTCTGAATATGCTTTCTTATTTTTTGTAATGTAATGTAATAAACTGAGAACTTTCCAAATCTTTAAGTTCTGGTTCCTTTTTGCTTAACAATCCCTTCTTCAATTCATTCCTCTCTGCTACATTTTACCATAAATAGGAGGACCCAAGTTATATTCTCAAACACTGTTTAGAAATCTCCTTAGCTAAATATCCAATTTTATCACTTACAAGTTTTACCTTCCACAAAACACGAGAATATGAATACAATTTAGCCTAGTTCTTTGGCACTTCATAACAAGGATTGTCTTTCCTCTAGTTTCCAATGATATGTTCCTCATTTCCATCTGAGACCTCATTAGAATGGCCTTTAACATCCATATTTCTACCAACATTTTGTCCATGATTATTTATGTATTTTCTAAGAAGATGGAAGCTTTCTCTATAGAGTCTTTATCAGAATTGGCTTTAACATCAATATTTCTAGCATGCACCTCTTCCAGACTCTTCCATCACTCAGTTCTAAAATTGCTTCCAAATTCTTAGGTATTACAACAGCATCCCACTTCTCAGTACCAAAATCTGTATTAATCAGCTGGGCTACTATAACAAAATATAGAAAGATAGCTTAACCAACAGAAATTTATCTTATCAGAGTTCTGGAGGCTGAAAAGTCCAAGATCAGTTTCTGGTAAGAGTTATCTTCCTGGCTTGCAGATTGCTGCTTTCCTTGTATGCTCATATGGCCTTTCGCTGGTACTTGCCCATGAAGGGAGCAAGCTCTCTCCCGTCTCTCTTATAAAGGCACTAATTTCATCATGAGAGTCCCACCCTCATGACCTCATCTAATTTGAATTACCTTCCAAAGTCCCCATTTCCAAATACCATCGTATTGGGGGTTATGGCTTCAACATAGAATTCTGGAAGGATACCAACATTCAGTCCATAACAATTGGTATGGAAAAACCAATAACACAATAGAAAAATGGCCAAAGGATGTGCTTGCATAAATCTCAAAAAATACAAATAGCTCAAACACATATGAGAAGGTCGGCTGCTCTATTTGTAATGAGGGAAGCATACTGAGATATTATCTTCCACCTTGATGATTGGCCAAGTTTTGGAAATTTAATAATACCCTTTGTTCATTAAGTTGATAGGAAATAGGAACTCTCATATTACTAGAGGAAGTGTAAATTCATATAACCCTTCCACAGAGAATTTGGTATTGTCTATCAAAATAAAGATGCATATACCCATAAATCCAGTATCCTGAAAATAAAATTGCATGCCTGAGGAAAGACATAACAGAACTGCATATAATAACAAAAGATTGGAAGTATTCTAAAGGCCCATCAATTGAGAACTGCTTGCATAAAATGAAGGTACATGCATCCTTTAATGGGATACTGCTCAGCTATCAAAGGAATGAGGCAGATCTCTATGTATTGCTATGGAAAGACTTCTGAGATTTATGGATAGTAAAGACAAAACAAAACAATATAGTGTATATAATATATAATAATGTGTGTAAATTTGGGGAATATGAATCTATATTTATATTTGCTTGCTTGTACTTAAAGAAAGAGGAAACAGATAAGGAAATAACAGTGATTTTTGTGTCTCCAGCAAGTGGTTGAGGTTACAAAAGGGTGAATAAGAGACAGAAACAAGAAGTATTTCTTTTGGCTATGTACTCTTTATGTATTCTTTTGTTCTTAACCATTTGAGTGTATAGCTTATTCAAAATTAAATTAAACATGACTTTAAAATGTTTTTGACTTTGTGGAAAAGTAGAATCTAGAAAAATAATATATTTATAAAATACTAGAAATGATATAAACCAAAAAAATAAAAATGCATATTGAATGAAATTTGTAATGTCACTGCACCAAAATTTTTAGAATAATATGTTATATAAAATATAATTTCAAATTAAAAAAAAATAAGAATTTCCCAATTACTATGAAATCCTGTATGAGGTAAGAAGACCTGTGGGTATCAAAACATGCTAATTTTCTTTGAATGATTCTTATAAGAGGAAAACACCAAATGAATAAGAAAATAAAAACAGGAGAGGTGTCAAGGACATTAATAAAACTTTCAGCCTGCACCACCATGAGAAGAGGCAAAGAACTCAAGATGGAAGGACCAAGGGCCCAGACCACTATGGAACACAGACTACCATCCATCACATCAAACTGTGGTTGTTAAGCCACTGAGATTTTTTTTTTTTAAGATTTTATTTTTAAGAAATCTCTATACCCAACATGAAGCTCAAGCTTACAACCCTGAGATCAAGAGTCACATGTTCTATCGACTGAGCCAGCCAGGCATCCCAGATTTTAAGGTGTTCCTCTCCCAACAATTTCCTTACTTCAACTAAAATGGTAATGGCCTGTGTGTGCCTTTTCTTTTAAATGTAATAATTAAATTAACTGTCACACAGGAAACTTAATGATACTTAAGCCAATCCCATTGAAACTAGAGGATGAGGCCATTTCTTTTTTTTTTTTTAAGATTTATTTATTTATTTATTTATTTATTAGAGAGAGAGAGAGAGAGAGAGTGCATGTGGGGGGAGGGGCAGAGGGAGAGAATCTCAAGCAGACTCCCCACTGAGCAGGGAGCCTGATACGGGGCTTGATCCCACAAACCATGAGATCACAACTGGAGCTGAAACCAAGAGTTGGAGGGTTAACCAACTGAGCCACCCAGGTGCCCTGACAAGACTATTTCTAAAACGCATTCTCCAGCTTCTTGAGGGGGAGGAAAAAATTTTCTTCACTTCCTTTATATTTTTATCAGAACTACTGTATATCAAAATACATAACTGGTATACAATATTTTACTTACTTATCAAAAATCAGTTAATATTATTGAATGACATGAAATCACATCCCAAGTAAAGTTTAACACTATAAGCATGTTTTCATAATGTAGACACAATCTTTTAAAATAATACACTTATATTGGCAGAATTTCTTTTAGATATCCTTTTGGCATATATAAATATATGCATTTATTCCAGGCTGATAGAAGGCTATATTAAGCTTCTCAGATTGATTTTGGCTCTCAGAGGCCCATCTATGGTGTGATCTTGTGTAAGGCACAGCCCAATCAACTTTGTACAATGATATGGACAACTTGGAAGTACAAAGAGGTGATACAACTAAAATGAAGCAGAAGAGGGGTTGAGAAATTGGAATAGAAAAGTATGTATTCATAAAGGCATTTCATTACTTAAAGCTCGGTGATGCCAAAGGTAGTATTAGCATTTTTTTTTCATGAAGTCTTTATGACATATAGCAAAAGTTAAGACCATCCATGGTATTTGAAGAATATTAGGGTAGACTTTTCCAGAACACCAAAGACTCTTTGGGGAGCAAGTTAAAGACTGATTGGAGATGCATAGGCTTTTTCATGACCCTAGAGTTTCATTTCTTGAATTGCATAATATTAGAAACTCAAAGTACTTAACTTGCACCCAGGGACCCACTGATGACTGGAGAGGCCTGGCTTTCCACACAGTGGTGATGAGGCAGCAGAACTGGGAATGTCAAACTGGTGATGTGTGTTATGGGGAACAATAAGAATCAAATTTATGGCACCCTCTGCACTTCCTCAGGAATCTCCTTGTGTGCTTGAAGCTGCTCTTAGCATCTCTGAAACCATGAATTTTGTAGGAATGTCATTTTCTTCACTTATTTATTCACTGTATTCAGAGTTTTTTGGTATGTATCACCCAATGTAGTGAAACACTATAACCTGACTACTTTTTCTCTTTCCTTCTATGGAA
Organism: Mirounga angustirostris; assembly: GCF_029215605.1. Lineage (NCBI taxonomy): Eukaryota > Metazoa > Chordata > Mammalia > Carnivora > Phocidae > Mirounga > Mirounga angustirostris. Next base: position 115,797,957 of record NW_026991709.1, on the reverse strand, counting down.
ATAAATCAGATGGTTTAACTCATTTGTATGCGTTTCGAGTCAAATTCTCTTTGTATTTTTACGATAACCTAATAGCTATCAGAAACATTCCCATGGTGGCTGTGAGCACTATAATAAGCAAAGTCTCAAAGAACGATTTCAGATTATACTCTAAATGTGCACAAAAATAATTTTAAAAAACTATATTATTTACTTAATAGTCCATTCTTAGGCAGTTTGAAAATATAGAAAGAATATCTAATATCATCAACCATAGAAACATTTTGATAGAGCTAGGCTGGTCATAAACTTGATATATTGGGATACACAGTTGCATTTTCAATATAATATGTCTAAAATATTAATAAAGATGTAGATATAAAATGGTATCAAAGCATTAAAGATGGGCAGTATTCAATTCTGCATGACTATATGCCTGCTTTCTTTTCATAGTATGATATATCTTAATCAAATTTATGACCTAGAGAAAGCATTAGAAAAAGATGAATGTATTCAAAAGCCAGGGACATCAGCCATATATATTTCCAAATTAGAAAGGAAAAGAAAAATATGTTCTATTCTACTTTGCTAAGCATTGTACTTCATGGCAAAGAAATTACACAGGCTGTACTGGAAGGTAGACAAATGCTTAATGATAATTGAATTGAACTGTTGCATTGCTGATACATTTATATTTAGATATAATTCATGGTTTCCAGGAAAACTGTTCAATGAAAAAGCACTACTGAATATTTACAATCTACTAAAGAAAAAAAAAATCTAGAATAATTTAAATTTTACATTTAAACTTGTAAAAAGGCAGAAAAACTAACCTTTAAGAGTATCTTAAACTCTTCCGGTTTCTTTTTATTGTTAATCACTACCTTTTCTTTATTCACAAAATGTATTCATTATTTTAAATTACTAATGATATAAAAGAAAGCATTAATAATAAATAAAAAATCATCTATTCTTTTAGTTATGAAAGTTTGATTCAAATGTCTCATTTAAAGTAGCTTCTAGGGGCGCCCAGGTGGTTCAGTCACTAAGCGTCTGCCTTCGGCTCAGGTCATGATCCCAGGGTCCTGGGATCGAGCCCCACATCGGGCTCTCTGCTCGGCGGGAAGCCTGCTTCTCCCTCTCCCACTCCCCCTGCTTGTGTTCCCTCTCTCGCTGTCTCTCTCTCTGTCAAATAAATAAATAAAATCTTAAAAAAAAAAAAAGTAGCTTCTAGATGACAGCTTCCGGTGTGGCTTCTAATTGCCCACTAAAGTACCAGTGAAGAGAGTATCAAAGATAAAAACTCACAACACAAAATTCAGAATGATAGACAATGCCTTTTAAAAATCTGGGAGCACTTTTCTTGATGTACACTTGACAGTTAATTTTTTTTTAAATCATACTGTACTGATGCTCTGTCTCATGAATCAAACAAACCCTGCCAATCTGGAAGATCAGTAAACTGATAGATGTGGGGGATGTATAGAAGGACAGAAATTAACTGGAAGTAACAGTGGTACATTATGGAACAAAATTTTGGGAATGGGTTCATTCTTCACTATGTATCTACTGATGCTGGGTTAATAGATAAAAGGAAGGCACTTTTCTATTTTATTTTAAGGGTTTCTTAACTTTTCTAACACCCTTCACTTCCCCACCCCTATACAGAATGCAACACATGGAAGAAGGGTTGTATAATGAGTCGAATGAAGGCCCCCCCAAAATATGTCCATGTCTTAATCCCCAAAACCTGTGAATGTTACCTTTTTTGGAGGGAAAAAGAAAAAGACTTTGCAAATGTAATTAAGTAAAGGATCTCAAGATGAGATCTTCCTGGATTATGTAAATGCACCTTAAATCCAATAACCCAATGACGGGTGTCCTTCTACAGGGGAGAAAAGGAGAAGACACACAGAGAAGGCCATGTGAACATGGGCACAGAGTGGAACAGTATGACCACAAACCAAGGAAGCCAAGGAATGCCAACAGCCATCCGAAGTTGGAAGAGGTGGGCAAGTATTCTTTCCTGGAGCTTCCAGGGAATGCAGGCTTGTTGACACTTTCATGTTAGAATTCTGGACTCCAGAAATGTGAGAGGATAAATTTCTTTTGTGTTAAGCCACCAAAGTTATAGTAGTTTTTCACAACAGCTGCAGGAAACTCATAGAGCTGGAGATAAGGTGTTGGGGAAAAGAGTGCATATTAATAGAATCCTGAGGTGATACATTATTTCATGGAAGGCAGACAGGTGTACACCAGGGACACTCCTGGTAAATCTGCATCCTGGGGTTGATTATAATGATAATGATTATAACATCTTCTGTGTTTCTATTTTCATTATAGAATATTTTATTATTGAAAATCCTAGGGGTGCCTGGGTTGTTCGGTCGGTTAATCATCTGCCTTTGGCTCAGGTCATGATCCCAGGGTCCTGGGATTGAGCCCCGCATCAGGCTCCCTGCTTGGCAGGGAGTCTGCTTCTCCCTCTTCATCTGCCGCTCCCCCCACCCGCACTCTCTGTAAAAAAAAATAAATAAATAAAATCTTAAAAAAAAAATCCTAGTCAGGAAATCTTAGCTTCTGAAAGCTTTTATTCTTCATCATGCATTTAATTCCTTAATATATTACTCTATATTCTGTTTCATGGAGAACACTCAATTCGAAAGAACTAAATTAATTATGGCTGTTCAAAGCATCTCTCTTTTGGACAAATAGCACTCAGGTTCACTTCCACTGAGACCATATCTTCCAGACATCAGTCCAGTAACTAAGCAAGTCTGAAGTCAATTAATTATAATCCTGCCTGGCACTCCAATAGTGTATCTCAGGTATTAAGTGTTTTTCCTTAATTACAAATACCATAAAATTTTATATACCTGTTCTCTCAAAGAAACTGTTAACACCACTTTCTCAGCTGTAATCACTGGGTCTACTTAAAAAATATGAATTCCTGATGTATTTCATCAGATCTTTCTAGCTGAAGTGTCTGATACTCTCAGGTGCTATGTAGTTCTAACCAACAAGAGAAGGATTCCACATTACTCTTATTATCAACTCTTTATCTCCTCCAGTTTCAGAGGGCACCTTTTAATAGGGTCCCTTGATCTGAATTTCTGTTAAAGTAATGATTTCACTTTGATTTCTGATATCCCTTATTTTCAGTTAGATACCCGTGGGACCCAATTTTTCTCCAACTTAGTTTTTTGGTTGTACCTATTTTTTACTTTAATATTTTTCACTTGAGTCTAGTTTGTTTTCTAATTTTATGCCTCTCAGACTTTATTGTACATACAAATAACATGGATTTGGATTTAGTATCTAGGGTGTGTCTTGTGATTTTGCGTCTTTAACAAGCTCCCAGGTGACGCAGATGTTGCTTGCTCACGGCTACATTTTGTTTAGGGAGAAAACTCAGCCACTCTTTATGTCATTCTGCTATTTCCCAATACTTACATAATTTTCTTGCCAACATTTCCAATGCTGACTATCTGGGCACTACATTGTGTTCATTGACAATATCTGGCAAATATTCTACCTTAGTATAAAGTCAGTCAAAACATGAGTGCTTCTAAAATTTTTATTAAAAAGTATATAGTTTATCGTGACAGCAAGCGTGAGGTTTCTGGATCAGCGATAGATCAGCTATTTACAATAGTTCCCTCTTTTTCGTGGTTTTGCTTTCCAAGGTTTTAGTCACCTGTGGTCAACCACAGTCTTCTCTGTCCATTACCCTGTGGAATATAAATAAGTGACTTTAGAAGTGACGAATCTGTAAATCTCTCCTGGGAAATTCACCATCTCCGGCTTCTAAAGCATGGTTGTCATTCAATCATCCTTTAACACAGATTGCCAGTGATCTTGATCAGAAAGCCCTGGCTTTGCAGATATGTGAAAATACCCATGAAACAATGATTCCCCAAACACATATTTTTTTGTTTTCATTTCCTTTTTGGGACATCAGGTATTTTAGATTTCAGAATAATACTCATTGAATAACATATTATCATCAGTTTTACTAATCTGTACCTTCTCTTTATTTCCTTCTTTCCATTTATTTTCTCTTTCCTCCATTTCCTTTCCACTGAATGTCTATAGCAGACCATTCTAAATTGTTTAATGTATATTTTTGCTTGTGTGTGTTCCTGTAATGTTTTAAATGTATGCTTTTGTTTTGTATTTTTAAGTATACTCCATGCCCAAGGGGAGCTCAATATGGGGCTTGAACTCACGACTCTGAGGTCAAGACCTGAGCTGAGATCAAGAGTTGGACACTTAACCCACTGAGCCACCCAGGTGCCCCTAAATGTATGTCTTTTTAAATTAAAGTGTAATTTAAATAAAGTGGAATGGAAAAATCTTCAGTGTACAGCTCAGTGGGTTTTCACAAATGCATATACCCTTACGAATATTCCTCTATCAAAATATAGAATATTTACATCAATACAAAAAAATCAGTTGTGTTCTTTCTCAGTTAATACTTGTGAACTAACCAGTCCTTCTCATAGGCAAAGAGACTTGTTGTTCTGACTTTTAAGGACATTGATTAGTTTTGTGTGTCCTAATATTTCATATGAAGAACTAAGCACTTTGTGTCCACATAGAGCTATTGAGATTCATTTGTGTCATTACACTTAATCAACATAGTAGTGTTTTATTATATAAATACACAAACATTTGTGTAAAGCATAGTAGTGTTTTATTATATAAATAATTGTTTATCAATTTCCTCTTAAGGAATACTTGGATTGTTTAGGTTTGGGGCTATTATGGAAAAAAAATATAAAAACATTCTTGTTCACATACTGTTTCAGTTAAATATAAAGCAGTAAAATTTCCGGGTCATAGAGTAAATTTAACCTCATAGGAGTTTACAAGCATTCCCTTTGTTCTACATCCTCCACAACAGGTGATACTGTCTTTTTTCCCTTTATTTTAGCCATTCCAAAGTGTGTGAATGGACTAAAAATATAAGTACTTCATTGGTTATTTTGAGGATAATTCACATCTTAACAATTCTAAAATACCCTATCAAAAAATAAAGAATGTTATTCTTTTAATTTAGATAAATTATTTTGTCTTTTAATTAGTCATCAAAATTCTTTTTTTTTTCATTCCTGAGAGTACTTATGTGATCTTAGTTCATGTCTAAACATTTTGTTAAGTTTGTTAGTATGTTGGTGATATCTTATGTTTTATTACATTATTACATAGATGTCACTGACATACAGAAAGGTTTGTAATTGACAACCTTATAAGAACTGAAATCATCTATTTTTCTCCACATTGGTAATTATGTTATATTTAAATATGATAATTTTTTCCTTCAATTACAATGATTACATCTATTTTTTTTCCATTTCTTGAATCTACCCACAAAGTATGGCAGAACTATCTCAAATAGTAGGATTAATAATAAGCATCATTTCTAATTTGATTTCAAAAGGCAATCCTTGGGGCCCCCAGGTGGCTCAGTCTGTTAAGCCTCCAACTCTTGATTTCGGATCAAGTCATGATCTCAGGGTCATGGGATAGAACCCCATGTCAGGCTCAACGCTAAGTGTGGAGTCTACTTGTCCCTCTCCCTCTGCTCCTCCACCTGCTTGTGCTCTGTCTCAAGTGGATAAATAAAATCTTTTTTTTTAAAGGCAATCCTCTGAAGTTTCACCAATGATAATTATTATTAATATTATTTTCACCAATAATTATGATATATGCTTTAGAATTTTGACATACAATCATTACTAAGTTAAGGAAGTTTCTGGGGCGCCTGGGTGGCTCAGTCATTAAGCATCTGGATTCATGCAAATGCAAATTATTTTCTTTTAAATTTCCCCTAAAGGGGCACCTGGGTGGCTCAGTCGTTAAGCATCTGCCTTCGGCTCAGGTCATGATCCCAGGGTCCTGGGATCGAACCCCTCATCGGGCTCCCTGCTCAGCCAGAAGCCTGCTTCTCTGTCTCTCACTCGCCCTGCTTGTGTTCCTTCTCTCGCTATGTCTCTCTCTGTCAAATAAATAAATAAAATCTTAAAAAAAAGAAGTTTCTTCTATTTCTTTTTTTTAAGGTTTTATTTATTTATTTATTTATTTTAGAGAGAGAGAGCAAGCAGAAGTGGGTGGAGGGAGAAGGGACAGAGGGAAAGGGAGAAAGAGAACCCTAAGCAGACTCGACACTAAGCTGGAGCCCAATGTTGGGCTCCATCCTATGACATGAGATCATGGCCTGAGACGAAATCAAGAATTGAGGGCTTAACCAGCTGAGCCACCCAGGTGCTCCTCTTGTATTTCTAATAAGTGTTTTGTTTTCTTAACTAATACAATCAAAAGTTTTAATCTTTATCCAAAACTTTTCCATTAGGTGTTGAGATAGTCATATGACTTTTCCCCTTCAGATAATTAATGAATTGCGTTGTTAGGTTTTCTGACATCATCTATACTTCTAAGTTTGAGTTAGATCTCAAACTTGATTATTTTTTATGATCAATATGTTAATCATAACATTAATTAATAAATAATTTCAAGTTTGATTTACCGATAATTGATTTAATATGTTTGGATCTACACTCAGTTGTGTCATTGGGGTTGTTTAAATTTTGGTACCATGGTTATGTAAGCCTCACCTAATGAGTTTGGGGATTTCTCTCTGTTTTTCTTTTAATTTGTTTTTAAGAAGATTTTATAAACCCATCTAGTCCTAAGACTTTCATTGTGGGACATTTTTGTATACTGATTAAATTTCTTGATGGTTAGTCACTTCTTGAGACCTAGTCATGTCTTCTCTTTGTGTTAAATTGGCTTTGTTCTGCCTTCTAGTTGTTTGAATATCCTCTGCCTAAACCTTTCATAGTGCCCTATTTTAACATACTTTCTTTATTTTCTCCCAATCAATAAGAGAAATTCTAACCAACCCTTATTTGTTTTGTCCAGTATTTTACTCTAAGCCTTTTTCCACGAATATGATTTAATGATTATTTTTATTCACTCTTCACGTTATCACTTTTTCATTCTATTTTATCTCTCTCTAGAAGTAGGTGTGCTTTGGAACTCCCTACCCTATTCTCCATGTCTTCTATCCTCTTATTTTCTGTTTATTTGTCTCTCTGAATTAGATTATGAATAAACTTATTGAGGTCTATATTACAGTTTATTGAATTTTGTTCAGCTGTGGTTATTCTAAAAAATCCTTTTTTAAAGATCTGGCATTTATCTATACTCTTTTTCCTCTTTTTTTTTTTAAAGCATTTGATCATTGTTTTAAATATATCAATACAGTTATTTAATATTCATTGTCTGGAAATTATAATACATGATGTTTTAGAGGGCTTATTTCTGCTTTTATTATTTTTCTGCCATTTCTAACCTAAAGTACCTAGTTTCCTCAAATAATTTGTTAGGTCGTCTGCCCATTTTCCTTTAAATGTTTTCATTGGGAAAACTTTATGGCCAGAAAGGATCTGTTTCTGTAGATGTATAAGAGCACTGGCAAGACAGAACCAATTTAAAATAAATTCTCCATTCAGGATGTCTTAGACCTCAAAGTCACACAAATTTAAGCAGAGAATCCCACAAGAATATAGTTTGTGCTGTGATTTCTCATGGGAGATTCCAAATCTCAAAGGATTTAAATGATTTATATTGTGTTTCCCGACCATGGCAAAATCTAGTAAGAATAAAATAACAGGAATAAAAATACTTTTATGTTTAGAAATTTAGAAATTATGGTACATACTTCTAGAAATATGCATCAGAAAGGAAATCTAGATTGAAATTAGAAAATATGTTGGACTGAAGAATAATTAAAATATTTATATCCATGACACAGAGAAAACCATGTTCAAAGAAAATATACCACTATAAAGGCATATATTAAAAAAAGAGAAAGGTGGGGTGCCTGGGTGGCTCAGTCAGTTAAGTATCTGCCTTTGGCTCAGGTCATGAGCCCAGGATCCTTGTGTAGAGCCCTACACTGGTCTCCCTGGTGAGCAGGGAGTCTGCTTCTCCCTCTCCCTCTGCCCCTCCCCTCTGCTTGTGCTCTCTCTCTCTTATTCACTTTCTCTCTCAGATAAATAAATAAAATCTTAAAAAAAAGAGAGAAAGGCTATAAAATCAGTGAGTTATTTCAAGAAGTTATTCAAGAAGAAATCTAAACCCAAAAAATGTAGATAGAAGGAAATTAACAGCAGAAATTAATAATGTATATCACAAACACGAGAGAGTTAATGTAGACAATATCTTCTAAGATAAGTATCTTGCAAGAATGATTAATTAGAAAAAAAGTGAAGGCACAATAATACTGTGAAACAATGGGTCATCATGAAACAAAAGGGTAATCACTACAAATAAAATTACAAATATCATAAGAGTAAGTTCTAAATAATTTTATGCCCAAAACTTTAAAAAATAATATGGAAAGATCATAGAAAAAAATGAAAAATGAAACTTAAAAACTGAGCACTGAGTGTTGTAAGTGAAGGTAAAGTAGCAGATTTAAATAATTCTATAATTGAATCCATAATTTAAAACTCCCTGCATTACTAAACATAGACTGGGCTCAAATTACTCAAAATCTTAGAGATTTAAAAGGACAAATATTAATTTCATGCCCATGGTATCATCAAGGTTTGAGATTCTGCTCTGCACAACCCTCCCCTGAGGATCACAAATTACGGAAGCTCTAACCTTGTGTTTCCATGATTGGTGTGCTAGGGAAGAAGAGTTCTATAATATCTTAACTGGAAATTTCATGCTTCTATCTGAAAACAACATCTATAATATTCATTCATTTAATTGGCCATGAGACAGAAGGCCATATCTTAATTCTTGGGTTCAAAAACAAGCAGTTTCACCATATGCCTGTGATTTCATCAAATATAAATGCCCCAATTTAAAATTTAAAAGTACAGTAGATACAAAATGGATTCAAAAATGTGGATAAAACAAACCCATCTGGTGTAACTATGCTAATGATAGGGTAAAGTTTAAGGCAAAAAAATAGTTAATGTGGACACATAAAGGACATTTGTACAAATGTCAATGAACTAAGGTCAATTTACTTGTGTAACAGTTTTAAATATGTATGAATACAATAACATAAATACATTTAAAATACATTTAAATAAACAATGTACTAAACTGAAAAGTGAAACAAAAGATCCATAATCGTAGGAAAAACATTAATATACTTCACTCAATAATTGACAAGCAGAAAAAAATTAAATGTTATAGACTAATTTTATGAAAAATACAATTTAATAAAGCAATCTACTAGAACTTATAGAACATTGTATTGAACAATGACAGAACACAAGATTTTTTCAAATAAATGCAAACCTCAAAAAAATGTCTCATGTAATGAGTCATAAAATAAATCTCATCTTAATTTCATTAAGCTTAAATTATCCAAAGTATTTTCTTTGACTGGAGTAGAAATTAATAACAAAATGACAAAAGAAAACAGTAACTGATGGGAAATTAAGAAATATACTTCTAGATACCTTGTTAAAGTAAAAAGAGGGGAAATTAAAAACCACTTTGAGTGAATTAATATTAAGTTATGATATGTCAATATCTGAGGAATATACCTCAGCAGTATTTAGAGGAAGATGTGTTCCCTAGCATGCATACATTAGTGAAGAAGAGTGTCTAAAACATCATTGATCTAAGCATCCACTTTAAGAACCTTGAAAAAGAAGAAAATTCACTCAAAAACAGTAGAAGAAAGGAAGTAACAAAACAAGACCAGACATCAGTGAAAAAATTAACTCCATCTAGAAATACTGAGTGACTCCTTCTTTTTATGGTTTCTCATTCTCTATCAGGTTACCTATGGAAGGTTTTCATGTCAATGGCTGACAGCAAAATCAAAGGTAAGCCCAACCAGGGAAGCGCATTTAAGTCTGTGCTTAAATCATTTTTGCTATCATCCCATTGTATGACTCATAATCAAGCCAGAGTTAGAATGGAAAGTTACAAAACATTACCAGATAAGAATGTATATATAGGACGATGTGAAACATTGATGACTTCAGGCAAAATTAACCTATGGAGTTAGATATCAATATAAAGGTTTCCAGTGGAAATGGCTAGAAGGGGTACAATTGTGTACCAACAGATGTTGGTAATATTCGTTCCATGATCTAACTTTAGTTTTCATAGGTATGTTAGTTTGTAAAACTTCACTGAGCTGTATACATATATGTTTACATAAGACACTTAAATTTTTCACTAAAAAAACCCCACAGTATTGTTTCTTAAATTCCACATATGAGTGAAATCACATGGTATTTGTCTTAAGTGTTAAATCACTAAATTGTACACCTGAAACCAATATTACACTGTATGTTAACTAACTGGAATTTAAATAAAATCTTTAAAAAACCACAGTACAAAAAATTTAAAATTAAAAATTAGATGAAAACTATAATATAAAACATGATACGTTATTGTACGACCACAAGATTTATCATATATTAAAATAATTTAAAATCATAAACCAAGTTGGTAAGGATGTGGATAGGAAACCTTTTATGCTTCTGATGGCTCTTTTCCATGGTTAGGGATAAATTGTACAACCAGTTTAGGAAGCAGATCTCTACTTTCTACTAGTACTGGTACATATGTGCCATATGACCTTTTAACTTCATACCTAGATACAGGCAAATGAACTTATGACTTATGTGCACTGAGTAATTTGAACAAGAATAGCTATGGCTGAGTCACCAAATAATAACTAAAAACTTGTAACTTTCTAAATGTGCCCTTAAGATGGATAAATTGTGATGAAATCCTACAGTATCGTTCTATACTGCAATATAGGAACTACAGCTATATACACAAACATGGGTAAACTTAAAAAGCATGATACTGAACAAAAAAATCCAGATCCCAAAAGAGCATATATTCTGTGGGTTTCACTTACATGAAGTTCAAAAGGCACCAAGATTAAACCAAAGTCTTAACAGATGCTTGCTGGGATGATAAAACTCTGAAGAAATGCATGGCTGTAATTACTGTAGAAGTCAGTATACTGTTAACTTTGGGGGAAGGGGGTGAAGAGGGGTTTTAATGGTGCTCATCATATTTTTTTTCCTGGTGAGGGTTACATGAGTTTTGCTTTGTGATCAATTGAGATTGACATTTTTATTTTCTTCACTTTTCTCTATGTGTGTGTTCTCTATGTGTAATTATTTCACGATCAAAATGGATAAAACAGGAACACCAGAATGGCTCAATTGGTTAAGTGTCCAACTCTTGATTTCGGCTCAGGTTAGGATCTCAGGGTGGTGAGATCAAGCCCCGCATAAGACTCCATGCTAGGAGTGGAGCCTGCTTAAGATTCTCTCTCTCTCTCTCTCTACCCCCTTCCTCTCTCTTCTCACTCTCTCTCCTTCTTTAAAAAAATGGGTAAAACAACACAAGTTAGTGATTGGCATTTTTTGGAAGAAGGATGCATTTGGATAGAGCTACTTTGAGGACATCAAAGATACTGGTAATATTTTATTTGCCAATCTTTGTACTGCATCAAGGGTGTTTATTTCATTATTCTTCTTTAAATACAAAATGTCCCTCATATACACAGGTTAGTGTGTATGATATATTTCTTAATAAAATAAAATTTAAGAGAACAGTTAGTCATGTATTTGCAGGTTAAAATGTCCTTTCCTGCAAAATACTGCCATAATTCTGCAATTCCTCTGAAATATTCAAATGATATAATCCAATCATTCAATTTATATGCAAGTTGAATAATTATAATGACATATATGCAAATGCAATTAAGAATGCTCATATATGCAAATAACTAACTTCCAACTTTATAAATATTTCAGTAACTCTGTAATAAGGGTAGCATTTCTCAGGAAATGATTGCCTACTGCATCTTATTGAAATTTATTATAATTTAAAATATTTCTTTTATATATATTTTGAGATGGTAAAGATATGCAAGTTTTACTGGAGCCCTTAATATATCCTGCAACAATTATTACTGTAAAACCTAGAGTAGAAATATCTGGATGTCCAGTTAAATTATCTGCATTAGATCACAAACCTTATCTATGCAACTCACCTCTCAGCACTTGACAAAAATCAGGTACTGGTTTCTCCATACCCTGATCATTTCTATTCAAAAAAAAAATATCTATATCTATATCTATATCTATATCTATATCTATATCTATCTATCTCTCTATCTCTCTATCTATCTATCTATCTATCTATCTATCTATCTATCTATCTATATCTTCAGGACTTTTTAATTATGCCTTTGCCTCTTTCCCATTGTTTTTGTCACACGTACTGACTTTAACCATTTCCTCCCTAGCTTTACTTATTTCTATATTTCTGTCCTCTTTTTGAATTATTCATAACTGTTTTGTTTATTTTCTCAAACTTCAGGCGGCCTAGATATTTTTCATGGTCCTGGATTATATATAAAACACCATGGATTCTCTCCTTGGTGCTTTGCCCTGTTTTACCTTGATTGGTTCCAAAACAATAAGAACAATAAGTAAGAAAGAAACTTTATACTTGTATCTTCCATATTTAAACATAATTATGTAGTCAGATTCTTAATTCTGAAAATTTTGTAATTATAAGCCAGAACAAATTAAATGTATTACATTGTCAATAGGTTTTATATACCATGGAGAAAAGGAATAATTAATAATAATAATAATAATAGAAAAAAGCTATGGATTCAAGTCTTTTCTAAAAATTTTAAATTACACATTGATACGATAAAATTTCAGAGAAATTGTTTAGCAAACAAATCTATTCATACTTTGGTTAAACACAAGATTTTCTAAATTCATTTGACAAATTATTTGTTATTGCATAAAACTGCTTAGTGATTTCTCAATTGATATACATTGAATGGTAAATGCTGACTTGAGTTTATGTACATTTTGCAATAATTCTTTACTTTCTTGCCAATATTTCAAGTCATGATTTGCCAATATTTCACGGTCATGATTCAATTAAAGCTCACATATCTCATGTAAGGTTAAGGAATGATGTCCTTGGATCAAGGATCCTAATAGAATATTTTGAATTCTAAAATTTTGTCATATAATCTTACATTCTACAAAGTACCAAATATTAAGTTGTGTTTCAGCCCAATGGTTAAGATACATACAGAGTGGCTATCAGGCCAATTAAGAGTATTGCTACAATTCATTTTGTTTTGACAAATAAAGTAGAAAAAGAAAGGCTAGATCTCTTGACACAAATACTAATTAATTTGCTCTGCCCATAAGAACCAAATGAAAATTATGACACAAATTAAAGCAGCAATTAAGCTAAAACATACAATTACTCATCTTTGAAATGAATGAGGTTGAAAGAGATGGCTCTTGCTCTTGATGCTCCAAGACAATTTACTTATATAATTTTAAAAATCAATTAAAAATAGTTAAATAAATCTGAGTAAAATTAGCATCTTTTTTAAAAAGAAGAAGAAACTGTCATATACACTTGATTTCTTTCTATGGCAATAAGTGATCAGCAGCTCACTGGGAAGTGCTCTCTGTGAGGAGTCAAATCAGTTTTGGTTTGCTGTTATTTCTCTAGGGCCCAGCAAAGTTTTTTGTACTATGTAAGTGTTCAATAAAAATATGTGGAATTAATGAACATACTTGGTAGAGCAAAGCAAATGACCAAATGAAACTATCTTGCTTCATCTATATTTATGATTCTACTATGTAACACATTCATCAGTAACCCTGAGGAGTTACTAATAACCATGATATATATGTGCATGTATGTGTGTACACATGTACAAATATACATACACGTATATAATCAGCATAAGCATTTGGTAAATTAAGAAGCAGATGTGAAGCATGCAAGTGGTAGTAAAGTTCTCTCAGGATTCAACTATTCTTCCTCAGAGAAGTAATATATGAAATCACAACATCTAGTTTATCAGAACTGGAATAGATCAAATAAGCTAGTCTTATAAAACAGTTTATAGTCAATTGATTGTCGATGTTAACATACAAACTAAAACATAGTGTCATTCAGAAGTGTGACAGGTCAGCCTTAGAATAGAAGATGTGACATCACTAAAGAGAGCCTTACCAGCACCTACCCAGACAACACATGGATGTCTTGTCCAGTAAACACGAGTTTTGCCTCAATATTTCACATTATGAAGAAGAGCATAGAAACCATCTAACTTTTTGTTTCTTTGAATCCCATGCTCATCAAGAATTGTTTGAATACATTGACTTTTGGGGTAGTTTGCCTACAGGTAGACAATGCCCTCTTCAAATCAATGAAACATTTCGATCTTCATGAAATATCCATTTACAGATATCTGTATATCAGGGCTGTAAATGATTATAGCATTCAATTAATTCTGGATAAAGATAAAATTGAGTATCAGACTATATATCTGAGGAACAGATCCTGAAAAAAGATCATTTCACCAAAATAAATATTCTTTGGTGTGGATCTGACTAGACAATCAGCCGGACTTCCTGAATGACACCCCTCTTCTACCTCTGGTTTCCACCCCAAAGAACACTTCATCTGCTTCTGTGTATTTCTTAATCTTCTTTTTTTAAAAAATAAACTTATTTTTTTTAGAGCAGTTTTATGTTCACAGCAAAATTGAGCAGAAGGTACAGAGATTTCCCATATACTCCTTACCTCCCCTACAATCAACATCCCTTACCACAGTGCTACATCTGTTACAGTTGATGAAACTGCATTGACACATCATTATTACCTGAAAGTCCATCATCTACAGTAGGGTTCACTCTTAGTGTTGTACATTTTATGGGTGTTGCCATATGTATAATGACATGCATCTACCATTCTAGTTTCCTACCATATGAATCATTTCACTGCACTGCCCTAAAATCCTCCATGTTCCAACTATTCAGTCCTCCCTCCCCCCAACCCCTGACCTTTTACTCTCCTTAACCACTGAATCGATCATTCCCTCCATAGTTTTGCCTTTTCCAGAATGCCATATAGCTGGAATCCTATAGTATGCAGGCTTATCAAATTGACTTCTTTTACTTAGTAATATGCATTTAAGTGTCCTCCATTTTCTATGGTTTGATAAGTCATTTCTTCTTAGTACTGAATAATATTCCATTGTGTGGATGTGTCTTAGTTTACCCATTTACTGACTGAAGGACATCCTGGTGCTTCCAATTTGGCAATTATGAATAAAGCTGCTGTAAACATCCATGTATAGGTATTTGTGTAGATGTGTTTTTCACTCATTTGGGTACATAACAAGGATCTCAGTTGCTGAATCATATGTTTAGAGTATATTTAGTTTTGTAACATGTTAACATTTATTTACATCTCTAAAGCTTCAGGAACTCAAAAATAATTTTGACTAGAGGAGTCCTCATTTGTCTAGCCAGTGCTTTCTTTGTACTGTACTACATAGCCTGAGAGTCCTCCTACCCCCTCCTTCCATCCTGCTTTTCTTTTACAGGTGTCAGACCTGTTTTGGGGGTATGAAAGTTCTCCCACCTACTCTTTCTTCTTTGATTTTACACCCATCCCATTTGCTATATATATAGTGCATTGGGCAGTGAACAACCCTCAGTCCTAAGAGAGTAGGTAGCTACCTAGGAAATTTCCTTTGGGGAAAAAGCAATGCTTGCCAAATTTAAATAGGCTGAAGTAATAAGCAAAGTGATTTCATTTTAAGGTTCAAAGTCTAAGGAAGTTCCTAAGCTATTGTAAAAACTAAGGTAAATATCTAGTGTTCTTTATGGTATTGGATTTTTCCATATTAATGTGGCATACTTCTTTATATTTTTCTTACTGTACTTTATTTATAGTCCTGTGTTATTTCTGAATACTAAACCCTTATCATTTACATGTGTTAATATCTTTTTTGGATTTTGTCTTTTACTTTCACTTTCTTTTGGGGACTGTTCTGGGTACATACTCATGTCCTGGCTTATTGTTTTGCAGAAAAGTGTAATACATGCCATCACCATTATATCATACTACATAGAATTTTAGTATTTATTATAAATTTGAGGTGCTTCTTTTTTAAAATTTTAAATATGATATGGATTTTTAGACACTTAGATATTTTGCATGGCTCAACTCATATTCAAATTTCCTATTATTTTTCAATCAACTTTATGAATAATTTTAATTAGTTTCTTGAGTTTACAAGGCAAAATCTTAAAAAATAACATCTTACCATTTAAATATATGTGTCAATCAGAATACAAAATAAATCATGAAAATAAATTGAATGTTGAAATTTATACGAATTCATTAACCTCTAATTAAATATTTGGTGTGTTCATCAAAATAGTGCTTTAAAAATGACATATCAGATAAAGGACTAGTATCCAAAATCTATAAAGAACTCATCAAACTCAACACCCAAAGAACAAAGAATCCAATCAAGAAATGGGCAGAAGACATGAACAGACATTTTTCCAAAGAAGACATCCAAATGGCCAACAGACATATGAAAAAGTGCCCAATATAACTCGGCATCAGGGAAATCCTAATCAAAACCTCAATGAGATACCACCTCACACCAGTCAGAATGGCTAAAATTAACAAGTCAGGAAATGACAGATGTTGGCAGGGATGCGGAGAAAGGGGAACCCTCCTACACTGTTGGTGGGAATGCAAGCTGGTGCAGCCACTCTGGAAAACAGTATGGAGGTTCCTCAAAAAGTTGAAAATAGAGCTACCATATGATCCAACAATTGCACTACTGGGTATTTACCCCAAAGATACAAAAGTAGGAATCTGAAATGGTATGTGCACCCCAATGTTTATAGCAGCAATGTCCACAATAGCCAAACTGTGGAAAGAGCCGAGATGTCCATCGACAGATGAATGGATAAAGAAGAAGTGGTATATATATACAATGGAATATTATGCAGCCATCAAAAGGAATGAGATCTTGCCATTTGCAACGACGTGGATGGAACTGGAGGGTATTATGCTGAGCGAAATAAGTCAAACAGAGAAATACATGTATCATATGACCTCACTGATATGAGGAATTCTTAATCGCAGGAAACAAACTGAGGGTTGCTGGAGTGGAGGGTGGGGTGGGAGGGATGGGGTGACTGGGTGATAGACACTGGGGAGGGTATGTGCTCTGGTAAGCGCTGTGAATTGTGCAAGACTGTTGAATCTCAGATCTGTACCTCTGAAACAAATAATACAATATATGTTAAGAAAAAAAAAAGAAGAAGGTAGCAGGAGGGGAAGAATGAAGGGGGGGAAATCGGAGGGGGAGATGAACCATGAGAGACGATGGACTCTGAAAAACAAACTGAGGGTTCTAGAGGGGAGGGGGGTGGGAGGATGGGTTAGCCTGGTGATGGGTATTGAGGAGGGCACGTTCTGCATGGAGCACCGGGTGTTATGCACAAACAATGAATCATGGAACACTACATCTAAAACTAATGATGTAATGTATGGGGATTAACATAACAACAAAAAAATTAAAAAAAAATAGTGCTTTAATTTAGATTATTAACTTATGACATAGGCTATGAATGTAACTCCTAAAATAAATTTATAATTAGGAAATGCATATAACTTTTAGAGACTCTGTAGATTAATATGTAGATGAAGCAATAAAGCTATTAAAAACTCTAATAAATTAGTAGTACTGAGGAAAAGTACAGACTCCCAAAAATATACCAAGAGTGTTAAGGCTGCTAACACAAATTTACCTCTAACAGAGACTGGAATTCTCTGTTTCTCTCTTTAGAACTGTCTGCAAAGCCCATTGTTGAGATCTGTTACATTTATTAGTCATAAATATGTTAATGCAAAATAGTTTTAATGTGTTTTTATCTCCATGAAATCTAAGATCATAGGAAATGTGGAAAGTTCCTTGAATTAACCTCCATATTTGCTTGCTGTGCTAACTCTGCAACATCATGATCTATTCTGGTAGGCTAAGGGGATTCAGGGGTATGAGATGGTGCCTTGGGCAGGGGTAGGAGTACATGGAGGTTGGAGACGGGCAGAAGAAATTATGCAGGGAGAAGCTGAAGACAAATACTTCTTATTTCAATAGTTAAGAGATTCCGTTTCTCTCTTTCCTCCCTCATGCATCTTTTGGTAAATTTTATGTTATCCAGGATAGAGAAGCTATATCGGTAATTTAACTCAGATACAATATGGGTTAAATGGAATTTTGTGGGAAGAAACTACTAGACATAACATTGCATTATACCTTTGAGAAAACAACTTTAGAGCCCCAACTAATATACCTATAAATAAAGTTTTATAACAAAACCTGTCTACAAACTAGGAGTTGTTCACTTAACTAAAATAAATACTGCTTTTCTTGAAAGCAAGACATGACTTTTCTAAATATTTTCTTTATATTTTTGGAATGTTTCAATCTGTGTTGTGAAGGATTATAGATACCCTGAAGTATTATAAGGCAGTTATTTCTCAGGATAATGTGTTTAGTGTGGGTTGCTATTGTGGCAAAAGAAATGACACCTGAAGGTACTGTATAAAAGGAATGTCTATTCATTATAATCTTCTTTAAAATAATATTTAAATGACAAAGAAAGAACACCATCTAATATCCTCTTCAGATTTAATCTGATGAATTTGAAATATAATTGCAAAGTAGAAGCATGAACTTTCTATTTTATTTGTAAGTTAATTTTGATGTGGGAAAAGTATCCCATTTCAATTATTGTTTTTGAGACATAGCATCTTATATTTAGGAAGCACCATGGACTCTTTCATGCCATGGGTGTGTTTAAATAAATCTCAGCTCATGAATGATTGATCTTAAAGAATTAGAAAACATCTCTACTGTGAACAATTAGATCTCTTTTTATTGTTGAGTTCTGGTTCAACAGGCATGAAATTCTAGGACATGGATTCGGAGTCATAGTACTCCAGGGTCCTTACTCCATTGGCAAGTTCTGATGCTTTCAAAATGAAACACTAGCTTCGTATTCAAAATTCTCCTTTGTTCAATGATCCTTGTAATGCATTTTGATGTTTTAAAATCTCAAGTGTTGGTCCAGGTTTAGAGAATATTTTCAAAGTCGCCATAGATATTCGAAGAAAAAGATACCAGTGCATTGAACTGTGCAGAGAAAGATGAATAGGTAACGCACAGTTAGGCACATTTTACATAGATAATCCACTAGCTATTTTTAGTCAATGTTGAGTGTTATGAACACATTTTTTTTTTTTTTTTTTTGGTCACTGAGCTTGTATATAGCCATGTGATTATTTCTAACCAGTGATGTATGAGTAGAAGAAATATGCGTCATTTCTGGACCAGACAGTCCTGGCCCTCTCTTCTCATATTACAGTAATTGTGAATCATGTGTCAGAATGAGGCCTCTAAATAGCCAGGTTTTGTGTGTTATAGCAATGAGCAGAGGCCTCCACTCTGAACCCACCCTGGGCATGTAGGATAATTAAGAAATAAACCTTTTTTGCTGAAGTTACTGAGCCCATATATTAGGGTAGCAAAACTCAGCCTATCTGGCTAATAGAAAGATGGAGATGGATATCTATATAATTACTAGGTAGCTATTATGTAAAGAATACAAGGAAATATTTCTTCCTCCATAAAAAAGAAACTCTTTACTGGTTCAAATTTGCCACACCAATATTTTACACTGTATAAAAATAAAACAAAACTAAACAAAAAAATAAAAATAAAAATCACTCAACGTTTTCTTGAATGACCTGTAAGTCAGTGTGGTAAGCATTTGCATATTTATGTACATTAATATCAGATTATTAAAATACCAATAATTGTGCTAGATTCAGAAGAAAGTTTAACCCAAGCTCTTTATTTCACAAAGATAACTCAAGTGAAGAGATGGACCAAGGTTACCACAATAATAAAAATACATGCTAAAAGCCCAAGTTTTCTGAAAACTAGGTCACAGTTCCATTACTTAATGCACATTTCCTTGATATCACCATCTAGCTGTGTATGCAGAGAGCAGTCAGGAAACGCTATCCCGGAAAGGATGTGTTGGCAGGTAAGAACTCTTAAAGAATGTCTGTGAAAGGGGGTGACTGGGTGGCTCAGTCGTTAAGCATTTGCCTTCGGCTCAGGTCATGATCCCAGGGTCCTGGGATCGAGCCCCGCATTGGGTTCCTTGCTCGGCAAGGAGCCTGCTTCTCCCTCTCCCACTCCCCTACTTGTGTTCCCTCTCTAGCTGTCTCTCTCTCTCTGTGTCAAATAAATAAAATCTTCAAAAAAAAATGTTTTTGAAAGTAAAGGAGAAAAGTTTATAGAAAGAGAAATGGTAGAACAAACTCTATATCACAATACTTTGGAGCAATTCTCTGCATTTTTTATATGAAAGTCAGACGGTTGGGGTGCCTGGGTGGCTCAGTCATTAAGCATCTGCCTTCAGCTCAGGTCATGATCCCGGGATCCTGGGATGGAGCCCCGCATCGGGCTCCCTGCTCAGTGGGGAGTCTGCTTCTCCCTCTCCCTCTGCAGCTCCCCCTGCTTGTGCTCTCTCTCTCTCAGTCAAATAAATAAAATCTTTAAAGAAAAAAAAAAAAAAAGAAAGAAAAGAAAGCCACATAATAATTGTTCTAAATAGACTCAGAATGGCTCTCTAGTCCTCAGGTCCATACTTCACATGAGTCACAACATTTTTTTTCCAATCATTTCAATACGATTATAAAAAATAATCATATATCAAACTCCTAAGCAGATTATTGTACACTTCAGAATCTTCAGGCAAAATTCTATTTTTCCCAATAATATTTTATGGATCTGTTTGTCTAGTCTTTATATTTTTTTTCCAGTCAACATGTGGGTGTATAAGGATTTTTTCCCCCCCTACAATGCTTCTGTTTTAGAAGAAAGAATACCCTGATTCTTTCAAAACACCCTCAAAATAATGACCAGGGACTAAATTAACATTTCTAAAAGTCACTGAGATTTTCAGATAAAATTCAATACAAATGCACCCAGTTAAATTTTATTACCACTTATCAGGATTGGGCTACACAGAGTATGGTATCTGAGCTTTGTTTATCTCTGTTTTAATAGGCATTTCATTGACATTTTGATAGACTCCTCCAGTGCTTGAGGTTATTAAATTCTGTGCTTCAAGTTATTAAAGTCAGAGAAATGCAATTAAAATCACTCCTTTGATCGTGCATTATTCACTTATTTTTAGCTTTAGATATTACAGTGGAAAATTTTTAAAAGCCAAAGGTTTTAGATAAGTTTGAGGAGATATTTTTAAGTAACAATAAAAGTAAGTCTACAGTTATTTCTTTAAAACTTGTTTAGATATTTTGAAATGCAATTATCATTGATTGTCAGCATATGTATCTATAGATATATAGATATGGCTGCCATTGTTCATACTTGCTTTTCTTCTTTCTTGAAAGGAGAACAAACTATGTGAAAAATATTGTTGACAAATTCAGAAGTTTTATATCCCTGAAAATCTGGCAAGGATTCAACTTCAAATGAGGTTTATTTAACATTAATTTTCTTTAAAAATTATATTTATTTATTTGTCAGAGAGAGAAAGAGAGCACAAGCAGGGGGAGCGGCAGGCAGAGAGAGAAGCAGACTCCCTGCTGAGTAAGGAGCCCGATGCGGGACTAGATCCCAGGACTCTGGGATCATGATCTGAACCAAAGGCAGCCGCTTAACCGACTGAGCCACCAGGTGCCCCAGTTTCACATTAAATTTGGTGATTATTTTATTTGACAAAGATTATAGTCCATTCATTCTGTAACAATGGAAGAGTGAGCTGACTCGAGTTCATAACTTATGTTGACAGCATACCTTTCATTTATCAAGATTCTGCTCTATTTCAAAAACTGTATTATGAGTTCTGTGTGTGTGTGTGTGTGTGTGTTGTGCTTAAACCTTACAATAAATTAAGAGGCAAGTAAGATCATTTCCCCTTATAAGTGAGGAGACTAATGCTTAAATTGTCTAAAATCATGCCACTAATAAGTGATGGAGCCATTATTCAACTCTAGCTTAATTTCACTCTACACATAGGCTGTGATACTTTACTACCTTGTCTTGTCTACCTTGTCTGTTTTAAAATTATATTTAAACATTTATGATGGTAGTAGTTGCTATTTTAGAGCTTTGACTTTGTGCTAGTCACTGCTATCACTGATTCAAATGTATTAACTCATTACTTCTCACAACATCCCTGTGTTATTTTACAGATAATGACTGGTATAGAGAGACTGTACAACTTGCTAAGTAAAAAGGCAGGTTGTAATTGATGGAGCCAGGATTCAAACTGATTCCTGAGTCCTGGCTCTTAACCATCATATTTACTCTGATTATTGTCTTCATGAATTCTGGGTGAGAACTCTCTTCAAAAATGGTAATATGCTGTATGAATATTCTACCTGTTCATACTTTTATCTTATTTTTTTTATCCGTCTTGCCTTCTTTGATCCCAATCTACCCAGTCCCTACATTTCATCTTGCCTGCTAATTCTTCTGAATGTAGTCTTGACCTGAAGTGCTGTTTTAAAAATAAAAATGATGTTGAGGCCATGTGACTCTTCAGTGAGTAATGGTATCATGAGTATGTAGCAGTTTCTGCCACGGATGCAGGAAGATAGAATTATGGTTCAGTTGTCATTTAATTAGTGTAACAGATATAACTTAAACAGAAATGATTTAAGTAGTTCATACATTCATCCTTGATAGTATTAGTCTAGCTCTATCTTGGCATTTCAGTTCTAAATTCTAGGTTTCTATCTAGTCTTAAATATCCAGTTTGTTCCAGACTCCTTGTCAGGGGCTGCCTGAGCATCTGCCCCAGAAAACTGTCCACTCTGGAA
Organism: Mirounga angustirostris; assembly: GCF_029215605.1. Taxonomy (NCBI): domain Eukaryota; kingdom Metazoa; phylum Chordata; class Mammalia; order Carnivora; family Phocidae; genus Mirounga; species Mirounga angustirostris. The sequence continues at coordinate 115,775,175 of NW_026991709.1, read as the reverse complement.
ACCAAGTCCTGTAAGAATGAGACTTTGCCTTCTCTCGACAATTTCACCATCCTTAGCTTGATATTGCCCTTCTCTATGATACTGGCTTTCTACAATGAGGACTACTTACCTGCTACCCTAGATTCATTACTCCATGTTTCACCATTCCCAGATAACATTCCTGGCTTGCCAGGTTGAGTTTCCTCCAACAGTTCTGATTGTTGTCTCAATCTTATTGTTATTGTTAGTGTTACTCAGATGACAGAGTTTATAGAACTTTCATCAATCTTAGCATATGTTTTTAGACATCAATAATTTGTCAGCATCGGTTTTAAAACTTGCTGGTCAAACAAATAAAATATCAGTGCAGGGCCCAGTGATAATATCTCAGTATTTCCTTGAACTTCACATTAGGTTTTTATTACTATGGCAAAAAAAAAAAATGGCATTAAACTTTGTAGCAGCCCATATCATTTATGGCTCATAATGAATTTACATTTAAACAAAATACATGCAAGAGTTGTGTAAAAACAAAAGTCCTCCCTTAAGCATTAGGTTAATTAAATTTAACACTTAGATGCATATTAATACCTTCATACATATTAAATATTAACAAATAATTACATTTGAATGTTTTTGTCTTAAATCATTTTTTTAAAGATTTTTATTTATTTATTTGAGAGAGAGAGAATGACAGACAGAGAGCAGGAGAGGGAGGAGGGCCAGAGGGAGGAGAAGCAGACACCCTGCCGAGCAGGGAGCCCGATGCGGGACTCGATCCCGGGACTCCAGGATCATGACCTGAGCCGAAGGCAGTCGCCTAACCACTGAGCCACCCAGGCGCCCTTAAATCATTTTTTTAACTTAAATTTTGTCAGCCACTATGTATCTCTGTGTTTCTATATTTGTGTGTTTTGCAAATATATTGAAATTATTTTCCACTGAAATAGGGCCAAGTCAGAGTTCTTTGGTATGAATGACCCAAGACCCTTCCATCCAGCCTAACATTGTGCTATCAATCAGTTATCTTTAAATACTAGTTGTCCACCAGGCCACTGGTTGCATGATGTCACTGATGCTGGTAAACAAGTACTCATTGAGTGTTTGCAAAGGTTCCAGTCCATGATCATTCCTTTAGCTTATTTATATTGAGAAATAGGCTGATTTTCTATTCAGTTACACATAATTTTCAATCTCATCAAGTTTCAATGCAAGAGACCAATACGGCCTCTTTCCTGGTTGGCATGTAAAGTACATAACCTCATTTTTAACTAAAAATGGGACACAATGTTCTGGGACTTTTCAAAGAACATAATTTTGAGATCATTGATTAATTATATCTATCCAAATATTAACTGAATAAGAATGACTCTCTGTAAAATATATCCTAAATTTGCAGTTCTTACTGGCCTCCATTACTTAAGTAATAACCAGTGTGCGAACACTAAGTTATATGAAACCCCTACATTGTATGAAAATTTATTTGAATATTTTTTGGAGTTGAGTAACAATACCTAGAAGATTCTCAAAATAATAATGTGTATCAAATAACATAGAGAAGCTCTGTAAGACTAATTCTAAAATAGTTCTCTGAATTTAGACCCTCCACTGTTTGTTATATGCTTCCACTCATTTGTTATTCCATAGGATTTATTATCCTAAATGAGCATTGGTATGATTGCTGATATCCCAGAGGGACATTATATGAAATAGCTTGATGAAATTCATCATTTTAATATAGAACTGATGGTAAGACCATATTTTTATACTTAATACATGTTTTCTTATGAGAATGCACAAAATAAATATCTGGTAAGTTTTAGAACTTGAGTAACTGTGTTTGTCCTGGGAGAATGGAGTACTTGTTAGTTTCTCTTTTGTGAGCTTCCCAGATCTAACAATTTTTTTTTGCCTCTTTCCTAAATAGACTCCCAGAAATTATAATTTCTAATTCTACCTATAGAAAATGTGCAGGAAGCATGGATTCCTGTCCAGTAACTTCATCTTATATTCTTCTTTTTTTTTTGTAGTTTTTAATTTTATTATATTATGTTAGTCACCATACATCATTAGTTTTTGATGTAGTGATCCACGATCCATTGTTTTCGTATAACACCCAGTGCTCCATGCAGTACGTGCCCTCCTTAATACCCATCACCAGGCTAACCCATCCCCCCTCCTCCCTCCCCTCTAGAACCCCATTTGTTTCTCAGGTCCATAGTCTCTCATGGTTCATCTCTCCCTCCAATCCCCCCCCATTTTTCCCTTCCTTCTCCTAATGTCCTCCATGCTATTCCTTATGTTCCACAAATAAGTGAAACCATATAATAATTGACTTTCTCTGCTTGACTTATTTCGCTTAGCATAATCTCCTCCAGTCCCATCCATGTTGATGTAAAAGTTGGGTATTCATCTTTTCTGATGGCTGAGTAATATTCCATTGTATATATGGACCTTATATTTCTTCTTATCTTTTTTATAATTACATAGTCTTTTCATCACTGACTTCAGGTGCTTATTCATATTTTATCTGTGTTGCATTAAATTATTTATGGAACAAAGCAGGGTAGAAATAAATAATTAAGTAATTAGGCCAAGAAATAAATAAATGAACAAAGTGCCTATCATAGACAAAGTATGAATCATGACATTTGTCTGAGTCAGTAATATTCAGCAAAATTTTCAGTGATGATGCAAATATCCTATACATGGATTTTCAAATATGGTATCCACTAGACACATACAACTATTTAAGTACTTGAGATGTTACTATTGCAAGTGAGAAACTAAATTTTTAATTTTAAGTAATTTAAAATTTTTATTTAAATAGCCACATGTGGTCAGTGGTTACCATCTAGGACTGCACAGGAAATCACAACACTATTCATTTTATAGGACTTTACAAATCAAGACAGCTCATTTTTGTAATTTAAGAACAAATTTCTAAATGAACCAGTTTATTATATGTTTTCAAAATATTGTCCCTCCAAATTAATGGACGTGGGTGAAAAGTGTCGGTAAAAATGTGAAGTGTTTGTTGACTTGCCTCTCTAGGAATGGAGTATGTTCCTCGCTAGTTTGGCAGGCTTGTTTGTTGTTTCATATTATTTTGTAGTTTTTGGTTTGTTTGTTTTAATCATGAGAAGAATATTTTCCTTCTCTATTTTTCTTGTTTATTCCTTTCTGGGGCTTGGTGAGGTTTACCTTTCTGGTGTGGAACAGGCTATGTCCATCTTATTTGTGAGGATATTGAGGCCTGGGGGTTGTCAGGAGCTGAGCATTCACAAACACTTTTTGCCAGATTTTTCTGGCCAACAATGCCCTGATATCTAGCCTAAACCAGTGGCTCTCAAACTAGAGCATGCATCAGAATCACCTGGAGGACCTGCTCAAAATCACACTGCTGGACCCCACCCCCAGAGTTCAGATTTAGTAGGTCTGGGCTGGGGCCTAAATAGTAATGTTTCTAACAAGTTCCAGGTGATGCAGATACGGCTGGTCCAGGAGCTCCACTTGAGCTCCACTGCCTTAACTATCTGCTTATAGATTTCACTTGCAAGGGCATCTAGCAACTGTTCACTAGTGCCGTAAAACTGTTTTGAGTACAAGCAGAAAAGCATTATAAGCTGTGGCCTAGGAATTACAATACCTGTGATCCGGTCCAAATATTTGTTCTGGAATTATACATTATTTCTGGGAGGTGTCACAGTATATTAGTATGTTTTATTTGATTGTGAAGTGTGTTACATATAAATATAACTAATAGTACTTGAGTTATAAAGCTTGTGAGTGATTTGCTCATACTTATATTTAGAATGTGGATTCAATGATATAATATCTTAAAGGAAAATATAATTATAATAATATTTTATTGAGCATATTATTATCAGGAGTTGTGCTAAATCCTGTCTATACATGCATGATCATATTTAATGCATGCAATATGCTTTTTGTAAACACATTTTAGTATTTATAATTTGCCTATAAAACAAGGAAAGCTTGAAGAGCCAATCATTTGCCTATGAGCCACAGCTGAAGGAAGCTGTGATTCATGCTTTAGAGCCCACTCTCTCTCAGCTACTGACAGAGAAAGGATAGAGGTAAGCCTATGAAGATCTATATAATCAGACAAATTGTTGTTTTTTTAATGTATAGAGATATGACAATTAAATACAGAGTTATTTGTGGAGACGATAAAGGTCTAAGTTGACATAGAACCAAAGTTTTTCAAATATTTCCTTGAAATAGCCAGTAGTTCTTTGATAAAGTAGAGAAATACCTTAAGTTGTATGTCAATATCTTACTAACTTTTCAATGTTATTAAACTGACATTTGAGTAAAAATCTTTTACTGTCAAGAGAAAATTTTTTTAAAAACCTAGTTTTTCAACTGCTGTGGGTAAAACTCTTGCTCTGCAAGGGAATTAAAGAAACACATAATGTGTTGAAATGTTAATTTTTTCCATCAAGAACTTACCACAAACATGTCTTGATTCCAATTTATCTTTATTTCTATGGCTCCAATATGGAGAAGATCCCTAAAAAGGGTATTTTTTAAAATTTCAGAGTTATAAATTTTACTTTTGACTTAAAATTAATTAGATAAATTAGTGGAATTTTGGTACAATATTTCTTAAAATGTGTGAATTTATTTCTAGTTTTATCCTTTTTATTGGTGTTGTATTATCTATAACAAAATGCAAGGCACTTTACATCCATCAGCTTTAAGATAACCTTATTAAAAGTAAGTTTTTATCTACTTTTAAACAAAATATTGCATTTACTAAGTAATAATGACATTTTCAAGGTGAGTTTAGGAATAGATATGGGAAAAACACTTCAAGTGGCTAATAATTCAAAATTATCAATTGTGATTTTTCATATGCACTGTGAAGTATATACAAAACAAGTATTTGAAAACAACTTTATATAGGTGTATCCTTAAAAGAGTAATTGAAGCGTTGCTTATAACATCATAAAACTGCAGTCTTCATGATGCCTACCATTGGGAACCACTGAGAGTTGTTAAACTCAATGGTGAGATTTTATTACTTAGTCGTTAGGACTATTGAAGTAAATATGATTGTATATGTGATATGTAAAGTTGCAGTATAGTATATATGATATGATCCTTTTTTGCAATAATAGAAAATATTCTGTAAGGTAGGTAGGCAGAAAGATCATTTCTGAAGTAATAGACAAAAAGTAAGAGGTAACCTCCTCCAATGTGTTTGGGGAAAAAAATTCCTTCAGCTTACACCTTTGTAAATTTTCTTATTTCACAATAATTCAGCCATGAATATCCTTGTCCATAAATCTTCATGACAAATCTGAATTGTCCTTAATAAATTCCTATGATTGTAATTCTAGGATATAAACAGTATTGAGTAAAACATTCCTTAAGCGATGCTACATTGGTTAAGCTACCAGCACTAAATACCTGATAGAGAATTCTTTTGCACCCATAAAAGTTAATGTTCATTTTTTTTCTATTTGATGTAAGGAAAAAAAAGCTCATATAAATGAGTATGTTTGTGACACTTAGGGTTGTTGAACAATTTTTCACATGTTTGAGTAATTTGCAATTCTTCGATTATTTATCTATTGGAAACATAGTTGAAAGATACATTACGTTCCAAAAAGTTAAGTATTAACTATATTTTGTTCAACTTAATATTTGGAAAAATGTAAACCTCCTATAATGTAAATAAGATACCTAAAATTAGGATTTTAAAATGTATTATTCAAAGGGATACTAAAAATAATTTACCCAAAATTCTTTGGTTTAAGGATTAGGAAAGTCATGTTCAGATAAAACAACAGTTCCTGTATTGTAGAAATTGCCAAAAAACAAAATTAATATCAGGGCTTGGTATCATGGTCCAGTGTCTTTTCTCTGTTCCTAGCTCTGTCTCTAGAATAGCCAAATTATCAAAATATCTTAATCTCTAAGTAGATGGCAGTGAGGCTATATAGTGATATGTCTGTCACCTTGTATTTTATTTTGGGGGCTATGAATGACTATATCTTGCACATTGTGCAGATATTACAAAGTGACATTCTCAAATGCTGAGCTTTCTTTTTTTTTTTTTTTAATTAGTAGCTGAACTGGAAAATGCAAGCTGTCAAATATGTTTCTTTTTTAATACTCTAAGTAGAATAGCATCATATTAATTACATGGTAGCAACCAACTATATAGTTACATTAAGAAAGCAGAACTCAAAATATCCTATACTTACTCTGAGAGACCACACAAAGACCTAAATGAATCCAGTTTGTGAATTTTCAAGGAAAGGTGATACTATATTTTAAAATAATCTAATTTCGTCTTAAATTACTGACAAGCTTTGACATTTATTCATACCAATAACAAAAGACAAGAATATGAAAGAGGAATAAAACCCTGATAAACCAGAAGGAGACATTTTATATTATTTTAATGGGAAGTAACTGCCAGTATATTTAACACCCTTGAACTCTGTACTTTACATTTAATTAAGAGAAATAATATGAACAAACTCAAGCATTTAGGAGGCATTTTATAATATCAGTAGAGAGGTCGCTTTGGGCTTTCATCATCTCTGAGAAAACAGAAAGGTTGAATTATTTACTTGTGATCTTACAATAACACAATGAAGGCAAAATTAGAACTAGGAGGTCCTTGGTCATAACTTTCAATTGGTTCAGTGGGTTTTGCTTAGTTAACTTGGCATTCATGAAGTCTTTTTCCCCACATAAAAACAATAGCTCCCTGGTTATAGGCATGTAAGTAACTAGGAAAAAGAGTTTTTAAAAATTACTTTTAGTAGAAATCATGATAAAAGTGCTTAATTTGGACAAAGCCCAGTGCTGGGAGGCAGATAGAATTATTCCCAATTGATACAAGCAGACCATGAGATTTCAAGAGGTTGTGATTTTTCTCTGTCTTAGATACCTGGTACAAACTGAGTCAGTACTTAAATGTAGGTTTTCTACAAGTTCATATGTCATTGACATAATGGAAATATTTAGGTTTTTTTTTTTTCTTTGTAAGTGGTAGAAACCCAACTTCCTAGCTTAAGTTAAGAATTGAGGCTTTTGTTGGCTCATAAATTGTAATAGATGAAAAAGTATTAAACTACAAGAAGTGCAAGGATAAACCTGAAAGTGACTCAAACACTCAGGATAATCTGTTTTTTCTTCATTCACACACACACAGACACATAGGAAGGCATCTGCCTTTCTCTGCAGAATGGTTTCATTCTCTTCCACTGGAGACTTTCTCTATATGGTGGGAAAATGGTAACACCCAGGATGTTCTTGGGAATGTACTTTGGTCCCAGGTTCTCTCAGAAATCTTGTTTATTAACAAATACTTGTGTCTGGGCTCCCCCAGGACCTACAAAGAACATACCTGCCTGCACACACTTCCTCTTCTGTCTTAGCAGCACTCAAGAACTTAAGCAAAATTCATAAAACGAGCGTCTAGTTATGTATTAATTATTAATTATGTAAGAATATGAGTTAATATCTGTTCAGCACCCTCTCTGTGATCAAGTCTAAGTTAGATGATTATATTTTTATTTCTAGTTTTCATCCTGAAGGTGAAGTATTATATTCTACTTTACTGATAAGGAAGAGTTAGGGAGGGGTTGAGATTTGAATTCAATTCAATGCAAACCCAAAGCCCATGTCTCCTGGTATTTTATCTAACAAGAAGAGATTAGTGTTTATCGGGTTTATGGTTTGCTTTAAATAATTCATTAGGCTAATTTTATCATTAACCTCTTCTCTACAAAGACCTTGAATTGTAAGCCTTTGAAAGATAATGCACAAGTGTATAATATCAAGCAAGATAATCAAATCTTGCTGAAATTAAGTTTATGGTATTCTTTTTCTTAACAGGTGTGTATGCATATCAGAGAAGTTATATTTCAGATTTTAAGGTGATTTTAAAACTAAAGCATATCAATATGATGACAGTAATTTCAGGAGGATAATTTTTAAAATTAAGATTCTATGTCAGTTCATTGAATTTTTAGCTACCATTTTTATTAATGCTAGAAGTATGCTTTCTAAATACAAAGTAAGAAAAATCTATGGAAGAAAAATACATGGATGTTCAGTAAATAAAAGACAAAACATCTAGGATACAAAGATATGAGCAGTATCAACATATTTTTATAACCTCAAACACAATTTAAAAAAAGGAAATAGTACCTGCTGTGTCAAAAACTGTGATTCACAACTTTCATGTGGAATTTGAGATGAAATAATATTTTGTTTCGGTTGATTTTATGTTGCTGCAATGGTAGTTTTTTGTTTGTTTTTTTTTGTTTTTTTTACTTATTGGGAAATAATCTCAAATGACATTCTTAATTTGGTTAATGATTTTATATTTTCCTAAATGTCTAGACTTAAAGGCAAATCTAATAAAGAGAAAATAAATACCCTTCAAAATAATATGCTTCCAGTGTACTGATTGCTGTCTTCAATGTGATAGGTGAATGCTCAAGCCATTGACCTGAGCTTCAGTTTCCGTCCATGAGGATGGCAATAGTGAAATTCTGTCTGTATATCTGTGCCAGAGTCTTAAGTCATGATGGAATTTTACAGATCCATGCATGCTTTCTCTCTTAACTCACAACCAGCAATGTAGTAGCTAAAACTTATCCCTCCCCAGATAAGCAGCAATCAAGGTAAGTATAAGAAATGGCAGGCACAAATGGAGAGTTAGACATTTTACCATTTTCAAACAGAAAATGCTGGATTTGTCACCAATATGAATCCTGACATGTTTAGTTATGGGAAAAGGGATTTTTTTTTTCTGATCTATATCAATATCTTAAAATTTTTGGAAAAGAGTATAGAAAGGAAGAAGGCCTCCTACTTCTATTCTGTTTATAGTTGACTTCTTGCAAAGAAATCCTGTGGTTTTCTTATGTTTTATGAATACATTAGAATGCTACACACTAATAGTAGTAAATAGTAAGTTAACACTTGAAGTTATGAATTAAACCACTAAGAAAACATAGTCATTTTCTCTTCTGGAACAATCTTTTCATGTTTTTGAAATTCACTAAGAAGTACCTAACTCAAATTCAGGATTTTTCACAACCAACACAAACACCTCAGATGAGTGGGAAGTTTATGACAGGGGGACACTACCATGTCAATTTATTTAGAAGCACCTTGAATCACACCTCTCTTTTATCCTTAAACTCCCACCAGGCCTTCACTTCTCATTGGGAAAGGTTGGTCCTGAGCTAACATATATTTTTTCCCTTATTTATTTTGTGGAGGCAAAGGGATTAAAATTCCTTTTTCCCCGATATAGGCATATATTGCTCATTGTACTATGTGTTATATACACTTAATTATTCTGCCTTGGCCCAGCTAAGTGCAAGAAGCATCAAATCATATTTATAGTAATCAGCATAAGCACAGATACAGATTATGGATTATAATGTTCCTGATGTTTTGGGAACTTATGTTCTAAATATTGAATTCAACTTGATCTTTATGATCTGTTTTTAATCAATGTAGTTTTTTAAATTTAATTCATCAGCTTTGTGTCAGATTAATGAGTTTCAAAGACTTACAAAGGGTCCATGACTCATAATACTTCTATTAACTGCTTGCTTCAGGGTTGATGATTCATGCTAAACAATAGCAATTAGATTCCTTTGATTTTTATGGAGTAAAAGTTGGAATTCGTTCTCTAATAGCTACTCATTTTTATTTACAGCTCTTTACAGCCATGTTTTTAACCAATCCAGTTTTACAGATGAAGGATCAATGAGGTTAAGTGCCTTGCCTAGCACCACTCTGTAGGTGAATTAAAAGCTGAGATGAGAATTTCAAATTTTAATCTCCCTGTGAGTCACTGAGAATTTCTTTACAATTTTTTTTGTAAAAACTTCAAATTTCATGATAAAATTTAAATTTATTTTTTCAAAGGAACTCCTTTATGAGAACATTTAAATGCTATAAATGTAAATAATCAAATTCAATGTCAGCTGTTAATTAACTTACAACAAAATTACTAGCAAAAGTATTAGTAGTATAATTCTGACTAGATTACAGAAACTGAAATGAATTTGTCTTTGTTTCATAAAGAAAATATGAATTGCTCACAAATAATGGTTTATGAAGTCAGTAAGTAGGATGATAAATGTTCTTTTTACCCAATAACCATGTTCAATTTTTGTTAAATATATTTACAGTAGATTATATTACGATGAAGAGGATTCTAGGCTTGTAGACTGCTAATTTGGAGCCAATTTCCATCCATAAGAGGCTAAGCATTAATAAACTGAGTTGTAACAGATGACCTCTAATTAAAAATAATATATTATAAAGTACATTTAAAAGCTGTGAAGTGAACCCATTTTTGTGTGAATAATTATATCCCTTAATGAATGACTTAATAACATGTAATATGATTGAGGGAGATTCCTACAGCACAATCATTGACTTACAGAAGACAAGCTCTAGAAGATATTAATGCCTTCTAATGGAATCTTGATTGTAGAGCAGAGATCAAACATTTGTCAGTTCATTCATTCTGGAAGCCTAAGTTTTTGCTGTGAGAATATATCTTTCCTAGAGAGGCTGCCTCTGCTTTATTGTATTTCACAACCATGCCCACTGTTCATTTTGTCCATTACACCCAGAATCACATAATCTAAAACTAAAAGACAATTTGGGTTCATTTAGCTTGTTCTTTGATTTCTCAGTGACAGAACAGAATTTCAAAGACCTAGAGTCACCTTCTATGGATTTCACAGTCTACAGTTTTGTCATTTTCTATAATCTGGGTCTATGTTCTGAGTGACTACAGGAGGCATGATTCTACTAAGCACTCACTTCCCAACTTCCTGGCCTCATAAATATAAATTTAAATTTTTCATCAAATTTTGAAAAATTATGGCCATTATTTCTTCAATTTTTTGGTCTCCACTTTCACTCTTTTCCTTTGGAGACTCCAATTGTGCATTTATTTGCCTACTTCAATGTTCCCCACAGTTCACTAATCTCATGTTTAATTTATTTCGTTTTGAATTGTTTAGGTTACTATAGCTTCAATTTCTTCCTTTGCAGATTTTAATCTGTTATTAATCCCATCCATAGCTTCACTATGAAATAATTGATTAAAAATAACTGAGTATGAAAAAACTAAAGTATAGATGTTATTGCTGTGCCTTTTTCTATGGTTTGAAACGATGCCAAGTAATCTAAGGTTCTAGATTTCTGTCTTCCTGCAAATGCAACCAAATAGTTTTTAAAAAGATTTTAAATGTTATCAATAAATATATCTCAAATAATATAATTTTGTTTTGGAGAAAATATGGCATGAACATAATTTAATTTTTACCTTTTATTATCAGCAGTTAGGTATCAATAACCAAATTATGGTAGGAAAAAGATGTCCTCAGGTTTTCAACACTGGGTTAAAATATTGTTTATTTTACAACTTACCAAAAAAAAGTAAGCTATATCCTTTTATGAACAATTTACAATAGAAACAAGTTTTAGAACTTGCCCAGTAGTAAAATGGATACTCTGCAATTGGAGTTTAAAAGTTACTGAAATTTCCTAGGGAAAACAAGTTATAGAAAAATAAAGATACTTCATAATAGAAGTGTCAGGTTTGCCTCCATGATAGATAAAACTCAGTGTAGGGTTACTAAAGTAAGAACAAAGCTTAGTTTTGAGTGACAAAAAAGAAATTAAGATACAAGCTGACCGGGAGTATGTGGTGGTTCCACAAGACCCATGAATTAGTAGTTTTTTGTTTGTTTGTTTTACCTCTTTTGCTTCTTTTCTCTCTGTTCTGATCTTTAAAATGTAATGCAAGGTCCAAGATCCTAGATGAAGATCTATTTATCAGTTCTTCATTCTAGGCAATAGGTAGGAAGAAGAGGGCGAAGGAGGAAAAGACCTTTTATGAGATCTCTAAGAAGCTGGTGCACAGCACAGTCATGGTTATGTGCCAATGGCCAGAACTTAGTAACCAGGCCACACTACCTGCAGAGAAGGCTGGGATTTGCAGCTTAAGGTAAAACCCAGCTATCCTAACACTAGAAAAGAGAACAAATATTGAAGTAGGCTCAACTCATTGCCTAATGAGCGGCCTCTGCAATAACATGTTTGGGGTAAAAGAAGCACCTTCCACGGTATAGCCATATTGTTTATTTAGGGCATTTAACCTCAGAGGACCTGATCCCAGCGATGTTTCAAAAGAAATATATCTGCCATTATCTTAGCCTACCTAGTAGGAGAGCTTAGTATGTTGTTTAGAGTGATTAAAGTCAGCCACAGTAAGGAGGCTTATTTCAAGCATGAAAGCTAGAACTGTTATATAAAATCCTTACAAATTTTAAGGATATGCTTTAAAAAACTCAATACCATATCAATCATAAGGAAATATATGGCTATGAATAAGCAGTAAACTTTCATTATGAAATTCTACATATACATATTTTTTTTCACCTATACACACAAACTTCCAAATAAAAGGCAGGATTTTATTTTAAATCTACTGGCTGATCAAAGTTGGAGAGAGAAAATGTATATTGTATTCCTCAACAGCAATAAAGAATTCTAGTGATGTCCATTCATTGACCACCTACATGTTGCTAACACTAAATGCTTCACATACGTTTAAGAAATTATCACCTTTAAAAACACTAAGCAGTAAGTATTACGTTCACGTTACAAATAAGAGCAGCAAGGTAAAGAAGGGTTGAACATTTTCATAAAATGAATTGGGAATGCTGTGCCTCCAAGACATCAGCCTCACCTATGAGTAGAAAGGACACTTAATGCCTCAAAATTTTAAAGTGAGTGCTTTCTAACACTTGACGGTACTATTAAAAATAATTTGAGGACTTGACCTTGATTGGCAAAAATGTACTAGTTCCTTCAAACACTGTAAATGCTAATGGCATAATTTAGATGATTCTGTCTTTAAGAAATGCAATAGGAAGACATTTCACTGAAATTGAAAAAAAAAATGAAAGTTATACTGGGACTTCTAACTTTCAGAAATTTATGCTTTTTTATTGAACTAGAAACTGAGGGGAGAAAATTCATTTACTGAATCTTACAGCAAGGCTATTTCAGAGAATGAATGAGAAGTGTGTGTATGAAAATTGAAAATAAAATGCAAATGTAGCAAAAGTATACAATTTAGTTTGATTACAGTATAGGTCAGCTTGGCAGATGAGCTGCTTGAAATAGATGATAAAGATTGTCTGAGTTAATTCTGTGGCATGCTGAGACATAACTGGCTGTGTTTCTAATGCCCTGCACCAGGAAGCACATAATTACTACTATTATTATAGAGGATGTGAATGTGGTCTCCTAGCAATATGCTAAACACCCTCTTTTGAGTACTTAAAGTGCTTCATCTCCTCCAAACAGTAAAGGGTTTATTCATATAGAAAGCAGCAAATAAAATTAAAAAAGTAGTCAAAGTGCTATTTAATTCGTATATAATTAATATTGAATTCATGTAGACATATATAATTTAATACTGATTTTTTTAAGATTTTATTTATTTAATTCATGACAGACAGAGAGAGAGAGAGGGAGAGAGGCAGAGGGATAAGCAGGCTCCCAAGGAGCAGGGAGCCCGATGCGGGACTCGATCCCAGGACCCTGAGATCATGACCTGAGCCGAAGGCAGAGGCTTAACCATCCAAGCCACCCAGGCTCCCAATACTGATTTTTAAGTTTAATTCCTAGTGAGTGAGTGAGACAGGGAACAGTCTTATGTTTTGTCAGTGCCTTCTATTCTCTTGTGGTAGGAATTTTAGGATTTTTCTTCTTAGGATGAATGAATATTTTCTTCTAGGATGAAAGTGGGCAGGAATATCTTTACATAATAATAATAACAACAACAACAATAGTACATGTAACTGTTTCTTTCTTTTTTTTTTTTAAGATTTTATTTATTTGACAGAGAGAGACACAGCGAGAGAGGGAACACAAGCAGGGGGAGTGCGAGAGGGAGAAGCAGGGGAGGGAGCCTGATGTGGGACTCGATCCCAGGACCCTGGGATCATAACCTGAGCTGAAGGCAGTCACTTAACCAACTGAGCCACCCAGGCACCCTTTGTAACTGTTTCTATTTCTCATTTTTAAATATCTCCTAGTCAATAACACTCAGGTTAAAGTGAAAGTTTCCTCTCATTGAGGCTTACATGTATAAATTATTCATGTCCTCCACAGAAAAGATAGAGAAATCCCATAAAAGAATCCATGATTTAATAACTTAACTATTGCCATCATTTTAGCCTACTCAACTCAGGATTAAAAACTATTTCTTATTCTAATGTATAAAAATATTGAAAAAACCATCACCAAGACCCATGTTAAGGAGCATTTTTCCTGTGTTTTCTTCTAGTTTTATAATAAGTTTTCAGTCTTTTTTTTTTTTTTTAAGATTTTATTTGACAGAGAGAGCACAAGCAGAGAGAGCAGCAGAGGGAGAGGGAGAAGGAGAAGCCGACTCTCCACTGTGTTGGGCTCAATCCCAGACCCTGGGGTCGTGACCTGAGCTAAAGGCAGATGTTTAACCGACTGAGCCACCCAGACCCTATAGTTTCAGTCTTTGAAGCCTTTAATCCATTTTGAGTTAATTTTTGTAAGTGGTGAAAATAGGGGTTTAGTTTCTTTTTTCTATGTGGAATGTTCAATTTTCCCAGTGCCATTTATTGAAGATACATGGTCTTTTCTCCATTGAGTAGTATTGGTTTCTTTTTCCAATATTAGTTGACCATATATGCATGGGCTTATTTCTGTGCTCTCTATTCTGTTCTACCAGTCTATATACCTATTTTTATGTTAGTACCATACTGTTTTGATTACAACAGCTTCATAATATAGCTTGAAATTAAGAAGTATAATGTTTCCCACTTTGTTCTTTCTCAGGATTGCTTTGACTACTTCGGGTCTTTTGCAGTTCCATACAAATTTCAGGATTCTTTTTCCTACCTATGTAAAAAATGTGCTTGGAATCTTGATTGGGATTGCATGGAATTTATAAATGGCTTTGGGTAGTATGGATATTTTAATATTAATTATTCTGATCCCTGAACATGAGATGTCTTTCCATTTACATGTGTCTTCTTCAATTTCTTTCACCATTGTCTTTCAGTTTTCAGTTTATAGATCTTTCACCTCGGTTAAATTTATTCCTAAGTTTATTATTTTTGTTGCTATTGTAAGTGGGATTGTTTTTTATTTCTTTTTCAAATAGTATTTTTGTAGTGTTTAGAAATGCAACACAGTTTTGTATTGATTTTGTATACTGTAGTTTTACTGAATTCATTAGTTCTAAGAGGTTTTTTTTGGGGGGGGGAAGGATTTCTTAGGATTTTCTATACATAAGAACATATCACCTGCAAACAGAGACAGTTTTCCTTCTTCCTTTCCAATCTGAACGGCTTGTATTTCTTTTCCTTGCCTAATTTCTCTGTATAGAATTTCCATTAGCATGCTGAAAAGGAGTGGTGAGAGAAGATAACCCTTGTGATGTTCCTGTCTTAGCAGGAAATCTTTCTACCTTTCACTGTTAAATATGTTAGTGTGGGCTTGTTATATGTATATATATATACACACACATATATGGCATTCATTATTTTGATGTATGTTCCTTCTATGCCTAATTTGTTTAGTTTTTATCGTAAGATGTTGAATTTTGTCAAATGCTGTTTTCTGCACCTATTGAAGTGATTATATAATTTTTATCCCTCATTCTATTAATGCGGTGTATCACATTTATCAGTTAGTGTATATTGAACTGTCCTTGCATCCCAAGAGTAAATCTTGCTTGATTATGAATGCATGATCCTTCTGTGCTTTTCAGTTCTGTTTGCTAGTATCTTGTCAAGAATTTTTGCATTTATATTCATCAGGGGTATTGACCTGTAGTTTTCTGTCTTGTGGTATCCTTATCTGACTTTTGTAGGAGAGTAATGCTGGCAACACAAAATGAATTTGGAAGTGTTCCCTCCTCTTCTATTATTTTTTTTTTGGAAGAGTTTAAGAAAGATTAGCACTAATTCTTCTTTAAATGTTTCATAGAATTCACCTGGTAAGCCATCTGATTCTGGGCTTTTTTGTGTTGGGAGGTTTTTGACTGCTTATTCAAACTCCGTATGCATTATTTGTCTGAACTGTTCAGATTGTCTTTTTTTCTTTATGATTCAGTCTTGGTAAGTTGTATATTTCTTGGAATTTATCCATTTCTTCTAGGTTATCCAGTTGGTTGGCATATGTTATTAGAAGTCTCATGATTGTATTTCTGTGGTAAAACATTTATAATGCCTCTTCTTTCACTTCTGATTTTATTTGGTTTTTATCTCTTTTTCTTAGTCTGGCTAAAGGTTTGTTAATTTTGGCTTTTAAAAAAACAGCTCTTAGTTTTGTTGATTTTTTTTTTCTATTGTTTCATCTTTATTTCATTTATTTCTGCTCTAATCTTTATTTTTTTCTTCTGCTAACTTGAGCTTAATTTATTCTTTATTTTTTTGCTAACTCCTTGGAATGTAAAGTTACATTGTTTATTTAACATCTTTCTTTTCTCTTAATGTAGAATTTATAGCTACAAACTTCCATCTTAGAACTGCTTTTGCAGCATCTCGTAGGTTTTATTATATTGTGTTTCCATTTTTGTGTATTTGAAGACACAAATTTCCAGTTTTTTTTTTTTAAATTTCCAGTTTGATCTCTTCTTTGACCCATTTGTTATTCAAGAGCACGTTGTTTAGTATTCTCATGCTTGTGAATTTTCCAGTTTTCATCCTGTTACTGATTTCTAGTTGCATACCATGTGGATGGTAAAAATAGTTCATATGATTTCATTCTTCTTCCCATTGCTAAGGCTTGTTTTGTGATCTGAGATATGATTTATCCTGTACAGTCGTTTATGCGTGCCTGACAAGAATGTGTATTCTGTTGCTGGTGGATGGAATATTCTGCGTATGCCTGTTAGGTCCATTGATCTAAGGTATAGTTCAAGTTAATGTTTGTTTAGGATCATCTATTCATTGTTGAAGTGAGATATTAAAGTCCTCCACTATTACTGCATTTATGTCTATTTCTCCTTTCAGATCTGTTATATTTGCTTGCTATATTTAGGTGCTCTGACATTTGCTGTATATATAATTATAATTATATCTTCTTGATGAATCAACTCCTATGTCCTTACATAATGACCTTCTGTGTCTCATTACAGTTCTTGACTTTTCTTTCTCTTTCCACCAGTTTGAGTCACACATGCAAGGCAACCTTGCAAGCCAGCTCTAGAAGATAGTGGAGCCACAAAATAGAAAGAGCTAGAATTACTCAGAAGACAGACCCAACAATACAGAAAACTCATTTTGAACTCTTTGGTACCTAGAAATAAATGTTGATTTTTTTGTGAACTATGTTTGTTATAGCAGTCAGTGTTGCCCTAACTAATGCAAGTGTATTTGCCATACTCCTTGCCAGGGAGATTGGCTTAGGGATAGATATGGAAGTCAGGCATAGGTCGAATAGTGAGAGGCATGTTTCTTGACCACAATAATTAGGAAATCACACAGCTTAATCTTGCTCAGTTGGAACAATAGAGATTGTCTAAGAATGTATGCGATTTGAAGATAAGGAAGTCCTACAAACTAGCTCTTAGCAGCAGCAGCCAGCTCGCCTCTTGATGAAGTGGAGCTGTCCACATGCCTATTAAGTCTCTTCCCACTTGTGCCCTGAATACTGTGCCCTCTGTCTTTCTTAGGGATTTTCCTCTATCGATTATCCTCTGCCTCTTATGCTTTTCAACATCGTTTACTTTCTCCATCACCTTTCATTAGCATTCAAATATTTTCAGGTCTATTTTACCCTCTAAAACAACTAACAAACTGCTTTCAACCATAAAACCTCCTTTGAATCCATTTTCATTTTCTATTACTCACGTAAAAAATCTCTCCTACCCATTCTGTGCAACAAACCCATTGTCACCTGCTGAGTGTCAGACTCCTGGAATACTCCACAACGTGGTCTGTGGTGAGGTAGAGCTTTTATTTTGAAAGCAACATTTTGCAGGGCTGGAGTTCATAAGAAAAAAGCATAGATCTCTCATTCTCCTGTAATACCAGATGGAGGTGGGTTTGGGCCTGCCTTGATCTTTATCACACAAGGGTAAGGGCTTTGTCAATTTAGAAATAAACTGCTTGGCAACAGGCGACGTAAATTTAGATACTAGTTTATTAACAGGAGCTGTGTGGGAATGCATGCTGCTCAGCACCTGGAGTGTTTGAGAGTACGGGAGACTTCCCCTGCTTGGGGGAGGAATCACTGTTTCTATGGGAAGCTGTATTTGGATGCAGCCTCTTCCCCTAGGAGAAAGATGTGGGGGAAGCCTGTGTTCCAGATAGCTCTTTATCTAGGCATGACAAAGAGGACACCCAGGATGGGCAAACCTACTCCTTGCATGATACTTCCAGAAAGAATAGCCAGATTGCTCTTTTTACTTTCTTACATTTGCTTTCAGTTCCCTACAACTCTGAAACTCCTTTTACCATATCACTCATACTTTCCTGTGGCTAAATCCAAAGAACATTAAGTTCACATTACACTTGCTCTTGTGGGATATTTTATCACATTTGTCCACTTAAATGCTCTTAATTTGATATCTCCCACAACCTTTCTGTGAGGTTGTAATGAGCAAAACCTCAAATGCAGCCCTTCATATAGTTACCTATTAAACAAATATCTATGAGAAAGTGGTCACAGAATAGTTCATAAACCTGTCCTGGCAACAGAAAAGTCCCAATTCTCTGTCCTTCCAGGTGCTCTGATCACACCTTTATGAGGAACATCCTTTCCAGAGCCTGATCCGGAGCCACAGCTCATCAATGGCATGTTATCAGAAATAAAAACCAATGCCAGAATACAGTGCAATACAACACCTTAATGCTGAAACATTTTGGGATAAAGTCAACCCTACAAACTGTTGGATACTTCATTAAAGGTCGGGGAGAGCCTCTATTTCAGCATGCTGAATTTTACTAATGAGAGCCCATTTCCTACATTCATCATAATAATTAAGAAATCACTTTTATCATTGTGCTATTTTTTTTTTAATACTTGTTGATCAAGTTAGGGATTTCAGAAAAGCTTGTGTCAGCCACCTCTGGAGCATGACCCTCCCTTATATCTGATAAACTCTCTGGAAAGTGCTTCTATGTATCACGACCACTGAGCACCCTGGACTAGGCATTCTTGGTTATGCAACTAATTGTTCCTGGAAGTCAAAGATGAAAGTAATTGACCCATGCATTGTTTCCCATCATCAGTACTGAGTGATTTAAAGGAAATTGCAGGCATGATGACCACTGGACTCGCAATGTGTCTTCCCCATGCTTGCTGCTTGGTCAGTTCCTGAAGTCAGTGGCATGCTTACCAGCTTAGATACATCTGCAAATTCATTAAATTTATTAAAGATAAAACCCTTACTTAGAGATGATCTTGTCCTATTTCCTCCTCCTGCCTCACTTTCTACCTTCTGGCGTTTCTCTTTATCCCCAAGCACTTTCCAAAATATAGTTAATTTTCTTTTAAAAGATGGATGCTCATGTTGTCAATACTATATATATCTAAAAGTAAATCCTTAGTGCTTTTTTTCTTTGTGAGTTCTTCGGCAGAGAAATAAGATATTAGTATATTCTTCAGTTTTTATTATACTATTTTTTGTCACTAAAAACTTATTTTCTTTCTGATCTTTGTCCCTGACTCTGATTTTCTTTCTCATCCAGTTTAATAAGTTTGATCTATGTCCTTAGAATGTATATATCTTTTTATAATATAAGTGTTCCTTCATTTGTATTTTTTAATTAGTAGACATTATTTTTAGAGTTTTACCTTTACAGAAAGACTGAGCAGAAATTATGGAGTTCCACATAAATGCCTAAGTTTCTCCTATCATTAACATCTTGCATTAGTGAAGTAGTTTATTACAATCGATGAAGCAATATTGACATGCTGTTATTAACTGAAATCCATGTTTTACAATAGGATTCACCCTTTGGGTTGAACAGTTCTATGGGTTTTAACAAATGCATAATGTCAGGTATTTACCATCAACATATTGAACAGAATAGTTTCACTGCCCTAAAAATCCTCTGTGCTACTCCTATTCATCCTTCCCCCTAACCCCAACCCCCAGCCTTTAAACCCCTGGTAACCACTGATCTTTTAACTGTCCTAGACTTTTGCCTTTTTGAGAATGCTGTAATGCTTGAATCATACTGTCGGTAGCCTTTTCAGACTGGCTTCTTTCACTTAGTAATACACATTTGTTTCCTCCATGTGTTTTAGTGGCTTGATTGCTCATTTCTTTTTATTAATGAATAATATTTCATTGTCTGGATGTATCACAGTTTGTGGATGTATCCACCTATTATAGGATATTTTAGTTGCTTCCAAGCTTTGGCAATTATGAAAACAGCTGTAAATATCTACGTGCAGGTTTTTGTGTGGACATAAGTTTTCAACTCCTTGGGTAAATACCGAGGGGCATGATCACTACAATGAACGGTAAGAATATGTTTAGTTTTTTAAGAAACTCCCGAAATGTCTTTCAGAGTGGCTATACCAGTCTGCTTTCCCAGTGCAATGAACAAGAGCTCCTGTTCCTCTACATCCCCTCCAACATTTGGTGTCATCAGTGTTCTGGACTTTGGCCATTCTAGCAGGTATGTAGTGATATCTTAATGCTGTTTTAATTTGTGATTCTCTAGTGACATATGATGTTAAGCATCTTTTTATATGGTTTTTTTTTTTTTTTTTTTTTTTTTTTTGCCTCTTGCGTCTCTTCTTTGAAGTTTCTGTTCAGATTTTTGTATCTGCCTTGCTCCCCAGTTTTGGGGACAGAGTTTGCTTTCTGACTTCAATTCTCTGATGGATTGGTGGTTTTTAGTTTGTTCAGTTTTTTTCTTGTTTTGAGGATCAATGACACTTTCCACAGTTTTTACATGTCTGACCTGAAATGGGAAGTCTGGTATTTTTTTAATTCAAATAAATGTACTCTAAATATTTAAGATTTACTCTTATGGCTCAAGATCATTAATCTTATCAATTGCCTAATGTTTTGTACTATGTATCAGCTACATATTACTCCTAATGATGGATATCTAGGATGTTTCTAACTTCTTACACCAACAATCGTCTGATGGACATACACACGTTTCTTAGTTTGTATTTTCTTTTGTAGTTCTAATGTGCTGTTTTCCTACATATATTACCTCCATAAACTCATTTCATCCTTAATTTTGAGAGAAACACTATTCTTATTCTAATTCTTTGAAAGAAGTAACTGAGGCACGGAGAAGTAAATTGTTCAGTAGTAAGTTGATATGTAAAATAAACCCAAATCATCTGACTTCAGAGATAACATTAACCACTATATTATACTTGGTTTTATGCTGTTACGTAACTTGGATTATAGAGTTACAGAGTAAAATCAAGAGTAATTTTGTTGATTATATCTACATTTTCCAAATGGCTACACATTTCCACATCCCCCAGCAATGGGTGATATGAGTGACTGTCTCTTCTTACCCTTAACAATCTCGTTATTGGTCATTGTTCTTACTTTTTGCATCATGCTGATAGGTAACCATACTGATAGGTATATGCATGTATCTTACTGTTTTAATTTAATTTGATTTGGTAATTTAGTTTATCTTGTTGAATTTCTAATGAGATTGAAATTATTTGGGCTATCTCTTCTATGAAAATTCTAGTCCTGGGATATCTGGGTAGCTCAGTCAGCTAAGCAGCCAGCCCTTGACTTTGGCTCAAGTCATGATCTCGGGGTTCTGGGATCTAGCCCCAAGTCAGGCTCCATGCTCAATTGGGAGTCTGTTTGAGGATTCTCTGTCTCACTCCACCTCAGCTTCTTCCCCTACTTATGCTCACCCATGCAATCTCTCTCTCTCAAATAAATAAATCTTAAAAAAAAAAAAAAAGAAAAGAAGATTCCTTCACCATTTTAAATCTGGTTCTCATCATGTTCTTATTAATTTGTAGGAGTTTTCTTATGTCTTCTAGATCTTCATGGTTTATTAGTTTTAGTATCTTAAGTATCTTCTCCCAGAATGTCATCAGGTCTGGTATATACATTTGTGGTATCTTTCATTAAATAAAATCTTTGATGTTAGGAATTCATCACAGGCCCTGAAGGAAATACCCAGAATGCCTGGAAGGGCCACACAAGGAAGTCAAGGCAGAGTGCAAACAGAGAGAGGCAGGATCTGGGACCTTTATTAGGATCTGTGGATAGAGTGCTTTTGGATTCTTAGGCTAAGGCCAGATTGATTAATTCAAACCAAAAAAATAGGGCTTTGGTAAGCCACGTGAGGGTCTTATCTAAGAGGCCCATAAAGGGAAAGCACTGGGAGGCAGGGGACATCACAGAGCTATTGGAGAAATGGTGTCAGGAACTTAGTATCTGCTTGTACCTCTGCAGGCTGTTATCCATGGCATGCACTTATGTGAGGGATCTAGTGTCTGTTTAAGGTCCCTGAAGGCTGCTTAGCCAAACAAAATGGATGTTAAAGCAGCAATAACATGGAGTAGCTTAGCTAAACTTTCAACAGATGTCGTCAAGTCAATCAGTATTTTGCCTTAGAGTGAGTGCTTTTGACGTCCTATTGAGGACTCCCTTCCTAACCTACCTCACAGTGATAGTAACCTGAATTTTCTTCTTTGACTTTATGGTTTTACTCTTTACATTTAGGTCTTTGATTTATCAGGATCCATATTAGTCAGGGATTCAGGTTTATTTTTCTTACCTAGTTAGCCAGCTTTCCTAGCACCATGGACCATTGGGTTATATGGTCACCTTAATCATCAAAGTTCTAGGTATATGTACTTTGGAAATCTCTTTTCTATTCCAAAGATCTAGGGATATTTCATAGTGTTAGGACTTAGTTGGACACTTAGGTAGTCAGGGCCAGGTAGTTGTTTAGGTAGTTGGTTTCCCCAACAGGAAAAGAGGGAGCCGGGACAGCTAAGGCAAAACCGCACTAACATCCTGTTTTACAGCTTAGACAAGACCACAAGAACATCCTGTCTATAGTAGCCTCTACAGAAGTGACTTTTGCAAAACATCCTGAAACAGAACAATCAACCATAAAACATTAGTCATTATCACAAGTTGAGACAGTCAGTCTCTAGATATCAGCCCAAAAGACTATTAACACATAAATAATAACCCAATAAGTAGATGGGTGCTTGATCCAAGCCCTGATTGGCACACCTTAGCACCCACTCCACAGGGGGCCCACACTCAGGATGCTCAAGGTAGTTCTGCAAAAGAGCTTATAAAAATCCCCTAGATTTGAACACCAAAATGGCAATCCTCTCCGGTCCCCTCCCTCTCTGGGAGCTTTATACTATTGCTCAATAAACTTTGCCTTGCTGCCCACCACTCTTCATCTGGTCTACCTCTTCATTCTTTGAAGTGGCTTGACCAAGAACTTTGGACACTAAGGGAATAAAAATCCTGTAACAATAGCCTGCACTCTCTTCTTTAAAATGACTTAACTATCAGTAGATCTTTAGTCTTTGAAGCAAAATTTGGAAAGATTGTCAGATTCTTCAAAAAAATTTTTTTTTGTTATTTTTTGAATGTATAGATTGGTGTTTGGAAAACTGACATGGCCACAATGTTTAGTCATTCCATAAATGAACATGGCATAGTAATATTCAGCTCTCTTTTTACATCCTTCAAAAGCAGTTATAAAATGTCCGCATTAAAAACTATATTCTTCACTGATAATGCAAAGTGCTTTTATATCCATCACTTTAATTATAAGAATAAATCCATGATGTAAACATGACAAAATTGTTATTCTATATTTTCTTAAAAGAAAGCCTTTAGAACATTTAAAGCCTGGCCCAAGTCTGTTTAACTTCTGATGTACAGTGAGGCCTGGACACCTGTCTCATCACTCCTAGTCAACAGGTCTTTATATTATACTCGGCAGAACTGCCTTCTCTAAAAATAGGGAGGGGAATTCACACCATTTGAAAAGCAAAACTTTTGAGTTAGTTTAGTGGGATGATTGTTTCTAAACACTGTAGAGAAACCTCTTTTTTACTTGCTTGTCTACCTATGAAGGCATTCTTGTCTGAAGCATATTTTGCTATGTCGGGAATGATTTTTATCGCTTTGCTTTTATTAATGGATTCACAGCATTGACGTAAGCTGGAGGAATATACCCAAATGAGATTTTAGGGAACTGCCGTAATTTTCAGTTGATATCTTATGAAATTTCTTATTTAAAGAAACTAAACTAACAACTCTCCTTTGGATATGTTAACATTCAATGTTAATGAATGAGATGTTTTCATGCATAATTCTCACAAACACATCTAAATAGGAACATATGTCTCTCTTACTGCTGTGGTGATGTACATGAATAAAGTTATATTTTCTTTGCCAGGAAATCTGTTTGGGCACAATAAACACTAATCTATGTTTATTTTACATGTTGGATGAGTTTTCTTTTTAAAGGGAATAATTTATTTTATTCAAATTATTACTGACAAGCATTAACTAGAAGAAGATGAGTCAGGGCCATCTGGCATTCTTCAGTAGCTTATTTTGACACCTCACTCATTTGTTTAAATAATTCGCTGATCCAATATAAACTAACATACCGAGATGCAAGGTACTTTCGTTTCCAGACCAAATCATTTACATTTTTATAGGTGCAAATGAATTAATGCATAGAACACAACTAAGCCACTTTGGCATGTTTGCTCACCAACCCCCAATCCATTCACTTTATCTAAAAATGCTTTTCCTATAATTTGCATGATATTAGGCTGAACTAGAGAGCTGGGTTTGCTGCATAAATGTCAAACTGACTGACAGTAGGTCAGAATTCTCCAGAAACTACAGTAGAAGCATTATTCTCCTGTTTTAATAATTGACATATATGTACAAAGTTTTAAACTTTATTGAATGATATGATGGGGAGATAATATTTCTGACTTTCCATGTGGATCATGACAAACTTAATAGAGATAATATAATTTCCACTAACTGTTGCAATCCCATATGGACATTTGTTCTTGGTCTCCTGACTAGCTGGTAAAAGAGATTCAAAGTTACATTCTGAAAATATGACATCTTTTAATTTTAATTGTAATATATAATATACGAACATCTGTGTTAGAATACACTTTTTCCATTATTTGAATAGAAAAAAATGTCCAAGCTTTTTTCTCCATAGTCCTTAGACAAATAATGTAGGATGGATCTGCTTTGATTATGAACTATTATTCTACATTTTGCAGCACAACATCATGTGAAGGCCATGAACATAATTTTTTTATCCATCATTTGAAATGGCTAGTAAAAGAAACATGTTTCAGGAATAAACAGATCTTTTTTTAAAATATAAAAAGTATGAAAGTCTTACATGTTTTCCTCGTTGAAATAGGAGTGAATTTCCAAATATCTCCAAAACTCATTTTTGTACTATTGCTTAGGTGTATTTATAACATAATGCTATTTCTAATCAGTAATAGTTTTAGAAATAATAATCCAATATTTAATGTATTATCAGTACTAAACCCATTAGCAGGGCCAGAAGAGTTGAACATTTTTTTTTGAACATTCTGTTTTTTAGTTGGGTACAAATATTTACTTCATGACTACCTAATTAGGTGACAAGAAAGTAAAGATACACATACAGACATACACATACACCTATACATTCCATCAAGGAGCTTCATAGTCTATTAGAAGGCATGCACAAAAAATAATTATATCATGGTAAATACATGTAGCAGATACATCAGTACCTTACTCATATCTCCTTTATAACTTATAATTTCCTTGCATGAGAGCCTGATTACCACCAGCTACTTCTAAGTAGTAACTTTTTAGATGCTGGAGCCTATTCCACGTGAGTGAAGGACAGGTCAGAAGTGCCAGGGAATTAACTGTTTCCATCAAGGAGCACTCTACCAATGAATGATTAGAGTTGGATAATTCTATTGGCATGTTCTGCATTGGTTTCGAGGTTCCCAAGTGGAATTAAGCTTTAATCATCCACAGTGATAACTTTTATATATATATATATATATACATATATGTATATATACCTTTATTAACTCCTTTTCTTCCCTCTCTCACTTCCCCAATCTGCTAACAGTGTTTCTTAGGATCACCTCCCAAATAAACAACCTGCCCTTGAATCCTTGTCTGAATATTTCTGTGGGAACTCAAATAAGACAATAAAATTAAAAAAAAAAATAGCCATAGGAGCAGACATCAGGTACACCTTCCATCTAGAGATGATCATGTGAGACTTTTGGACAAGATGAATGCTGGGTTGAGTCTAAAGAGAGGAGTAGGACTTAATGAGGTATGTAGGTATTTCATCCTAAAAAAGTGGAGCTCTTGAGAAAAACCACCAAGATGAAGATTATCTTGGTGATGTTTCAAAAGAATCAGAGCAATTCTTAACTTTAGAAAAATAAAATTGGGGGAAGAAAATGTAAGATATCTGGTTGAAGAAATGGTAAAATCAGGGGCTGGAATTTTGGCTAAGATATGTGTTGAAGGATAGAGGTATAAGAGAGTAAAGGATGATTATGATAGAGCAATTTGATGACCAACCATGGGATCTGAGCTAGTTTGGGATTAAACAGAGATCAGGAGAAACTGACACACTAGGAGAAAAATACAATGTCATAGTATAAATATCTAAATGGAAATGAAGAATAAGTGAATAAGACAAAGTGAAAAATAAAATATAGGAAGTCACGATCAGAGTTTCAACACTGGTGATTAAAATTGGAGAGGTAGATAAGTTCTTGATGATGATGTTGGCCAGAGTGAGCCCCAAGTATAACAGGCATGGAGTCAGAGAAAGGACAGAACTGCAAGGCTCTGGTTGTAGGCGGCATGTTCATTCTGAAAGAGTGCGGGAAGGCTTAGGTAGAGGGAAAGGTTTCAGTGTAGAGCTCCTCATGGTAGAAGGGATAACCATCATCTCTCTGTTGGGTCAAAATTTTTTTTCTGTACATTGTTTTGATATTCCCCCATTCATAATTACTGATTTCTATCATATTTGAAGGTTTTCTGTGTATGGATTTAACAAAAAGAATTAGTTACAACTAAGTAATTTCAAGGAATTGTACTATACATTATCATAAATATTTTAAAGAGTATTTCTACATGGATCATTTAATTTAATCATCAATATACCTCAAAAAATTGTTCCTCGGAGTTAAAGAATCTGAAGATGATACAAGTTATAAGATATGGCCTTACAAAAACAAGGTGCGATTCCTGGTCTCCCCAATACAAATTTAGAGCCCTTTGTTTTCTAAGGCATCAGTCCAATGGCTCATGATGTAACCAAACAAATGTGAGTTCGCTCCCTGGTGAGTCACAGATAGAGACGACTCCAGGTGGAGTTGTCCCACAGAGGAAACTTTATTTGCAGCAAATAAGGAGATCATGGGGAATAGCTTCCAAAGCCGTGACTTCCTGAGCAGCAGTGAGTGGATTCCTTTTATTTAGGGTTCATCGTTGTGTGTAGAGGCAGGCAAAAGGTTATGCATGCGTCTTAAGGAAACATGCCCATGCATACATTATGTTATGTAAATGAAGCTTGTGCTCCTCCTTGAGCTGAGATTTTAGTATTATAAGGAGATAGAGGTAACTGTTGCTGCTCCATGGGTCGCTGGTCACTCCATGGACCATCTGTGCAGGCGTGAGTGGGAGGTTGAGCTCAAACTGGTCTGGGTGGTTTGGGCCTCAGGAGCTCTTTGTCAGGGCAGTCATTATTGCCTTGTGGGTAGCTTCAGTTTCTATCTTGGGATATGCTTTGACAATGGGTGGAATCTTTTGCCTGAGTTAAAAAGATAAACTGGAAAGAAGAACTTAAGGGAAATGTGAGACAAAAGTCAGTTGGTCCATGCAGTTGGACCCTAAAAGTCAGGTCCTAGAGTCAATCATTTGAGACCATACATATAGTCTATCCTATAAAGCTAGGCTTGATTTTTTCCTCTTAGAGGGGCACAAGATAAAACCTACACTTTCCCTGTCCCCTAAAGCCTCATGATCACCTTGGCAATATAGGCTTGGATAAAAGCATCTCTATTGCTGGGAAACTGAAGAGTGTCTTAGGGGAAGAAGAGTATTTCTGTTTTGCCCTGTTCATCCTGAAAACATATCACAGTATTATTTCTTTTGATCTGTACCATGTCTGTAGGAGAGAACGCTATATATTGAAATATCTAAATGAGACTTCATGTTCCCCAAGCTTCACTAAAAAATTGAATTTGCTTCAGTTTCCCAATTATACTCACAGGCTTAAACAAAAAAGAAACTACCTTCATTTTTTTGTGTGTGTATATTTCTTCCTCTGATATGGGAGAACTTCAAAGAACAGTAATTTTAATATTTCATTGGGATTTTAGCTCTCAACCATTCATGGAGGGAATTTTATACTCCGTTAACTTAAAAGTATTACAAACAATATACCCATGTTTACTTTGCCGAGTGTCTTAGTATTAAAATTTCCTTTTCCTCTCTGTAGCAGTATGATGGGTAAATTATAGGATAGTGTGTTGTTAATAAGTGGAGAACAATATTGCATATTTAAGAAGAGGCCTTTTTCAGATGCTATTTCAGTGCTACTGTATAGTTCTGATTTGTATTGTACTTATACTTAAATATGTCATTTAATTTGAACCTTTTGAAAGTTTATAGATAAAAGTCGTTCAGTTGTAAATTTTATTAAACACTGCTGGCATATTTTGCTGCATCTTTTTAGGGGAAATTTTTTTTTTAAGATTTTATTTATTTATTTGACAGAGAGAGACACAGCGAAAGAGGGAACACAGCAGGGGGAGTGGGAGAGGGAGAAGCAGGCTTCCGGCTGAGCAGGGAGTCCAATGTGGGGCTTGATCCCAGGACCCTGGGATCATGACCTGAGTCGAAGGCAGATGCTTAACGACTGAGCCACCCAGGCGCCCATTTAGGGGAATTTAAAAGAAAATAATTTGTGCTTGCATGGATCCAGAATATGATCAGTTCTTTTTTGGCACATATATTACATTATTGTACAACATATTTATTGTTATGTTAAAATAACTCAAGAATAATAAGATCTCATTTAAAATTTGTATAAAAATTGTGATACAAAAATAATTTAGTAATTTTCTCTATCAGAAATAAAAGTATTGGGATGCCTGGGTGGTTCAGTTGGTTAAGCGTCTGTCAGGCTCAGGTCATGACCTCCGGGTCCTGGGATGGAGTCCCACATTAGGCTCCTTGCTCAGCAGGGAGCCTGGTTTCCCCTCTGCCTGCCACTTCCCCTGCTTGTACTCTCGCTGGCTCTCTCTAGCAAATAAATAAATAAAATCTTAAAAAATAAATAAAAGATGGGCGCTTGGGTGGCTCAGTTGGTTAAGCGACTGCCTTCAGCTCAGGTCACGATCCTGGAGTCCCGGGATCAAGTCCCACATCGGGCTCCCTGCTCAGCAGGGAGTCTGCTTCTCCCTCTGACCCTCCTCCCTCTCATGCTCTCTGTCTCTCATTCTCTCTCTTGCAAATAAATAAAATCTTAACTAACTAACTAACTAACTAAATAAATAAATAAAGAAAAGAAAAGTACTTTAAATTAAGAAAGATTATAGGACAATGATGGTGTCAGGGGTCAGAATGCTAAAATAGGAGTCATGTTATGAAATATGGATATATATCCAGGATATATTTTGAAGTATGGATATATCCCTGTTTATAACAGGGATATATATATGGATATATATCCAGGATATATTTTGAAACAACTAAATGTTTACTGGTACTGGATTAGCTCCTGGGTCCATAAAAGAATTTATTTTAACATTTTGTGAAATCAAAGTCTGTGGATTAAAAGGTAGTATTACATAAATGTTAATTACTGGAATTTGATGGTTATATAGTGATTTTTAAGGAATATACACTGAAGTGTTGGGGCACTTGGGTGGCACATTCTGTTGGGCATCCTATTCTTGGTTTCAGCTCAGGTCATGATCTCCAGTCGTGGGATCCCCCACATTGGGCTCCACACTCAGCATGGAGTCTGCCAAAAACTCTCTCTGCCCTTCCCCTCCCCCATGTGCACTTGCTTTCTCTCTCTCTCTCAAATAAATAAATCTTAAAAAAAAAAAAAAAAGATACACTGAAGTGTTAAGAGATAATATAGCCTTATGTCTTTAAGTTACCTTCAAATGGCTAAAAAAGAGACCAAATGAAGGGGCGTGGGGGGGGTGGAGAAAGAAGAGATGGGTGGGGTTGTGGAGATAGAAGGTAAATGTAAGAATTGACAATTGGTAAATCTTTTCTATAGGTTTAAAATTACTGCAAAGTAAAAAAAAAAAAAGGTTAAAATATGAATGAAAGGTAGCTCATATGTTCTAGGTGCTTATACAGAACAGGCTTAGAAGATGGGGGTAGGATCTTCCTGTGAAGCAAAGGACAGGCATGTTTCATGCTCGGTGAAAAAGATTTTTTTCCTTCAGAACATAGAGTAGGCAAGTTGAATGCCCATTATAAAATATTCCTCTTTTCTTAACCCAGAGTTTCTCTTCTATAATGTAACCAACTGTTTATGCATTTGTCATCTGGTCCTCCTCCTGTTACCCTCTGGGAACAAGAGCTCTGGTACAAAGAAACATAAATAATGTAACAACTGCTATCATTGTGTGTGATAATATTCTTTGTTTCTGAGCTCAGGATTCTTGTGTCTTCTGCAAGAATATTGAAGCTCTTGTAAGCTAATTTGTCAGTTTGCAAGTTGGATAAAATCTCAGAGTTTCACAGTTCTTAACAACTATACTTTTTATTAACTAAAATCTTTACATCTTTCAAAATGAAAACAAGTTCCACATGAAATTTAGACTGAATCTGAGTTAAAATTAAGTTTATCTCTCTTCAGTGAGAACTGAAATCTTTATTATACTGAGATTCTATCTCTAAGAACATAGTGTGCATTCCTATTTTATTATGTGTCTTGGTGTCTCTTGGAATTTAAAATTTTCTTAAGGTTCTTGGAAATCGATTTTAAATCCTTTTTTTTTTTTGTATTTAAACGTGTGTGTGATTATGTATGTTTAAACAGCATACAGTTGAGAATTATTTTATTCTGTTTAATATCTGACTTTGAGTTAAGTCCTTTTATAATTAATGCAATTCCAGGTATGATTGGCTATACATCTGTCATAAATGCTTGTTTTATATTTATCCTACTTGTCTGTTGTTTCTCTTCCCCTTTCTGCTTTT
This sequence comes from Mirounga angustirostris, assembly GCF_029215605.1. Classification (NCBI taxonomy): domain Eukaryota; kingdom Metazoa; phylum Chordata; class Mammalia; order Carnivora; family Phocidae; genus Mirounga; species Mirounga angustirostris. The sequence continues at coordinate 115,743,869 of NW_026991709.1, read as the reverse complement.
TTCCCAGTAGTCTACATTTTTATATATTTTATTTTTTCTCCCATATTGAATTTTAGCCAAACTTAAAGGTTGTTTTAGAGATTTAAAATATCCCATTTTATCTCTATATAATATTCTGTTATTTTACAATGTAATAACTTAGCTACAATAATGTTTCTAAGAGTCTGAATTCTCCTTAAAGCCTTCCTCAGCAACTCTAGTCTATACTCACCTCTCATTCCTCCTAAAAGTTGTTCTCATAGCCATCTCTGTTAATTTAGTAGGTACCATACTTTTATTTAAATTGTTGCTTATTCTTTTTATATGCATATGCCATATCTCCTATCTAGATTACAGAATCATGCAGGGAGGGGATTAGTCTTACATTTTTATGTCTATAGTGACTTGAAGAATGCTGTGCAAATAGTTGATCATAATACATTATCCCATTGTTCTTACTTTTTATGATATAAAGATAATTTGAAACATTTGGCAAACATTTCTAAATAGTCCTAATTAGATGTTTTAAAGTTAGCTGATAAAATTTTAATATAGTAGAATATTTATAACAACATTAATAGATCACTGATTATTTTTAGGCACTGTTTATATATTTAATATTTTTATTATTTATGCAAAAATGACATAAATGTTATTTAAATTTATAACTGAGAAAACTGAAGCAGAGAAAGTTTAACCATTTGCTTACAATTATACCGCTAGAAGCAATACCCTGAGATGTGTTAAAAAAAGAAAAAAAGAAATATTTTCTGTGTAGTTCACCTTTACCCAAGCCTCAAAGAATTTGAACAGGTTTTTGAGAAAAAAAATTAATACCTCACAGTAAAAACATCAGAGAAGTCATTAATAAGTTTTATTTTTTAAGTTTTTATTTAAATTCCATTTAGTTAACAATGTAACGTTAGTTTCAGGTGTCTAATATAGCAATTCAACACTTCCATACAACACCTGGTGCTCATCACAACAAATGGACTTCTTAACCCCCATCCTCTATTTCCTCCACTCCCCCCCCCCACCTTCCCTCTGGGAACCATCAGTTTGTTCTCTGTAATAAAGAGTCTGTTTCTTGGTTTGCCTCTCTCTCTTTTTTCTTTCCCTCTGCTCATTTGTTTCTTAAATACCACATATGAGTGGAATCATGATATTTGTATTTTTCTGACTTATTTCACTTAGCATAATACTGTATAAGTACATCCATGTTGTTGCAAATGGCAAGATTTCATTCTTTTTTATGGCTGAGTAATATTCCATTGTGTATGCCTATGTACCACATCTTCTTTATCCATTTATCAGTCAATGGACCCTTGGGCTGTTTCCTTAATTTGGCAATTGTGGATAATGGTGTTATAAACAGAGAGGTACATGTATCCCTTTGAATTAGTATTTTTGTATTCTGGACAAAATACCAGGTATTTACCTGCTGTAAACACCTGATCATCGACTCATCATTTCCTCACATTCCATGTTACAGAACATCTTTGTCACAAGAAGGGCCTGGTGGAGGCAGATTTACCCCTTGTTTTACAAAGGATCATGTAGACATTGAAGTTGTGAAAGTCTATTTTTTCCCCCTGTAAATCTGTTTTTCACAGAATATAAGAAACATCAATGACATGATCTGTCCTTCCTCCTCTTTCCCCTTCACCTAAGATTCTCATTCCAGTTTGTATTGTCTTTGTGTCCAAAGTAAACTAGGTGACTTACTTGTACAAAATGTTATTTTGCCACAAGAGACAATAATAAAAGATTTTCACAGTAAAAAAAAAAAAAAAAGAAAAGAAAAGAAAAAGAAAAGAAAGAAAAAGAAAGAAAAAGAAAAAAAAAATTTTGGGTAAATACCAAGTACTGCAAATGCTGGATCATAGGGTAATTGCTTTTACGTTTTTTAGGAACCTCCATATTGTTTTCCACAGTGACTGCACCACTTTGCATTCCCATAAATAGACCAACAGTGCAAGAGGGTTCCCCTTTCTCCACACTCTCGTGAGCACCTGCTGTTTCTTGTGTGCTGATTTTAGCCATTCTGACTGGTGTGAGGTGATATCTCATTGTAGTTTTGATTTGTATTTCCCTGATGATCAATGATGTTGAGCATCTTTTCTCGTGTCTGTTGACCATCTGTATGCTTTTTTGGGAAAATATCTGTTCATGTCTTCTGCCCATTTTTAATTAGATTATTTGTTTTTGGGGGGCTGTTGAGTTTGATAAATTCTTTATAGATTTTGGATACCAACCATTTATCAGATATGTCATTTGCAAATATCTTCTCCCATTCCATAGATTGCCTTTATTTTTATTTATTTTGAAAACAAAAACAAGATTTCAGAATCAAGGCAAACTGTTATAGCAGTAACAACATAAATTGCCTACTCCATATTTTCCCCTTTCAGAGGGATGTGATGAGATGTGGATGGTTATTCCTGGAATGTACACCAAGGAAGGTGATATAGGAGAAGCTCCCCCAAATGAAGAGCATGGGAGTATATATTGGATAGCTGACCTCCTTATCAACTCGCTGAGGGAAAAACCAAGTCTTCCTAAAAACAAACAAACAAACCAAATCCTTTGGTGTGTTAATGATCAACTCTGGATTCCCCTTTTGAATGTAAATGTATGCCTTTGGGGAGGCAAATCTTTCTGGAGTTCTCTATTTTATCATCTTTTAACTTCCTAGGCTTGTACTAAGACATAGATTCCAGTTTTCTGTGTTCAGGAAGCCTGTAACTGTGTAGAAACATGAAAATATTATTACTTCCCAACAAGCCACAGCAAAAACAGAGGATGTGGATTTGTAAAATCTTTAAATATGGCAGTTACCAGAACCAGAATAGAATAAAATACATTCTTTCTAAAGTACTTCAAAAATACAACAGGGATATAAAATATTTTTTAAAAAGTAGAAAATTGGGAGACAGTTTAGGAATTAAGATAGTGAAATATTTGAAATCAAAAGTTAAAGGAATGAGATTAAGTAGTAGACTAGGAAAATAGAACACAAATTTAGTCAAATGGAAGATAGATTTGAAAAAAATGTTATCAAAAAGAATCACAGCAAGAAAATGGAATGTATGAAGGGGAGTTTAAGAGACTTGAACAATTGAGTGACAATGTCTAGCATATTCTAAACTCCTTACAAGGCAAACTCTAAGTGAGACAGTTTTACCAATAAGACCAATAAAACTGTGAGGCAAAATATAATCCCATAGATCTTCAAACTAATCCAGGGTGTACAATAAAGAAAAAAGCATATTCCAAAACTCCTTTTATGGAGTTCACATAAACTTGACATCCAGATTTGATAAGGATTACACATGAAAAGCAAATCTCATTAATTTATATTAATGCCAAAATACTAAAGATAAAATTAGGGAACCTAGTCAAGCAATATACAGAAAAGATACTGTGTTTTGGCAAAGTTGACAATGAGTTTGTTCCCAGAGATGGAAGTTGTTTTAACATTAGAAAAACATTCACTAAAGTTCTCTTTATTAATAAAGGCAAAACTTGGGAGGCCTGGGTGGCTCAGTCAGTTAAACATCTGCCTTCGGCTCAGGTCATGATCCCAGGGTCCTGGGATAGAGCCCCACTCCCTCTCCCACTCCCCCTGCTTGTGTTCCCTCTCTCACTGTGTCTCTCTCTGTCAAATAAAATCTTAAAAAAATAAAAATAAGGGCAAAACTTATGTGATCATGTCAATAAAACTAGAAAAAAAATGATTGAATTTAACAGTCAAGATAAAACTATAATTTTTAGAAAATTATGGGTATGAAGAACTTTTACATCCACACGGAGTCATTACTATTAAAATACAATGGCTTCAGCAACAACATCAAGTATCGCACTTAATGGTAAGACATGGGCAGTATTTCCTCTTGAAGAGCAGGACAATGCCACACATAAAGGGAAATTTTATGACAGAACTAGCACTGAAGATTACTGGGGACAGTTTTTACTTCATGTTGAATGGTGAAAGACGTGAATCAGACTCTTTTTTCACACCATACACACACATCAATTTATAGTTCATTAATTTCTAAACTTGAAAGGCAAAATTATACTTTTTCAGAAGAAAATAAAGGTCCTATGTTTATGACCTCAGGGCTGGAAAAGATATTCTAAATGAGACCCAATAAGGCAAGTAGTAATAGAACCCCTAAGAACCATTAAAAAAATTCTGTTCATTCACAGAGTCACCAAGAGAAAAAAGATGATTTAAAAATTGAAATGAGATAGTTGTAACATATAAAACCAAATTTCTGTAATGCAGTATGACAATCCTTATTGAAATTACACAAGGCCCATTCAACAGACCTGATATTCAGCCAGGAGGCACTTGGATAGATCGCTTCAACTATTGTTTGCTGCCACTATCAATTATGATTGTTTGGTTCTCATGCCGTAAATTGTTAAGAATATGGACTATCATCCCTGATGTGTAATAAAATGGATAGATTTGTGTTGAAAAAGCTAAGAAACAGTAATCTTGAGGAAAACCCCCATCATATATATATATATATATAATGTGTATATATATATATTATATGTATATATATAATGTGTATATATATATTATATGTGTGTATATATATATATATACACATTGAATCCATGTGCCCAAACCAGCCCTACATAGTTTATATAACACATGCATAATCATTCACATATAGTAACCAGATTAGAATGGGTACATATAGAGATGAAGGGAATAAGAATATGATGAATTGGAGAGGAAAAGAAAAATCAAAGTAGAGCCAAGATTTTTCCTAGTACAGAGCAATGAAATTAATCATGAACTGCAGAATGTGGTTAAGTCATATCTACATTTGCGTTTTTATATGTATATGCATTAGTGTGTACATGTGTATGCGTGTGTGTATATGTGTGTACTGTATGAAAACTGTTCCTTCCATTAGCAATTTGGCATATCCCATTATATAGCCAGAAAGAATTTTGTTTTTAAGGCATGGAAAGTTTAATAATGGAAAACCTTGCCCAAAGGAAAAGTCCTGACTACTATTTTTAAAGAGAGCATGTGGTACTAGCCACTAAAAAATATAAAACAACTTTATGCAGTGCAACCAGAGTTTCTACTCTTTCAATTGGATCAGTAAATATTTAAGCAGTTCCTAACAGGGAAAACAAACCGATCATACATTTTGTTACCATAGTTCGCATTCTTATTTTTCAAAAGAAAACTTGCAATGTATAGTTGTAAATTTTAAAACAGAAACCCATCATCTTAGCCTCCAACACTGTAGTTTGCTTGTGAGTTAATAGAAAAGCAATGTGTGAAGGATTTTTCTTCAGGACAATGCTTCTAGTCGTGAATCTTTAGGGAAACATATCACTTGCTGAGAAGCAGTGACTTTAAAAATAGAACTCAATGCTATGCATATTAGTGGACAACCTGCTGTTCCAGACATTCTAAAAGGAATTATCCTGGCTCAAGCAGTAAATCAAGCCTGAATATGAGAGTGAGCATCCTCACTTAAATCATTATTATGCTGTAAGCATTATATAAGCCGTATTGGAGCCATGGGACCTTGTACAACACATACTGGGAAGCAGAGAGAATCTGTGCTGACAACCTGCCACTCGGTTTAACTTTCATTACTTTGCTTCCAATCAACATTTGTATCAGATTGAAGTCATAGCCACCCTTCCAGACAGGTCACATGGCAGTGATTAAAAGAAGAAGGATTTTCAGTGCTAAATCAATATGTTTTATTCTCCTGGAAGTTCCTGTCATTTTGAAGCTAGAAATCTGGTTCTACAGCTGATCTCTAACTAAAATGAATGAGTTATGATCTCTTACAAAATTGTTGTTTTAAAATACACTAGTGACCAGAACACCACACTATAATTATAATGGAGACAGTTGTACTGCAAGTCATCTTTGTTTTTCTAAAATCTCATTAATCTTTATCTTAGCTAATTACAGCTTTGAATTTAGCTTGAGTATGCACATATTTTGGGGGAAAATGGATGGAAATTATTGGGAAATTTAATGCAGACAAATTGAAACCCTCTCCGAATATGGAAACTCTGGAATACCCAGTACCTGCCACCACTACCTTACCATCAATCGGAAAAGTGAGATTTATTATCATCTGATTCCTTTCAACTTGGGTGGATCCAGACATATTTCCAACTATGATAACTGAAATAAAGCAGTTTTACCCCAAAAATAACATAATATTTTATATATGCGTATATATATATACATAAATATAAATGTGTGTGCAGTGCATAGATGTTTTCTTTTTATTTTCAGATACAGGATCTAAGCTATTTAGGTTGTTACAATATTTTGATACCAAATATTCTAGCTAAAATACTATATTTGTTTATATAACTGATTAGAATTGTACTGTTTTAAATCCGTTAGCTCTAGGAGATGACTCTAAATTATCTCAACAGATTCATAGTAAAAGAAATTCCGTATACTATTTCTTCCTGATAGGATTTAATTATGTGTTGCAAATAGCTAGAATTTGGCAGTTGGAAAAGCTTCACTTGTCTTTTGGATAAAAATGGTTGGCTAAAGGCAAGTCACAAAATTTTCCTTTCCCTAATCCAACAAGGAATGAACAAATATATGCTGTGTATATATACAAAATATTAATATAAAAACAATGTGTGCGTGTGTATGCATACACATGGCATGCATATTACATTTAAATCATCATTATGTGGCAAGCATTATGTAAGCCATGCGAAGGCATGGGGCCTGTACAATACATACTTCTCAGTATAGGAGAATTATATATGTGTAGATAGAACCATAATTCTTGGGTCACCTGGGTGGCTCAGTTGGTTAAGCATCTGCCTTCGGCTCAGGTCATGATCCCAGGGTCCTGGGATCGAGTCCCATCGGGCTCCCTGCTCAGCGGGGAGTCTGCTTCTCCCTCTCCCACTCCCCCTGCTTGTGTTCCCTCTCTCGTTGTGTCTCTCTTTGTCAAGTAAATAAATAAAATCTTTAAAATAAAAGATAGAACCATAATTCTTAGTAAATTATCAGCTTTATACATATTACATATACATATAATTTTTCTCTATATATAGACAGAGAAGCACCAGAGAAACAAGGAAAGAGAAAATGCTTAATAACTTGAACTACGAAAAACAGAACAGCATATTGTTGGTATCTTACCAACATGGATGCTATTCCTTCATGATTCTTTTTACAGGGAATTTAATAAAAGTTTGCTAAAGTTCCTGTGCTCAGTTTGTTAACAAAGTATCAGCTGTAGATTAGCCCTACTTATCCCTGTTGCCTTCTCTAATACCTCCTTGAATACTCAGTCTTAGAAAAGTAGATGGTACACTTTGCCCAGCTCCTCAAGATAGAAGGCCAACAGGCCTTATGATATAAGTGAAGGAAGTCTAGAACAATTCACACATTCTATAGCAGCACATTCTATAATATTCCCCCACATAAGCATAAGTGAGATGAAACAAGAAAATAACAAGAAATACCAAGAAAAAATATAGAATTCAAACTACACAAAAACACTTCAGAGGGAATGGGAAGGAGTGACAAAGTTAATAATGAAAGACAGAAGACACAAAATTCTAAAGAAATGATGAACCAAGACTATTTTTTAGCAAGAACAATTATTTTCTCTATTTTAAAAAACAAAGCAAACGTACTTTGAAACATAGTATGTTTTACCTCTGTGTTCTTTGTATTACTACTCTATACTCTTTCTTATGCAAATTCGTTCTAATTTTAAAATATTATGTAAGACAGAAATGTTATTAAGCGAATTTTTAGTTTATATTTGTACTTATTTAATGTATTTTCATTGCATCTTTGTGTCTGCCAGCCCTGCCATTTTGATTATAAATTCTTGGAGTATAAATAAAATGCAAGACTGCATATATCATAATTGGAGAAAATTTTGCATAATTATACATTTAATAAATGTCTGATGATATTTTTGCTCAATTTCTCTTAAGCAGTTTAAAGTGTTCTCGGGAATCATCTAATTTTTATTTTGCGATAAAATAATAGTGTGTGATGGTGAGCATTATAATTTTTTAAAATTTCAAAATATTTATTATTATTTCCAGAAGTAATTAAGTAAAATGGTTTTTATATTGCTTATGTTGGCTTTCTGCATAACCCAAACCCCATTAATGACCATGTTATTGTTCTGCTTCTGGGTTTATCTAAACTTAATTGCATCAAATAATGTGTTTTTATAATACTTTCCCCAGAATACTTTCCAAAATAGTTTTAAGGTGTAAAGTACAGCAATTGAGCAGTAGTATAAATAATTAAATAATAATTAAATAATTAATAGGTATAGGTTGTTTCCTTTCAGCCAGATATTATGGACACCGATGACCTGGCTCCCACCCAGTTTCCTCTCCCCACAATTTACAATCTCAAAAACTGAGATACCCACAGAAAACTAGTTAAGTTCCAGTTCATAACAGGATATGAGTAAAAGTTTTAAAGAAAGTGATATTAGCAATAGACAGTCTTTCAGTGGTCGTGAAGTGCAGGCGGAGAGACGTAAGATGGAGCCTTGAAAATATGTCAGTGTTTGGAGGTTAGGTGAAATAATTCGTATTTCAAGAGAAACAGCATGAGCAGAAGAGAGGAAGATACTCGATCATGTCTATAGTTAGCAGGGGATAAAGGAGGGAGAAGCAAATGACTGGAGATGGTGACCGGATATCATAAGCCCTTGAAAATCAAGTGAAGTGTAGACTTGTAAAATGACTGGGAAACACTGTAATATTCAGGTGAGAGGGATTTTATCCAGAACTGAAGATTTGAAGTGTGTGACCTCTTCCCTTAATCTTATTTGCACACTATTCCAAAATGATTAAAATTGAAGTAAATATTAACATTTTCCAGAAACACACTTCTATGTATTATTTATTGAGCCTGATCTAATACCTTTACATCAATAATCTGAAACCTTTTAAGTATGAATATGGTTTATCTACAGTTCTCCAGTAGAATATTCTCTTAGAAAGGAAAATAATTTGTTTAGCTCTTTATTAGTAATGCATCACAATACACCATTTTTGTGCTTTTTAAAATAATTTCTAAGCATGATAAAATAGATAATCATAATAAAGGAAATAGAAGTAACTGAACAATAGGACAGTATTTAAACATTCTTAAAACAGTGATCTTTAGTTAAGAATTGTTACAATAATCAATTGGTTAATACCACTCGGAAAACCAAAGATGTTAAATTGCACAGAGAAACATTTACAATGTGCCAACCATTTGTATATCACTTAAAGCAACTATTATGCACATGTGAGGTGTAGGAAATGGAAACTTAGAGTTGGTTACTTACCAAAGGCCCCACTTAAAAACTTACTGACAAACCTGTAATATTTATCAGTCACCTTTTATCTTCTAGAAAATCTTTAATGAAGATATTGTTTAATGAGAGTACAGCAGAAAAGAGGAAAAAGAGGAAATGAATTACAAACTCCTAAAGCCAATAAGACATAGATTGAAAATTATCTTAAAATGTATTTAGAAATTATCTGAAAAATGAAACATCTGGAAAACACTATAAAATCAAGAACAGTTAAAGTATTTGTAAGAATATGTATTAGATTATTGATAAAAACTTCCTTGATTTGGGAAGTAAGATATAATCAATAATCTTATAAAACTACAGTTTCTATTGACTGAAGTGGTGAAAAGGTGTTCAACAGGCTGAAGGATTTTAAAAATTCTTAGGAAAGAAAAACCAGAAAAGGGATTTGCCAAGTCTGTTTTCATTAGCTTTCAAAAGAACCAATCAGGACATGACCTTGCGATTATATCTAACATCTTAAATAAATATCCACTCTTGAAATCACTTTGGGATTTAATACTTTTCCTCAACTATTTTATGTTAGTTAAAATTATAATTCTGGTGGGAAGTAAATATAAGTTTTTAACTTGTCAAAGTAAGAAAATGCATATGTAAACTCTTTAATACAGAACATATTATTATTCATGTACTCATACCTATTTGCCTTCCAATTTACATGAGAAAATTATTCCTAATTTTAATATACATTCATTTTAATGTATAGTCATTTTACCATCTCAGACAGCCATATTTGAACTTTCTGGGTTTATTAATAAGCCTTATATAATCTACTTTCAGTTTAAGTAGGTATTGATAAGGCCAAGGTTATAGCTCCAACTCCTGTGTGGAATAAATAACTTTGGCAGTTATCCAATGGTCACATGAAAATGTTATTTTTACCAGTAGACAAGGAGGTAAAAATTAAAACCTGTTGTCATACTATTCATCATGTATCAGGTAAATAATTTTAGAGAGTATAGCAAAATGTTAATTCTCTTAAATTACTCTTAGAAACATAAATTGTCACATTTTTAAAAGTAATCTCTCAATATGTATTCATATCTCACATTGATCGAGCATTTTCACCTTGGAAGTCTATCCCATAGAAATGCTAATACAAAGGTGAATAAATTTAATTAAATGGATGTCCAACTTGAAATATGCAAGTATTACAATGATGCCATTAAAAATAAGCAAACTAAATGTAACAACAAATATATTCAAAGGAGGAAATCATGACAGGCTCCACACCAGTTAACATTGGTTTTATAAAGGGATTAGTTAGAGATGTGAAGATAACTGCATTTCTATTTATTCATTTATTATATATTTATTGAATTCCTACTCTGTCACATTTATCTTTTTAAGAGCTAATAATATAGCAGCAAACAAAACAAAGTTATTGTCCATATGGGATTTATATTCTAGTAGAGAAGACAGATGTTATACACACAAAAAAAATTTTAAGTATATAATGCAATGTCAGATAAGTGCTTTCAACTAAATAAAATTATATGGAGCAGAAGGCTAAAATGATATATTAATTTAAAATGAATGTTTCTGCAAATAATAGGGCAGAGATCTGAATGGAATAACTCATTTATTGTTCATTTTCATATACATTTTATCATTCTAAGTTGATCAAATAAATAAAACAAATTACCAAGACTAGCACAGATTCATAACCCAGCTGGCTACATTGAAAATAAATGGGACCAAGGCTGTAATAATAGGCAAATTAGTGCATCTCAATTACTAGAAAGAGTGTAAAGGATATGGGCGCCTGGGTGACTCAGTTGGTTAAGCGACTGCCTTCAGCTCAGGTCATGATCCTGGAGTCCGGGGATCGAGTCCCGCATCGGGCTCCCTGCTTGGCAGGGAGTCTGCTTTGTCCTCTCACCCTATCCCCTCTCATGTGTTCTCTCTCCCTCAAATAAATAAATAAAATCTTAAAAAAAAAAAAAAAAAGGAGTGTAAAGGATATAAGGGTTAATCTAGCCTCCAGGATCACTTTTTATATTTGTTATTTTTAATGCTCTAGAATTGTCACATTAAAAAAAACCAAAGTCTCTATTCTGTCTTAGACATAACAATTCCTTTTCTAAAAGCTTTTAGAACTCTTTTTGGGATCTCTGGAGCCCATTAAAGTAAACTTCATATAACCCAAATGCCTACACATATGGTGTCTTGTTGTGCATACATTCTTCTGATGATCTGAAACATGACTAGTCATAGCATCATCTCACATGGAGGCAGGGGCATGGATTAGATGACTCATTTTACATAACTCTACAGAAATAGAACTTACTGAATGCATTAAAAAAAGAAAACTTTCATCTTTATTTATGTTAGCAAAGCTGTTTCTACTTTTTGAAGAAGTTTCCAAACCTTCAGGATGAAAATCTGTACGGGGTAGCTTAAAGGAACTTCCTTGAATATATTTTGAAGTTGAATCTCTTTCTCTAGCAGAAGGTAAGCCTCTTGGAACATGCTTCCAGCATTCAAAGCAGGATCTCAGCAAACCCAGTATTCTTGGGCTCAGAATCTGGTATGTTACCTAGTAAATTACACACTTGTAAATCATCTTATCAAACAGGACTGAGGTAGAGATCAAAGGAGATATTTGGTGGGAATTCATGATGAAAAGTCAGATGTCAATATTAGAAATTATTATTATATAAATATTTCATTAGATTTTACTTCCTGGATCAAATACTATAATTTTCACTCAGTAGAAATTTATTAAAAATATTAGAATTCTTTTGTTGGAATTGTCTAGGTACTGTATATTACTTGAAGTTAATAGATTGAAAGAAAGATCAAGGTCATGACCTCAGTGTACAAACGCAAACTCAAAATATGTTAAATAACTCCCTTTGTTTTGTTTGTGGTTTATAAGGTTTCCATAGAAGATGTGATACTAGGAATAGAAATGAAGATTCAGTTGTATAATATAACTTAAATTCTAGATTAAATTATATAACAACTGAAAAAATACTCAGTTTTGAGGACCGTGCAAACATTATGTTGATCATTCCATTGATTTAAAACAGGAATCAAAGCCTATTTTCTAATTCCCTTTCTATTATAGAATTTTGCAAAATAAGCAAAAATAAAAAACTAGTATTCTCTGTCTTTTTTTTTTTTCTGGAGAAAGTAAAAAAAAAAAAAAGAATATTTCTTTGGAATTTTACTTTAAACAGAACTTTCTTCTTTCAATATAATAAGCTGTAGGTCTTAACATTTATCCGGTGCCCGGGGAAATGCCTGTGTACCCACGGAGGCTGAATAGACTCACCTTAGATGAATATTTGGCACAACTAAATAGGTCATTTTGATTAGTTATGAATTCAGCTATTTTTTATGATGCTAAAATAAAAGCATATTTGTAAGTTTTCCAGAAAAGTTTGTGGTTACTCTGTTTTGGGAAAGGGAAAAAATACCAAAATGGGTGCTAAGAGGGAATACATGGATCTTAAGACTCTAGTGATAATTCTGAGGGATAATGATTGTGTTTTGACAACTGATATATGGGGATAAAGCAAGAAAAGTCACTGAGGCTCACCAACATGGCATTCTATTATTTGATGAAGGTAATATCCATGGCTGGCATAAAGTGAGATAAGATAGAATAAGATCTCTAACTCAGAATACATGTGGTAGTAAAGTAAAACCTATGTTTTGTTGAATTAAAGTTGCTAATTTACAATAATTATTACATTGAATTTAGAAGATGTTTCATTTTTCTGGATGAAAGACCTAAATGTGAGCTAGGAAACCATCAAAATCCTAGTAAAGAACACAGGCAGTAACCTCTTTGACACGGGCCGTAGCAATTTCTTACTAGATAGGTCTCCTGAGGCAAGGGAAACAAAAGCAAAAATAAACTATTGGGACTTCATCAAATAAAAAGCTTCTGCACAGCAAAGGAAACAATCAACAAAACTAAAAGGCAACCTTCAGAATGGGAGAAGGTATTTGCAAATGACAAATCTGATAAAGGGTTAGTATCCAAAATATATAAAGAACTTATAAAACTTAACACCAAAATACAAATAGTCCAGTTAAAAAATGGGCAAAAGATATGAACAGACATTTTTCTAAAGAAGACATACAGATGGCTAACAGACACATGAAAAGATGCTCAACATCATTGATCATTAGGGAAATACAAATTAAAACTACAATGAGAGACCACCTCACACCAGTCAGAATGGCTAAAACTAACAACACAAGAAAACAACAAGTGTTGGTGAGGATGTGGAGAAAGGGGAACTCTCTTACACTGTGGTGGGAATGCAAAGCGGTGCAGCCACTGTGGAAAACAGTATGGAGGTTCCTCCAGAAGTTAAAAATAGAACTACCCTAGGATCCAGAAATTGCTCTACTAGGTATTTACCCAAAGGATACAAAAATACTCATTTGAAGGGATACATGCATGATGTTTATAGCAGCATTATCAGCAGTAGCCAAATTATGGAAAGAGCCCAAATGTCCATTAACTGTTGAATGGATAAAGAAGATGTGGTGTGTGCGTGCGTGTGTGTGTGTGTGTGTATACACACATATATATATATATATGCATGCACACACACAATGGAATATTACTCAGCCATAAAACAGAATGAAATCTTGCCATTTGCAATAACATGGATGGAATGAAAGAGTGTTATGTAAGCAAAATAAATCAGAAGGACAAATACCATATGATTTCACTGATATGTGGAATTTAAGAAACAGAACAGATGAACATGGGACGGGGGAAGAGAGGCAAACTAGGAAACAGAGTCTTAGCTATACAAAACAAAACAAAACAACTGGGGTTTGCTGGAGCAGAGGTGAACGGGGGGGGGATGAGTTAAATGGGTGATGGGTATTAAGGAGGGCACTTGTTATGATTACTGGGTGTTTTGTGTAAGTGATGAATCACTACATTCTACACCAGAAAGTAATATTACACTATATTAACTAGCTAGAATTTAATAAAAACTGGAAAAAAATGAAAAAAAATTCATTTTTTGTTGCTTCAGGAAAAGCAAAAAAGTTAATAAAGAGATTTTTTGAAATTACTCAAGGAATTACTAGAAAATATAGAACAAATAGGCATGCATTACCTGATAATAATATGAATTTTAGTTTCAAAATACAAACTGGTAGATGAAGATTTAGTAGCATGAATACATATTATGTATCTATACACACAAAAATTAAACATCTATACTTTCACAGACATGTTCATTATATTGAAAGCTATTGAAAGATAAGTCATATTGACATATTAGGTAAAAAATGAAGAATATGCCTAATGTTAAAATAAATTTATATTGGAAAGGGTGTAGGACTAAAGAGTTTCAAAGGACAATGTTAAAAAATCAGACATTAAAGGGGCGCCTGGGTGGCTCAGTCTAACCTTAAGCGTCTGCCTTCGGCTCAGGTCATGATCCCAGGGTCCTGGGATCGAGCCCCGCATCAATCCTGCTTCTCCCTCTCCCCCTCCCCCTGCTTGTGTTCCCTCTCTCGCTGTCTCTCTCTCTGTCAAATAAATAAAATCTTAAAAAAAAAAAAAATCAGACATTAAGACCAAAAAGCTGTATTTAAATGAAAGGTGACCTGTATTGGTAAAATAACAGATATGCTTAAAGAAGAAAATTTATAAATATTTTCTAAAGCATCCTTAAGATTATTGCCCTCATTTATTCAGTTTATAAATATTTCAAAATGTCATTTTTGGTGAGAGGTGCAGAAATTGCTTGTTAAGGGAGAATATTTGAAACCTCCATTAATCCACTATATTGTCAAAGTACAAAGGGGCTTCTTGTTATTTCTTCACTTCCAGATTTCTGATTTTAAAAATACAGATGGAAGTTCTAAGTAACATCACTAACTTCGTGTTCTAATAGAACAATAGAAAAGAATTCAGCAAGAAGTGTTTCATAATATATTGTACAGAAAGAACTTTGTACCCAGGATTTATAATTTGGGAAAAACTCAAAATTTGTCACTTTCAAATATTGATGTTTGGCAATCATCAGTACTCACTTTGACAAAGTTTCTATTTAAATTTTTAGTTTATATAGAGTCAAAATTACAAAGAAGTATGTTGAAAGCCGCCTTATAAATTCTATGGTTTTGAAGTTTGGCCAGTGAGAACAAAATAAGTATGTGCTTTTGCATACTTAATTTTCTCCATTCTCTTTATATTCTTAATTATAATGATTTGTCATGGAAGTCATTGTGATTTTGGAGTTTTCCTCCACAAATATCTAAAATGGGAAAATTAATTTTCACCTTTTAATTAATTCTCATAGTGATGATTTTTAAAGAGCCCACATTTTGTGAGAAAACTGGTCTGAAAATTATAAATAAAATTTAAAGGCTGTTAGTTTAATCTTATGAATTCTAGTAACCAAAACAACTCTATAGATATATAGGAAAAGAAATAAGTGATATAAGAATGAAAGGGTTGAGATAAAATGGTTATAATTAGAAAACTCAATAGTAATGAATTATAAGAATTAATAAAATAATCCAATACTGCCACTACTTATTAGTTTAGATATCTACAACAGAAATAAAACATAAGCAATAGAAAATACTTATGATAGAAACTGAAATTTCACATTATCTAGTAACTAATTTTAAATAAGGCAAATTATAACTCTCATGGAGAAAAACTTTTTTTTTAAAGATTTTATTTATTTATTTGACAGAGAGAGACACAGCGAGAGAGGGAACACAAGCAGGAGGAGTGGGAGAGGGAGAAGCAGGCTCCCCGCTGAGCAGGGAGCCCGATGCGGGACTCGATCCCAGGACCCTGGGATCATGACCTGAGCCGAAGGCAGACGCTTAACGACTGAGCCACCCAGGCGCCTCCATGGAGAAAAAATTTTAATGATAGAATTCTAAAAAAGTTCTAAATATTTAAAGAGTTGCACAGTTTTTATGAATGGAACAACTGAAATTGTAAAAATATCAATTCTCCCTAAATTAAATACAATCATAATATTTGGATAAAATGGCTACGGAACTTAACATGCTATTCTAAAACTTACGGAATAATATAAGCTAATAAAGAAATCAACTTCTGAGAAAAATTGAAGAGTGTTCACTCAAGACATTGAAACATGCTGCAGAAATGTGAGAAACAATAGACTATCAGTAAGGAATAGAGAGCTAAGAAATAGATCCAGGTATAAATAGAATGATAAAGCTAATAGCAATAATAGTATGTTACATACAAAATTGAATTATAGGTATATTAAAGCCCTAAATGTTAAACTTTAAATAATTGTTGTTGTTGTTGTTGTTGTTGTTGTTGTTTTTGTAATAGAACTGGAGGTGACTTTTTTTTTTTTTTTTGAGAGAAAGCGTGCACATGCATGAGCGTGGGGGAATGGGCAGAGAGAGAGGGAGAGAGAGAATCTTAAACAGTCTCCATGCTTAACAAGGAAGGCCCACACAGGGCTCTATCTCACCACCCTGAGATCATGACCAGAGCTGAAATCAAGAGTTGGACGCTTAACTGACTGAGCCATCCAGGTGCATTTAGAGGTGACTTTCTTAAATAAGACTTCTAAATTTTTTAAAAAGGGCATATTAATCAAAATTAAGAATTTCTTTTCAGTAAAGAACATCATAGATGTGGTTACCAGAGTTGACAGACCAAAAGAAAACACTTTATAATTTTTGAACACATAATTTCATAAAAGGAGCTCTTGAAAATCAACAATAACAAAAGCAAAAAACAAGACACCTAATCAAAAGAAAAACATATGAAGAAACAATTCATTTAAAGCCAAATTGAATGGGTAACATGTATATGAAGAGATGTTCAAAATCAATGATCAAATGGAAAATGCAAATTGTAACAAAGAGATAATACTTTACAACCAGAAGATTAGCAAGAATTAGAAATATAGCAATGATTTTGATAATTGAGAATTCATAGTGCTGCTGGTTATAGTATAAAATTACTGTACATTCCTGAAAGCAGTCTGGAAATATTTAGTGAAATATAAATGATCTAGTAACTATAGTCCAGTTACTCAAATTTATATATAAATTATTTATATATAATTATATATAAAAATATTTTCTAATGAAATATGTAGTATATATATTTATATCTATAAATATATTTTATTAGACAAATTATTTGTAGACCAGAGAATTACAGACACTGTGGGTGTTCAGTACTAGAGGAAAAAATAAAGAATGTCAGTGAATCTCTCTCTAAAACACCATGTGGAGTTTAAAAGGAAAACATTGGATTCACATATAATAATATGGACAGATTCCCAAAACACAAGTAGGTAAATCAAGCTCTACCTCTAGCAATGACTGACCAGTTCTTATCGACTGGCCCTTCCATGAACAACACCTATAAACTCTAGAGGAGAAAAATCTATCTGAAGTCACTGGAAAGTGAAAAATAGCCAGTAGATACTGCAGGGAGTTGACACTTGGAAGGAGGAAATAGCACTGGACAGCTTTCCCGTTCTCTGGCTAAAAGGCAGGCAAAAGTGGCAAAATGAAGAGAACACATGCAGTTTTACTGGCTTAAAGAACAAGGTAACTCAACCATAGCAACTGGAAGGGGAGGTGGGAAATCCTAGCTAGGAGGAAACCAAAGAGAAACCATTTTATTCTGCTTATAAACTGCTCAGATCTCTGCCTGCCTCTTCCCTAAGAATGAATGTAGCAGAGTTGAAGGAGCTCAACTATGGTGGGAAGAACTGAACTAAGACTCAGTTTTGGAATTAAGTTCAGTCATGTTAACTGACTAGTAAAACAAAAAGACTATTTCTCTTGGGAGGAATATAACTGAGTCTAAATACTGATTTCTAGAATGTGTCATTTATAACATTAAAGATCTAATCCAAAATAACTAGGAATATAAAGAAACAAAATGTGATTGGCAGTCAAGATAAAAGGCAGTTGCGGCCAACCCTGAGATCATTTGATGTTGAAATTAGCAGATGATGTTTTTATTTTTTTTATTTTATTTTTTAATGTTTTATTTATTTATTCAGATGATGTTTTTAAAGCAGCTACTACAACTATGCTTAAGGACATAAAGGAAATTATGCTTATACTAAATTTAAAAGGAAAAAACCACCAGAGAAATAAAACTACAAAATATATCAAATGAATTATACAGTTGAGAAACATTATATCCAAAATGTGAAAAAAAAATCACTGGAAGAACTTAACAGAGGATTGGAGATTCCAAAATAGAGAGCTAAGGAATTTGATGATAAATCAATAGAAATTATCAATTGCAAAAGACAAAAAAATGAAAAAAACAAAATCTGGAGGACCTGTGGAATAACGTCAAAGTTTATGTATGTAACTGAGACAGAGAAAGAAGGGATAAAATAAGTCAGGAACATATTTGAAAGAGTAATGGTTAAAACTATCCAATATTTTGTGAAAGACAAGAGTTTACAGACTCCTATAGTTCATTGCGCCTATGTACAAGAGTACAAAGAATACCACATCTATACGCATCATAGTAGAACTAATATAAACTAAGGATATAGAGAAACTCTTGAAAGCAGCTAAGGAAATGTATTACATACAAAGAAACATTTATTCAAATGACCAGAAACAATGGAAGGTGAAGTAGAACATCATCTTTGAAGTACTGAATGAAAAAAAAACAAAGATATTTTCAGAAAAAAATCATCTCGTCACATGAAACACTGTATTCCCAAATATGTTGAAGATGGCCTCCAGGCCAAAAGGAAATAATACCAAAGATAAGTTACATTTTCATAAAGGAATCAAGGGCACTGGGAAATACAAACATGAGAGAAAATATAAAATATATTTTGCACTTTTCAGTATCTTTGAAGTATATATAAATTTAAAGAAAAAATAACATTCTTGATTTATAATGTATGTATATTAAAGCGAAGTAGACTGTTTGAAGTTAAGGATAAATATTCATCAACCACTAAATAATCTATGAGCTAAAGCTAAAATAACAATAGAAATTGAAATGAAATTCTATAATGTAGTCAGTCCAAAAGAAGACAAGAACAGAGCAAGAGAAAGCAGAGTGGATAAACCAAAACATAGAGTTCAGTAAAACAGTTTAAAAAAATTTTTTTTAAGTACTTATTTTGCAAGTTACTCCTTCCTTAGTATTTTACCAGATACGTACATGTCAAAAATATATTTCAAATACAACTATGGTGGTACATGATAATAGGGACCAAAAGGTAAATAATGAAATAAGAGAGGGGATTTCAAGGACTGATGATTAACTCAATGCACTTGAGGTTTAAGAGAAAAAAATTATACAGTTATACAACTGAGATCAAAATAGGAATTCATCATAAAATTAATATCACAATAGGTAAGTAATACAAAGATACCTTTATAACAATTGGGAAGCAATGAAAGAATGTTGGCTAAATATAAAATTTGTGTGTGATTTAGTACCTCTTTTGGTATCTTCATGATGCATAAAACATACCTCCACTACTTGATTAGGACAGAGTTCCTTCCAAATTACTAGAATAGACTAAGGTAAGCAACACTTAGCCCTAGACCAAAAGACAGAAAACAGTATTATTACGAAAGTCCAAAGGCAGAGATAATAACACGGTGGTATAGTGATACACAGTAATAAAAATAAGTTAAAATAAGTTTCATCTTAACGTATGATCTGAAAATTTAGTAGACTACTTATATGAAACAAAATCAAATTGGAATGTAAAATTACCATTAGAATAATGAGTGCCAATATATCAAGCCATCAGAAAAAAAAGCACTAATTGAAATACTTATATTACAAAACTGTCTTTATGTCAGTACCATACCATATTATGCACATAAAATTTTGTTAAAAGGGTAGATCTCATGTTAAGTGTTTTTTTCCCCCACAAAATTAGTAAAACAGAAAACAAAAGTACTCAAGGGAAGTTTTGAAGGTGATGGATATGTGTTATCTGATTTTAATGATGGCATCACAAGTGTATGCATCGGTCCAACATCAAACTGTATACATTAAGTATGCACAGTTTTTTGTATATTAATTATGTTTTACTAAGCTGTCTTTAAAAGGATATATAGTCTATCCTTTTCTTTAAATCTGAGATCCATTCATTCATTGATCCAGGCAATGATAGAGTCAGGTATCTGAGCTACTTCTCATTGGAGTCCGTAGGTTCATTTTATCTGTAGTGCACTGTGGTGAAAACCACTATCTACACTGAAGGATTCAAAAAGTGAATGCAGTGAGACTACTGTTGTACTTTACATAAGAATGGTGTTTTAGATAGCATTACATAGTTTGGGGGTTTGAAGACACAGGCAAGAAATTTTTAGTCTGGACCCAGTGAAGCTTACGTTGTTTGTTGCTATTGATCTCTTATCTTTTCATAGTTAGAAACCTGAAGCCAAATTTGGGATCCATTTTTACCAATTGTATAGAAATATCTGCATTTTGATGCATTTTGTTTATGTTATTCACTTAACCACAATAGTTTTCAACACCTCTTCCTGTTTGCTTCATCTTTCTTGTTTTTGCATTAATAAATCAAGTTTTTTTTGAACATCAGCTATGGGTCAAGTACTGCTTTATCTTTTTTTTTTTTTTTTAATTTTAATTCCAGTATAGTTAACATACAGTGTTTTGGTTTGGTTTGGTTTGGTTGGTTGTTTTGGGATAAAGAACAGGTTTATTTAAAAAGTGCATACCCTCCCACCCAGCAGCTGTAGTCCATAAAGGAATTTGCACATGTAAGAAAATAATAATATCTAACATTTATGTAAAACTTACTATATGCTAAACACTACTATATATCTTTTTTTTTTAAGTGCTTAATGATTCATTGGCTGCATATAACACTTTATCCAGCAAGGCTGTCATTCAGAATGAATGGAGAGATAAAGAGCTTCCAGGACAGGCAGAAACTGATAGAGTATGTGACCACCAAGCCAGCCCTGAAAGAAATATTAAGGAGGATTCTGTAAGTGAAGAGAGACCCCAAAGGTAATATAGACCAGAAATTAACAGAGACGGTCTGCTCTGTATGTATGCTCAATACAGACAATACAATGGCACTAAATTTGTATCTTTCAATAGTTACTCTCAATGTAAATGGGCTGAGTGCTCCCGTCAAAAGATACAGGGTTTCAGATTGGATAAAAAAAAAGTACTGTTTTATCTTGATATCTGATGTGCATTTTTGTAAAATACCATCTTTTATGGAACAGTACAATCTATAAATAATAGCCATTTAGTGCCTGACTTTTGAATGAATACATGAGTGAAGTTATGATCTGCATTTTGTACTTGACAAAATAAATTCTAAGGAAGTTGTGATTGACAAAATCACACAGTTAAGCTTTAATGGAATGAGTGCTCGAACCAAGTTGCTATTTCAAAATATGTATCACAATGACCTGTTCCTTCTACATGCATTAGTGATAAAAATTAGACCAAACCAATTGGCTCAAGGAAAAAAAAATATTCCAGGGGTGCCTGGCTGGCTCAGTTGGTAGAGCATGTGACTCTTAATCTCAGGGTCATGATTTCAAACCCCACATTGGGCATGGAGCCTCCTTAAAAGTATTTTTTTTTAATTCTATTAGGCAAGTCAATATACTTTAAATCTCTGATGTTACCAAAGGCTTTATAATCTTTTAGAAAATAAATAGGTATATAAAGTTAACAATGGTTTATAATTTTGAGAATACCAAGATTTGAAGTCTCAGTCTTCTAGAAGATTTTCTGTGTTTCGGACAGTGAATTTTCTTTTCTTCAGTGTATTTGTAATACCAGGTTTATCTTCTACAACTAGTCATAAGCTATTTCATTAAAGAAGGACATATTCTTTAGACATTATACATATGTGATACACAAAATTCAGATACTGGAAGCTTTCCCTTATTCTCCTCATGAAAAACTCTCCTCTCTAAACTTAACTGTCTCATTATTTTTCTGTCTTCTTTTGTCCTCCTGAGGCATCCTCCCTCCACCTCTCCTGCTATGGCATGGACAAAACCAAGTGTCATTCTATAGTCAGATGTCAGTGATGATACCTAAAGCTCCGCAGAGATGGGAGCAACTTAGCAGAGTGAAATAGGACTCTGACCTTTGTTTCCAGCATTTCCTGAGTCTTCCAGAGGCGGGACCAACCATGTATAGATTTATGTTGTCTTCCACGGCTCCAGAATTCTGCCTGATCCTAATACTTTTTTGGTAGGGATATGGTATGTGTTTCATTTTTGCTATGTATTTTATTTGTTATCTTCTGGTTGCTGGTTTGTTGTTGTTGTTGTCACAGTAAATGGAGTCTTGCTTGAATAGATTTTTCACAAATATCTTCCATTAATAAAACCTCCTAATTTTACATGGCCAGAGTGAAAATTATAATCTTTTTTCTCAGATTCCTCTGCTATGATTCACTGATGAATTACAAAAGTTAAAATAATTCAAAGTTGAATAAAAAAGAGAGTAGAGTACTATTAGAATCCATATTTGTATATGCGTCCACACATATACATATACAAATATTAACACTTAAGTAGAATATATTTAAGAGGTGAATATAAAATCTTCTATATAGTTATGTAAAGAATCACACAAAACCTCCATCGGGAAAACACGTGCGCGCACGTGCGCGCGCACACACACACACACACACATACACAGCGCACATTCATATAGATAAAAATAAGAAAAATGAAAGGTCAGATCAAACTAGGAAAAAAAAAAACTTAAAAATTTGCTTGAAATACCAACTAAAGTTCACCTGGAAAGATATTCAAGCATAAAGCAATGCAGGCTTTTTTCTGGGGGTAATAATCCTGGTGCATTTTGACCACAGCGGGCCTTAATCGTGTGGAATCAATAAACACAGATTCAAAGACATTTACTAGGATTTCACATAAAGCTTCAAATCCTGTGCCAAGAGCAGGGAACTATCTCACAAGATACTTTATTTTTAACCTGGCAAAGTAATGTGAACCAAAGATGTTTCATAAAGAAGATCAGTATTTTAAGCTTCAGTCCTAAGGGATTTTAACTTGGGATGAGAGGAGGTATTAATAGCATATATTTCATAGTACATTAAAAGCCCATCACCTAATTCATAGTAGCTCTTCAATATTTATTGAAAAAATGCACAAAAGAAAGTTAAGGAAAAATGAAACACACCTCCCTGTATTTATAAAAAAAAAAAAGTTCATTAACAAAAAGACCATCAAAATGAAATAAGTCAACCAAAATTGAGAAGTCATGTTTTATAGAACTAGTACTCGATTTCCCATTTATATTGTATGTATATTATCAAATCATTGATTGTCTAGATATTTTACAGAATGGGAAAATTTTAACAATTACACATATTTGTCATGGTTGACTGGAGTGTATACATGTAATGATTCTACCTGTACAGATAGGTAATTATGGAATAAACTTGTTAATTTCAGATAATAATTTATTCAACATATTTAATTAGTGTTACCCTTTTCCAAATAGTGTTTTCACTAGAATAAAATTTAGGTATCCTCATACCTTTTTTTAGTGTGCAGAAGAAACAAGGTAGATTTGAAAGTTTTGTGTCTGAACCCCAAGTTCAGATCTGTCTCTTTTATATTTTAGATTTATAAATTTTGCACAAAGCTACTTAACCTTTCTGAATATGTCAAATTATGTATTGCTCATATTGTGACTATTGGAGATAATGTATGCTCAATACCTAGCAAAGTTTCTGGAACACATTTTTTTTTGTGTGTGTTCTCAGTAAATGGCTAGATTAAGTTGCATATGCTCTAGATGGAAGGTAGAAGTGTGAGCAATGAATTTTAGATGATATGCTTCCAAAATCATGACTAAAGAAGGTTTTGGTACTTGTACAAATAAAAGTTCAAGTTACCCAATGAAGTCACTTTCCTGGAAGAGCTAAATCCCTGATTACATTGGATAAAGAAGTACAGCATTTGTTGAATGTTTACTGTGTGTTGATGTCTTGCTTGCAATTGAAGGCACAAGGAAAAATATTTCTGAATACAGGAAAACACATTTACTCATAATTTTCATTGAGTCTATTACTGCTGTTTACATTTAGTTTTAATGTATCATTGATAACTTCCAGTGTCTGTTCACAAAATATAAATAGTTATAAATTATTGTTATAATTTTTAGTTATAAATAGTTATAAAATTATAAACAGTTATAAAGTTATAGTTACAAAATTATAAAGGATTATGAAATAGTTATAATATGAACAAGGTCATGAAAGTTGAAAGAAAATCAATGTAATCTCTTCCTATCTGATTCTATATAATATAAACTGTGTTAATTGCCCCACTGGCTGTATGAGTTATTGACCTGAGAAATGTAAATATTCATAACAAATACTGTATGATTTAGTATAATGTTAAGTCATCTCTGAGTAAAAGTGACTCAGATCATAGGCAGCTCAGATCTAATTAACATGGACTGAAGCATAAAAGTGTCATCCCCTTAGGATAATATCCTTAAAAATGTCACATGATACTGCAAAGAACCAGGTGATATATGTAATTGGATTTTTCCATGGACTGTTGGGTGAGGAAATGATAATAAATGGCATGTTAACAGTTTTATTGAGATATAACTGACATGAAATAGACTGCATATATTTGAAATGTACAATTTGGTAAGTTTTGACATATATATATATACATACACATACATATACATGTATATGCCATTTGACATATGTATTATATATACATATATATATACCTGTAGAATCAATACCACAATCAAAACAATCAGCATATATCCATCACCCCCCAAAGTGTCCGCATGCCCCTTTCTAAACTCTCTTTTCTATATCTCTCTGCCTCTGTCATCCACAGCTAACCACTTACTTGCTTTCTGTTACAATAAATTAATTTGTATTTAACCTATAATTTTACACAAATGGAATTACATAGCTTGTACTTCTTTTGAGAAGGGGTTCTGACTCCTTTCACTCAGCATAATGATTTTAAGATCTATTCCTATTGTATATGTCAGTAGTTAATTTATTTTCATTGTTCAGCAGTATTCCATTTTTCATCCATTTATGAATTTTGGACATTTGAATTGTTTCCAGTTTGGGGCTAGTAAAAATAAAGCTACTTTGAATATTTGTATAAAAGTCTTGTATAAATACATGCTTCATTTCTCCTCAGTAGACTAGAAGTAGAATGGCTGGATCATATACAAGGTGTCTGTTTAACTTTAAGAAAACTGCCGAACTGTTTTCCAAAGTAGTTGAGCCATCTTGCATTCTTACTAGCAATGTAAGAGAGTTCCAGTCCCTCCACATCTTCAACACTCGATATGATCAGGATTTATAACTGCAGTCATTCTAATTAGATCATATTGGTATTTCAGTTGAGTTTAATTTGCATTTCCTTAATGCCAAAAGTTATTGAGCATCTTTTCATGTATTATTTGCCATCCTTGTATCTTCTTTGCTGAAGTGTCTGTCCTTATTACATATTTTGTCCATTTCTAACTGGTTTCTTTGTTAGTTTTGAGAGCATTCCATGTATTTTGGATACAAGTTCTAGATCAGATACACGAGTTGAAAATATTGTCTCCCAGTCTGTGGTTTGTCTTTTTGCTTTTTTATCAGTGTCTTTAGAAAAGTAGAAGTGATAAATGATGATTCACAATCTGAGTTTGAAGTGGTAAATTTATTCTTAATACAGATATGAAAACAAATGACCTCTGGAAAGAATATCAAAGTACATACACATACTCTACATACATATACACACGATGTCAGAATGGATTCCAAAAGGCAGAGAAGCTTTGATGATGTAGAAGAGTGAAAAAGATATCAAAAGCTTATGGGAAAATATTTTTATGAACGATAATACTTGCCAAAGCAGGCTGTATTCTAAAATTATATATAAAATAATTTTCAACATTTATGCTCTAAAACTTACACTATTGGTAATTTGGCATAAATTTTTCCTTAGAAGCAGTTGTATAAAAGTATGTTATGAAAGCTGCCTAACTAGTAATTTGATAGACCCTGGTACTGTTAATGTCTTTAAATCACCCCTGGACTCTGAAACCTAAGTCACTGTGACTGCTTATTATTTTCTCCAATTCCAGTATCTTCCACCAAAACTCAAGTTCAGGCTTGTGTTAGTATAATTATATGGAACAGTACTTCTGTAACAAGCAGGATAGAAGACACCTGAATCAAATTATCTTAAAAGCAGTCATCATTATGCATGGATCATATCTCAATGGAGTGTTTTGAATTATAATTTCCTGGATAACTTGAATATCATTAATAGGATGCCTTTCATAGTGGATTTTTGAAACTATATGTGTGACAGGAATGGAATTGAATGTTCGATATTCACCTTTACATCTTCCTTTTCCTTTAACTAATGATCCTTTTTTAAAATAGAAGTGTAGTTGACATACAATATTATATTAGCTTTAGGTGTAAAACATAGTGATTCAACAATTAAAAATATTATGAAATGTTCACCATCATAGTGTAGTTACCATCTGTCACCATACAAAGTTATTACAGTATTACTACGTTCCCTATGCTGGACTGTTCATCCCCATGACTTATTTATTTTATAACTGGAAGTTTGTACCTCTTAATCCCTTTACCTATTTCACCTGTCACCCTCCCTCCCTTCCCTCTGGCAACCACCAGTTTGTTCTCCATATTTATGAGTCTGTTTCTGTTTTTGTTCGCTTGTTTTGTTTTTAGATTCCACATATAAGTGAAATCATACAATATTTGTCTTTCTCTTTCTGATTTATTTCACTTAGCATAATTCCCTTGAAGTCCACCCATGTTGTCGCAAATGGCAAGATTTCATTATTTTTTATGACTAATATTCCAGTGTGTGTATGTGTGTGTGTACCACATTTTCTTTATTCATCTATTGATGAACACATGAATTGCTTCCATTTCTATTGTAAATAACTCTGCAATAAACAAAGGGGTATATATCTTTCTGAATTGGTGTTTTTGTTTTCTTTGGGTAAATACCCAGTATAGAATTACTGCATCATATGGTACTTCTATTTTTAATTGTTTGAGGAAACTCTATACTGTTTTTAATAGTGGCGGCACCAATTTACATTCCCACCAACAGTACACAAGTGTTCCCTTTTCTTCACATTCTCGCCAATGTTTGTTATTTCTTGTCTTGTTGATACTGGCCATTCTGACTGGTGTGAGGTGATATCTCATTGTGGTTTTGATACTCCTTTTCCTGATGATTAGTGATATTGGACATATTTTCAAGTGTTAGCCATCTTTATGTCTTCTTTGGAAAAATGTCTACTCAGATCCTGTGCCCAATTTTAATTAGATTGTGGGTTTTTTGATGTTTATTTTATGACTTCCTTATATATTTAGAATATTACCTTCTTTTTAATTTTTTTTTCCCATTCAGTAGGCTACCTTCTTGTTTTGTTGATGGTTTTCACTAAGAATCCTTTTAATAAAGGGCAGAAACTATTACATCGAATACACCATTTTCAGATTGAAAAATATTATACAAAGTTTAAAATAAACTTTTATTATTTGGGGGAATGGGTAGATTGTGAAGTGGGTGTGTGTTGTGTGTGTATGATTCTGCAGAAAGGAACGGTTTAAGTTATAACAAGTTTGTGAGCCTTTCACTCTATAGTTTGTACGTTTTAATAGAGGCCATATGTGGTCTAATGACTAGAGACACAAAGAGTTTATATCTTATCTGTTCGTGTGTTTATTTATTTATTTATGTTCAGTAGAGGTTGTGGAAAAAGAGAAGGGCAGAATTCATTGTTAAGGTGAAGCAAGAATGTTTTCTGTCTTCTCATGTTCTGTCCCTCCCTAACTTTTCTGCTTCCAATTGAAGAATATCAAGGCTGTGCCTTTCTCCTCAGGGAAAGAGAGACTAGGAAAGGAAGGAGACTCAGATACAAGAAACGATCATAAGGAATATCCTTATTACATAGAGAGAAGGAGTAATAATAATAATGATTGAAGATAAGAAATGCTGGTTACAATGAATAAGAAATGGACATTTGATTATTATTATGATTATTAACATAAAAAATCATCAGTGGCTTAGAATCAAAAGACTAAATATCCTAGTTTGCCTAGACTAGTCCCAGTTTGTACCTTTCCTCCGGCCATGTAATTCAAGTTAGCATTTGTCCTGGAATTTTTGTTTTGTTTTGTTTTCCTAATGAAGTAATATTATTACCAGTTATAATGAAATAAGCCAAGATGGAGTTACTTAATCTGCCCTTTAAACCTCAATTGCCTGCTGTAGTTTCGAGTAGCAAAGTGTTAAAAGTAACCATAGCAAATGAATGCAGTTCTAGATATAATGCGTTATTAAATCTGAGAGACCGCCTGGAAAGCCTTTTTTCTCTTTTCTCTGACACATCTGCGAATTCGCAAAAGTGAAAAATAAACTTGCTGTGTTAAACTGCTTACATATCAGGGTTAAATTTTATGACAGCATATCTCATCCTATCTTACTATTAAAATTATGTCTGCAAATTTTCATAACACACATAGGTCTTTATGCAAATTTGACTACTGGAAAAGAATATAATGGACAGGTGCTTATTAGCTGTTACACGAATGAACCCAGATTTTGTGCTAGCAATTTCTTTTCTCTGCTTTATGATGTCATTTTGACTCCCTGTTTCAAACTGATCTCATCTACCTTCAATATCTGATGGGGAGTTTTCAAAATTTCTGATATATCTATACACTAATACAAGGGAAAATGCCTCTTTTTGTATTGTAATATTATAAATATCTTATTTTTAATATTCACTGCTGTAATATAAAATGGGGAGGCTCAAGTTTGTGCTATCAGAGAGCATGATCAGTTCATACTTAGGAATCTGTATCTATTGCAAATTTACATGCTCACACGTAAATTTAGAGATTTGGTAAACCAATAAAGAATCAAATCTGAAGTTTTTGTATAACTCAGAGGTGAAGTACTCAGGAGCAACTGACAGAAGAACTGGGATGTGTTCCTGGTTCTGAAACTCTTTGTATACTTTTCTCTGGGAGAAAGCATTAAGTAGCCTCCCTGGCTGATATTTCCTAGTCTGGACTAGCTTTAAGGTTTTTTGTTTTTTTGTTTTTTTTGATATTAATATTCAGTGTGCCTATGATACTAGTCTAACTTCAACAAGGTATGTCAAAAATAAGACATTCTCAATGCCATAAGTTTCGCTATTTTATTTTCATTGAAGTGAAATAATATGTTTTGCTCCTTAAACTCAGAATACAGTAATTTGTACCCAATTCAGAATGAAAATTTTAAAAAGTCTGTGACCCAAGTTGCTGTGTTGTATTATACTGAGTCAAAGTTTGTATATTTCCCCCTTTCTGTTTAGGAATCTAAATGAAATCAGAATCAGTGTTAACACAAATGACAGCTTGAGATAATCACTTTTAATTTAAGGAGTTTGCAATGTAAAGAAGCCCATTTGGAGTTTTCCCTCCACAACCTCTTAAGGTCCTAGGGAGATTCCTAAGGCCAGTTCACCTTGCATTTCAATGAGGAAATGCCTGAAAGTTCACTCCAGGCTGTGGGGACTCATGAGGTTTTAGAAAGAGATGTTCTCTTGAAATTAAATAATACCTTTGCATCTTAATTAACATAAGGAGAACTGGGAGTCAATTAACACTTGTTATATAGTTTGGTGGGCGTTGATTATGTGCTGTTCCACTTGAGGCTCCATTTAAATTGAAACACAAGGATATTTGCATACTGAGTTTAGACCATGAGGTAACAAGGGATAAATAGGACTCTTCTTTCTCATATCCTGAACACTTCTTTACTTAAAGCCTGGGCCATGGGCCAGCAGCAGCAGCATCTGGGAATTAGTTAGACATGCAGAATCTCAGGTCCCACTAAATTAGAGAAAGCATCTAAACAAGATCCATTGGTGATTTGAGTGTACATTCAGATCTGACAAGCGTTGCCCTAAAAGGTGCTCAGAGGAGAGAATTCCATTGCAGTACAATGTCCTAACATCATCCAACTATCATTCTATTCTATTTAATTTTCGTAATTATTTGCTATCATTTTAGTTTCCTACCTTAAGTATTATTATGGTTCATTTAATAAATAAAACTGTAATAAAGAAGAACTGGTTTTAGATGCCTTTCTTCTGGTAACCAGCTAAGCAAAGCAATTCTTGGGCACATGAGGGAAAATAGTCAATTTATCTTTATTCATTTGGAAGAATATTTAAAAAGCAAAGTAGATTTTTTTCAACCCTCTCTGCACATCTTTCAAAATCATCATTTATATTTTGTTGCAAGTTAGCCTGCAGATAGATGGCATTAGAATTTGTGCCATTGTCTAATCATATTGACAGAGCCTTTAATTCCGTAGTATCCTTCATTTAGTTCAGTAACTATTACTATTCTGTTTTCATATTTAGGATGACAAGGTCAGTGCAAACAACATATTGATTATAGTTTCACATGATTTACATTATCAACTGTGAAGGGAAATGGAAAATATTGAATGATAGTTGTAAAAGCATTTTTTATGGAACAAGGTGTTTGAGAAGCAATATGAGACCATATAATCATTTAACTACAGTTAAAGGCACTAGTATTTCTTTTTCCTATTTGAGATGTAATCCAAGTCAATTCTTGATCCAAGTAAACTGCAATTACTTTGTCTAGCTAATCATCAACTACCTATCAACCATATGGATGCTTATAGCAGTGTTCTAAGTTTATATATCCTCCTTAACAGAATGAAAGCAGGCCAATATTGCAGGCTAATTCAGGCCAGTGGCACTTTTCGAAATACTTATAGATGAGTGTGCTTCGAATACATAAGTTATTTTTTAAATAGTGTTTTAGTTCCCTGTGGCTCCTGTAATGAACTACCACAAACTTTGTTGCTTAAAAAACACAAATTTATTCTCACAGTTCTTGAGGCCAAGTTTGAAATCAATACCATTAGGCCCAAATCAATATATTATCAGGGCTCCAGAGATTCTAGAAGAGAATCCGTTCTTTGCCTCTTCTATCTTCTAGGGGCTGCCAGCATTCCTTGGCTTCTGGCCACATCACTCTAATCTTCAAAGCCAGCATCTTCAAATCTCCTTGTCCTGTATTTACATGGCCCTCTTGTGCATGCATGTGTGTGTGTGTGTGTGTGTGTGTGTGTGTGTGTTTGTGTTTGGCATCTCCTTCTGCCTCCCTATGATAAGGATAGACATGATTGCATTTAAGACTCATCTGGATAGCCCAGGATAAGCTTCCCTGTCTTAGTCCATTTGAGCTCCTGCAACAAAATACCACAGGTGAGCTGGCTTATAAACAACAGAAGTTTATTTCTCACAGTTCTAGAATCTGGGAAGTCCAATATCATGGCTCCAGCAGATTTGGTATGGTGGCCAAAGAGGACTAATTTCTGGTTCAAAGATGGCAACTTCTCACAGTGTCTTCACATAATGAAAGGGACTACAGAGCTCTGTGGGGTCTATTTTACCAGAACACTATTTGCGTTCATGAGGGCTCCACTCCCATGACCTAAATACTGGCCAAAGCCCTCACCTCCTAATACCATTATGTTGGACATTAGGATTTCAACAGATAAATTTGGAGGACACAGACATTTAGACCATAGCATCCCCATTTTCAAGATACTTTATCACATCTGCACAGATTTTGCCTTATAAAGTTAACTTACACAAGATCCAGGGATTAGGACATAAATAGCTTTGGGGGGACCATTTTTCAGGCAACCACAAATAGTGATGAAGGAAATTCTTAGAATTTCTGACTCTTTCAACTTAGACTACTATTAAACAAATGTGTTAGCTTTATGATTCTGGAAAATACTGAAGATTTTTTTTACTCTTAATGTTAGCACTCAGCATAATATCAAGATATTTCTGTATGCAGAAAATCTTTACGTGTTAAGATATCTCAATGTCTGATTCTCTAAATATGAATTTGAAGAAAAATCCAGTCACGTAGTTCTTTCCAATAAGCAATTTGAGTTTCATAGGCAGCTGGAACATTTCTAAATTCGTCCATCTTCAGAACAGAAACACTGTAACTGTTAGGTTATAAAAATGGCATCAGATTTAGAGGAAATCTCTGAGAATTATCTAACTTCAAAAATGTTGAAAGTATAGCAATGTATTCTCAAATACATGTTACATAAACAACTCTAGTAGAGCTGAAAGACAAATGATAAAGCACTTACCATAAAATTCATTTTTATTTTTTTGTAAACACCATTGACTTTTCAGTGGAGGTAACGAGAAAGTCAGTGTATGCTTCATTAGCTCACAAAAATGTTTTGCTGTCATACTATGAGAATATCTAAATGTCTTTAATATACAAGATTTAATTCATATACCTTATATTTTAATCTTGTAGGTAAAAAATTGATAACTGTTTATGTGTTAGAGGAGAAAGATGAGGAGAGAAAACTAATCTGTGTGTCATTTTGGCTGTTCATTTTTTATCTTTTGTGAGAGCTTAAGACTTGAAATTTTAATTCAGACCTTATACTGAATCCCATATTATTTCTGGCTTTACTCAATAGTATTTTAGTGGACCATTCCCTAATAAAATTAGCAGCAGTATATTCCTTGCTATAGTTAAATGCTTTTGAATTGAATTATTTTTGCATAAGCCTTGTCTTGACTCTTCCATTTTTTATTTTTATTATTTTTTTTAGATTTTCTATTTATATATTTGACAAAGAGAGACATAGCTAGAGAGGGAACACAAGCAGGGGGAGTGGGAGAGGGAGAAGCAGGCTTCCTGCCAAGCAGGGAGCCCGACGTGGGGCTCGATCCCAGGACCCTGGGATCATGACCTGAGCCGAAGGCAGATGCTTAACGACTGAGCCACCCAGATGACCTCCTCCGTTTTTTTAATGCATGAAAGTTAACAACTACAGCCACTGGACATTTAATGCATGAAAGACAACAGCCTTGGGCACAATACAACATTTTCCATTTAGGCAGATAAGGGCAACAAACACAATTGCTTTCTGACTATCTTGGCAGTATTCTCACCTTCACAAAGTTTGTAAAGTGGAAATGTTATAAAAATTAAACACGACGCCATATGCAAATCACTTGGCCTGCGTTGTGTCTGACATATTGCAGATGCCAGGAAATGTTAATGGCCTTCTTCTGTTTCTCTCCTTTAGTTTTTTTAAATAATGAATTACGTGTTTTTCAAAATCAACCTTATCTTAGTTTCTGCTGGGAAACTGAAAGAACCAAGAAGATCAGCAGATGATCATACAAAAAGAAACAAATCGGATAAGCTACAATTGTCGTAGCTTTTTTTGAACCCATCAGAAAGATGAGCTAACTGAAATCTGGGAGAGACAGGCGCCAGCAGTGAGGGAAAGATGCAAACACTTGCTAACTTGAGATAATGCAGCTGGACTAAGAAGACTCGAGTTAGAGTCATTGAGGAGTGGTGGAGTCTGAGGGGAAAATGTGAAGAGAAGCATTCTTTTTTTTGTAAACTTTTTCCCATTACTGGTCCCCCTCGGGGGAGACTAAACTCATGAAAAAGTTACCAACTAAGTGAAGGCCTGAAAGAGGGGAATAGCAGTGACTGAAAATTCTTCCCTGTCTCTTCTTCCTTATCTCTCTGAAGCAGAAAAGTGCCAATATTTTGGGAAAATGGCAACAAAAAGTGGTGGCCTCAAGGAAAGTGGGAGAAATGGATGCAAAAAAGAAAAGAAAAAGGCCATAATCCCTGGGGAGGAGACAGGACTACCAACCAGGTCAAGAAATAGAACTGAAGGAAGGAGCAGGGTTGGGGCGTTTGAGAAAGCCACACTCTCATTAACACAGTCACAGTGCCTGCTTAAAACTCAGGCTTAGTCAGAAAATCAGAATACCTCTCTAGCTTCCACCATCAAGCAAGCAAACATCAAGTAGAAGTCATGTTAAAGTACTGCTGTGACAGTGTCCACAATAGC
Source organism: Mirounga angustirostris (assembly GCF_029215605.1). NCBI lineage: Eukaryota > Metazoa > Chordata > Mammalia > Carnivora > Phocidae > Mirounga > Mirounga angustirostris. Next base: position 115,709,544 of record NW_026991709.1, on the reverse strand, counting down.
CAAACTGTGGAAAGAGCCCAGATGTCCATCGACAGATGAATGGATAAAGAAGATGTGGTATATATATACAATGGAATATTATGCAGCCATCAAAAGGAATGAGATCTTGGCATTTGCAACGACGTGGATGGAACTGGAGGGTATTATGTTGAGTGAAATAAGTCAAACAGGGAAAGATATGTATCATATGATCTCACTGATATGAGGAATTCTTAATCGCAGGAATCAAACTGAGGGTTGTTGGAGTGGGGGGTGGGGTGGGAGGGATGGGGTGACTGGGTGATAGACACTGGGGAGGGTATGTGCTCTGGTAAGCGCTGTGAATTGTGCAAGACTGTTGAATCTCAGATCTGTACCTCTGAAACAAATAATGCAATATATGTTAAGAAAAAAAAGAAGAAGAAAAAGAAGAAGAAGGTAGCGGGAGGGGAAGAATGAAGCGGGGGAAATCGGAGGGGTAGACGAACCCTGAGAGACGATGGACTCTGAAAAACAAACAGGGTTCTAGAGGGGAGGGGGGTGGGAGGATGGGTTAGCCTGGTGGTGGGTATTGAGGAGGGCACGTTCTGCATGGAGCACTGGGTGTTATGCACAAACAATGAATCATGGAACACTTCATCTAAAACTAATGATGTAATGTATGGGGATTAACATAAGAATAAAAAATTAAAAAAAAAAATACTGCTGTGATAGCTACAGGACTCTGAGGCACAGGCCAAAGGAAAAACCTAATACTAAGGGTAGAACAGACACTGAGAGAAACCCTTTGGCAAGCCAGTCACCACCCCAAACCCAAGGTTCGGCTAGAGGAATTTGAAGCCTGTGGTGTGGTAGGAATAGCAAGCTCAAAACCAACCCAACTCCTTAGGAAAATGATGCAACCCCCACGTTAAAGGTATAGCAGAAGAAACGATGTGGTCATTTCCAAGCATAAAGATAGTCACCTCAGTTTCTACTGCTTAAGCAAAATGTTCAGTTTTCAACAAAATATTATGAGGCATATACAAAGGCAAAAAAAAAAACCCAAAAACAAAAAAAACAAAAACAAAAACAAAACAAAAACACTCCTCAAAGACAATTTAATTGACAGAATCATACTCACATATAACATAGATGTTTGAGCTATCTGGAAAAGCATGTAAAATTTTAATATTTAGCTCTGGCCTAGGAAAGGAAAGTTTAGTTCCTTTTAAATTTTTTTATTTTTTTATTTTTATTTATTTATTTATTTATTTATTTATTTATTTATTTATTATTTTTTTAAAAGATTTTATTTATTTATTTGCGAGAGAGAATGAGAGTCAGAGAGCACGAGAGGGAGGAGGGTCAGAGGGAGAAGCAGACCCCCAGCTGAGCAGGGAGCCCAATGCGGGACTTGATCCCCAGACTCCAGGATCATGACCTGAGCCGAAGGCATTCGCTTAACCGACTGAGCCACCCAGGCGCCCCAATTTTTTTAAATAATAAACAAATGGAACTTAGTATGATATACTTCATATGCTGCAAGCAACTGATTTTTGAACGCTACGTTGGACAGAAATATAGGGCTAAAGAAAAAAGTATCACAGTTATCAACACAGTTAAACTAAAGAGATAGTACTGATTTTTCCAGACTGATATTTTAAGATTCATGTGGTTAGAAGGCATTTTTGAAGTTCTTTTTTTATCAAAGATCCTAATATGTTTTTTTAATTTTATTTTATTATGTTATGTTATGTGATCCTAGTATGTTTCTAACTAAAATGATATTTTTCTAAAGCTTTATAATTTTTGCTTTCTCTTCTTGTTGCCAGAGAAACAAAAAGGGTCTGAGTATTTGTGTTGGGAATTATACTTTTGTTCCTTATTACTGTGTCCATTTCCAATAAATACTTTCTTTGACATTTTTTTACCTGAGTTAGTGTTAAATTTAATGACTTGTGTTAGAATATAAGAAATTTTAGAGTTTAGAAACTACAAATATGTTATTTAATTTTGATAGAAACTCTTAAGAAAGTCAACATATTCACTTTCTTACATATAAATTCATAACATAAAAAAGACTTCAGATCGATTGTTGGTTGTTCACTAGTAATTGCTTTATTTGACAGATAGAATTTAACATCAATCAACAGTTGAAGCATTTGCGTTTTAATATAATCCTTGAAACGATAAATACATCCTTAATCAGGGTTAATGTAATACAATTACAAAATAAACATTTGATTAGTACATCTAAATTTCAATGTAATAAGTAACTAACTAATTAGTAAGGAAAGTGCATTTGATACACGTCTTTAGTTGAGGCCATGTCATATTACGTAGAAGAATGACAGTCATGCTGGGGAATGCTTTTTATTTAGTTCTTTGAAAAACTCAGTGAATGGGATTAATAATTGAAAATTTGAAAGCAAATTATATAAACAAGTTATCTTGGAGAAATATTGCTTTTTTTTCTTTCTAAATATGACATGTTTCAGTACAGATAAAACAAAATCTGATGATCTTTCAGAAAGAGTATATACAAAAATTAGAAGAGACCACAGTGTTCATAAAATTAATAGGATGCTGTTAACTGACTTAAGAGAGGATGGTGTTTGTGAATATGAAATTCCAGTTTAGCAAGTATAAATGGTGCATAGGCATAAAGTCACAATGGACAATGACCAGAGAAAAATGGGAGCTCTGAGGAAATTTTCTGTTACGTATATGAAGCTGCTGGTTACTGGGAAACAAACTTCAACTTTTTGATTGAAATCTGACAACTCATAAGCAATGAAGGTTATTAACAGAATCTGTGAATAACAGATGGGTAACATCTCAATGAGTTTTTCTGTATTCAGCAAATACGCACCATTCCCCAGCTGCCACCCCACTTTGGTCTATATAAAGAAATAAAATTTGATACAAGTCTTTAGTGGAGGCATTTTAATTTTTACATGGAAAGGACAAAATTCTGCAGGATTAATAAGTTCTCAAAAATCTGAATAATTTTTAATAATTTGAAGTAAAAATAAAATGCATAAGCAATACCTTAGGGAGTATTTTCCCCCTTTCCAGATTTAGACTTTGTTAATGTAGATGGAAAAAAAAATGTTTTATTATGATTTTCAAGGGAGATGTAGAAGGAAAAGAATATAAGGCCATATCTGGCTAGATAATCTGTGAAACCCAGTAAAAAATGAAAATGTGTGTCCCCTTATTGAAAAACATTTAAGAATTTTAAGATGGCTGAAAGACAGCATTCAAGCTCAAGGCCCAGTGCAACTGCTCAGGTAAACATGTTCATGAACCTAGCATTAGAACCCAGGCTTAGGATGGTGAGTAGTGCAGTTTTCCTAGGGACACTAAGTATGAAGATCATGGGGATCCAAAAGAATCATTCAAAAATGATTTTCACAGTTATTTGCTTGTACAAAAATTATTTTAGTCATGGAAGTAGGGGAAGCAGTTCTGAAGAAATGGTAACTGAACTGATGCAAGAAAAATATTCTTAACTGAGAAAGAAAGTTAAAAACTTTCAGGAATATGCAATAGTCTTCATCAGGGCACCAAACAGGAGGCCACACAGGAGGCTTGAGAAACTGAGATAGGTCACTGTGGTTGAAGCCAAAAGAGCACGAGGAAAGGAAGGGGTTGGAGATCTGGATGGGAATGAGACAGTGCAGAGCTTTGTAGGCCAGGAGGAGGATTTTTCTCTTCTTTCAAGTGACAATAGGAGGCAAGTTTCCTGCACTGAGCTGCCGTAAGTCTGGTGGTGATACACACTAAAATGTATTCCTAGGAGAGGATAAGCTTTGAGGTAATGTTTGAGAGTGTACTCATTTTTTAATGCTGTGTAACAGACATAATTTAAAACCACACCTATTTATTACCTCACAGTTTCCTTGGGTCAGAAGTCTGAGCATAGCCTAATTGGATTGTCTGCTCAGTGTCTCACTAGACTAACTCCCAGGTGTTGGCTTGGCTGCATTTTTATCTGGAGGCTCTCTTGGAATCCACTTATTTTCAGGCACATTCAGATTGTTAGCAGAATTTGTTTCCTTCTGACTGTATGGCTGGGGGCCCTGGCGTTTTGTAGTCTGCCCATTGGAGAGCCACCTTCAGTTCCTAAAGACGCCATGTATATAGCTCCTTGCTTGGTCCTTCCTGCACACGGCAGCTTACTTCATCAAGCCAACAAGGAGAATCTCTTGCCTGTGGCCCACTCCCCCTTTTAAGAGGGCTTTCATCTAATTAAGAGGGCCCATTCAGGATAATTTCCCTTTTGATTAACTCAAAATCATCTGATGTGGGTTCTTTGTTACATTTTCAAAACGCTTTCAGCTTTGCCATATTCTGTTGGCTAGAAACAAATCACAGGTCTGTCCACACTCAAAGGGAGAGAATATATAAGACGTGAACACCAGGGGAAGGACTTATGGGGGCTATCCTAGGGTCTTTCTGCCACAGTGAATTTGTATTCGATATATGAAATGTAAGGTATCTTTCAGGGGTGAAGATGGAAACTTCTTTCTTATACAACCAAAACTCAGAAAAAGGTTTGAGCTTGAAATAGAAATTAAAGGCCATCTGTGAATTTTAAAAATATATATGTATATTTCCTAGGAAGAAAATAAGGACTGAAAAGATGAGAGACCTTCGAGTTGAGCCTTACAATAATCAAGACTGAATGAAACTGAAAATGAGGTCAAGAAGGAAGACCTTAAGAAGAGAGAGGGAAGCCAAGACAGTGCTTTAGCACAAGAGCTAAAGGGGAGAGTGGTTTAAGGAGGGGAAGAGGTCTGTGGTATTAATGTTGCAGAGAGGTCAGTAACGTTAGCACTGAAAATTCCTATTTCGTATTGACGTGTGGAGGTCATTGATGTCAGTATCAAGTTATCTTAGTGGAACGATGGAGCCAGTTTGAAATGGAATGTGCTTGGAAGAGAACAGGAGGTGAGAATATAGACCGCAGTGCTGTCAACTCTGGCAGAAGCTTAGCAGTCAAATAAAGAAGAGAGATCAGATGATAGGTGGACAGGGGTATGGGGTTAAGGATTTCTTTTTTTCTTCTTGGTCTTAATGAGAATGTTGAGTGTGTCTAAAAGGACCCTGTTAAGAAGAGGTTGTACAGCTGACCATTAACAATAAGTGTTTGAAATACTCAGGTCTGCTTGCACAAATTTTTTTTTCAATAAATTCAGTACAGAACTATCAATGTATTTTCTCTTCTTTAGGATTTTCCTAATAACTTTTTCTGTTCCCTAGCTTACATTATTGTAAGAATACAGTATATAATACATATAACATACAAAATACATGTTAACTAACTGTTTATGTTATGGGTAAGGCTTCTGGTCTGTAGTAGGCTATTAGAAGTTCAGTTTTGGGGGAGTCAAAAGTTGTACTAGATTTTTTTTTTTTTAAGATTTTATTTATTTATTTGAGAGAGAGAGAATGAGAGAGAGCGAGCACATGAGAGGGGGGAGGGTCAGAGGGAGAAGCAGGCTCCCTGCCGAGCAGGGATCCCGATGCGGGACTCGATCCCGGGACGCCAGGATCATGACCTGAGCTGAAGGCAGTCGCTTAACCAACTGAGCCACCCAGGTGCCCTGTACTAGATTTTCAATGGCATAGGGAATCAGTGCCCTAACCCTCACATTGTTCAAGAGTCAACTGTATATACAAGAGATAAAAGGGATAATTGAAATAATGTAGTTCTGGAGATGTCAGATGAACTGGGATTTTAAGCACAGTTAGGAGGACTGCTATTAGGAGGGCCAGGTCCTCTATTGTATCTATGAAGTAGGACAAGGAAGAGTATAGATATAGAATTTTTGGATATTTTGTAGTTGAGCCACCTAAAAGTTCTTATCTAATGTTTTTTTTTTTTTTTTAAAGATTTTATTTATTTATTTGAGAGAGAGAATGAGATAGAGAGCATGAGAGGGGGGAGGGTCAGAGGGAGAAGCAGACTCCCTGCTGTGCAGGGAGCCCGATGTGGGACTTGATCCTGGGACTCCAGGATCATGACCTAAGCCGAAGGCAGTCGCCTAACCAACTGAGCCACCCAGGCGCCCTAATGGTTTCTTTCTTTCTTATGTCTTTCTAAATTTATTCTGTGAACAAAGAAACAAGGTTATTTCTTGGCAGGAGTGGAGTTGAGAAACTTGAGGAAAGTCAATAATATTTGAAAATGTGATTGCAAAGCCCAAGAAAGAGAACAAATATACCAATAGCCATTTTGGGGATTCTTTTTAAAGCTGATGCTGCTGGGACTATTATGGAACCATTTTGTATGTTTCCTCCATGGTGCTCACCTTGATATATTTATAAATATAGAAAATTCTTTAGATTTTTTGAGAATAATTTATCAAAATGTAAAAAAGAATGTTAGTCTCTCATTATTATTGAGATCTGGTCAAGTGTACCTTGTGCTTCTACAACATTGGTATCAGATAGCTAGATGCATTTCAGCTTGTTGAGTAACAGCTGCCTTCACAATAAATTCTGAATCTCTTACTTTGATCTATAAAGCCTTGGACAACTTGTTTTGGGCCAATGTCTCCATCTTCATTCTCGTCCCTATATCCGGGTTGGCTTCGCTCCAGCATCGTGCCTTTCTATACAAATCAAGCTTCTTGCCTCGGGAACTTTGGATAGGTTATTCCCTTTTTTTTTGTTTTGTTTTGTTTTTCAAGGAACATTTAATAACAAGGTAGATAACATATACTTATCTCACATGGTACTTTTATATCACTGAAGCTAAAGCAAAACATCCTTTTCATTGGGTAAAAACGGCCTGCTTAATGTGTGTACATTGCAGTGCAATTTAAAAAAATACTGTAATTTCAGAACTTCAGAATTTGTCAGTGTTCTCTTTTTTTCATATGGGAAAAGAAAATGCTTTTGAAAATTATTTGAGGCTTGGACAAAAATTCCGTCGCTCTATTCTTAGGATCACTCTGTGGAGTCTTCATGATTTGGATGACATGAAGGAAGCTTCAAATTCAACCTTTTAAAGAAGACATTCCAGCTAGCATGATCTCATCAACCAGGAGTATGTTGGTGGCAATCACAGTGCAGGAGTGAAGAAGCTGTTTCTTTACACAGTAGTTATCCCATAGGCCCACTTCGGCTGCTACCATTGGCTCACCTGTGTTTAAGTCCACCCCCACAAGCTGACCTGATTCTGAATGTTCTGCTTGAACTTTAGTGTTTCCTGAAGGTCAAAAGCAGAGTTCTGAGCAAGTACCTTGGGAATAATGAGTAATGCATCAGCAAACGCTTGAACTCCCAGTTGGGCCCTGCCCTTTACACTGGGCTTGTACTTAGTCAAGGCTTCTGCCATTGCCACTTCCACTGCACCTGCACCCGGAACTACACAGCCATCATCAATAGCATTTTTAACAGCCCTCAAGCCATCTCTTATTGCATCTTTGATTTGAGTGAGTGTGTGCTTATTTGGTCCTTTGATCAATAATGTGACAGCGAGGATTGTTACATTTCTCAAAAAAAGTGAATTTCTCTTCTCCCAATGTATATTCATAGACAAGTCCTGCATATCCCAAACAATCAGGATTTAGGTCATCAAAGGAATTTAGAGCTACTCCACTGCAAGCAAGAGTCAGCCTTTCCATAGTTCTCCTTTTAGCTCTATGCAGAGCTACTATACCTTCTTTTGCAAGAGCATCTAAGGAAGAGGGGTCAATTCCCTTTTGGTTAATAACAATGAATCCTTTATCTGAATCACCACAGACTTTCTTTTTCAGTTCTATTATTTTTTTAACTCTATCTTCAATGAATTTCCTTTCAGCTTTTACAAGTTTCTCTCTCTCTTCTGCACTCTTGTAAAAAAACCCAGAATTCACTTCTGTTTTCTCATATTCTAATGACACATTGCATGTCAGGATGTATGCATCTTCTACTCTTTTTTTAATATCCTGATGCCATGCCCCATGGCCCGAAACAAGACCTCTGATTAAGCTTGTATCAGTTTCAGATTTATGTTTCATCTCCATGATCTCAACCATGAGGAGGTCGATAGGTTCATCTTGTTTTTTAATGGCCAAAATGGAGTCCACTATAGCCTCTGTTAAGACATCAGCAAGTTCAGCATGCACTTTAGTACGTAGAGATGTTCTGGCCACATCTATAAGTGTTTCCCTGTCCATTTCTTTGCTTACTTTGACTTGTTCCAAAAACTGAAGTGCATTTTCCTTTGCAGCTTCAAATCCTTCTGTTGTTATTCTGGGATGAAGACCTTCAGAAATGTAGAGATCCACCTGTTTCAGTAGCTCTCCAATGATTAAAACATTGGAAGTGGTACCATCACCAGTTATGTCATCTTGGGCTGTTGCTACTTTGGCTGTTAAGGAGGCTGTTGGGTGTTGAATTTGCATTTCATGAAGCAGCACATTGCCATCTTTAGTAAGCTTGATGTCTCCAGCACCAGAAACAAGCATCTTCATGGTGCCCTTAGGCCCCAAGTTGGTCCTCAGCACGTCCTGCTGGCCCTGGGCCGTGCTGATGTTCACCGCCAGTGCCGCCTGGGCTCGGGCCACCTCAGCATTGGGTTTCAGGGTCTTCACGGCTGCCATAGCTAACCAGCACAGGAAGAGGAGGAGAGCCGGCTTGCGGAGGGCCCAGAGCCCGCTCAGCGTGGCCAGGAGGCATTTGCTGCCCCGGTCTTCTGGACTAGGTTATTCCCTTTTCTGACATACTCTTCACTCAGACCTTCACTCTTTCCCTGGCTCTTCATAAGGTTGTATCCTTCTTAATCTTGAGATATCACTGCAAGCCTCCCTCTCAGAAACCCTTTCTATGACTGCATTATTTAAGGTAACCATGTCCACCCCATGCTTTCAGCTGTTCTCTATCACATTACTTTGCCTGTTTCAGAATACTAACCAAAAGTTGTTCTTATTTATTGGGTTTTGTGTGAACATTAGTTTTTTTTTTTTCCCCACCAAAATTTAATCCCCCAAAGGGCAGCTATCTTCTTGTTTTCTTCTTATTGTTCCTTGTCTTGCTCCTTTCATGAATGGGGGGGGGGTTCTACATACTTGTGTATAGTTAGGTTCTTAGGTGTGAGTCTGTGTGGCTTATGTTCTAAAATATGCAGAAAGATGGACATTACTTAGAGTCAAGAATAGTATTCCATTGCCCTAAAAATTGTGGTGTCCGAGACCAACCCCCTCTACCATCTCTCAAAATCCCAACACAGCCAGTTTTTCTTCAGAAAAGCATTGAATCGGATCACTGTTTCTTGGTTTGAATACAAAATAAACTTTATGGCTTGGGCATAAAAAAAACATTACTGTAAGAGAAATATGTCTTAATATACCAAAAATATACTGAATGAACATTCAGGAGTGCAGCAAGATGCTTACACTGTGAAAAGCACATGGGAATTGAAACAGGAAATAGCAGATTCATGAGTCCCATCTCATACAGATTTGGGGGAATCAGATCATAAATTAAAAGGTGGCAAAGTTCTACAAACTAAGTTTCTTATTCTCTTTTGTACTTTATTTTTGTTTTACTTTTCTGCTTTTAAAACACACATAGTTAAATTTATGTAAAAATGTTCATTCTTTGTTCCCCAATGTAGTATGTGATTATCAAATTAAATAGATAAAGATAAGTGGCTTTAAGTACCTTTGTGGAAGGATTAAGGTAATTTCTACCATATACACTTACCTTCCTGAGGAGGACCTTAGACCTCTCTTTCAGTCAGTATGCTGTGAGTCTGAAAATTGGCTCCAGTTGGCAAACTGAGCACAGGATTGTGAGTTTCCGTTAGAGAAGCTGACCTTGCCTTCTGCTCACCCTACTTTCATCTCATTTGATTATAAATATTAAGCAACACCCTGTTACATCTATGCTTATCTCTCTCTGTCCCTTATGGACATTAGCCATCTTCATGGATTCCTGAAGATCAGCTCACCCTGGACTTTATGCTGCTGACCTTGCTATTTTTATGGGGGTAATGACTTCTACCTTACTTTTGATGCTGAAGTACTGCCAACTGGATGGGGAAATTGAGGCACTCTGAAGGGAAATTAGATCCTTTTTGGAGAGTCAAGGAAACTTCATGTTATTTGAGACTTAAAGGGTGAACAGATTGGAAATTTAATCCACAGGACTCCTCTTGAATAAGAACAGGTTAGTAGAGAGGTTACTCAGATCTTTACTAAGCTTTACTAAGCTTTCTAGTATGAGGTATTGTCATGTACTCTGGAAACACTCTGTGCTTTTCATGAAAAGTATGTTCATTGTATATTCTTGTTCATTACCATCTACCCTTAATTCTTCTCTTAAGCAGTTTGCATTACATTATAAACCACATACATATCTATCTATCTATCTAGAGATAAATAAACCAGTATTAGTTTACATTTTTAATGAATTCTGTCATATTCTAATACATGAGAAAATAGTTGCCATCATTAAAGTTATTTTTAACAAATTAGTATCTCCTTTGTAGGAATTACAATTTTTAAATCTTTAAATAGGAGAATGTTTATATTTATGTGAAAATGATATGCCAATAGTGTGAATGCTGTGCATTTATACTTTGTTAGTCTTTAAAAGTCAAATGTAAGGGGAATACTTTAGCAGCAGGTCATGTCGGCACCGATATTTGCATTTTTTTATTAGGTAGCTTTCTGAAATTTCAAGTATCAGATTGTCACTATTCAAATGTTTTCTCTATGAAAAAAAAAAGTTCTTATTTTCCTCTTTTATATTGCTAAGATTTTTTTAATTCCAGAGATAAAATTTCAATAGGCAGAATATGTCTGCCAACTCAAACTTATATTAGATTTGAATCTACATTTTAAAATATGTGTGAGTTGTTAAGCAAAAGCCTATCAGATCTTAAAAAAAAAAAAAAGCCTATCAGATCTCTGTTGCAGTAGAAGAAAGGGGAAAGAAATGGGAAGGAATAAATATATACAGAATCAAGTTTAGTCGAATAATTCATTTCTCAAGCTTAGAACTTTTTTAAAATATGTGCCTGCCAATCTATTGAAAACTTGCATATACTTGGTGCAGAATATTCTTAGAATTAAGCTGTCCTTTCTCGTGGTGCTTTTAAAGGGTAAATATGAGCCAGTCCATGTAAAATATATTGCACATAGCATCACAGAGACATATATGCATATATGATTGTTCCTTATTAAATGTAAGCTTCATTTAAATTCAAATCTGATAATTTACTGTGATTTATGGTCTAGATTTCTGAGCAATTAAATATGTATTGTTATTCATAAAATGCACACATACTAATAAAAAGGAAACTAATTCTTGGAAGAAAGATAAACAGCAATTGCTAACATGGCATTTAAATTCATGAAGTAGAGAAATGGAGAAATGATTATGATTGATGACAAACTGTAAAAGCAAAAATATTATTAAACCCCAGGACTTCAATTCAAAAATTATGCAGGCATAGTAAAGGGGAAAAAGATTTTCAAGGTTACAGTATTCCAGAGTTTTATTAAAGAAAAATGTAGTGGATTATATTACCAAAAATTATTTTTTAGATATTACAATACAGTTGAAATGACTTCATACATATTTATTTTATAGTCGAATTTAAGTAGGTCGTTCATAGAAAACAGTTATATATCTGCTGAAAAGCTAGGAAAACTCAAGTGTTGCAATCTGTCAGGTCTATCAAAGAGCTAATGGAAACAAATTTCAAACGCGTGTGACCTATTGAGATCCTCTATGAAGAGAAAATCAAGATGGTTCCATTCTTTACATTTCATTTATGCTTAAGACCTCACATCATTTCAGAAATCACTCACACTGGTGGTGATGCCTTCTCTCTAGAAAGAATTCACTCCCTCATGTGTGGGAGGGTGTTATCTTCAATGAGGGAGGAAGACAAACTCTTAAGTAACACACTCTAAGGCTCAAAAGTAGGCTTACATCATGAATAGAGGTGAGAAGCCACTCACCACAGGAAACTGATACAGATAGAAGCAGAGGGCAAGGGACGTGGGAGCAGACTTATTCCACCAAAGAATTCTGTCATTTGACAAAAAGAAAAAAAAAAATTTGTGTAGTCTTCTTATAAGTAGACTTTTCCAACTGCATTTTCTTGGTGGTGATTTTTAGAAGAGCAACAGTAATAATATTGTTTTAACTCTATGCTTATTTTCAAAATTTAAGCCAGTAATATCAAGTATTAACCATTCCCATAAAAACTTCAATATTTTTGCCTCACATAAAATGCCTAAAAACTCCCTAATATTTTTAAGTGGATTTTAAAGTGACTTGCTTGGTTGCAAGGGTAGGGATTAATAAATGGGTAAGTTTTAAAAATGTAAGAACTATTTTTACACTGCTAAAAAGATTTCTGTAGCACTATTTGGGATACACTGGTTTGGGCAATGCCCCTTATAATGTTCTCCATTAGCCCTTGCTAGACTTCAGTCTGGATGGTTTGTAGGCAAGTAACTAATCCCACCACAAATTCCGTATCAAAAGAAAACTAAGAACCAAAATATCTTGAGTTTCCAACAATTCCTTCTTAAGTACACAGGTGTTTCATTGAATAGTTCCCTTATCACAAATCCTAATATCTGACCCACGAAAGCAAAAATAAAATGAATGTGCCCAGGTGAGGGTGCAGGAAAGGACTCTGTTTTTGTAACATCTTCTGAAGGAAAGCCTGTGTTGGCCTCTCCCACTTCTATAATTAAGATGTTAGAAATATTTAGGTTCTGACAAAACATGGACATCCTGCCAAAGTGGAAGGGCACACATTTAATTTGTCTTTTAGGGAGGGTCATTTGATTTGCATTCATCTATCAAAATTGTATAGTTTAAGTCTTTTTACTAGTAGAGATCAGCTAATTGATATATACAATCAGTTCGATTCCTTTATTAAAAACCCCCTTGAACAGAGTTTCTCTACATTTTGATAGTCTAGTTTCCTCTGGCAAAGCCTCACTTTTTATGGGCATGGTGGTAAATTTATGTCAGCTTCTGGATAAGCCTATTAGAATTCTGGGCTTTTTTGACTTTTTAGCATTTATTTTCAATTTCTGTGCTGTTTGGATGCTGATAACAGTAGAACAGCATTCCTACTGAAGATATTGATTTAAATTTTTAAACATCCATTGAATGTCTTGTGTTCATTCTGTTACTGTTGAGGTTATAAACAGAGTTATTAAAACATGAGAAATATTAATATTGATTCCTCTTTGTTAAAGAGGTTAATTTTTCACAATTTTTTTCCCAAGAAAAGGAATCTTAAGTAAAGGCTTTTATATTTAGGAGACATTATATGGATAGCTATCCCTCTATTAAGAAAACAGAATTCATAGCTCTCCCTGTCTTCCCCATACCTATATTTCTCACTCATGGCCTGCAGAAAATTGCCTTGCCTTTTAAGGAAGAAGAATGGTATAGGAGAAAGGATACATATATATATATATGTATATATATATTATATATATATTTTTAAAGATTTTATTTATTTATTTGAGAGCGAGAATGACAGAGAGAGAGAGAGAGTATGAGAGGGGGAGGGTCAGAGGGAGAAGCAGACTCCCTGCTGACCAGGTAGCCCGATGCGGGACTCGATCCCGGGACTCCAGGATCATGACCTGAGCCGAAGGCAGTCGCTTAACCAACTGAGCCACCCAGGCACCCCGAAAGGATACATATTTGAAACCAAAATGAGAACCAAACAATCTGTGTCGAAGTCATTTAGATAAGACTGTAGACCACCCATGTCAACCTCACTTTGTTGTTTTTCCCAATAAATCTTTTCCAGAGAAAGATAGATGGTAAATTAATGAATAATTTCACTGGTTTAAAAATTACCTACAGATCAATTTGTGTGAGACAACAATTTACTCACCAGCGCGAATAGTGTAATTTACTTATTAAGACTTACAGTCGAGACCCCTATGTCTCTGTTTCCACCAATCCTAAACCATCATTCTAGGAGCTTTGCCCTCCTGTCATACCACTTCTTGCCTTGTTAGTCTGTCTCTAAGCCATTAGACGCTAGATCACAAACCTGAGGCATTGCTAAGACTCTCTGGAGGTGGTATTCTCCCTTACTCCAGAGCTTCTTTAGATTTGGTTTAATAGGCTGTCTGGTAGTATTTGGGGAGATTCAGACAGACAGACAAACAGACCAATACCAAATCCAGAAAGCAAACCTGTGTTCAAGTTCTAGCTTACTGTTATGGACTGAATGTTTGTATCCCCCCAAAGTCATATGTTGAAACCATAACCCCAAATGTGACTGTATTTGGAGGTAGGATCTTTACTTATGGAAGTAACTGAGGTTAAATGAAGTTGTAGGCGTAGGGACCTGATCTGAAGTGAGTAGCATTCTTATAAGAATAGATACGAGACAGCTCTCTCTCTCCCTTACATGGGATGACACAGGGAGAAGGTGACCATCTGCAAGCCAGAAAGAGAGATCTTACCAAAACCCAACCGTGCTGCTACCCTGACTTCAGACTTCCAGCCTCTAGAACTGTGAGAAAATACATTTCTGTTGTTTAAGCCCTTAGTTTGTGGTATATTGTAGTGGCTGTCCAAGCTGACTAAGGCATTTCCTAAGGAGCTAAATAGATAATCATTGGCAGGTTGTTTAATCTCTTGAATCGCAGTTTTTTTTTTATTTATGATTTATAGATAAGTACACTGCTCTGCATATTCTGCAAAAATTTAGTGGCATTAAGTGGGAATGTATTTTAAAAAGCTTTTCAGGAAGTAATGTACTTTGTAAATGTTGGTAGTTATGGTTTCACCATTATTTTTAAATTCTGGTTGTGATTGTAGCTATCAGAATGGACTAATCTGGCTTCCCTGATTATTAAAAAAATAATTGTCTCTTTTTACTTTGTTTTGGAAAATTAGCTTTGCTCAAAAGCAAATTAAGAAATAAGAAAACACAATGTTGGGAGGCAATTCTTCATGACTATTTTCATATTCATGGTCAAGGCTTTGTGAGTGCAGAGCACTGACAAAATTGGTTAAGGATGAACAAACGGTAAACAGGCATTGGAAGCTAGAGATAGGGCATTGCCTTAAAGCTTTACCACCCCCTGAGCTCTTTTCAAAGCAGTGAAACTAGGGATCTTCTTCTCCCCTCCCCAGAGAAGATGTTTACATTCCAGAGCAGAAGTGTCTCCCTCCAGAGGGGAGGACACGTGAATGTACCAGCATGAGCTCCGACTCATAATTTCGGGGTTCTTTCCTGTGGTGTAACAGCATTGCGTGTACAGTGTAACACGAGGCTCTTCCCACAGGGCACCCTGGGGATTGTGTCCGGGGAGCTGCCACCAAGAGGCCCTGTGAGTCTGTATTAAACAGTGTTCTCTGATCCAGGGGTTCTTATCAGAATACACACACACAAGCGCACATCCCTAAATTCAAATACACACACAGCTGCTGCTTTGCATCATGACTAAGATATGTACAAATTTAGTTTTACTAGTTTTATAAGATAACAGCCGTCCCCCAACAACATGGTTCAAGTTCCAGTTAGTATGGCATAGCAACTCCAAGTGCTTTTACAAAGTCCTTGCCTGCTAGCTCTTCATTTAACACATCACTGTATAAATTAGATGCCCATCATCATGAGTGACCAGTCACTTCCCTTCTTCCAAAGTCGGCCAGGGATTGGTCACTGTGTATCTGCTACTCAGTTCACAGACGAACAGCATGGCATGCACTTGTGCTGCCTTCGAGGCATTCGTGATAGACTCATGTGATGTTTTACAAAAATGGATAATCAGAAAAAGGAATTGGCCTATTCAAGTTCAGCAAGGAAATTAAAGGTGATGATGTTAGAAGTGGAATTCTAACCGAATAGGGATGATATTGTTGCATTTGAGACACTAGACATACGGCCAGAAGAGCAAGACAAGGAAGATGTCCCAGAGGAAGTGACACTGGTGGAGAAAAAACAAAACAAAACAAAAAAATCTTTACACTATAGGAACTCTCAGAAATATTTCATGACATTAAAAATACAAAGGATAAAATGTGAGAATGTGATCCAAACTTAAAAAGGAGTATGACAATTTGTCAAGGCATAGAAAAGATGCTCATTACAAACTCTAAGCTATAGGACTATTCACAGTCCCACACTACCATGCAAAGCAAGGACTGCCTATATATAAATGTAACAGATGAAATCATATAAACAAGATGCATGAAATATAAGACTGCTTCTACACTGACAGTCACAACTTAGAACCCTCCTGTCATGTAATGTTCCAAGTGGGAACTGAGATTTGTTTCACTATCAGAATTTAGAATTCTGTATTTTTTTTTCTGCAGTATTCCTTATAAGAGCTAAACTTTCACTGTTGTGCCCTTTCAAAAAATTTCATAATTCCCCAGTTGACTTTCCAAGCAACTAACCCTGGGCTGTATGTTTGGGTCTTTTTCAGACTTAGAACCCAAATATCTCATTTATATCTGGCTAAGATTTTCAAATCTCTCATTTCTATAGGACTGTAAAATTTCCCTTGTGGAATTTCAACAATAAGATTTACAGTGCCCACTTACCTTTAATATTTGGTAAATAAAACATGCATATTTTAAGGGGTGTTTTTCATTCAGGTATTGAACTTGCCCATTATTTTAAATGCTCTCTGGATTTTGAGGATTCTGTATATTTGATAGCCTGTGTTTGCTATTTTAAGATAACTATGCTGCCAAAAAACAGTTCTGAAGCAAAATGAGTTATCAGAGAGCTAAAAGGTATACCCTGAGTTACTCTGTATCTGATTAGGCCACGACGACGTTGCACTCTGTTCAGTTTTAAGAAGTCTCTTACAATTTCTGCTCCCACTATAAACTTTCCAGCTGTCATGATTCTTCTAAAAGTGGCAGAGGGAGCCACTGGAACAATAGAGAAAAGAGGAAATAAAGCATGTCATGGTCATGGGAAGCCATTGCCTTATGGCTTAGCCAAGGACTTTAGTCACAGTCTCCTACTGACTTGACTTGTGACCCTGTGGAAGTCTCCTGATCTGTCTGGGAATAGTTTCCTCTTATGTAAAAAGGAACGTATTCACCTGAATGGCTTCAAATGCATGTACAGCCTTATAAGCATCATAAGCCTATGAGGTTATAGCAAACACATGAGAAGTCTTCTAAAGTCTAAAAGAAAAAATAAATTCAAAATGCTGACATGATAGAAAAACTTGCTTGTGTTATTTTCCAAAAAGTGCAATGTAGTACTTATCTTGCTTAACATGTTGACAGTTCTTCAAATACTTGGACGAACAAGACTGCATACCTTCTAAGGCTCTACAAACTAAATGGTACCAGAGGTTATCTAGGGTCAATTCACTGTCAAGTTAACTTCTTTGCTTGCTTAAACTTCTCTTGTACATGGGACCTGGAATAGAACCAAACACAGCTTGCCTGCCATTTTTAATAGATTTTTCTGTGCTTGTTCACTAGATAAATTAACAAGTAGAGATTGTGCCCTTGGTTCTTTTTTTTTTTTTTCTTTTCTTTTCTTTTCTTTTTGGATATATTCTCCACCACATCCTACTCAGAGCTATAAATAATTTCATAAACCAAGTCCAATCACATCACTAGCCCCCTCCCCCCACAAACATATTAATTTTCATTTCTGTGAACTTGACAGTTACTCTCATTGTCTAGAATTACAAACTCTTTCCATTCAAATACCGCCCATCCTTAAAACCTCAGTGCAAGCCCATGTACGCTAAGAAATGCTTTTTACATATGCACATGCACACACACACACACACACTTCCTTCAGCAATATTCTTTTACATTCTCTTCAAAATTATTAACATTTTTCCTAGTCTAACATAAAGTGATATCTCATTTGTTCTAATTTGCATCATTTTTCTCACCCACGTTTTTCATCTATAAACTTCCTAATTCATAGTATTTGTTAATCTTAAAATGGATTTCATGACATTTTCCTCATTGGTTTGAAAGAATTATTTTTTATTCTTTTATATTCTTGTCAGTTTTATACATTACAAATATGACTGCGCAGTTACTTATCTTTTAACTTTGTTCAAAGTGTACTCAAACAGAAATCCTTTAATTATACATGCTTGTGTTATTTTCCAAAAGTCTAGTTTCCAAAAGTGTTAGTTTCCAAAAGTTTAAGTCCATTTTTTCCCTACCTCTATGTAACAAAAACATTACTCTTTATTTTCTGATATTGATAATTTTGCCTGTGATCTTTAAACCATTACCCTGTGTGAAATTTTTATATGTAGGCATAAAGTGACAGTCATTTTTATCTTTGGAAATCAGTTTTCTGGGCATTATTTTCCAAAAAGTTCAGCTTTTCCAGTGACTTTATTGTTGTTGTTAAATTTTTATTATAAAATTTCTAAAAACAAACAAACAATAGTGCAGTGGATCTTTTGTACCTATTACTTAGCTTCAACAATTATCAATATGTGAACAATCACTTATAGATTCTGCCCTCAGTTACTCAGCTCTCACAGTTCCCTCATATCTTAGGGTAAATCCTAGACCTTATGTCATTTTATCCATAGTAAGTCAGGATTTATAAAAACATATTTTTAGGAGATAAGTTTTAAAATCTCATTAAACTACTATGATTATATCTAATATTATCTCATATTGAGTCATTCATGTTTTTTCAAATGTCTCACACATTTTTGTAATTTACATTTAGTTTGTTTAAGCCACGTTAAACAAAAGCCCTACATTTTACATTTTATTGATAAACTATTTAAGTCCTTTAATATCTATAACATATTTTCTGAAGAAATGAAGTCATTGACTCCATAGACTTTCCTTACCCTGGATTTTGTTTCATGCACCACTATTTAATATGTCCATCTATTCCTTATATTTTCTACAAACTGGCAGTTAAATTTAAAAGCTTTGTTCTTTTAAGCATAGGTTCTTTAAGCATAAGTTCACTTTTGACCAGAATATTGTCTAGGCTGTGGTTTATATCTCCTGTTGCGTATCACCAGCAGGCAAAATATGTCTCTTTTTGTAATGTTAAGATCAATCACTGTGGCGAACCTGTTCCATGCATTATGAAATTCCTCATTTTTAACATTTTTTTTCTAAGGGAACAGTGAAAAATATACTCCAAGTGTGGCTTCCTCACACCTTACTCAGGATACACATTTTGGTAGAGAGAGAGAGAAGGGAATGAAGAAGGGACAAGCCAATGAGGGAGAAGAAATTTAAAAATAGATTAACAATATGACCAACAGATATGATCAGGCTAACAAGAAAAAGTGACAAAAATGATTATTAAGTATGCAAAACTAACTAGGTTACCTATCATATTGATATACATTTGAATAAGATTGATAATTTCCAGTATCAATGATTATGCATGAATCAGACACTGTTGGTGAAAGAGTAAAAATGCAAGTATTTTTATGTGTTCTTATATTGAAATATCTATAATAAAACCCATCATGGTAATTAAAATGATAAAAATGACTATATTAATACAATAAGAACTGACAATACTTATTTTGTTGCTAATTCATCAGAACTGTGCCAAGAATGTTCTCTTCATTTAATTACTTAATTCCCTGGTACATTTATTATTGCCCTACCTGAAAAAGAAATTGGAGCAAATATGTATAATAGAATCTCCTTTGTTAAACCAAAACCAACACAACTGTGGGCTTCTAAACACTTAGTTAAATGACTAAAAGGATTTATTCTAAACTGCTAACACTGAGGCACTGTGGTGATAGGTGTGAGAGTAGGTGAGTTAAAAGGGTGCTTACTTAATTGTTTACTTTGCAAACTTCTATATCACTTTGATTTTTGAGTATATGTTACTTTTAAGATATAGGAGTCATAATAAGAAAAATATGATTTTCACAATAGAAGGAAAAGTTTCTATAATTTAAGCCATTCCTTCTAAAGTAAAGGGGCTACTTTATTTACCTCCTTTCATTTTAAGAGCTGGTTAATATCAAGGATTCATAGAAATGTGACAAAAGATTAGTAATTATTTGAAAGCTGAGAAGAGTAGTTGAGTAGAAGGTAGTTGACTTTGATTTTGTAGGGCATCGTGGACATTCATATTGTATGGGGGGCTTGGGGGGATGATATGAGGATATCCTCTACTTTGGGTTTTGGGTAGTATACTTACAAGAAAGATATTAGTAACATAGTGTTAACAAAATAAAAGGATTTAATTCACCTATTATTGAGTACTTACTATATACAAAGCAATTTTTAAAGAATTTTATATCCGTACTTCTCAAACTATTTTAGGTAAAGGGCTTCTTTTTTGTCTTTATTCCCATTTATATGGAATACATCCTAGGCCAATACTTTTGTAAAATGCAGGAAATGAATTACAGAAAGTGAAAAAAAAAAGACCATATAGAAGTCTATTTTCAATTATTATCAGAATCAAGAGTCAGAAAATTCCCTGTAAAATGTCCAGTGCTTACTCCAGACTTCTGTACTTACCCGGTAAGAAACTGGTAACAGTTTGCAGAGCCACGCTGTGGTAATGAAGATTTCTTTTCTTAATCCATTGAGTCCTCACATTGTATCAGTCAGGTAGCCTATAATTATGTCTGCATCACAGTGGAGGAAACTAAAATACAGTGAGGTGAAGTAGCGTGCAAATCACACAACTCTCAAGTGGCAAAATAGGGATTCACATCGAAATAGCCTGGTTTAGGAGTCTGTACTTGAACCATTAGAATATACGGCTTCTGCCAGAAGAAGAACCCAAAGATAGCTCATATCATTAAATTTTGCTTAGGAAAAATTATAGTAATATATATGTTGACCAAATAATTTTCAAAATCATGCTGTAGAATAGGAAGAAAGTTCAACAGCACTTACTAAAACATTCCCTACTTCTTCAGTTGATCCTATTTGCATAGCTTATTCCTCATACTGATGATTTAAAACACCACAGAGAAAATTGGCCTCTGGCCAATATGCTCAGACTATTCCCATAAACATGAAGGGTTTAATTCAAACTGAAAAGTAATTTGAAAAGTAGAATCTCATTTCCTCCTTGCACCTAGAAATAAGCCAAATCACGCATTTTTAACAAACTGACAGAAATGAAGAGCTTTATATTAGTGGCTAAACCCACAAAGCTGGCAAAATTCTCAAAGCAAGAATATAATGGTAATAACAATTTTTAAGATATCAACATAAATAATAATAATCTACTTAAAATTTTTGATAAACATTCCATGAAATGGAGTATCAATTCTAAAAGCCTATAATAGTACAGTCTTTGCTTCCTTAATTCTTGTTTTGTTTTTCTTTTCCAACCCACATCTAATTTCCTTAAGTCTGAGGGGTCATAAGCTTTCCTGCGTACATAGTAGGGCTTTTATTCATTGAAATACCAGAACACTTAATAATTAGCATGGTAGACTATAATAATTTACGATTTTGTCATTATTGATATCTGATTGGAAACAAATAAATCCTAGGTTTCAAATTAGTAAATCATTCATCCATGGATAAAGTGGCTGACAGGGCGCCTGGGTGGCTCAGTCATTAAGCATCTGCCTGTGGCTCAAGTCATGATCCCAGGGTCCTGGGATCGAGCCCCACATCAGGCTCCCTGCTCGGCAGGAAGCCTGCTTCTCCCACTCCCCCTGCTTGTGTTCCTGCTCTTGCTATCTCTCTGTCAAATAAATAAATAAAATCTTTAAAAAAAAAAAAAGTGGCTGACAACTTTGCTTTTCACACAGCTGTTGAGTAGAAAATGAGCACACATGTCTCCAATACTGGAACAGAGTAAAGATTTTCATTACTGGTAGATAAATTGTGTGAAATAGTATATATATGTGACTTTATATCTCACTGCTCAAAATGTATTTGACTCTCCACTAAAAAAGTTTTGTTTTCATCATTCCCTTCAGAAGGATTCAGTAACCAAATTTCCCTTTTAGTAGACTTGCTTAAAGATACATTCTGAACTTAACTTCATAATGTATAATAACATAAATATTAATCATTCATAATCATAGGGTTTATCGATCAAATCGGTTTTTTTCATTCAACAAATTTTTATTGAGAACAAAGTCTTTATCAGGGACTGTTTTTTTCCTGGTTTCTTTCAGAAGTTGGTCAGATGAATACTATTTTACCCTCGAGCACAGATTCGACTCCATCCCCACACTCTCTGCCAGAATTACCTCCTAGTCAGCAGGGAGCAGGCTTCCAGGGAGACAGGAGCATTTGAAATCTGTGCTGAGAATATAGAGTTGAAGAGGGTTGCAATTATTTTCCAGTGAAACACCAAACATTTATCATTTGTTTGAGATGATTCCCTCTTATTGACACCGGGGGTTGTCCTGTTACAAAGTTGCTATATTTTTAAATCAGTATATTATTTGAGCTTCTCCTCTCTCATTAAAAAATGATGAATACAATACACTGAAACTGTAACACCATTTCCACTTGCTAAATAGAGAAGCTCTTTTGTGACCACTTTAAAAGAACACACACAGGAATACGGTGCAGTGACTATCAAATTAAACTAATGCACATTCAGATTCTATTGGTGAGAATGCAGGTACAACATTTTATCATGTCCTTCTTTGGCATTATTTGTTGTTTACCTTTAATTCCTATTATGTTTTATATTATGGCATATATAGTTAAAGATCTGAAGGTTGAAGTCAACTCCCTGAGGACAATTTACGTCCTATATTCCTCAAAGGAAAATAACTCTTCCTATTCCATTTAAAAATATGTGGGACTATATTTAAATCTTTAAATGAAGAATATAATTTCTCTCTAGAAATATGAATTACCAAAACTAATTTAGAAAGTGTAGGATATCTATAGAGCAATAACAATAAAAGAAACCCTTTTGCTGTTTAAATCATCCCAGAATGTACAGAAAGAAGAGAGCCCCCCTATGTTTTTTCCAATTAAATACATATTTTAACTTTTCATTTTGAAATAATTACAGATTTACAGGAAGTCACATCCTATTTTTTGTAGTCATATTTTTATGAAGATGAATTTTGAAGCCTGCTTTTTTACATTATATATGAGAAAATGAGGTAAAAATAAGTCCTCTTTTTATCTAAAGAGATATCTTTCATATGTATGTGTGTGATGAGAGAGGGAAAGGGAGAGAGAGATGAACTTTCTTACTTAATATAAAATCCAGAAAGCATGATTTATGTTATGCTATTTCTCTCTGAAATGAGAAGAGATTTTAATCTTGGCAGAGCTCGTATTGAGTTGCTGACAATATTCTTTCCTATATTTGATAATACTGAAAATCTCAGAATGGTCTCAGTCGGTATCAGTTGGCAGTGCATACATTTCTATTCCTTTTACAGCCCTCTTTTTTTAATCAAGTGAAGTAAATGGGATTTAAAGCAAAAGAAAGCACATTTGAAAACCTCAGAAGATAAGCCCAAGTCCCCAAAGTTTTGTTTTATTTTTGCATTCCAGCTACCGCTAGTTCTAGAATGCAGAACATTTGATTTGTGTACACTTAGTCATGAAAATCAACTCTTAAATGTATTTTTGCTGACTTCTTGTCAAATTTGAGATCTTGCTTCTTTCTGTATAATAAAACAGCTGCTTGGTGACTAAGAAAAGAAACATATACATAAAAACATCAAACACATACTTCAATTCTTCTACTCTTGGCTTTTGTTTGAGGTTTGCTGGTCAGCACCATTTATTGTTTTCATTGTACATTTATTGTTTTCACTGTGCCTGCCTCAGCGCCTGCCAGGTTGCCTAAATTGGTTCTACTGGTATTCCTATCAACGTCTATAAAGGATTTATCAGATTCGGTGAATAAGAGATTATTCTTTCTAATTCCAAATTGTAACCGAAAACCCCATCTGCTCCCTTACTTTTGTGTGGCACCACGTGTACCAACATTGCCATTTTATTATTTTCTCCTGATTGGATCAACACGGAACTCTTTAACCAGTATGTGATGTGCTAAGCAGAGCATTTTAAAGTAGGTACTTGCCTCTTCTTGACCCCACCCTCCACCTCCCCAAACTCTCCCCATCTCTGGGCTATCACCTCCTAGACAGGAGTTCCCAGGTTTTATGGGATCTGAATATTTAAGTATAAGCATACCTAATTTCAAATACAAATTTATGTACAAAAGGAAATACAGCTCTTTAGAATGAGATCAGAAATAACAACAATTTACTAATTTAAAAAAGCTGACGCAAACATCCTATTGAGAAGACTTCCCAGGGCCCCTTGCCGTCTTGGAAAGGGCCCTAGAGTGAGAGCCCTTGAAGCTTTAGTTTTGCATGACTTTCACACTTAGCCTTGGCTCCCAGCAGGCCTCCCAGCTCTCTGGGGGCTGGAGCCACTCTGGCTCTTTGATGTTCCTGGAGGTCTCCGGAAACATTCAAGCCTCAGTGTCTTAGCAGTTCTCATTGCCTCTCCTTAGAATGCTCCTCAGGATCTACTTCCCTCTTCCCCTCCTCTTGTTCTCTTCTTTGCTCAGGTGTTACCTTCTCCAAGACTTCCCTAAGCACCATATTCGGAATTCCAGCCACTCCTCCCACTAGCATTCCCTAGCTTTTCTCTGTTTTTCTTCATAGCTTTCACCCCATCTTAAATAGATGTTGCACTTAAGTAGAGGCTTGTTGTTTGTTTCTGCTCATTACAAATGTAAAGTTCCATGATAGAAGAATTTTTTTGCCTTTTTCCTTAAAGTGTCTGTCTGTCCCCAGTGCCTAAAAACAGAACCTCACATATAATAGAAGTCCAATGAATATGTGTTGAATAAATGGAAGTGGTGAGGGAGGTTCCATTTTGTTTAACAAAGTGCACTATAATCAAAATATAATTGACAAATATTGTTTGACCACATGGAGAAGCAGAGAGGAGAAAAGCCATAAACAGATGATAAAAAATTTAGAATCAGTAACCTATGAGTAAAAAATAAAGAGACTATCTGGAAGGACTGTTTGACTCAAACTTCTTGGTATTCTGGGATTCTCAAAGAATCAGCACATGAAATCTTATTTAATTTGCTGCTTTGGTCTTATGTAAAGATAGTTCATAGAGATGAAAATAGTTCTCACCGTATGGGGAGCACTTACCTGGAGCTTAGACATGAGGACAAATAGATGCTTCAAAGTAAAATAGGTTTCAACAGCAATTTAAGGAATTTAACTTTGTGTTAATGATTGCTGGACGTGAAATATGATTTGTAGAGGAGTAAGACGTGCCCTTTTTATAGTATTACTAAGAAAACATCTGTGTGCCCTTTATTGTTAAAAGGTGTAGCGAGACCTGACTTATGAAGGCATAAGCCTTTTTACAGTTCTGTTTTCCCTATTCCAATATTGTGGGAGATGTTCAAGAAGAAACCACTAAACACAGTTCACAAAAGTGTTTGTTTATAAATACTCCCTCCATGTCTATTAAAGATACATATATTAAATATGCATTGCACTGTTTCCTTTTTAAAACTAAAGAACAGGGTGACTGGGTAGCTCAGTCAGTTAAGCATCTGCCTTCAGCTCAGGTCATGATCCCAGGGTCCTGGGATCGAGTCCCGCCTGGGGTTCCCTGCTCAGCGGGGAGTCTGCTTCTCCCTCTGCCTCTGATCCTCCTCCCCACTTGTCCTCTCTCTCTCTCCCTGTCTCAAATAGATAAATAAAATCTTAAAAAAAAAAAAAAAAAAAACCTAAGGAACAAAGAGATAATAGTAACATATAATTAATTTTAATCTTTTTCTGGCTTAGTATATTAGTTGTTTATTGATGTGCCAACAATTTACTACAGACTTGGGAGCTTGAAACAATTCAAATTCATTGTCTTATAGTTGTGTGGTTGAGTTGCCTGACACGGGAGTCACTGGGATGAAATCACGGTGTTGGCAAGCCTGTGTTCAATTGAGGAGACTCTAGGGGAAAAATCTCTTTCCTCGTCCTTTCCACCTGCCTTCTTGAAGGCCTCTCACATTCCCGGGCCTGTGGCCCCTTCCTCCAGCTGCTGAACAAGCAATGTAGCATCACACTGGGTTTCCTTCCATCATTACAACTCTTTCTGACCATAGATGGGAAAGATTCTCCACTTCTAAGATTTTATATGATGAGATAGGACCCACCTGGCTAATTTAGGATAATCTCTTTATCAAAGTTCTTAAACTTAATTATATATGCAAAGTCCCCTTTGCTGTTTAAGGTAGCATATTCACAGGGTCTGGCCTTAATTTAAACTATTTTTAAGAAAGTTCATTTGAGGTCAATATCAGTACTCAACATACCTCAAAAGAGCAAAAAATCAAATGCTATTAAAATCTAGACACTTCCATTAAAACACATACACACGCACACAACGACATACTTTTTCCCAAAGAAGTTGTAATTAACCCATTGACATTTCTTACCCTAAGTAATTTGAGTACATAAAAACCTTAGGATTAATTCCCACATGATATATAGAAATATTTTCAACGCTTAAATTAGCCTTTCTTTTTTGACCACATAAACTAATCCTTTAATCTGTCACTTTTGAATCAATTTATAAACAACTGAGGTAGAAATAGACCAACTCTAGGAATGAAAGAAAATAGCAGAATAAGAAAAATATGTAAATTCCCATGGGAAAACAATCAGAAATAATGACTTAGATGATTGTGCTATTCTATTATTTCATTTAAGTATTGCAACTATAATATTTAATTTATAATCAACCTGCCTTATAAAATTGCAGCACTACTACTTTAATGCAAATTTAGTCTGGCTGCAGAGCGTCCTCATTTAATATTTACTGGGAATGGCGCAAATGGTTGATCTTCTCTAATAGTATTTTTTAAAATATTCTCTTTTTTAAAAATCTGTACATAAAAGATTTTAAAAATCCTATATATCTATAAAAATTGTGAAATCTTACACATTCATTGTTCTAAACTTGTGTTCATATAGCAGCCACCTGGGAGGTTTTGCCAGGCCCCTACCTTTGAATAAATCAGAATTTTTGAGGTTGGAGCCAAACCATTGGTTTTTAAATACATTTCCAGGTGGCCATAGTGAACCAACGGACATACAATTAGCAACAATTTAAGATTACTGTTTTCACTTCAAAGTGATTCTGGTTACTTAATGATATATTCTTCAAGCTTTTTAACTTGGTTCTGATTCATAAAGGTAATGGGGGGCTATTTTGCAGTGTGTTAAAAATTCTAAAGTTTAAGTTACTGCTACTACACAAATAATTTCACCTTTTAAAGAGTTCCGCTTAGGGCGCCTGGGTGGCTCAGTCGTTAAGCGTCTGCCTTCGGCTCAGGTCATGATCCCAGGGTCCTGGGATCGAGCCCTGTGTCGGGGTCCCTGTTCTGTGGGCGGCCTGCTTCTCCCTCTCCCACTCCCCCTGCTTGTGTTCCCTCTCTCGCTGTGGGTCTCTCTCTGTTAAGTAAATAAAATCTTTAAAATAAATAAATAAATAAAAATAAAGAGTTCCTCGTAGTAGCCACTTAATAAAGTATTAAAAAGAACGTATAGATAATATATTAAATAGAACTAATTTACATGGAAATCCTACACCATTTTAGTTATCAAGGTATTTTTCTCACAGGTGTTCTGCCTTTGGCAGTATTAAATGCATTGTAGCCTAACAGGACTAAACTGATTACATGAATTCAACCCCGTAATATTGTACAGGGAAATTCATTTCTCTTTTTTAATATTTTATTTATTTATTTGACAGAGACACAGCAAGAGAGGGAACACAAGCAGGGGGAGTGGGAGAGGGAGAAGCAGGCTTCCCCCCGAGCAGGGAGCCTGATGTGGGGCTCGATCCCAGGACCCTGGGATCATGACCTGAGCCGAAGGCAGCCGCTTAACTGACTGAGCCACCCAGGCACCCCAATTCATTTCTCTTTTAATGAAAAGCAGACACTCTTATTTCTCGTCTTAAAATTTTACAGTGTCACCCTGTTAATTATAAAATAAAGATGAGGCTTCTTATCACAGAGGAGCTCTTACTTCTCCTAACTTCTATGCCACTCCAATATTGATTCTGTGCAGAAATAAGTCATCCTAAGTATGCAATTATCTTTTATTCCTCTGCCAGAGATGGGCTGTCATCTTTGAATCCTCCTGGCAGAATGAACTTTCACCATTCCTTATGCCTACTTACATTCAGTTGAGATAAAATAATGAACTAATTGGTCAGATCAGACTGCCAATAATCAAGGATCTTACACAGAGTCTCTCACAAATGAATAAATAAAATCTTGGAAAAAAATAAAAAAGATGAAACTCACCCAACTGAATAACATGGAAATGCTTGCCATCACACACAAAACAAATAGTCAAAAACAAACATGCAAGCAACAGACCAAAACTACAAGCTCAAGAAGAACAGAATGCTAAAAACTATAGGTATTTTCTCCCTATTTATGCTAACTAGAAAGTAAACAGATGGATCTAAAAGTTTGCAAAGAATTTTTATTCCCCCCTAAGGTTGGGAAAGGTAGAAATGCAGTGAGTATGATGAAGGCAGCTGTTTCATTTCTCAGAGGATAACTAAAATAAACAGATTATCTCTTTTATAAAAGTGAAAGCCACAGCATCTTCTTAGTTTCTCAGATCAAAATGGAAACACTCCTTTCAATAGTGTTAACATTCTTTATTTAAGATATTAACATCTTTTACTTAATATAGACCACTGATCACCAAAAGAATGAGTATGCCAAATGAACAACAAACATTTGTGTGACTGTGTTTATTGATCTTATGTATACTTATATAGAAATATAAAACTTGGGAAAGTTGTTTATTTTTTCACTCCTATGCAGGAAAGTAGGACATTTATCTATTGAATTTGACTCAGATGCAATTAAGAAATTATTACCAACACTCCTAATGAGATAAGAAGTTAATAATAGACTTAAGCAATACTGTCATTAATTAAAAAAAAAAAAAGGTCTTGGATAGGCAGTAGATAAAACTACGTGGAAGAGCAATTCAAATCTAGAGTTAATAAGTGTTTTAGAAACATTCTCATCCTGAGGAAGCTATGACGGATATAAAAAGGAGATAGGAAAGAAAGGGAAACATCAATAAAGAAATTGTTTCAATTATTGAGTTTTTGTTTAGAATGTGAAGTAGGTGTAGAGATAAATTTGATGTGATTTAAAATATCCCCGGGATGCCTGGGTGGCTCAGTCAGTTAAGCATCTGCCTTCAGCTCAGGTCTTGATCTCAGGGTCCTGGGATGGGATGAGCCCCGCATCTGGCTCCCTGCTCAGCAGGAAGTCTGCTTTTCCCTCTCCTTCTGCTATTTCCCCTACTTGTGCTTCTCTCTCTCTCCCTCTCTTCCTCTGTCAAATAAATAAATAAATAAAATCTTTTTAAAAAATAAAATAGCTGCAAACACTGAAATGTTTTATATGATTATTTCAACTGACACTATTCCTTAATCTTCTAATTATTCAAATATACAATTCTTTATAAATCTAGCTTGATTTGTGAGCTTTTCCTTAAGTTTCCCTTACTTAATTTTCTCTTCTAACTTTGCCAAATCTCAAAGAAAAAATTCTTTTACTTATGACAAACAAAGGTATTATAAAGTTCTTTCATGGCCTAAAACCTGAATTTAGAAACATATAGTTTTGAGTACATAACTTTTTTTTTTAATACATACCATAGAGTTAAAGGGGACTTTGAGGGATTAAAAATAAAGAATGAGACAAAGTCCTTCATTATGAAATAAATATTTTATAATGAAGAGAATCAATACACTCCTTTAAAAACTTTCAGTGTGTCTGCTCTGCACACCTATAGCCTGCTGGGCATGAGGGTCCAGCCATAATCCTGGAATTTTCTATATGCATAATTTTTATGAGTTGTAGATCTCAGTTTTCTTGAATGGAATATTAAAAAGCTGAAAAAAGGGCCTCCAAATCTAATACCGTATTTTGATTCTGTACTATTTCTGAGAAAGAAATCTTCACAATTTGAACTTAAGTAACCCTTGATTTTGATTTTTACTTTAAATATGTTTAATAATATACCTCTCATCTACATTCACCCAAATGTGCAGTTTATCATACCTTGCCAACTATTTCTTTCTAATTCACTGATTAAACTTTATTATTTTTTGTGTGCCAGTCAGGTTTAAAGTCAGATTTAAAAATTAGTAGATTTGTAATATGTATACGTCTGCTGTGTTGAATTATTTTTGAGATATTTTGTGCACAAGCCAGTAGTTTCTAATCTGAGAAATAAAGTGTTTCCCTGTGGCCTTTAAGAGGGAAGATCACTGGACCCTGTACTTAGGTTTGCGGGAACCTTTGTTATGAGCACCTTGGGCTGCTATGGATACTTTCAGTTTATTGCTCTTACTATCTTGTATTTTTTTCCTTCACAAACCATAGAATCATAGGTATTGACATTCTGGGTCCTGTGAATCCTTATCAATTGAATCCTGTTTGGCTACCACCATTAGCACCATTCCTCAATCAGTTATCTTGTGTTTTCTATTAACTCAGGCATATAATCTCCCAAACCAATTTTATTAACCCATCTTCCATTTTTTGTAACTCTGAAATCTTTCTTTTTCTAATTTTTGGCAGTCAACACTTTTAGAAAAAAATATTAACAATATACATTTTGTATTTTTATTCCTAATTTAATGAGAATGTATCCAGTATTTTTTTATTATTTTGTTAATATTTTAAAAGATTTTTAATATTGTGTGAGTTGATCTATATATATTTTCTATTTTGTAAACACTGGATTTTTTAATAAAATAATTAAGAAGCTTTCTCTTCTTTTAAATATATTCTGGATATTTTCAAATAGGATTATGCTTGTGTCTATTCTAAAAATTTAGTTTTGGTAGATATTCCTTCATACAATCATCTAGGTTCAGTATTTCTAGGGAGAATAGTTCTTTGGCAAATTTCTACATTTATTCTATAATAATAATTTTCTATTTTCTCTTTAATTTGGAGTTGTTTTAGGGGAATTATATTTTTATAAAATAGTCAATGAATCTAATTTTTCTTTTTTTCATTTTAACTGCGTGTGATTGAGCAAATTTTAATTTGTGTAGTTTCTGTAGTAACTGTGATTACTTTTCTCTTAGTATTTGGTATTTTATGTATTTGTGTTTTCTCCCTTCTTCTTAAATAGATTAGCTTGTCAGCCATATATAAGTTCTGTGTTTTCTATTTTTTTCTTTGTTACTCTATTTTTTAAATTTTTAATTAAATAAATTCTAATTTTAAATTTTACTTCTTTCTATAATGTTTCAGATCATTATTCAATAAAACTAGAAATTTATTACCAATAGAAACAAACAATCTATGGATAATAAATAAACAAATAGAAAATCACACTTAACTCAGGAAAAGGAAACATTAAAACCAAATTACAAAGTAGCTCAAAAATCCTCATATAATACTACACATTAAAACATATTGAATGCATCATGGAATAGTGTCTAGAGAAAAATTTGGACCTCATTGTCTATATCATTAAGTCACATAGTTAAAAAATATCTTTATTAAGCTTTGAATCATAAATGTTTTAAGAAATAATACAGAATAAGGTTAAATTGCAGAAATAATTCTAAATTAGTAATTTCAAAGAAATTAATAAAGAAAAAATTAGAACTACTAACTGAATTCAAAAGCTAGATCCAAATATTAGTGAACTAAGGCACCAACTAGTGAAAGGAATAATATTAAAAGTCAGATAAACCAGAAAATCCCTAGGAAATCAATAATAAAAAGACAAACACTACTCATAAATAGTAATGACTATGAAGGCCCGATACATTTCATTAGCTATCAAATACATACTAAAAGTCACAAATTACTATCTTCTTCCCCTCAGATTTGCAAACAATAATGAAAAACATATTTCAAGCTTTTTGATCTCATGATGTTTAATAACTGGTATCACAGACAATTTGGTGGGAGCACCTAATGGGGATTATGTTTCTGTTTGTATTTATTAATTTCTTTTAATTTTTTAAAATTTTTATTGTTATGTTAATCACCATACATTACATCATTGGTTTTGGGGTTTTTTTCTTTTAATTTTTTTAATTTTTTTATTGTTAAGTATTTATTAATTTCTTAGGCAGATATGCATTGTTTAATACCACCATTCTTCATTGCAACTGGAGACAAAACAATATTACAGTCACAGATAATAGGTTGCATCCTTGATGTTTCATGCTCCTGAACTTACATAGAGCAAAATCAGCAGCCCTGATCTGTGGTGGGAAGTCGGAGGGGCTGTGTGGTTGGCATGTTTGCTTCCCTTGGGGGACATTGCTGCTCAGTGGGGTCACTGGCTGACAAAGCTCCACCAAGGATCATGCCATTTCACTTGAGGAAATTGGCTACGTTCCTGTTTGTTCAGAACTGAGATAATCCTTTTTTCTCCCTTTCACCCTGCACTAGATGATTTCTGAGATTTAGACACATGAAGCATGAGGGAGAACAGGAGGTTAATTCAGCAATTCTGTAGATAGTTCAGTACCAGAAGTGTTTGCCAAATAACAAAGCTGCTTCTTTCCCCAGGGACATGGAAGTGAAGACATTATTTTTTAGAAGCACAAAATGCAATCTGAGGAGGATGGTGTTGGCATTTAGCCAAGCATGAGTTCCACACAGACCATGAGGCTGGACCTGCCTGTGGCTTTCTTTATGGCTCTAGTTCTCCAGATTAAATTGTTTCAGTCCATCAGCTCAAGAGTCTTAAAAGCGTCCCTCTCAGTCCTGTAGTCCTTTTTCTGGAGAACTATCTAAGGAAACAAATAGCAATCATCAGCTTATAACTAAAAGAAAACTTCAGCAAGGCAGCCACAATAATTACCTCAGCGTGAAAGGATAAAAGTTGACACATCACAAGCTAAAATGGCTCCTGGAACTTCTCTGGAAATCCAGAACAAATGAAATAGGACCACAGTGAGTGAAGTGACAGAGTTGAGAGACTGACTGGTAGAGAGCTGGATGTGCCATCTGCAACACCAGACAGAAGCAGATGTGCATCAGTGTATCAGACTGAAGAAGTCTACAATGCCTCCTAGTGAGAGCCTCAGTGAAAAAGCAATTTCTCCAAAAATAATACTTAAAAAAAAAAAAAGAGAAGGTTGGTGGCTACAGGCTCATTCCAGGTTTGATCTTGCTCACCAGAGCAGCCAGGATGCTCTGAAGCCTTGATGCTCCTGTGGAGCTGGAGCAAGCTGGATTTGGGGGGACCACTGGTACACTGCCGAGTGCCCAAAACTCAAGATGACAGCAAGTATGGTAATGTAGGGCTATGAATGGGACAAGGGGCGTTAGAATCCTAAGTAGAATATTCTCTGGAGATGTTTCAAAGATTGCCATCACAGAAGCCAGAGAACTGTTGCTATTAGGCAAGTCTTGCCTCGAGGTTTTGTATGTGGGCTCAGTATATATAGGACTGGGATTCTTACGCTGAGTTTATGATTACCCACAGTCAGTCAGGAAAAATGCTCTCTGCCTCTTTGTCTTCTGATTTCCAGTCAGGATAATGATGATGTGCCTACCATCTGCTAGTGCATTCCAAAGTATGGCTTGCAGGAGTAGGTTTTACTTTTTTTTTTTTTTTTTTGCTTGTATGTCCCCTTGAAAAATAATTAAAAAAAAAACCCTCTCTTATTTATTACAGATGTTATTAGTACATAATAAAATCAATATATACCATCTATTACATAATTTTAGAAATAATCGTAAAATTAAAATTAAAAAAATTTAAATGTTACTAGAAATCTATTTCTTTTTCTTTTTTTTTTTAAGATTTTATTTATTTATTCGACAGAGAGACAGAGAGGTAACACAAGCAGGGGGAGTGGGAGAGGGAGAAGCAGGCTTCCTGCCGAGCAGGGAGCCCTATGCGGGGCTTGATCCCAGGACCCTGGGATCATGACCTGAGCCGAAAGCAGACGCTTAATGACTGAGCCACCCAGGCACCCCTAGAAATCTATTTCTTAATGAGGTGAATAGAGTTAGGGTTTTTTAAAAATAATAATTTATTCATCTACAGATACATAAATAAAATTTATTCCTAGAATAAAAAAGAATTAAGCATCAGTTCTACCCCTGTATTTTTGTTTTTATAGATGTAAATGCTAAGTAAACATGAAGATGGAAATGAGTTTAGTTATAGCAGGGTCATTCAAATTTTTCAATTTCATTGAAGTTATTTTCCAAAAGTATCTAGTGATCTATAAAAGTTATTTTCAGGGGCAAAAGCAAAATGAAAGAAGGGGGAAAATACCTGTCATATAATGACTTGTTACTCATTTATTCACTTTGACAATTTTAGAGACTTATCAAATAACTATAAATAATTTCCTTTTTTTTTTTTTTTTTTCCCAATTTGGGGCACCTTGTTTAACAATGTACTCAGAAAGCGTTTGAAAAGGAAATATTAATTTAAATCTATTCACCAATATACTGTTTTCCTCTGCTTTGTTTAAGTAAAATTGACAAATAAAATGTATATATTTAGTATGTACAAAGTAATATTTTCATGTATATATACACTGTGAAATTATTACCACAATGAAGCTAATTAACATATTCATTATCTCACATTGTTACCTTTTGTGTGTGTGTGCATGCAAGCGCTTGTGTGGTTAGAACGCAAGTTCTACTCTCAGCAAATTTCAAGTACACAATACTGTATTATTAATTATAGTCACCATGCTGTACATTAGATCTTAAGGACTTATTTATCTTGCATTACTAAAACTTTGTACTCTTTGACCAAATCTCCTCATTTCCCCCATCCATCTTGCCCTGGCAAGTACCATTCTACTCTTTGCTTTTATGAGTTTGACTTTTTTAGACTCCACATCTAAGTGAGAACATGCAGTATTTGTCCTTCTGTGTCTGGCTTCTTTCATTTAAGATAATGTCCTCCAGGTTCATCCATGTTGTTAAAATGGCAGAATTTCCTTCTTTCATAAGGCTGAATAATATCCCATTGTGTGTATTTGCCGTATTTTATTAATCCTTTCATTCATACGTGGACACTTCAGTGATTTCCATATCTTGGTTATTGTGAATAATGCTGCAATGAACATGGAGTGCAGATATCTCTTTAATACACTAATTTCATTTCCTTTGGACATACACCCTTAAGTGAGATTGTTGGATCATATGTAACAATGTCTAACATTGTTACATGTCTATTTTTAATTTTTTACATGTCTATTTTTAATTTTAAACAATGTCTATTTTTAATTTTTTGAGGAACCTGTATCTAGTTTTCCACAGCGGCTTTAATAATTTACATTCCCACTAAAAATGCACAAGTGTTCCCCTTTCTCCATATTCTCTCCAACACTTGTTATCTTTTTTTCAACATAATAATTATCCTAACTGGTGTGAAGTGATATCTCATTATAGTTTTGATTTGTATTTCCTTGATGACTAGTGATAATGAACATCTTTTCATATACCTGTTGGTACTTGTATGTCTTCTTTGTTTTTGTTTTTGCTTTTTTTTTTTTTTTTTTGCTATTGGCTTGTAGGAGTTCCTTAATATTATGGATATTAGCCCCTAATTAGATATATAGTTTGCATATATTTTCTCCTGTTCCATAGCTGTCTCTTTATTTTGTTGATTGTTTACTTTGCTGTGCAGAAGCTTTTCAGTTTGATGAAATCTCATTTGTCTATTTTTGCTTTTGTTGTGTGTGTGTGTTTTGGGGATTATATCCAAAAAAATAAATGCCCAGACCAATGTCAAGAGGCTTTTAACCTATGCTTTTTTCTAGTAGTTTTACAGTTTTAGATCTAATGTTTAAGTATTTGATTCATTTTTATTTGAT
The DNA here is from genome assembly GCF_029215605.1 of Mirounga angustirostris. NCBI lineage: Eukaryota > Metazoa > Chordata > Mammalia > Carnivora > Phocidae > Mirounga > Mirounga angustirostris. The sequence continues at coordinate 115,673,766 of NW_026991709.1, read as the reverse complement.
TTCTATATATGGTGTTAGATAAGAGTTCAGTTTCTAATTTCCTAATACCATTTATTACAGAGTATTTTTTCCTTACAGTGTGTTCTTGGCATCCTTGTCAAAGATCAGTTGACCATCGATGTGTGGATTTATTTCTGAGTTCTCTATTCTGTTCTATTAGTTTACATGCCTTTATGCCATTACCATAATGGGTTAATTCCTGTAGCTTTGTAATATATTTTGAAATCAAAAAGGTATGATATAGTCTCCAGATTTGTCCTTTCTCAAGAATGCTTTGGCTATTTGGGATCTTTTATAGTTCCCTGTGAATTTTAGGACTGTTGTTTTTCTGTTATGTTGGTGATAAATGCCATCAGAATTTTGGTAAGGATTGCATTGAAGCTACAAGTTGCTTTGAGTGGTTTGCACATTTTAATAATATTAATTCTTCCAATCCATGAACAAAGGATATATTTCCATTTATTTTTGTCATCTTCAATTTCCTTCATCAATATTTTATAGTTTTCAGTTTATAGGTCTTTCACCTCTGTGGTTTAATTTATTCCCAAGTATTGTATTCTTTCTGAAGCGATTGTAAATGGGATTGTATTCTAACTTGTTTGTGGTTTTTTTTTTTTGATAGTTCATTATTAGGGTATAAAAAATGCAATGATTATTATATGTTAATTTTGTATGTTGATTTTCCTTTCCCACAAAGGTACTCTCATCTGTGGTATTGTCAAAATCAGTGTTTCAGTGAGTGCAGGAAGCTTCTTTCCACCATTTCCCTCATGTCCCTATCTATCCGTAAACTATTCTTACCAACATTTTTCTATCATGTTCTTATATCATGAACCCAATAAAGTCAGATTTTATTTCAAAACAATCGGTCAAATCAAAGTTATTTTTTGTCATATAAATTCCGACTTTAGTTTTCCATTCAAATAAATATATTAATATGTATTTTGAGAAATACTATTAACAAAATACTGAGCAATAGTCAGAAATACCACTGAATTCAAATAAATATTATAATTATATAAACTTAATATTATAAATATTGTTATAAAAATAATACATCTCTATGTCATTTCTTTATATACTTTTATTTATTTTAGGGGGGAATGACTACTTTCTTTTTTAATTTTAATTTTAATTTTAATTCCAGTATAGTTAGGATACAGTATTATATTAGTTTCCAGGTGCAATATAGTGATTCAACAATTCTATTCTATTCTCCTCAGTGCTCATCATAAGTATAGTCTTAATCCCCTTCACCTATTTCACCCATGGCCCCACCCACCTCCCTTCTGGTAATCATCAATTCTTTCTCTATAGTTAAGATCCTGTTTTTTGGCTTGTCTCTCTTTTTCTTTGTTTGTTTTGCTTCTTGAATTCCACGCGTGAGTGAAATCATATGCTATTTGTCTTTCTCTGGCTGACTTATTTTGCTTAACATTATAGTCTCTAGCTCCGTCCATGTTGTTGCAAATGGCAAGATTTCATTGTGTGTGTGTGTGTGTGTGTGTTTGAGTAATATTCCACTGTGCATATACACGACATCATCTTCACCCATTCATCTATTGACGGACACTTGGACTGCTTCCATTATTTGGCTATTGTAGATAATGTTCTAATGAACATAGGGGTGCATATATCTTTTTGAATTAGCGTTTTCATTTTCTTTAGGTAAATACCCACTAGTAGAATTACTGGATCATATGGTAATTCTATCTTTAATTTTTGAAGACCTTCCACACTGTCTTCCACAGTGGCTGCACTCGTTTGCATTCCCACCAACAATGCGTGGGAGTTCCTTTTTCCTCACATCCTCACCAACACTTATTTAATGTCTTTTTGATTTTAGCGCTTCTGAAGAGATATCTCATTATAATTTTGATTTACTTTTCCTTTATTATTAGAGATGTTGGGCATCTTTACATGTCTGTTGGTCATCTGTATGTCTTCTTTGAGGAAATGTCTGTTCATGTCTTCCATCAATTTTTTTAATTGGATTCTTTGTTTTTTTGGTGTTGAGTTGTACAGGTTTTTTATATATTTAGGATACTAACACTTAATCAGATATATCAGTTGCAAATACGTTCTCTCATTCAGTAGGTTGTCTTTTAGTTTTGTTGATAGTTTTCTTTGCTGTGCAAAAGATTTTATTTTGATGTATTCACAATAGTTTATTTTTGCTTTTTCCCTTGCCTTAGGACACATATCTAGAAAAATGTTGATTTGGCCAGTGTCAGAGAAATTATTGCCTCTGCTCTCTTTTATGATTTTTATGGTTTCAGATCTCACATTTAGGTTTTTAATCCATTTTGAGTTTATTATTGTGTATGGTGTAAGAAAATGGTCCAGTTTTATTCTTTTACATGTAACTGTGCAGTATTCCTAACACCATTTGTTGAAGAGACTGTCTCTTTCCCATTGTATATTTTTACCTCTTTTGTTGAGAATTAATTGACCACATAATTGTGGGTTTATTTCTGGGCTCTCCGATTTGTTCCACTGATCTATGTGTCTATTTTGGTGCCAGTACCATACTGTGTTGATTACTACAGCGTTGTAGTATATCTTGATACCTGGGACTGTGATACCTCCAGTTTTTTTTGTTGTTTTTTGTTTGTTTGTTTTTTTCTACTTTTTCAAGATTGCTTTGTCTATTTGGGGTCTTTTGTGGTTCCATGCAAATTTTAGGATTATTTGTTCTAGTTCTCTAAAAAATGCTGTTTGTATTTTGATAAGGAATGCATTAAATCTGTAGGCTGCTTTGGGTAGCATGGACATTTTAACAGTATTTGTTCTCCCAACCTATGAGCATAGAATATCTCTCCATTTGTTTGTGTTGTCTTTAATTTCTTGCATCAGTGTTTTACAGTTTTCATAGTACAGATCTTTTACCTTCTTCAAGAAGTTTATTCCTAGGAGTTTTATTCTTTTTGGTGTAATTATAAATGGGAATGTGTTCTGAATTTCTCTTTCTGCTACTTCATTATTAGTGCATAGGAATGCAGTGGATTTCTGTATATGGATTTTGTATCCTGAGACCTTACTGAATTCATTTATCAGTTCTAGTAGTTTATTGGTGGAGTCTATATACAGTATCATGTCCTTTGCAAATAGTGAAAGTTTCACTTCTTTCTTACTGATTTGGATGCCTTTTATTTCTTCTTGTCAGATTGCTATGCCTAGGATTCACAGTATCATCTTGAATAAAAATGGTGAGAGTGGACATCCTTGTCTTGTTCTTGATCTTAGGGGAGAAACTCTCAGTTTTTCCCTGTTGAGTATGATATTAGCTGTGGGTTTTCATATAAGGCCTTTATTATGTTGAGATATGTTCCCTCTAAACCTACTTTGTTGAGGATTTTAATCATGAACGGAAATTGTACTTTGTCAAATGTTTTTTCTGCAATTGTTGAAATTTTCATATGGTATTTATTATTTCTCTTATTGATATAATGTATCACTTTGATTGATTTGCAAATATTGAACCCTACCCTTATATCCCAGTAATAAATCCCACTTGATCGTGTTGAATTATTATTTTTTTTAAGTATTGTTGGATTCATTTTGCTAATATTTTGTTGAGGGTCTTTGTATCTATGTTCATCAGAGATATTGGCCCATAGTTCTCTCTCTCTCTGTCTCTCTCTCTCTCTTTTTTTTTTTTTTTGGTAGTGTTTTTTATCTGGCTTTGGTATCAGGGTAATGCTGGCCTCAAAGAATGAATTTGGAAGCTTTCCTTCCTTTTCTAATTTTTGGAAAAGTTTGAGAAGAATAGGTATTAACTTTTCTTTATGATTACATACTGCTCTTCTTTGTCTCTTTTTACAGTCTTTGTTTTAATGTCCATTTTGTCATATATAAGTATTGTTACACCAGGTTTCTTTTCAGTTCCATTTGCATGATTAATGTTTTTCTATTCTTTCACTTTCAATCTGCATGTGTCTTTAGGACCGAAGTAAGTGTCTTCTAGGTAGCAAAGTAATTATTGATAGGTATGTACTTAATGCCATTTTGTTACTTTTTTATCATTGCTTTTATAGTTTTTCTCTGTTCCTTTCTTCTCTTCTCTCAAGGCTTACTGGCTTTCTTTAGTGATATACTTGGATTCCTTTCCCTTTATTTTTTGCGTATCTATTACTGGTTTTGATTTGCAGTTATCATTAGGTTTATATGTAACATACAGCAGACTATATTTGGTGGATGCTTGCTTAAGTTTGAACCCATTCTAAAGGCACTAAATTTTTACTCCTCCTCCCCAACCCCCCCCCATTTTAGGTATATGGTGTCATACTTTACATCCTTTTATTTTGTGAATCCCCTTTTATATAACTCTTAGGTTATACTTCATTTTACTCCTTTTGTGCTTCCTAATTTTCTTACTCCTACTTACAGTCATTACTTTCAACTCAAAAAGTCCCCTTTAACATTTCTTGTAGGGCTGGTGTAATGCTCATGAATTTCTTTAATTTTTGTTGTTCTGAGATACCCTTTATCTCTCCGTCAATTCTGAATGTTAGCCTTGAGAATAGAGTATTCTTTGTTGCAGGTGTTTTTGTTTTGTTTTGTTTTGTTTTCCAGCATTTTGAATATATCATGCCACTCCCTCTGACCTGTAGAGTTTTAAGCTGATAGCCTTATAAGGCTTCCCTTGTATTGTATCTGTTTTCTTTTCTCCTGCTGCTTTTAAAATTCTCTCTTTATCACTACTTTTTGCCATTTTAATTATTACATGTTTTGCTGTGGACCTCCTTGGGTTTTGTTGGGGACCTCTGTGCCGCTGGATATGGATTTCTCTTTCCTTCCCCAGATTTGGAAATTTTTCATCTCTTATTTCTTCAAATAAATGTCCTACTCACTTTTCTCCTTCTGGGACTCCTATAATGCGAATGTTGTTATGTTTGATGGCATCACTGAAATCTGTCATTTTTTTATTCTTTTTTTTTTTTTCTCCTGTTTGGCTTGATTGTTTTCCATTACTCTTTCTTCCAGGTCACTGATCCATTCTTCTGGTTTCTCTAGTCTACTATTTATTCCATCTAGTGTGTTTTAATTTCAGTTACCAAGTTCTTCATCTCTCATTGATTCTTTTTATGTTTTCTATCTCTTTGCTGAGTATTTCACTAAGGTCCTTCCCTCTTAAGTCCAATGAGTATCTTTATGACCATCACTTTAAATTCTCATTTACCTCTTTTGCTGTGATTGTGTCCTATTCTTTCATTTGGGACCTATTTCTCTGTCTCCTTATTTTGACTCGCTCTCTATGTCTGTTTCTTTGCTCTTGAAAGTATTTACATTATGAAGAAGAGGTCCTTTAGTGCCTTGCAGTGCAGCATCCCCTGTTCACCAGAACCTGGATCTTTGGGGATGTCTTCTATGTATGTTGCCTGTGCCCAGCTGTTGTGCCCCAGCTGCTTTGCCTTCATCCCAGTCACCGGCAGTGGCTCTCTTTTCCTGTTGTAGGCAGGATTTGGTCCCTGTGTTGTTAGTGTGCTAGTCCAGGGCCTCCTTGGCTTGAGCTGAGTGAGACCAGGCAGCTGCCAAGATGTAGTAGCACCAGATCATTGGGTGCTTTTCCTGTGTTGTCCCCTGAGAAGCTTTTGTTGGTGGATGAGGCCTGCAGTCAGACCAGTTGTCTGCCCCCAGTCCACTGCTGGAGCTGTAGCTGGGCTAGTCTGTGTGGTTATTTTCCCTTCCCCCTGGGACAGGAGTCACTTCGGAGTGGTGCTGGTTTCTGTTGGGGCTGCTTGTGCACTGCCAGGCTTTTGGCACCACTTTGGATGAGCTCCAGCCACAGGTGGATTTGAAGGGGCAGGTGTACAGGAAAAGACAGGAGCAGGGCATGTGGTGTAAGCATGGTTTGTGCAGGGCTACTGTGAGTGGGGACCTGCAGTGGCCCAGGACTGAGGCTGGTCATGTTGAAAGGGTAGATCTGCTGAAGAATATAGAGGCAGGGGACTTGGTATTGGCAAAGTTTGCAAAGTTCTGCTGTGAGAGGAGACCTGAAGCTGTGGCCTTGCTGGAGGGGCTGTGTCTGAAAGAGAATGTGGGGGTGGAACATGCTGTTAGCAAGTGAAGTGGAGAGTGTTTGTGCTGTGTTTCCTGCACATATCCCTGTTCTGGGTTGGAAGGCAGAGAAGAGAAATGCCACCCTTGGTCTCCTTTGTTCCTGGAGAAGTCTCATAAAAATCCCTACCCCTCCAGCACATGCTCTGAGATTAGTAAATAAATCTCCTTCATCTATAGCCTAGGTGTTTTTCAAACTGGTGCTTCTATGCTGTATCTCCATGGGCCTATTTGTTGTACTGACTCTTTAAGGGTGGGGCCTCTGCCCTCTTGGCTTTCCCAGAGCCAAATCTAATATTGTTAAGTTTTTATTTAAATTCCAGTTAGTTAACATACAGTGTAGTATTAATTTCTGGTGTACAATATAGTGATTCAATACCTCCATATAACCCCTGGTGCTGAGTTTGAGGTATTAAGCCCTAGTGAATGTTAGATCCCTCTGGTTTTCAAAGCCAAATGTTATGGGGACTTGTTTCTTTATGTGGGTTCCCTGTGCCTGGGGTGCCTGGCATGGGGTTTTATCCTCTCCCCTCTTGACACCCATGGTGTCCTTCCCTTTCATGGACAGTCCTGTGGGTCTATTTGGCTCCTGACCACATCTCTGCCATTCTTACCCTCTTTGATCTGGGCTTTTCCTTACATTTAGCTTCAGAGATTCTGTTCTGCCAATGTTCAGTTCATTTTCTGAATTATTTACAATGAGGTAGGTGTTATCTACTTGTATCTGTGGAATGAGGTGAACTTAGGATCTTCCTAATCTACCATCTTCCTCTATGTTGTTTCTTATTTCTTGACTTGTATTAATATAACACAATATACACTAAAATGATGAGTTTTATATGAAGTGAAGATTGTAATAAAAGATGTGGTGTTCCTTTTTTCAGGAAATGTATGTGTATGAGTATATTAGAACTTTGCATTCAGCTTTTGAAGATAATTAAATGAAAAGTATCTATAAGTTTAGTAATTTATATACTGTTGATTTGCTTAGATATTATGACCAAACTCTTCCAATGTTTTAATAAAAGAAGGTATATTCTGATAAAACTAATCCTAATAGTAGCTAGGCTAAGCGTTTCACTTTTTTAAAAGTGTAGGAAAAATTATTAAAAATGTATAGGATAAACTAATATAAGATTACTTTTTTTTTTTTTTTTACCATAGTTAAGGAACAGAAGTTTTCTTCTTTAAAAATTGCTATTTCTCCCAATGCCCTTATTCTACAATATATTTTGTCTCAGTCCTTCTCAGTATGGGCTAAAATATCCTTTCTTGTGGTATGTTTCATGCTTATCATGTCTATCTAAGAACATAAAAGACAGGAGTCTCTGTGTTGGTTTACAGTGTTCTGAATGCTCACCAAAGGAGTCTTCACCCATCCAAATAGTTTACAGAACTGGAGGCTTCACCCCCAGGAACATGCAGTATTATAAGATTTGGGGACAAGGGCTATTCTTTCTGCCTATAAAGTTAAAGAGAGCTGATGTGAAAGGGAAGGTGGTAAGAGAAAACAAAAATCTCGGGAGACAGTCCATAGAGAAGATCTGGAAATGCATTCCCCTAAACCCAACAGTACCCAGAGTCTTTTGGAAAGTCCAGTTTAGAAACACCTGTTGTAGGGATTCAGAAATTGGTAAAACTGGATGTATGTGGTGATAATACAAATTGAAAATAGAAAATTGCTCCTTCAAGACCCAATGAAAATTCTGTAGTTGTTGAATCTGTGATTGTAGAAAAGAAAAGAAAAAAATTATTGATCAACAATGAAAAAAGTTTACTGTGAAACTGAAAACGAAGATGCTAGGGTGGTTTTGGCAAACTATAAATGTTAAAGATATGATTAAACATAGCCCAAGAATTGTAAACCTAGCCGAAAGGGATAAACAGAGCTCTAGTCTCAGTTTGGGGAACCATTTGCAGCAGTGGTTTTCAATCCAGATTGCATATTGGTATGAGACTTCCCTGGAGGGCTTGAAAAACTACCAGTGCTTGAGGCTCATCCAAGACCAATTCAGTTAGAATCTTTGTGGCTGGAATCTTGGAATTGGGATATTTGAAAAGTTCCTCAGGGATTGCATTGTTCAGCGTAGATTGAGAGCCAACATTTTTTAGATAAATTTGATATAGGAGAATTGTACAGTTAAACAAGATTTGATGAAATCGAAAAAAAAGAGAGAAACTGCTGGTGATTTGGGGGTGCTAGAAAATGGAAATTATCAGTATAATAAGCATTATCATGGACAGGAGTGACACTTGCCTAACCCCTACCCAACCCTTAAAATTTGAGAGAGAAATTAGTAAAGATTAAATTTCCTTCTGAGATCATTTTCTGGATCAGGAGATTGACTAGAGAGGCAAGAGTCATGTTTTATTAATTCTATATCAAAATTTTAGGTAAATATTTGTGCTAAAAGAGATTTATGGAAAAATTATATGCTAGAAAAATATATGCTACAACCCCATGGTTGCATTAAGTTGCTTCTCTTATCATGGAATATAATGCTGTTATTAAAGTAATAATTTCACATGGATATTCAGTGTATTCCCTGAAACATGAATGATTTTAAGGCACTAGATGATACTACACATAAAAGATGTTTATTAACAATTAAAAAGTACGAGTATATATGTGCCTATATACATATGTATATATGTGTAAAATTTTGAAACAATAACAGAAGCTATTGATTGGCTTATTTTACTTTCTTACTATATTTCTTCATTTTTCTTTCTTTTTAAAGAGGACAAGAACAGATTATGTTTAATATCTAAATGTTTAACACTTTTCAGAGACTGGATAGGAACGACATTAGTCACATTCTGGTGACTCATTAAGTGATATAGCTTGGCATATTTTAAAATAAATCTGCCAAGATAAAGCTGCTCAAATGCTAAAATGTATTCCATTCTCTCAACTACACAACTTTTCCTAAGATAATATGCCTTGAAAGCAATATGTGCATGTGGGTGTTTAATAATTTTAATAGGCATTTATCAAGTTCATACCTGTAGTAGCTTTTATGACTCAACCTTTGCTGACTGTTTTCTAAGAATATTGTAACTTAGCATATGGAATTTCTGAATGAAGTATTTTAGGGTGCAATGTATCATTTTTATTTAAATAGCATTTAATCATAATTAATCATTTAAAGTTAGGTAACAGATCAATATCATAAAAACCATCCATGAAAAACCCACAGTGGATATCATTCTCAATGGGAAAAAACTGAGAGCTTTTCCCCTGAGGTCAGGAACACGGCAGGGATGTCCACTATCACCACTGCTATTCAACATAGTACTAGAAGTCCTAGCCTCAGCAATCAGACAACAAAAAGAAATAAAAGGCATCTGAATTGGCAAAGAGGAAGTGAAACTCTCACTCTTTGCAGATGATATGATACTTTATGTGGAAAACCCAAAAGACTCCACCCCAAAACTGCTAGAACTCATATAGGAATTCAGTAAAGTGGCAGGATATAAAATCAATGCAAGAAATCAGTGGCATTTCTATACACCAACAACAAAAGAGAAGAAAGAGAAATTAAGGAGTTGATCCCATTTACAATTGCACCCAAAACCATAAGATTCCTAGGAATAAATCTAACCAAAGAGGCAAAGGATCTGTACTCAGAAAACTATAGAATACTCATGAAAGAAAGTGAGGAAGACACAAAGAAATGGAAAAAGGTTCCATGCTCATGGATTGGAAGAACAAATATTGTGAAAATGTCAATGCTACCTAGAGCAATCGACACATTCAATGCAATCCCTATCAAAATACCATCCACTTTTTTCAAAGAAATGGAACAAATAATCCTAAAATTTGTATGGAACTAGAAAAGACCCCGAATAGCCAGAGGAATGTTGAAAAAGAAAAGCAAAGCTGGTGGCATCACAATTCCAGACTTCCAGCTCTATTACAAAGCTGTCATCATCAAGACAGTATGGTACTGGCACAAAAACAGACCCATAGATCAATGGAACAGAATTGAGAACCAGACATGGACCCTCAACTCTATGGTCAGCTTATCTTCGACAAAGCAGGAAAGAATGTCCAGTGGAAAAAAGACAGTCTCTTCAACAAATGGTGTTGGGAAAATTGGACAGCCACATGCAGAAGAATGAAACTGGACCATTTCCTTACACCACACACAAAAATAGACTCAAAATGGATGAAAGACCAAAATGTGAGAGAGGAATACATCAAAATCCCAGAGAACACAGGCAGCAACCTCTTCAGCCTTGGCCACAGCAACTTCTTCCTAGACACATCGCCAAAGGCAAGGGAAGTAAGGGCAAAAATGAACTATTGGGATTTCATCAAGATAAAAAGCTTTTGCACAGCAAAGGAAACAGTCAACAAAACCAAAAGACAACTGACAGAATGGGAGAAGATATTTGCAAATGATATCAGATAAAGGGCTAGTATTTAAAATCTATAAAGAACTTATCAAACTCAACACCCAAAGAACAAAGAATCCAATCAAGAAATGGGCAGAAGACATGAACAGACATTTTTCCAAAGAAGACATCCAAATGGCCCACAGACACATGAAAAAGTTAGTTCAACATCACTCGGCATCAGGAAAATACAAATCAAAACCTCAATGAGCTACCACCTCACACCAGTCAGAATAGCTAAAATTAACAAGTCAGGAAATGACAGATGTTGGTGAGGATGTGGAGAAAGGGGAACCTTCCTACACTGTTGGTGGGAATGCAGGCTGGTGCAGCCACTCTGGAAAACAGTATGGATGTTCCTCAAAAAGTTAAAAATAGAGCTACCCTACAACCCAGCAATTGCCCTACTGGGTATTTACTGCAAAGATATAAATGTAGTGATCCAAAGGGGTACATGCACCCCAACGTTTATAGCAGCAGTGTCCACAATAGCCGAACTATCGAAAGAGCCAAGATGTCCATCAATAGATGAATGGATAAAGAAGATGTGGTATTTATATACAATGGAGTATTATGCAGCCATCAAAAAAATGAAATCTTGTCATTTGCAATGATATGGATAGAACTAGCGGGTATTAGGCTAAGCGAAATAAGTCAATCAGAGAAAGACAAGTATCATATGATCTCATTCATAAGAGGAATTTAAGAAATAAGACAGAGGAGCATAGGGGAAGCAAGGAAAAAATGAAACAAGATGAAACCAGATAGGGAGACAAACCATAAGAGACTCTTAATCTCAGGAAACAAACTGAGGTTTGCTGGAGTGGTGGGGGGTGGGAGGGATGGGTGGCTGGGTGATGGGCATTGGGGAGGCTATGTGCTATGGTGAGCGCTGTGAATTGTGTAAGACTGATAAATCACAGACCTGTACCTCTGAAACAAATAATACATTATATGTTGAAGAAGAAGAAGAAAGAGAAGGAGAAGAAGGAGAAGGAGAAGATAGATAGAAGATAGAAGATAGAAGATAGATAGAAGATAGAAGATAGAAGATAGATAGAAGGAAGGGAAAAATGAAGGGGGGAGGAATCGGAGGGGGAGATGAACCATGAGAGACTATGGACTCTGAGAAACAAACTGAGGGTTTTAGAGGGGAGGGGGTAGGGGGATGGGCTAGCCCGTTGATGGGTATTAAGGAGGGCAGTATTGCATGGAACACTGGGTGTTATGTGCGAACAATGAATCATGGAACACTACATCAAAAACTAATGATGTAATGTATGGTGGCTAACATAATAAAATAAAATTTAAAAGAGATAAAAAAATAGGTAACAGAAGTATGAGAGAAAAATTTATAAGACTTATAAAAGATTAAAAAAGCTGTAATGACAAAAAGATAACTACTGTTTTTTGTATATTACCTTATAATTCATTTTAGAAACATACTTTAATCAGTTTTATTAAAGTATAATTTACATAAATAAAATTCACCAAATTTGTGTAGGATTTATAAGGTGTAAAAATATGCATACAGTTGAGAGGAGAGGAAGATGGCGGCAGCATAGGAAATTTGTCTCATCCTACAAACACAGCTAGATAACTATCAAATCATCCTAAATACCCCAGAAATTGACCTGAAGACTGACAGAACAAACTCCACAATTAAAAGGAGAGAAGAGGCCACGTCAAAGAAGGTAGGAAGTGTGGAGACAGAGTTTAGGGGAGAAACAGATTGCAGGTGCTGTGGTGGGTCAGGAGCTGTGGTCATGGAGAAGGGCGAGAGAAAGAGGAGCACATGGGAATGCAGGAGGAGAACAATTTCCTAAAACCATTGGCTTAGAAAATGAGCGGTGATGAATTTCCTGAGTTCTTGCAATGAGCAGGGCTTAAACCCTGGAGTGTTAAAGTTCTGCTTAGCTGGGAAAGAGCACAGAGGGCACTGTGCTGCTCCTGAAGAGAAGGAGGCAAACAACCCCCGGGACAGAAAGTTTGGAAACCGATTTGAAGAACACCTGGGACACACGACGGGGATTATTTGCTCTTCTCAGCGAATGTCCCTAAGAAGCAACACTCACAGTGATGCCTCTCTGGGAACTCACAGAGAATGCCCAGCTGGCACCTTTTCCCTCTCCGAACCTTTAGCATAAACACAGAGATGCCTTTGGGAAGCAGTGCAACATCAACATTGGCTGCCTAATTTGCTTACACCAAGCCTCATCCCCCTGCATTCTGGCAGGACTGCCCTTCTCAGTCAAGCTTCCCTCTTCCCAGTGCAGTGGACCCTTTCCCAGAAGACCAGCAGAAACTGCTGCCCATGCCACGTCTCTCAACTAGAGAGTTCTGCAGAGCCTCATTTCTTGTGGAGGTAGTGTCAGGTTTCATTTCACAAGCAGACCATAGCACGCCTAGTTAAAACTTGCCACATTCAGGAAGGGGCCAAACACTGCCTACAGTAGGCCAGGAGAACCTCTGCAGATGACTGGCCTGAGTGCTAAAGCAGTCAAAACACAATAGCAGAGCACGCACAGCACGCACCAGAGACACTCTCCGAAGTGCAAGGCCCTGGGCAATACATGGCCTCCTCTTTATGAAGCCATTACTTTCAGGAGTAGGAGACATAACTGGCTTTTCTAACACAGAGAAGAAGGCAGAGACTTAGACATAATGTGAAAAAAGAGGAATTTATCCCAAACAAATGAACATGATAAGTCCACAGCCAGAAATATAAGCAAAACAGGTATAAATACCATGCCTGATGGAGAATTTAAAGTAACAATCACAAGGATACTCACCGGGCTTGAAAAAGAATAGAAGACATCAGTGAGACCTTTACCACAGAGATAAAAGAATTAAGAAATAATCAGAGATAATGAATGCAATAAATAAGATTGGAAACAGGCTTGATGCAATGAACAGTAGGTTAGAAGAAGCCAAGAAATGGGAAGACAAAATAATGGAAAATAATGAAGCTGAACAAAATATGGAAAGAAGAATTATGCAAAATAATGAAACTGAACAAAATACAGAAAGAAGAATTAAGCAGAAAGAAGAAGAAGAGAATAGACTGGGAAATTCACTGACTCCACCAAATTTAATAGCATTTACATTATCAGAGTCCCAAAAGAAAAAGAGAGAGAAAAGGGGGCAGAAATTTAATTTGAAGAAATAGCAGCTGGAAAACTTCCCTTATCTAGGGAAGAAAACAGACATCCAGATCCAGGAGGCACAGAGAACTCCCATCAAAATCAACAAGAGAAGGCCAACACCAAGACATATTGTAATTAAATTAGCAAAATATGTTGATAAAGAAAAAAATCTTAAAATCATCAAGAATAAGCCCTGAATGTACAAAGGATAACCCATAAGGCTAGCAGATTTCTCAACAGAAACTTGTCAAGCCAGAAGAGAGTGTCATGATATATTCAACGTGCTGAATGGGAAAAATCTGCAGCCAAGAATACTGTATGCAGCAAGGCTATCATTCAGAATAGAAGGAGAGACAAAGGTTTCCCAGACAAACAAAAAGTGAAGGAGTTCATGACCACTAAACCAGCCATGCAAGAAATATTAAAGCAGACTCTCTGAGTGCAAAGGAGAGCAAAAGTGACAAAGACAAGAAAGGATCAGAGGAAATCTCCAGAAACAATGACAAAACAAGTAATAAAATGGCAATAAATACATATCTATCAATAATTACTTTGAATATAAACGGACTAAGCACTCCAGTCAAAAGAAATAGGGTTTCAGAATGAATAGAAAAACAAGACACACCTATATACTGCTGACAAGAGACTCATTTTAGACCTAAATTCACCTGCAGATTGAAAGTGAAAGGGTGGAGAACCATTTATTAAAAAATGGATGTCAAAAGAAAGCCAGGGTGGCAATACTTCTATCAGACAAACTGAACTTTAAAATGAAGACTGTAAAAAGAGACAAGGAAGGACATTATATAATCATAAAGGGGACAATACAACAAGAAGTTCAAACAATTGTAAATATTTATGCATCCAACATGGGGACACCCAAATATATAAAACAACAACAACAACAACAAAAGAAACTAATTGATAATAACAATAATAATAACAATAATAATAGGGGACTTTAACACCCCACCTACATCAATGGGCAGATCATCCAAACAGAAAATCAACAAGAAAACAATGGTTTTGAATGACACACTGGAACAGATGGATTTAACACATACATTTAGGACATTGCATCCTAAAACAGCAGACTACACATTCTTTTCAAGTGTACATGGAATATTCTTCAAAATAGATCACATGTTAGGTCACAAAACAGGCCTCAACAGATACAGAAAGGCTGAAATCATACCAAGCACCTTTTCTCACCATGCTATGAAATTAGAAGTCAACCACATGGAAAAATCTGGAAAGACAACAGATACATGAAGGTTAAACAACATGCTACTAAACAATGAATGGTTCAACCATGAAATCAAAGAAGAAACTAAAAATACATGGGAACAAGTAAAAAAGAAAACAATGGCCCCAAAACTTTGGAATGCAGCAGAAGCAATCCTAAGAATGAAGTATACAGCAATGCAGGCCTACTTCAAGAAGTAATAAAAATCTCAAATAAACAACCTTACACCTAAAGGAGCTAGAAAAAGAACAACAAATGAAGCCTAAAACCAGGAGAAGAAAGGAAATAATAAAGATTGGAGAAGAAATAAATAATGTAGAATCTAAAAAAAAAAAAAAGAGAGAAAAGAAAACAATAGAGCAGATCAATGAAACGAGGAGGTGGTTCTTTGAAAAAATTAATAAGATTGATAAATCTCTGGTCAGACTTATCAAAAAGAAAAGAGAAAGACCCAGATAAATAAAATAAAAAATGAGAGGAGAAATAATGAATCACACCATAGGAATACAAACACTTATTAGAGAATATTATAAAAAACTATACACCAAAAAATAGAACAACCTGGAAGAAATGGATAAATTCCTACAAATGTATAAACTACCAAAACTGAACTAGGAAGAAATAGAAAATGTGAACAGACCAATAACCAGCAATTAAATTGGATCAGTAATCAAAAATCTCCCAACAACAAGACGTCTAGGACCAGATGACTTCATAAGCGAATTCTACCAAACATTTAAAGAGGAATTAATACCTATTCTTCTCAATCCATCCCCAAAAAATAGAAAAGGAAGGAAAACTTCCAAATCCATTCTATGAGGCCAGCATTACCCTCATACCAAAACCAATTAAAGATTCTACTAAAAAAGAGAATGTCAGGCCAATAACCCTGATGAACATGGAAAATTCTCAATAAAATACTAGCAAACCAAATCCAATGACACATTAAAAAAATCATTCACCACGATCAAGTGGGATTTATTCCTAGGTTGCAAGGGTAGCCGAGTATTCATAAATCAATCAACATGGTACACCACATTAATAAAGGAAACAATAAGAACCATATGATCATTTCAATAGATGCAGAAAAACCATTTGACAAAGTACAACATCCATTCATGATAACCCTCGATGAAGTAAATTTAGAAGGAACATACCTCAACATAATAAAGGGCAAATATGAAAAACCCACAGCTAATATCATCCTCAATGGAGAAAAACTTGGAGCTTTTCCTCTACTATTAGGAAGAAGACAGGAACGTCCATACTCATCACTGTTATTTAACACAGTACTGGAAGTCCCAGCCACAGCAATCAGACAACAAAATGAAATAAAAAGCATCCAAATCAGCAAGGAAGAAGTAAAATTTTCACTATTTGCAGATGACATGATACTCTATATAGAAAATCCAAAAGACTCCCCAAAACTACTAGAACTGATACATGCATTCAGTAAAGTCACAGGATACAAAATCAATATACAGAAATCTGTTACACATCTATATACCAATAGTGAAATAGCAGAAGGAGAAATTAAGGAATCAGTCCCATTTGCAATTGCACCAAAAACAACAAAATACCTAGGACTAAACCTAAGCAAAGACCTATACTCCGAAAATTATAAAACACTCATTAAAAAAATTGAAGAGGACACAAAGTAATGGAAAGATATTCCATGTTCATGAGTTGGAAGAACAAATATTGTTAAAATGTCTATATTACTCAAAGAAATCTACACGTTTAATGCAATCCCTGTCAAAATACCAAGAGCATTTTTCACAGAGCTACAATAAATAATCCTAAAATTTGTATGAACCACAAAAGAAAGACCCTGAATAGGCAAAGGAAACTTGAAAAAGAAAAGTAAACTGGATGCATCAAAATTCTGGAAATCAAGTTATATTATAAAGTGGTAGTGATCAAAACTATGCTACTGGCACAAAAGTAGCCACATGGATGAACCGAACAGAATAGAAAGCCCAGGAATGAACCCACAACTATATGGCCTACTGATTTTTGACAAAGCAGGAAAGAATATCCAATGAGAAAAAGACAGTCTCTTCAAAAAATGGTGTGGGAAAACTGGACAGCAACATGTGAAAAGAATGAAACTGGATCACTTTCTTTCAACATACACCAAAATAAATTCAAAATGGATTAAAGACCTAGAGACCTGAAACCATAAAAGTCTTGGAGGAGAATACAGGCAGTAACCTCTTTGACATTGGCCATAGCAAGTTTTTCTAGATACGTCTCCTGAGGCAAAGGAAACAAAAGCAAAAAGAAAGTATTGGGACTTCATCAAAATAAAAACCTTATGCACAGCAAAGGAAATAATCAACAAAACTGAAAGGCAACCTCCAGAATGGGAAAAGATATTTGCAAATGACATATCTGATAAAGAGTTAATAGCCAAAAATATATAAAGAACTTATAAAACTCAGCACCCAAAAAACAAATAATCTGATTAAAAATGGGCAGAAGACATAGGCATTTTTCCAAAGAAGACATACAGTTGGCTAACAGACACATGAAAAGATGCTCAACATCACTGATCACCAGGGAAATACAAATCAAAACTATAATGAGATATCACCTCACACCTGTCAGTATGGCTAAAATCAACAATACGGAAAACAACAGGTGTTATGGTGAGGATGTGGAGAAAGGGGAATCCTCTTGCATTGTTGGTGGCATATGCAAACTGGTGCAGCCACTCTCAAAGACTTTATGGAGGTTTCTCAAAAAAGTTATTTTTATAAAAAGAACTACCATGTGATCCAGCAACTGCTTTACCAGGTATTTCCCTAAAGAATAAAAAATACTAATTCAAAGGGCTACATGCACCTCAATGTTTATAGCAACATTATCAGCAATAGCCAAATTATCAAAGCAACCCAAGTGTCTATCGACTGATGAATGAATAAAGAAGTGGTGTGTGTGTGTGTGTGTGTGTGTGTGCGTGCTTGCACATGCATGATGGAATATTATTCAGCCATAAAAAAGTCTGAAATCTTGCCATTTGCAATGACATGGATGGAGCTAGAAGGTACTTTGGTAAGTGAAATAAGTCAGAGAAAAACAATACCATATGATTTCACTCGTGGAATTTAAGAAACAAAACAAATGAACAAAGGGGAAAAAAAGAGATGAGAGGCAAACCAAGAAATATATTCTTAACTATAGAGAACAAACTGATGGTTACAAGAGGGTAGGTGGGTGTGGGTATGGGTTAAAGAGGTGATGAGGATTAAGGATTACACTTGTGATGAGTGCCAAGTGTTGTATGGAAGTGTTGAATACACATGAAACTAATATTACACTGTATTGCTAACTAACTGAAATTTAAGTAAAAACAAAAAAAATAATAAAAAATGTATAAAGTCATGTAAATACCACTACAATCAAGCTATAGAATATTTACCACATCCCAATCTGATTCTGACAGAATCTTATAGTATGTGTAGTCTTTCGTATCTGCTTCTTTCACATAGCATGATTTTTTTTTTTTTAATATTTCATGTTGTTTTGTATATCAGTAGTTTATTCCTTTTTAGTGCTAAGTAGTATTCCATTCTTTGGATAGTCTATAATTTGTTTACCCATTCATTTACCTATTGATGGGCATATAGGCTCTTCCTGGTTTTTTGACTGTTAAATATATATAACTGCTATAAACAGCTTTCTGCAATCCTTTCTTTTAACATGTTTCATTTGTCTTGGATAAATACCTAGAAGCAGGATTTCTAGGTCATATGTTAAGTATACATTTGATTTTATATTAAACTGCCAAATTATTTTTCAAAGTGGGTGTACCATTTTATATTCCTTCCAGCGATGTACAAGAGTTCTAGTTCCTCCACATCCTCATCAACAATTGACACTTCCAGGTTTCTGTTCTTCACCAATTTAATGAGTGTAAAATGACACTTTGATGGGTTTTTAATTTGTACTTTCCTCATGATTAATGATATATTCTTTTCATGTGCTTACTGTCTACTTGTATGGCCTTTTGTAGATAGCGTTTGGTGAGATATCTGTTCAAATAACCTAATTTTAAAAATTGAGTTCTTTGTCTTCTTGCCATTGAATTGCAAACGTCTTTTACTGGAAATATTTTTTTTGCAAATATTTTCTCCCAGTCAGCGACATGCTTTTTTATTTTCTGTACAGTGTCACTGAAAAACAAATGTTTTAAAATTTGATGAAATTTAATTTAACAATTATTATCAATTTGTATTTTTCATTGTTTTATGTTCTAAGAAATCTCTTCTTGTTCTTGGTTACAAGGATTGTTCATGTTTTCTTCCAGAACTTTTGTAGTGTGGCTTTTGAATTTAGCTTTATCATCTATTTAATAAAGATTATATAGTGATAGCTGAGGGTAGAGTTTCTCTCATTCTTTCTTTCTTTCTTTCTTTCTTTCTTTCTGCATATTAAAAAATTATATAATTAACACCATAGATTTAACAAAATTCAACACACACGATTTAAAAAAGAAAAGTGTTAATAAAGGGAACTTCCTCAACCCAATAAATAACATCTATAATCAACTTGTAGTTAATAAGACACTTAATGGTGAAAGACTGAATGGTTTTTCTCTAAGATTGAGAAAAATACAAGCCAATCATCTTCTGATTGAATGCCATCAGCACCTTTAATAAAAATTGGCTAGCCATATTGGAATGCTCCTATTTCAGAAATTATTATTCAAACCCACTAATTTATATGGGCTACCTTATGTCAATATTACACAATCTTAAAGTATCTTAATAATAACTGTTGAAATCAAGTAGTATATGTCTATCAACTTTGTTCTTTTTTTTTTCAAATTATTATGGCTATTTTAGTATTCACAAAAAATGTCAAATGAAATTTTGACTAGTATGGTTGTATTGAACATGTAGATAAATTTGAGGAAAATTGACATCTTAACACTGAGTCTTTTCCTTTGTGAACATCTTTGTATAACGTATATTTAAATCACCTTGAATTTTATTCAGTAACCCTTTATAGTTTTAGTATGTAGATCCTACACACATTTTTTATTTTATTTTATTATTATTTTTTTAAGATTTTATTTATTTGACAGAGACACAGCGAGAGAGGGAACACAAGCAGGGAGAGGGGGAGGGGGAGAAGCAGGCTTCCCACGGAGTGGGGAGCCCGATGCAGGGCTTGATCCCAGGACCCTGGGATCATGACCTGAGCCGAAGGCAGACGCTTAACAACTGAGCCACCCAGGCCCCCCTACACACATTTTTAAATTAATTCCCAAGTATTTGATATTTTTGATGCTATTGTAATGGAATTTTTTAAAAAAATAATTTATAAATTTTCCTTGCTATTATCAAGAAATATAACACTTTTATATATTGACCTTGTATCCTGAAACTTTGGATATTGCTAAACCTATTAGTTCAAGAAACTTGTTTCTAGATTTTTATTTTATTTTATTTTTTTTAAAGATTTTATTTATTTATTTGAGAGATAGCATGACAGAGCAAGTGAGAGAGCACAAGCACAGAGAGGGCAGAGGTAGAGGGAGAAGCAGGCTCCCCCCTGAGCAGGAGCCCAACACGGGGCTCGATCCCAGGACCCCAGGATTTTGACCTGAGCTGAAGGCAAAGGCTGGCTTAACGGACTGAGCCACCCAAGCGTCCCTGTTTCTAGATTTTTTAATGATTTTCTCCATCATGTAATTTGTGAAGAGTCTTCCTCTTTAATTTCTCTTTGTGCTTTGTATTTCTTTTTGTTTTTTATTGCAGACTAGAACTTAAAAGACAATGTTAAATAGAAGTAGCTAAAGTATACAAACTTGTATTTTTCCCAATCTTAGAGAAAAAGCTTCCAGCCTTTCACCATTTAAGAGTCATATTCACTACAAGTGTATTGTTGATGTCCTTTATTGGGGTGAGGAAGTTCTCTTTATTACTACTTTTCTTTTGAATATAAATGTATATTGAATTTTGTCAAATCTATGGTGTTACTTATATAGTTTTTCTTTTATATACTGCTAATACTGTATTAAATTGATGACTGATTTTATATTGTTAATTTTGGAATGTTGAACCAATCTTGCACTGCTGAAATGAACTCCACTTGGAATTGAGGCTATTTGAAAATTATAAAATGTGGGATGCCTGGGTGGTTCAGCCAGTTAAACGTCTGCCTTGAGCTCAGGTCATGATCCGCATGCTCGCTCGCTCGCTCTCTCTGATGAATACATTAAGAAAAAAAAGAAAACTATAAAATGAGGGATTCGAAAGTAGGAGGAGTCTTATAGATATGGAGAATGTGGTGGTATCTGTGGATTAATGGAGATACTAGAGTGAGTGGGATAGATGTATAAGAGCTGGTGGATGAAATATGAGATGTTTGTTAAAGATATTTTGAGATTGGGGTATGTAGTGGTGATGACAATGTTTGAGATATTCTAGAGATTGAAGAAATGGACCTCACTGGAATTGAGGTCATGACACTCAGAGGCTAAGATGATAGACAGATATTACACTTGGAATGTACTTATCACCAAAAAATGGTGGTGATTGCGGGGAAAAGGGGGAAACACTGACCCAGGACTGAATATCTTCAGTAAATAAGAACTGATCCGAAAGTGAATAGATGTAACAAGGAGAAGAGTGTGTCCCAGGATTATGAGTGAACAGATTTTGCCAGATTGAGACTCAGACAGGTTCCAAAGCTTAAGACAGGTAGGAGATTTCTAGAAAACTGAGTTTTGCTCCATTTCATCTTGAAAAAACTAACAAGGAATATATTGGCATTATTTTATACTAGTTACCTGCGCTTGGTGAACAGTCAGGCCCACCAGCCAGAGTTTTTATAACAATCCTTTTGCTCAGTGTGACAGAAGTGAAGCAGGCTCGTGATGGCTCACAACACCTGACTAAATTTTCAGGGATTTTTCAAGTCAGTGATTAAACAGTCATTATTTAAAGTTAAATTATGTGAACTTATACTTTACGTAATTACACTAAATTAAGGCTAATAAATACTCAAAGCTATCAATATCGCCATCAATTCTAATCATTTTCTAATTATTTTACTGCATTTTACTATTACCTCTGCCCTTGGAGTTATTTACCTCTATTGTATGTTACCTCTGTGACTTTTAAAAATTATATAATAGTCTGTTTCTGCATATGCCTCCCCAACTCTGCATTCAGTAGTATTACATTAATAGCTTTAAAATTGACCTTGGTTGTAATATTGATGCCACAGAAATTGTCAAATGCTCCAAATCAAGACTTTGCGTGTTATTTGATTGATTTTCTAGACCTTTAAAAGTTATAGAAAATCATTAATAAAGTAGATTAAATGTCAAACTCCTTGTTTCTGTGGCCATTAAATTTATAAATAATGTTTTTATTTAATAAATAACATTTTAAATTAATAAATGTTTAATTTAATTAAAATATTTATTAAAAATAAATATATATGTATTTATAGAGATATAGGAAATCTCTATTTACCTGCACACTGCCTGGTGTACGGATAATAAAAGGGGGTCCAAATAGTGACTATTGGAAGGCTGATCATTACTGAAATAAAAGAACTGGGAGAAAATACTGCATTAATCATATTCTTTTTTTTTAACTTTTTATTTATTTGAGAGAGAGAAAGAGAAAGAAAGAGAGAGCACAGGGGAGGAACACAGGGAGAGGGACAAACAGACTTTGCACTGAGCACAGAGCCTGATTTGGGGCTCGATCCCACGACCTGGAGATCATGACCTGAGCCGAAATCAAGAGTCAGCCGTTTAACCAACTGAGCTGCCCAGGCGCCCTGCATTGATCATATTCTTTAATGAAAGTGAAATTCTCTTCTAACACTGTGAGCCCAATTTTTAATTTGCTCCTCTGCTGGCTTTGTGGAGACTGCTCTCTTCACCTGTGTGAACTTCTGTGCTGCATTTGGGGCCTGCACTCAGGCTTTCTCTGTCTGCAAGCTGGGTTGTTACTGCGATTCCCTCCAGGCCTTGATATATGGCGGGAAGCAGCAGTTTTACTTGGAGCTCACAGTGATTAAAATGTTTTCTTGTGAACAAAGGGAGAAAAAAATAAAATGTGCTCTGGGAAGAAAATACATTTTTTTTTTTCTTACAGGGAGGCAGGATTTTATTGGCTTGAAAAAACACCCTTTTGAGAGAGAGAATGTGTTCAGGAAGAATCTTAGGGTCTCTGATGATGAAGATATGGCATGGTCCGTGAGATTTAATGCTTATTAGAGCCATAACTCTCATGATTCATGCTGGGATGAATTCATTCTGGGAGCATTTTTGTGATTAGAACAAAGACCTTAGAACTAAAGTCACATCAAAACAACTACACTCTCTTCCTCTCTCTTGCTTTTAAAATTTTGTTTTATTGTATAATTAACATACAGTGTTATATTAGCTTCAGGTGATTAATAGAGTGATTCAGCAATTCTGTAAATACTCAGTGCTCGTCTTGATAAGTGTAATCTTAATCTGCTTCACCTATTTCACCCATTCCCACCCCCACCTCCACCCCGGCATCCTCTCTGGCAAACACCAGTTCTCTATAGTTGAGTCTGTTTCTCGGTTTGTCTTTTTTTTTTTTTTCTTTGTTCATCTGTTTCTCACTTTTTTTTTTTAAGATTTTATTTATTCATTTGAGAGAGAGCACAAGCAGTGGGGGGGGGGGGAGGGGTAGAGGGAGAGGGAGAAGCTGACTCCCTGTTGAGCAGGGAGCCCAATGTGGGCTTGATCCCAGGACCCTGAGATCATGACCTGAGCTAAAGGCAGATACTTAACCAGCTGAGCCACCCAGGTGTCCCCTGTTTTGTTTCTTAAATTCCACATATTAGTAAAATCATATGGTATTTGTCTTTCCCTGACTGATTTATTTCACTTAACTTTGTGTCTCTAGATCCATCCATGCTATTGCAAATGGCAATATATTACATTTTTTTTTAATGGTTGAGTAATTTTTGATTACCTATGTACTACATCTTCCTTATCCATTCATCTTTTGATGGACATTTGGGCTTCTTCCATATCTGACTATTGTAAATAATCCTTCAGTGAATATAGGAGTAGGTATATCTTTTCAAATTAGTGTTAATTGTATTCTGGAATAAATATGCAGTAGTGGAATTACTGGATCATAGAATAATTCTATCTTAATGTTTTGAGAAACTTCCATCATGTTTTCTTCAGCGGCTGCACCAGCTTGCATTCCTACAACATTGCAGGAAGGTTACTTTTTCTCCTCATCCTCAACAACACTTGTTGTTTCCGGTGGTTTTGACTTTAGACATTCTGAGAGGTGTGAGGTGATATCTCATTGTAGTTTTGATTTGCATTTCCCTGATGATCCATGGATGTTGAACATCTTTTCATGTGTTTGTTGGCCATCTGTATGTCTTCTTTGGCAAAATGTCTTTTCACGTCCTCTGCTATTTTTAATTAGATTATTTATTTATTTATCTTGGTGTTGAGTTGTATAAATTCTTTAAATATTTTAGGTATTAACTCCTTATTGGGTATATTATTTGCAAATATCTTCTCCCGTTGGTGGGTTGTCTTTTTGTTTTATTGATGTTTTCCTTTGCTGTGCAAAAGATTTTTATTTTGGTGTAGGCCCAATAGTTAAATTTTGTATTTGTTTCCTTTACCTCAGTGGACATATCTAGAAAAACATTTCTGCAACCAATGTCAAAGTGATTAATGCCTATGTTCTCCTCTAGGAATTTTATGGTTTCAGATCTCACATTTAGGTCTTTAATTCATTTTGAGTTTATATTTGTATACTGTGTAAGAAAACATTCCAGTTTCATTCTTTTATATAGCTGTCCAGTTTTCCCAGTACTATTTGTTGAAGAGAC
Source organism: Mirounga angustirostris (assembly GCF_029215605.1). Classification (NCBI taxonomy): domain Eukaryota; kingdom Metazoa; phylum Chordata; class Mammalia; order Carnivora; family Phocidae; genus Mirounga; species Mirounga angustirostris. The sequence goes on along the minus strand of NW_026991709.1, from coordinate 115,649,043 downwards.
CATCTTCTCCCCATTATATATTTTTGTCTCCTTTCTCATAGATTAATTGACCATATAATCATAGGTTTATTTCTGGGTTCTCTGTTTTGTTCTATTAATCTATGTGTCTATTTTTGTGCAAGCACCATACTGTTTTGATTACTACAGCTTTGTAGTATATTCTGAAACCTGGAATTGTGATACCTCCGGTTTTGTTCTTCTTTTTCAAGATTGCTTTGTCTATTTGGGGTCTTTTGTCATTCCATACAAATATTAGATTTACTTGTTCTAGTTCTGTAAAAAATGCTCTTGGTATCCGATAGGGATTACATTAAATGTGTAGATTGCTTTGGATAATATGAGCATTTTAATAGTATTGGTTCTCCCAGTCCATGAGTGTGGGATATCTTTCATTTGTTTGTGTCATCTTCAATTTCTTTCACCAATGTTTTATAGTTTTCAGAGTGCAGGTCTTTCATCTCTTTGATTAAGTTTATTCCTAGGTATTTTATTTGGTGCAATTGTTAATGGGATTGATTCCTTTTTTCCTCCTCCCTACTTTTTGTGGTTAGTCTCACAGGTTAGTTTGGTTCCCAAGTGTGTCTCTTCCTTCCCTGCCTTTTTTGATGAGGCCTCCTCTCTATGATCAACCGTAGAAAGTCAGTTCTGCCAGTCTTTCTGGGTTAGTTATATTGATGTGGTGTTTTCCAGGTGTATCTCTGGGAAGAGGTAAGCTTAGGATCCTCCTTCTCTGCCATCTTCCCCAGAGGTCTACAAAATAACTACAGTTTTTTGTTTGCATGTCCAGAATATCATGAACAACCTCTTAAACTCTCCTTCTGCTCCTCTTTTCTATCCAGCACCTTTAAACATTGAACATGGTTTTTGACCATCTTTATTCAAAAAGTCACAAAAATACACTTCTTCTCTAAACTCATCTATTCCCCACCAATTACTGCTCATTAAGATTCCCGTCTAAAGGAAGGGAATATAGAGTATAAATGAAAAACTAAGGCTTAGAGACAGATGGCCCATGTTAAAATCCTGATTCTGTCACTTAGTAGTTTTGTGAATGTCCTCATGGTTTCTTCATCTTTGAACCAGGGTGATAATAGCAGCAAATGACAAGGGTCTGTTGTAATAATTACTAAAAAGGGCTAAAACAAGAGTTTAACATAGAATCTGCATTAAAGAAGTATCAGCTATTATGTACCTTTTCCCCTTTCCTTCTGACTGCTGAACAAATTCTGATAAGGAGATGGGGAGGGAAGCAAGATTGAAAGAGGAAGTAACAATGGGAAACTGTATAAAATATTACTATTAATATCTTTAAAAAATATAGGAACCCGTGTGGCAAAAAAACGGGAGTGAATTTCAAAAGGGAAAAGTCTAGAAAGAAAGAGAGCTCCCTCTTTGGTGATATTTATGCTCTAGGATAACTCACTGTTGACTTAGACACATTATTATAAAACTCTTCATCATGATGTACATGTCAAATACCTCATTTTTTGTTAAAATTTACATCACTTTCCAAAATACTATATTGGATTATAAATAAAACATGCATAATGTTTCAATCTTTTGCCTCAACTGATGTATATATAATTTACAGCTCTCTACTCCCCCATCAAATGTAGCCTAATCACCCACCGTGAAGGCATCACTGACTCAAAGATTATATAACTTCTTTAAAGCACAAAATAATATTTTTAAAGTCACATGTGTTTGAATACAAGGTTTAATATACTTGTGTTCAAATTCAAATATTCTCATATTCAATTTTAAAGCCATATACTAATACCTTGAGTAGAGAGATTTTTAGTTTCTGCTTCCAATTTGCACAAATAATTGATGGCTCATTAACAACTCTGTGGGAACACTGCAAAACACACACATTCATGAGAAAAACAACCAGTTGTGACAGGGAGAATAAAGTCTGTGTCAATCATATTGAAATCCTCTATTACATTCCAAATAGGAAGTTAGAAAACACTTTGAGTAATACATTAGCATAAATAAAAAGAATCTCATAAATTATGCTTGCTAATGACATTCATAATTTTGCAAAATCATATAATACACAGATGTTTCTCTTTTTTTTCTTGTCTTCTTTCCAGATTTTTTTTTCCTGTGAAAACACACTTGTTCAAATGCAGTTGCCAATTTGACTGGGGACATGTTACTTGACCATGATTTAGAATATTAGCTAGTGTTATGAAAAGAATAAAAAAAATATGTACTTGTCTTTTCAGGTATTTAGGAAGTAAGCTTTATCAATTTGGTAAGTTTTTTTTTTTCCAACAAAGCTTAAGAATATGTGACAGTGCAATTTTGAGAAATCAATTTTTAAAAGAAATTAGATATGTAGATTGTTATTGCAACACTGTCTAGAATTTAACCTGAAAAGTGTTAGGTAGCCAGCAATGCTGTGGTCAGACTCCTTCACACAATTATGCATGTGAACAAATTACTTTCTGCTTTCAGGGATTTCCAATTACCAGGCGAGGGTGACTCCAGGTAAAGTACATTATGACAACAGAATTAAAATTTGGGAGGGCAAGCAGTATGTTAGTATTTCTTTAATGAAAAACAAACTGGCATCTTATTTCCTAACACACTGCTTTTTTAACTCTTTCTGTCTAGCAATATTTTTAAGTGGTAAAATTCAGGGATAGCATATAAAATATTCTTTAAGATGTGGAAGAAAAATAGACTCTTATTGTTTGGTTACTTGGGCATGAGATTGTGACTTATTCCTGAATTCCTGAATCTGAGTTCATCTGAATACATGAATGAGATATACAGGGCTTATTTAAAATCTTCTTATATTCTCATTTACATAGGATATTCTTCTGTGTTGTCAAGGCATGAGCTGGATAAAGTGAGAACAGAGGTTATAACTTGCAAGGCTTTCTCTCAGTTGGCACCCTCCCCACTGGTTACCTCCCAGCACTTCCTTTCCGGACATCCACAATGCAAACATGCTACAGAAATTATACTACCGAAGTGGCATCCCTGTCTGGGTTATTGTCACTGCCTTTTCTTGGACTGCTTAAACTACCCAAAGGTCTACTGCCCAGGTAATCTGATACTTACTCTTCTTCACCTGATTTAGTCCAAGCCATCATTCTAGACTCAGCTCAGGTATTGCAGCCTCTAGGAAGTAGTTTCATGGACCATGGCCTTCCCTTACAGGAGGTAAATTATTGTCAGTGCTTCGGGTTTCTGATTTAGTGCTTATCACTCCATATTGTAGTTGTCTGTTTAGTCATGTATTTCTCCCATGAGATGGAAGTCTGGTATGGGATTATGTTTTACATCTTTATATCCCCTTTAAAACCTATGAACAGGAGTATGACACATGACTTCCATCTTCTATTCTCACTTTGACAATTTCATTTACTTCTATGGCTTCAGCGTCCACTTGTTTACTGAAAACGCTGTAATCTAAATATCCCAGCCACAGTTCTCTCCTGAACTGTAGGATTATATAACTGAAGTATTCTCTGGAAATCTCCATTTGACTATATCATAGGCTCCTCAAAATCCAAAAGTCCAAAACAGAATTCACCTCTGAAATCCAAATTGAATACTTCTCCAACATTTCTGTCTCAGTAAATATCACAGCAATCTAGACAAAAGAGCAAAATAATTAAATGGTTGGACTCTAGAGGAGCCAGGTGTTAAGCTCTGCTATTTATATTGTGTAATCTTGGCTGATCTCTATGCCTCACTTTTCTTATTTGTAATATAAGTATAGTAACACTCTATCGAATGATTATTGTATTAGTACATGTAAGTCACCTAGAATACTGCATAGCAAATAGAATGTGGTCAATAAGTATTAAATAGTATTTTAGTTCATCCCATTACTCAAGCTAAAATCCTGAGTCATCATCTCTGGCTACTCTTCTCTTCCCCTAAATTCCACATCGATATTAGATATAACATATGTACATTATATATAAAAAATACATTGAGGGCGCCTGGGTGGCTCAGTTGGTTAAGCGACTGCCTTCGGCTCAGGTCATGATCCTGGAGTCCCTGGATAGAGTCCCGAATCTGGCTCCCTGCTCGGCAGGGAGTCTGCTTCTCCCTCTGACCCTCCTCCCTCTCATGCTCTCTGTCTCTCATTCTCTCTCTCGCAGATAAATAAAATCTTAAAAAAAAATACATTGAAGTATATGTTCATAAACTTGTCAGAACTATTTTTGTCTTAAATTTTGCCATACCTTTCTTTTTTTTTAAAAAAAAGATTTTATTTATTTATTCATGAGAGATAGAGAGAGAGGCAGAGGCAGAGGGAGAAGCAGGCTCCCCACGGAGCAGGAAGCCCGATGTGGGACTCGATCCCAGGACCCTGGGATCATGACCTGAGCTGAAGGCAGATGCTTAACCGACTGAGCCACCCAGGCATCCCTTGCCATACCTTTCAATCTCTGTTGCCACCATCCTACTTGAAAGCCACCATCATCATCTCTCACCCAGCTTACTCTGAGTTGCCTTCCTACTCATGCCTTGTGCCCAAACTATCCTTCTCTAATCTCTTTACCCCATAAACCTCAGATTGTTTGACTTTAACACATACCTCAATATGTGACTATACTATTTACAATCTTTCTGTCTTCTCTTTGCAATAATATAATTCTATAATACTTACCTTGTCTCCAGAGTTCCTCCAAAGTCAGGCATGTATACCCTTTTCTCTAGTCATTGTTCCCAACACTGCCTCCCTTTGTTGTGCTCTATCTACATGAAATTTTATTCAGTTCCTCTGAAGCACCAGACTCTTTCTCATCTCTCTGATCTCTTGGCCTTCCTACTGTGCTGTTCCCTCTTCCTCAAACACATTTCTTTCTTCCTGCAAAAACTTCCCAGAGCACTGAATTATTTAAATTCCCACAGAAGCCCAGGTCTCTCTTGGTATTTATTTATTTAGTGTCTATAATAATAGTCCACACTAAAACACAGTATTCATTAAGCAGGACCAATATCTTTTTTAACCTTTCTGGCTTGACAGTTATTACTGGAGTACCTAATTCATAGTGAAAATTCAATTACATTGACTTAGTTAATGAATTAATTAGTTAATTGATTAGTTAATGAATCCAAATAGAAGATATTCCTAGTAGACAGTCAACATATATCTATTGACTAAATAAAATTTTGACATTTTTCTTAAAATCTTGTTTGGACTGGGGCATGTGTGGTTCAGTTGGTTAAGTGTTTTCCTTTGGATCAGGTCATAATCCTGGGGACCTGGGATGGAGCCAGATATCGGGCTCCCTGCTCAGTGGGGAACCTGCTTCTGCCTCTTCCTCTGCTGCTCCCCCTGCTTGTGTTCTCTCTCTCTCTCTGTCAAATAAATAAATAAATAAAAATCTTTAAAAAGAATCCTATTTGGATTAAAAACTGCTGCTGTAGTGACAGTCCAGTTATGTACAACATGAGATCAAGTATTTGGTGTAAGGTATAATCTAACAATAATAATACCATAACTTAAGATTGACTGCATTTATCAGTAATATTTATATCTTTGTGGACCATATTCTTTGCATTAAAGTCAGGACATACACTCTGATCAAAAAAGCAAAATTTGTTGACACTCTTGATTAAGAATAAGGATATAGTGGCTTCCATTTTGGAATATAAGAAGCTTGGAGGTCACCATTCAATCCTAACAGGTGAAAAGCTGAATACACTGAAAAATCAACTTTTCCTGGATCCATAAAAGAAGGTAGGACACAGGACAAACTGCTGTTCCTAAGACTGGAGAGATAGCAAATATAGGGAGTCATGGCTTACTGGGGCAGACACACAGCAGCAGAACCACCACAGGAACCAGTGGCAGGGTGGGTCAAAAAACATGACCGAACTCTGTGTTGTCTACAAGAAACCCAATTTAAATATAAAGATACATCTATATTAAAAGTGAATGGACTGAGAAAAATATACCATGCTAACAATAATCAGAAGAAAGCAAGAGTAGCTCCATTAATTTCAGACAGAGCAAACTTCAAACTAAGGAAAGTTTTCATGAATAAAGAAAGGTATTGCATAATAATAATGGGGTCAATTGTACAAGAAAACACAGCAATTCTTAATGTGTGTACACTTAATAGAGCATCAAACTACATGAAGCAAAAACTGACAGAACTGCAAGGAGAAATAGGTATTTTCACTAATAGGTATATCACTGTTAGACTTCAACACCTCTCTCTCAGGAATGGACAGATCCAGCAGGCAATTAGTAAGAACACAGTCAAACACAATTATTCAATTGCACATAATTGCATCTGTAGATGACTTCATCCATTAGCAGCAGAATTCATATTTTTCTAAAGCTCACATGGAACATTGACTAATAAAGATCACATTCTGGGCCATAAAACACACTTTAACAAATTTAAAAGAATAGAAGTATAATGTCTGTTGTCAGGCCACAGTGAAATTAATCTAGAAATCAGTATCAGAAAGATAATTGGAGGGACTCCTGGGTGGCTCAGTCAATTAAACATCTGCCTTTGGCTCAGGTCAAGGTACTGGAATCCTGGGATTGAGCCCCAAGCATTGGGCTCCCTGCTCATTTGGGAGTTAGCTTCTCCCTCTGCCCCTCCTCCTCCCCCTGCTTGTGTGCATGCTCTCTCTCTCTCTCGCACGTGTGCTCGCTCTCTCTCAAATAAATAAGATCTTAAAAAAAAAGAAAAAGATAACTGGAAAATCCCAAAATACATGGAGGTTAAACACACTTCTAAATAACAAAGAAATTTCAACAGAAACTTAGAGATATTTTGAATGAAATTAAAATGAAAACACAATTTATCAAAATCTATGGGATGCAGTGAAAACAGTACTTAAAGGAAAATTTATAGCATTGAATGTATATATTAGAAAAAAATTAAATCAGAGCTAAGCATATTCTTACCATATAATCCAACGATCATGCACCTTGATATTTATCCAAAGGAATTGAAAACTTATGTCCACATAACAACCTGCACACAGATGATTATAGCAACTTTATTCATAATTATCCAAACACGGAAGCAACAATGATGTCCTTCAGTAGGTGAATGGATACATAAACTGTGCTATATCCACATTAAGAAATATTATCCTTAAAAAAAAAACTATCTTTAAAAAGAAACTATCAAGCCATGAAAAGGCATGAAGAAATTTAAATACATATTACTGAGTGAAAGAAGTCAGTCTAGAAGACTACATATAGTATGCTTCAACTATACGACATTCTGGAAGAGGCAAAACCATGGAGAAAATTAAAAGACCAGTGGTTGCCAGGGATATGGTGGAGGTATTGAGGAGGAATGAATAGGCAGAGCACAGAGGATTTTTAGGGCAGTGAAAATATTCTGTATGATATTATAATGATGGATACATGTCATTATACATTTGTCCAAACCTGTTGGATGTACAACACCAAGAAGGAACCCTCAGGTAAACTATGGGCTTTGCATGATTATGATGTGTCAATGTAGGTTCATTCTTGGTACAAAATATACCACATTGGTGAATGATGTTGGTAACGGAGGTTATGCATGTATGGGAGCAGGGGGTATATGGGAACTCTCTCTCTCTGGACCGCCCTCTCAAGTTTATTGTAAACCTATAACTGTTATTAAAAATTAAGTTTTAAAAAAATAAGGATATATGGACCCTAAAACAAGTATAAAGTATATAAATATTTGAACTTTTTTAGAATTATGAAGTGACTCTGACATTGGGATAATCTCTCAGTCTTTAGTGATTGATATTGTGATCTCTGGGACTGGGTAGGCCTGAGTTCAAATTGGAGATTTGCCAATCATCTACCTGTGTGCATTACTTTACCTGTCTTTCACTCTGTTTCTGTAAAACTGGGTATTGTCAAAGAAAATTTGTAGTAAGATTTAGAGGACTTAACATATGGAAAACTTTTATGAAACTCAGTACAGAGTAAGTACACAAGAAAAGTAGTAGTTGTTGCTAATGTTATTTTTATCTCATGTATCTGATCATTCTTGGGATTCCTCCATCTTTTCTCTATCTTACCTTATGCTATAGAATCACATCTGTATCCTCATATAGTGTCAGCCAATGAAGTTAAGAATCTCTGTTGTTGACATATATATATACATTTGGCTGGCTTTGTATACATAATTCCTTGTAGTTCTTACACATAGCAATCCTGTGAGTTTGTCCTCAAAATAGGAGGTTCAAAATCATGTCATTTGCCAATAGAGGAGATAAGATGCAAATCATGGTACCTACTGCAAAGTCCATGAATTTAACCAATGCATCATGTTATAACTGCATAAAACTGCCCTATTATTCATTTGCAGTTGAGCTAATGATGGACATTTGTTGTAGCACAACTATAGAGTATATGCTTTTGGTTTTGTTTATTAATTTGTTTTTCCTGCAGCTGAGAATAGTAGACTTGTGCCTTCTTAAACCATAAGAACAGAAAATAATTTCTTTCAAGATCATATTTTTGCTTATACCTAAAAATAGGCCGTAGGACTATCACAAAAGGAGGAAAACAGAAAATATATATGCCATATATGTCTCTTCTTCCCCATTATTATAAAATGATCTAGATTTATAGGAAAAATTTTCATTCTTATAAATCTATATAAATTTGATTGCTGGTTATAGAGAATAAAGCTAAGAAGGTAAATATCCTTAAGGTAAATATTCAGGACAAATACTTATATCCAAAATAGTAACCATTATGTTTAAAAAAAAAAAGGTCTTATTTTTTTATTGAGTTATAGGGAACACTATTCTGTTCATATCATTTATCTTTAAAGTAAAACTAAGATAAATATATTGATGACTTATTAAATTTTTAATATAAATAGTGGTTTAATTTAAGGTATAGACTCTAGATCTAGACTTTTTGAAGAGTGCTTAAAGAGAAATTTTTTAAGAGCATGGATAAGGAGGAAAATAATTCTAGCTAGAGTAAAATAATGCTTCCCGAGAGAGGACATTTTTCTTGGAACCTTAAGTATGCATACAGTTTCAGTGGCAAGACAGTAATGTCATTTCAGAAATGGGATCATTATCAGGAAAGGCAAGAGTGGGAGAAAGTCATGGAAAATTAAGGATCCATGACACTGTGATGGGAGCAAGTATGATTGGACGGGATCATTTGGACATCAAGACTCAGGCTATAAATTGGTATTGAAATTTGGAGGACACTGAATATGATGTTGAGAGGTTTCACGATGGGTAATCGAATGGTTTTCTACCCAGACAACAACTCATCTCTGTGCTTCCACAAACTATCTCTCCGTGCCCATGTGAACAAAAACTTTGAGACAAATTGAGGGCAAAAGATAACATTTTTAATAATCTCAATAAGCAAACACAAGTGTCCATAGCAGCGAAGAGGGAAAATATTTAAAAAGTTTTTCAGAGATAATATTCATGAATTTTGGTTAAAGATATGCCATGAGGTTTGGCAATTCAGGGAAACTGAAAATTATTATCATAGTTTCATTTTTGCTGTATTGGAAGTATGTTGATATCAGTAACTGGAAGAAGTATCAAGAAGAAGCACCTTTTAGCAAAAAGATAAGAATATGTGTTAGGGATAAAATTGAACTCTAAAAGAGACCAGACTTTGCTGTCATATTCAAACAATGTATAGCTCCTATGATGGGAGTGGAGAAGATTGTCAAGGAAGGATGATAGGATAGTGAAAGGATTAGAAGATTTTGTTTTTAAACTTTGAGAAGCACCTTTATTTAAGGTATTCCTCCTATTGGTTATTAGAGGAAAACCTAAGTCATTGAAAACAAAAAAATAAAAAATAAAAAAAAAATTAAATGTTGACCAGATTAAGAGAAGAGCCATGAAAACAAGATGTAATGAAAATAAAATAAAATGGAAATAATTTCAAGGAGGAATTTTATGACCAAATGGTACCTATAATGTACTTTAAAATGCTGAAAAAATAATCTAGTGTTGCAAAATTCCATCCAACTAGGGGAAACTTGATAATGGGTTTGGCTTCATTTTTAAAGGAAATCCAGTGGTATACATGTTAAACTGAAATGCTATATATTATTTCCTATTATCAATATTAGAGTTTCTTTGCATTACTGATATTTAATCTATGTATTCCTTTATCTTATATAATCTCAGGCCCTCAAAGCCTGTTCATTATTTACTACATGCAATGCAGAATTTCTGCAATTGCACCTGTGGGGAATAAGCTTTAAAAAAAGTTTAGAATCTTTGCAATGTCTAAATGTCATTCTTCTATTTTAAAGTACAAAATTCATGAAACAAAGACAGTCACATTTTTAATAAATGTGGAACTTTAATGTCTTTACTTTTGAGCAATTAAAATATGCTCTTATGATTATTTTTCTCTCTGGGGACAAAATCAAGATTCTTTCAGCATGTGTTTGCAATCATGCTAATCTGGGAAAACTGATGTTAATTATTTTATAAATATTTGGTAATTTGTCATTTTGTATAAATCTCTTAGGTACAAATTCACTAACGTAAATATTTTATTATACTTAGGGAACATGGAGAAAATATAAGTTATTTGTGGAGTTATTCATCCTGATTTTTTAATTGTATGAAAGGTATTTTGTATTTGATGAAAACTTGAGTTTCACCATCTGCTTCACTCTCTGTTTCTTATGTTGTGTTTTATGGTTTATAATAGTTTAGAGAAGTATTTTTTAACAGTCAAAATATTATTTTCAGTATGAAGAAAGCACATGTGCACATTGAAATTATTTCTGAATATACTTTGATTGTGAGATTCTTCCATGAAGGCATATAGGAGTAAATGGAAAGAAAGGCAGAATTAAAGCATACCTGAAGCTCCTTTGTAAAGTCCCTGGTTTAGCCACATTATCACACTAATACCACACCTAATGAGAGTCAGCTACAGTCCTGTATCATACTAGGAGTTTGTTCAGGGCAATGGCTGAGCTTAGCAAAGTCGAGTCCTGGCATGGAGAAGGGCTGCCTGCATGCAGAATTATTCCACAACTTCTTACTCCTGCATCTCACTTGACCACTCAAAACCTTTGCATTCTTATCTATAGAACAGGAATAACTATCATACCGACTCATGGGTTTGTTATAGGATTAAAAAGAAAATACACAAAGGGTACTCAGAGGAGTCACACTTAGCCAGTCTTTTAGTAAGTTCTCAGTGATGAAGGAGTAAATGTTGATGATGAAAACAACCCTTTCTCTTTTAGGAAAAGACAAAATTTCAGATTTACAGGATCTTATAACAGTGGTGTGGTAATAAGAACTTAACATCCAAATAAGAACAGTTGCTTTTTTTTAATGTGTGACCTCACATAAGTCATTGTATAATCTCATTTTCTTCCTTTCCCAATAGAGGATTGTATTCAATCCTAATGTCACTCGGTCAGTGTGGTTGAGGATATGAAAGACTTTCATGAGAAGATCATGGAGAAGAAAGTTTAAAAGTATGCCATGGGATTCAGGCCAGAGATGTAAAAGAAAAAAAAAACAAAAACAAAAACCGGAAAAAACAGCCTATATCTTGGGTCACCAGACTGCAGACAAGAAAGAGATTTTTTTCTTTCTCCTATAACTTAGCTAGAAACCAATGAACTGAAGTCTGGAGGGAGTGCATTGCCATAATGTCACTCTAAGGGTATAACAGATAGGAGTTTCCAGGACCTGCACCCTGGACATTACAGTGCTCCCTGGTGAGACAGGGGGCAACTTCGCACTCCAAAGCACCAAACGTGGAAGAGCTCAATAGCTATCGAACATACATGAGGTGGTATCAGCATTGCCAAGCTTCCCTGAGCATGTCGTGCTTCCCTTAATGCGTCTGCACATGGCTCACAAGTAGAACTTGGGGCGCTGTGGAAAAATAGCAGACGTCCTGAATAGAAGTTAGAGGTATTCAAACAGGAATGGGTATAAACAGTAGGTAGTATGGATTCACTTACATTCATTTATAGCCCCCCAAATACTAAGTTTGGGGGCTTTTAAATTAAACTATCTGGTATGTGGTGCTTTATTGTACGTTTTCTCTAGAAACACTATAATAATGTTGCAGATAGGTGTTATAATTTTTTTTTCCAATTGAGGAAAATTAAACTTCACAGGTATAAGTAATACACCTAGTGTCACAGAGCTAATGAGTAATAAATCCAAAACTCAAATTCAGATCTGCCTGACTCTGAAAGCCATTTACTTTTCATTACACTGCACTGAGCTTGTGAAAGTGCCTTGTTAAGTGAACAGTGTGATGCAACAAGTACAAATTATTTTATTGCTTATACTTTAATCTTTCATGGGAATGATTGACTAATATTTTTAGTCTTAGTCCTAACTCATGTTCATTAGACTTTTTAAAAATTACTACTAAACACCCAGTACCTTGATTGTTTCTCAAGTAAAAGTACAGTGTGAATAATTCATACAATGGTCATTAGAGCTTTACATAACATGAAACTTTATAGCTGTAATTAAGTATATATAGTACCATATGTTTATACTCTAGGAGTTAGTCTTTTTTTTTTTTAAGATTTTATTTATTTATTTGACAGAGAGAGAGAGACAGCGAGAGAGGGAACACAAACAGGGGGAGTGGGAGAGGGAGAAGCAGGCTTCCCGCCGAGCAGGGTGCCCTACGCGGGGCTTGATCCCAGGACCCCGGGATCATGACCTGAGCCGAAGGCAGATGCTTAATGACTGAGCCACCTAGGCGCCCCAGGAGTTAGTCATTTTTTTATTGGAAACACTATCTCACTTTAGTGAACTTTTCATCCACTGTAATAAACGTAATCAATCTATATAGTTACTAAACATTTGGACATATCTGTCTGGTCATCTAACTCTCAAACTAGAGGTTGGAAGATTTAATAGGTACTTTTTTGGAAGGAACAGAATTAGGACAACTTCTTCATGGGAATATAAATGGCTTGTTATTCTTTTCTCCCCCTCTGAGAATGTGTGCACTTGTCCTACTTTTAGAAGATTGGTATGTAGAACTGAAGTCACAGAGCCACATATTTTATACAAGGGGGGGAATTAATTCTCATTAATACTACTTATTTTTGAGAAGCACTGTCAAACATTGGACATAATGCTTGCTCTGGAGCTAAACAGGCTTAAATGCTAAGACTGAATGAGACTATGGAAGATTAGTTTTTCTTTCTGGACCTCAATTTTCTCCTCTACTGGTAGACAAATGAAATAATAGCAGCCCCATATGATGGTAAAGATTAGGTCCATGTAATGAAATATATTACGAGCACTAGGTTAATGTTTGGGCTTACAGTTGACATTCAGTAGCTGTTGACCACCATTAATATTGTTTTGTGAAGTTGGGTGACTGGAAAATGCATTAGCAAATATATTTACAGAAGTCAGAATTTTCATACACATCAAATCTGAATTTGTCCCCAAATCTTAGCTATCTTGGAAGTCATAAACAATCATATGACTACTCATTTTATGTATAGTCAGAGAACAGTTGCAACTTGGACAGAGTTGGAGAAAAGCCTCAGCAACTATTTTCTGTTTAGTTATGGTTGTTGTTCACTGATTTTCTTCCATAATCAAGGATCTCTTATGGGAAAAAAAAGAAAGGTCCTTTTTTTCTTAACAGCCCTCATCTTTCTATATCCCTCTTTTTCAATTCAAAGCCAGTGAAATTTCTTTAAATTGGAAATTTTCAAATTAAATAAAATACAGATTACACCTATTTTCCAAATCTTCTAGGGTGAAGTGATGTGTACTTCCCATATATTTTAATAATTTTATATCATTTTTATGTCAGATTTTTTAAACTATTTTTCCTTCTCACCCTGTTTATTTTTTTAATTCCAGTGTGGTTAATATACAGTGTTATATTAGTTTCAGGTATACAATATAGTGATTCAATAATCCTATACATTATTCAGTGCTCATCATGATAAATATACTCTTTAATCCCCATCACCTATTTCACCCATCCCCCCACTGAACCTCTCCTCTGGTAACCATCAGTTTGTTCTCGATAATTATGACTGTTCCTTGGTTTCCTCTTCTGTTTTTCTCCTTTGTCCAATTGTTTTGTTTCTTAAATATCACATATGAGTGAAATCATATGGTATTTGTCTTTCTCTGACTGACTTATTTCACTTAGCATTATAGTCTCTAGCTCCATATATGTTGTTGCAAATGGCAAGATTTCGTTCTTTTTTATGGCTGAATAGTATTCTATTGTGTATATATAACACATCTTCTTTATCAGCATGTCCTTCAATGGACACAAGTACTTCCATATCTTGGCTATTGTAAATAATGCTGCAATCAACATAAGGGTACATATATACTTTCAAATTAGTGTTTTTGTATTCTTTGGGTAAATACTAGATCATAGGGTAGTTCTATTTTTAATTTTTTGAGTAACATCTATACTCTTGTCCACAGTGGCTCTCCCAGTTTGCATTCCTACCAACAGGGCATGAGGGTTCCCTTTTTGCCACATCCTCAACAACACTTGTTTCTTGTCTTCTTGATTTTAGACATTCTGACACGTGTGAGGTGATACCTCATTGTAGTTTTTTTGTATTTCCCTGGTGATTGTGATGTTTTCATGTGTCTGTTGCCCATCTGTACGTCTTCTTTGGAGAAATGTCTGTTCATGTCTTCTGTTTATTTTTTAATTGAATTATTTTTTTAAGTGTTGAGTTGTATCAATTCTTTATATATTTTGCATATTAACACTTTATCAAATACGTTATTTGCAAATATCTTCTCCCATTCAGTAGTTTGTCTTTTAGTTTTGTTGATTACTTCCTTCACTGTACAGAAGCTTTTTATTTTGATGGAGTCACAATAGCTTATTTTTGCTTTTATTTCCCCTTGTCTCAGGAGACATATGTAGAAAAATGTTGCTATGGAGGATGCCGAGAAATTACTGTCTAGACTCTCTTCTGGGATTTTTAAGATTTCATATCTCACATTTAGACCTTTAATCCATTTTGTGTTTATTATTGTGTATTGTGTAAGAAAGTGGTCCAATTTCATTCTTTTGCATGTTGCTGTCCAGTTTTCCCAGCACTATTTGTTGAAGAGACCGTCTTTTTCCCAGTGCATATTCTTGCCTCTTTTGTCAAACATTAATTGACCATATAATCCTGGGTTTGTTTCTAGGCTTTCTATCCTGTTCCATTGATCTATATGTCCATTTTTGTGCCAGTACCATACTGTTTGATTACTACAGGTTTGTAGTATAACTTGAAATCTGGATTTGTGATTCTCCAGCTTTGTTTTTCTTTTTCAAGATTGTTTTGGCTATTTGGATTCTTTTGTGGTTCCATATATATTGTTGAATTATTTGTTTTAGTTCTATAAAAAAATGCTATTGGTATTTTGATAAGAATTGTATTAAGCCTGTAGATTACTTTGGGTAGTATGGACAGTTTAACAGAATTTCTTCTTCCAATCCTTGATCATGGAATATATTTCCATTTGTTTGTGTCATCTTCAATTTCTTTCATTAGTATTTTATAGTTTTGGAGGACAGGTGTTCCACTTCCTTGGTTAAGTTTATTCCTAGGCATTTTTATTATTTTTGGTGCAATTGTAAATGGGATTACTTCTTAATTTCTCTTTCTATTGCTTCATTATTAATGTATAGAAATGAAATGGAATTCTGTACATTGATTGCCATGGATTTTTATAGTGATTTTAGGTGCTTTTATTTCATCTTTTATTTTTATTTTTATTTTTTTAAAGGTTTTATTTATTTGACAGAGAGAGACAGCTAGAGAGGGAACACAAGCAGGGGGAGTGGGAGAGGGAGAAGCAGGCTTCCCGCGGAGCAGGGAGCCCGATGTGGGGCTTGATCCCAGGACCCTGAGATCATGACCTGAGCCAAAGGCAGCTGCTTAACGACTGAGCCATCCAGGTACCCCTATTTCATCTTTTAAATAAATTAGGATTATTAATATTAAATATCTAACCTATTGTGAAATAGTGTAGAAATCTATATAATGCAAAACTGCTGAGAAAATTGTGTGTTATTTTTGAAAAATTAAAACAGATAATTATGTAGATTATTTTCCTCAGAGGGTAAGAATGTTTTATTGATTAATTTAAGTTATACATCTATCCATGTATTGTATATGTGTGTGTGTGTGTGTGTGTGTTTTATACTGGCATGCTGGTAAAGTTGAGTAAAATAATTTTATAATATATGAGAGTTACAGTTGTTAAGTGTCTGCCTTCGGCTCAGGTCATGATCCCAGGGTCCTGGGATCGAGCCCCACATTGGACTCTACGCTCAGCGGGAAGCCTGCTTCTCCCTCTCTCACTCCCCCTGCTTGTGTTGCCTCTCTCACTGTGTCTCTCTCTGTCAAATAAATAAATAAAAAATAAAATCTTTAAAAATAAATAAATAAATAAAATATGAGAGCTAAAGGTTGGCATTCTAGCATGGTAAAATAATGAACTTGGCAGACCCTCTCTCTACCAAAACAAAATCCATGAAGCAAACATTGATAAATCTGAAAGCATAAATAAACCTATTTGAAATTATATTTGGGGACTTTACCAGCCCACTCTCAACTGCTAGACAGAAAATCAGCAAGGATTAGAGGATATAAAAAACAGAAACAACCAAATTTCTAACTGACATATGTAAATACTCCACTAAACAATAAGAATATACATTGTTGGGCACCTGGGTGGCTCAGTCAGTTAAGCCTCTGCCTTTGGCTCTGGTCATGATCCCGGAGTCCTGGGATAGAGTCCTGCATCAGGATCCCTGCTCTGCAGTGTCTGCTTCTCCCTCTGCCCCTCCCCCACTTGTTCTCTAATCTCTCTCTCTCACACACACACTCTCTTTTGCTCTCTCCCAAATAAAATCTAATTTTTTTTTAAAAGAATACACATTGAAACACCCTTGGAACATTCTTCAAATATCAAAAGTATTGAAATGGAGACTAGTTCCATGGTGGTCAGAGGTAAGGGGCTGAGGAGTGGTGGAAGGGAAGTGGGTGTGACTATAAAAGGGTCACAGAAGGATCCTTGTGATAGTGGGACTGATCAGTATTTGTATCAATGTCAGTATTCTGGTTATGATATTGTACTATAGTTTTACAATATGTTACTGTTGGGCAGTCTGGCTAAAGGTACATGAGACCTCCTTGTATCTTCTCATAACTGCCTGTGAATCTACAATAGTTTCAAAATGAAAGTTTAAGTTAGGAAACAACAGTGTTGGGACACTTGGGTGGCTCAGTCAGTTAAGTGTCCAACTCTTGATTTTGGCTCAGGTCATGATCTCAGGGTTGTTAGATGGAGTTCCCTGTCAGGCTCTGCATCCAATGCAAGAGTCTGCTTGAGATTCTCTCTCCCGCTCCTTCTGCCCCTCTCCCTGTTCACACTCAATAAATAAATAAATAAATAAATAAATAAATAAATAAATAAATAAATAAATAATTTAAAGAAAAATAGTGGTTTTTTTTTTACATTTTTTTATTTAATTGTGTTATGTTAATCACCATACATTACATCATTAGTTTTTGATGTAGTGTTCCAAGAAAAATAGTGTCAATTTGCTTACTAAACTAGAGAGAGATTTTTCATTCAAGAAAAGTCTTCAGGAACTGAAATTAGATTATGGAAGCTTCTGTTGAGCTTGAGGTTATGTAGCATGTACATTTATATATATGTGCTTAGGACATGGTTTCTATGATAGGGATTTAGATTCAATAAAATAATGTGATTATTATTGCAAGAATTGTGCAAAAAATGATTATGGAGGTACATGTGAAGGGAGTCAGAATTTTTTCCTGGAATGGAGATGGGGCAGGGATCCTTCACTGAGTGAAAAAAAAACAGCTGTAAAAAAGTATGAAATCTTGGCATTTGCAAACGACCTGGAGGGGCTAGGGAGAATGATGCTAATGAAATAAGCCAGTCAGAGAAACACAGATACCATATGATTTCACTCATATGTTGAATTTAAGAAGCAATACTAATGAGACAAAGGATAAAAAAGGAGAGAAAGAGGCAAACCATAAAACAGACTCTTAATTATAGAGAACAAATGGATGGTTACCAGAGGGGAGGTAAATTGCGGGGGATGGAGGAAATAGGTGATGGGGATTAAGGGGTGCACTTATGTGTTGAGCACATGGTTTGTATGGAAGTGTTGAATCACTAATATTGTATAAATGAAACTAATATCACACTATATGATAATTGGAATAAAAGTAAAACCTTAGAGAAAAAAAGAACAGGAAGAAAACACTTTCCCTTATTACTTAAAAAAATGTAGAAATCTTTGGGGGTCTAAAAATCAATTTTGATTTTGAAAAGTAATGATTTGTTTTGGGGAGTTTTGCTGTCATACTTTATTAAATGTAGAATATTGTTGGGGTGCCTGGGTTGCTCTGTCAGTTAAGCATCTGCCTTCGGCTCCGGTCATGATCCCAGGGCCCTGGGATCAAGTCCTGCATCAGGCTCCCTGCTCCGCGGGGAGTCTGCTTCTTCCTTTCCCTCTGCAGCTCTCCCTGCTTGTGCTTTCTCTTCCTCTCTCTCCCACTCTCTGTCAAATAAATAAATAAAATCTTTAAAAAGTAGAATATTATTAATATGAAAGATAACATATTGTAGAAATAGTGGGGTTGACCTCAATGCCTCAGTGACAGGCAGGGTTGTTTAGGTTTGTAGTTTTTTAATACGTGGTCTTGGACGTGTAATATAACCTCTCTAAATCTATTTCCTAAGGGCAATAATATATCCATAACAGGGTTGTTGTAACCTGTTTCTATTATTTAATTATTGGCAAAAGAAATAGATACATAGCCTCTTTTTCATTTTAAACTAAAATATTTAGTTTGGAACATTTTCATCACTTAAGTGGACACCCACTGACATTCAAACATGAGTATCCCACTGAACACGTTAACTTGCAGTGGTGGCCAACCAGGCTGGGTGATGGAGTTACCTAGGGAGCGTGTTGAATGGACTGACTCCATGACCCATCTGCCAAGGTTCTGATTAACTCTTCATGAATGGAATCCTGACAATAGAATTTTATTTTTAAAGCTTATCACTTGATGTTAATGATCATTCAGGGTTGAGAAATATTAACTTACTTAGCTATGTGTGGTTATATTTTCTCATTGTCTCTGGCTTATAAGTCCATGTGAAGGCAATACTCCATTAAAACATAAAAATATGCTTACAATCAGTCTTTAGGAAGGATATTATAGTTTTGTGGGACAGTTTTTTAGCATATGATGTTTCACTATTAACAACTAGTTTAGATAGCTGTTGTTTCTTTTATGTTGTTTAATATGGAAAATGTGGTCTCACTTAATTGGGCAAACGTTTGAGGAAATAAAGTGTATGACTCTGAGGATTTTACTTAAAATGACTCCTCCAGTACAGTGATGTTGCCTTCTCAGTTGAAGTTATTATTACCAGATTCCCAAGGTCTAGTGACAGCATGGCAAGTTTCTTCTCATGTGTATGGTGTCCAAAGCAAAAGGCTTTTATTTTAGCCAACAAAACCTACTATGTAAGGCTTTTAATTAGCAACTCAAACTCATAGTTCCTCCAGGTCAGTGCTGAGCCACACTCAACTAGAAAGTCTAGTATCTCCCAGAACAGTCTGCCATAGATGTCACATACGTCATTTAGTCAGGCTTAGATTCTTCATATATTCTCCCCTGGGTAACTAAGGTGTCACGGTGACAGTTGCATTTTTAAAAAGCCTGCTCTATTGTAATATAATCTAAATTTACAGAGGATAGATTGTAAGAAACACTCTTCTTTTTCTTCTAAAACTGTTTTCGAAGACACTCTGTGTTTGCTAATGTTCCTTTGCTAAGAAACAGCATGATCAATATTATAAGTTTTGTTTGGGAGTGGAAAATATTTCCCAAAATAATGTAATTAATTTGTGTTCTGGATCAGTTAAATAAGTTGATGTATTTTACATTTTTGCCATAGCTACAAGGAAGCACAAATTACATCACATCTATTAAAATTAGGAAATCTCTGCTGCCTGGCAATATCTTCTTCTTTTTCTCCCTCTTACCCCTCCATTCTTGTCTCCCTCCCTTTTTCTTCTTTCCCTCCTTCCTTCCTTTCTTTCTTAGCTGATATTCTTCCCATCTAATCTATAATTTCATAGGTATTAGTGTTTTCATATTTTGTTCAGATTTCTCATTATTGTATTTTAAAATGTTAGGTAAAAAAATGTGGTCTTGCACAAACAGCTGCGTTCTCATATAAACTAAATCAGCTAAAGCAGATGACCCTGTTGACCAACACCCAGCCCTTAGCTTTCCCTACTTCCTACTCCCTTCTCTCACAGTCTAGTAGTTAGACCACTCATCATTATTCCATATTTTTATTCCCTTTCCACATTTACATATATTCCAGTAGAAAATATTTAGCAACTTGTGGGTATTTTTAAACATAAATGTCATACCATACATAAAATTCTTTTTTTAAAAAAGCTCAGCAATGTCAGATTTTACCATAAAATCTATATAACTATAAATTATATATATACACATATACATAATTATTTACATATATGCATACCTACTAGCTCATTTGAAATTACCCATTTTACCTCAATCCCATGAACCCTTGAGTTTAATTTTATTTAAAAAAATTTGCCAGTCTAATAAAAAAAAAAAACTCTCTACAAATCTAGACAACTAGAATATTCTTGATTGTCTGGATGAATTTCTTTTCATATGTTCATTGACTATGTATTTTATCATTTGTGGGTTGCCTATCCATATCCTTTCACTATGGCTTGTTGTTTTGTACAACTTTTAGCAATTTAACTTGAAATCAAGATACTAATCATTGGTTTGGAATACAAATATATTGCACATTCTTTTGATTTTTCAAGTATCTATTGACTTTGTGTGTTTAAACAGTTTAACATGATCAAGATTTCCAATTTTTTGGGGGGGTTACATGCTTCATTTGCTTTGTTTAGGAATATTTTCTGTTCCCCACGAACATAAACATGTAATTGTATATTTTCTGATAATATTTCTATTGTCTTGTAGAATTTTTCACATTTTCACTTTAGCACATTAATATATTTTTGTCTTGCACAGTAAAATGTAGGGAATCTAACTTTATTCTTTTTAAGTACCTTACTTTTTTTCTGAAATACAATCTCTTCCCTCCACTGGAGATTAGGAATAATTGTGTTCCTAATTATGTTCATTTATTTTTTATATCTTTATTGCCACTCTTCAAACACATATTAAATAAACATCAATTCATATATATTGTTGTACAGTGCATTCCAAGGAGAGTGTCCAATATCATTACCCTATAAATTTCTGACTAATGCAATATTCTTTGGGAAGTGTGAGAGATTTAATTCATGTTTGCATTATGTCTTGCCTGACTTGTAGATATATTTAAAATGAACTGTAGTGCAGCTTGATTTTTTTCTCTTTGCTTTGAGCTGACTCATCCTGTATATGTCCTAGAATTAATAGTTCTTTGGGAGTTGAAAGAAGCTGGAATAAAGAGCAGCTGATTTTCAAGATTTAGTTTCCTGTTTCATAACCTTATCAGTACACTACCAGATGTTACAGTAATCATTTTCTCCACTGAAGCAGCTGCGATTTTTATGTGGAATACCTAATTGGTCATCATGAGGGCTATATTACTGTCAACTGCAGGAAAAGTCATTGAAATTGGATTAAAGTAAGAACTGCATTATTGCTACATGAGGCCCTAGGAAGATCTGAGCCCTTAACTGACTTGGAACCAACAAACAAGGAAAACAGACAAGTCCAAATTTGTGTCTTTCATACTTAGAGCTCTAAGAACAGAAAAACTTAGTGAGTCTTCAAGTGTAAAAGTAAATAAATTACTATTAAAAGTATTTTCCATGCTTGCATAAAAATGATGGTTTAAATAAACATAAAGGATAATGAAACTTATAGGAAGATAGCTAAAACTTACTAGCACAATAGCAAGGAAGTGAAAATAAATTAACCTATTGTCAATACATATTTATTGTCAAGCCCTTGTCAAAAGTTCAGAAATAACAGAAACAAAATGAGTCACCAAAGTAGTGATTAAAAAGTTTATTGTGCACACATCAAAAAGACAGTTTGCAAACTGAGAATACTCAAACCAAGCATGGAATGGGGCTCAGAGGTGTATTGTTATAAAGCAGCTTACATAGTGAGAAAGCAGTAACTGTTTATTCTTCACAGGGATTCGTTATAGTATTAAAATTTTCTTACATGACAGGGATTGGTCAGTGGGTACCTCATATCAACCTTGAATATCAGTTTAAATTTTTTTTATGATTTCCAGTGACAGAAGGAAGAAATGGCTTAGATCAAGTTAGTTTTGCAAAATAAGCCAAAATAAGCTCTGAATGATTAAACTGGTTTTGTCTGCCCAGAGAATTTTCAAGGCTGGTCTCTGTTTTTTATTCTAACACCCTGTGCTAGATACTGTGAGGCTCAATATTTTATTTTATGCTCAGAGGAATCAAAATAAAAAAAGATGCTTGATTGTGCTATGGAACATCTCAAAACTTCTCTCCAATTTTTCTGGCATGCCTTACAAGAATCAGGTACAACATAAATAGATTTTCTCTCCTACAAAACAGTTTGTAAATATATTTTGCCTATATAGATGTAAAGATCTGGTGTCTCCAACATTATGCTACATTTCTGGTGTTCCAAAATGCATTCATTTTGTAAAAGTGAATAAATTGGACAGGGAAATAAATTTTAAAAAGTCTTTTAAATTATTTATGCACAAAATTTATGCCAATGCATTCTCTTTGTAAATAGGGGCCATATGTATACATTCTATGCCTGATTTGGAGAAGCAGACCTAACAAAAACATGAGACTTTCTTTTAAAATAAAACACTAATGCTTTTTCAGCAATGGACTAAAATAACATTTCCTATATAAGTATCCTTCAGTATTCCCAGTTACAACAAAATCAGCTATGGCTTAGTTTGAAGGATGAATGACAGAAATAAAATTTAGATAGAAAACAAAAAAACAAAACAACTTAATATTTATACACTCATGGGGGTACCTGTGTGGCTCAGGTCATGATCCTGGGGTCCCAGGATTGAGTTCCACATTGGGGGGGGGTCCCTGCTCGGCAGGGAGTCTGCTTCTCCCTCTGACCCTCCCCCATCTTGTGCTCTCTCTCTCTCATTCTCTCTCTCTCAGATAAATGAATAAAATCTTTAAAAAAATTTATACACTCATGAAAAAAAGTGATCACATATTTATGCTTCAGTGATAAGCAGAATTATCTGATCAAGTCAGTGTAAAGGTTTCCCTGAGAGCTCTTGTTAAAGATAGTTATTTGGTCATTATGATTTTCAGTTGCTTACATTGATTATAAAGAAGTCATTTATATGACCATAAGAATTGAAACTGATTTTTAAATATACTTAAGAAATATGTAACTGACTTTTATTTCATTTCCCCCCTAGACTCTTGAAGAGAATGTTCTTTTGAGAAAAGCCATTTCTACTCTAGTGACTTTTGAATAGACATTGGTAAAATTGATTGCCAGTGGGGGATTTCTGAAGCATTGATAACTAAAGCAGAATACCTCCTCCTCTTCACCTTCTTGTATTCTATTCCATCATACTCAGCCAAGTGGGTTCAGAAACTTGGATGTTACAGTAATGACTTTCTCCTTCATCTTCCTACCCAATCAGGAACAGTTATCTGTATGTATCCTGTTATTTCCTCCTCCAAGATGTCTATAATTATATTTTTCCATCTGAAATATCACAATAGAATCCAAAACTACTGATGTCCCCAGTAGCTTCCAGCTTCTAATTCAGTCTTACCATTTTTAAGGCACAAGTGATATAAAATGGTGTCTATCTAATGAAGTCACAAACACCACTTAAATGTCATTCAAACTGTTCCAAATATTTTCCCGTCTAGCTCTCTATACATAGTTTGCTTTATTCTTCTACATGCCCCCTATAGCATTCACATGTGGACTACATGTTTCCTAAATATATCATTTCCTTTTAACCCCCATGATTTTGTTTATTCTCTTCTATCAACTTACAATTCCCTGCTACCCCAATCTCTACCTTTCAAAACTCCATTTCTCTCCAATGAAGTATTTCAGTAACATGTCTACAGGGACACCCCCAACACAGACAGATAAAATCAATCTTTATTTTTGCTTGCTCTCAAACCATTTTGTTGAGAGTTTTGGTACAGTCAAGAGGAAAAACATTATGAGATACATAGCTTTTTGTTTTAACCCTTGAATTCTCTACTGGCCAGCTGTAAACATAGCCGACCGTAAGTAAATATTTGCTGAAAGAGTGATTCAAGGATGGATGATTAATAAAACTGAACCGTTTAATTGTGAAGGTGTGAGTAAATGTGACTAAAATATTAGTATCCTTTATTTATAAAGAATAATTACAATTATAAAATATAAGCTCTAGCATACACGAAAGATAAACAAAGAGGCGATACACAAAAGAAAAATATGTTGTAAGAAAAAGTTCAACTTCAATAGCAGTGAAAGAAACAGACATTTGAATCAATGAGATAATATATTTTATTTATTATGTAAACCATTAAAACTGTAATATTCAAGCTCATGTTGACAGAATGAGCACTTTCTCACACTGCCAGTAGGTTAGGTAAATTGGTACAGCCTCTCTGGAAGTTATTTGGGAAGATGGATAGCATCTTATAAGTGGACATTTTCCTTGCTGCAGCTGTCTCACTGCAACAATCCTGTCTTTGGAATCTCTATAGGTACAGTCAAGCATTTGTGCATAAAAGTGTTTAATGTAGTTCTGAAAGAAAATGAAAGTTTTACAATAGTTATATCCATGTGTTAAAACTAGAGGTAACATTTTAATGTTGAATCATTTTTTTTTTACTTTCCGTAATTGATCATTTATATTTTTTATTCAGAAAATAAGTGTTAAAAGGTGACTGGGAAGTTTCTTCATACTTTATTTTTATTTAGATGAACAATAAAATAGTGCAAAGAAAAAAGTATAGGCCAGACCCATCATCAGGATGATAAAGTCCATTTAACATGGAGGATAGGGAAAAAATTACTAATTCAACATAAAATTCTTAATTTAAAGGACTTTCTCCCAGGGGTACCTGGGTGGCTCAGTTGGTTGAGCGTCCACTCTTGGTTTTGGCTCAGGTCATGATCTCAGGGTGGTGAGACTGAGCCCCACTTCGGGCTTGCACTCAGTGTGGAGTCTGCTTAAGGTTCTTTGCCTCTCCCTCTCCCTCTGTCACTCCCCCTGCTGGCACTCATTCTCTTCTTTTCTCCTCTCCCCTCTCTCTCTCTCTGTCTCTCAAATAAATAAATAAATAAATAAATAAATAAATAAATAAATAAATAAATAAATAAGTAATTAAGTAAGTAAATAACTGACTGAACTGACTGACTGACTTTCTCCCCAATACATATATTCAATCACTTTGTGTGAAAATTAAGGTTATAATTTTATGTATAATGCACTTTTCATGTGATACACATAAGTGGTTTTTTCCTTTATTAGAATTGAATATAAGTCTAAAATAGTCTAATGATGTTTAGGTGGCCATAAAATTATATTTCCAGTATTTCCATTTTCATTAGACCCTGGCATTTTGCAGACACAGATGCTATAGCACACACTGTGATTTAACAGAAATAGCACAATATCGAACACTATTTTCCATTTTCTAGCTGGTTATAAGTCCCAGAGAATATCTTTTGCTAGTGCTACTGTTGTTTTTATAAAATAAACCTGGTTATAAATTTCTTTCCCAATGATGTTATTTCAATTGAAAAATCTAATGGAATTAATGCCTTTCACATTAGCAAATCAGGCTGCTTAAATAGTTGCTAGACATTGAATTTAGGTCTTGCTGAGTAACAGGATTTGTAAAAAACATATAGCTCTATAAATGTATTTTTTGTTTTATCAGCATTGCTTGCTTTCTCTTTTTTGATAAAATATATTTGGATATGGATATAACCAGCCTTGGGGGAGGGGAAAGATGGCGGAGGAGTAGGGGACCCTATTTCAACTGGGCCCCGGAATTGAGCTGGATATCTACCAGACCACTCTGAGCACCCATGAAACCAGCCTGAGATGTAAGAAGATCTGGATCTCTACAAACAGAATATCGCAGGTGCTTGGTTGTGAGGTACTAAGCGGAGAGCCGCGATCCTGCGGGCAGATATCAGAGGATAAACAGCGGCGGGAGGGAGCCTGGCCGTGGGGATCCTACATTGCCGGTGAGTGACAGCCTCGCACGCTGCGGGCAGGGCACAGGCTCGCAGACCAGTAGCAGCGGGAAAGAACTTTAGGGCAGCCCCCAGGGTGGAGGACCAGACTGGCGGGGTCGCGTGCATGCGAACTGCAGCCTCCAAGACGGAAACCCAGTGCGCCAGAGTCCCGCAGGTGAACTGCAACCTCCGGGGCCCCGAGCAGCGGAGTTGTGGGCACGGGAACTGCAGTCCCCGGGACAGGACCCCAGGTGGTGGAGTCCTGCGTGCGCGCTGGGAGCGGCTGGTGGTTTTAGAAGCACAAAGGGCAGAGATGTGCCCCAACCTGGAGGCAGGACTGGGAGCGCTGCGGAGGGGCGCACAACCCAGGACGCTGCAGTTTTTAGCAGCACGGACAGAAACGGAGACGCTGTGGCCTGGAGAGCTCACTGAAGAACAGACTGAGGTCTCTCTGCTCTGAGGCAGAGGGTTGGAAACGGTCTCTTCTGCTCTGACTCGTGGAAGAAACACGGAAAGCCACCAGGGAAAGCCGCCAGAGAACAAAAGCCCCAAAAACTGATTCCCGCTGAACCCATCCCCCTCCACAGGGGCGCAGGGCAACTCTGCCCAAACAGGGTTGCCTGAGTAACAGCGCGGCCCCTCCCGCAGAAGACAGGCTGGGAAAACAAGAGGCCAGCAACCCTAAGGTCCCAAGAAAACAGGTGCATCTTGCTTGGGTTCTGGTCAATAATTTCGACTCTATACATTCCCTCAAACACCCATCAACAGAATGACTAGGAGGAGGAGCCCCCAAAACAGAAAAGACTCAGAGATTATGACTTATGCTGCAGATTTACAAATGGATGCAGATATAACCAAGATGTCAGAGATGGAATTCAGGCTAGCAATTGTGAAGACAATGGCTAGAATGGAGAAATCAGTTAATGGCAACATAGAGTCTCTAAGGGCAGAAATAAAGGGTGAATTGGCAGAACTTAAAAATGCTATCAGTGAGATCCAATCCAATCTAGATAATCTAACAGCTAGGGTAACTGAGGCAGAAGAACGAATAAGTGACCTGGAAGACAATATAATAGATAAAAAGGGAAAAGAGGAGGCCAGGGAAAAACAACTCAGAATCCATGAAAATAGAATCAGAGAAATAAGTTACACCATGAAGCGTTCCAATGTCAGAATAATTGGAATCCCGGAGGGAGTGGACAGAGAGAGAGGACTAGAAGATGTATTTGAGCAAATCGTAGCTGAGAACTTCCCTAATCTGGGGAATGAAACAAACATTCGAGTCCTAGAGGCAGAGAGGACCCCGCCTAAGATCAAGGAAAACAGGCCAACACCCCGGCATGTAATAGTAAAACTTGCAAATCTTAGAACCAAGGAAACCATCTTAAGGGAAGTTAGGGGGAAGAGAGTCCTTACGTACAGAGGGAGGAACATCAGAATAATGTCAGACCTATTCACAGAGACCTGGCAAGCCAGAAAGGCCTGGCAAGACATATTCAGGGTACTAAATGAGAAGAACATGCAGCCAAGAATACTTTATCCGGCAAGGCTTTCATTTAGAATGGATGGAGAGATGCAGAGCTTCCACGACCAGCAGAAGCTGAAAGAATATGTGACCACTAAGCCGGCCCTGCAAGAAATATTAAGGGGGGTTCTATAAAAGGAGAAAGACCCCAAGAGTGGTCTACAACAGAAATTTACAGGAACAATCTATAAAAACAACGTCTTCACAGGCAACATGATGACAATTAATTCATATCTTTCAATAATCCTTCTCAACGTGAATGGCCTAAATGCTCCCATAAAACGGCACAGGGTTGCAGATTGGATTAAAAGACAGGACCCATCCATATGCTGTCTACAAGAGACTCATTTTGAACCTAAAGATACACCCAGACTGAAAGTGAAGGGATGGAGATCCATCTTCCATGCCAGCGGACCTCAAAAGAAAGCTGGGGTAGCAATTCTTATATCAGGCAAATTAGATTTTAAACTAAAGTCTGTAATAAGAGACACAGAAGGACACTATATCATTCTTAACGGGTCTATCCAACAAGAAGATCTAACAATTGTAAATATCTATGCCCCCAACATGGGGGCAACCATCTACATAAGCCAACTGTTAACCAAAATAAAGAGTCATATTGATAACAGTACGTTAATTGTAGGAGACCTCAATACTCCCCTCTCAGCAACGGACATCTAAGCAGAAAATCAACAAGGAAACAAGAGCTTTGAATGATACATTTGACCAGATGGACCTCATAGATATTTACAGAACATTCCACCCTAAAACAACAGAATACTCATTCTTCTCAAGCGCACATGGACTTTCTCCAGAATAGACCATATACTGGGTCACAAATCAGGTCTCAACCGATACCAGAAGATTGAGATTATTCCCTGCATATTCTCAGACCACAATGCTCTAAAACTGGAACTCAATCACAAGAAAAAAATTAGCAGAAATTCAAACACTTGGAAGCTAAAGACCACTCTGCTCAAGAATGTTTGGGTCAACCAAGAAATCAAAGAAGAACTTAAACAATTCATGGAAACAAATGAGAACGAAAACACATTGGTCCAAAACCTATGGGATACTGCAAAGGCGGTCCTAAGGGAGAAATACATAGCCATGCAAGCCTCATTCAAAAAAATAGAAAAATCCCAAATTCACCAACTAACTCTACACCTTAAAGAACTAGAGAAAAAGCAACAAATGATGCCTAAGCTACGCATTAGAAGAGAAATAATTAAAATTAGAGCAGAAATCAATGAATTAGAAACCAGAAACATAGTAGATCAGATCAACGAAACTAGAAGTTGGTTCTTTGAAAGAATTAATAAGATTAATAAGATCGACTGGCCAGACTTATCCAAAAGAAGAGAGAAAGGACCGAAATTAATAAAATTATGAATGAAAGGGGAGAGATCATGACTAACACCAAGGAAATAGAAACAATTATTAGAAATTATTATCAACAACTATATGCCAATAAACTGAGCAACCTGGATGAAATGGAGGCCTTCCTGGAAACCTATAAGCTGCCAAGACTGAAACAGGAAGAAATTGACAACCTGAATAGGCCAATAACCGGTAACGAGATTGAAGCAGTGATCAAAAACCTCTCAAAAAACAAGAGTCCAGGGCCTGATGGATTCCCTGGGGAATTCTACCAAACATTCAAAGAAGAAATAATACCTGTTCTACTGAAGCTGTTTCAAAAAATAGAAACAGAAAGAAAACTTCCAAACTCATTCTATGAGGCCAGCATTACCTTAATCCCCAAACCAGGCAAAGACCCCATCAAAAAGGAGAATTTCAGACCTATATCCCTGATGAATATGGATTCCAAAATCCTCAAGGAAATCCCAGCTAATAGGATCCAACAATACATTAAGAGG
Organism: Mirounga angustirostris; assembly: GCF_029215605.1. NCBI lineage: Eukaryota > Metazoa > Chordata > Mammalia > Carnivora > Phocidae > Mirounga > Mirounga angustirostris. The sequence goes on along the minus strand of NW_026991709.1, from coordinate 115,619,377 downwards.
ATCATCCACCACGACCAACTGGGATTTATCCCCAGGATGCAAGGGTGGTTCAACATTCGCAAATCAATCAATGTGATAGAACACATTAATAAGAGGAGGGAGAAGAACCATATGGTCCTCTCAATTGATGCAGAAAAAGCATTTGACAAAATACAACATCCTTTCCTGATTAAAACTCTCCAGAGTATAGGGATAGAGGGAACATTCCTCAAGCTCATAAAATCCATCTATGAAAAACCCACAGCGAATATCATCCTCAATGCGGAAAAGCTGAGAGCCTTTCCCTTAAAATCAGGAACACGTCAAGGGTGCCCACTCTCACCACTGATGTTCAGTATAGTCCTAGAAGTCCTAGCAACAGCAATCAGACAACAAAAAGAAATAAAAGTATTCAAATTGGCAAAGAAGAAGTCAAACTCTCTCTTTTCACAGACGACATGATACTTGATGTGGAAAACCCAAAAGACTCCACCCCCAAATTACTAGAACTCATCCAGCAATTCAGTAATGTGGCAGGATACAAAATCAATGCACAGAAATCAGTTGCTTTCTTATACACTAACAACACAACTGTAGAAAGAGAAATTAAAGAAACGATTCCATTTACAATACCACCAAAAACCATAAGATACCTCAGAATAAACCTAACCAAAGAGGTAAAGGATCTATACTCTAGGAACTACAGAACACTCATGAGAGAAATTGAAGAAGACACAAAAAGATGGAAAAATATTCCATGCTCATGGATCAGAAGAATAAACATTGTTAAAATGTCTATGCTACCCAGAGCAATCTATACCTTCAATGCCATCCCGATCAAAATTCCAATGACATTTTTCAAAGTGCTGGAACAAACAATCCTAAAATTTGTATGGAATCAGAAAAGACCCCGAATCGCCAAGGAGATGTTGAAAAAGAAAAACAAAGCTGGGGGCATCACGTTGCCTGATTTCAAGCTATATTACAAAGCTGTGATCACCAAGACAGCATGGTACTGGTACAAAAACAGACATACAGACTAATGGAACAGAATAGAGAACCCAGATATGGACCCTCAACTCTATGGTCAAATAATCTTTGACAAAGCAGGAAAAAACATGCAATGGAAAAAAGACAGTCTCTTCAATAAATGGTGCTGGGAAAATTGGACAGCCACATGCAGAAGAATGAAACTCGACCATTCTCTAACACCATTCACAAAGATAAACTCAAAGTGGATGAAAGACCTCAATGTGAGACAGGAATCCATCAAAATCCTAGAGGAGAACATAGGCAGTCACCTCTTTGACATCGCCCACGACAACTTCTTTCAAGATACATCTCCAAAAGCTAGTGAAACAAAAGCAAAAATAACATATGGGACTTCATCAAGACAAAAAGCTTCTGCACAGCAAAGGAAACAGTCAACAAACAAAGAGGCATCTCACAGAATGGGAGAAGATATTTGCAAATGACACTACAGATAAAGGGCTGGTATCCAAAATCTATAAAGAACTTCTCAAACTCAACACCCAAAAAACAAATAATCAAGTCAAAAAATGGGCAGAAGAGATGAACAGACACTTCTCTGAAGAAGCCATACAAAAGGCTAATAGACACATGAAAAAATGTTCATCATCATTAGCCATCAGGGAAATCCAAATCAAAACCACACTGAGATACCACCTTACACCAGTTAGAATGGTCAAAACGGACAGGGAAAGAAACAACAAATGTTGGAGAGGTTGTGGAGAAAGGGGAACCCTCTTACACTGTTGGTGGGAATGCAAGTGGGTACAGCCACTTTGGAAAACAGTGTGGAGGGTCCTCAAAAATTTGAAAATAGAGCTACCCTGTGACCCAGCAATTGCAGTACTGGGTATTTACCCCAAAGACACAGATGTAGTGAAAAGAAGGGCCATATGCACCCCAATGTTCATAGCAGCAATGTTCGCAATAGCCAACCTGTGGAAAGAGCTGAGATGCCCTTCAACAGATGAATGGATAAAGAAGATGTGGTCCGTATATACAAAGGAATATTACTCAGCCATCAGAAAAGATGAATACCCAGCTTTTACATCAACATGGATGGGACTGGAGGAGATTATGCTAAGTGAAATAAGTCAAGCAGAGAAAGTCAATTATCATATGGTTTCACTTATTTGTGGAACATAAGGAATAACATGGAGGACATTAGGAGAAGGAAGGGAAAAATGGGTGGGGGGATTGGAGGGAGAGATGAACCCTGAGAGACTATGGACCTGAGAAACAAACAGGGTTTTAGAGGGGAGGGGGGAGGGGGGCTTGGTTAGCCCGGTGATGGGTATTAAGGAGGGCATGTACTGCATGGAGCACTGGGTGTTATACAAAAACAATGGATCATGGATCACTACATCAAAAACTAATGATGTATTGTATGGTGACTAACATAATAAAATTAAAATATATATATATATATATATATATATATATATATATATATATTTGGATATCAGCATACTTCTCACTGGAGTGAAAACAATATTTAAAGCTCAAAAGTAGTGTTGCTTTTCATGCTGACAGAAGAGACTGAGTGGAAGTGTCAGGGAATACTCATAAAAACATTTAATAACTCACATTTATGGAAACAGAAGTCCATTTGCTATAATGGCCATCTGTAAAAGCAAGCTAAGCTCAGAATGCATGTTTGGCTATGTCTACAATTAGTATTTTTGTTGATGATTAATTTAAATTTGGCTATTTAAAAAACTTTTTTTTTAGAAAACACTGAAATCAAAGCTTGCATATTAATTAGTTCCAAGAAAGTTCTGGAAAGGTCCACTCAATGCATTTTTTTTTAAAGATTTTATTCATTTATTCGACAGAGAGAGACACAGCGAGAGAGGGGACACAAGCAGGGGGAGTGGGAGAAGGAGAAGCAGGCTTCCTGCTGAGCTGGGAGCCCGATGTGGGATTCGATCCCAGGACCCCGGGACCATGACCTGAGCTGAAGGCAGACGCTTAACGACTGAGCCACCCAGGCATCCACACTCAATGCATTTTTGAGAATTAAAATATTCAAATATCATTATGCATTACATGTTTTAGCAGAGCAGTAAAGCAAAGACATAAACAATTTTAAAAGAAAAAAAATAGGGTAGGATGAGGAGAGCAGCCATTCTCAGTGCTTTCAAATAATAGGATCTTTTATTTGGGGTCCCAAAGGAAATATCCTCACTCTGGTCCTGATAGAAGCCCATCCTTTCAGAACGTCTACAGGAAATGAAATAACTGCCCAATGTTTTTGGCCTCCTTTCTGAGGTTCAGAGTGAGGAATGACATGTCTTTCTGTAGAGACCATACAGTAAAACACTGTAAAGATGAATTAAGAGTACTGGATTTTGAGGATGTCTGACACAGTAGAAATCCATAAAATACATACTAATGGATAAATAGAAGCTGTCACTATGAACTTTTCTTATCCAGTAAAGTAAAATTTGTCTTTGTTTTTTAAACACTGGCAAACCAATTCAAACTCAATTGGGCAATTTTTCTCTTCCTCATTATATCACAAAGTTTCTAAAAGGAATATATACCTTTGATGTAATAGTATAACAACACTCATGGTCTTCAGTGACTACTATCATTAAGTTGCTTTAAAAGCTTCATTCACTTATTATACTATTTAAATATCTATTTGCAGAAATGCAGTATAGAGATCGTCACAAAATCCTTTTTTTTTTTTTTAAGATTTTATGTTTTTATTAGGGAGAGAGAGTGGGTGGGGGGAGCAGAGGGAGAGAGACAAGCAGACTCCGTGCTGAGCACAGAGCGTGGCATGGGGTTCCATCCCACAACCCTTAGACCATGACCTAAGCTGTAATCAGGAGTCAGATGATTAACTGACTGAGCCATCCAGGCACCCCAACAAAATCTTTTCTGAAGCAGAGGATTAATTCAGTAGAGTCTATTTTAATCTCCCTAAGCCATCTACATGTGTGGCCTGAAATGAACATTTTACATAGACATTTAAATAAATGAGGTCTTGTCCTTCAATTCTTATTCACATATAGTGAGTTCTTTTAGATATATTCAATAGCATTCCAGATTTTGCAGAGTAAAATTCATTATTCTTCCTTAAAAAAATTGTGACATAGAGAATAACTTTCAAATATTTTTATTTATGTAGGCAAGCCTATAGTATAGTCTGAGAAGCAAAAATTCTACAAGCTTGAGAATCATAATTTTCCCCCAATAATGACCTTAACTTATACTATGATTTAAACTTATCATTAATCCCACATTTTCTCACCATGTTATTTTAAAATAGTAATGGGTTATAAATCAATGTGAATAGTAGACTTTAGAAGTGATATTTATTCTGGGCACTTCATAAGTTGTAACATTACCTCTAATTTTTCTTACATATTTTTTCACAGTTTCTTTCTTTTTCATTTTTTTTCAGTTTCTTAATACTGATTTTAATATCTAAAAACTCTCCTTAATTATATTAACATAAGAGCTATTGCAAGAAGTATTTCATTTTTTAGTGCTCTGCAGTGTCCTTTCCCCCAAATCCTAACAATATGGATATGTGTCTCCTTTCTGTTTATCTCTCCAGACATGTAAAATTGTATAAAATAATTCTTATCCCCTCAGCAGCTAAAATTATCATATGTAAACATCATGAACTATTCTTATACTTTTTTTCAGAATTGATGAGTAAAATACCTAGTTTCTATATTCTCTTAACATTACTATACTAATGAATGCACTATGATTTTCATAAAATGACAGACGTTAATTTAAAAATGTTTTTAAATGAATATTAACTTGTTATTACAACCACAATTAGCAATAAGCTAAATTCCCAGGATTTCCATTTAAAAAGAACAAAAAATCCAGTTCTCATTAATAAAACTGTTTAACTTGCATGAATAGTATCGCAGTAGCTTCACTTCTTTATTTGTAAAATCAATGCCATTTCTTTATTTTTCTTCCTTAAAATATTCATGGATTTTTTTCTCATTAACATTTACATTGCTCTAACTACTACTTTGCTAGATTTCTTCTTCTCTTCACTCTCTCTCTCTCCATATTAGAAAATGTATTATTCTTGTCAAGAGAAGCCTGTATCTAATCCTGTCTGCACATTTCTCGGTATGAATGCTTTTATGAAAAATTATTCAGTTGGTCATATTCATAATTGTGAAGGTTATCATCTCAAAACTTGAAATGAAAAATGAATATGCCCACTGGTATTCTTTTTGGTGACCTTTATTTCAAAGAAAATATGAAAAACCTTCCATGTCTTTTCATCTTCCAAATATGTCATAAAATTAACTTAACAGAGAAAATTAGAAATTAAAAGGTCCTGATTATTCAAAGTTCTTATTAGTCATATGCTCTCTCTACACAGGATTTGGAGTCAGAGAAGCTTTCCCTGATTTGAGAATGAACTACCAGACCATGCTAAGGGGTTAAGTGTGCTGATATGTTAACTTCTATATAAATATCTGCATCATGCATCATATCTGAAAATACAACATTTAACCCAAAGCCAGTCCTTAATTGTGAAATGTGGCAAACTGACAGGGGTACTATTGTAGGATAGGAAGCAAAGTTTTCTTTCTTTCTTTTTTCTTTCCTTCTTTTCTTTTCTTTTCTTTTCTTTTCTTTGCTTTGCTTTGCTTTCTTTTCTTTCTTTTCTTTCTTTCTTCTTCTTCTGTTCAAATTGAATCACTCTGGGCAGTAGCGCTCCCTGTTGCATTTCTGCTTTCCCACTGAGGAGAACTGATGAAGAACTTCCTAGTTCTAGATCATCTAATTCAAGCGCCTTCATTCAGCACATAAAATATTCCATAAACTGCACCACTCCCTAAATTGTCAAAAAAACAATATGGTCATATTAATGAACTATACTCACCAAACCAAGATGACAACTCACTTTTAATAAAAGATTAGATTAAAAAGATTAATTTCAAACTCAAATGCATGGTATGTTTTGCTTAACCATACTATCCACACCACTCTCCCTTAGGATCCCAAGAGCATTCTCTACTGAACAATTGATGCTCATATTTCTGAATCACTCCCTTCTGATTTATCTTCTGAGATGTTATTGAGACATAATGTCCCAACTCTCCTTGTCCACCTGGCTGGTGCCTACTCACACTTCAAGATTCAGCACAGAATGGTATCACCCTAGAAAAATTTTCCTGATCTCACAAGATACGGTGTTCTGTGAACTCTATCCTTAATATAACAGCACTTTCATTTTATTTTTTTAACTTTAATGTTTTAATATCATGAAAAAGAAGTACAAAACATTGTACGAGTATATGTTGTACTACATGGAGATGGAATAATACATTTTTTATCAGAATCTGTATCACCTAGTGCTAGCCACTAGACCAATGGCTTTCCACAGGGATTTTTCTACTCTTCCTATGAGGTTTTATCATGAATAAAAAAGCCCACAAATCTTTTCAACCACTAAAGATTTATATTTATCTTAATATTCTTGTTCAGCTGCTTTGGAGAACTGTTAAGAAATACAAAATTGCCTTAGCCAAGAGTTTTGAGTGGCTAAAGAATTTTGTTATTTCATGTTGGCCAAGATCTCCTGTATGTTGACATTGCAAAGACACTGTGTATTTCTATGGGGTAAGAAAAAGCACTGTCTCAATAGCCTTCTAACTGTTTAGGAAAGCAAATTACCATTTCTTGAAATGTACATAATATTATAATAGTTATTGGCTAAGCAGTAATTCATGAAAATCCATTTATATAAGACAAATAACAGCAACAGAGAGCCATAAAGCCCTACATGTACTAAAGAAAACAAGTTTGGAAATATTTAAACTAACTGTTTTTCCTACCTCTACACTGGTTTAACCACATCAAGTGAGAGTAACAACCAATAAAGAAAAGTGTCCAGAATTCAGCTTCCATAGCATGCCTCAGCCATTTCAGCTAAGACTATTTTTTTAGTGACAAACCAAAAAAAAATGATGAAAGTAGCATTTACTTTGTTGGAAATAAAAAATTAAAGTGCTGCTGATTTCATAAAATACTTGAAACCAATTTTGTTTTTATAATAAAATGACGTTTATCTTTTTTTAAGTTTTAATTATCATTTTTGCTGTTAAAAAATCAAAGTCATGTCAACCTTTAGGGATAAACTTTGGGGTATTTAAAATAACATGTTTGGAAAACTGAACCACATTTTTAATTGCCAGCATTATGCTTTGTTCTTGGTAGAATCATCTTTTTACATGCCAGTTATAAACCCCGGCCATATTGACTTCTGTGGTAGTAAATTGATCTCGAAGAAAATCAAGATCTTCCTCAGGAGAATCAAGATTCTTCATGGCAGTCGATAAATTCCTTTCCAACAATGCCTGAGCTTCATCAATATCATATTCAAGCATTACATTAGCCCCCAACCACAGACACTTTATCAGTAGGAGGAACTGAGGCTTTGCAATACAGGTTATCTGCCGGTAAGAATCTAGTCTCTAGTGAACTGGTGGACTCTTTTTTCTTCTGCATGTATTTTAGAATTTCTAAAGTTTGCTTAATTTCAGGAATCTGACCTTTTAGCCTCCTTTTCTTTTGAGCAAGGTTGAGTTCCAAAAACTTACACTTCTGGTACTGTTCATCCAGCTTCTTTAGTACTGTATCTGCAGTCTCATTCCCAGGCTGTTTCATGAAGGAATCTACATCTTCCACAAATACAGCCTCAGGAATCCCTAGGTGGAGCCGCTGCCTGTTCCCTGTGGCCACTTCTAAGCCACAAACGTCCTCATGGCCGCCCTCTTGGGGAAGCCATAACAGCACTTTTAAATGAACAGAAAGCTTCTTTTTCTCACTAAATGGATAACTTTATAAATGAAAAATGAATCATGCTTCTTTATACATCTAGGAAGTAGCTTAGCCCTTGATAAGAATGCTTAAAAAGAGAAATATATTTGATTTTCAATGTAATATTCTTTACATCATGCCATTTTTGTGTCTAACTCTCCCTAGCAAGTAGTGGCAAACTCCATCCATAGGGTAATCTACCTTCTAACCTCTGCGCTTAGCTTTAGCCTTGCAGCCTAACAGGACAGGCAACAGAAATTGGCTTTCCTCTCTGCTGACCAGACCTATGTCCCACTTCTCCCTGTACAGTCACTGCTACAAACACATTAACACACAGACACACATACACTTTCGTGTTTAATTATGAAAATCTTTATTCTGCATAAAGGTATCTAGAAAATAAGTCTTCTTTTGTGGGGATACTTTAGAAAGTCCTGAGCTTGAGTGTGTACCCTTTGCAGGTAGGAAGCCCAAATCTTAGATAAGGTATTATACCCTCACTGGATGGAATCACTGAATTATATTTAATGGGGACAAGTGGCATTGAGGCAATCAGCTTCTTGTTTAGGGTGGCCTTGTCAAGTGTATAGGAACATTTCAGGGAGCAGCAGCTCTATATTTGGGTGATTTACTCCTGACTTTACCAACAGCCCTGCTTGATATACAGCAGGAAACAGAACAGATTTTCCTAATGATGCTTTCTAATGATTAACTTACATTTTACTGGCATAACTATAGACTTCCTTCTATTACCTGTCCATAAGCTAATCAGTTTAATCTAATCTTTTTCTGAAGGATAAAGTGACCTGTTCAAAGGCACCAATATTTTTTGGGAAGAGCTAATTTGGGGAGCCCATTGTTCCTATTTCCTAGTATACTGACTTTTTAAATTTAATGCCCTGTGCACTGTTATTGATACTAAGAAATCTGAAGTGTTGTTTTTTTTTTCCCCTCAATTTGCTTTAGAAGAGGTGTTGGGTGATGCTAGTCCAGCAGGAGGAAGCAGTTATGATTTATGTTCAAATAATAAATACCTCCTCTTTGAATCATGAATTATATTGATAGCAGTTATCTTATTTTCATGCTTTTTTGACAGATGGGGAACAGATGGTTATTAGTTTCATGAAAATAACAAGTGGTAGAATTAAGTATTAAAATATTTATTGGGCTAGGGCGCCTGGGTGGCTCAGATGGTTGAGCGTCTGCCTTCGGCTCGGGTCATGATCCAGGGTCCTCGGATCGAGCCCCACATTGGGCTCCTGGCTCAGCGGGGAGCCTGCTTCTCCCTCTGCCACTCCCCTTGCTTGTGCTCTCTCTTTCTGTATCTCTGTGTCTCGAATGAATAAATAAAATCTTTAAAAAAAATAAAATAAAATATTTATTGGGCTTTATACCAAAATTCCAGTAGTGTAAATTTTATTGGTAGAGTTTGTGTGTTGCAAACACTGCAAAGCAAATCAGCCTCTGCAGACACATGATGCCTCTGGCAGAGCGTATAGATGTAATTAATTTTTTTTTGAGATATTCTAGACTCGACTATAAACATGAAGCTATTAAAGTATCACAGACTCTTACCTGTAGGTAGAAACAGTAAATTTCGTTTTCCTTCCTTCTACAAATTTGCTAAATCACCTTCATTATATGATTCGACAACATAGATTTATTAATTATACTTAGTCACAGTGCTTGCAGAGATTTTACCAGAGACATAATCTGTTGGTAGATGATATGTAAAAAAACTGTGGTTTGGGTGCCTGGGTGGCTCAGTTGGTTAAGCGACTGCCTTCGGCTCAGGTCATGATCCTGGAGTCCCGCATCAGGCTCCCTGCTCGGCGGGGAGTCTGCTTCTCCCTCTCCCTCTCCCCCTGCTTGTGTTCCCTCTCTCGCTATGTCTCTCTCTGTCAAATAAATAAATAAAATCTTTAAAAAAAAAAAAAACTGTGGTTTGTATTCTCATTGATGGTTTTTCCTTCTGATCGGTCACTTTTGGCAATTTATCTTCCCCATATAATTTAGACCATTTTTATCTTTGAGAGATTCTTTAATCAGTTAATTTCTTGGTAAATCATCTTATATATTTCAGATTGTTTATATATTTGAAAGATGCTTCAATTTTTGGTTCACTTTATTTGTGAAGTCTTTTAACTGGGTTACAATGGAAAACTACAAATACAAGAATCATTTGCCATAACTGTCTACATATTTGGATAAAACCATTCCAAAAAAAGTGCATACTTTCTCTATAGAGGTATCCTCTCTGTAGAATCAGATAATTAATGCTGATCATGCCTGAGTCGAACCAAATGCAATTGTTCAATGTCCAGTTTCTTCTACCTCTTGAGAAAGCCCTATTCCAGGGTTGTGTGCTGTGTCTAGAGTTAAGTCATGTGCATATGTTATGCCAATATTAATTCAACCCATTCCCTTCACCTCTAGGCTACAGTTTATTCATCTGTAAAATTAGAACAGTTCCACTCTAAATTTTCATTTGCTTTGCTAAAAAAATTATTTTTAACGTATTGTGAATGAGGGAAGATAATGATTCTCTTATAAATGTGAGGTCAAGTAACAAGAGAATCATTTGGCATGTCACCAACATATCACACATACCATAGTTGATTTAGTACATGTAAAGTCATGTCAAAAATCCCTTGTTTGAGTTCTGTAGATCTTGGCTCATAGTATAAGAGAAGCAATTAACTGAAAATTATAGTAGCAAGACTATTTCTTTATCCTTTTAATCTAAAATAGGGTAAGCCTTAGTAAATAAAAAATTTTAAATATCTTTGCTTTCTGTTTGAACTGGCATAATTTACATTAATTTTTTAAAAATTAATCATTATACTAAAATGTGTATGTATATGTGTAGTATTATTTTTGATGTTCAGATTTAAAAGGTACTCATAGATGTCTACTAGTAATTTAAATAATAGTTTTGAATATAAAATAATTCTGTCTTCTGTTTTAGAAATGTTCGGATTCTGAAATTTTCTTACAAAAAGTCTGTCTAACTCAGAATTTTTTCATGATTTCATTTGAATATGTTTTAGGAGAATAACGTTGATGACTTGATAATGACAGTGAGGATGGCTATAAAAATTAACATTTATTGAAAATATGCTAGATACCAGGTAATATCCAAAATGCTCACATTACCCTACTTAATCCACATAATAATCCCATAAAACAGATGCAAATATTAACACAATTTTAAAATTATCATACCTAGGTGCTGACAGTTAAGGGTCTTGCCAAAGGTCAGCTTATAGAATATTGTGAAATTAGTCTGTACCCTAGCTCCTGACTCCAGGGGTTTTCATCAAGGTCTTTTTCAAATTCAACCATTATCATATAAATGGCCAATATTTAGGTAAAAAAGATACCCAACGTCATTAGTTATTAAGGAAATAAAACCACAATGAGAGGGGCACCTGGGTGGCTCAGTCAGTTAAGTGTCTACCTTCGGCTCAGGTCATGATCTCCAGTCCTGGGATTGAGCCCCATGTCAGGCTCCCTGCTCAGCGCACTTGTGCTCTCTGTTGCTATCTCTGTCTCTCTCTCAAATAAATAAATAAAATATTTTTTAAAAACACAATAAGAGGGGCGCCTGGGTGGCTCCGTTGGTTAAGCCACTGCCTTCGGCTCAGGTCGTGATCCTGGAGTCCCGGAATCGAGTCCCACATCGGGCTCCCTGCTCGGCGGGGAGTCTGCTTCTCCCTCTGACCCTCCCCCTTCTCATGTACTCGCTCTCTCTCATTCTCTCTCTCTCAAATAAATAAAATCTTAAAAAAAAACCACAATAAGATACGACTTCACACACCCTAAAATAACTTTAATAAAATAGCAACAAAGTGTTGAAAGATATTGGAATATCAGAGCCCTCATAAATTGCTTGTGGTAACACATAATGGTACAGCAATTAGGAAAAACTATTTTGTGGTTCCTCAAAATGTTAATAGTTGCCATGTTACTTAGGCATTCCTTCCCATGGGTATATACCCAAGAGAAATAAAAACATACATCCACACAAAAACTTCTACACAAATATTTATAGCAACGTTCTTCATACTAGCCAAAATGTAGAAATAAATATCCATGAATCAATGAAACCACAACATGTGGCTTATCCCTTAAGTGGAATATTGTTCAAAAATAAAAAGAAATGAAGGATTGATACATGCTACACCGTGAATGCAGTTTGAAAACCTTATGCTAATTGAAAGGAGCCAGTCACAAAAGACCATATATTATATGATTCTATTAAATAAGAAATGTTTAGGTACCTTTATGGTGACAGAAAGTGGTTGCTTAGGGCTTCAGGGAAGGAAGAATGGGGAGCGATTGTTAGTGGAACAGTGTCCTTATTGGTAGAGTGTGTAGATGTTCTAAAATTAGATTATGGTAGTGGTTGCACAGCTGTGAATATATTTTAAAAACACTGAATTGTATACTTGGAGTGAGTGAATTTTATGGTATGGGAATTATATATCAATAAAACTTTTAAGAAGAAATAAATTATAAAACAGAGCTTGAAACGAAAGAAGAAGTGGTTGGGGAAAAGCACATTTTTAAATTCTTAACTATTTTTTTCTTTTTCAAAATTAACTATAATATAAAACAAAAATACAAAAATTGAAATTTCTTCTGCTGAATACTTAATTCTTATGAAAGATGGTTAAAATTGAGACGATTACCAAACATAAATAGTTGTGTGCTTTTTCTTCCTAATCCCTAAGTAATACTGATCAATAATTTTATTCTTTTAGGTAAAAATATTCATCCCCATGATTCAGTCTTTTTGTTTTTAAAATGAAAATTGGTCCAAAAATAATACAAAAAGTGGGTCACAGAATACTTTAGTTTGATTTTTATGTCTTATTGCATATAACCTAATATCTACTGCAAGCCATTTGCATAAGTAAAAATCACTAAAGTACTATTTTAAGAAATCAATATTTTAGATAAAAATTATTGAATGACAGTATAAAAATCAGCAAAAAATTCCATGTTAAATATAACTGAATTTATTTTTATGCCAATCTATAAATTTAAGTGGTTGAAACAATGTAATATCATAAAATTGGAAAGCAAAATCAAGTGTATTAGTGAATATGATAATCTCAGTAAATATTTCCAGGAGGAGGAGGCTATGCATTAAAATTTTTTAAAAATTTTAATGGAACACTACATCAAAAACTAATGATATAATGTATGGTGATTAACATAATAAAAAAATTTTAATTAACTTTTGATAACCACTGTCTTCTTACTTGTTACTCTAAACACAATCTGATTATTAATTATTTTTTTTTAAGATTTTATTTATTTGCGAGAGAGACAATGAGAGACAAAGAGCATGAGAGGGAGGAGGGTCAGAGGGAGAAGCAGACTCCCTGCCGAGCAGGGAGCCCGACGCAGGACTCGATCCTGGGACTCCAGGATCATGACCTGAGCCGAAGGCAGTCGCTTAACCAACTGAGCCACCCAGGCACCCAACACAATCTGATTATTTTTAATTTTCACAAATATTTTTGTGATCAAAGGAAAATCATGATATAAGATTAAAATTCCTGCAGACAATATTTTTTAATCCTGAACTATTTATTTTCAGCTTAAAATATAAATTAAGGTAAACTAAAGTACATTAATCTAAGACATCAAAATGTATCCATAGCTACCAAGTTTTACCTAGAGTTAACTTGAGTCACTGTTAAAGATGAGGACAATGAATGACTTTTTGTTCTTGTTGCCACACCCTTTTAATTGCATAATAATGTACATATTCATGTAATCTTTTAAATTGCTGAGGAAATATATAAATAATATGATTTTCTAGCTTCTAAAATAATTCCTTTGTCTTTAGTCATTATTTTCAATTAATTCTGAAATGGTTCATATTATTTCTTTCTATCTCCACTAAATCTCTAAAGCAGGGATTCTCCCAGCAGGAACACACTGCTGGGTTTAGAGTGTGTATTTAGAATAATGCTAACACAAGTTTCAGTACTGTTCTGGTATCTTTAAACCTTCAAATCAATTTTAAAACATTGGTCTTAATTTTTTTTTTTCTCTCTGTACCATCTAAAAGGAAATTGCAGCATTTGAAAAATTTCATCCACTTTGCAATCTCTTATCTCATCACTTTCCCCCCTTCTATTATAACCCCATCCATCATCTTGATTATATCTATTATACTTCCCTTCTAGGGGAAAAATAGCAAGCTACTGAAAAGAGTGCTTCCATTCCAAAATAGAGAAGCATTACATTAAAAACAGTTTTGAGGGTAAAAACATAGGAAAAATAGAGAACAGCTGCATTTTCATTATTGCTCTAATATATTCTCCCTTTATTCACTCCGAGCATAAGTGTCAGGCATGGACTGTGGCTTCTATGTATTTTGCACTGTGTTTGTCATTCTTGCTAACTTAGTCCAGGTTTAGAATTAAGTCAACCAGAAGACAAAGTCTGCCCTGAAGGGTTGAAGTGATTAAAATGGCACAGTTGTTTCCAACAACATATTAAAGGTTTTTGTAACGGTATGAGAGATCAGCTCTGCTTTTGAAATCAAATTATTAAGTTACAATTGTATAGAAAGATTAAGTAAAGCTTAATTATATACTCATAGTGAAAAAGAAAAGTCTGTAACAGGTTTATGAAGGGAAAACATATTGAAAATAATTTTAGACAATATGTTGAATTCAAAACAGTGTAATTCAGAGAAATGAATATTTAGGAATTTTTAGATGGCAGGATGTGTTTTTAGAACTAGGAAATATTTCCTGCAGTAAAGGCTTTTATGACTTTGAAATCTAGAGAGGAATTCATAAGGGTAAGATAAAAAGATAGTAATTTTGTTTATCGTAATGATTAGCATGTTCGTCTTTTAAAAAAAACATTAAAACCATACATTTTCTGTCTTGAGCACTGTTGCCTATATGATATTATTTACATCTTCATCTCATTTCTTTCTTTCTTCCATAAAAAAGGATATTAATTATATAAAAAAGGACAGTGACTATTTCAGAATGTGAAGTGTATCATCTTCATTTGTGTTCACATATGAACTGAAATAAGCAATTAACAGACATTGAAATGGCTCTTTATTAGTTTAAAACTCGATCCATTTAATTCACATCTTCCTACCTCAAAAGTTATCAATCATCTACAGTTTTCACATAAACTCTCCTTGATATCCTATAGCATCATATAAAATGGGCTTTTTGCAGTGAAACCCATTTCTGTCAAGTCTAAACTTCGGAAAGCAGGACTTACAGAAAAGAAGTCTGTGTTCAGATTCCTTCCTGTTACTAAATCACAATTCTCCCACGAAGCCATTATGATGTTTGCCCCAGCTATTTGTGGTAGTTATTATTGAATTTCACCAAATATTTGTTCTCTGCTCCTGAGACATGTTAGATCGTTCACCTCTTGACTCCTTTGTGGTTGAGTTGGGCCTTGAGACAAGTGCATTAATTGCTGGTGTGGAGAGTATCTGGGGTGTTCTTTTTCTCTGTTCTTGCAACCAGCAACAATATTTGTTCTCTGCTCCTGAGACGTGTTAAATCGTTCACCTCTTGACTCCTTTGTGGTTGAGTTGGGCCTTGAGACAAGTGCATTAATTGCTGGTGTGAAGAGTATCTGGGGTGTTCTTTTTCTCTGTTCTTGCAACCAGCAACATTAGTGATTATGTCTGCTCTCTCAACCTGGGTCTTAGAGTAAAGAAAAGCATAACAGGGAACTTAATCAGTGATGGATATGTATACAGAATAAATGAAGTATTAATGTCTGTTGTTTCCTACAAGCTACTAAGATTTTGAGTTTGTAATTTCAGCAAATAGAAGTCATAGAAACTAATAAAGAATTGTTAGGGTCATATTTTGAATTATTATTTTAAGTATTTTCTAGTTAAATAAGCTCAAAATAACACTGGGAAAGATTTATCAAATGTATTAATTTTCAACTAGAATGCAAAATGAAATCTCAAGCTTTTACAAACACAGTAGAAACTAGAAAGTCATTCTAACTACATTATGTATTTAATGTCTTAATGGCCTTTAAATATATCTAGGTATTATACAAAATAATTTTAACTCACAGATCAGGAGACATCTTCATTGATGCCACTTCTTCCAACGTAGACACCTTTCACTGATATAAAATAGTTTCATTTAGGGGCACCTGGGTGGCTCTGTTGGTTAAGCATTTGCCTTTGGCTAAGGTAGTGATCCCAGGGTCTGGGCATCAAGCCCTGCATCAGGCTCCCTGCTCAGCAAGGAGTCTGCTTCTCCCTCTGCCCCTCTCCCCTGCTCATTCTCTCTCTCTCCCTCTCACTCTCTTCCTCTCAAATAAATAAATATCTTTATAAATAAATAAATAAATAAATAAATAAATAAATAAATAAATAAATAAATAAATAAAAAGTTTCATTTAATAAATCCCAAACTTCTTCCTGGAAATTTCTATTCACTTTTCCTGGTTTTATTTTTGCTATGCAGACGTAACTCCTACTTACTTATATAAAGCACTTCAAATGTCTAGTATTTGAAAAGAACAAAATATTTTATTTTATTTTTTTTAAAGATTTTATTTATTTATTTGAGAGAGAAAATGAGAGAGAGAGAGCATGAGAGGGGGGAGGGTCAGAGGGAGAAGCAGACTCCCTGCTGAGCAGGGAGCCCGATGCGGGACTCGATCCCGGGACTCCAGGATCATGACCTGAGCCAAAGGCAGTTGCTTAACCAACTGGGCCACCCAGGTGCCCCAGAACGAAATATTTTAAATTACTTTTTTGTAACTGCTGAATCCATTCCATTTTTCTCTACTCATTTTCAAATGTATGCTAACTAGAATGCTTCTTGAGAATTTCTTCTTTTTGAAGTTCTGTGCTTCTTGAAAGCATATTTTTCAATAATATAACCTAATTTGCATAAATTGTTTTGGCAAACACTTAAAAAATAGGTATGTTAAATTGCTAACTTTAATTGTGTTTATTTTCTTCTAATATCCTTAACTTCTTTTTCTAATTCTTCCATTAAGCCTCACCTCCCCTATCCCTTGTCCTTAGGAATTTTATATTTGGTTCTAAGGCTCATATCCAAATTAAATATTGTATTTTTAGATTTGATCTGCAATTTCCTATTCTTATTGAAGTTGTTTTGGATCATGAAACAATCAGAGATTCTATTAGAAATATGTTACTACTACAAGTATTATCTGTCCTTTAAATTCTGAATTTGCATTAATGTCATTAATAAAAATGTAGAAAAGAACACATAGGACCTCTGACAAATGCCCTCCGGGGTGACAGCAATTGATTTATGAAGATTTTCTAGTTCTGAACATTATTAGTAGTCCACATTCATTTCCTGATCTCCATCCTATTTTGTGGCATTTGGTTCCCTAAGTCTCAAGAGGAATTTTGTCACAAAAGATTTCCAAGTAAATAGAAATAAATTTAGTGAATTTGTCCGGACAGTTTGAAGGATACAAAGCAAATGCTGTGCTTGGGGCTTGTTTAAAGTAGTCAGGAACAATACTAGCCGTGTCTGGGACATAGGAGATGCTAAGAATCATTTCTCACTTGAGTATAAAACATAAAAAAAAAAAAAATCAGAGAAAACAGGATGCATAAAGGGAGATAGAGATATCCAAAGAATGGGTGGAAGGCATTCAAACAAATAACAGGGAATCAACAAAATTATTTGGCAAGTAAGAGGTGATCATAAATTTTGTTTAGACAGCAAGTAGATGGATGAAGCATATGCTCTTTAACTCTTCCATAAGGACTAGAAAGTTTTCGTCAGTGGATATTCAGTTATCCAGGTAAGGTATAAGGCAGCTCTTTGGATACACCGGTCTCAGTACCACCTGAAATATTTATACTTACCAATAAAGGTAAAATCTTACCAGTTTTGCATCTTCTCCCTGTTCAAAATGAACAGCAGCATTATACAACAATAGTACCTAATAGTTGGGACATCCATTACTGATCTGTACCTATTTTCAAAATATTTTATTGTATCTGTCTAAAAAAAAGCCTTCCTTTAAGAAAATTTTAAATTATTCTACTTATAACATTTGCTGAATGATTAGTGTAAATCTGGATCAGATTTCTGAAGAAGTACCAATTCATCCAGTTTAGAATAGCCAAAGAAAAATTTATAATGAAAATCTGCCATAATTCAGTCGCACAATTAGCACATTTGTTATCCACACTATTTCTTTACAACTATGTGGATTTTATGTTTTGTATTCCATAGTGCCTTCATGACCTTGTCCTTAAAAAATATTTCATTTTTGGGGGCGCCTGGGTGGCTCAGTCGTTAAGCGTCTGCCTTCAGCTCAGGTCATGATCCCAGAGTCCTGGGATCGAGCCCCACATCGGGCTCCCTGCTCTGCGGGAAGCCTGCTTCTCCCTGTCCCACTCCCCCTGCTTGTGTTCCCTCTCTTGCCGTGTCTCTCTCTGTCAAATAAATAAAATCTTTAAAAAAAAAGTCATTTTTTAAAACGGCAGTCTTTGTAACAAAATAAAACTGTTATATCAAAAAAATGATCAAAAAGTTTGAAATAAGGAAAATAATTCATACAAAGGCATAAGCTATTCAAGCCACTTAAAGTAAATATGTTTCAAGGAAGCTTACGGGTAAAATATAATAGTTTTAATTCTTTGCTTGCACATTGTCATTGACTTGTAAATGATATCAGGATGGACACAACAGAGGTAAATGAAAATTTCTAGGGAAAATTGCCTTTCTTGGAGAGTATGCTTCCCTCAAAAAGGGTGATATCAATTTATGAAAGTAAAAATGTTCATTATTTTCTTGGAAAATTCTCATTATGGTGAAAACCGATAAAGTAGTAATGTTTGCCATAAAAGCCTTTTTATCTGAGCTGCTAAATGGAACATTGAAGAAAGAGCCTTGTGGAAAAATCATAGAGAAACCATTTAACATTTAACATCTGCACATTCTTTACAATCCAAGGCTATGTAATTTTCTGCAAAAAGGAGGAAAGGAGACTTAATACTTAATAAATGAATCTAAGATGTAGGACTGAGTGTATTTAACTTTTAAAATTGACTGAGTAAGACTAGTAGTAGCCAAAAATTCATTCTGTTCTTGTTTTATGTGTTTTCTTTATTAATGCCTTGCAGCAAATTTTAAATATTTAATTTTAAATTCAACTCACCTTATTAATAGGGGGTGGGAGGGAGGGATTGGACAATGACATTTTATAGCCAGTAAATTTAATATAAGTAGGACTCTCATCATTACAGGGATATAGAGGGGAAAAAAAAATGAGCTACCAATAATAAGAAAGACTTTTACTATTAATAAGGAAGTGAATGCTGAGTGAAGTTCAAGTTCTAATAGATGGGACAGTAAAAATGACTTACTTTTATTTAAATTATTTTCTTTTTTTTTAAGATTTATTTATTTATTTGAGACAGAGAGAATGAGAGAGAGAGAGCACATGAGAGGGGGGAGGGTCAGAGGGAGAAGCAGACTCCCTGCCGAGCAGGGAGCCCGATGTGGGACTCGATCCAGGGACTCCAGGATCATGACCTGAGCCGAAGGCAGTCGCTTAACCAACTGAGCCACCCAGGCGCCCCTTTAAATTATTTTCTAAAATTTTTCTTTTTATATAAACTTTCACATGTATTCAAAGCAAGTGCCACGTCTGCACAGGAAAAACACACAGGTCAATTCAACTCTTTATGCCTGTGTTGTATGTGCTTCTACAGTACTGTTATCTCTGACACAGTAAGACAGGTAACTCAGCCAATTCAATAAACTAGAGCCCACCTGAGGGGAAGAAAAGACATGGTGAATGGTCATCATTTCTATTCAGTAATGGATCTAACGAAAATGAGAATTTCTGTTTATTAGAATTTCTGCATTTTTCAAAGTCAGTGATTCCATGCTGAAAAAAGCATACTGAAAGCCTTATTTCTAGTTTAAAAGAGAGAGAGAGAGAGAGAGAGAAATCCCTGTTTAAAATTAGTTAGAATCAGTATCAACAGTAAAATTTCCTATTGGGAGGCTGATGAAAGAGATTGAGAGAAGTTTCACCTCTTAAGATAGCAACACTTAAGTTATAAATTTTATCTTCCTGACAAATAATACCTGCTTTCAAATTATTTTTTTCTATATATGGGACATGTAATTTAATTCACTCTACTCTGTCCCATATATAAAGAACGTATCTTTCTGCTTAACTCTGGAATGCCCTTAGAATTTTGAGAAAATAGTATTTGTAAAGTCCAGAGTGATGGAGCTCCTGCTGATTCCTGACCATCCCACCGGGACATGGAGGGAACTGTAGGAGTGAAGGTAACTGAGAATATATAGAAGGGAAAGTTCTGGACTAAGTTGTTCTATTCAAAGATGTATGTTTCTAGGAGTCAAACCGTAGGAGAAGATCATGAATTCCAGAGAAGTTTCTACAGTGGCAGCTGAAACAAGCAGCAGAATTAACTGCCAAATATTTTGTTGTTTCTCAAGCACTTTTATTTCTGCTATCTCAGAACAAAAATCATTCTGTGGATAATATCATCTCTATTCTCAATTATTTGGGCTGGTAAAACAAGCAATCGACCAATTTAACTGAAGGGTCATCTTCATGTATCTGGACATCTCCTATGTATTGATTAGAGCCAGAAAGTTTGTATGATTTTCATTCTCAGTCAGAAACTTGCCCTGTGGGGCGCCTGGGTGGCTCAGTTGGTTAAGTGACTGCCTTCGGCTCAGGTCATGATCCTGGAGTCCTGGGATCAAGTGCCGCATAGGGCTTCCTGCTGAGCAGGGAGTCTGCTTCTCCCTCTGACCCTCCCCCCTCTCATGTGCTCTCTCTCAAATAAATAAATAAATCTTAAAAAAAAAAAAAAAAAGAAACTTGCCCTGTGAAATCTCCCAGGATAGAAGAGTTAGCATTTTCCATCTAATCAAAGTTCCTTCCCCTTAAAGGGTCAGCTGCTGACAGAGTCAGGGGAATTCCTTGGCAACTGTAATTCTGATGGGTTATTTGTAAGTTAATCAACAATACATAAAGTTCCCTATCTTTGCCATGAAAAGCACAATTCTAACGAGTCTCCTTCCCTGGGACCTGTGGCTTACTTTGTTTTCTGGTATGTGATGGATATGTGATGGATAGGCACCATCTCTATGTCTTTCTATTTGCACCTGACTGTTAATAGAGACAGACAGGGAGTGAGCCTGGGTTAGGATTATTAATCACAAAGTTTCTGAAATGCCACAGTGGAGTTGGCCGCACGGCCATGACCTCTTTTTCATAATGCCCTAACGAATCACGTAATGACATTGTATATGGAACACACTAAGTCTATCAAGTAGATGTCAGCAGAGGCAGGAGGCACTAGGTCATTTTTGAAAAGACTAATGCTTGAGTGAGAGTTACACTGCGTTTGGCTGGGAAACATGAGCGTAGTGGGTTGGGCAAAGAGCTGAACTTTGCTCAGGCTCTAAGCTGGGAGGAGGAACCAGATGAGCATCTCATAAAAATGACAGCTTGAGTTTACTTTGAAGATGTTTACAAGAGATTCACTTATCAACTCAGAAATAAAAGTTCAAATTTGCTCTTCTCTGTCTGGCTCAATAGAGAATCATATGATAGAGGCATGAAACATACAGACTAGAAAGAGGGAAAGTGATTTCAGAAATGCTGCAGAGCCGCCTAGATACCCATGAAAGAATAGGGGTATATAACTACTTCAGCCCACTGCTTCAACCATTGAGATTGCACAAATGGTAAATCCAGCACTTCTTGGAAGGTTAATATCACTTGAAAATATATTAGGCATAACTAGTATCGTGGGCTTAAGTGTGTAATTATTTCAATGATCCACATCTTGATAATATCCCAGATAAATTTTGCATAAGGTAACTGCTGTTATAGTATCAAGTTTCTAATTCCAAATCTTGCTCTATTTTAAGTATTTAAAGATAGAGGAGAAATATATATATGAGAATGATCCCTAACAAGAATCCCTACATGGAGAAAATCTAACTATATATGACCAAAATTACCTAAAATATTATGCAAAATATATATTTTATTTTGTATAATGAACCCCTAGTAGTAATGAATCTAGTAAAAGCTATTTCTATTGTTATGAAAATAATATATATGTAATATAATGAGAGAAGCTACAGTAAATTACAAAGAATTGAAAAATGACCAATAAGTTTGCCACCTGAGGAAACCACTCTGTATACATTAGCATTTTTCCTTGCAGTAGTTTCCCTGTGTATTTTATAGTTTCGAAGAAAAAGACTGTGCTGGTTATGTAATAGAATAGGAAGAAATGAAACGATATCCATATATGGCAATATGGATAGTTCTCAGGAACACAATCTTGATATCAAAACACAAAACAAGTTGCAGAACACTATATATTATAATGTGATAACACTATGATGCCATTTACAAATGTTATAAAACACCTATAAGAAAAATATATAGCATGTTTATGTATGCATGTTTATGGATATGTATACATATATATAAAGTGTGTACATATAAAGTGATAAAATAGAAATTACTAAATTATAATTTCCTTTATAAAATAATTTTTATAAATTTTACACAGCTTCATTATCTATCCCTCTCTTTATCTTTTTTTTTAAAGATTTTATTTATTTATTTGACAGAGAGAGACACAGCAAGAGAGGGAACATGAGCAGGGGGAGTGGGAGAGGGAGAGGCAGGCTTCCTGTGGAGCAGGGAACTCGATGCGGGACTCGAACCCAGGACCCTGGGATCATGACCTGAGCTGAAGGCAGACGCTTAACGACTGAGCCACCCAGGCACCCCATATCTCTCTCTTTATCTTTTAAAAGTCTAATGAACATTTACTTGTGGTATCTAGCTCTTGCGTGTCTCTGAGCTTTATCGCCAACTAGGGGAATTGTGTGTTGGGACAAATGAGGTTCCAGCAGAGTTCTAGTGAGGGTCCCTAAAGGAGATTCACAGAGTAAAAAGTTAATACGCCTTTCATTCCCTTTTGCCTACTACTACCAAACTCTTACTAAACCCGGGCACCTTAATATTAATAACCTCTCAGAAAAATAACGATAATATGTATTTTGATTTGTTGAATTCATTTGGAGAAGAAGGCAGAAGTAAAAGATAGGATGGTTTGAGGTGTAAGGCTGTATTCTCATATGAAATTAAATTTTCTTTTTCTTATCATTTAACTTCATTTGAACATAATTTCCCTGTTATGCTTCCCTTTTCTTATTTTCTTCTCCCAGCTCTTCTTTTCTTCCTTCTCTGCTTTACTGTCTTTTTCAGATGTCCAAAAGTTTGGGAGGAAAAAAAGTTAAGAATGATCTGGGGCAGTGGAATGAAAAATTGGAGAAGCATGCCCTTTTACTTTACAGTTTGAGAATAGCTGTAAATTTTAAATAAAGTTTTAAGTAATAAAAAGAAAAGGAAAGAAGAAATCTACGACCAATAACTTTGCTAGAAATAAATCACAGATATGATAAATGGGACTCTAAAATTAAAGGAAATTGTCAAAAAATTCTTTTTTTTTACATGTATGATTAGTAGGACCATTGTATAAATTCACTGATTCTTTCAAAAAGAAATGAAAGCCATTTAAAAGGTATAGGGCCTTATCTTCTAATACAAAGAACTACTTAGGTCTTTCCATAATAAAATGATGACATTTCACCCATTTTCTCTGTCCTTTCATTTTTTTCAAAGCAGCTGGAAGAACAAAAATTAAAATTAAAGCAAAAAGGTTTTCTATAGGCTTGTCAGGTGAAATTTCATTGAAGGAGGCAGCTAGTTATGTATGTTTCCATTTCAAGGAGTGTGTCAAATGTCAGGAAAACTTTTGGGTCCTGAAACAAAAGTACAAGTTTTTTCACATAAGTTGTCCCGATTAGTATAAAGTCATTCAAGCAAAATATAATAGTTCTAATTTACATAATTTAGTTGAAAAACTGAAATATTTCCAGGCAGATCACCAGCCTATTTGTTCCCTTTTAAAAAGTAATCCTCAAATTTGGTAGTGAATCAAAATCAGACTAGCAATTGAGAGATGCTTCTTGTGTACCCCTGCTCTATTGGGTTCCATGATACAAAGTTCTCTGGAAGGGAAACTAAAAGCAAAATTTGGCTTGCCTTTCCGTTGTATGTGTTCTTTGATGAACTATATTTACGTAGTTATCAAGTTCTAAAATTGTAGAACTGGATGTGTATTTAGCAACAAGTCTAATGTCTCTAAAGCAGTATTCATGGAAAGAAAACCCTTCTATGTCTATTATAATTAACCCAGCACACTAAATGTTTTATTATTGCAATTTTGCCAAAAGCAAATGACTGAGAAAATAAATTTTACTAAAAGGTAAGAAATTTAAATATAAGGAATATCAAGGTGTTAGTTTTCTTTTTGCATTCCAAATCCAGCTCAATAAATTGACCCTAGACAACTATTAAAGATACATCTTTTTGGGGTGCCTGGGTGGCTCAGTCGTTAAATGTCTGCCTTCGGCTCAGGTCATGATGCCAGGGTCCTGGGATCAAGCCCTGCATCGGGCCACCTGCTCAGCAGGAAACCTGTTTCTCCATCTCCCACTCCCTCTGCTTGTGTTCCCTCTCTCGCTGTCTCTCTCTGTCAAATAAATAAATAAAAATCTTTTTTTTATTTTTTTTAAAGATTTTATTTATTTATTTGAGACAGAGAGAATGAGAGAGAGAGAGAGAGCACATGAGAGGGGGGAGGGTCAGAGGGAGAAGCAGACCCCCCGCTGAGCAGGGAGCCCGATGCGGGACTCGATCCCGGGACTCCAGGATCATGACCTGGGCCGAAGGCAGTTGCTTAACCAACCGAGCCACCCAGGTGCCCAATAAAAATCTTAAAAAAAAAAAAAAAAGATAGGGGCGCCTGGGTGGCTCAGTCGTTAAGCGTCTGCCTTCAGCTCAGGTCCTGATCCCGGAGTCCTGGGATCGAGCCCCACATCGGGCTCCCTGCTCAGCGGGAAGCCTGCTTCTCCCTCTCCCACTCCCCCTGCTTGTGTTCCTCTCTCACTGTCTCTCTCTCTCTCTCCGTCAAATAAATAAATAAAAATCTTAAGAATAAAAAAAAGATATATCTTTTTTTAAGAACAACTTTTTTATATCTGATAATGAAAAATAAAGGTTAAAGGGCTGTTTCAATCTTTGTAGTTTTTAGTACTCGATATTTAAAATTGTTTTAATTACCTTCTATTAATGTGATGTGAGTATAATATATATAGAACACAGTTGTTTTGCTACTGGCATTTAATGAAAAAGAGCAAGAAAAAATGTAGCAATATCACATAAAGATATGGTATATGTATATGTGGCCTTTTATCATTCCACATTCACTTCAAATATTTATACTCACAAAACTATTTCTTGGCATCCAGTAAAATCTTTCTCTAAATCCATCCTGTTCTGACTTAATCAATCATTCATGGAATGGATGCTGCCATACTTTGTGAAAATCCATGTTTCCTCCCTTCCGCAGAAATAATTTTATTATTTTCCTCTCAAGGCCTGCTTAATGAAGCTGGCTTACATACATCTCTCAGGAATAGAGTGTAGGTGGAATCTTGTAAATCTTAAGTAAGATCAGTTGGTAACTACCTTTCTCATTCATGGAGGTTCTGTTCTTTATGTATTCCTAAATGCAAAGAGAAATATTCAGTGATAATCGTAACCTAAAGAATATTAGTGACGTCTTTTCAGGCTTATCTTTAGTGATTTTCTTTATTTCCCTGCTTTCTTTCCTCAGATCTATCTAAAAATGAAACATGACATTGTTCACAGTCTACTTAAGATCCTTTCTTCTTTTTTATTCAGAAAACTCCCTGTTTTGTTTTTTCCTCATATTTATCTGACAGTTCCTTCACAATTTCCTGCTTAACTCATTTTCTAGAACTACACTTTAATGGGCAGTGCAGTTCTTAGGAGACACAAGGTCCCTTCTCATTTCAGTCTTCTGGACAATGTAAATTCAATTACCTAAAAAATACAGGGGATTAGTTATCTTCTTAGATTATATTCATCCCATAAGCTCCAAAATTGTAACTGAATATTCTGCTAGACATGTCTGCTTAGAAATCACTTAGGCACTGCCAAATTTTTTAAAATGAAATCAAATCTTTGTGTGCAAGACTTACCTCTCATCAGAGGTGTAGACTACTTTGTTTTTATACAAAGCCTGTGCTCGCTTTTTCCAGGCACATAGCTAGATTATATTTCCCATTGGACGTAGTCATATGTCTGTGAAATAACTAAATAAATGTTATTAAAAGTGATGGTAGGGGCACCTGGGTGGCTCAGTTGGTTAAGCCTCCGACTCTTGACTTCAACTCAGGTCATGATCTCAAGATTGTGAGTTCAAGCCCGGAGTCAGGCTCCACACTCAGTGAGGAGTCTACTTCTTTCTTTCCCTCTCTCTCTCTCTCTCTCTCCCCCTTCCCTCTCCCTCTCCCTCTCTCTCTCTCTCTCTCTCTCGATCTCCCTCCCTCCCTCCACCCCTCCCCATGCTTGTGCGCATGCTCTCTCTAAAATAAATAAATCTTAAAAAAAAAAAGTGATGGGAGCTAAGATCTGTACCATCCACATAAACCCTCCCCATGAGTAATCTTTTATTCCCTCTGTTTACCTTTCTGCTAGTTGATTGGAGAGGACCTACAAGCACCCAGGTGGTTGAACTTGAAATTCTTTTTTTTTTTTTTAAGATTTATTTATTTGAGAGAGAGAGCACATGAGCAGAGGGAAGGGCAGAGAGAGATGGAGCTAAGCAGACTCCCCACAGAGTTGGGGCCCTGATGCTGGGCCCAATTCAGGACTCGATCCCTGGACCTGAGACCATGACCTGAGCTGAAACCAAGAGTTAGATGCTTAACCTACTGAACCACCCGGGCACCCTTGAACTTGAAATTCTAAATGGCCACAGGGAATGCCCCTCACCCAGGATACTCACATTGAATTGAAGTATAAACTAGAAATAATATATGTATTGTGTTTAGCCACTAGGAAATCAACATTTACCTATTACATTAACTAGTGTTATTTACATTACCTCAAGACTCTTACTTTCCCTGAAAATAAATTCCATGTGCTCAAGCATATAATATAAAGCCCTTTGCCATCTAGTTCCTGATTACTTTTTTCATCTCAATTTTTGCCTCCTGAAAACCTACTCCCTAAACAGAATATATAACCCCTCTTCATCCTGCATGTGTCTATAGTGTCTTTAGGATGGAACCAAGATGTCACTTCTTTGAGCTTTCATACCCCTTGCAAATCTAGGCCAAATGGCCTTTGGGGGAATCTTATAGTATGGGGCATGTACCCCTGTCTTAGTCTGATAGTCTGCTTTAATCTCCCATTAGTCTGTACATTTCTTGAGAGCAAGGGCTACATTCCCCATTATTAAATATCTAATACTTAGCATAATACCTGGGATAAAGCTGATATATAGTGTGTGCTTATGGAAAAAAATAATTAAGTTAGAATATACAATTATAGGTAGACAAATATAATTAATTAAATGATTAAATATAACTCAAAATGTGATGAGTCAGACACTAGGATCTGCTTATAGCTGTAGTATAATGTAGTATAACTCCTAAACTGGAGTTCCAATCTTGACTCTAATACTGACCAGGAATGTTACAATATTCTAAGCCATAGTTTCTTCCTAGTAAAGCAGAGCTGGTATTACTAAACTCATTGCCTGCTTGAAGATCGAATATTAAGATATAACTATGTGTGGTAGATGATTAATTGAAGGTAGCTATCACCACTGTTAACATGTACTCGGTCACTAAAACTTAGGTGATTGATACAGACAAATGAGATATAGAAGCATTATGTATATATATTGGTAAAAACACTTGAGAGGAAGGTAGGGATCTCATTTTATCTGTTACCAGGTATACAAAAACAACATCAGATGTGAAACAATAAGTATAACCCTTAAACTTTTGAGGTCCCAATTTTACTATTATTAATAATATTTAATAACTTGGGGCACCTGGGTGGCTCAGTCGTTAAGCATCTGCCTCCAGCTCAGGTCATGATCCCAGGGTCCTGGGATCGAGCCCCGCATCGGGCTCCCTGATCAGCGGGAAGCCTGCTTCTCCCTCTCCCACTCCCCCTGCTTGTGTTCCCTCTCTCGCTGTCTCTCTCTGTCAAATACATAAATAAAATCTTTAAAAAAATAATATTTAATAACTTAAGTACATACTGGATATGCTATGTATCAGTCACTGTGTTAGGTTTTGAGGGCAATGTGGTACATAAGATAGACAAATTCCTGACAGTAAAGGTCTTAGATACTGATAGGGGATAGAGACAAGTAAACATAACATTGTCATAAGTGCCATGGAGAGCAAGCACAGGAAATCCCATGGAAGGGTCTCTTCACCTATACTTGAGAGATTATTTTCAAGAAGGATAGGGCATGTAAGCTAAGACATTGAGCATCAGTAACCTGATATTATACAATAATCAATATCATGGTCCCGAATGATACTGGATGGTGATCAGGAAGGACCATTTCAGTTGTAAGGTGCACAATGAGGAAACACAGAAAAGAGACATGGTAAAGAACACGCAAACAGATAAATCTGGGCAGCAGCATTCGTGCTAGGCTAGTGTGGAAACAAGCCAGCAGAAGTAGACGAGCTTGTAAGCCATTTTATGAATCATATGAAATATCTGATGCTTCGAACAGAGGCGGACACATTCAGATGGGTGTTTTTTAAAAAAATCATCCTGCAAAGAACGGGTTGGAGTCAGGTAATCTTGGAAAGCAAGACCAGTCAGGAAGCACCTGAAGGAATAATTAAGGAGAGAGACAGTGGTGACCTAAGTTTCAGTAATAATTTTGGGAACAGAGAGGTACTATTAACATATAATTTTTAAAATGTTACAACATGACTTTCATACTAATGAAGAAGGAACTCGGGAAAGATTTTTATTCATTTAATTGATGGAGAAGCATCAAGATGATAAAGCAAGCGCAAAAAAAAAAAAAAAAAAAACCCAAAACATTTTGAAGAATTGGCTATTTATAGACATTATTTTATTTTATTTTATTTATTTTTCGAAGATTTTATTTATTTATTTGACAGAAGAGAGTCATAGCAAGAGAGGGAACACAAGCAGGGAAAGTGGAAGAGGGAGAAGCAGGCTTCCCGTCGAACAGGGAGCCCGATGCGGGGCTCGATCCCAGGACCCTGAGATCATGACCTGTGCCGAAGGCAGACACTTAACGACAGAGCCACCCAGGCGCCCCTATAGACATTATTTTAGAAAGAGGAATGCAAAAATCAGATTCAGGTGAGATGCAAAATCAGTTAATGTCTGACAGGGTTAAGAAACCACAACTTTTGTCATCCCTTTTTTTTCCAGACAGGTATCTTCAAGTTACACAGTTTCATTGTGTCCAGGCTTCAAAAGCAGGCACTTTCTCCTAGATAATTGCCTTGGTTAAGCTTGTTAAAAAATGCCCCCTACATGACATTAAAAGTTCATGCCATTCTTTTGTCCAAGTTTTGGATATATTTTCTATAGTACACAAATATTTTAGATACTTTTTAGGAATAGTGTGGATAGAAATGGTAATTAATTGGATGTTAGGGTCATAGAGCTATAGATTAAAAATATTAAGCAGGCTTCAGTGTTGAACAACTAATTGGATGGATGAAAGTCCTTCATTCACACAGAGAACACAGAAGATGGAATAAGTATTTTTGGGGAGAAGGGTGTACTGGGTTGGGAAAGGAGAGAGGAATAAGAAAACATAAGTTTAAAAAAAAAGCTTCCTTCTCTCTCTCTCAAAGTGTTCATATAAGTGTTATATGTGTTTAAAAGTCTCTGTATTCTGTAAAGCAAGATAATGTGGAATGCAGTATTGATTGTTCTTAGCTTATCTAGAAATAAAGATTTTGTCATTTAGGTTTGTAAGGGCATCAGAATTAACATGTACAGTATGCATATCTTTTTAACTGTATGATTTGTCGTGGTAAAACCGGAGAGTTTTTCTTTATTTTCTATTACCCATCACTTTATCTATTGTCATCATTATTTGCCTGATAATTGTCACCATACATAGCAGCAACACACATTTTTAAGGCACTTGTATGTTTTCATTATCCTGCTTTCCCTCAAACATGCAAACAAGTATGAACTAGCTCCTGTTCTCAAGGGATTTTAAGTTATGATCTAAGTTAAAGATACATAAAGATGATCTTTACAAGGTTACCAGGTACACATCTTTTCTCCTCAGTGCCTAGCAATGTATCTGAGATATGCAACAGGAGATCAAAAATGTGTGTTGAATTATGGAAATAATTCCATCCAGACAGTAGAATATCACTCAACACTGGAGCTATCAAGCTAAGAAGAGAAATGGGGGATTTATAAATGCATTTACTGAGAGAAAGAAGCCAATCCAAAAAGGCCACATACTATATCATTCCAAATATGTGACAAAAGCAAAGTTGGAGACACTAAAAAGATCACTGGGTAATAGTGGGTGGGAGAGGGAGAAGGATGATTAGGTAGGGCACAGATGATTTTTAGGGCAGTGAAAATACTCTGTATGATATTATAATGATTGATTACACATTTGTCCCAATCCACAGATGTATAACACCAGGAGTGAATCCCAATGTAAACTTTGAGTGATTATGATGTGTCAGTGTAGGTTTATTGGTTGTAATGCATGTATCCCTCTGGTGGGAGATGTTGATAAACGGGGGATGCTAGGCATGTGCGGGGGCAGGGAGTAAGTGAAATATCTCTGTACCTTCCCTTCAATTTTGCAAGGAACCTAAACATGCTCTAAAAAATTAAGTCTTTTTTAAGTCACAAATATTTAGGAAATATTTAGGAAATAAAGCTCAAAAATCTTTTGGAATGAATGAATCAATAGATGAGTGAATGACTAAAGGAAGGATTCACTTCAAGCTATGTTGTCAAAGACCTTGACAGTCTGTTCATGGAGTTTATTTGATAGAAATTCTATACGTGAAAGCAAATAAGGGAGCAAATCAATTGCTATAAAAAGGAAAATTAACTTGACAGCAATGTAGAAAGGGAGTAGAGGAGAGTAGGCTTAGAAGCAGACAATCCAAGTTAGAAGACTTATGCAATTATCCATGAATTACTGTGTTTTCTCTTGCCACATAAAGTTGGTTGGCATGATAATTAAGTTATCTTTGCTGACGGTAGGTTCAGTCAGTAAGATGAAGATTCCATGACTTTTCAGTTAAAATATTTGAGAGAAATTAATATAACCTAAGGCTTATCTTCATCATATAAAGGGTATTACTGTAGGTAAGTAAAATTCTGGAATACTAGTAGTTCTAGTATGAAGTAAGCAGGGATTTAATTTCAAAGTATATATTTGCATAGTGTTTGTTCAATTATCTTTTTTTGAACTTTAGTATATTAAAGTAAACCATTGTTTAAACACAATTTTGTCCTAGCTTCAGTGAACACAAAGATAATGGCAGAGTAATTTGACAAATAGATTGGAGTTATAAAGCAATCTAAAACCATTTTTAAGAATTGGATGAGCCAAGGGTAATTGATTCTTGTATGTGAGCAGCGTATTGAAGAGGAACCCACCAGCAATCAAACACTCCGTTCTTTTCTAAATTAACCTTAATGAGAAAAGAAAAGTCATAATTTGCTTAGTGGAAAGACACTGGAACAGAAATTAGTTCACATAAGAGTAACGTGCTTTCTGTCTTTGATTTGTTCTGAGGGAACTTATTCAAGACACTTTAGCTAATCTCTAATTAAATATATGGGGGGGTGTGAAAGAGAGACTTTTTACATGTATTCTTGTAAAATTATGATGGGAAGTTTATATATGTCATACTTGGTTTTCTTAGTGATTTTTAGTTAAACATTTAAGCTAATTCTGTTGAAAAACGTCATTACATAGAATTAAAATATCTCTTTTCTTTATTGCAGAAATATGCCTTCCTTCCCTTTCTCACTCTCCATATCCTACTCTTTCCTATCAAACATACTTAGAAATCATATGTACCTACAGATTACATTATGAAATTTAGAATGAAAATGATTAGAATTAGAAAGTACCATTTCCTGAGCAAACATGCACAGAGTACTAATTCAATATTGCAGGGAAATTTTTTAAAGAGAAGAAAATTCTAGTCAAGAGGTTCTTTGCTGTACTTTCATATAATTTTTGACAAGTGAGAGTAGAATCATCTCCTGCCAACAGGACATAGGCTTTATCCAGTGATGTTTAGACCGGCTTGTACCAGTTTCCGACAGTTGATTGTGCCCATCAATCCCCAGCCCCACATGTTGTTTTCAGTAACCTGAAATCACCTGCAGTAGGAGTATTTTCATTAAAGAAATCAGCAAACACTGCACATCAGCGCTTCCTCCTACCCCATGTTGTTTTTCAGCCTTTACCAGCACATCACTGATGTTCTTTTGGTTTAATAACAACCATCCAACCACCCCTCTTATCCAAGCTCCACTAGGATTAATGAATGAATTTAACATTGTACATTGTGGCTATCGAAGGGGTTTCCTCATGAGCACAGTAAACTATGTTGGTTGCCTCCAAACTTTTCGAACATGCATTCTCCCTAATGTATGTGTATTCATTTAATTATCATTTGGTGAGTATATATGCACTGCTCTATTAATAAATTATTTTTCTATTATGTCCAGTTAGCCAACATACAGTACATCATTAGTTTTTGATGTAGTGTTCAACGATTCATTAGTTGTGTATAACATCCAGTGCTCATCACAACATGTGCCCTCCTTCATTTATTGCAGTCAAAAGAGTAAAAACAAGGATGTATAAGAATGTGTCAAAATATAACAAGTAACATTTGGAATTAATAACTTTATTTTTATGTATCAACTTTATAAAATCTTTGGGCCTTTACCATAGTTGTTGATACAAAATGAACAAACCTTTTAGAATTTTTTAAAAGAAAAAAAGAGTTTTATTTGGGCCCAGGTGAGGACAGCTGCCCGTGATACACAATCTTCACAAAGAAGAGAGTGCTTTGGAGAAGAAAAGAGTGCTTTGGAAAAAGAAGAGTGTTATATATGATTTTTGTTTGTTTGGGTTTTGTGTGTGTGTGTGTGTGTGTGTGTTTACATCAAGAGTTACAAATCATCAGGACAAAGGACATTTCAGAAAATTACGAACTTTATTTTATGCTTTTAGTATGTACAAGGTTGCAAGCTTCAGAGGTTGGGAACAGAAATTAGGGAGATTTTTACTCTTATCTTTAGTTTGAAATGTTTCTTTTAGGTTATTTGCTAAAGAGCAGATGCACAATGTGTGCTCAGAACAGAAATAGAGCCCATGCTTTGAAGTTTGGTGAAGTCATTCTGGCCCTTACAAATATAGTTTCCCAGGGAGCCCATGAGTAGGGCCCACAAACATTAAAAGTTGAGAATTTCTTTTATCACAGTGCTCTAGATAACTTAATATTTTACGCAGCAGTGTGCTTGTATATGCTCTATAATTTCTGAATATTCATGTTTAGCACATTGGAAAAGTAATTTGAAGATTTATTTTTAAGTTTAGTTTGATACTTGGCTGTATTAGCTGTGATATCTGAAAATGATATATCACAAATATATATGATGTACATAAATATATACAAATAGAAGAATAGTATTGGATAAAATTAAAAGTATTACTTTCACAGGTATACTATATATATATGTAAAAACTTAAAATTGAGAGGTTAAAATCCTATTTTCTAAAAACTTGTATGCTTTTATAGATGAATCTGAAAACATGTGTGTTTAATATTAATAAGTGGCTTCCAGGTTTATTGAAGATAGTAATTTTGAAACATTTTTAAATAGAATATGTTTCAACTTTATTAAAAGTATAGATTAAATATATTTTAAGTCATACAAATTATTTTAGGTAACAAAATCATAAAATGTTGGAAAATACTCATATTCATATTTCTAAAGTGTTTCTTACTAACAAATTTCCTTCATAAAACATTGTTTTCTTGGGGTGCCTGGGTGGCTCAGTTGTTAAGCGTCTGTCTTCAGCTCAGGTCATGATCCCAGCGTCCTGGGATCGAGCCCCGCATCGGGCTCCCTGCTCTGCGGGAAGCCTGCTTCTCCCCCTCCCACTCCCCCTGCTTGTGTTCCTGCTCTCGCTATTTCTCCCTATCAAATAAATAAATAAAATCTTAAAAAAAAAAAGAAAAAAACACATTGTTTTCTTACTCATTTTAGAAGCATGACCTTTACATTTTAAGGATGGATCGTGTTTATATTTTCTAAAACATCTAAGTAGTATACTACTAACAGATATTTATCATCAAAAAGAATCAATATATTTGGAATACTTATATTTGTAAGAAAAAAAGTGGCATTCATTTTTATTCAATTATTTTAACTACTTTGCCAAAAGATAACCAGAATACTTATCTATGGTTAGAAAGATCTTCACAGATATTCTCTGTATACTTATAAACTATTTGTAAGTATACTATACATTTTAAAGATCTCATTTTGTGAAATTAATGACCTGGATGTTGGCATGTGTAATTTGTACACCTGATTTCTACCTATGTAAAGGGACAATAGTTTTTCTCTGAAAAACACTGTGAATGAAATTCATGCATGGTATGACCTTTGCACCTTGAGCCTAGAACATTTAGCTTGTTCTCAAAATATTTTTAAGGTATTATTTATTCTAAAAGACATACGTTTTCCAGCTCACCTTTTTTTTAGTAGCTTACCAAAAGCACTCTTTGATATATGAGTTTGTGAAACAAAATCTAGAAAATAAAATGAGACACATTAAAAATATCTGGACTGTCATGTAACTCTACAGTAAACCTCCCATAGTGCATAATTTTCTTACAATATATTTATTTAAGTCATCAATAATATATTCTTGCACCTGTCAACAGTGTATACTGACAAAAGAAAGTATTTTTATTTGTTTCTATTTTGTCTTCTGTGTACTATTCTAGCTAATTTCACTGCTTCAGTAGAATGAATGTTTCAGCAATGGTATATGGCCTTTGTCTTCATTATTAAGAAACATGAAAAGAAACTTCATTAATTTTCTGAAGTATTGCCAATGGGTTTTTGTCTTCTCTTTTAGCGTGGGTGCCCAATAAGAAAAACTGACCCTGCCACCTTTTAATAGATAACATGTTCTAAAATATTTATCATTCTTTATTACTGTTTTTTTAGTAGAAAGATTATTAAGTCAATTTTGCATTTTCTAAATATTGGTTAAGACTAGAGAACATAATCTATAAAACAACTTACCTGGATACAAAAAGACTGTCTTATAATGTAACTTACAGAAAAGTAAGGGAAGATGGCCCTTAAAATTCCTCTGCCCGTGGAAACCCAACACTTATTAAGGATATCCCACATAGCAAGAGGCCATGTGACTACCTAAGGAGACTAGTTCTACTCTATATATTAAATATTACTAAGGCCTAAGTTCTATCTTATTTTTAGGTTAAAAAATAATAATAGAAGGCCTTATATTTATCCCCTAGACCACAATTTGTTTTGTAACTTGGAAATAACTCTTTTATGTAAATGAATGAATTTACTGGTAATTCAGTGACTCTCAACTGTCAGTGTACCTAAGAAATACTCTGGTGTGCTTTAAGATGCACATTCTTTTTTTTTTTTTTTTTAAGATTTTATTTATTTATTTTAGAGAGAGAGTGCACAGTGGGAGGAACAGGTGGAGAAAGACAGGCGGACTCTGGAAGTGTGTAATATAGAGAGTATTTATAAAAAAAAAATACTGCACGGAGCACAGAGTCTGGTGAGGAGCTCGATCCCAGGACCCTGAGATCATGACCTGGGCTGAAATCAAAAGTCAGATGCTTAACCAACTAAGCCACCCAGACATCCCTAAAATGCATATTCTTATGCCTTACTCTAGACCTACTGAATCAGAATCATTGGGAGGTGGTGTTAAAACCAGATAGCTAAATTTGGAAAACTCCCCTCGTGATTTTTTTTTTTTATAAATACTCTCTATATTACACACTGATAGTTATTGATTTAAAGTATGCAAAGTTAAATCAATGGAGTAGAGCATAGGAGGATGAGGACACATGACTTGCCCAAGATAGGTCGTCTTCCCAGTATATACGTGCAACGTGCTGTTCTGAGGGTGTTATAGGTAGACAATATAAATAGCTCCAAGAAAGCTTTGTGTAAATTCAGGGCGATTGTGTATAGTGCCTAGCATTGCAGGTTCCTTTATAGGTGAAAAAGAATCATGAGATACAAAACTGTTACTTAAACAGAATCATTAAGTACTGTTTACTCTTTTAGTGGTATGTGGTTGTGTATTTGCCATATTACATTTCAAATTTAATTTTAAGACATTTGCTTTTTTTTTTCCCTCTCTTTTAATGTTATATCCACTAGTAATAGTGAAGTTTTCACAATATTTTCCTTTTCAGTTGGTTGTGCTAAGAGATAGCAAATTTAATTCAGTTTAGATTACTGTAAGGTAATTAGTCTTGGGATATGGGGACTGGGACATTGATCAGTCCTGCAGTACTGATGAGGGAAAATGATACAGAAGTGATTGTAGCAAAATAATTGTCAACATCAGACCCAGGGTGCAGCTTCAGAAAAGAAAACAAGTTAAAGTAAAGGAGCCACTGAGGATAAGAGAGAAAGCATGTTTTTAAGATGAGATTAGACATACTGTAGACGTAATGACATTGAAAGTTAGGCAGATGACAAGATAACAGGGCTCCCCAAAGACCAGGGGAGAGGTCGAAAAGTAAAATGGATTAGGAGTTACTAATAAAGGAGATGACTAATGTTAGAAACAAGAATAAAAATCTGTCATGCCATAATATCACAATTGGCTTGACCTTTAAGACAGATGTCTGATATTAAGGAATAAAAATTAAAGACTAAATTAAGGCAAAGTAAATTCAGCATTTTTAAAGGCTGTATTATCATAGATTTAGAAATTAGGCACAATATATTCAGATTCTTTAACTTTCTGAACTAAGCTTTTAACCTAAGTACATTTTCAGGTTTTTAATTCTTACCTTCTCTACTTCCAGTAACAAAGGGTATGACATATAACAAATGTGTAGTGACATAAAATACTTGAAATAATGTGCACATCTAAATTATGAACAAAATATTCTTAAAAATATTAAGCAGAAGAACTTTGAAACGGCTAAAGGAATTAGCCTAGCTTAATATCCAGAACTTTAGTCACACTTACTTTTTTTAAAAGAATACTTATTTCATGCCTCCTAAAATCTCAGCTAGGAAAAGTTACTACTGGACAATAGTGTGTTCTCATATTCTTCTACTATGATGTCAAGAAAAATAAAATTGAAGGTAAAAATATTTTAACAGTGTTAAGAATAGTTTATATTATCAACAGAAATATTCTACAATGAAAATATCAATTCATAAAGTTTAATGTGGCTCACCATCCAGCTTCTAAATATATGTCTGGTATCTCATTCCTATAGAAAAAAGGAAAGAAATACAAGGGAAATATTACTGATCTTAGACTTATCCCTTAGCAGCATGATAAATTTGAACTTCATCTTTCTGGTCAGCCCTAAAGATAAGAGCTATAAAGTAGCAATTTAGCTTAATTTTATCTTCCAACTCTTCACAGATTCCAAGTAATGAAAATTCTCAGAAAGTGATGTCTGCTTCTCCTGTTTTATCTTCTACATTTTGTCTAAATCAAGACACTAGTAATTTACTCCTAGACAGTACAAATTGCCCTCTCTTTCAACCTATACCAGTCATAAAATTATGTTAAGAATTAATTTTAGATGTAGAATTAGGAATAATGTTACCATTGACCAAGCTTTCATACATTTATTGATCAGTTGTTACTCTTCAACAAAATGTCCATTCACTTGCAGCCTCTTTGCTTTTCTGCTTTTGTTTCCCTTACTTTTGCTTCAGATTCCATTTATAGGAACAATGACATATTGCGGATAAGATCTTTTAACTGTAGCATATGTTGTAAATATTTTCTCCCATTCTGTCACTTGTTATTTTTGTTTGAGACATCTTTTACCTTACAAGTGTATTGAATTTGTCAGCCTTTTATGTATCACTTTATGGTTTTGTTTCAAAAATAATCAGGCCGTTATATTCTCCAGCATTTAGAATCATTTTAATCTCTTGAGTGGAACATATATTTTATCAAAATTTCATATCACTCTTTATCTCATTTTATGCTTTTTGCCTTGGATCTTTTTTGGTCATATTTCCATTTTGAACAATTATTAATATTACTGTGGTGAAAGTGGCCAGTTGTCTACACAAAAGCCCTTTTCTCCTTTTCTGCTCAAGTACATGGCTGATGGTTGCTGTATTGGAGAGTCCCATTCTATAACCTCACCTGTTTTCTTCTTCCTCAGTCACACACTTACTGAGATTAAGTATTTGTTTACTTGCCTATTTTAGTATGTGTGGTATTTTCCCATCACTTCTGTAACAAAGTACGACAATTAGTGCCTTAAAACAACACAGATTTATTATCTTGCAGTTTACAAAGTCAAAATGTAAAAAAGGAATCACTGGGCTAAAATCAATTTGTCAACAGGGACTGTATTTTTCTCTGAAGGCTCTGGGAAAATTCTGCTGCATGCCTTTTCTAGCTTCTAGAAACTTTCTTCATTCCCTGACTTATGGAAAGCATCTTCAAAAGCAGCAATCTGTTTTCAAAACCAGCAATCTTATCACTTTAACTTCCATTTACGTAGTCACATCTCTGCATATTATTTTCTGCTTCTGACTTTCCTGCCTACCTCTTTCACTTGTAAGAGCTCTTGTAATTATCTTAGACCAATCCAAGATAATCTCCCTAGCTCAAGATTCTTAATTTAATTATTTCTACAAAATGTCTTTCCTGTTTTAAGATAACATATTCAGTTTTCAGGGATTAGGACATGGACATGTTTGGGCATCTATTTTTCCACCTACATACTACAATAGTATGGAACATAGTATATAAATCTTTAAGTTCAAAAATTGTCTTTTCATTTGTTAAGTACACAGCACATAAGCAGTACTTATAATACTTCCACATTTTTTAAAAGTTTTGAATATTTTTAAGCCAAATGAAAACTCTAAAAAGTTATAAGGAGAAAAAATTTCATAGAAGTGTACTTCATAAATAAAAACAAAGAAATCAAGACTTCCTGACCTTTCCTCACAAGTAACTTTCCATGTAATAAAATGTCTGACAAAAAATTAAAAGACAAATTACAAAGTGGGAGAAAATATTTACAACACATACAATGTAGAAGAGATTTTTTTTTTCTTCAAGAACACATAAAAGAGGTTTGGCATAGTTAGTTAAGTGCCTGCCTTCGGCTAGGGTCCTGGGATAGAGTCCCATGTCAGACTCCCTGCTCAGCGGGAAGTCTGTTTCTCTCTCTCCCCCTCCCTCTGTTCATGCTCTCTTTCTCTCTCTCAAATAAATAAATAAGATCTTAAAAAAAAAAAAAAAAGAATACATACAGATCCCTGGAAACAGGGGCACCTGGATAGCTCAGTCGGTTAAGCATATGCCTTCGGCTCAGGTCATGATCTCAGGGTCCTGGGATCAAGACCTGCATCAGGCTCTCTGATCAGCTGCAAGTCTGCTTCTCCCTCTCCCTCTGTGATCTCTCTCACTTCCCCTCTCTCTCAAATAAATAAATAAAATCTTAAAAAAAAAGTCTCTGGAAACAATAAGAGGTAATGATGCTCAATATCAGCTGTGGTCAGGTAGATATACATTACAATAAAAAGATTTATATAAGAATATCATGTTATCTAGTATGTGGGGAGGCTGTAATATAATTCATTTATACACCCTTGGTGGAAGTAAGCTGTGTACAAATTTGAAGGAAAATATCTTCTGGAAATTAAAAATACTTCTACATTTAAATATTCTAGAGACATACAAATGAGCACAAAGAATCATGTGCAAGCCTGTTTCTGAAACATTTGAAATAAGCAATATTGGTGGAGAATATAATTGCACTGCAATAAGGAAATGGTTAAGTTCATCTGGTTATAACCATACACCTTTTCAGAGATAAAAATAATGAGATACAGCCTTCTCCATTAACATATAAATACCCCAGAGTTCCCCTTTACCTTGTTGTGTCACCAAGGTAACAGGCCCTGCTTACATAGGCCATGGGGGATGGTCCCTTTAGTCGTGTAGATACTATGGCTGCCCATCTGCCAGGATGATGCAGGAAATGGGTTCATAATGAGGATCTGAGAAGAAAGCTGCTGTCCAACGATGTAAAACCTGGGGGAAATCTACAACCTTAGACACTGATCAAATCAGCAATAAATATTTGTGTGATTCTTAGTCAAGGAAATGTTTACAACTGTTGACTTAACATAAATAACTAACAAATATATTCCCCTCTAGGAAATCCAATAAAATATATGAAAATCCAGATGTATAAAGAAGATTTCTGAAGATTTTGAAAAAGTAGAATTTGCCATAAATGAATATAAAGGACCTCTGATTTCATAGTGCATAGAAGATATTATTTAATGAAAATGAAATTTAATTTACTAATAAATATTTAAGAAATATAATTTATCATTATGTGTTTAAGGGTTCATTTATTGCATACAGCAAGAAAAGTTGCATTTTAAGAGCCTATTCTCTTTTCCCCACATTTATGGGGAGCTGGTTGTTCACAAATTCTTCTAATATTTTTTTATTTTAAATAATAGCAAGGGATCAGAGCATTAGAAGAACCTTGAGACCCAAATGAATTTGTTTTGTTTTGTTTTGCAGCCCAAATGAGTTTTGAGCATTAAAGTCAACCATGCAGTCCAGTCTACCCTAGACCTCCCTTAACCTTTATTTCAGTTCCATTGTAGTGGGAATCAGTAGTAACTCAAATGAGAAAAGGGAGCTGGGTCAGCGCAGTATTTTAGTCTATCGGCCCCTGTCTGTATATAACTGTGTGTGACTTGATTTATTAAATTTTTTTTAAAGATTTTATTTATTTATTTGACAGAGAGAGACACAGTGAGAGAGGGAATACAAGCAAGGAGAGTGGGAGAGGGAGAAGCAGGCTTCCCGTGGAGCAGGGAACCTGATGCGGGGCTCTATCCCAGGACTCCAGGATCGTGACCTGAGCCGAAGGCAGATGCTTAATGACTGAGCCACCCAGGCGCCCCGATTTATTAAAATTTTGAAGGATACTTATGACTTTAGATTATAGTTAGGAGGAGGGTTTGCACTGAAGTTCTCTCACTTTCTGCTATAAACCAGTAATTGTTTATTATATACATCATCTCCTATTCCTGACAGACATTTTCTCAGCAGGTCTTCATCCAAGTTATTCAAAAATCTAAATTTAGAATATTTTTTGAAAACTTTTCCTCAGCAAGCTGATTTTCCAGTCTTTTATCTGTTCCATCTGTCTCCTGAGCCCTCCGGAGACATCTTTTCATCACACTCTCTGTCTTCCCATGCCTAATGGCCAGCATCTTTGATGAGAGTGTTCATTTTTTTTTCTCTTACTTGTAAATCTGTCTCTATTTTTATAGCATTTGTTGTAGAACAGCAGACATTTCATTCCTCTCTCGTCAGTCTTGCGTCTCTACATCTCATTTCTCTCTCGCTCCCTCCTCCTCCCTCCCTTCTTCCCTCTTCCCCTATCTCTCAACAGAGGGATGAACTGTTCAATAAATCAGTATTTGCATGTGAGGAATACTCTATTTTGCAGTGTCACTTACTTCAACAATGTTTTATGTTGTTGGTTTTCTTATTTGGCTATTTGGTGGTAGTGGTTTTCATTTTTTCTTAGGGTTCTTGTCCTCTCTCCCTATTTTTACATTGTAAATTTATTTGATCTTTTTTTTTTTTTTTTTCTAGCTTGTACCTCTTATCCGTGTAATGCTAGGGCTATACTAAAGTTTATTAATATTTGGGAAAATAATTTGTTCCTGTTATCTTCACTTTAAGAAATTTGTTGTTATTTGTTTGTTTTTTCCCTGCTTCCAACAATATGTACATCTTTGTATGTCCTAAATAACACTTGTAATATAACTAATAAATAATTCTTCATTACATTTAAGTAAATATCTTGGTGTATATAATAATTATATTTACTGTAAAATATATTTCATAGTTTCTGGAATGTTTTCCATATTAACTATAACATTACTGTGTAGTTTAGGACATAGTATAGAATATATCATTTTTTAATTATTTTGTTTTATTTTCATAGTGAATATAATCTAAGAAGTTTAATATTCATTAAACCTGTATTTATAATACTCTATAGTGAAGTAAAGCTATTCTTAGATTCTACAATATCTTTAGGGTCAAAGAGCTCCAGACACTATGCCAGAACACTCATAGACAGATCGAATTTAATGAGAGTAATCCTATAGCATGATCTTAGAGCCTCATTTTTTTCTTTTCTTTTTTTTAACTTTAGTTTGTAAAAACTGAATCACAGAGAACTTAGTTAAGATATTTCTTCAAAGACCTACATGTAGAAAATGTTAAAGCTCAGATCCGGGCACCCAGAAATTTTCTCTTGATGATTTCCTTTTATTTATTTATTTATTTATTTATTTATTTATTTATTTATTTATTTATTTATTTATTTAAAAGATTTTATTTATTTATTTGACAGAGAGAGAAATAGTGAGAGCAGGAACACAAGCAGGGGGAGTGGGAGAGGGAGAAGCAGGCTTCCTGCCAAGCAGGGAGCCCGATGTGGGACTC
Organism: Mirounga angustirostris; assembly: GCF_029215605.1. Lineage (NCBI taxonomy): Eukaryota > Metazoa > Chordata > Mammalia > Carnivora > Phocidae > Mirounga > Mirounga angustirostris. Next base: position 115,576,755 of record NW_026991709.1, on the reverse strand, counting down.
GATCCCAGGACCCTGGGATCATGACCTGAGCCGAAGGCAGACGCTTAACGACTGAGCCACCCAGGCGCCCGATGATTTCCTTTTATATTGTTCCAGTTACTTACTTTCAATTTCTTTTTTTTATTATTATGTTAATCACCATACATTACATCATTAGTTTTTGATGTAGTGTTCCATGATTCATTGTTTGCATATAACACCCAGTGCTCCATGAAGAATGTGCCCTCTTTAATACCCATCACCAGGCTAACCCATATCCCCCACTCCCCTCCCCTCCAGAACCCCCAGTTTGTTTCTCAGAGTCCATAGTCTCTCATGGTTCGTCTCCCCTTCCGATTCCTCCCCTTCATTCTTCCCCTCCTGCTATCTTCTTCTTCTTTTTTTTCTTTAACATATACTGTATTGTTTCAGAGATACAAGTCTGTGACTCAACAGTTTTATACAGTTCACAGTGCTCACCATAGCACATACCCTCCCCAGTGTCTATCACCCAGCTGCCCCGTCCCTCCCACCCCCCACCACTCCAGCAACCTTCAGTTTGTTTCCTGAGATTAAGAATTCCTCATATCAGTGAGGGCATATGATATATGTCTTTCTCTGATTGACTTATTTCGCTCAGCATAATACCCTCCAGTTCCATCCATGTCATTGCAAATGGCAAGATCTCATTCCTTTTGATGGCTTCATAATATTCCAGTGAAGCCCTACTATTTACAGTGAAGGTCACAATTCTCTGATCCCTGCATATGTCGATTTCCCACTTATTATTTTCATGCCATTCTTATTTCTATCTGCATCCTTGGAGGAAAGCTCAGAAGTAACCTCTACAAGAATCATCGTATTTTCCTTTTTATTTATTTCAACTTTGTTTATTTCAACTTTAACTGCCTTGAGTGTGCACTTAATTTTCATCATTTCTCTTCAGGCTTATATCACTACCTGTTGTCCTTCCATCTTACAAAAACTTGCACTACTCCATTTTTTAGATTTCATATGGTTGATAGATGTGTTTTAGATCAACTTTATTGGGAATTAATTTTTAGGAAATAAAATGTACACATTTTTAGCATATAGTTTAGCATTAAACTACTCTGACAAATACATATATTGATGTAACATAACCAGCATCACAATCAAGGTATTGAATATTTTGACCATTTCTATGAGTTCCAACATGACCCCATATATAGTAATCCCTCTTCAACCTGGGCTCTAGGCAAATATGGATCTGCTTTCTGACACTATAGTTGATTTTTATCTTATACACTGTTTTTTATAAATTGAACAACAGAGCATGGACCCTTTTTCCTGGCTTTCATTGCTCAGCAGTGTTTTTAGAATTCAGCCATGTCAAATGTATCAGGAGTTTGCTCTTGTTCATTGTTCAGTAGTAGTTCATTGTACAAATGTGCCACACTTTGCTTATCCATTCTCTGGTTGATGGACATAGGAATCATTGCCAATTTTTGGTTATAATGAATAAAGCTATTATAAACTCTCACATGTAAGTCTTTATATGGATTTTTGTTTTCATCTTTCTTCAACAAAAATGTAGAAGTAGAATTGTTGTTTCATATGATAGGCATAGGGTTATTTCTAGAAGAATTTGCCAAACCATTTTCCAAAGTGCTTGTCAAAGGTAATGTCTTTCTTCAGTAATACCTGAGAGTTCCAGTTCCACATCTCACTAACACTTGGTTTTGGTGATCTTTTAAATTTAAATTTTTTCTAGAAAGTGTGTGACACCATTTCATTGTGATTTTGACATTTCTCTAATGACTAACAATGTTAAACACGTTTCATGTGCTTATTTTACATTTGTATATCTTCTTTTGTGAGTGCGTGTTCAAATTTTTCACCTGTTTTTATCATGTTGTTTGTATTTCTGTTATTTATGTGCAGGAGTAATTTTTTAATGGGATAAAATACCAGTTCTCAATTGAGTGTACTTGTCAGCATTTTTTCAACTAAAAAAAAATAGGACAAGAAAGTTAATAATACTATTTTTTACTGCTGTGCTTTTCTCAAATTTTCTAGCATAACTGAAGATAATATTATTTCACTCTATTACATCAACTAGATTTTTTAAATGATCTGGTATATTAAATAATCTTAAGTGGGTAGCAGAGGGTTCAAGAATTATTCAAACTGTTTTAAAATCCTGATCATCAGGGTTACAGACTTTTTAGCAATTTACCTTATCTCTCTGGAAAATAATTACCTCATTTAAAAAAATGATTCTAAACTCTTAGTTTGTTTTGAAGATTAAATGTGACTGTGGTCTATATGGGGAAGGGAGCTGGGGAGACCTTCATTTCTGGTACAGAAGCACTAACTAATGTTAGGTTCCATTTCTTCAGATCTTGCTATTGAAAGTCTAAATTAAATAATAAAGGCTAAGTAATATAAATCCATTTTAAATCATGGGTAGAATGAATAAATAAATGAATGTGTGATTCATTATTTTATTTATTTTTATGAGAAATAGTCCCTTAGCCATTTCAGTTAGTAGTGTTGGATGATAATTTTTTTAAGATACTAAAAGTCAAAGAAAAATCAAAGCCAATTAAGATTCTAATCATAGTTTGTAAGCCATACATGTTCTTTGAATTTTGAACTTCTCTCAGTAAACAAGTTAAATCTGTAGAAGCAAATCTATCATTATATTGCCAAAGAATTCATGTATATAAAGTAACACCATATAATTTTATTTTGAAAGACATTTATATATATTTACCCATGCATTTTAAATTACTTACGTGTAATTATATGGTAATTTATAATCTTAAAGATTGTTGATTTAACAAAATAAAACCTCTAGACTCACAGTTTGAAGAGATAAAAACAAGATTGTCAGGTTTGAATATAAATTTTGCATTTTTTGACAAAATAAAATTTACATTTATTTTCATTTTTATGGAATTTCTTTTCCTTGGTGATAAATTGAAAAAATAATTTAAAATAATTAAAATTCCACAGAACTACCATCCCTCAAAATAGAATACATCTATTGAAAGTGAAACATAAAACAATAAAACTTTTAGAAAAACATAGGAGACAATGTTTGTGACTTGATATTAGAAGGAGCATTCTTAGACATACCACCAAAGACATGATCCATAAAAGAAGAAAATGAATTGGACTTCATTGAAATTAATATCTGTTTCAAAAAAATTACTATCTGTTTCTCTACAATGGACTGTGACACAGATGAAAAGCAAGCCACAGACTAAGAGACATTTGCAAACAAGATAGGCCACAAAATACTTTTATCTAAAATATATAAAGAACTCTCTAAATTCAGGAGTAATAAAACATACAAATACAGCAGAGAAATGAGCAAAAGACTTGAAAGCCTCTTCAAAAAAGAGACTGTATAGATGGCAAATAAGCACGTGAAGAAAAATGTTCAACAATATAAATCATTAAGGAAAATGCAAATTAAAGCTTCCATGACCTACTATAATAGTACCTATTAGAAGGGCTAAAATAAAAATCACTGACAACCAAGGTTTCTGGCAGGAGTGTGAAGCAAGTGGTTCTTGTATATATTGCTGGTGGGAAGATAGGATGCTACTACTGCTCGGGAAAATAGTGTGTCAGTTTCTTATAATATTAAGTATACTTACCATGAGACTTAGTAATTGCCCTACTTGATATTTATTCTAGATTTGTAAACTCATGTTCATCTATAAAATAACTATATATGAATTTTTACAGAAGTTTTATTTGCAATAGTCCCACGTTAAAAACAACCTAAATGTGCTTCAGTGGGTGAATGGATAAACAACCTGTATTACATCCATTACATGAAATACTCTCTTTTAATAACAAGGAATCAGCTGTTGATATATGGAACAATTTGGATGAAACTCACAGGCATCATTATGTTGAATGAAATATGTTGGTCGCAAAGTGTTCTATATTGCACGGCTCCAAGTTTGTAACATTCTCAAAGTGACAAAAGATAGTGATAGAGGATAGATTATTGCTTGTCAGTGGCTTGGGTTGGGAAAGGCTATTTATGATTAAGAGGTTGCCTAAGCAAGCTTGTTAGTGGTAATGGAACAACCTTGTGTTGATAATGGTTGTGGTTGCTCAAACCTGCACATGTGATAAATTTTCATAGAACTAAACATTTAAAAAGTACATGCAAAAACTGGTGAAATCTGAATAAGATCTATACTTACATTAATTGTCGTTAACTGTCACTATCCTGATCTTAACAATGTTCTGTAGTTATGTTAGTTATTATCTTTGGGGGAAGCTAGGTAAAGGGCATATGAGAACTGTGTCCTATTTTTTGAACTTCTTGTAACGTAAATTAATTTAAGATAAAAGGTTAGGATACAGAGAAAAAACAAGTTTTAGTTCTAGAAGTACTATCAATTGTGGGAGGAGACTGGCATAATTATTTCAATGCACAGTCAGTCCCACAGGTCACTTTCCAAACTCATACTCTGTGCTTGGCAAAAGGAGACACGTGTGGGAAAGTTGTTGATCTAGACATGTTCAAAAGAGGAAGGGGCTGAGCAGGATGATGGTGGTAGCTGAGAAGCAGCAGTCCGAGGAATATGGCAGCAGGCAATAGGAAGTAGGGCCATAGTGTGGAGACTGAAGTTTAGTCAGGATTCCATGCCCCACCAGGAGCCATATAAGGCGAAATGTGTCTTGGTGAAATATCAGGACAAACACTAAAAGATGGATAACAGTGGCATTCCATTTTCTGCAGCTAAGGTCTTAACTTTTTTATCTGGTGATGCTTAGCCATCAGATTTACTACCATCTGGCTTCTAATCTGTCTCCACCTAGGATTAAGACTAGCCTCAAAGTCTGGGTCACATACCTGAAGGAAGAAACAAGTGACTTAACCCGGAGTCACATAGCTTGTAAGTTAGTTCAGGGTACACCATAGTATAATATAAATAAACACATACACTGTATTTTAGGTTTACATGTAAATAACTCTGCAAAATCATAGCAAAAATTTCCCATCAAGTAATAAGAGCATACAATGTGCATTTTTGTTATCAGTTATTCAGATGGCTACTTTTTCATTTTGCATTGTCCACATTATTTTTGTACATTTGATCTGACATCGGAATAAATGGACTATAGTTTATTTAATCACCTAACCAACATTAATCTAATAATAATCTCTCCACATATAATTCTATTTTATCTGTATGGCATGTTCCTCTTACATGTAATATTATTTCTCTCTGGTTTAATGTAGTTAAAGGTAATGAGAATAGAAACAAGGACCAGCTTATCAATTTTTAAACATAATTTTACTATCCCAATTTCCTAAGCCTATTGAATGAAATGTCAGATCTCATTATTATACAATTAATATACTGTACAATGACAATTTTATACAATTAATATAGTGTACAATAACAACATTTGCTTCAGAATTACAGGATGGCATATCTCAGTAACTGCAACAATCTTGTGATATCCAATTCAAGTAAACATTTTTCACAGGCTACTCAGCCTCAAACAGACATGGGTAATTTAAAGCCAACATATTTTACAAGGAAAATGAGTCTGAGTGGTACTGTTTAGCCATTCAAATGACAAGTCATCAAAAAGATGAATTGAGAATGTAGCTGTTAAAGATAAGGAAAGTAATTGGAAGCAAGAAAGAAACATACATTTCTTTCAAGCTATCAGTGTTAAATCAGTAGAGAAATGATAAATGGTCTCCATTTTGAGGAAGATAATAAGCTTTTTAAAATACCTGAATCATCATTTTGCAATACTTCCAGCAAAACACCACTTTAAGCATCTTGCCTGTCATGGGTTTCAAGATATTTTTGAGACATGCCTGTCTGGTTTCAATATCAGATAGACTACTACTGGCTGTAGCAGAGAGCAATTGGAAATTTATACTTCCCTCAAAGTTCAGTTGCCATAGTGTTATTTCACGTAATCGTTGGGCTTTGCATACATTTAAATAGCCTAGAATGAGTTAAAGGAGTATAAGCGACTCAACTGGAAGTCATGGATGGCTATTATTTTGTTGTATTGTAAATACACGAGCAGTTTTCACTTCTCAGTTTAGTAACACACCTATTCAACCATTATTTCTAGAGTATGAGGTTATGGCAAAGAAGTATGGTTTAGCAAAGACACTGTCCCTAAGTTGATGCATGGTTTCTACACTAGAGAATTTTCAAGACACAGTCTCTCCGCTCCAGGATTCTCTCAGCATCCTCTACACTCCCATGTTACCCATGATGACTATATCTTCTACTGAATATATTTCTATTAAAATTATTTATCTGGCTCCTCCAATTTCTATGAAGATTGAGACTGTCCTTTATCTCTGAATTCCTGGAGCCTAGTGCAGTGCTTGACCCTATCAGGCCAGGAATAACTGTTGAGTGAAGAACAGAGGCAGATTTGTGAAAAAAGTAGTTTATAACACTCAAACTGTACTCCTCACACACTTGCTGGTCTATAAAAGATGTTACCCAATCTCATTGAGATAAATACAATAATTGGGAGTGTTTCAGAACTTTTATAACTAATGACAGGGCATTTTTTTTTGTTTGCTGAATCTAATAATTCAAAAACTTATCTTATGAATTCCTTTTTATAATTATTTCTGTTTATTCACTTTTATCATATTTTTTAAGGTATCAGTTCATGACAGAAAAATATATGAGAAAATAAAACTCATCCTTCATTGCTGGAGTATAAGAAAAATTATCTAGATTATTCATAGGCACCATGCCTAAAAACATAAAGCTGCATATGCCAGAAGAGTTATATTTATGCTTATTTAAAATACAATACTACAAAAATCTTTGAAGGATGAATTTAGGAAAAAGGCTTTGAAAACTGGCAAATATTAACAATCTAACTTCAACATTGTGACACAATAATTGCATCAAATTAAAAAAATATATTAGTTAAGCTGACAGTGCATAGTAGAGCCGTTCCCTTCTCTCTGGGCAGACTGAACACATGCCAGCTATTTTTGTTCTTAACACAGGGCTCCAGGTAGTTACTGTTGAGTAACTGGAGTTTGCATAGGGGATGGAATCTATTTGTTACTTGAGACCTGAAAATCCAAGTGGAGGAAAACTTAGAGTATCTCAGTCTTGGGGCTATTGGCATGTGTGTCCAGAAAATCCTTTGTTGTAAGGGTTATCATGTTGACTGTAAAATGTTTAGCATCCAGTAGTTGCTGGTAGCAATCCTTCTCCACAATGTCAAATTTGTAACTATTACAAATGTCTTCAGAAATTGCCAGACTTCTCCTGAAGCCTAATATCACCTCAGCTGAGAATTATTGACTGATGATAATTTGAGGCATTAGGGACTTCTGGAAAAGAGTGTTGGAAATATAATATACATACTATGGTTTGCACTTTTTTTCATTTTTATATTTGAAACACAACTATTCCAAAAATGTGGCACAGTAGAAAATGCACAGAACTGTACAAGAATGGACTTGGATTCTACCTAGTCGGAATTCACTATGTGACTAAGGTTCAACAACCTCGGTTCTGACATTACTAGACCATACAAGTATGTTAGAGTTCTAAGATTCTGTATTTTCTGACTTTGTCAAGAACCAGTGTCTTATTTTTAAAACACCCACAGTATTTATAACAGTGCATTAAGTTGTCCTTGAACTAATAATATTCTGTGAAGAAATATGTCTTTCTTAAATGGTAGTTTCCTAATTTCTAATAAAGTTTCAGTTTAGAAGACCAGAAAAATAACCTAGATGCTATTGGCTTTATATCATATTATAGTAAATAAGAAGCATGTTTATAGGTTGCAATAAACATTATTATTTACATAGGCATTTAATCTAAATTCTGGTGTCTCTTGGGGCAATTTACTAAAAGATAGCAGCAATAATACTGGTAATATTCCTTTTTGGAATAGATATGATGTGGCTCCAGGATTTTATAACCTGAAAAATATCTCAAGAACTCTTCTGGTTTATTCACTAAATGGAATTTACTCAAGATTACAAATAATGCTGAAGATTGTTTGGGTTTCTGGTCCATTTAGTTGCCTTCTAACCTGTCAAAGCAAAACCAAGTGACATTCATATAATATTTTCTTTACTATTAGCAGAGGATTATTACAATTTCAACTCTTTATCTGAAAAATGTTATAAAAAGTAATGGATGCTCATAAATTATTCTAAAAAGTATAAACCTTTAACTATGAGCTAAAGTTTTCTTTATATCTACTTCTTATAGATTTGTACATGGAGGCTACATAATCTTGGTTTGCAATAGGCTGAACTAAGTTTCCTCTCTTCCATCACAACATTTAGAGCTTGAATTCTGGGAGGAGGGGTTAAACACTCTTACCCTTGTCCACACCACATATCACACACATACAAGTGCACACACAGACATATGGATGCTTCTATTTGTAACCAAATGAACAGGGGTTTAAGTCACTTCCACCATCCCACTGATCCACTGATAAATATAGTGTTGCATGGTAGCAGAGAGGTGGTCCCTGAGAAGTACCTCAGCAAATAGGTTGGAGCTATCTTCACAAATACAACATACTAGGCTTCAAGGACTGTGCATCAGAGAGCAGTGGTGACATTATGGAACCCAGATGCTTGTCAATGTAAGGAGATGAGAAAATAGCCAGAGATGTCAGAAAGGAAACAGACTTGCCAAGGAAAAAATAAAGTTTAAATGTGCAAAGATTAGGATTTTTTTAATTTGAGTATTCCCTGAGAATAATAACAAATTAGCATCCTTTAACTTGTTGCTACCACTCTGCCCCAGAGATCTTTGCTAACGTAATCAAGAGCCTGATGAACTAGGGCCCATAGACTGGTAATGCAGTGATGTTTACTGTGGATGCATCTTCTGGTTTCACTTCCCACCCAGTGTCAGAGGCCCCCAGCTCTTCAGCTAGACTTATAGGAGGAGATTTTGAGGGAACAAAGCCTATTAAAAAAGCTGTCAGAAGGCAAAAATTGTATGGCTTCATTTCAAAAGTAGTTTCGATGTACTTGTCCTTCTAGCAGGCAGCAGCAGATCTGTACAGAATTGCACTGACTCATTCTAAGAGCCCCCGGGGTGTTCTGGGGTAAAGAAAACCACTAATAGACTGAAGTTTCTGTTAGTGAAGTGAGAGTGGTTCGGAATCATTGTAATTTGTTAGTCTGATATAAATATGACAACATTTTTACCCATAGAGTAAGAAGGCTTAGAAACATCAGGTCATAATGACTTAATCTTTATCAGTTCTATTTGTGGAACTTTATATGTCTCTCACTAAATGTAGAGGGAAGTATTATTAATACTGTGTCCCTCTAATCTAGCCTGAATAAAACACACTAAAGAAGCTATAGTGTCCTTTAACTTTTAAATATAAAATCTACTAAGCTTTTACTAAATATCCATAAGAATAAAACACCAATGAGTTGATCATGGTCCTCATGGTAGTCCCATTGCATAGCAATTTTTCTGGGTCATTCTTCTTTTGTTTGGCACATAGAGTACTCCTACAGTAGTCAAGAAACTGCTAACTCTAGTCACTTGCTACTCACCAGACCAACTGCTGAGTTAGCATCCAGCAATACTGTGCTTCCTTCACATTAAAGTACAAAAGAGCACATTGAAACTCTTGTCTCTACAGAGACTAATAACTCCTAATATTTACTGAGCATCTTAATACTTCTGAACGACTTTACTAAATGCAGGTCATGCAGTCACATCTACTAACTCACTGTGCATGCTGTAATATATTGAAGGGAAGGGAGGACAATGGGCTCTGTCAGAAAGTGGATGAGCCTTGGCGCCACATGGTCCCAAGGTCCAAATCCTGCCTTCCCCACCTACTAGGTGTATTAGCTTAGAAGATTACTAACCCTTCCTGAGTGTCAGAATTCTGATCCATAAAATGAAATCAAGAAACATAACTTCTGGGGTTTTAAAAGATAATATAAAAATGATGTATGAGAAACCAACCAGCGTACTCTCTAATGCTTACTTGGTAGTCTGTAGGGCTATAATTATGTGCAAGCAAAACCTGTAACACAGTGAGTGAATGTGGGAAGGTCAACAGTTAGAAAATAACATCTACAAATTTAGTTACCAAACTGAAGAATGCCACTGAATTTTGGCAGTGGATTTATTTGAATCTAGTATCACTGAGGGAGAGGAATTATTTTATGCTAGACACCCTGTGAGCTACTGTTCCACTTATGTTCTATTTAATATTCATATATACCATTGTGGAATAATCACGATGGTAGGTTCCATCTTATAGATGGACTAAAGGTAGTGTATAGAAGTTGAGAACTTTTCCTAAGGATCACTTCAGTGGTAAGAAAAAAAAAAAGACAGAAATTAACCCTCATCTTTATTGTTTCTTCTTTACTGTTATCCTTCCCACCAGACTTACAATCAAATAATATTTTTTTAAAGTTTTATCAAACAAAAGTGGAATCAATAGAATGTAAGAAACTTGAATTTCAATTTTATCTCAGACCGTAATACCTGAAATTGGTGATTTTCAAAGTTCCCACCTCCTACATCTTCCTATATAGGCCACTCCCTGGTCCCAACATACTAAAACCAGATCTAAAAACAGAGGCCAGAAAAATAATTTGAAATACACTTTTGCTACTTGACTATTTGCTATTGCTGTGTTTCACTGAAGGGGAGACCAGGACACCTCCATTTGGAGGTACATAATGTCCTGAGAGGCTCTAGGATTCTGAAGGTAACAGAAACAATATTGGGAATGAAAGAAATCAATAAAGAGTCAGATTGAGTTACTACAAACTAACACCAGTAAACGGCCCCTGGACTCTAGGACTACATGACAAAATAATTCAATAATTCACTGTAAAAATAAAAATATATGGCATTGCTGGAGCTCCTGTAATTTCCTCAGATTACAGAGGTTAACAGCATATACACCATTGTTAAATGTTTAACTCTGTGGAGATACTGATTTATTTCAGGCTCTTGTCAAGTAAAATTTTATAATTATAACCTTGATATATTTACTAAATTGATAGTGTTTAAAAAATGTGTATTTTCAGAGGCTGCTCTCTAATTTACAGAAGAATTCAAGTTTAAGGGCACATTTTTAGGAGCAGCTTTATCTTAATGACCCTTTGGTTAAACCCCTTGAGACTAGCTTATTATTTTTATGTTCAGGTTCTCTGTGACTGTGAAAAATGAATTCTGTTACTGGAGCTTATTTTTGTTATTTTTCCTGCTGACATTTAGGAGACAATTATATGAGCCATTTCTGTTCATCCTCTGAACCACAACATAAAAATCCATATAGAATGGTATTGAGAGTGAGGCTTAGTCTGCTTTCTAATTGTAGATTCGTTCCATTAGAATTAACTCCTCTGGTCACCAGGAAAAATAATTTATTCATAAGCTATTGCATCTATACAGAGAATAGACTAGAAACTATGAACTCAAGGAAAAGTTTGCTAAGTAAGAATTTTGGTTCTAAATTTCTGTCATTTAAATAATACTTCTTAGTACTTAGTGTTTATACATATTGTTAAAAATGTGTTGTCTACCTCCCTATGTTAACTTCGCTTTCTCTGAAGAAGAAAATCCCATTAACTTATATTATGCAATATTGTGCAAAGTATGCATAATATTTTGCAAATTATGGAAAATTGTGCAAACAGTTGTTAACTCTGCCCTCATTCAAAGGAAATATGAATTATGCATTTAATTCAGATAGCAAGTCATTATTGTTTTTAAATATTTTAGAACACTTTTAGAGTTTAAAAAAGTTGCAGAGATTATAGAGTTCCTATACCCCCCACACCCTGTTTATCCTACCATTAAAACCTTACTGTAGTAGTATGGTACATTTGTTATAATTAATGAACTAATATTGATATATTATTATTAACAAAAGTCCATACTTTATTTCCTTAATTTTTACCTAATAAACTTTACCTGTTCCTCGAACTCATCCAGGTTACCACATTACATTTAATGTAATAATAATAATAATGGCTAAAATTCTAGTTCTCAAACTGTGTAATAAGAAGGCCCAAGATACTACAATGAACTCTCAGAAATGCCCTGAATATTTTAAGTTTTTGAGGATATCATTGATTCTTGACAATTATCATACAATGTGGGAACTACCAGCTAAGATAGTTTTAGCAGTAGATCATGCTACATAAGTTTTGAAGTCATATCTTTGCACAACTGGGTTTCTTACAGTTTCAGATATAAAGGCAAATACAAACATCAACATAAAATAGGAAATTAGTAGTCTTTTCTAATCTGCTTCTGAGGTTCAAGAATGTGAGCATTGCCCAACATGCATACACATTCCACAAGTATGAAATTGTGGTTATTTTAGAATAGAATCAATGTTTTTCTTCAATTTACTGTGTGTTCTTGTTTTATACAGCTACTAAGTTGTTGGGTAGAAGTACTTAGTTTGGATGTAACTACTTTAGATAATTAAATTCTCAGTTATTTATTTAGGTCTTTGGATAATAGGAAATAATTACTGAGACTCTTAGGATACCAGCAACCTAAAAAGGTTGAGGACCTCTTGGTTAAAACAAAGTGACATGGATTTAAGACAAAGGATCAAACAGTAGAGTCACACACACAAAATTAAAATGAAGACTTTAAAATATAGTGTGTTAATTAAAATTTTTAACAATGAGGAATGGAATGAACACCATGCTTTACAAAAGTGATTATCTTCTGGGGTGCCTGGGTGGCTCAGTCGTTAAGCGTCTGCCTTCGGCTCAGGTCATGATCCCAGGGTCCTGGGATGGAGGCCCACATTGGGCTCCCTGCTTTGCAGGAAGATTGCTTCTCCCTCTCCCACTCCCCCTGCTTGTGTTCCCTCTTTCGCTGTGTCTCTCTCTGTCAAATAAATAAAATCTTAAAAAAAAAAAAGTGATTATCTTCAGTATTATGGGAAAATAAACTAACAGGGTTTGGGAAAAGATCGCTAATTGTCCTTAACTCTAAGTTTCTTTAATATTAAAGCTACAAATTAATTTTTAGTGACCTACTATAGTTTAAATTTTTGTTCCATTCAATGACTGAGCTAGAGAACCTCTTCACTTCAAAATATAAAGTTATATAGGTCAAATCCAGGCCCACAGTACCGCTGGACTGCGGTCCGTATAGTTTCTATATTTATTTGCATTCTCCTTTGAGACCTAACTTTTATTTTAGATGCTTCTAAAGAAGCATCAGAAGTGTTCATGTTATTTAGAAATAGGTTCAGTGGTTATTGTCTTTTATTTGAAGCATTACTTTTATAATTGCAAACACTAGTAAGCTGACAGGTCTAATTAAATCTCCAATTATATGCCCAAGATGTTATTTAGGTTTTGACTGCTTATCATCGTGGTTATTTTTAAATGAATACCCCCTTAGGTTGCTTCCACCTAAAAATCACCATGGAAATCACCATGGAAAAATTCAAACATAGTTTGTAAATGCACAGTATAGTCTCAGTTCTGCCTCAACATATGCGATTCAACTCTTTACTATGGCAAAATATACATGACATAAAATTTAAGATTTTAACCATTTTTGTGTATAATTCAGTGGCGTTAAGTGCATTCTCATTGTTGTCCAACTATCTTCACCATCTATCTTCAGAACTTTATCATTATCCCATACTGAAGCTCTGTATCCATTAAAAACAATTACCCATTCTCCTTTCCTGCAAGTCCCTGGCAACCACCATTCTACTTTCTGTCACTATGAATATGAGTACTCTAGGTAACTCATATAGGTAGAATCATGCACTGTTTGTTGTTTTGTGTGTCTAGCTTACTCCCACCTCCGTTGTTTTCCAGCTTCATTCAGACAGTAGCATGTATCAAAATTTCATTCCTTTTTAAGACTAAATAATATTCCATTGTATGTATATATCTCATTTTCTTTATCCATTCATCTGTCCATGGACATTTGGGTTGTTTCCATCTTTTGGCCCTTGTGAATAATGCTGCTAAGAATATTGATGAACAAATATATTCATATTGTTTAATACTGCTTTTTATAATGGATAGGAGAACATTAATTCATGCTTACTAAATGTGACATTTTGGTCATTGTTTAAAAAATTGCTAGTTAGGGGTGCCTGGGTGGCTCGGTCAGGTAAGGGACTGACTCTTGATTTTGGCTCAGGTCATGATCTCAGGGTCCTGGGACCGAGCCCCATGTCAGGCTCCCTGCTCAGTGGGGAGTCTGCTTTTCCCTCTCCCTCTGCCCCTCCTTCTGTTCCCTCTCTCTTTAAGATAAATACAAATCTTTTAAAAATTTCTAGTTAAAAACAGGGCCTTGGCAAATCAATCTTTTCTTGGAACGTTTCTGACTTCTAAGAATGGATCCCACAATTACAGGTTGTTATACTATCATATACCTCTACTTGATAATACTTACTCTGGTTGTTCTTGAATATTTATCTGTGCAATTATTTAATACAGTTTTCTCATTTCCTCACTATACTGTAACCTTTATGAAGACAGACCTGACTTTGCTCATTGTATTTTTACATGTCAAATATAGTATCTGATGTATGGAATACAAACCTAGGAAGATACCAATCTTTATATAATCTCTAAAATACACATATACCAGCAACAATATAGATCATAAGGAAGACATTCCAGCAGGATAGCCTTACAGTCTTTTTCCAATTTTAATTTGCACTTGATACAAAATTATAGCTATTCTCATCATCTTAACTCAGAGAATGAAACAGAACCTATCAGCACTGAGGGTCAAACTTGCTAGTTTTAACAACCATTACTCTTTGTCCTTTAATACCAGTATTTAGGACTCAAACATCTCAGTGAATGACATCAATGAGAAAGGATAGTTGTCAGATTATCAACTAATTATGTCTGCTGCATCACATATGATTCTTTTAAAGAAAGGAACATGAATTACTTGTACAATAAAAATATAAAAACATTTTAAAGTTGCAGAATAAAGTAAACAAACTTTCATTTGTATAATAATTATATTTTAACTTATTTTATCTTTATCTTTATCTGGCTTCAATATCATCATAAGAAATATCAATGATTATTGTGCCATATTGTGCAAGCACAGAAGGGATAGTAGCTGACAATAGATATAATGACATGACCTAAATATTTCCCCTGAATATTTGCTCTGTGAAGGAATTAAGAGTAATAGTATTTTTGCAGTCTTCATTTGTATTGAAAACTGCACGTTATGCAAAGTTTTAGAATAGAATTTAAGAGCAAATCTTCTTTAGACTACAATTAAATGAGATTTTATTTAAAGGCTGAAACCAAAACAAAGTCATATTCAGGCATATTGTTTTAAAAAGGTACATTCATGTGTCTAGATTAAGAAAATGAATGAGTCTTAGAATTGATTTTAAGTTTGAGGGTATTATGTGTTAATATGTTAATTACCTACTTCTTTTTGTGTGTGTGGTGTGTGCATTTAATACACACATACATATATACACATAATATTTTTGCTACTCTCATTCCTTTGCCCACCAGTGTAAATTACTTCAAGCAGCAAGTACCACTGGAACAAGTGAAACCATTCTTGCTTCCCTGAGCATCACATAAGTATTTGCACATCACCCTTCTGTAACCTGGAAGGGTGGACATTCCTATGGCTGAATATTATATATTATTGACAGTTTTAAAGAGTCCCAACTTCTCAAGTGCCTGAGTCTTCCAAATTGCCTAATCCAAATTAAGTGAAGGACTTTAAAAGTCAACCCTTCAGTTGAAATACCCCAAGGGGAGAAATTAGAGCCCAGGTTTTAAGGCTTATTAGTATTAAATCAATATTTGTCCAACACCTAATTAGTCAAAAGGGGGTCAAGTGTCTTAGTTGGCAGAGTAGCTGACATTCTCTGACTTCCTAGTCTCTTGAGTACCTGAGAAGCCACTCAACAGGACAGGAAGGATCATGTTGTAGCATTAACAATTCCACTTCACAATGAATATATAAGGGTCATAGAACTTCGTGAATCAAATTATACTGCAATAGCATTCAAAGCAAAGCCATTGTAAATACAAGTAGAAGACTTTGATGTTTATCTAGCATACAGATAATTATAAAGTAAGTATATGGCATAGGGATAAAATAAAGACTAGAGACACACACACATTTGTTTTGCCTCATATCTATAATTTGGCTAAAATTCTGCTTTGATACTTGTTTTGATGTAACTTTATTCCTTTTTTTCCATTTTCAGTATGATGCATGACTATTTCTGAACAAACATGTATGCTATCAGATAAATTGTTTTATTTTGGTCTATGAGATTACCTTGAAGCAAAATGGTCTAGGTACCTGAAAGCAGGGCGTCCACAATGGATTTATAAGGAAAGTGTCAATTGTCAAATTTTTATTTCAAAACAGACTAATTATTTTTAATATCAGTATCATTTATATATACTAAAATGCACAGATATCCAGTGTACATTCAATAAATTTTGACAATTGTGTATATCAGTGTTTTTACTATCACAGTATATATATTTTTTTCTCCTCCAGAATATCCCCTTTTGAGATTTTGTATTCAATTCCCCCCGATTTGCAGAGGCAACCACTTTATGAATTCTTTTTTTATGTTATGTTAATCACCATACATTACATCATTAGTTTTTGATGTAGTGTTCCATAGTTCATTGTTTGCGTATAACACCCACTGCTCCATTCAATACAGGCCCTCTTTAATACCCATCACCAGGCTAACCCATCCCCCCACTTCCCTCCCCTCTAGAACCCTAAGTATGTTTATCAGAGTCCATAGTCCTCCATGGTTCCTCTCCCCCTCTGGTTCGCCCCCCCTTCATTTTTCCCTTCCTGCTATCTTCTTCTCCTTTTTTTTTTTTTTAACATATAATTTATTATTTGTTTCAGAGGTACAGGTCTGTGATTCAACAGTCTCACACAATACATAGCGCTCACCATAGCACATTCCCTCCCCAATGTCTATCACCTAGCCACCTCATCCCTCCCACCCCCAACACTCCAGCAACCCTCAGTTTGTTTCCTGTGATTAAGAATTCCTCATATCAGTGAAGTCATATGATACATGTCTTTCTCTGATTGACTTATTTCGCTCAGCATAATACCCTCCAGTTCCATCCACATCGTTGCAAATGGAAAGATTTCAATCCTTTTGATGGCTACAGAATATTCCATTGTATATATATACCAAATCTTCTTTTCCATTCATCTGTCAATGGACATCTTGGCTCTTTCCACAGTTTGTCTATTGTGGACATTGCTGCTATAAACATCGGGGTGCACATACCCCTTCAGATCCCTACATTTGTATCTTTGGGGTAAATACCCAGTAGTGCAATTGCTGGATCATATGGCAGCTCTATTTTCAACTTTTTGAGGAACCTCCATACTGTTTTCCAGAGTGGCTACACCAGCTTGCATTCCCATCAACAGTGTAGGAGCGTTCCCCTTTCTCCGCATCCCCGCCAACATCTGTCGTTTCCTGACTTGTTAATTTTAGCCATTGTGACTGGTGTGAGGTGGTATTTCATTGAGGTTTTGATGTGGATTTCCATGATGCCGAGCAATGTTGAGCACTTTTTCTTGTGTCTGTTGGACATTTGGATGACTTCTTTGACAAACTATCTGTTCATGTCTTCTGCCCATTTCTTGATTGGATCATTTGTTCTTTGGGTATTGAGTTTGATAAGTTCTTTAAAGATTTTGGATACTAGCCCTTTATCTGATATATCATTTGCAAATATCTTCTCCCATTCTGTCGGTTATCTTTTGGTTTTGTTGACTATTTCTTTTGCTGTGCAAAAGCTTTTTATCTTGATGAAGTCCCAATAGTTCATTTTTGCCCTTGCTTCCCTTGCCTTTGTTGATGTCTCTAGGAAGAAGTTGCTGCGGCTGAGGTCGAAGAGGTTGCTGCTCCTTTAGGATTTTGATGGACTCCTGTCTCACATTGAGGTCTTTCAACCATTTTGAGTCTATTTTTGTGTGTGGTGTGAGGAAATAGTCCAGTTTCATTCTTCTGCATGTGGCTGTCCAATTATCCCAACACCATTTGTTGAAGAGACTGTCTTTTTTCCATTGGGCATTCTTTCCTGCTTTGTCGAAGATGAGTTGACCATAGAGTTGAGGGTCCATTTCTGGGCTCTCTATTCTGTTCCATTGATCTATGGGTCTGTCTTTGTGCCAGTACCATACTGTCTTGATGATGACAGCTTTGTAATAGAGCTGGAAGTCCGGAATTGTGATACCAACAGCTTTGCTTTTCTTTTTCAACATTCCTCTGGCTATTTGGGGTCTCTTCTGGTTCCATACCAATTTTAGGATGATTTGTTCCATTTCTTTGAAAAAAGTAGATGGTATTTTGATGGGGATTGCATTGAATGTGTAGATTGCTCTAGGTAGCATTGACATTTTCACAATATTTGTTCTTTCAATCCATGAGCATGGAATGTTTTTCCATTTCTTTGCGTCTTCCTCAATTTCTTTCATGAGTATTCTATAGTTTTCTGAGTACAGATCCTTTGTCTCTTTGGTTAGATTTATTCCTAGGTATCTTATGGTTTTGGATGCAATTGTAAATGGGATCGACTCCTTAATTTCTCTTTCTTCTCTCTTGTTGTTGGTGTATAGGAATGCCACTGATTTCTGTGCATTGATTTTATATCCTGCCACTTTACTGAATTGCTGTATGAGTTCTGGCAGTTTTGGGGTGGAGTCTTTTGGGTTTTCCACATAAAGTGTCATATCATCTGCAAAGAGTGAGAGTTTGACTTCTTCTTTGCCGATTTGGATGCCTTTTATTTCTTTTTGTTGTCTGATTGCTGTGGCTAGGACTTCCAATACTATGTTGAATAGCAGTGGTGATAGTGGACATCCCTGCCGCATTCCTGACCTTAGAGGGAAAGCTCTCAGCTTTTCCCCATTGAGAATGATATTTGCTGTAGGTTTTTCATAGATGGCTTTTATGATATTGAGGTATGTACCCTCTATCCCTATACTCTGAAGAGTTTTGATCAAGAAAGGATGCTGTACTTTGTCAAATGCTTTTTCTGCATCTATTGAGAGGATCATATGATTCTTGTTCTTTCTTTTGTTTAATGTATTGTATTATGTTGATTGATTTGCAGATGTTGAACCAAGCTTGCAGCCCAGGGATAAATCCCACTTGGTCATGGTGAATAATCCTTTTAATGTACTGTTGGATCCTATTGGCTAGTATTTTGGTGAGAATTTTTGCATCCATGTTCATCAAGGATATTGGTCTGTAATTCTCCTTTTTGATGGGTTCTTTGTCTGGTTTGGGGATCAAGGTAATGGTGCCCTTATAAAAGGAGTTTGGAAGTTTTCCTTCCTTTTCTATTTTTTGGAACAGTTTCAGAAGAATAGGTATTAATTCTTCTTGAAATGTTTGGTAGAATTCCCCTGGGAAGCCATCTGGCCCTGGGCTTTTATTGGGAGATTTTTGATGACTGCCTCAATTTCCTTACTGGTTATGGGTCTGTTCAGGTTTTCTATTTCTTCCTGGTTCAGTTTTGGTAGTTGATACATCTCTAGGAATGCCTCCATTTCTTCCAGGTTATCTAATTTGCTGGCATAGAGTTGCTCATAATATGTTCTTATAATTGTATTTCTTTAGTGTTGGTTGTGATCTCTCCTCTTTCATTCATGATTTTGTTGATTTGGGTCGTTTCTCTTTTCTTTTTGATAAGTCTGGCCAGGGGTTTATCAATCTTGTTAATTCTTTCAAAGAACCAGCTCCTAGTTTCATTGACCTGTTCTACTGTTCTTTTGGTTTCTATTTCATTGATTTCTGCTCTGATCTTTATTATTTCTCTTCTCCTGCTGGGTTTAGGCTTTATTTGTTGTTCTTTCTCCAGCTCCTTTAGGTGTAGGGTTAGGTTGTGTATTTGAGACCTGTCTTGTTTCTTGAGAAAGGCTTGTATTGCTCTATACTTTCCTCTTAGGACTGCCTTTGCTACATCCCAAAGATTTGAATAGTTGTGTTTTCATTTTCATTTGTTTCCATGAATTTTTTAAATTTTTCTTTAATTTCCTGGTTGACCCATTCATACTTTAGTAGGATGCTCTTTAGCCTCCATGTATTTGAGTTCTTTCTGACTTTCCTCTTGTGATTGAGTTCTAGTTTCAAAGCATTGTGGTCGGAAAATATGCAGGGAATAATCCCAATCTTTTGGTACCAGTTGAGACCTGATTTGTGACCTAGGATGTGATCTATCCTGGAGGATGTTCCATGGGCGCTAGAGAAGAATGTGTATTCCATTGCTTTGGGATGAAATGTTCTGAATATGTCTGTGAAGTCCATTTGGTCCAGTGTGTCATTTAAAGTCTTTATTTCCTTGTTGATCTTTTCCTTAGATGATCTGTCCATTCCAGTGAGGGGATTGTTAAAGTTCCCCACTATTATTGTATTGTTGTCAATGTGTTTCTTTGCTTTTGTTATTAATTGCCTTATATAATTGGCTGCTCCCATGTTAGGGGCATAGATATTTACAACTGTTAGATCTTCTTGTTGGATAGACCCTTTAGGTATGATAGAGTGTCCTTCCTCATCTCTTATTACAGTCTTTGGTTTAAAATCTAACTTATCTGATATAAGGATTGCCACCCCAGCTTTCTTTTGGTGTCCATTAGCATGGTAAATGGCTTTCCACCCCCTCACTTTCAATCTGGGGGTGTCTTTGGGTCTAAAATGAGTCTCTTGCAGACAGCATATTGATGAGTCTTGTTTTTTAATCCAATCTGATAGCCTGTGTCTTTTGATTGGGGCATTTAGCCCATTTACATTCAGGGTAACTATTGAAAGATAGGAATTTAGTGCCATTGTATTGCCTGTAAGGGGACTGTTACTGTATATGCCTGTGTTCCTTTCTGGTCTATGTTACTTTTAGGCTTTCTCTTTGCTTAGATGACCCCTTTCAATATTTCTTGTAGGGCTGGTTTTGTGTTTGCAAATTCCTTTAGTTTTTGTTTGTCCTGGAAGCTCTTTATCTCTCCTTCTATTTTCAGTGACAGCCTAGCTGGATATGGTATTCTTGGCTGCATATTTTTCTCATTTAGTGCTCTGAATATATCCTGCCAGTCCTTTCTGGCCTGCCAGGTCTCTGTGGATATCAAATGTTTCTACCATTGTAGGTTATAGATCTCTTGTCCTGAGCTGCTTTCAGGATTTTCTCTTTGTCTCTGAGACTCGTAAGTTTCACTATTAGATGTCAGGGTGTTGACCTATTTCTATTGATTTTTTTTTAAGATTTTATTTATTTATTTGACAGAGAGAGACACAGCAAGAGAGGGAACACAAGCAGGGGGAATGGGAGAGGGAGAAGCAGGCTTCCCGCCGAGCAGGGAGCCTGATGTGGGGCCCGATCCCAGGACCCTGGGATCATGACTTGAGCCGAAGGCAGACACTTAATGACTGAGCCACCCAGGTGCCCCTATTTCTATTGATTTTGAGGGGGGCTCTCTGTGCTTCCTGGATTTTGATGCCTGTTTCCTTCCCCAAATTGGGGAAGTTCTCTTCTATAATTTGCTCCAATATACCTTCTGCCCCTCTCTCTCTTTCCTCTTCTGGGATCCCAATTATTCTAATATTGTTTCATCTTATGGTATCACTTATCTCTCGAATTCTGTCCTCGTGATCCAGTAGTTTTTTGTCTCTCTTTTTCTCAGCTTCTTTATTTTCCATCATTTGGTCTTCTATATCACTAATTCTCTCTTCTGCCTCATTTATCCTAGCAGCTAGAGCCTCCATTTTTGATTGCACCTCATTAATAGCCTTTTTGATTTCGACTTGGTTAGATTTTAGTTCTTTTATTTCTCCAGGAAGTGTTTCTCTACTATCTTCCATGCTTTTTTCAAGCCCAGCTAGTATCTTTAAAATCATCATTCTGAACTCTAGTTCTGATATCTTACTAATGTCTGTATTGATTAGGTCCTTGGCAGTCGGTACAGCCTCTTGTTCTTTTTTTTTTTTTTTTTTGAGGTGATTTTTTTCTGCCTTGTCATTTTGTCCAGAGGAGAATAGATGAATAAGAGAACAAAATGCTAACAGAGTAACAATGACCCCAGAAAATATACACTGAACAAGTCAGAAGAGACCTGAAAAAATCTGAAAAAGATAAAAACAAAACAAAACAAAAAGAATATAATCAAATATGATCAGGCTGGTGCATAGATCAGTACCACAAACTAGAGTTTGGGCGTATTTTGGTCTGTTAGAAGAAATTGCCTCCAAAATTTTAAAGAAAGAAAAACATATATGTACAAAAATAAGGGTAAATACGATGAAAGGATGGAATATGAATGTAAAGATGAAAATTATAAAAGATTTTATAAAAGGAATTGATAAGAAGTTGGTGAAAAAAGAAAGAAGAGGATTAAAAAAAAAAAAAAGGAGAGAATGTGGTCAGGCAGGAGCCTAGAACAAAGCCGTACAATAGAGATTTAGGGTATATTTTGGTCTGTTAGAAGAAACTGTATCCCAAAATTTTAAAGATAGAACTATATATATATACCAAAAATAAGGTTAATTACTATGAAGGGATGGAATATGACTCTAAAAATGAAAAATAAAAAACATTTTTTAAAAAAGGGATTGACAAGATGTTGGTTGAAAAAGGGAAAAAGAAAAATTGAAATAAAAAAAAGAAAAAGAAAAAAAAGAAAATTTTAAAAATTAACTTTGAAAGACTAAAGAATCATGGGGAAAAAAGCCATGAATTCTATGCACTGTATTCCCCTAGCACTGGAGTTCTGCCGTTCTCATTGGTCTTGGCTGGCTGTTCTTGCTGATCTTCTGGGGGAGGGGCCTATTGCCGTGGTTCCCAAATGTCTTTGCCAGAGGTGGAATTGCCCCACCCTTGCCGGTTGGGCTCAGTAATCTGCTCGGGTTTGCTCTCGGGAGCTTTTGTTCCCTGAAAGCTTTCCATACAGCTTTGGAGGACAAGAGTGAAAATGGTGGCCTCCCCATCTCTGCCCTGGAGGAGCTGAGAACTCGGGGCCCCACTCCTCAGTGTGCTACCAGATTAAAGCAGTCAATCACTCCTGTCTCCCCGGTCTCTGGCCACACTCCGTGCTCACCCAGGCTGTGACCGAGCATTTCTATCTCTGGCACACGACCCTGTGTGGAGTCTCCAAACCCAGCAGAACCCTGTGGTGCACTCCCATGCCACTCCTCCCAGGGGAGGAAGGTGAGTCTCCCCGGATCTGCTGCTTGTTGGGTCCCTGCTGGAGGAGCAGTGGCCTGACTGTGCCGTGGATCACAGTTTATGGCAACCCCGAGCTGAAAGCCCACTTCTCAGCTCCATCTCTGCAGCCGGCTTCCCTGCTCTGACACCTGGGAGCTCTACCACACTCAGGCACCCCCGGTCTTTCTGTGACCCCGAGGGTCCTGAGACCACACTGTCCTGCGAGGGTTCCACCCCCCGCTTAGCCACTGGAGTGACGTCCCTCAACAGAGCCGACTTCTAAAAGTTCCTATTTTGTGCACCGCTGCTCTATCACTTGCTGGTAGTGGCTGACAGAGGCTCCCTCCCCCTGTGGTCTATCTTCCCGAATATTGCCTCAGATTCACTTCTCCACATGACCTACCTTCCAGTAAGTGGTCGCTTTTCTGTTCAGAGAGTTGCTGCTATTCTTTTCTTCGATGTTCTGTTGAGTTCGTAGGTGTTCAGAATGGTTTGATCCCTATCTAGCTGAATTCCTGGGACCAGACAAAATTTAGGTTTCCTACTCTTCCGCCATCTTGCTCCTCCCACTTTATGAATTCTATAGTTAAAAATTAGTTTGTCTGCTCTTTGACTTTATATAAATTTAATCATACAATATGTACTTACTGTGTCCAAATTCTTTCACTCAGAATAATATCTATGGGGTTCATCATATTGCCTTATGCTTCTTTGTTGACTCCCTTTTATTAATGGATAGCCCATGATTTGACTATACCACAATGTGTTTATGAGATCTCCTGTTGATCAATAGTGGAATGGTTTGTGCTTTAAATATCCTGTCCGATAAATTTTTGTGTATTCTAGTTTCATGATACTCTCTTAATTGTGCTTCAAGAAATGCAGTAATGCTAATCTTTCGGTCTGTAATTCATCTCAGATTAATTTTTATAAATGGAATTAGAGTATGGAAGTCATTTTATCTATTGAGATATGCAATTTTTCCAACACCATTTATTTAAAAAGAGATACCTTTTCCCACATTGCCAAATTATTAATTGACATATAATCAAATTAAATATCATAATGCCTTGATTATTGTAGATCTGGAGTAATTTTTGTAGTCCAGGTATCTTAATCTTTGTTCATTGCCAGGATTGTTTGCCTATATGAGATACTTTGCATTTCTATATAATTTTTAAAACTGTCAAATTTTAGGGGCGCCTGGGTGGCTCAGTCATTAAGCGTCTGCCTTTGGCCCAGGTCATGATCCCAGGGTCCTGGGATTGAGCCCCACATCCGGCTCCCTGCTCCACGGGAAGCCTGCTTCTCCCTCTCCCTCTGCCCCTGGTTGTGTTCCCTCTCTCACTGTCTCTCTCTCTCTCTCTGTTAAATAAATAAAATCTTAAAAAAAAAAACAACTGTCAAATTTTAAAAAACCTAAAATTTTCATTGGTGTTATAGTGAATCTAAAAAATAATTTTGGTAGAATTAAATCCTGAAAATAATGGTTTTTCCAAGTCACTAGCACTGTATATCTCCTTATTTATTTATGCCTTCTATAATTTTACTTTCCATGTTCAATACAGAGCATATCATGTACTAGAATTCTTCCTAAGTATTTTTTGTTCTTTTGAAATTTGTATTTTTTATTTTATATTCTATAACATAGAAATAAAATTCACTTCTGTATTTTAATATATTGTGACTGTTGCTAAATTTATTAGTCTTAATAGTTCTCTGCATGCATAATCATGTTGTCTATGAATTAATAGTTTACTATTTTATTTTTAATCTATGTACCCTTTAATTTTTTGACTGATTATAATGCTTAGAATCTCCAGTGTGGTATTGAATAAAACAACTGTGAGTAGATAAGCTTGACTTACATCAAATCTTAGAGGAAAACATTCAGTATTTGCCATTAAGTATTAAACAGGTCAAGGACTTTCATTCACGAATACCCTTAATCAGATTGGCTGATTTTTCCTACTTTTCTTATTTCTAGTCTGTTGATGGATTTTATGTATTGAATTTTATTTCATGCTCGTCCAAATTTATTGAGAGTTGCCAAATGCTTTTGCTCAATTTTTCTGTTAATATGGTAATTTACATTGATTTATTTTATTTTATTTTTTTAGAGCGAGAGATCGGGGAGGGACAGAGGAAGAAAAGAGAGAGAGAATCTTAAGCAGACTCCAGGCCAGCATAGGGCCTAATTTGGGGCTTGATCTCACCACCCTGAGATCATGACCTGAGCCAAAATCAAGAGTTAGACACTTAACTGACTAAGCCACCCAAGCACCCCTACATTGATTGATTTTCTAATGTTAAATTAACCTAAAATTTCTTTTCCTTTTTTTTTAAAGATTTATTTATTTTTCTAGAATGTGTGAGCAGAGGGAAGAGCAGAGGGAAAGGGAGAGAATCTCAAGCAGACCCCCACCCCTGAGCTCAGAGCCCAACATGGAACTCCATCTGACTACCATGAGATCATGAGCTGAGCCAAAACCAGGAGTCTAATGCTCAACTGACTGAGACACCCAGGTGCCCCAATTTAAAATTTCTAAGATAATGTGCCATGGTGCATTATCTGTCTTATATAATGCTTGATTGATTTTTTCCAAAAATTTTGCTTGTAATGTTTAAATCTATGGTCATTCATATAATTAGTATGATTAAGGAATATTGGTCCATATATATTTTTGAACTATCTTGGTCAGATTTTGATATCAGGGTAATGCAGCCTCATAAAACTAGTTGGGAAAATTTTCAAAAAGTATTTATATTTTCAATTATTTCATAGAATGATAGAATTGGCCATATAAATTATATTTGCCTGAAATTTCTTTTGTAGGAAGGATTTTTAAATTACAAATTCATTTAATTCAATAGATTTAGGACTTTTAAAAAATAAGTAGCAAAATGTTTAAACTCAAACATATCAATAATTACATTACATATAAGTGAACTAAACATTCCAATTATAGAGATATGTGGACTACATAGTAAAGCAATTCCCAAGTGAAAGTGTCTGTAAGAAATGTACTTTATTGGGGGGCACCTGGGGTGACTCAGTGGATTAAGCATCCAACTCGATTTCAGCTCAGGTCATGATCTCAGGGTTGTGGGATCAAGCCCTGCATCGGGCTCCACACAAAGCATGGAGTCTGCTTGTCCTTTTCCCTCTGCTCCTCCCCAGTTCTCTCACAATTAATTAATTAATTAATTAATTAATTAATTAAAAATTTTAATAAAAGAAAGAAATGCATTTCATTGGATATGGGGGTAGGGAGTGTCTGTAAGTGAATATGATGTTTCTTTAATGGTGAAGAAAATGTTCTAAAATTAGATTATCATGATAGTTATACAACTGTAAATATATTGAAATGAGCACTTAAGATGGATAAATTTTATAGTATGTAGATTATATCTTAATAAAGATATTTTTAAAAGTGAAATCCATCTTAAACACAAAGAAAGATAGGTTAAAAGTGAAGTGATAAAAAAAGTATACCAAACAAACAAAACAGATTTCTAGCATTCATCTGTTTGTATAACAAAATCTCTTATTAGAAAAGTTGTCATTTTTCCCTTTTTCAAAAATCTAAAAATTTAACCAATGCAGAAACCACTACAGTGAAACAATATGCAAATATAAAAAAGACTTCATAGAATATTAATGCTTATATTTTAATGCTGTATTTAATAAGAGAAGTCAGATGTGCTTATATTATGGGATTCCTTTTCTTTTTTTCATTTAAAATAAAGTTATTTTGATGTGTATTTTATAAAATAAAACTCCTATTCCCACTTGAACCCTATCATTATCAGTTTGTTTGGTTGGCATTCCTTTCAGCATCAAAATTAGAAAATTGGCATAGAAATAAGAGTAATTGGTCAGATTGATGAACTGATAATTGATATAGACTATAAATTAATATAGTTGAATATTTCATTTGGATAATTAACATATGAAATTAAAATGTAAAACAAAAGAGGGATAACATTAAATAAGTCTTTAAGAGGAAAATTTTAGTGTCCTAAAAAATTATAGTGTAGCCATATATCTTATATTCCAAAAATATTTATAATGTAAGCTCATAAATTTATTCAGCACGAATATACCTTAATGTTTTATGTGAAGGCTATCTGTGTTTCATCATCATTTTTAACAAATATTTATTGAGCACCTTATGTGAAGTGCTGGTATGTACTGAAGTAGAATTAGTATGATTGAGCACTAGGGATAGGTATTTGATTTTGAGACTTTTGAGATCATTATTATTCTAAAACATATCTTTGTGACCTTGTCTAAATGGTCATGTTTGTCAACCAAGTAATCAACATTCAATCTCAGCTCCCACTGTCTTTTTCTGGATCTTCATTAATGTGGGAATTATATTGATAACTAGGTCTTCAGGCCTCTAACATTGATCTTTCTCATTTTCAAAGATTATTGCAGAGATTAAACAATAAATAAGCAGGGAAGACTATTTGTTAAATAAGAATTAAGTTTCAATAGAATTTAAGGTATGAAGTTTAAAAGGGTACAAATTTCATTCCCCAAGCTAAGAACATGAAAAATGTGCAATATTTTATTTTAGAACTCCATTGCTAACATGATCTGCAAGAAACTAGGAAGAAATTTATGAACTAAAATATAAAATCTTGGTAAAATATTACTCTAAAATACTAAAAGATGTCAACATCTCACAGAACAGGAAGAATTGAACTAGTAAATCTCAAATACTAGTTAAAATGTAAATTTTTATTCTCCAAATTGTGTTCTAGGTTATTTTGAAAAAGAAAGCAAGGACTATTATGTAGCTGGCATTTATATGAATTAATGTAGGAGTTCCAGGCATACTACTTCAGATTTTTTCAAAAAAAGAGGAGTTAGCTGATGTATATTGCTATAGTAAAATGCAACCCTGAGCTACTGAGTTATCCTTCTACTGAATGACCTAAAATTGTTATTATGATGACATATATACATTTTACATTTATACCATGCACTGATATTTTGTCTAATTAGTTATTTGGGGTTCAACATTCATTGTTTATTGCAGTCCATCTTGTCCACTTTTTCAAATCAAGACTGAGGTTAACTGAGGGTTGAGAATCTTACATGGGGAATGAGGTAGAAAAAATCTTTATCTCATGCTTAGGATATTTCCAATGTCCTTATTTGAATCATATTAGGAGTGTGTGTGTGTAAGTGTTTGTGTGTGATCAAAACAAATGGAGTCATAAAAAATCCTTAACTGCTACTTAGTTTCAAATTTTCATTTTAATGATTATTACAATTAATCTAGCATTAATTATATTATTAAAGCTATCTCAATATTTTAAGGCTTTATTTTTTAGAGAAGTGTTAGTTTACACTAAAATTGAAAGGAAGAAAGGTACAGAGATTTGCCCTGCCCCACCCATGCATAGGTTCCTCCACTATTAACATCATTCACCAGAATGATACATTTCAGCATCAGGGAAATCCAAATCAAAACCTCAATGAGACACCACCTCACACCAGTCAGAATGGCTAAAATTAACAAGTCAGGAAACGACAGTTGTTGGCGGGGATGCGGAGAAAGGGGAACCCTCCTCCACTGTTGGTGGGAATGCAAGCTGGTGCAGCCACTCTGGAAAACTGTATGGAGGTTCCTCAAAAAGTTGAAAATAGAGCTACCATATGATCCAGCAATTGCACTACTGGGTATTTACCCCAAAGATACAAAAGTAGGGATCTGAAGGGCTACGTGCACCCCGATGTTTATAGCAGCAATGTCCACAATAGCCAAACTGTGGAAAGAGCCAAGATGTCCATCGACAGATGAATGGATAAAGAAGATGTGGTATATATATATATATATATATATATATATATATATATATATATATATATATATATATATATATATATATATGCAACGGAATATTATGCAGCCATCAAAAGGAATGAGATCTTGCCATTTGCAACCACGTGGATGGAACTGGAGGGTATTATGTTGAGTGAAATAAGTCAAACAGAGAAAGACATGTATCATATGATCTCACTGATATGAGGAATTCTTAATCGCAGGAAACAAACTGAGTGTTGCTGGAGTGGGGGGTGGGGTGGGAGGGATGGGGTGACTGGGTGATGGACACTGGGGAGGGTGTGTGCTCTGGTAAGCGCTGTGAATTGTGCAAGACTGTTGAATCTCAGATCTGTACCTCTGAAACAAA
Source organism: Mirounga angustirostris (assembly GCF_029215605.1). Taxonomy (NCBI): domain Eukaryota; kingdom Metazoa; phylum Chordata; class Mammalia; order Carnivora; family Phocidae; genus Mirounga; species Mirounga angustirostris. The sequence goes on along the minus strand of NW_026991709.1, from coordinate 115,547,339 downwards.
TAATGCAATATATGTTAAGAAAAAAAAGAAAAAGAAGAAGAAGAAGAAGGTAGAGGGAGGGGAAGAATGAAGCGGGGGAAATCGGAGGGGTAGACGAACCATGAGAGACGATAGACTCTGAAAAACAAACTGAGGGTTCTAGAGGGGAGGGGGGTGGGAGGATGGGTTAGCCTGGTGGTGGGTATTGAGGAGGGCACATTCTGCATGGAGCACTGGGTGTTGTGCACAAACAATGAATCATGGAACACTTCATCTAAAACTAATGATGTAATGTATGGGGATTAACATAAGAATAAAATTTAAAAAAAAAAAGAATGAACCTACATTGACACTTCACAATCACTCAAGTCCATAGTTTACATTACAGTTCACTCTTGGCATTGCATGTTCTATGGGTTTGGAAAAAAATATGTAATGACCTGTATCCATCATTATAATATCATAGAGTATTTTCACTGCTTTAAAAATTGTCTGTGCTCTGCCTATTCATCTCTCTCCTTTTCTACTCCTCATAACCACTGATCTTATTCTCTATAGTTTTACCTTTTCTAGAATGTCATATAGTTGGAATTATACAGTATATGGCCTTTTCAAATTAGATTCTTTCACTTAGTAAGGTGCATTTCAGTTTCCTCCATGTCTTTTCCTGACTTGATAGCTCATTTCATTCAATAATATTCCATTGTATGGATGTACCACAGTGCATTTATCCATTCACCTACTGAAGGACATCTTTGTTGCTTCCAAGTTTGGACAATTATGAAAAAAGCTACTATAAACATCCATGTGCAGGTTTTTGTGTAGACCTAAATATTCATCTCATTTGGGTAAATACTAAGGAGCATGACTGTTGGAGTGTGTGTTTTGAGTATGTTTAGTTTTGTAGGAAACCACAAAACTTTCTTCCAAAATGGCTGTACCATTTTGCATTCTAACCAGAATGTATCACAGTTCCTGTTGCTTCACAGCCTCTCCAGCATTTGAGTTTGTCAGTGTTCTAATTTTGGCCAGTTTAATAGATGTGTAGTGGTATATTTCACTATTTTAAAAAAGCCCTTTATAGAGTTTATATTGACAGTTTTTTCTCATTTCCCTTTTCTTCCTGTCATGTTCTCACAATTAATTCAAAATCCATATTCACAATGACTGATGTAGTAAGAGTAAGTAGCCTGGGCTATGGAATGCCTTTAAGAATATACAGGATTAGTTTCTTAGCAACTCTACTGCCTGAGTTCCTTTATCCCTCTAATAGTTTGTGTCTTGGTCTTTAAAATGGAGATAATGATAGAATCTACCTCATAAAATTACTCTAATCTGAATAAAATACTTAATACAATGATAGGAAAAAGCAGAGCTCATTTGCTATTATTTGTATCATGACTACTAATATTTTAAAGCTATATAATAATCTCTATATCATATAACAAACATAATGTCTTTTATATAATAGGCATATTGGTTAGTTAGCGGATTGGTTGATAATAGTTCTTTGAAATCAAGAATGTGGTTTTATTTCTCTTTTTGGATCCAGTGTCCAACAGTTTTGGGAGAGCACTGAATAAGTGAATAGTTGAATGGATAAATGTACATACAGAACTAAAATAGTTACCAGATTTTCAAAGTTGATGTCAAACATAATTTAGTTCATATGAATTCTAAACTGTAGTTTTGTCTTTTTAATTTTTAATATTCTGAGTACTTTCTGTGGGGAAATACTTATATTGAGTTAAACACAGTTTCTGCTATTATAGATCAGAGGCTATCATTATGAGTCATTACTGAAATTAGATATACAAAGTAGAATTTTCCTTTCTGTGACTGTGTATATTCTGTTACCATATAATAACACTAAATGAAATAGTCTGAAAAGGTCAATATTTATTTTAAATAAGATACATAAACTCTGGGATAAAAAAATATGTTGTCTTCTACTTAGTGCTTAAACCTGTTCATTCACCTTTCAGCAAACCTTAGGGCAAGGATTTTTCTAACCTTCAGGTTCATTTCATAAAATAATGAAAACTCACAGTCCAGGGGAATAAATGTAAGAATCTAAGAAATAAGTAAAATACAACATGATGAAATTCATTGTAAATTATATACAGAGGGATCTCCAATGTTGTGCTGAAAGTTCCAGAAGAGATTTGAAATCACATCTTTGTTTGAGGGGATGGCTGAATATTTTTTATGTTTAATCAAATAAATATGGGACATGTTCAGCCATGGCCGGATAGATATTTTGGAACCTGGAAAGGAAAAGATTATGATCTTTAAAGCATTCTCTGTGCTTGTGTGTTTGTTCACCATGTTAGTTTTCTGTAAACTTGAAATTTAGTGAAGTCATGTACAGTAAATTTTGATTCCATCATAATTGATTTTGCTTCCATCATAATTGATTGAGCTTCATTGACCTTATAGTCAGTCCAACATAGAACTGCAGCTAAGAAGTTGTCTAAAAACAAAATTAACCATAAGTTAAGCCACCCAAACAAATGTCAAACATTTTAGGTTTCATTAATAACATCTAAAAACACGTCAATATCTGAAAAAGACACTGTACACAGGTAATTTTAAAAATATGAAATGGACAGAAACATTAATTTTTAAAAATCCATTCTTATTTTTGTTGCCATTGTTAGTTTATTTTTAGTATAGTTGATACACAATGTTACATTACTTTCAAATGCATAACAGCAAATTGACAAATTTACCCATTATGCTATATTCACATTATGCTATATTCAGCATACCCATCATGTTGTATTCATCACTATGCTTAGTGATTTGACAAATTTACCCATTATGCTATATTTGATGTATTATACCATCTGTTCTGTGACATCACTATTACAGTACCATTGACCGTATTTCTTATACTATTCTTTATATTTCCATGACTTAGTCATTCTATGCCTGGAAGCCTATACCACCCACTTCCCTTACTTCATTTTGCCCAATCCTCTACCCCTTTCCCCTCTGACAACTATCAGTTTATTTTCGGTTTATGTAGGTCTGATTCTGTGTTTCTTTGTTTATTCATTTTTTTAAGATTCCACTTATAAGTGGAATAACTTGGTATTTGTCTTTCTGATTCTGACAAATCACTTAGCATAATACCCTCTAGGTCCATCCATGTTGTTTCAAATGGCACAGTCCCATCCTTTTTATGGCTAAGTAATATTCGTGTGTGTGTGTGTGTGTGTGTGTGTACCACTTTTTATCCATTTGTATATTGATGGACACTTAACTTCCTTCCATATCTTGGCTATTGTAAATAATGCTGCAATAAACATAAGGGAACATACATTTTTTTCAAATTAGTGTTTTCATTTTATTTGGGTAAATACCCAGTAGTGGAATTACTAGTCATACAGTAATTTTATTTTTAATTATTTAGGAAACTCCATACTGTTTTCCATAGTGACTGAACCAATTTACATTCCCCTCAATAGTGCACGAAGTTTCCTTTTTCTCCACATCCTCACCAACAGGTGTTATTTCTTGTCATTTTGATTTTAACCATTCTTACTGGTATAAGGTGATGATATTGTGGTTTGGATTTGCATTTACCTAATGATTAGTGATGCTGAGCACCTTTCCATATGTCTGTCGGCCATCTGTACATCTTCTTTGGAAAAAATTCTACTAGGTCCTCTGCCCATTTTTTAATCAGATTGTTTTATTGGTGTTGAGTTGTATAGTTCCTTTATATATTTTGGATATTAACCCCTTATTGGATGTTTCATTTCAAATATATTCTCCTATTCAATAGGTTTTTTTTTTGTTGTTGTTAATGGTTTCCTTTGCTGTGCAGAAGCTTTTTATTTTGATGTATCATTTTATCTTTGCTTTGGTTTCCCTTGATAGAGGAGACATGTCTAGAAGAATGTTGCTATGGCCAGTGTCAGAGAAATTACTGCTTGTGCTCTCTTCTAGGATTTTTATGGTTTCAGGTCTCACATTTTAGGTCTTTAGTCCATTTTGAGTTTTTTTTTTTTTTTTTTTTAAGATTTTATTTATTTATTTGACAGAGAGAGAACACAAGTAGGCAGAGTGGCAGGCAGAGATAGAGGGAAAAGCAGGCCCCCTGCTGAGCAGGGAGCCCGATGCAGGGCTCGATCCCAGGACACCAGGATCATGACCTGAGCTGAAGGCAGATGCCCAACCAACTGAGCCACCTGGGCACACCTTGAGTTTATTTTTGTATATGGTATTAGAAACTGCTACAGTTTCATTCTTTTGCGTGCAGCTGTCCAGTTTTCCCAATACCATTTGAAGAGACTGTCTTTTCCTCATTGTTTATTCTTGCCTCCTTTGTCATAGCTTAATTGGCCATATAACTGGTTTTATTTCTGGAGTTTCTATTCTGTTCTATTGACCTAGGTGTCTTTTTTATGTCAGTACCATACTATTTTGATTTCTACAGCCTTGTAGTATATCCTGAAGTCTTATATTGTGATACCTCCAGTTTTGCTCTTCTTTCTCAAGGTTGCTTTGGCTATTCAGAGTCTTGTGTGATTCCCTACATATTTTAGTATTATTTGTTCTTGTTTGGGGGAAAATGCTGTTGCTATGTCAATAAGGAATGCATTGAGTCTGTAGATTGCTTTGGGTAGTATGGACATTTAAATGATATTTGTTTCCCAATCCATGAGCATGGAATATCTTTCCATTTGTTTGTGTCATCTTCAATTCCTTTCATCAATGTTTTATAGTTTTGAAGTACAGGTCTTACACCTCTTTGGTTAAATTTATTTCTACATATTTTTTCTTTATGGTGCAATCATAAATGGTGTTTTTAAAATTTCTTTCTGCTACTTCAGTATTAGTGTATAGAAACCCTACTAATTTCTGGGTATTAATTTTGTATCCTGCCTCTTTACTGAATTTGTTATTTTTAGTAGTTTTTTGGTGGGGTCTTTAGGATTTTCTATATATAGTATCATGTCATCTACAAATAGTGACTGTTTAAATTCTTCTTTACCAATATGGATACCTCATTTCTTTTTCTTATGATTGCTATTGTTAGGACTTCCAGTACTATGTTGAATAAAAGTGGAAAGAGTGGACATCTTTGTCTTGTTCCTGACCTTAGAGGGAAAGCGCTCAGTTTTTCACCATTGAGTATGATGTTAGCTGTGGGTTTTCATATATGGCCTTTATTATGTTGAGGGACATTCCCTCTAAACCTTTGTTTAGAGTTTTTATCCTGAAGGGATGTTGTACTTTGTTAAATGCTTTTTCTATATCTATTGAGATGATTATATGGTTTTTGTTCTTCAGTTTGTTGATGTGGTTTTATGACATTGATTTGTGAATACTGAATCATCTTGTATCCCTGGAATAAATTCCACCTGATGGTGCTGACTTTTTAATTTATTGTATACAGTTTGCTAACATTTTGTTGAGAATTTTTGCATTGATGTTCATCATGGATATTGTTCTATAGTTTTGGGGATTTTTTTGTTTGTTTGTGTATGTGTGTGTGTGTTGTTGTTGTCTTTACTTTTAACATTAGGATAATGCTGGCCTCATAGAATATACTTGGAAGTTTTCCATCCTCCTATTTTTTGGAATAGTTTGAGTAGAATAGGTACTAACTATTCTTTAAATGTCTGGTAGAATTCACTTTTGAATACATCTGATCCTGGACTTTTATGTATGGTAGTTTTTTTTATTACCAATTCAATTTCATTACTTGTAATTGTTCTGTTTAGATTTTCTGTTTCTTCTTGGTTCAGTGTTGGAAGATTGTATGTTTCTAGGAATTTATCCATTTTTTTCTAGGTTGTCCAGTTTGTTGGAATATAGTTTTTAATAATATTCTCTTATAATCCTTTGTATTTCTGTGATGTCAGTTGTTTCTCCTCTCTCAGTCTTGAGTTTATCCAGGTCCTTTCTCTTTTTTTATTAATGAGTCTGGCTAAGGGTTTGTCAATTTTGTTTATTTTTTCAAAAGCGATTTTCTGGTTTTATTGATTTCCTCTTTCTTTTTTGGCCTTTATATCATTTATACTACTACAACCTTTATGATTTCCTTTCTTCTGCCCATCTGGGGCTTTGTTCTTTTTCTACTTTCTTTAGGTGTAAGGTTAGATTGCTTATTTGAGCTATTCTTTTTTTCTTAAGGTAGGTCTGTATCTCTATACACTTCCCTCTTAGAACTGCTTTTGCTGTGTCTCAAAGATTTTGTACCATTGTTTTTTCATTTTGATTTGTTTGCATGTATTTTTTTAATTTATCTCGATTGCTTTGTTGAGCCATGGTTTGTTCAGTATCATGTTGTTTAGTCGTGTTTGTGTTTTTTTCCTTTTTTTGCGATTTATTTCTAGTTTCATACTGTTGTGATCAGAAAATAATAATGCAAGGTATGATTTCAATCTTAAGTTTATTGAGTCTTGTTTTATGGCCTAATATGTTATCTGTTCTAGAGAATGTTCCATGCTCACTAGAAAAGAATGTGTATTCTGGTTTTATTTTTTGAGTGGAATGTTCTTTATATTTGTTATGTCCATCAAATCCAATGTGCCATCAAACATTGTTTCCTCATTGATTTTCTGCCTGGATGATCCATCCATTGATGTATGTGGGGTATTAAAGTCCCCGACTATTGTTGTTTTACCATTAATTTTTCTTTGTGTTCATTAATATTTGCTTTATATATTTAGGTGTTCTAGTGTAGGGTACATAGATATTTATAATGGTTATATCCTTTTTTTGGATTGATACCTTTATCATTTTGTAATGCCCTTCTTCGTCTCTTGTTACAGTCTTAGTTTTAGACTCTATTTTGTCTGATATAAGTATTGCTACCCCAGCTTTTTTTTTTTTTTTTCTAGTTCCATTTGCATGGAAATATTTTTCCATCCCTTCATTTTCACTCCATATGTGTCTTTGGTTTGAGTTGAGTCTCTTGTAGGCAGCATAGAGGTGGGTCTTATTTTATAATCCATTCCATCATACTGTGTCTTTTCATTGGAAAATTTAGTCCATTTATATTCAAAGTAATTATTGGTAAGTATGTACTTACTGCCATTTTAAAAATGTGTTTTCTGGTTGGCTTTGTAGTACTTCTTTGCTCCTTTCTTCTTCTCTTGCCTTTCTTTTTGGTTGATGAGCTTCTGTAGCATTAACTTTGGCATTCCTTCTCTTTACTTTTTGTGTATGTAACATAAAAACATTCAAACCTGAATGATAACTTTGCTGGGTAAAGTACTCCTGGTTGTAGGGATTTTTTTTTCCTTTCAACACTTTGAATATATCATGCCACTCCCTTCTGACTTACAAAGTCTCCACTGAAAAATTAGCTGATAGCCTTATAGGTTTACCCTTAAGGTAATTTGTAGGTAACTTTTTGTTTCTCTCTTGCTGCTTTTAAAATTCTCTCTTTATCTTGAACCTTTGACATTTATTTATTATGTGCCATGGTGTGGCCCTTCCAGGGTTCATCTTGTTTGGAATTCTCTCTGATTCTTGGACTTGGGTATCTATTTCCTTCCCTACATTAGGGAAGTTTTCAGTTATTTCTTCAAATAAGTTTTCTACACATTTCTCTCTCTTCTTCTCCTTTTGGGACACTATAATGCGAATGTTTGTTCACTTGATGTTGCTCAAGATATCTCCTAATCTATCCGCACTTAAAAAAAAAAAAAAAATTCTCTTTTCGCTGTTCAGCTTGAGTGCTTCCCATTACCTTTCCCGAGTGTTGATGCATTCTTCTGCATCCTCTAATCTACTGTTGATTCCCTCTATTGTGTGTGTATGTTTTATTTCAATTACTGTATTCTTCAGCTCTGATTGGTTCTTTTAGTATTTTCAATCTCTTTTTTCAAAGTCTCACTGAGATCCTTCACTCTTTTCTCCAGCCCAGTGAGTATCTTTACAATCACTACTTGAAATTATTTATCAGGCATATTGCTTATCTCTGTTTCATTTAGTTCTTTTTCTGAGGATTTTTCTTGTTCTTTCTTTTGGAGCATATTCCTCTGTCTCCCCATTTTGCTGACTTTGGATTAGACAAAGTGGCTACTTCTAAGTTTGAAAAAGTGGTCTTGTTCATTGTGTACTCTATAAAGGCTGTGTGTGCTTGGTGACTTTTGCTGGGTGGCTGGAGCTGTGGCTGTATATGCTAGTTGCTCTTTAAAGCACAGGTTCTTGGGCACCTGGGTGGCTCAGTTGGTTGAGCGACTGCCTTCGGCTCAGGTCATGATCCTGGAGTCCCGGGATCGAGTCCCGCATCGGGCTCCCTGCTCGGCAGGGAGTCTGCTTCTCCCTCTGATCCTCCTCCCTCTCATGCTCTCTGTCTCTCATTCTCTCTGTCTCAAATAAATAAAATCTTTAAAAAAAAAAAAAAGCACAGGTTCTTACAGAAAGAAGAAAATAATAAAAAAAATTAAAATAAAAAGGAAAATGAGTATAAAAAAACAGAAAAGAGAAAAAAATTAAAACAAAATTTTAAAAATAGAAATAAATTAAAAAAAATAAAATAAAACCCAATAAATACCCCCATGACTTATTTTCTGTGCCCCAGCAACACAGGGTCTGATGTGGGCTTGCAAACTGTCACTGAGGTCGTAAGCTCACTGTGATCTGGACCCTGTTCTGGTCTGGACTTTTAAGGTAAAGGTGGGGAGAGTGTCCCCACAGCTCCTTGATCCTTTTCATATTTGTTGTTTTATTTTTCTGTGTCCCAGTGTGACAGAGGCTGATGGCTTGGGGATTCTGGGATTGCTGAGGGTATAAGCTCCCTATGAGGACCACACCTGCCAGTTATGGTGTTGGGACCAGCCTGTTGTGGCATCCAGACTCTTCTCCAGTCTTGGCTTTAAGGAACAGTGGGAAAGGACATTGCCGCTACTTCTTGGTTCTTCTAAGCCCCAGCTTTTTTCCTGTGTCCCAGCCTGACTAGGGCTGGTCTAGGCTTGTGAACTGTGGGATTGCTGAGGTTGCAAGCTCACAGTGACAACCAGACCTGCCTGTTTTGGTGTCTAGACCTTGCTCTGGTCTAAGATTTTAAAATGGAATGGGAACATTAACCATGTCTTTATCCAGTCCCTCTGACCTGGAGAATGTTCCAGCAGCTTCTCTGCCCCTTGACAGAATTCTAGTATGGTCTCTGTTATATGCTACCTGCTTTTTTAAAGCCTTTTTTTTTTTTCTTTTTCTGTGCCCAAGGACAAAAGGATTTTTTTCCAAGTCCCTCAGTACTATCTGCCTACCAGTGCTGTGCACAGTGTTAGGGCTGGGAGTTCCCCCCACTATATCTTCATCTCTCCTGATTTTCTTTTGCCATTCTGTCTTTGGTTGTTCAGTAGCTGTTCAGTCAGTCCCCAGTGTTTCTTCAGGAGGAATTGATGTATTAATAGGTGTAATTTGGTGTGCTTTGTGGAGGGGGTGAGGTCAGGGTCTTCCTAGGTTGCCATCTTGGACCAGAACTCTCTTATTTTTGTTTTCTTTTATTATTGTTTGATCTAATTTGTCCCTCTTATCACCTACTACATGAATTTTATAGAAAATGTCTCTTTCTCACTAAAGATACCTGTGGTAAATTAAAAAAATGGCCATAAATTCATTGCTATTTCTTCTGTTGAGAAACTCAGACTAATTCATTTCTCCTTGGATCTAATTGGCCTTGTGACTAGTGTTTACTAATAGAATACAGCAGAAGAGATACTATGTAATTTCTGAGGCAGAATTTTAAGAGATTTTCATCTTCTGCCTTCACAACTTAGAACATTTCCATTTAGAACCACCATGCTATGAAAAAAACAAATAAGCTGAAGAACAGATCATATGAAAGGAGGAAAGACATGCTGTCCAGGCCCAGCTAAGCCCCCAGCCTACAGCCAGCAGCAACTGCTAGCCATGTCATTCTGCTATCTTGAATGTTTTAGCCCCAGTCAAGCCTCCAGTTGAATATAGTCTCAGACAACACCATGGGAAACAGAAAATATATACAGCTGATCCAAGTCAACCTAAAAATCATAAATGATAATACTTGTTTTAAGCCACTAAGTTTTGGGCTAGTTTGCTATGTGGCAATAGACAAAAAATATACATATGATTTTCTAAATTTTTCTTCTATTTCTTGTCATAGAATAGTTTCTTGCATCTTTTTTTAATTTTGAAGATGCTACCTTTTTTGCTGATTCAATAGTGCATTTTCCCACTGGTACCCATGTGTGAGTGTACATACAAATGTGGACCTGTGCAAGCATAATCATAATTTAATCCCTAAATATTTGTTCATGTTTCATAAAAACTATACCTTTTAGGTTGTTGTATCTCATTACCAGTTTCCCCTCCTCTGTTTCTACTTTTCTTGACGCTAAAAAGTTAAAGAGCATTTTTTTAAAATTAGCTTAGGGAGCATGAGTATGGTGAGTACAATGTTTCTCTGAATACTTCTGAGTTTTTCTGGAGATAGCGAATGAGAGACTGAACAGAAGACTGAGAAAGGATGACAGGCGTATTATCTTCTTACATTCTTTGTTCTGTTTCATTATAGCAAGCATGAGTATGCCTCTGTTTTTGTTGTTATTGGGAACTCAGGTCAAAATTCCTTCCATATTCTAGCCACCATAACTTAATAGCAATTATATCTTTATAGATATGTTGGTGCTAAAGCAGGGGCTGTCATTCAGATAAGATTTTTTTAAAGGTGGTGGAATTGTGAAATTTTATACACATACACACACACACACACACGTATGTTTCTGCCCCTGGTTCTGGGCACAGAGCTCCTAAATCTCGGAATTTCCTGGGTGAGAGTCATTTCTTTTTGTTTTAATGAGGTGACTCTTAGTGGGTTCCTAGATAGTTTCAGGATGGGGCTGGTCACCAGGAAGTCCAAGTCATTATTAGAAGCTTGGAACTTTCATCTCCACCCCCATTCTCTGAAAAGGGAGTGGGGTTGAAGATTGAATTAATGATTAATTATGCCGACATGATGAAGTCTCCATAAAAATCCAAAAGGTTTCCAGGTTGGCGAACATATCTGCAGGACAGGAGGGTGGCACCCCAACTCCATAGCAATATAAGTCCTTGCTCTTGGGACCTTTCCAGACTTTTCCCTATGTATCTATCTCTTAATCTGGCTGTTCTTTTATATCCTTTATTATATAATAAACCTGTAAACATAAGTAAATATTTCCCTGAGTTCTGTGAACTGTTCCATCAAATGAAGGCATCTGAGGAGGGGGTCATGGAAACCTGGACTTGCAAATGATATCTGAGGTAGGTTAGGAAGGCAGTCTTAAGAACCCCTAATCTGTGGGGCATGCACTAACTCTGATTGGTGTCAGAATTGAATTGATTTGTAGAGCACCAGCTTGTATCACAGAGAATTTCTTGGGGTGGGGGGAGGAATCCACACATTTGATATCAAAAGGGTTGTGAGTGTATAAGTAGTGACAGTGAAGGAAAAGTAGTGAATTCTCCTTCTAGACAGGAATTCATAATAAACTTTCCTAAATCTAGCCATTAAGTGTCATATACAATTCCACCCAAAGAGTTGAAAATTGTTTAATTTTCAAATAAGCTCTGTGTCTGTTTTTAAAGATGAATCATTTACATTTTTCAGTATTAACACTGATGTGAGTACATTTTAAGGAGAGCTAATAGCAATGCCAATATTTCTTATTGAATTGATATACAAGCAGAAAAATAACTTCCTAAACAAAAATGAAATAGAGTTTGGGAACTGTTTTTTTTTTGTTTTTTTTTTTTTTGTTTTTTTTAACATATAGTGTAATATTTGTTTCAGGGGTCCAGGTCTGTGATTCATCAGTCTTACACAATTCACAGTGCTCACCATAGTACGTACCCTCCCCAATGTCCATCACCCAGCCACCCCATCCCACCCACCCCCCTCCACTCCAGCAACCCTCACTTTGTTTCCTGAGATTAAGAGCCTCTTATGGTTTGTCTCCCTCTCTGGTTTCGTCTTGTCTCATTTTTCCCTCCCTTCCCCTATGATCCTCTGTCTTGTTTTTCAAATTCCTCATATCAGTGAGATCATATGATACTTCTCTTTCTCTGATTGACTTATTTTGCTTAGCATAATACCCTCTTGTTCAATCCATGTGGTTGCAAATGGCAAGATTTCATTTTTTGATGGCTGCATAATATTCCATTGTGTATATATACCACCTCTTCTTTATCCATTCATCTGTTGATGGACATCTAGGCTCTTTCCATAGTTTGGCAATTGTGGACATTGCTGCTATAAACATCGGGGTGCATGTGCCCTTTCGGATCCCTACTTTTGTATCTTTGGGGTAAATACCCAGTAGTGCAATTGCTGGATCATATGGTAGCTCTATTTTCAACTTTTTGAAGAATGTCCATACTGTTTTCCAGAGTGGCTGCACCAGCTTGCATTCCCACCAACAGTGTAGGAGCGTTCCCCTTTCTCCGCATCCCCGCCAACATCTGTCATTTCCTGACTTGTTAATTTTAGCCATTCTGACTGGTGTGAAGTGGTATCTCATTGAGGTTTTGATGTGGATTTCCATGATGCTGAGCGATGTTGAGCACTTTTTCTTGTGTCTGTTGGCCATTTGGATGTCTTCTTTGCAGCAATGCCTGTTCATGTCTTCTGCCCATTTCTTGATTGGATCATTTGTTCTTTGGGTGTTGAGTTTGATAAGTTCTTTATAGATTTTGGATACTAGCCCTTTATCTGATATGTCATTTGCAAGTATCTTTTCCCATTCTGTCAGTTGTCTTGGTTTTGTTGACTGTTTCCTTTGCTGTGCAAAAGTTTTTTATCTTGATGAAATCCCAATAGTTCATTTTTGCCCTTGCTTCCCTTGCCTTTGGCGATGTTTCTAGGAGTAAGTGGCTGCGGCTGAGGTTGAAGAGGTTTCTGCCTGTGTTCTCCTTTAGGATTTTGATGGATTCCTGTCTCACATTGAGGTCTTTCAACCATTTTGAGTCTATTTTTGTGTGTGGTGTAAGGAAATGGTCCAGTTTCATTCTTCTGCATGTGGCTGTCCAATTTTCCCAATACCATTTGTTGAATAGATGGTCTTTTTTCCACTGGACATTCTTTCCTGTTTTGTCGAAGATTAGTTGACCATAGAGTTGAGGGTCCATGTCTGGCTCTCTATTCTGTTCCATTGATCTATGTGTTTTTTGTTTGTTTGTTTTGTTTTTGTTTTTTTCTGCCAGTACCATATTGTCTGGATGATAACAGCTTTGTAATAGAGCTTGAAGTCCGGAATTGTGATGCCACCAGCTTTGCTTTTCTTTTTCAACATTCTTCTGGCTATTTGGGGTCTTTGCTGGTTCCATACAAATTTAGGATTATTTGTTCCATTTCTTTGAAAAAAGTGGATGGTATTTTGATTGATAGGGATTGCATTAAATGTGTAGCTTGCTCTAGGTAGCATAGACATTTTCACAATATTTGTTCTTCCAATCCATGAGCATGGAAGGTTGTTCCATTTCTTTGTGTCTTCCTCAATTTCTTTCATGAGTATTCTGTAGTTTTCTGAGTACAGATCCTTTGCCTCTTTGGTTAGATTTATTCCTAAGTATCTTATGGTTTTGGGTGCAATTGTAAATGGGATTGACTCCTTGATTTCTCTTTCTTCTGTCTTGTTGTTGTATAGAAATGCAACTGAATTCTGTGCATTGATTTTATATCCTGCCACTTTACTGAATTCCTATATGAGTTCTAGCAGTTTTGGGGTGGAGTCTTTTGGGTTTTCCACATAAAGTATCATATCATCTGCAAAAAGTGAGAGTTTCACTTCTTCTTTGCCAATTCAGATGCCTTTTATTTCTTTTTGTTGTCTGATTGCTGAGGCAAGGACATCTAGTACTATGTTGAATTGCAGTGGTGATAGTGGACATCCCTGCTATGTTCCTGACCTTAGGGGAAAAGCTCTCAGTTTTTCCCACTGAGTATGATATTCGCTGTGGGTTTTTCATAGACGGCTTTTATGATATTGAGGTATGTGCCCTTTATCCCTACACTCTGAAGAGTTTTAATCAAGAAAGGATGGTGTATTTTGTCAAATGTGTTTTCTGCATCTATTGAGAGGATCATATAGTTCTTGTTCTTTCTTTTATTAATGTATTGTATCACATTGATTGATTTGTGGATGTTGAACCAACCTTGCAGCCCAAGAATAAATCCCACTTGGTCGTGGTGAATAATCCTTTTAATGTACTGTTGGATCCTATTGGCTAGTATTTTAGTGAGAATTTTTGCATCCATGTTCATCAGGGATATTGGTCTATAGTTCTTTTTTTGGGGGGTCTTTGTCTGGTTTTGGGATCAAGGTAATGCTGGCCTCATAAAAGGAGTTTGGAAGTTTTCCTTCCATTTCTATTCTTTGAAACAGATTCTGAAGAATAGGTATTAATTCTTCTTTGAATATTTGGTAGAATTCCCCTGGGAAGCCATCTGGCCCTGGGCTTTTGTTTGTTGGGAGATTTTTGATGACTGCCTCAATTTCCTTACTGGTTATGGGTGTGTTCAGGTTTTCTATTTCTTCCTGGTTCAGTTTTGGTAGTTGATACATCTCTAGGAATGCATCCATTTCTTCCAGATTATCTAATTTGCTGGCATAGAGTTGCTCATAATATGTTCTTATAATTGTTTGTATTTCTTTGGTGTTGGTTGTGATCTCCCCTCTTTCATTCATGATTTTATTTATTTGGGTCATTTCTCTTTTTTTTTTTAAGATTTTATTTATTTATTTGACAGAGAGAGACACAGCGAGAGAGCGAACACAAGCAGGGGGAGAGGGAGAAGCAGGCTCCCCGCAGAGCAGGGAGCCTGATGTGGGACTTGGTCCCAGGACTCTGGGATCATGACCTGAGCCGAAGGCAGTTGCTCAACCGACTGAGCCACCCAGGCACCCCATTTCTCTTTTCAAGTCTGGCCAGGGGTTTATCAATCTTATTAATTGTTTCAAAGAACCAGCTCCTAGTTTTGTTGATCTGTTCTACTGTTCTTTTGGTTTCTATTTCATTGATTTCTGATCTGATCTTTATTATTTATTTCTCTTCTCCTGCTGGGTTTAGGTTTTATTTGCTGTTCTTTCTCTAGCTCCTTTAGGTGTAGGGTTAGGTTGTGTATTTGAGACCTTTCTTGTTTCTTGAGAAAGGCTTGTATTGCTCTATACTTTCCTCTTAGGACTGCTTTTGCTGCATCCCAAACATTTTGAACAGTTGTGTTTTCATTTTCATTTGTTTCCATGAATTTTTTAATTCTTCTTTAATTTCCTGGTTAACCCATTCATTCTCTAGTAGGATGCTCTTTAGCCTCCATGTGTTTGAGTTCTGACTTTCCTCTTGTGATTGAGTTCTAATTTCAAAGCGTTGTGGTCTGAAAATATGCAGGGAATGATCCCAATCTTTTGGTACCAGTTGAGACCTGATTTGTGACCCAGGATGTGATCTATTCTGGAGAATGTTTTTTTTACAGATACTGAGAAAAGAAGCCCAACACTGACACTTTGGTCAAACTACAGTAATTTTCTTGTTATGTTTGAATAGAGAGTAATAGATTTCATGATTAAAATATTACAAAGTGATTTCCTGACGTTGGGTATGGACTACATAAGCATTAAGTTAGACTTTGCATATTTCTGTGTGAGTACTTGTGCACTTAGGAATATGAATGAAATAAGCATACAACAGCACAAATAGAACAGAAGGGAGAATTGTTTTATATTTCGTTATTTGTAGAGAAAATGTAGTTCTGAACTTGTGTAAAGATACAAAGTATATTCTATTTTCAAAATGCTCTTACACCTGTGATATATACTACAAAAGAAACTGCAGAAGTGTACAGAGTATTTTCAGTCTAAGACGATTTTGCCAGCAATATTATCCTCACTTGAAAGGGCAACTAGGTCTTTGCTTAATAAAGCTTTGAATCTCCTCTGTCTTAAATCTCTTCTAATAATATTAAGCTAGCACTTAAACACTGAAATGCACCATATCATTAGTACCAGATAGAATTTTCCAGAAGACCCTTTACAATCACCAAACACAAAGTCTAACACCTTCTCCAGGAATAATTATAAGGCCACATAGTAAGAGAGTACTTGCCTCTTTGTAAGCCAGGAACAGTTATAATGGGACAATTTTTCATTGATACAGTTGTGTATCTTACTAATGTACGATAGCAACCTTAGCTACTTCTCTCCTGCTACCTCCACATTCTTTCCTAGTGTCTATCACCACGTCAATTATATTTTGTTCAGGGGAGATATGGCACCCAGTTTATTTCATTCATCACATTTTGTTACAGGTTCATGATATGGGGGAATCATTGAGATGCTTTATTTATAGGAGGAGGGAGATGGAATTGTAGCAGCTCTGTTCTTGAGGCATATATGATTGGGCCATTTTCTACCAGGTTATGGTGTGTGATTCTAATGCTTATGAATTCTTTCATCCCTAGTTCAGATTCTACTTTTCTAGAACTTTCTAACTTACTCAGAATTCCCTGCATCTAACCTTCTCTTCCTATACAGATGAAGAAAGATATTTAGGTACAGATTACAGATTGATATCCATATAATTTGATCGTGCAAAATTAAAAAAAGATGCAGTTACCATTTTTTAATGAAAAGGTGTATATCCCTAAAAGAAGAAAAGCATAATATTTATGCCAACACTCAAGAAATACATTCTCCCAAGTATTTTATCACATCATAATGAAAGAAAAAAATCAGTGAAATATAGTTTCAATATCTCTCCGTATGATGACTTTAACAAATAATTAGATGTGAAATCACAATGTTTGGTATTGGCCTTTATAGTCAATGGCATGAAGGAACATTGAAAGCCTGAAGTGTGTTATCTGCTTAATTCATCTACTCTTCATTGTACATAATTTTTAAATTTCAAAACATGCAATATTTTATACAATGTTTACTTTTTAAATGTGTTACTTCTCTGCATTATTTCTGGGGGACAGTTTGAAAAAAATTACAAAGTTTGATGGCAGCAGAATATTTTGCAGAGAGTTTCTAAAATCTACCTTTGATTGCAGAGTCTGGCATTGCCCCAAGGAGCTCTTTATAAGTTGATAAGCAGGCAGTTGGGGAGTGTCATGGGATGCCAGCATGCTTGAAGATAAAAGGACATCCTTTGCAAGTCAAATGAAGATGACCTATTTACAATTTCATTTTTACTTCACCACAGATGATTGGGAGTTTTGTAAGTATAAAACAAGGGGGAGAAGCTTCCATTTAACCTTCAGTGTCAAACAATAAAAGGAGCATTATCTGTAAGTAGGTCCTTCTGTGTCTCATATCATTTGAAATGTATTAAAATAAAGATGATAGCATTGATGTTAGCAATAGTAAAAGAAATAGCCTTTCCTTTCTAAATTCATTTTAAGCTTCAGATATTTATGTTTTTACTAAACTATAGTTAGCTTTGGAGTTGTTTTATCTTACTGTCCTGTGTGTGTGTGCAGTGCCCTCTTCCCTTTACTTATGTATTTGGACAGTGCAAGCAATTTGAAATATTTTCTTATAGCATACTTATGTCCAAGAAGTAATCCTTTGTGTTTTATGTGTGATGGTCTCCTGTAAGGAAACAATAACATATATGCCAAATAACATTTGATTTGTTACCCAAATCATTGAAGGTGTTTGTATGTGTAGTTGGGGAGGTCAAGCATTGAGACAATTCAATGATAAGTACAGGGATGTATAAAAAGGAATGACAGCAAAAAATAATCATAAAATTGTAATACTGAAGGTTTTTTAGAGGTACTTCCTTCAAATATAAATCCCTTCAAAAGTTTATTCTTCAGCCTCTGCTTGAACATTCCAATTGTAGGAATCTTACTATTTTCTTGCCAGTATTTTCTTATGGAGGTCACACTAATCATTAGAATTTCCCTTTTATTAAATCCATTTTTTAATATAAGGTAATATTAATCTCCTCTATAAGGAGTATTAATATGTGTACTAATCCTAATCAAATATTATCCCATTTATTTTGCTCATTAATTTTTTAAGATAGATACACCTAAACTCAGTCATTCTCATATTTTATTATTACAATAAAATTAAAGAATACTTTGGGGAAAATAAAAAATTCTACTACCCAAAATTATTTTATTCCTGTTTTTTTTTTTTTTGCTTCTAAGCTAGAAAAAAAAAATCTGTTTTGTAACTTCTCCCACTTCTAATCCTTTGTTCTATAGACACAAAGAATATGTATATTCTTTTTCCACATGTAAGCCTTCAAATATTTAACAGTTATATTATATTCCTTGATTGGTAGTCCCATATCTAGGTTCATAGTATCAGGTGACAATTAGAGATTAGTCAAATGTTATTTCAGAACCTCTCATGTTCCTGTTTGATCTCCTTTGTATATGCTCTGGTTAATCAACTATAAACATAACAGTCAAAAGGGAAATGGTATCTAGATGTGGCCTGGAGACCACATATAACTTGATGAGGGCATTACCTACATTTTTGTTAATACAACTTGCATCTGTTTTTATGTTGGTGCCCATCTGATTCCTGAGTTTTTGTAAGCTTTCAGGTAGCATCATTTTCTTTCCTTTTTTTAGTATAAAGATCTGTCAATTTAGTTTCTACCTCTATTTGCTATAATAATCCTCTATTGTATATTCCTAATTTCAGAACTGTACACTTTATCTTTTAGCCACTGTTTCAGTTTACTTATTGATGTTAGGGAATCATGATCTCCATTTTAACTATACTTTATAATTGTGTATCTCTATATTTTCACTCAAATAGCCAATTAAAGTTTTGTCTATACAGGGCTGAAGAAAATGTCAAAAAAAAAAAAAGATACTTGCTAATCCATCAATCACTATTATTTGGATGTCATCCATCTTACATATGTTTATGTGAGTCGACACCACTGTGTTAGACACTGCTGAATTAGTTTTTTAGTAAAAGAAATATAATAATTTAGAATGACCATTTTCTTTTAATTACTTTCTGGATTTTTAGAATTTTATTGGGAAGATTGACAGATTGTAGTGCTTGTTAAGTAAGAAAACTGCTAAGTCATGAGTGTTCACAGAGGACTTTATTCTTTTTTTTTTTTAAAGATTTTATTTATTTTTTAGAGAGTGAGCGAGAGAGAAACAGCATGAGAGGGAAGAGGGTCAGAGGGAGAAGCAGGCTCCCCGCTCAGCGGGGAGACCAATGTGGGACTCGATCCCAGGACCCTGGGATCATGACCTGAGCCGAAGGCAGATGCTTAACCATCTGAGCCACCCAGGCGCCCAGAGGACTTTATTCTTACTCGTCCTCCCCCCTCATCATCGTTAAACCCTTATAGTACTGAGATTCTGTTAAATGCTTTGAGCACATGTCCTATTGCCCTTACAGTAATACTGTAAGAATTTCACTTATCTCAACAACAAGAAAATTAAGGATCATATTTATGGTTACTGGACACTAAGAGGCATTGAATTGAAGTCACATTTGTTCTCCTCTGACAATTTTGGTGTTTTAGGACCTTTCAAAACAAAAGACAACTGTCTTCCCTTAGCTTTGTTCTAATGAGTTACTTGATTCTTCTTAAAAATCCTATTATTTTCCCAAGGCATTATGCAATAAGCAGATCTTACACTCATGAATATCATTACTGTAGTGATAAGAATTCTTCTTGATTCTGCATATCCAAACAACTTGAAGACACGATCTTTGAAGCAATGCGTTGATGTTAAACTCCATGAGAATGGCCTGCTAAGAGCTACCAGGCCAGATGGTGTAATAGCATTTTTGGTCTATTTGTTTTCCTTTTAGAAAAAGTTAAAAAACCGCAATACAATTTAATTTCCACTGTCCCTTTTACTCTCAATTTGAGACATTCAAAGGCCTTGTATCCATGTTTGTATGTTCTTGGTTTTGTTACCTCATTCTTTCAGAGAGACGTTAAAAGAGCTATCAGAAGTATTTTATAAAGTATTAAAGTCATCTATCCCCTTCTCTTGTTGAGATAGAACACTATTTATTGGAAAATAGTGTCCTGGTATGAATATGAAAGCCCCTCAGCATGCGGACTATCATCTAATGTCTCCATATGTACAACACCGCATATTTGTAATAAGGGCAGGGGAAAGATGGTGTTAAAAATGTTAAAAATATTTTGTAGAAAATAATCAGAGATAATGTTTACCTAAATACCAGTATTCATATTAGTCTTTCTTTGATCTTTGTGTATATACATAAAACTCAAATGTCCTATTATTTCCCTAATTTTGGTCATTGCAAAGGAGAAAATGGAGTAGTTGTTAAAAAGTTAACAGAAGCATGGATTTTGGTGACAGATATTATCTCAGATTCAAGTCTTGGTTTTTCTGTTTATTAACCCTTTGACTTGTGAAAATTATGTGGATTCTCCATTTTATCCATTCAGAAAATGATTATTATAATGTCTAGCTTTGGCAATTTTATGTAGAATTAAATAAAATAATATCACAGTGTCTGGCTTATAATAAGCTCCCAATAAATACTTGCTAATATTTGGATTACAGAACTTCTGGAAGAAATATTTTTGTATATTTTCATTTTCTTTTATATTTTCTTAAATATAAACTCTCAAAATTAGAATATCAGTTTAAAAACTTTAATATATGTCAGCAATCAGTAAAAGACATAATTCCCAGAAAAATTATAGCAATGTTTACTGCTACTAGAAATGTGCTCTAAATTTTCCTCTCTTGTGTATTATTTTTCCAAAATTATTTGATTTTTTCAAAGATTTTATTTATTTATTTGACAGAGAGTGAGAGAGCACAGGCAAAGGGAGAAGCAGGCTCCCCACTGAGCAGGGCGCCCCATGTGGGACCCTATCCCAGGACCCTGGATCATGACCCGAGCTGAAGACAGATGTTTAACCAACTGAGCCACCCAGGTGCCCCGATTATTTGATTCTTTAAAAAATTTTGAGAGCGTGAGTGGGGGGAGGGGGAGAGAGAGAAGCAGACTCCTGTGATGTGGGGTCCAATCCCAGGACCCTAAGATCATGACCTGAGCCAAGGGCAGATGCTTAACCAACTGAACCACCCAGGTGCCCCATTTGCTTATTTAATAAGCTAATAAGTTTGCCTCGTTGTTGCTTTAATTTGAATTTTAAACTTTTACCAAGTTTGAATTTTTTTCTTTGCATACCAAATACATGAAACTTTTCTTATGTAAATTATAGTTTCATGCCCTATACCTATTTGAGCAGAGGCAATAGAAATTACCACAGAATTTAAAGCTAAGGGACTAGTTACTATTTAATTAGGAAGATCAAATGAGCTTCCTGCCCTATCCCATAGAAAGAATTTTCTTTACAGGAGGCAAAAAATCTCTTACAAGGTGGTGGAAAGGAATTTCTTATGCCAGTTCCCAGGCTTCCCCTTGGAATACTATTTTAGCTTCTCAGAGATTCCTACAAAATCTTTTAAAAGTTTAAATTTGTTTTTTTCTTTTTCTTTTTTTAAGATTTTATTTATTTGTGTGAGAGAGAATGAGAGACAGAGAACATGAGAGGGAGGAGGGTCAGAGGGAGAAGCAGACTCCCTGCTGAGCAGGGAACCTGATGTGGGACTCGATCCCGGGACTCCAGGATCATGACCTGAGCCGAAGGCAGTCGCTTAACCAACTGAGCCACCCAGGCGCCCTGTTTTTTTCTTTTTCAAATTTGTATTTGGCAATGACAAACTTTTCCATTAAAGAATATTGATAATTGTTATTAGAATCTTTGTTAAACTAGGTTAAAATGTAAATGGAGTTAATATGTTGAATTCACAGTCATCATCTTATGCTAAATTCTGACCCTTCCCCTAATTGCATGTCTTTGGGCAATTTACATGACCTCTCTGTACCTCAAAGGATTCTTCTCAAGAACATCTTATTAAGTTTCTGTGAAGACTACTTAATGTACATAAATGTTTTCTCACTGTTTGGCATATCCTAAGCACTCGATAAATTTCACTTTAAAAATATATAAGAGATATTTATGCAGTTATACTTACTGAATTTCATTTCAAAATACTTGGATAGAAAAAATGCTCTTGCAAGCAATTGACTAGGATTAGAAAAATCAATCTAAATCGGGCTCCCTGCTCGGCGGGAAGCCTGCTTCTCCCCCTCCCACTCCCCCTGCTTGTGTTCCCTCTCTCGCCGTGTCTCTCTCTGTCAAATAAATAAAATCTTAAAAAAAAAAAGAATATATCTTTTATTGGTTTGTTTCAGAACCAAGTTGCTGAAACAATTCTCCTGAAGCTTCCAGAATGAACACACCCTTAACACCACCCTGCTTTTAGACTTCTGATCTCCAAAACTGTAAGAAACAAGTTTATGTTAAGTCCCTACATTTGTGGTTATTGTGGTACAGAAGCAAGGAGAATCTAACACAGGATCCAGGTCAGCATCTTAGCTGGGTGAGCTTGACACATTAACCATTTGTGCTTATTAAGCAATTGCTTATCTTATTTACAGGAAGTCCTCACAGTTTTCTACCCCTGTACAAGTTCCTCCTGTCTTGTGGGGATCACCTTTAATCACCACTCATCCTAAAAGCTTTTCTTGACTGCCCTAATCTTGATCAGCCAGTATCACTATGCCAATATAACACTGACAGGCTGAATCCACTGGTGCTTAATAAAATTTAGCCCTATTCTATTACATTGTATCTCTTTGATCACAGCCTCACTTTGAGACTTTTATTTACATCAACCTTATCACCAGATATAGTGCTGAGCATGCCTTATGCACGCTAGTATGCTTTCCGCTAGCCAGGATGGAGGGTTTTAGTAAGAGTTTCATGCTTAGGGCCTCTCAAAAACATAACCATAATAGTGGAAACATTCACTACATAGTTCAAAATTACTAAGGCTATTGGAAGAAATTAGATGATTATTTTAGAAAAAAAAAAGTTACAAAAGAGGAAAAATATTACTTTCCCTTTCTAGAAGAGGAAATTTCCTAATTAAAGGATCCTGACAGAGCTACTTTATCTATGTTTACTAAAATGGAAAAAAAATAATTCATCTGATTGACCTATTTATCTGTGAAAGCATTTGATTTTGGATTCCTATGGGTCTTATTAAAATTTAATCACATTATTACTATTAATAAGAGCTACAAATTTATTATGAATTTAAGGCAAAAATGAAAATAGAATATTTTTACAAAGATATAATTTGGAGAGATATGCCCTTACAGGAAAAGAAATATAATACTCTAAATTATTTAGGTATTACAAAACCCATTTATATAAATGAAATTAAATGCAACCAAAACATGCAGTTTTATTAGCATACTTGATGCTCTCCATGTTCTCTATTTTATTATAGCTGGGTCTTTGGTTCTAAAAATAGTAAAATAAATTTATTATTTGCCAGGGAATTGTCTACTTGGCATCTAATTTTCATTAGAACAAACACTGTAACAAGCATTGGAAGTAATGCATTTAGTTTTGTTTTCGAACTATCTGTAAAACCACAGATTTTTAAGCTCTGTGGGTTATTGGAAAGCAAATGGAAAAAATGAAGACCTTTAAATAACAGCATTTCTTTTTTTTTTTTTTTAGATTTTATTTATTTATTTGTGAGAGAGAGAGAGAGAGAGAGCATGAGCAGGGGGAGAGGCAGAAGCAGGCTCCCTGCTGAGCCAGGAGCCCCATCCTGGGCCCCGGGGGTCATGACCTGAGCCGAAGGCGGCTCAACTACTGAGCCGCCCAGGCATCCCTAAATAATAGAATTTCTTAAGGCTGGAGTGATTTTGAACTCAAGAAGTTTACTTAGAATTTAGTTGAAATACGTATTCTTTCTGATAAACAGATCAAAACACCTAAGGCTTTCTTTACTATCAGCATATAAGCCCCAGCATTACACAATACCCAATTTCTAACATTAATCTATATAATTATATAAAATGTACTCATTGAATAAAAAGTTTGCATATAGGATATACATAGTCACCTCCTTCACTTCACTTAAAATATGACTTGGTTGTTTACAGATACATTATTTTCTACAATTTTCCAATTGTGTACAAGAAGACTAAAATATATAGGTTTTTTTTTTTTTTTTAAGATTTATTTATTTATTTATTTATTTGAGACAGAAAGAATGAGAGAGACAGAGAGCACACGAGAGGGGGGAGGGTCAGAGGGAGAAGCAGGCTCCCTGCCAAGCAGGGAGCCCGATGCGGGACTCCATCCCGGGACTCCAGGATCATGACCTGAGCTGAAGGCAGTCACTTAAGCAACTGAGCCACCCAGGCGCCCAAAATATATAGGGTTTTAATATACTGGAAATTGCTGTGCACTTGGCACATCGACTAAGCATGATTCATACCGATTTAAAATAATTTCACACAAAGCAGCCAATATTTTTTAAATGTTGTCATTAGAGATTAAAATGCAAATACTGATCCATTTTTTTTTAGGAATTCTGTGGATAACTGCTTTGTAAGAACTGAACATTCTGTATTTCTTTACACTCTTACAAGTACCTAAAAATACTGCAGATTAACATTTTTAAAGTATCAACTATTATCTCCCCCCACCAACAATCCTTATCTTTTCAGAATTACAGTGACACAAGTAATTCAATTCTCTAAGGAACCAGGGCAGGAAAGGAAGGAATTTTTGATAAAATATTACTCTATATGTGTTTATCATTAAAAAGGAGACAGCAGGGGCACCTGGGTGGCTCAGTTGTTAAGCATCTGCCTTCGGCTCAGGTCATGATCCCAGGGTCCTGGGATCAAGCCCCACATCGGGCTCCTGCTCAGCGGGAAGCCTGCTTCTCCCTCTCCCACTCCCCCTGCTTGTGTTCGCTCTCTCGCTGTGTCTCTCTCTGTCAAATAAATAAAATCTTTTTTTTAAGATTTTTTTATTATTATTTTTTATTTGACAGAGAGAGAGCACAAGCAGGGAGAGTGGCAGGCAGAGGGAGAGGGAGAAGCAGGCTCCCCAAGGAGCAGGGACCCCAATGTGGGGCTCAATCCCAGGACCCTGGGATCATGACCTGAGCTGAAGGCAGATGCTTAACTGTCTGAGCCACCCAGGCACCCAATAAATAAAAAAATCTTAAAAAAAAACAAGCCCAGCAGGCACAAAATGGAATCATTTGTGCTAAACTCATGTCACTAAACCAGGACTTAAATTTCAATCTCTCTCAGGAGTGGAATCTTAAAACAGTCCATCTAAAATTACCTGGTCAGCACTAGTGAGGTCATCTGCCTGATGGACCCCCTGCTGTCTCCCAAAGGAAGTTGTCCTTGTCTGCTAGAGCACTCCTTTCTGCCTATTAAAGTCTTTTATTTTGTATAGCTCTTCCCAGCTCCTTTCTATTTGCAGATGGGATGCTGCCTGATTCATGAATCTTTGAGTAAAGCCAATAAGCCAATAAGATCTTTACAATTTACTGTTGATTTTGTTTTCTAACATTGCTATAAAACAAAATATATGAACAAATGTCAAGATATATCATATATTCAATAAGAAGGTTGAAGAAATTTGTCTTATTCTGTCTCCCGCTCCCCCTTTTCTATATATATAAGATATTCCTTCAAATAGGAAATTAAGTCTATGTTTAATAACATGTATACCACCTGTGTATATGAGAGAGGTCCAGGAAAACTAAATAATTCCCTACACTGTCCAAAGCCAACACCTGAAATATCACCTTCAGCCAAGGACAAAATATGTTGGGGGTGGGGAGTCAGTTAAGGGAGGTTAGGAGGAAAAGCACAATAGACAAGGGTAAGGTCGTGTCCATAGACAAGTTTCCAGAGATTTAGAGTCATCTCCCTTTTCTGGTACAGTGAGGAAGACACACAAATAGAGATTCCCCTATTCATGTATATGTCCTTTATAACAGGTAACTTCCACTTGGTTTTTAGAGCTTCTTTTGTTTTTGCAGTTTCTTAAAAAATAATCAGCCTACAGGGAGTTCTGTTCCAAGATGGCAACTTAGGAAAAACCTGAACTCACCTCCTCCATGGAACACACCAATTATACCTATTAGTAGAACAATTCCTCCTGAAAAAGAACTGAAGATTGACAGAACAGCTACTGAACAACCAACAACAACATGGTAAGAAAACAGCAAAAGAGATGGAGACATGGTAACAAAGGGAACCTGCACCCCCAATGCTGTGAATAGCACTGGGGCTTGGGGGATAGGTAATACCGAGGGCCTGGTGTCCTTGGGCACAGAAAATAAGACATGGTTTAAAAGAGCAACAAGCATGTAACAGAGAAAGACTAGAACCCTGCCAAGGGGCAAAGGAGCTGGGAAAACACTCTCCAGGTCAGAAGACAGGAAAATCCAGTTTATATTTCTATTATACTTTTCTATTATACTTTAAAAGCCTAGATCAGAGCAGGGTCAGGACATGATAACAGTTGGTCTGGTTGTTACTATGAGCTTGAGACCTTAGCAAAATCTAGAGCCTTGGTCATGCTAGGACACAGGAAAAAAAAAAAAAAAAAAAAAAAGCCAGGATTTAAAAGGGCCAAAGAATTGCAGGGATGCTCTCTCCAACTTAAAAGCTCAGACTAGAATAGGGTCCAGTTTACAGTGAGCTTTTGATCTCAGTGAATCCAGGGTCCTCAGGCCACATGAGCCACTGTGATGCTGAGGCACAGAAAATAAGCCACAGGATGTTTTTATGTTTTTTGGATTTTTTATTAAGTTTTTTGAGTTTTTTAAAGTTTTTATTTAAATTTCATTTAGGTAACATACAGCGTAATATGAGTTTCAGGCCTACAATATAGTGATCCAACAATTCCATACATCACCCAGTGCTCATCACAAAGGCACACTTTAATCCCATCACCTATTTAACTGATCCCCCCCCACCTTATCTCCCCTCTAGTAATCATCAGTTCTCTATAGTTGAGTCTGTTTCTTGGTATGTCTCTCATTTTTACCCCTTTGATTTTGTTTCTTAAATTCCATATATCAGTAAAATCATAGGGTATTTGTCTTTCTCTGACTTACTTTGTTTAGCATAATACTCTCTAGCCCCATCCATGTTGTTGAAAATGCAAGATTTCATTCTTTTTATGGCTGAGTAATATTCCATTGTATACATATGCCACATTTTCTTTTTCCATTTGTCAGTTGATGGACACTGGGCTATTTCCATAATTTGGCTTTTTTTTTTTTTTTTAAGATTTTATTTATTTGACAGAGAGAGACACAGCGAGTGTGAGGGAACATAAGCAGGGGGAGTAAGAAAGGGGGAAGAAGGCTTCCCTCTGAGCAGGGAGCCCGATGCGGGGCTTGATCCCAGGACCTGGGATCATGACCTGAGCCGAAGGCAGACGCTTAATGACTGAGCCACCCAGGCACCCCCATAATTTGGCTATTGTAGATAATGCTGCTATAAACATTGTATTCTTTCGGCAAATACTTAGCAGTACAATTGTTGGATCATAAGGTAGTTCTATTTTTAACTTTTTGAGGAACCTCCATACTGTTTTCCACAGTGGCTGCACCACTTTGCATTCCCACCAACAGTGCAAGAGGGTGCCCCATTCTCCACATTCTCCCAACACCCGTTTTTTCTTATGTTGTTGATTTTAGCCCATATGACAAGTGTCTTGTGATATCTCATTGATTTGTATTTCCCTGATCAGTGATGTTGAACATCTTTTCATGTGTCTGTTGGTCATCTGTATGTCTTCTTTAGAAAAAGGTCTATTCATGCCTTCTGCCCTTTTATTAATTGGATTATTCATTTTGGGGGTGTTGAGTTTTATAAGCTTGTTATAGATTTTGGATACTAACCCATTATCAGTTATGTCATTTGCAAATATCTTCTCCAATTCTAAAGGTTGCCTTTTAGTTTCATTGATTATTTCTTTTGCTGTGCAGAAGCTTTTTATTTTGATGAATTCCCAATAGTTTATTTTTGCTTTGGTTTCCCTTACCTCTGGAGACATATCTAGAAAGAAGTTCCTATGGCTGATGTCAAAGAGGTTACTGCCTGGGTTCTCCTCTAGGATTTTTATGGTTTCAGGTCTCACATTCAGGTCTTTAATCCATTTTGAATTTATTTTTGTCTATACACTTAAAGGAACTAGAGAAAGAACAAAAAAACAAGCCTAAAGTGAACAGAAGAACAGATCAATGAAATGAGGAGCTAATTCTTTGAAAAAATTAATAAAGTTGATAAATATCCAGCCAGGCTTATCAAAAAGAAAAGAGGAAGGACCAAAATAAATAAAATCATATATGAGCAAGGAGAAATAACAATAGTAAAGAAATACAATTATAAAAGAATATTATGAAAAACTATATGCCAACAAATTGGACAAGCTGGAAGAAATGGATAAATTCCTAGAAACATATAACCTACCAAAACTGAAATAGAAATAAGTAGAAAATTTAAACAGTCCAATAACCGGCAATGAAATTGGATCAGTAATAAAAAAACTCCCAACAAACAAAAGTCCAGGACAAGATGGCTTCACAGGGGGATTCTACCAAACATGTAAAGAAAAGTTAATACCTATAAGAGAAAAGGAAGGAAAACTTCCATTCTATAAAGAATTACTCTGATACTAAAACCAGATAAGGACCCTACTAAAAAAAGAGAACTGCAGGCCAATATCCCTGATGAAAATGGATGCAACAATTCTCAATAAAATATTAGCAAACCAAATCCAATAATACATTTAAAAATTCACCCAGAGAGGCCTGGGTGGCTCAGTCAGTTGGGCATCTGCCTTCGGCTCAGGTCATGATCCCAGGGTCCTGGGATTGAGTCCCACATTGGGCTTCATGCTCAATGGGGAGACTGCTGCTCCCCCTGCTGTGTGATCCCACTCTCTCTCTCTCTCTGACAAATAAATAAAATCTTAAAAAAAAAAAAATCACCATGATCAAATGGGATTTATTCCTGGATCATTAATAAAAGGAAGGGCAAGAACTATATGATCATTTCAATAGAAGCAGAAAAAGCATTTGACAAAGTACAACATCCATTCATGATAAAAACCCTCAACAAGGTAGATTTAGAGGGAACATACATCAACATTAAAGGCCATCTATGAAAAACCCACAGCAAATATCATCTTTAATGGAGAAAAACAGAGTTTTTCCCCTAGGGTTAGGAACAAGACAGTGATGTCCACTCTTGCCACTGTTATTTAACATAATACTGGAGGTTTTCACCACATCAATGAATCAGACAACAAAAAGAAATTAAAGGCATCCAAATCAGCAATAAAGAAGGGAAAATTTTACTGTTTACAGATGACATGATACTCTATACAGAAAACCCAAAAGGCTCCACCAAAAAACTGCTAGAACTGATACATGAATTCAGTAAAGTCACAGGATACAAAATCAACATACAGATATCTGTTGCATTTCTATACACCAATAATGAAGAAGCACAAAGACAAATCAAAAAATCAATCCAATTTACATTTGTACCAAAAACAGTAAGATATCTACAAATAAACCTAACCAAAGAAGTAAAAGACCTGTATTCTGAAAACTATAAAACATTGGTGAAAGAAAATGGGGACAACACAAAGAAATGGAAAGACAATCCACGCTCATGGATTAGGAGAACAAATATTGTTAAATTGTCTATGCTACCTAAAGCAATCTACACATTTAATACAATCCCTATCAAAATACCAACAACATTTTTCACAGAGCTAGGGCAATTATAAAATTTATATGGAGCCACAAAGACCCTGAATAGCCAAACTTGAAAAGAAAAGCTGTAGGCATCACATTTCCAGACTTCAAGTCATAGCACAAAGCTATAGTGATCAAAACAAGTATGCCACTGGCACAAAAGTAAGCACATAAATCAATGGAACAGAATAGAAAACCCAGAAATGAACTAACAACTATATAATCAATTATTCTTCAATAAAGCAGGAAGGAATATCTAATCAGGAAGCAACAGCCTCTTCAACAAATGTTTTTTGGAAAACTGGACAGCAACATGGAAAATAATGATTTTTTTTTTTAGTGTTTGTTTTTTTCTATTTTTTTCTTTTTCTCTTATTGCCTTTTCTATTTCTTGTTATTTACTTTTTACTATTTTCTTCTTTCTATAAAAAGCTGCAATTTAAAAGAGTAACTAGCATACATCCCCATAGCTCCAGCCATTCAGCATAATTCACCAAGCACATAGCGTCTATATAGGGAATAGTATGATCAAGACCGCCCCTTCAAGTTTAGGATAATTAGCCACTCCACCTAATTCAAAGAAACACACACAGAAAAATCAAGCAAAATGGGGAGACAGAGGAATGTAGAAAATAAAGTCAAAAAAAGAAGTAAAACACAGATGAGCAATTAGCCTCATAATTTAATGATCATAAAGATACACACCATGCTGGAGAAGAGTGGAAAATCTCAATGAGACCATCAATAAAGGGAAAATATTAAAAAAAAGAAGGAACCAATCAGAGCTGGAAAATACACTAACTGAAATAAAAACACACTAGAGGGTATCAGCAGATTAGAGGATACGAAGAATATATCAGTGATCTCGAAGACAGGCTAATGGAAAGCACACAAGCTGAACAGCAAAAAGAAAAGGTTTTTTTTTTTTTTTCTTTTTAATGATAATAGATTAAGAGATCTTTTGGACAGCACCAAGTGAAAAAAAAAACCTCACATTATAGGTGTCCCAGAAGAAGAAGAGTGAAAAAGGTATAGAAAACTCATTTTTTCTTCCAATAACTGAAAACTTCCCTAATCTAGGGAGGTAAATAGACATCCAGGTCCAAAGAGCAGAGAGTTCCAAACAAGATGAACCCACACCAGGACATATAATATTTAAAATATCAAAGGTTAAAGAGAGAGACTTTCAAAAGCAGCAAGAGAAAAACAAAAGTTACTTGCAAGTGAAAACCTATAAGACTATCAGCTAATTTTCCAGCAGAAACTTCCTAGGCCAGAAAGGGATGACATAATATATTCAAAGTGCTGGAAAAAAAAAAAAAAGTATAACCAGGAATACTCTACCCAGCGAGGTTATCATTTAAGTTTGAGGGTGAGATAATTCCCCAGACAAAAGATAAAGGAGTTTTACACCACTAAACCAGCCTTACAAGAAATATTAAAGTGACTTCTTAAAGTGGAAAAGAAGTGGCAAAAACTAGACATAAGAAAACTATGAATAAAAAGATGCAAAATGTAACAATATATACATAAAACGTGAAGGCAGTAAAAATAAGGGGGAGGGTGCCTGGGTGGCTCATTCGTTAAGCGTCTGCCTTCGGCTCAGGTCATGATCCCAGGGTCCTGGGATCGAGCCCCACATCGGGCTTCCTGCTCAGCGGGAAGCCTGCTTCTCCCTCTCCCACTCCCCCTGCTTGTGTTCCCTCTCTGTGTCTCTCTCTGTCAAATAAATAAATAAAATATTTAAAAAAAATAAAGGGGAAAAGAAAAAATCCCTAATGAACAAATGCAAAAACTCTCAACAAAATACTAGGAAACCAGGTCCAACAATATGTTAAAAAGATCATTCATCACAATCAAGCGGGACTTATTCCAAGGATACAAGGATGATTCAATATATGCAAATCAATCAACATCATAGACCACATAAACAAAGAGGATAAAAATCATATGATCATCTCAGTAGATGAAGAAAAAGCATTTGACAAGATTTAAATCCATTCATGATAGAAACTCACAAGAAAGTGGGGTTAAATGGCACTTACTGGAACATAATAAAGGTCATATATGAAACACCCACAACTAACTTCATCCTCAATGGTGAAAAACAGTTTTCCCTCTAAGGTCGGGAAAAAGAAAAGGATGTCCACTCTTTTATTCAACATAGTACTGTAAGTCCTAGCTACAGAAATGAGAAAAGAAAAAGAAATGAGGCATCCATATTCGTAAAAAAGAAGTTAAACTGTCACAATTTGCAAATGGCATGATATTATACATAGAAAATCCTAAAAAAAAAAAAAAAAAAACCCAAAAACTACTAGAAGCAATAAGCAAATTGAGTAAAATTAATACTCAGAAATTGGTAGCATTTCTCGACACTAATATCAACATAGCCAGAAAGACAAATTTAAAAAACACCACCAGGAGGGGGAGGAGCAAGATGGCAGAGGAGTAAGAGACCTAAATTTCTTCTGGTCCCAGGAATTCAGCTAGATAGGGATCAAACCGTTCTGAACACCTACGAACTCAACAGGACATCGAAGAAAAGAATAGCAGCAACTCTCTGAACAGAAATGTGACTGCTTTCTGGAAGGTAGGACGTGCAGAGAAGTGAATCCAAGGTGATATTCAGGAAGGTAGACGGTGGGGAGGGGGCCTCCGTCAGCCACTAGGGGCAAGTGATAGAGCAGTGGAGCACAAAATCGGACTTGTAGAAGTCTGTTCTGCTGAGGGACGTCGCTCCAGTGGCTAAGCGGGGGGTGGAACTCGCTGGGACAGTGTGGTCTCGGGACCTTTGAGGTCACAGAAAGACCAGGGGTGCCTGAGTGCGGCAGAGCTCCCAGGTATGGGGCGGGGAAGCTGGCTGCAGAGACAGAGCTGAGGAGTGGGCTCTCAGTTCGGGGTTGCCATAAACTGTGATCCACGGCACAGTCAGGCCACTGCTCTTCCAGCAGGGACCCGAAGGGGTACGTACACCCTGATGTTTATAGCAGCAATGTCCACAGTAGCCAAACTGTGGAAAGAGCCAAGATGTCCATCGACAGATGAATGGATAAAGATGTGGTATATATATATATAATGAAATATCACGCAGCCATCAAAAGGAATGAATTCTTGCCATTTGCAACAACATGGTTGGAACTGGAGGGTATTATGCTGAGCTTAATAAGTCAATCAGAGAAAGACATGTATCATATGATCTCACTGATATGAGGAATTCTTAATCCCAGGAAACAAACTGAGGGTTGCTGGAGTGGTGGGGGGTGCGAGGGATGGGGTGGCTGGGTGATAGACATTGGGGAGGGTATGTGCTATGGTGAGTGCTGCGAATTGTGTAAGACTGTTAAATCACAGACCTGTACCTCTGTACCTCTGAAACAAATAATGTTATTAAAAAATGTTAAAAATTTAAAAAAATGTTAAAAAAAAAAAGAAGAAAGTAGGAAGGGAAAACCAAAGGTGGGGAAATCGGAGGGGGAGATGAACCATGAGAGACAATGGACTCTAAAAAACAAACTGAGGGTTCTAGAGGGGAGGGGGTGGGGGGATGGGTTAGCCTGGTGATGGGTATTAAAGAGGGCACGTTCTGCGTGGCGCACTGGATGTTATACGCAAACAATGAATCATGGAACACTACATCAAAAACTAATGATGTAATGTATGGTGATTAACATAACAATAAAATTAAATTTAAAAAGTATAAAAAATAAATAAAAAACACCATTTACAATTGTATCAAAAAGAATAAAATACCTAGGAATAAGCTTAATCAGGGATGTGAAAGACCTGTACTCTGAAAACTATAAAATATCAATGAAAGAAATTGAAGATGATACAAACAAATGAAAAGATATTCCATGTTTGTGGGTTGAAAGCATTAATACCGTTAAAATTCACACATTACCCAAAACAAACTATAGATGAATGCAATCCTTATCAAATGCCAACTGCATTTTTTACAGAACTAGAACAAATAATCCTAAAATTCGTATGGAAGCACAAAAAATACAGAATAGCCAAAGCAATCCTGAGAAAGTAGAACAAAGCTGGAAATAAAACAGTACCAGGTTTCAGAATATATTACTTATCTGTAGAAATCAAAACAGTATGGTACTAGCATAAAAACAGACACATAGATCAATAGAACAGGATACAGAGCCAAGACATTAATGAATGAATATATGGTCAGTTAATCTCTGACAAAGTATGTGAGAATATACAATGAGGAAAAGACAGTATCTTCAATTAAGGGTATTGGGAAAACTAGACAGCTACATGTAAAATAATGAAACTGGAACATCTTTTAGCACCATATGCAAAAATAAGTCTTTAATCCATTTTCAGTTTAAATGTGAGACCTGGAACCACAGAAATTCTGGAAAAGAGCATAGGGAGTATTTCTTTGAAATAGGCCATAGCAACATTTTTATCGATATGTCTCCTTGGTCAAGGGAAACAAAAACAAAAACTATTGGGACTATATCAAAATAAAAAGCTTTTGCACAGCAAAGGAAACCATAAAAAAAAAAAAAAAGGCAACCTGCTGAATGGGGGAAGATATTTGAAAATGATATATCCAGTAAGGGGCTAATATCCACAATATATAAAGGGACTATACAACAACACTAAAAAAAAAAATCTAAAAAAAAAAAAAAAAAAATGGGCAAATACCTGAATAGACATTTTTCCAAAAAGACATACAGATGGCCAACAGATACATGAAAATATTCTCAACATCACTAATTGTCAGGCAAACACAAATGGAGACCAAAATGAGATATCACTGTATACCATTTAGAATGGCTAATATCAAAAATGACAAGAAATAACAAGTACTGACTAGGATGTAGAGAAAAAGGAACCTTTGTGCACTGTTGGTGGGAATGTAAATTATTACAGCCACTGTGGAAAACAGTATGGAGTTTCCTCAAAAAATTAAAAATAGAAATACCATGTGGTCCAGTAATTCCACTACTGGGTGTTTACCCAAAGAAAATGAAACACTAATTTGAAAAGTTATATGCTCTTGTATGTTTATCGCAACATCGTTTACAATTGCCAAGATATGGAAGTAATCTAAGTGTCCATCAATAGATGAATACATAAAGCAATGTGGCATATATATAAACACAACATAGTACTACACAGCCACAAAAATGGATGAGATCATGCCATTTGAGATAACACGGACGGATCTAGAGGGTATTATGCTAAGTGCAATGAGTCAGGGAAAACAAATACTATATGATTCTACACATAAGAGGAATCTAAAAAAATAATGAACAAAAAGCAGAATCGGAACTTCTGGGGAAGATGGCAGAGTAGGAGGGTCCTAAGAGCAACTTGTCCCAAGGATATGCCTAAATAACACCAAGAGCAGTGTAAATAACCTCGAAAATGACACAAAGACTGGCAAACATACTGTCCACAGCTATATGTAGAGAAAAGGGCATATTGAAAAGACTTGGAAGGGCAGACAAATGGTCAGGAAACAAGATGACCCACAGGCCTGTTCACAGGAGGGAGGGAAACCACAGTAATGGTGATGTGAAAGGAAAAGACCCACACCAGCCACCCTCAATATGTGGACCCTGCACTGGGAAGACGAATCTCCATAATATTTGCCTTGAAAACCAGAGGAGCTTAACTTCACAAAATCTTACAGTCAGTGGGGCTTAACACCTGTAACTTTAAAAATCAGTAGGCTGTACTCTGGGAGAGGTGGAGGGCAATAGGAAACTGAGTCTCCACCCTGAAAGAGACAGGATAACAAACAGTCCCATGGAAATACAGCATAGAAGCAGCAGTTTGAAAAGTGCCTGGGGTTTAAAGGAAGACTTAATTGCTTGTCAGAATGTGTCCTGGAGGGGCAGGGAATTTTAGGAGATGTCTCCAAGAACAAAAGAACTGGTAGGATGATCTCCCTCCTCTACGTCCCAGCCTGTTTATAGGAACACATGAGGGACCACCACAGCATATACACAGTCTTAACTGGCTAACAATGCACCCCACCCCTGTGTTCTCCTATAGACCGATGCCCTCCATCCTTGCCTCAGGAGAAACCTATCCAAAGTCACTCCACAAATGTGGCAGTGTGCAAGCAGCTCTGACAAAGGCCAGCACCACTCCAAAGTGACTCTCGCCCCAGGGAGAGGGGAAAATAACCACATACAAAACAGTTTGACTGTGATCTGGGCAGTGGGCTTGGGGAAGACATATGGTCTAAGGCCCCACCCACCAGTGAAAGCTACTCAGGGAAGAACTCAGGGAAAGTGCCCCACAGTTTGGTGCTACCGCATCTTTGGCAAATGCCTGGTCTGATTCAACTCAAGCCCAAGGTGGTCCAAGACTGGCCCACTACCACCACAGGTCACAGCCCTGTGACAACCAGCAAAGAGAGCCATTGCAGATAACTGGACTGAAATCAAGTATGCATGCAACACATATAGGAGACACCTGGAAGTGCCAGGTTCTGGTGAACAAGGGACAATGAACTACAGGGCACCACAGGACCTCTTCTTTATAAGGCCACTACTTTCAAGAACAGAAGATGTAGCTTACTTTCCTATCACATAGAAACAAACATAGAGTTAGACAGAGGAATATATCCCAAATGAAAAACAGGACAGAATCACAGCAAGATAGCTAAATGAATGGAGGTAAGTAATATGCCTGATAGAGAATTTAAAGTAATGGTCATAGAGATACTCACTGAAATGGAAGACCTCAGTGAGACCCTCAATAATGAGATAGGAAACATTAAAATAACTAGGGATTGGGGCGCCTGGGTGGCTCAGTTGGTGAAGAGGCTGCCTTCAGCTCAGGTCATGATCCTGGGTCCTGGGATCAAGCCCCGCACCGGGGTTCCTGCTCAGCGGGGAGCCTGCTTCTCCCTCTTCCTCTGACTGCCTCTCTGCCTACTTGTTCTCTCTATCTCTCTGTCAAAAAAATAAAATAACCAGAGATTAAGAATTCAATAACTGAAATTAAAAATACACTGGAAGAAATAAATAGTAAATTAGAGGAAGCAGAAGAATAGATCAGCAACCTGGAAGACAGGGTAATGAAAAGCAATCAAGATGAACAGGACAGAGGAAAAAGAACAATAAACAATAAGGATAGGCTAAGGGAACTCAGCAACACCAGCAAGCATAATAACATTCAGATTATAGAGATCCCAGAAGGAGAAGAGAGTGAAGGAGGCGGGGGAAGTTTTATTTGAAGAAATAATAGCTGGAAACTTCCCTAATCTGGGGAAGGAATCAGAAATCCAAGTCCAGGAAGCAGAGCCAGAAGACACTGGCACCATATATTCAGACTGCTGAAAGGGAAATATCTGCAGCCAAGAATAGTCTATCCAGCAAGGCTATTGTTCAGAATAGGAGAGATAAAGAGTTTCTCAGACAAACAAAAGTTAAAAGAATTCATCACCCCTAAACCAGCCTTACAAGAAATGTTCAAGTGGATTTTCTGAATTGAAAGACCATAAGCAGGAGTAAGAAAATTAGGAAGCACAAAAGGAGTAAAATTTAGTATATCTGCTAAACAACAAATGGGTTAAGCAAGAAATTGAAAATGAAAACACAATGGTCCAAAATCTTTGGGATGTAGCAAAAGCTGTTTTAAGAGGGAAGTTTATAGTGATACAGGCCTACCTCAGGAAGAAAAATCTCAAAGAAACTACCTAACCTTACACCTAAAGAAGCTAAAAAAGGAACAAAATCCAAAAGCAGAAGGAAGGAAATAATATATAAGCAAAATAGAAACTTAAAAAGAGAGAGAGAGAGAGAGATTGATGAACAAGGAGCTGGTTCTTTGAAAATATCAACAAAATTGATAAACCTTTAAGTCAGACTTACCAAAAAAGAAGAGACAAGATTCAAATAATAAAATCAGAAATTAAGGAGGAGTAATAACTGACACCACAGAAATACAAAGGATTGTAAGAGTGAAAACAGAAACAGAAACAAGGGTTTTAAGAATATTATGAGGGTCACATTGGTGGCTCAGTAAAGTGTCTGCCTTCAGCTCAGGTCATGATCCGGGGTTCTGGGATCAAGCCCTGAGTGGAGCTCCCTGCCCAGCGGGGAGTCTGCTTCTCTCTCTCCTTCTGCCCCTCCCCCTGCTCATATGCTCTCTCTCTCAAATAAATAATAAAATCTTTGAAAAAAGTATTATGAAAAATGATATGCCAACAAATTGGACAACCTAGAAGAAATGGATAAATTCCTAAAAACATATAACATCTCAAAACTGAATCAGAAAGAAACATATAATCTGAACAGATGATAACCATCAATGAAATTGAATCCGTTATAAAACAAACAAACAAGAAACTATCAACAAATCAAAGTCCAGGACCAGAGAACTTCACGGTTGATTTTTACCAAAAATTTAAAGGAGAGCTAATACCTATTCTTCTCAAACTATTCTTAGAAGAGGAGGTGGGTGGAGGATGGATTAAATAGATGGTGGGGATTAAGGAGTGTATTTGTCCTGATGAACACCAGGTGATGTATGGAATTGTTGAATCACTGTATCCTATACCTGAAACTAAAATAACATTGTATGCTAACTGAAATTAAAAGAAAAATGTAAAAAGTGAAAAAAAAATACAAGCGGGAGGAAAGCTTCCAAATTCATTCTATGTGGCCAGCAATACCCTGAGACCAAAACCAAATAAAAACACTACCAAAAAAAGAGAATTCCAGGCCAGTTTGTCTGATGAACATAGAGGCAAAAATCCCCAACAATACATTAAAAAAAATAAACATTCACCACAATCAAGTAAGATTTATTCCTGGGATTGTAGGGTGGTTTCATATTCACAAATCAATGAATGTGATATATCACATCAACAAGAGAAAGGATAAAAACTATATGATAATTTCAATAAATGCAGAAAAAGGATTTGACAAAGTACAAATCCATTCATGATAAAAACCTCAACAAAGTAGGTTTAGAAGGAACATACCTCAACATAATAAAGACTATATATGAAATCCCATAGATAACACCATACTCAATGGTGAAAAACCAAGAACTTTTTCCTGAGATCAGGAACAAGACAAGAATGTCTACTCTCACCACTTTTTTCAACATAGCACTCTAAGTCCTAGACACAGCAAGCAGAGAAGAAAATTAAAGGTAATCATATTGGCAAAGAAGTAGTATAATTTTCAGTACCTGCAAATGGCATATTATATATAGAAAACCTTAAAGACTCCACCACAAAACTACTAGAATTGATAAATGAATTCAGTAAGGTCTCAGCATACTAAATCAGTGCACAGAAATCCATTGCATTTCTATATGCTAATAATGAAGTAGCAAAAAGATTAAGAAAACAACCTTATTTACAACACACTGCAAAATAAAATACCTAGGAATAAACTTAATCAAAGAGGTAAAAAACCTGTACTCTGAAAACTATAAAACATTGATGGAAGAAAGTGAAGAAGACATAACAAAGGGAAAAATACTCCATGCTCATGGATTAGAAAAAGAAATATTATTAAAATGTCCATACTACCAAAGAAATCTACAGATTTAAAGCAATCTGTGTCAAAATACCAACAGCATTTTTCACAGAACTAGAATAAACAATCCTAAAATTTGTATGGAACCACAAAAGACCCCAAATAACCAAAACAACCTTGAGAAAGAACAAACCTGGATGTATCACAATCCCAGATTTCCAGAAATACTACAAAGCTATAGTAATAAAAATAGTATGGTACTGGCACAAAAACAAACATCTAGATTGATATAATGGGATAGAGACCCCAGAAGTAAACCTATGATTATACGGTCAACTAACTTTAGACAAAGGAGGCAAGAATATGCAATGGGAAAAAGTCTCTCCAACAAATGGTACTGGGAAAACTAGACAGTTACGTGCAAAAGAATGAAACTGGACCACTTTCTTACACCATATACAATAATAAATTCAAAATGTATTAAGGATCAGAATGTGAGGCCTGAAACCATAAAAATTCTACAAGAGAGCACAGGCAGTAATTTTTCTGACATCAACCATAATGACATTTTTCTAGATGTCTGCTAAGGCAAAGGAAACAAAAGCAAACAAACTACTGGAACCACATCAAAATTTTTGGCACAGAAAGTGAAACCATCAACAAAAAGACAACCTATTGAATGGGAGAAGATACTTGCAAATGACATATCCATTGTGTTTGTATCCAAAATAAAGAACATATACAACTCAACACCAAAAAACCCCAAATAATCCAATTAATAAATTTGCAGAAGACACGAATAGACATGTCTCCAAAAAACACATAGATAGCCAACAGACACATGAAAAGATGCTCACCATCACTCATTATCAAGTAAATGCAAATCAAAACCACAATGAAACATCACCTCACACCTGTCAGAATGGGTAAAATTAAAAAGACAAGAAACAAGTGTTGACCAAGAATATGGAGAAAAAGGAATGCTCTTGCACTGTTGGTGGGAATGCAAACTGGTGCAGCCACTGTGGAAAACATAATGGAGTTTCCTCAAAAAATTAGAAGTAGAATTACCCTTTGATCCAGTAATTCTACTATCACATATTTACCCAAAGAGTATTAAAACATAAATTCAAAAAGATATATGCACCCCAGGGATGCCTGGGTGGCTCAGTCAGTTAAGTGACTGACTTGATTTCAGCTCAAGTGATGATTTCAGGGTTGTGAGATCAAGCCCCATGTTGGGTTCCACACTGGGTGGGGAGCCTGCTTAAGATTCTCTCTTATCTCACCCTTTGCCCCTCACACCCTCTCTCTAATAAAACAAAAAATGATGTATACACTCCTATGTTTACTGCAGCATTATTTACAATAGCCACATTATGGATGCTATATGGATATCCATTGATAAATGAGTGGATAAAGATGATGTGATATATATATATATATACATACATATCATACACACACACACACACACTGGAATATTATTCAGCCAATGAGAATGAAATCTTGCCATTTGTAACAACATGGACAGATCCAGAGGGTGTGATGCTAAGTAAAATAAGTCTGTCAGAGAACAAGTACCATATGATTTCATTCACGTGGAATTTAAGAAACCAAACAAACAATGAAAAAAAAATGCAAACAGAAAAATAGACTCAAATATAGAGAACAAACTTGTGGTTACCAGAGGGGAGGTGGATGGGGGGATGGGTGTAATAGATGAAGGAGATTAAGAGTACACTTACAGTGATGAGTACTGAGTAGTGTTTAGAACTGTTGAATCACTGTATTGTACACTGAAACTAATATAACACCCGTTAATTATAATGGAACTTTAAAAAAATGCAGAATGAGATCTATAAACACAGAAGCTGATTTCTGGCAGAGGGGAGGATAGTGGGGGTTGAGCCAAACTGGTGAAAAGGAGAGGGAGATACAGGTTTCCAGTTATGGAATGAATAAGTCACAGGAATAAAAGGTACAGAATAAGGAATATAGTCAATGGTATTGTAATAGTGATGTAATGGGACAGATGGTAGCTTCATTTGTGGTAACACAGCATAATGTATAAACTTGTCAAATCACTAAGTTGTACACCTGAAACTAATGTAACATTGGGCGTCATCTATACTCAAATTTTAAAAAATAAAAAAAAATCAACCTATAAACTTCCAGTTATAAATAAGTCAGAGATGAAACATATTATGTAGGGAATATAGTCAATAATAGTGTAATAATGTATGGTGACGGTGATGTACACCTGAAACTAATATAACATCGTATCTTAATTATATTTCAATAAAAAATCCCATTTCAAAAAAAAAATCCACCTAAAATAATCCTTATACCCAAGGGACATATTTTGGGGTGGCAAAAATTTACTTCCCTAGAACAGCTAATAATGGTGTTCCAAGGGAAGAATACATATTTAACCAACAAATATTCTCACCATTCATTAAGAATAAAGAGGCTGAATAAAGCATATATGTGCAGACAACTAAATTAACTCAAGAGAGGACTTTCTGCCAACAGAAGGGTGAAATACTAAAATTGACTATTAAA
Source organism: Mirounga angustirostris (assembly GCF_029215605.1). Lineage (NCBI taxonomy): Eukaryota > Metazoa > Chordata > Mammalia > Carnivora > Phocidae > Mirounga > Mirounga angustirostris. Next base: position 115,505,660 of record NW_026991709.1, on the reverse strand, counting down.
GGACAGTGGATCTCTTCCTCTGGAGGGTTTTGTTTTGTTTTACTTAATATATCTTACCGTATCATACATTCCTGATATACTTAATTCATTATCTCTCTAATATCTGGTTCAGTGTCCCGGCCACTGTCTGATGCCCAATTTTCCAGGATATACTGTCTGTATTCACTTCATTTAATAGGTATCTGTGCCTGTTTTTAATAGGAAAAATTATCAAAAAGTTGAAGCTTTTTGATGTCACCTTTTCAGCTACTTGCTACAGGTCATTGCCAAAGCTTTTCCCCTTATCAAATTGAATCATCCAGTGGCAATAATCTGATTGCATTCGGCATGGTGCCTGCAGAAACATCTTTGCTTTCTGAACTGCTCTACTGTGTTCATCTTTTTTAGATTGCATCCAGTTTCACTAAAGAACTTTGCTACAGGGTTTTATTCAGACTACAAGGGGGGAGAAATAAAAAGAAAAATACCAAAATTGTCTTGAGAGACTTCAATAACATCAGTTTAAATTTGTCATATCTCAAAGTTCATTTTAAAAAAGACCAGTTAAAAGAAAAGTTGACAGGAAGTTGTTTTTCCCAAAAGACACAACTTTCTTGGCATGCAAAAATCAGTGAGCCTTTCTGAATTGTATTTCCACCTAACAAATAAGAATTAAAAATATGTAAGGGAAAGACAGATTTTATATATATATATATATATATATATAGGTTAGGGTTAGGGTTAGGGGTTAGGGGTTAGGGTTAGGGTTATCTATCTATCTATCTATCTATCTATCTATCTATCTATCTATATAGGGAATCTATATATATATAGAATCTATATATATACACACACACACACACACACACATACATATACACACATGTTGTAAAGGGTTCTTCAGATAGAACCCAAATATCTGTAGGCCTCTACAGTATGGAACAGCAATGAATTTATATTAGCTTTTAAACCCTAATCTTACTTACGGCTTCCCCCATCTATACAGGTGTAAGTGATGGGTGGTTAGTTAGAAGCCCAATCTTATTCTTTCCCAAACCCCTTCCCCTCCAGTTACTTTAAGAAAAGTCTCCTTTCTTTTTTCTCTTTCCTCTTCTCTGTGGCTATCTTTAAATATTCCCTCTAGTCATTTTAGTGCTACTAAAACTATATTTTATTTTGGCAGAAATTTAAACCCAGGGTCCCAAACAACTCTGTCCTTTACTCCAGTACCTATACTCTAATACTGCCCATACTCCTCACAAAACCTTTTGTAACAAGAGCAGCTTTATCCTCTCTAGAGACATCTAAAATTTTGTGGTGGCTCTGGAACAGCTCATACCGATTCTCCAGAACCAATTATTCATTTCAGGACTTTTGGGAGCCAATTGTTAAACATAGACATTAATAGAAATTAAACTATATGAACTATAGCAAAATAAGTTACATTGAAAACATGGGCACTGGGGCATCTAGGTGGCTCAGTAGGTTAAGCGTCTGCCTTTGGCTCAGATCATGATGCCAGGGTTCTGGGATGGAGCCCCATATCAGGCTCCCTGCTCAGTAGGGAGTCTGCTTCTCCCTCTCTCTCTGCCCCCCCCCCTGCTTGTTCTCTCTCTCAATTTCTCTGTCAAATAAATAAATAAAATCTTAAAAAAAAAAACAAAACATAGGCACTGAATACCCCAAATTATTACTTCCTAATAATTTTACTATATTTACTGTTATCCATCCTGTTGTTGTTTGTAGCTATTGCATCTATATGTTAGAAATACTATATAATGACATGCTATGTGCATAGTTTCTCAGCCCCACATTCAATGATATGAGGTCGGTAACTTCAAATCATCCATGGTGAGAGTGGTGTGCTGGTAAATGGTTAACAACCAGTTCTTCAGAAGAAAAAAGATTTGATTTGTAGTTTGTCAGTTGCTGTGGTATAAATATTTCCACAATAGCTAACCAACTTATAAAACTCCTGAATATTTGGCAATTTCCTCTGGTAAACTTGTTGGAGTTGGCTCCACTATAGCACTGAATTTTTGGTGCCAGAAATAATAAAGTCGGCAAACATTGACAATTAGGTTTGTATTGTTTTGTTTTCTGTAGTTATTATTATCATTATTATTGTTATTATTACTATTATTTTGGCTTTTTGAAGGCAATTATTAAACATCTCCCAGCAGAGCATAGTGTCAGATTGAGTTTGTGAGGCCCAGGCTTCTCCTTTTCTGCCTTTGACTCGGGTGGTTTTTAAGACCAGAGACTCTCCTTAAATCTGAGGGAAACAAACCATGCCTCCATCTGACCTGCAGCCTGTTTTTGCATTGCCCTGGACCTGAGAATGTTTTTTGTTTTGTTTTGACATTTCAAAAGGGTTGTAAAATAAAACAAAGACTATGTGTCAGGGAACTTATGTGGCACATATAGGGGAGCAAAATTTGCCACCCTAAAATGTATGTCTTTGACATGTGGATTATTTTAGGATGATTATTTTTAAGAAACAAAAGACTCAAAGAGTTTTTCTTTTTGCCTCCCTCCTAACTGCCTAAAAGAATCAGAGGACCTGTTCCAGAAGGGAGCTGTCACCATAGATAACTATAGTATAATAGGAATTAGGTATGGTAGTGAGGAACCTAGCAAGGCCTGTTTGATCAAAATCCTCTCTATGTCCCTTTGTTTCTGGATGGCCCAGCAAAAACTTGTTTACAAGCATCCATTCTGTTCTTCCTGTGAATTGTCTTCCTTCCTTTGGAAGCCCCAGACCCCACCCCCATCTCCTTGGTCCAGAATGACATATATATCTCATCTTGCTTGTCTTTGACTCTCTCATGTTTATGTGGATTCCCGATACATACATAGTTAAATTTGATTTTCTTTTGTTAATCTGTCTCGTGTCAATTTAGTTCTTGGACCAGCCAGAAAAAGAAGAGTAGAGGAAATTTTTCATTCCCAACACTTATAAAATTTAAAATATTTGGTATCTGGTCATTTAAGAAACACATTGCCACTCTTGTTCCATTTTCTTATTCTCAAATTTCTGCCTGGACTATAATTTTGGTTCTTCTCTCAAATATCAGTGATTCCAGGTGAATGATAGGGTGTCCTAATTCTGTCTCACATTTGTTGATTTCCACCAGCTATTGCATCTGGCCTGCTTGTATCGTTTCAGGCCCAAGTGCTATAAAATTCCTAAGTATTTCTCCTGACAAAAACACAGCACTGGAAACAAACTAAGTGCTCAACTTTTAAAATATTTAACCAGGTAGGAGTTGAATCATTTTCTGGAGAGAATGATAATGAGTGGAGCAAACATGCAGAGAAAAGCAGGTAGGACAGTCTCAGGTAGAGAAAGTACTTTTGTCACCAGCTAGACCCCAAAACTTGATCTTGACTGACCACCAGCTTGTACACACCAGCCTTTGTCCCACATTTTTTCTCAAGCTCTTCTTTCCAGCTTATCTCTTAACTTAGGTAAAAGACCCAACAGGCATAGCATCCAATGACAGAAAACAAAATTATCCCTTCAAGCAATAATAACTGCAACAAACAGCTCCAGATGGCCCAGACCAGCCAGACCAGTTTGAATTCAAGCCCCTACTCACATCTTCACAGAATGGAACACAGAGTGACCAATGGAATAACCAACAGTTACCTTTACGTCATTATAATACTGGAATCTCTGCCCAACGTGGAGCACAAGCCTCATTTACGTAACATATGATGTGTGCATAGGACTGTTTCCTTAAGGCACATGTGAGACCTTACGCCCACCTCTACACATGATGACAAAATTCCCGTTTTGAATATGCATCCTAACCCTAAATAAAAGGAACTGATTCACCCTTGCTCTGGGAGTCACAGCTTTAGAAGTCAATTCCTGTGGTATCTTCAGTTGTTAAACAAATAAAATTTCCTTTGTGTGACAATCCTACCTAGTATAGTTTCTACCTGTAACTCACCAAGGAGTGAAGTCACATTAATTCCATTACCATTTGGCTCATTATTTTCTAGTGTCCTCACTCATTTACTTATTAGAAAGCACAATTCTGACACTGGAATATGGTGCTGAGTAAAACAGAGACAAACCCAGTCACAGGAATCCCCAAGTCCTGGTTCTAGACGTCTGCATCAATATTAGCCATAATTTTTACCCTGGTCTGTGAGAAAGCAGACTATCCTTCTAAAAATCCTCTCTCTATGACCCAACCTGTTGTGAAATAAATTACAGTTCCATGTCAGTTTATTTATACCATTATAATTATACAAAATATAATTATATAATTAGTTATAATTATATCTTAATATTTAAATTATATATTATTTATATTATATATCAATATCTTTAGTATATGTGTGCTATATTTTATGTATATATGTAATATATATTATATACACATATGTATAATTTATATATTATATATTATGTATAATTTGTATATTATATAAGTATATGTACATTATTATATATAATTTGTGTTCTTTTATTTTACATATAATTTTAAATATAAGTATATATTTTATCATATATATAATTTGTGTATGATAGATAGTCTGTTGTTGAGTGTCTTAATCTACAATAATTTTACTTCTTTTATACCTTAAAACACAAACAATTTATTTTTGGGAATGCTAGTCAAGAAATGTTTCAACTCTATAAAGTAAGGCAACTTATAGACTCTTATTAATAACAAAATTTCGAATCACTAAAAATGGGTTATGTTTCCATCATAACAGTATGGAAAATAAAGCTTACAATCCTTAATTTTTTCCCTAAAAGAATTTATAAGTTTTAAATACCTAGAAACTGTCTAATAAGTTCTATGATACCATTATCCTGTGAATTTCATTCTTATGTGCAGATTTTAATGCACAGGTAGTTTTCATTTGAAAGGTATTTTCCCCTCTCTGTAGGATTTTCCAATATAAGTTAAATAAGTTTTATCTAAACTCACCCAAGATTATGGAAAAAAAAAAAAAACACTTTGATAAGGAGGCAAAGAGGGGGAGTGGGAAAGATGGGCAGTGATTGATGGTCAAATAGCATTTCCTGTTTCCATTTCATTAATTTTAAACTATATTGAACTGCACTTACAATGCAGTTAACTCTTCCATGTTATCTTCCAGGTGACTGCTTAGAAGCTCAACTGCTGAAAGGCTTTACCAGTGACATGTCATTTTGTACTTTGACATACAGTAGAATTTGATTTTCAATCAACTTAGCGCAGAAGACTTGTCTTAAAATTGCTGACAATTCTGATTTATTTTCATGGGTTAACAACTGCCTATTTCTTTGCTTCCTGCTGTGTAGCATCCTTCTTAAATTTATTTAATCTAGGAATATTTCTGGCTCCTTCATTTCTTTCTTATCAGTCTGAGTTCCTCTCTAAAGTCCTATAATAATAATCCTGTCCTGAAACAATAATCCCCTTTGTTCACACTACTTTCCCATCTCAGAACTCCTAAACCATTATTTAAAACATTTAGCACATGTTGCTTGCAGTATCTAGAAAAAAATTTTCTGTGCATTTTTATCTTCACAAATAGATTTCAATTCTTTAAACACCATGAATCATGATTTATACTAATTGTGGTCTCCTTCTGTATCTCATAAGCTCTTGTGGACAACACAACACATTTATGTAGGGGAAAAAATAATTTTCCCTCTATACTTCTGAGTTCTTAGCTGAGACCACTGTAATAAAAGACAGATTAACAGAAAAAAATAGAAGTTTATTAACATGTATATTTCATGTATACATGAGAGATATCCAGGGAAAAATGAGTAACTCAAAGAGGTGGCTTAGAATTCAAACTTAAATACCATTTTAATTAAGGAAAGGGAAGAGAGATCCTCATGAGAAAATAAACGACTTTAGGAAGGATGAATGGGCCCTTAGAAGAATAGATGGGAGGTATGGTAGTTTGTGACACAGGTTGTCTGGTTGGTTGTTGATTTCTAGCCTCCTTTTTTGTGTTAAGAGTCAATCTTGCCTGGTTGATGAAACTCCCTGGGAGGGAATCTATGACAATTGAGTTCCTTTTATAAGATCTGTCTTTAGGCAGATAAGAGGAGTTCAAAGAAAGGTTCTCCCTGCATTTGCTGCCTTTTAAGTGCCTATAGTTCAAAATAATCAATACACCAAAGTGGCATATTTTAGGGTGGCATATTCTGTTACTCTTCACATACTTCATGAATGAATAACAGGACTATCTTTGAAACACAGTCTTCAAATATCCCATCTAAGAAATTCCATTCAGTCATTTGAATATTCTTAATTAGCCCACAAAAATTGTGTCTTGGAGTGCCCACAGCAAAAAAGGAAAAGCCATGATTATAACCAGAGTTATAATAGGATGGCAGAGGTAGAACTGTTTGATGCATTATATTCTTAATATCATTATGTATATTTCTTTTATGCATAACATAATTTTAAAATTATTTTGTAAATAAATGTACAGGGACCTTAGAAATAATATTCTTCAGTAAATACGTTTAAATACTTCACTGAGCAAAATTTCAAAGTATATATAAACACAAATGCACAAAGAGAGATGTCTATTTTTAAAAAATTCCTGACTGGCCATAATCCTAAATATATTTTTGAGAAATATTTAATGAGGCAACCAAAAGGAATGCTTTTTTTTTTTTTTAAAGAAAAATGGTTAAATAATGACATTCTACTCTAAGCATAAACAAACTAGCACATACACAAATCATATATTTGGAGATGGAAAAATATGTAGTAGGAGCAATATCAAGTAAACTGGTCATTTTACAAATGAAAAGGAATCAATGAATGTCTAATGTTATTCAGATACAGGGCTAAAACTAGAAACCGTATGTCCTTATTCAGAGAGTTTTCTATTACTCTTTATCTTTGTCCCTCTCTCTTTTCCTTCTCCTTCTTTACCTAAATGAATAAAAGTGAATACTACATGTCATTATCTGAAGTATCAAATTCATAAAATACAGAGTACTGTTCTCCTATATATAAGATATACATTAGAAACCTAGAGATATTCTTAAAGTCAAGCTTATCCAATGAATAAGACGACAGAATGAAAAAAACTATCTAAAATCAGCCAATGATTTGATTTTTTTAATGTTCCTGAGAAACAAGTTTTACCTATTGAACACATGCATGAATAGTCCACTCAATTTTTAAACTAAGTTAAGAAGTAAAACTAATAGCAGCACCACCACAGAAATTATTTAACTAATTTTAACCTGGCATAAAATTTCCTGACATTTATTTAATTATTTCTAAATTGAATAAAAGCAAATTATCCAAGGGGCAAATTCATTTGTGAGCCTCTTTGAACAGAAATGTTTTCTGCACTTAGGAAACAAGCTTGACAGTATGGCAAGTATTTTTTTTTTTTTTATGTGGACATCTGTCTCTCTATTCTGGAGAACATAAATACAGCCCACATGATATGTTCCAGATGGTGAGCTTTTTCAGTTGCCATGGCCCAAATACACTTCTGAGGTGAAACGCCCTCCCTCTTGCTGAATACTATAGGAAATGAAGAGCTGAAACTTTCACAATTCTATGTGAATGACAAAGTGATGTACTGTTTACATTTTTTAAATGTTTGGGGTGTTTTCTTCTTATATGTTGTATTTAAATGTTGTATGTGATCTGCCCATATTTAAAATGCTACTATTAGTTGCTATGGATGGCATATTTTCTTGCATAATATCCCTTCATTCCCTTGATGTTTTCTAACTAAATAAGAGATAATTTTCAAGCATATGGATTCTAATCTTATAGCAACATTTGGCATTTTGGAAAGCCATATCATAATTTGCTAAATGAAAATGAATCACCAAATTTATACAGTAATTGGAGGAAAGTATTACAATCTGCATCGTCTAAAAATGCCTCCCTTAAGAAATACCTAACTTCTTACAGAAAACTAATCAAGGATATCCATAACTGAATGAGGAAGGACATTTATGGAAAAAATGCTTTGCAAAGCATTTCATTCGTGGTGCTGACATTCAAGGGTTCTATCAAGGGTTCTACTTCCTTTGAAATTCCTAGGTTCTGAGTTTAAGCATCATTGATCCAAGAGGAAGATCAAAGAAATAATGCACCAACAATTACCTGCTACACTCACCTCATATAGGTGAATGAACACTGAGGATATGGGCATTCTAAACATAGGTGAGGCAGGTAGGTCTTTTGCAGGAAAGAATTATGAAGTAGATATATAGTGAACTATTCTCCCTGATTACAATACATGGTTTCTATTTAAAATTCCCCATCTATCCTTCAAAGAAAAAAAGTACATTACCACAGTGAGGCTACTGACAAAAGAAACTTGTTTGGAAATAAAATTGTGGTCAGGGACTTGAATATTCAAGAAAGATAATTTTCTTCAGGTTATCGACATTTGAAATGAAAGAAACCTATATGTAAAAGTGTATGCCTATATGCATTCAGATTTAATGCCATAAATCTATTCATCCTGGGCCATAAGTTTGTAAAGTATTCGGTGGGTTTAGATTGGTTTTAAAATGAATTAGAAATCTTACCTGTAAAAAAGTCCAAGGTATTTATCTCTATATATACTGTTACTAACCTAGCTAGTTATAATACAATTATTTAGACTTTAGGTTAATAATTTTTATGATATCTGGGGTGCCTGGGTAGCTCAGTCATTAAGAGTCTGCCTTTGGCTCAGGTCATGATCCCAGGATCCTGGGATCGAACCCACATCGGGCTCTCTGCCAGGCGGGAAGCCTGCTTCTCCCTCTCCCACTCCCCCGGCTTGTGTTCCCTCTCTTGCTGTCTCTCTATCTCTGTCAAATAAATAAATAAAATTTTTAAAAATATATTTTTTATGATATCTTCTAGAATAAAACTTGAATAAAATCTGGAGAACACTTTTGAAAAAGAATTCTGAAACTCCTTAATGCAGAATTTGTATTCACTTCAGGACTGCTTAGTTTGAGGATTCTTGCATTGCAAGGCTCAATATTTGCACAAAATGTGCTCAATTTAAACCCGTATTGCAAGCCTATTAGACTTCTAATGATATGCCACGCTATAGATTCCCGAGGAATCTAAAAAAAACAAAGAAACCAACTTCTAGAACAAATAAGTGAATTCAACAAGGTCATAAAATGTCAGATAAGCATTCAAAAAATCAATTGTATTTCTGTCTTAGCAATAACAATATGGGCACCAAAATTAAAAATACAGTACTATTTACAATTGCTCAAAAAAAGTACATAGGTATAAATCTAACAAGGTGTGTAGGGCACTCACGCTGAAAACTACAAAACACTGATGAAAGAAATCAAAGTCCAAATAAATGGACAGAAATAATTTTTCATGGATTGGAAGACTCAACATAGTAAAGATGCCAATTTTTTCCCAAATTGATATATTGATTTAAAGTGTTCTTATCGGGGCGTCTGGGGGGCTCAGTCGTTAAGCGTCTGCCTTAGGCTCAGGTCATGATCCCAGGGTCCTGGGATCAAGCCCCGCATTGGGCTCCCTGCTCCATGGGAAGCCTGCTTCTCCCTCTCTCACTCCCCCTGCTTGTTTCCCTCTCTCGCTGTGTCTCTCGCTGTCAAATAAATAAATAAAATCTTTAAAAAATAATAAAAAAATAGTGTTCTTATCAAATGCCCAGCAAGATTTTTTTTTAGATATAGATGAACTTGTACTAAAATTTATATGTAAAGTCAGAGGTTCTATAATAGCTAAAACAATTCTGAAAAATAAGAAAATGAGGGAAATACCTTTACCCAATTTCAAGTCCTATTATAAAACTATAGTAATCAAGACTTTGAGATTGGTGAATGGATAGACACATAGATCAATAGAGTGATATACAGGTATCCCTTGCTCTTTAAAAGTTTGAATTATGCCATTTCATTTTTACAAAAGATCCACATTACTATCTGTTTTCACCAACCAAAAGAAATCTGAAGAGGATATTCACTATTATAAGACAACAAAGCAATAATAGTATTCAGCATTTGTTTTGCAGTAAGCTGGTGTAGGGGCAGCAGGTACTCTGAGCAAGGAGAGGGGCCCTGCCCAGCTCCTTTCCTGGGACCTACACTCAGCATCTCGGCATCAAGCCACCATAGCTTTGAACTGTGTCTGTGAGCATCTGGGCTTTATCTCCACTTATTTTGTGCATCTATTAGCAGGATGCGTCCTAAGTTATCAGAAAAGCTTAAGGGGAGTTATTTTTGGGTCAGGGAACACTCAAAATTTTTTTCTTATAATGGTATTTGCTTCTCTGCTTTATGTCATTTCAGCTTATGAAAAATTTCATAGGAATGCTCTACTTTTGGATAGCAGGGGAAACCTGTAGAGAATGCAGTTAGAAACTAACACAAACCTGCCAAACTGATTTTGACATTGGTGAAAAGTGATCCAATGCAGGAATGAGAGCTTTTGAACAAATGGTGCTTGATGAATTGTATAACCATAAACAGAAGAGAAAGAGCGGGGGTGGGAGGAAGGGAGGGAGGGAGGGAGGGGTTAGTGATGGAAAGAGAGTAAGGAAGGAAAGAAAGAAGGAAGGTAGGTAGGTAGATGGCAGATATATAGGCAGGCAGATATCTGATCATATTTTGGAATGATAAAAATGGCAGAGAAATCAGCAGATTGATAGCAAAATTAATATAAATACACATATATGCATAGAGAAAGATACAAGTGAATATTTTTATATTTAGCTGTTTCTTTACATATGAAGAATACACAGAAAGAATTGGGCTAGTAGAATCAGGGGAGAGAATTGGAGGACGTGCTTTCAAACCATGCAGGTATGATTATCGGAAAGAGAACTGTAGCATTTTTAAAGAGGTAATCCACTACAGCCAGCTGCCATATAGATTTATTAGGATTGAATGAGAGCTTCCTTCAATCCTAATAATGCTTTGCTGTTTTATCAGTCTCTGCCAACATTTGATCTCAAATTAACCTTGAGATCCTACACACGTTTGCTTCCTAAAACTATTAAAGTTGACTTTTTAAGTTCCTAGTAACAGAAAGGCTACTCAAATCAGCTTAAGCAAAAAAAAAGAAACTCAGTGGTTCCATATTGGAAGGTAAACTTTGTGCCAGGAATCATGAGTCCTCTTTCTCTCTGCTTTTGTTTGATCTGGGTTCTGATCACTCTCTCTAACAGAGATGGTTCTCCTTCAAATGGCAAAAGGAGTTGGTGACACAGAAGAAAGAGAGAACTCTCCTCTTGCCACTTCATTAGGTTTACATTTCAGGGAGGGTCTCTGATTGGTCCGACATGGAAACAATGCTTATGCTTTTAAAAAAAAAAAAAATTAAAGATTTTTTTTAAGTAATCTCTATACCCAACATCGGGCTCGAACTCACAAACCCCGAGATCAAGAGTCACGTGTTCTTTCGACTGAACCAGTCAGGTGCCCCACAATGCTTATGCTTTTTGACACAAGACTTGCCTCATAGCAGTGAGATATTATTAGTCCAGATCCTAGCGCAGAAGGAGCTATCCAAAGAAGTGAGGAAGAACGGACTGCTGCATTGTCCTTCCCGGTTGGTTGGGCATCTTTGCCTCTTCACTCTGGTGTCTAGCTTGGCCCATTGTTTTCTTCAACTTAGGACTCATCGTGACACTAATCATTTAGGGCTATGATAAAAAGTAACTGAATACAGGGATGCCTGGGTGGCTCAGTCAGTTAAGCTTCTGCCTTCTGCTCAGGTCATGATCCTGGGGTCCTGGGATCGAATCCCACATCTGGCTCCTTGCTCAGCAGGGAGTCTGCTTCTCCCTCTGCCTGCTCTGCCTGCCGCTCCCCCTGCTTGTGCTCTTTCTCTCTCTGACAAGTAAATAAAAATCTAAAAAAAAAAAGAAGTAACTGAATAAAATATGTATTTGTTGAACTGAATCAGAATTTATCTCTGTAGCTCACATTTGGTCCATCTCCAAGGGAAGCATATCACTATGAGATGACACCAAAATTTTATATATTATGTATTTTACATATTACATATTGCCTCCACATTTAACATATCATTTTCCCCAACAGGTGCTCAAAAAATAACATGACAAATAAATGAGTAAATTTACCAAAAAACAAACATTATTTGCTTATTTATTTGCTATTAAACTTGACTTTTCAGTCTTTTTTTGTTTGTTTATGCAAAATGTATGAAACAGAATTCACTCATGTTCTATATATGAACTTTGTATGGCCTTGAAATTAAGCAACTGCCTTTTGTAAGTGGTAAGTTACTCTTTATAATTTTCAGAATCTGTTCAATTTAGTATCTGACATGTATCAGAAACATGCTCAGTTCTAGAAAAAGTAGATCATATATGCATTGATCAAAATGTAGTAGCACAACTAAGATGGGTATATGGTTAAAATGGTTGAAAAACCCTATTGTGTAAGATACAGAGCTCTGTCAACAGATACCCTTGGGGTATGGCATTTTAGACCCCCTGAAACTAAATATACCTTAACTTGAAATGGATTTTAAAATAGAAACCTCCCTACAATGAGTCTCTGCATATTCACCTCTCTTCCTTAATTCCTACACTTCCCTTATGACTATGTTAAGAATGGAATATCTCCTACCACTGACATTCCAATGGATCACTTGGCTTACTACTGCAAAAGAATAGGTAGAAAGATGCCCACTTCAACTTAGCAGGAATCAGGCATAAAATGTAAACATCAGAAAATGCATACTGTCAACATACCTTTTTTTTTTTTAAGATTTTTATTTATTTATTGAGAGAGAGAATGATAGAGAGCATGAGTAGGGAAGAGGGTCAGAGGGAGAAGCAGACTTCCCGCTGAGCAGGGAGCCCGATGCGGGACTCAATCCCGGGACTCCAGGATCATGACCTAAGCTGAAGGCAGTCGCTTAACCAACTGAGCCACCCAGGAGCCCCAACATAGCTATTTTGTAAGCTCTTTATATTATCTGGAAAAAAATCTGTTATTGTTACTGGCTTTCAAATGGGGACAAGTATAATTTAAAATTTAATGTATTTGTTTAATGGTTTTTAAAATTACCCTATTGTCTTTCCACCTCCCTCTATTTCTTCCTTTTCCCCCAGAGTCTGTTAATTTTCTTTCTTCTCATTTCAGTGTTTCATCACTCATTTTGTTTGGGGAAGGTTTTAAGTATTAACCTGGGTCAAATTGTTGTAGTGACTGATGATTAGCTAGAAAATTCTTTACAGATTTGTCCCCTCACAAATCTTTCATGATAATTAACAGTCTCAGTTGTCAAATACTGTCAACCAGTAAATCATGGCATCAAGAATTTGAAAATTACCCAATATAAAAATCATTATTTCATATGGTTTATTACTTTCCTAAGTAATGGATTCCTATGGCTTGTTAATGTATATAAAATATGACTAACACTATCAGGATAGATCATAGATAGCTAGAATGTGGACTTTACTTATGCAATTCAAAACCTTATGTGAAAGTTTTTGGTTAATATTTGAATTGGTTACTCATAATTTTGAATAAAATATGAATATTGTTTAAATTAACATAATTACTATTTAATCTTATCAAAAATGCCTACATCATATCTAACTGTAATCATAGTACTGATAAATTTGGGATGTCAGAGCCAAGTGGATATAACAACAAAAAAAATAAGGTGAATATTTATTAATGATTTGTTATGTACTAAATGCTATTCTTTGTATATTATATATATTACTACATTTAATATGATGTTATAATGCAGGTACTGTTTCATCCCATTTTACACATGAGAAAACCTGAGAAGCTGTGTAAACTAACCAAAGAAAGTTAAAGTTAGTGAATAATACTAACTGGATTACAACCCAGAGTCTGGCTTCCACAGCCTGCTCTCTGCTATCAGTTCTACTGACAGTTACATATATGAAACCGTTCAGCCTTTTGAAAAGAATGAGCATTTATTAAAATTGATTAAATTAGTAATGCAGGTATTACTGAATTATTTGAATTAATTTAATAATTATTAAATGAATAATTTATGTATTATTAAGATGATCCAAGCCTTTATTTAAAATCATCAATACAGCCTTGTGGCTTTTGCTGTTTTCTAGTTAATCAACTGATATACTAATTATACTGTTTGAATTATACAGGCTTATACAATGCATGTATATCCACATTAGGCGAAATACCCTTTTCCCATTTTTTTAATCATCAGCTTTTAACTTCTTGTTTATTGTATGCATGTGATTATTAGAATATTCTACATGAGAATTTGTTGAGAGAGCTTATCTTTTTAACTGATAAATTTTGACTCTTTAACTCTCCATTAGAAGAAAGTAACAAACTTCTTATGTTCCTCAAAAGTCAACACATTTTTACATTTTGATAATTCCAAGTTTTAAGTCAACTATAAAAGCTACATGAGAATTATTTCTACATCTGTTCATACTTAAGGTAGAGTAAAGCAAATCATTTAAAAACACTTTTTTCTCTTTAGTTTATGTATATTTCCAAATCTTTAATCCAAATGTTTTAATTCTCTTTGTCACAAGTTTTGCACTGATCATTTTAAATGCCTAAGACAACTGTTTGGCAATTTCATAGCAAACTTATATTCATTTTTTTTCTCAAAAATTTATTTTATTATAAATATAAATCATGACCTAAGCCTTAAAACTGATATTAAAGCAAGCGGATAAGCAATAAACATTTGTTTACTAAATCTTATTGTCTAGAATTCCACATTTAAAATCAATAATTAAAAGCATTTATTTTCATCTTTATAATTTTATTTTATAAAAGGTAAGTTTTGTTTAATACAGTTTTATGATTAAGTCAATATTTATTGAAAAGCCTAGTATTTGTCAGACACAGGCTAGGAGCTGAGAACACAGAAATGGCAAAATATAACCCTAACCTAGAGGAATCTAGAAGAACTACTTCAATGTAGTAGTGAAACAAATAGGACAAGAATTATTACAGTTTAACTGAATGGGAGATAAAACAAGAAAAGCATAAAGTATTAGGAAAATACATATATTTGTTTAAATGTGTGGAAAGTATCTTATGAGCAGTCTTTAAAAAGGATAGATTCCTAGTGGAAACTGTGCTAGGGCATTCACACCAGTCAATTAAGTTTAGTTAATGCTCATATATGCTAATCCTTCCATCAAGACCATTGGCTTACTTCAAATAGCCTATATAAGTGTGACCTGGATGAGAGTTCATGAAATTACTCATGTGTTATCTGTCATGCCTATCTGTCAGCTATCAGGATACTGAAGTAGAACTTTTGTTGTTACATGTGTTCAGATATATATATACCACACACACACGTACATGCAAGCATGAAGACTCATATTATTAGGTCCTGAGATTTGATTTTGTTTATCATATTAAAGATAGAATGAATAAAAACAAACCAGACTGCAGTCTTGCTTGTAAACACATAAGCACCCATTATAATTAACTTACATGGAGATAGAGACAGATTTTCCCTTTGGTACATATGTAAATCAAGCAAAAATTAGCTATGATAATAAAACCTATTTCTTAACATTCATATGTAAATTTAAAAATCAAGGATTTAATTAGAAATCATTTTAATATAAAGCAAATATTACTGGCTTTGAGAACTTTCTAGAGAATTAATGTTTAAAAATAGCCTGAAAGCAAGTACCAAGCTGCTTTTTAATTAAATGGAGGAGTTAAAGGAAGGAGTTTGAAAGCATCATGTTCATTAATGACTTCATGAGATAAATTATTGGTAACTTGGATGAATAAGTTAAAGGAGGAAAAACCAACTAATATAACAACAATATACAAAAACATCCAAGTCTCTTTCTTACTTTCTTCACTACTATCTGCAAATACACAATCCAACATAATAAATAACAACTTTGACACGATAGAATAATACCGAGAACAGCTTATTTTTTTTTTGATCAACTGCTTTAAAAAGGTAACAGGAAAAAATTAAAGTTTCAATGTAAGATCAGATGAATGACAATTTCATGAAGTTTATAATAATGATCATATTGACTATGAATAATATGTGTTTGGACACTATATTTGGAAAATATGTAAATGTATCTGGATACAAACAAGAAATATACAGTTGCTAATTTAAACAATTTCAATAAAATTTCATAAATTTAATAAAGCTAGACTATTGTCTGATATTATGAAATGTGTAAAAGCATCAGTGGTATATCTAAGTCATGGTCATGGATGGTCGTAGAATCTGAACATTAGTGCAGGAGTTGTCTAATTTGCATAACCATAAAAACCTCTACTGATTTGTGACTGCAGAAGAATCATATATGTCTTAAGCGTATTTAGGAACATATTTACAGCCAGTCACAGTAAAGGTGTGAAAAGCAATACTCTTCGGAGGACCAACTATTAAAAATGAGCCCTCCATTATAGAATTTGACTCCTAGCTTTCATGGTCCAGTGTCACCTGCTGTCACTGCAGATGTGTGTGAGGGGCTTCCTGCTCCCTTAACTTGAAGGATGAGTCTCAGCCTGAGGCAGAGCAATACCTTTTGATGGCATGCTCTCCACAGTGGTAGCCTAGTAGTGTTCAAAGTGAGAAAAAGATCATCGATATTTTTAAGCTAACTAATGGACTAGAAATCCACCTAGGAATGAGTGTATAAAAGAAGGATCAATCTATGTAATTGAAAATTTTCATATTGTATATATGTGTCATGTTGAATATTTCTACTATAAATATAAATAAAGTGGAAGGACTCCTGTGGCCATTTTCCACTTATTACATTTAAGCCAATGGAGTGAATGTAACATGGTTCAATATAGGTATTTGCCTTCCTTCCCAAACTTTGATCGACACCTTACTTCTAAGAACTTACTTTTCATATCTGTTCAAAAAGAAATTAAAAATAAATATTCCTAAAGGAAGAATTCCAAAATATTTCTCACACTAAGTAAATAAAGATGATAACCTTTAGGGCTTTCCAATGTTTTCTGTCCATAAGAAAAAGGAAAAAATGTGTACAGATAGGAAAGGAAGAAGTAAACCCCTTCTTATGAAAAGATAACAAATTACCTACTAAAATAATTGAGTCTAGCAAGACTACATAAGGTCACCATAAAAATTAATCATACTTTATATGCTGGTAACAAAGTTGGAACTTTAACAGAATACGATTTAAAATATCACCAGTAGCTTGAATTTGTTACCTTTTTAAAAACATATGCAGGAATTATACTTCCAAAACTGACATATTACTGAGAGAAATTAAATAAGATCTAAATAAATAGAGAAATCCCACATTCACGGTTTAGAAACCTCAATATTGTTAAGAGGTTGATCCTCCCAAATTGATCTGCAGATTTATTACAATCAAAATCAAAATTCCAACATCCTCTTTTTAAATAGAAATTTTCAAGTGTATTTTAAAATTTACATGAAACTTGCCAGGACTTAAAATACTCAAAACAAATTTTAAGAAGATTAAAAGTACAATCAAGAGAGTGTTATTGGCAAATTGTTAGACAGGTAGATCGATAGACTGGAATAGAGTACAGAATTAATTCCAAACATATCTAGTCAATTGATATTTGACATAGTGCCAAAGTAATCTAATAGGGAAAGGGGAGGTTTTTTTTTTTTTTCCCAATTGTGCTGGGAAATTAGATAGCTTTATGTAAAAGAATGAACCTTGATCCTTTACCCTTTAACACCTTTGCTATAATAAAAAAAAATTAACTCAAAATGTATCCTAGACCTAAATGTAAGAGTTAAGACTATAATACTTCTGCAGGAACATATAGCGGGAAATATTTGAAACCATTACTTAGGCAAAGATTTCTTAGGACAGAAACTTATAGGATATTATAGAAATAAAGGACAAAATTAGCAATATGAAAACTAAAAACTTCCATTCTTAAAAAGATACTATAAAAGTTTTGAAAAAAGAAGCAACAGACTGGAAGAAAACAGTTTTTAAAACTCATGTATTTATAATATTTAAAGGAATCTTAAAACTAAGTAATACGAAGAAAACAACCCAGGGGGCAAAAGGTTTGAACAGTACATCACCAAAGAAGATATATGAATGGCCAATCAGTACAAAAAAAGATGTTCAAAAACTGTGGTCATCAGTGAAAGGCAAAAAAATAAAAAAAATAAAAAATAAATAATATATCATCATACATTTATTAGAAAGATTAAAACATAAAAAATTAAAAATATATAAGAACACCCCCCTGACAATTCCAAGTGCCAACAATGATGTAAATAAACTAGAAATCTCATACATTACTGGTGGGAACACAAGAGGTATAGCCACTTGGGAGAAAAAAAAAAAATGTTAGTAGTTTTTTACAAACAATATATGGTGCTATAATCCTACCCCTACATACATACATAAGAGAAATGAAAATTATGTTCACACAAAAGCCTGTATGGCAATATTTACATGAACTTTATTCATCATTGCCTAGAACTAGACAAAGTATTGTGTGATTTCATTTACATAACATTCTGGAAAGTTAAATTTACTGGCGCAGAACAGGAGTTGGGGGGGGTGAGAATTAACCACAAAGGTGTCACATAAGGAAATTTTTAGGGTGATGCTATTGTTTTGGATCGTGGTGGTAGATAATAACTCTAGCCCTCGGTCTGACTGTACATTTGTCAAAAATCATGGAATTGTCTGCCACAAATAATAAACTTTGCCACACAAAAATTAAAACCGAATCATTCAGGGATATCACAAGAAGGACGGAATATTGTGACAAATGAATCTAATTATATTACAAATATATGATAAACTCCATCAAAAGGTAAGAATTAAGTAGCTGACCTAAGTTAACTCCGAAAACAGTGTTTTAACTGGACACTATGAGATGAAAGACAAAAAAGAAGTTTACATAAATAAAGAAACAATCTGACTTATATACTGGGGTTGAAGACATGAATAAAAAAAGGTGTAAATGTTATGAGCCAGGCATTTCACTGTCTGAGAAAGAAGTTAGAAAGCTTACAGGAACGAAGGTTAAAATAAACCCTGGGGTACTGGATCAGAGTAGAAGATGTCAGTATCAACTCATGTTTATCTTAAAATATCTACAAATGTATAGACACAGAATTAAATGCAGTGTTTTATGTGCAAGACTATCCACACAGTGTATTTCCTAGGTCTGTCTCTGGAGACAGACCAGAAACAGTGACATCTAGTAGCAACAGGTACACCCACTGCCCAGATCTTAGCTTCCAAACGCTGAGAGTGACCAGAAGGACCAAAAGCTCTGAAGATAAATGTTTACTTTTAAGGCTGGAGCAAAGGAAATACAGGATAATCCTGGAGCTTCTTGTAGAGCCAAAAAAGTCAGGAAGTACATAAAAGTAAAATTGGGGCAATGTCAAATGACATGGAAACTAATTTGAAAGAGCTCCTAATGGACCTAACATAACAGTCTAATGGTGGGGGGGGGGGGGTCTGACCCACTCACAATAGACATACTAAGAATCCCTAGTTTTAAAAATCTATCAGAAACATTTAAAAAGAATTAGGTATGAATTGAAAATATAGAAGTTGAAAGTCTGCAAAGTATGTATGTGTTATAAATACTAGGTTAGTTCTATAGCTATCAATTGCTTAGCCCAGCTGGGTAATGCATGGACATATACTCAACTCTTTGAGGCCAGATAAAGTACCCTGCCTTCTCCCACAAAATTTCTTACAGTACCTTAAAAAAAAAAAAGAAAATGACACTTTATATTTGCATTTTATATAGAAAATCTAGATTATTTTACAAACTTATTTGCCTGCTCATTGAAGAAAAGTCACATAAACATTAGAAGAAACTTTATGGGCACCTGGGTGGCTCAGTTGTTAAGCATCTGCCTTCGGCTCAGGTCATGATCCCAGGGTCCTGGAATCGAGCCCCACATCGGGCTCCCTGCTCGCCGGGAAGCCTGCTTCTCCCTGTCCCACTCCCCCTGCTTGTGTTCCCTCTCTCGCTGTGTCTCTCACTGTCAAATAAATAAATAAAATCTTTTAAAAAAAAGAAGAAGAAACTTTAGAAGTTAAGTTTAATCATATATAATACATAAGTATACTTTATTATACGGTGCATTATTCAGGCTCTTCTTGAACATCTCATGATAATCTTTTTCTAATTATTAATAGATATTAATGTATGTTTTATTTATCTTATATAATTATACAATTTTAATAATTTGAGTTTTATTTAAGGAAAAATGCAGATACTTGTCCAAATTCTTACTTTGTTTGGTGCCATGTAAGTATAATACTTATAACACAAAATATTTTATAAAGTGTTTTCATAGATTTGATTTCATCTAATCTTTATTTTTATTATAGAAAAAGAGCTTTAAATATTAACCACCATAAAGTATAAAATGATCATTTTTATTTTATTTTTTTAATATTTTATTTATTTATTTGAGAGAGAGACAGAGATAGCGACAGAGAGCACAAGTGGGGAGGAGAGGGAGAAGCAGGCTCCCCGCTGAGCAGGGAGCCCCATGCGGGGCTTAATCCCAGGACCCTGGGATCGTGACCTGCGCCGAAGGCAGACGCTTAACTGAGTGAGCCACCCAGATGCCCCAAAATAGGCATTTTTAAAGACCCTCTATCGATAAACATTTTATTACTATTGTCTCTCCTTCTCTACCCTCCCACCTCACAGCACAGACCTACTCTGGTTTCTGTTTAGTATCACAGTGTTCTTGTCAACACAAATTAACTTGGGAGATGAACTGTTTGTTTTTCATCGTGACTTCTTCAGGCAATAAATAAAAACCCAGAATAAATAAAATCTGAAATACTTATGCTGGCAGGTCTATTGCCATGATTTATGGTCAATGTAGATTTTCCTCTTACAGTAAAGTCCTATGTCAGAAATATTTTGTCAATAACAATATTACAGAAAACACAATCATAGTGATATTACTGGAAAAATGTATTGGTGTATAGAGGCAGACTTTAGTTCATCGAGGAATATTATTATAAAACAGTTTTGGTAAAGAATGTTTTAGCTTCATGTTTGTCAAAGGGAAGGGAGAACTATTTGAGGCTCAACATTTTCCTGTTAGCACACATGTGTTTCGTGCTCTTTGTTATGCTGGCTCTCCATTAAATTTATTTATGCTCTATTGCTCTTAGAAGAAAATAATACTCATGCAGAATTTTAGTTGATTTGACTCTAACAAATAGCACTGTTTTTTCTTCTTTAGTAACTTTCCCATACTACTGCTTTCCTAAGAAACTTTAGCAAAACCACTGAATTAGATTTTGACTTCTTATATTACTTACCAATAGTATTTTAACAGTGTTACTGAGGTACGATTGATGTACAATGAATGGCAATATTTAATGTGTACTTTATTTGTTTTAATGCACATTTATAGCACCATCACAATAATCAAGATAATGGACATATCTATCACTTCCAAAAGTTTCCTTCTGTCCTTTTTTAGTCCTCTCTTCAGTCCCTCTTTTCTTCAGGAAAACACTAATCTACTTTCTGTGACTATACATTAGTTTCCATTTCCTGTATTTTTAAAAGTAGAGCCATATTATATATACTTGTCTTTGCCTGGCTTCTTTCACTCAGCATTATTTGGAGATCAGGACATATCGTGTCATGCATCAATAGTTTCTTTTTGTTGCTGAGTAGTATTCCATTATATATGCACATATCTCAATTTGTTTATTCACATGCTAATGGACATCCAGATGGATTCCAGTTTTTTGCTATATGAACTAAATCTTTGTATGGACGTTTACTATTATTACATTATAAAACCTAATAGTCATTCAGGAAAATAGGCTGGTGAACAGTCTATCATATTTTAATGTATCATATGAAAACTTAGCCAGGTAAGTCAGTGGGGCAAAGGAGGAGCTTTGACCTTCAAAATGTACATCCATATTGAATAAATAAATGAAAATTCAACATTAGAAAATCTTCAGAAATTTTTATCACTAGAAGATGGTCCAGTTTGCAAAAAGGAATAGTATCATCAGTTTCCATTTTTAAACTCCATAAATGTTATTTCTTATAAATTAATATTGTAAAAATATATTTTGTAACTAAACATACAATTAATGTTAATATCTATGACTAGCAATTAACATGACTCAGACTCTTGGTCATTAGTATTAAAGAACTTGTTCATCTTATTGGTTTAAATGAGAATCTATGCTTTTATTTTTATTACAGTGATAGCACTTTTTGTGAGAAGCATCAATTTTAGAAAAGAAAAGAAATAAGAAGACATGTTAGAAGGCTATTGCAGATGTCTGGTTACAGTTAATGGTGGCTTAGTCTAGGGTGTACAGACCATGACTAAAAACGGATGAAATACATATTTTAGAAGTAGAGCCATGCATACTGAATGTTGGATAGGATATGAAAAATGAGAGAAATAAAACAGAGCTAACTCAGATCTGCAGCTCAAGTAAATGTGCAGTTGACTAGAATGGTAAACACAGGAAGAGGGGTGTGTTTGAGTGGGACAGGACTTCAAGATTTCCATTTTAACTTTGTTAAGATGACTAAAACACATCCATGTGAAAATATCACAATGCAGTTGGAAGTACCAGAGCAGTTCTCAGAGTTGAACTCCATAGAGATAAGAGTTGTTGGAATATTCATGGTGTAACTAAAACACTTACTGCTCACCAAAAATCTATGCGCTCTCCAGATTTACCAGCCCTCTTGGATTTAGGCAGGGCCAGGATGATTAGTTATGCGGAAGGGCTGTGATTTAAAATCCTGTATGTCATTTTCAGACCAAATCACTGAAGATGTGTGACCATTTAGCTCCTCCTTTGCCCCACTGACTTACATGGCTAAGTTTTCATATGATACATTAAAATATGATAGACTGTTCACCAGCCTATTTTCCTGAATGACTATTAGGTTTTATAATGTTTATTAGAATCGAACTGAAAACATCAACCTGAATATATATGTATAGAGTTCAGAATAGAGGTTCAATCTAAAGATATACATTTGGGAATCATGAACATATGAATATTTTAAGTGCTGATAAAGATTCTTTGATCAAACTTGAGTCAACCTCTTAAATTTTCTGGACCTATCTGTGCACTTCCTTGTAAATCTAGTTTTAGCAAAAACCCTGCTAATTCAGTTTAACCAGAACCCTTCACTCTCGAAGGACGCCTGAGTGGCTCAGTCAGTTAAGCATCTGCCTTCAGCTCAGGTCATGATCTCAGGGTCCTGGGATTGAGTCCCACATCAGGCTCTTTGCTCAGTGGGGAGTCTGCTTCTTCCTCTGCCCCTCCCCCTGCTCATGCTCTCTCTAAAAAATAATTTTTTTTTTTTAAAAAAGAACCCTTCACTCTCAATATCTTATCACTTATCTGCCTAGGTTCCTCATCTTTCACCATCTCCCAGATGATATCTGACTGCCATGGTCTGTCTTCAGCAAGAATCCTGAGTCCTGTTAGGTAGAGTTAGCCAGAACTCCCCTTATCTCTGATGTTTCCTCTTAGTAATTTTCTATCCACTGACCCCCACCCTACTCTTAGGCTATAAATTTCCACCTGCCCATGCTCTATTCAGAGTTGAGCCCAATCTCTCTCCCCCAAAGTAAAATCTCATTGCAGTGTTCCCTGTATCTGTCATAATGGTCCTGAATGAATCTGATCAGAAAGTAAATAAAGGTAAGTAGAGAAAAATAGATGGTATAAGAACTGAGCCCAGAAGCACTGGAAAGAGCCAAGACAAAGGGAATGTACAATTAAGAAGCCTGAGAAAGAATAGGATTTGAGGTAAGAGAAAAAACAAGAGGGTAGTATTCTGAAAGCTATGCATAGAAAATATTTTAAGGAGAAATCAGCCTACTACTCTGTGTTGTTGATCAAGTAAAATTTAGATTTGTATTGACTATTGCATTTAGGAACATGGAGGAAATTTGTGACTTTGAGACAAAAGTTTAGAAGAGCAATTAGTATATAAAAACTAACTGTAGGGGATTTTAAAAAGAATAGGAAGAGAGAAATTATGTTCAAAGATTGAAAACAATAACAACTTCAGAAGATTTTTTTTTCCTGGAAAATAGAACAGACAAATAGATCATTATGCTGGGGGAATTTGGAGTTAACAGACGTTCTTTTTTTTTTTTTTTTTTTTTTTTTGGAGACAGAGTGTGTGAGAGTGGAAAGGGGAACAGAGGGAAAAAGAGAGAGAGAATCTTAAGCAGGCTCTACGCCCAGCATGGAGCTGAGTTGGGGCTCAATCTCATGACTCTGAAATCATGACCTGAGCTGAAATCAAGAGTCGGACACTTAACTGACTGACCTGCCCCCAGAGATTCTTTTTAAGATGGAAGAAATAAGTGCATATTTTTATGCTCATGAGAATGATTTGATAGAGAAAAAGTGGATGATGCAAGAAACCTGAAGTGATTTCTTTTTCTTTTCTTTTTTTTTTTTTTTTTTTGGAGAAATTCTGAGGTGCTGCTGCTGAGTAGAGAACATGTGATGTGATCCGGTACATAATAGGAATTCCTCTCTAAGAGCACTATGGAGATTTCATGTACAGTAACAGGCAAGAAGGCAAATTAGAATGCCACAAATGCAATTTGGCACAGAGGTATGAGGATTACATTACCTTCTGACAGCTTCTATTTTCTCAGCAATAGAGAAAGTAAGGTCATCAGCTGAAAATGAAGAAAGGGAACGAGATACCTGAGAGAGGGGGGAGAGGAGAAGCTAGGTACTGAGAGCATGAGTATTCTAAGGGAATGCAATAGAGTTGCTTGGATACATTGTCCAAAAAAGACCATAGAGTCTGAATATAGAGTAAACTATCATTTACTTTGCCATCACAAGAAAGAAGGAAAGGCATTATCACCATCAGAGCTGGAGATCATCATACCATCTCAATCGGGAAAGAAAGAACAGTGTTGTAATAACAAAGTATCCCCTACATTTTAATTATAACAATAATTTATACTAATTAACCTAATCAAAAACATATGATAAAGGGTTTTATTCCATGTATTCCTCCATAGGTTAAGTTGACAGATGCTCTTACAATAGAACACATGTATCCTTATGCTGTTCATCAGAGAAAGAAACAGACTGCAAAATGGCATGCTTGTTCTTAAATGTTTTAGCCTGGAAGTGACATATGCCACTTCACTCATAATTCATAGGCTAGAACTGGTCACATGTTTCTAACTGCAAGAGTAAAATGTAGAAGAGCCCAAAGATAATCAATGAGTAATAAGTGTCTATAGCCCAATGTTTCAGTTATTTAACATAATAAAATTATGACCTTCTTTTGTACAGAAGTACAATTTAAAGACCACTCAGAGAATTTACATGAATATTTAGTGCACATGCCAGTAACTGGAAAAGGAGCATCATATTCCCAACAAAAATATGGATCCTCATAGATTTAATGGACATTTTGAAGCCATTCAAAAGCATGTTATTACCACTTCTACCTGAGTGTCCAAGTCTTTTCTAAGTTAAAGTCCTCAAAATATTAGGAATAGGGATTTGAGCTACCTAAGGTAATTTCAATAAGATGATGATGTGTAATATTGTCTGATGGCATGAATTTAAAATATGGAGATGGAGAATGAATAGTCAGATAGTAGCAATGAGGTACAAAGAGAACACCTGTTCCCTCCCATAAACCAGTGGTAGAGAATCAGTGAAAAGAGTGAAGCATCCACTCTTGGGAGGGTTATTGGAAGAGTACAACTTACCAAAAATCTTTCACCAAAAGCAACTGTTGAAAGGATTACTCAGAAATAAGTTGGAGAACATGGAGAATGTTAATAATGACTAAGGGTTACGGAAGGCACAGCAGAGGGCCATAGGGTTCAGAAGAGGAGGCATACAGAAGCAATGAGGCTTACAGTGAAGGGGAGTATGGATGACCTGCGAGTCCTAGGGATTTTTTCTGGTGACTTAATTAAACAAGAATAAAGAATCTAATAGGAATAGTTTTGGTAAGGCTGTCAGGGTTGGTAAAGCAGAAGTGGGATTTCTTGCCTGAAACAGTGCCCACTTTCCAATATGGCCAATTGTTGAGTGGAGTTATGGTCTTAATTAGAATGGTTAGCATTCAGAGGTTATTCTAGACTATTATAGATGGAGGCTAAAGGTGTGTAAGTGAGTTTATTCCCCCACCCCTGAGAAAGTGCAACATTTATTAAGGAGATAGGGCACTTGAGAATACAGCTTTTAAAAAGAGCCAAAGGAGCCGGCCATGAAAACCAAACAAAGATATAGTCAAGTGAAGTAGAGAAAACTAAAACAGTGATGTCTCACAAAAAGGAATCAGATACCAACAATGTTTAAAGCAAAGAGTGTCAGGGTGCCTGGGTAGAGCAGTTGGTTAAGTGTTGGAACTGTTGGACTGGCTCAGGTCATGATCTCAGGGTCAGGAAATCGAGCCCCAAATGGGCTCCACACTCATCATGGAGTCTGCTTGAGATTCTCCCTCCCTCTCCCTCTGCCCCTCCTGCCTATGCTCTCAATAAATAAAATCTTTTAAAACGATAGAGAGGCAAACTGCTAGAATGATGCTGAGAGAACCTGTGTGTGTGTTCACATACATGTTCATTCATTTTTAAGCCTGGGATAGATTCTTTTTTTTTTTTTTTTAAGATTTTATTTATTTATTTGACAGAGAGAGAGACAGCGAGAGAGGGAACACAAGCAAGGGGGAGTGGGAGAGGGAGAAGCAGGCTTCCCACGGAGCAGGGAGCCCGATGCGGGGCTCGATCCCAGGACCCCGGGATCATGACCTGAGCCGAAGGCAGATGCTTAACTACTGAGCCATCTAGGCGCCCCCAGGCTGTGATAGATTCTAAAGTGACTATTGTACTTACTGGGGAAAGATAGATATTATTTTTTCATGATTAATTTATTTATTCATACTTTGAAATATATATACATATATTCAAGATGGGGGGAGAAAACAAGAATGAGCACACATACTATGTGTTAAGTACTATCAAAGGCTCCAAAATAAGAAAACAGTACTAAATTCCCTGTCTTCATCAATTAACTTCTAATGGTTTTTGTTCACCATGCTAAGCACTAATTAAGAAAGATTCTGTCTTCCTAAAAATTGTTCTTGGCCAAAATATAGAGAAACAGAAGAAACTCAAAATCAACAACTAATTTGGTTGTTGATACTTATAATCAAGGTAAGAAATCTCATGAAAAATAATTCATAATGAATGTGTGGATTAAACAGGGTCCTAATTAATGACTGTTAATGCATTTTTTTTTTTTTACAATGGATCTTATCTAGGATTTGGTCTTTATTTGGAACATTATTGTAAAAATTTGTTTTAAAACACATAGTGAATGGCAACGCATTTGAAAGACATGGGGTATTCTTTCAAATTAAGGTATGGTTGTTGTAACATAAAACATACTTTTAAAATATTAATGGAATTTCAAGCTTGGAATTTGTAAGATTTACATAGATGACTGCTATATAAAATGGCTTTGCTGTCTTCTGTAGCAAAGCATGAACAATGAAAAGGATGGGTTTGCTATTAGGTCTCACAGCATTATAATTGTCTATGCTAAACTGTACCTGGCTCTATTTATGATAAATAGGAACAAAACTTATAGAAATTGCTAGAATAATCCTACCTCTTTTTTCTCTTGGAATGTTTGGCATAATAAAAAAAACTTTGTTATTTTGGGGGGTACCTTACAAATATATTCATTTGTTTAGAAAAGGTCTTTTCCTTATATCTAAGACATCTAAACTCACGACTCACATTAAATTTTAGGAAAGTATAGGCGGAATCTGTTTATGTAACATAATTGACAATTTTTCCTGAGGTCCACTATTGATGGAAAAGAATATTATATAATGTAATGCTTATGAAAATCCTATTATAATAGAGATTAGACTTTCACAATTTTGAGAGGCAAATATAAATTGAATTTAAGTCTGTTTGAAGAAGCACTATGTTTTGAGGTTATCCTAAACTTTAGGATGCAGGGTCTTATATGGCTGAGCCCCAGAGTAACACACCACTTCAGCCATATCCCACCCACAAGCCTTACTCTGTTTGGGAGGGGACTCCATACAAGGGAGCAAGGACCCCGAAGCAGGAATCTTTGAAGGCCATCTTGGGACACTGGCTTCTAGTTTCTGGTGTTGTTTGGGGAGATCTAAAATAATTATTTTCCTGATATTTTGTATGTGATTTGTTGTTTTCTCTATCCTTCTCTCTCAGTTTTAGAAAATCATTTTTCTCTCTAGCCTTTTGAGATATCATGTGTAAATTTCTATTTTCATCTATTGTTCTGGACACTGGGGACACTTGCAGTCAACAAACTCATGTTCTTCTGTTTGGGGACATTTCTTGCATTCTTTCCTTTATAATTTCCTCTCCTCTGTTTCCTTTATCTCTGTCTAGAATTCCTCTTCTTCAGTCTATGACAAAAAAAAATATGGATACTTTAGGTATCAATAACAGAAGAAAGATAAGATGTGCATACTTACACACAAGAGAACAATGGTAAAGTACTGTCTATGTGATAGTTTATTGCAGCCCTACCAGATATCTACTACACCTCCTTCATAAAGAAAGAACTGAGACTTCAAAGATTAAATAAATAGCCCAAGACCAGAATTGGACTGAAACCTGGATTCCTGAATATCAACTCTTTCCTCATTTTGCTTTATGACACTGTGTTGTTTCTTTGGATGTGCTATTTTTGGGAAGATATAATATCAAATTGATACCAACTTGACTTGAACCTGGAACTGTCATTCTTAATTATTATAGATTCCCTGTCTCCTAAATCTAAGATTAGAGCTTAGACTTTCACACCTGGGACTATATAAAATAGGGAAATGGTGACTTTAGTAACTCCATTATTACTGCCTTTCTGTATAGAAGAACTGGCTCTGGCTGGAGAGGGTGGTAAGTTTTATTTTGAGGCCAAGTATCCATAACATAAGACTAACTGAAGACATTGAGCCAGATGGTCTGAGCTTAGATGAGCCTGGGATCAGATCTTTTTCTGGGTATGATGCCATGTAAAGAAAGGGATGATGAAGAAAATCACTGAAGACTCAAGAATATGTCACAATTTATTCTACTCTGGTGTTCAAGAGGATTCCCAACTTCCTGTCCTCTGACATTATTCTGATTCTCAAGATTCTTCCTGATACACTGACTTTTACATAAGTATATAACCAAAGCCAAAAAAAAAAAAAAAAGTTTCAATGCAATGGAACAACAAGAACAATTGATACTATGTACTATGTTCTTGTCCTAAATTGTCCTACACTTTCAAAAAGAGCCATGCCTCTATTTTAGTAAATTGTAAGACATTGAGTCAGGTTTTATATTATCAGTGTTAGACTTTAAAAAATATCCATATAGAAAAGGTCTTGGAGACTGGTTTTTGAAAATGCTTTGTATCCAGTGTGCTCAGAGATTACAAGAGAAACATGATGTATTCTAAAGAGAATACACACACAAATTTTTTTTGTCTCCCAGTTTGGAAGGATAATAAAGAGGCAAAAATCAAGCAATCAAAATAAAACCCAAAGCAGGTCAGCATTTTCTACAATTTAAATAATATGATAGTCGTTGCTATGGTTCACAAATTATACATGAAGGGTGCTTTTAAATAATTAACTCTTTGCCATCTAAGAAAATTTGGGAGTGATTTTCAGAATGTTTCACTAAGTTAAAACAATATTTATTAAAAGCAAACTTGTTAGGATGAGTAAGTACTTTATAGCAGTTAATGTTACGATCTAAATTCTCTAAATTAAAGGGTTTCAAGAAAGGCCTATATCGTTGTGTTCTGGTCTTTAAGTTTTACTAATATGGAAGTTTTTTTGATAAAAATAAATCCTCAGAGAACTATTCGATAAAGTAGATGTAATTGAGTTTCCTTTACAATTGACAGGTGTCTTGCCTTTCCCCCCGTATATAAGAAATATATAGAAATTTGTATTTTAGTGCTAAGAAAAGCATAAATAAAACTAGCGAAAAGATGTTTATAGCAGCAGTGTCCACAATAGCCAAACTATGGAAAGAGCCAAGATGTCCATCAACAGATGAATGGATAAAGAAGATGTGGTGTGTGTATATATATATATATATATATATATATATATATATATATATATATATTCTTAATCTCAGGAAACAAACTGAGGGTTGCTGGAGTGATGGGGGGTGGGAGGTATGGGGTGACTGGGTGATAGACATTGGGGAGGGTATGTGCTATGGTGAGTGCTGTGCATTGTGTAAGACCGTTGAATCACAGACCTGTACCTCTGAAACAAATAATACATTATATGCTTAAAAAAAAAAAAAAAAGAAGAAGAAGATAGCAGGAAGGGAAAAATGAAGGTGGGGATATCGGAGGGGGAGACGAACCATGAGAGATTATGGACTCTGAGAAACAAACTGAGGGTTCTAGAGGGGAGGGGAGTGAGGGGATGGGTTAGCCTGGTGATGGGTATTGAAGAGGGCACGTATTGAACGGAGCACTGGGTGTTATACACAAAGAATGAATCATGGAACACTAATGATGTAATGTATGGTGATTAACATAACATAATAATAAAAAAAAAAGATCAAGGAAACTGGGTTCTAGACCTGAAACTTAGGTGCTTTGTGACTTTTGTCATTCAATTTAAACTTTTGGGGCTGTAATTTCATCACTTTTATGTTCTGAAGCACAGCCTACTAACAGGTACTAAAAGCTTTCAGAAGTCAAAACATCTGGAATTCTGGTTCTGTGATCTATGTAAGTTTAAGCAAATTTCTAAACCTTCCTAAGTCCTGTTTTTCTCATCTATTACCTACAATAGATGTAATAAATAATAATATATCTTCCGGGGTGGTTTTAAGGATCGAATATGATGATATACATAAATGTATTATACATGGTATGTAAAAGTATTATTGTTAAAACACTATTTCAATACAAATGAATAAAATTGGTCAACAATATAGGCACAGAAACTCAAAACACTTATTTATGGAAAAATGCGAAGTGAGTATAAAAGGTATTTACCCTTTGACAAAGTAATTCTAATTTTATGACAGTCTTTAAGAAATAACTCTAAACTGGTCGGGATGGGGCAAGGGAGGCTGAAAGAACATAATATGTCTCACACTATTATTTGAAAGAAGAGGAAACAATTTAATTGTTCAAGAATAAGGATATAGTTTAGTAATTTTTGAAACATTCAATAAAATTCAATATACTTAAAATAAATTTACAGCAGAATAAGCAGACTGCAAAATGATCATTTTTCCAAGGCATAGAAAAAGTTATTCCTTTTTTTCTTTTTCTTGGTATTAATAAAACATAAAATAAATAAATTTATCAACTTATACTTTGGATGATCTTGCTTTGGCTTAAAACTCCAAGTCATTGTGCTCCATGCTGCTGCTTTTCCTTCTCATTCTTCATACATAGGTGATTAGATTATCTAAGCAAAGGCATATAAATGTAAGTCAAATTTCATCTGTTAGGTTGAACTCAAGTTTTCAGATATTCTGCAGTCTTGAGCAAGTAGTCACTGTAAATTTAAAGAGCATGCCCTCCAGCAGGTTGTACTCTCTAAGCTTGTGTGTGTGTTTTTTCAAAGCTTTGATTGATTGATTGAGAGAGAGAGAGTATGGGCGTGTATGTGTGTGTGTGCCGGAGATCACAACCACAGCCAAAATCAAGAGTCCGGTGCTTAACCGACGGAGCCACCAGGGACCCCCCAGCAGGTTGCACTTTCTAAATACAGCTCCAACTTTTCCCAACCTACCAGCTCTTTTATCAAAAGCTACAATCTGTTACCCCTCCCCTTGACTACTGGGGTGCCTTTGTGGCTGCCTCAACTAGTAGACGGGTGTGGGGGAAAATGAGGTTATGTGGATCCAAGAAAACCATGCCCCAACCACCTTCTGCCTGCAAGAACATGAGACTCAAAGCCAGAACACTGAATTAGCCCAACTGCCAGAAATCGGGACCAAAACACAAGTTGGCTATAGTTTTAAGTCAGTTTCGGGGCGGTTTGTTATATAGCAATAGATACCTGGAACAACCTTTATAACTTTATCCCAACGGTAAAAAAACTCACCGAATTTATAAAAGTAGTCACATTTCAAAATCTCCTGATGTGCAAGTTCAAAAATACAGATTCCTGGGCATTTATTTTTACTCACTTTTCGGATATGGCCAGAGAACTGTATGTAAGATTTTTTATTGTGGTAAAATATACATAACATAAAATGTATCATTTTAACCATTTTGAAGCATACAGAGGCATTAAAGACATTGACAGCTTTGTATAACCACCACCACTATCTAGTTGAGTAACTCATCAGCCCCCAGGGAAAGCCCAAACCCAGTAAACAGTCACTCCCCATCCTCCTCACCGCTAGTCCCTGGCAACCACAATCTACTTTCTGTCTCTATGGATTTGTAAATTCCGGATATTCCATATGAATGAAATCACATTTTTAAGTAGCTTGCCAAGTGATTTTAATAAAGACCAGAACTTGTTAGCTGATGGTTATTTTAGGAACAGTGTACTACAATTTACAATTATAAAATTCCTTCCAGGTTATCATATATCTAGCCTAGTGTTCTGTTCCCAAAGCAATAGTTTCAGTTTTCTATCCTGGGTCTAAGTGCTTGTTTTTCCTTCTAGTGGGTGCCATAAAATAATGAGTTTATTTTTAGGTTCTATAATCTTGCTCAAAATGAACATGAAATTCTTCAATTTGTAGTTTGTGCAATCTAACTTCTTTCTCATCTGACCATCACAACAGACCATAAGAGTGAATTAGGGTTTAATTCCAGACTCACCACTGAGTCCCATGCTCCATCAGAATCCAGCTGTGGTTCAAAAAATCACAAATTACTTGGCTACATTTATGTTGTCAGGCCAGATACCTGGGCTCTAGAAACTCCATGAATCTCACTGCCTCCAAAATATTTGTCTCTTCTATGTTCTATTTTACAAATTAAAAAACAAATAAACTTTGATAATACCTTTTAAAAAAATTATTTTTATCACACTTGAATGTGTGACATATAATGTTCTTTTTGACCTTCTCTTTTTTTATGTTATTTTCAAGTTCCAACACGAGACTTTTTCCTCATGCTTTTCTATGTATTCCATGCATTTATTCCCCATAACAAGATGAATGCGTTTTAAAGCGATTTTTTGTTTTGTTTAAATAGAAATTTCTAAAAAAAAAAAAAAACCCAAACATATCATAAATATTTTGTTACCATTATGCTTATGATGCTTCTGTTTTATATGTATGATTTTAAGCTCCTAAAACTTAAGGGCTTTAGGTTGGATAAAAAGTTTTTTGTAGTCCAATTTTCTTTAAATGTTTAAAGTGTTTTATATTTAGTTTTTGTTTGTTTTTTAATTTGGCTTTTAAGAAAAAGCCTTACTCAACCCCACCTGAACATAATCTTTTAAATAAGTAAATGTAGTAGTCTGCATCATGGCTCCCAAAGATTTCCTAATCCCTGGAACCTGTGACTAGGTTATTTTAAATGGCAAAAGGGACTTTCAAGATATAATTAAGTTAAGGGCCATGAAATAGAGAAATTACCCTGGATTATTTGGATGGGTCTTATGATGTAATCACAAAGGTCCTTATGAAAAGGAGCAAGAGGGTCAGAGTAAGAAAGAGAAATTGGAAAATGCTATGCTTCTGGCTTTCAAGATGAAGGATAGATCTATCAGCCAAGGAATGTAAGCATCCTTCAAAAGTGAAAAAAGGCCAGGAAACGGGATTTCCCTCTGGAGCCTCCAGAAGGGTCACACCTTATTAACCCCTTGACTGTAGCCTAGTGATACTGAATTAGGAGTTCTGACTCCCAGAAGTGTAAGATGATAAACCTTGTATTGTTTTAACCTACTAAGTTTGTGGTAATTTGTTACATCAGTAATAGGAAACTAATACTTTAAAAGAATCTTAGTGATATTCTCTGATCATTCTTGGTAATTCTCCCCAAAATATGTGCCATCATGGACAGAAACAATAATTCTATCACTTTGATATTTTAAAAAATTATTCTTCAGAATGGATATTTTGGAGATACCTTTAATCAAATATGCTAGCGATTGGCTCTCTTCCACAAATAACTGTTGGCAAATCTAAGAAATTGTTATCTGTATCATTGACTGAGATTTTCCACATGAAGTCCAACTCCTAAGCAGACATCTGTCATTCAAATATATAGAATTATTCTTACTTCTTACAGATTAAAAGCTCATTTTTAGAGGACTATAGGTAATTAGGATAATAGAATATTGTTATTAATCTTCAAAACAGAATCAATCCTAATTTTTTTTAATAATATGGCTAGAGTTCCATCTTCTATGGCTAATAATTGTAACATATGGATCACTGAGATAATTTGTCCAATTGAGTGAATAAGAGAGAATAGATGTACAATAAAGGAATATTCCATGATACTGCATAAATACTGTTTATAAGATTATTTCACATATTAATGTCTATGGGATCTTACAGCAAATAAGTTATAGGATTGCTATGGTCTGTTTGTGTCCTCTCAAAATTCATGTTGAGTTCTATACCCCAGTGTGACAGTGTTTGGAGGTGACGCCTTGGAGAGATGATTAGGTCATGAGGGTGGAGCCATCATGAATAGGATTAGTGCCCCTATAAAAGGAGAGTGAGCTTCTTTGTCCCTTCAGCCACTTGAGGTTGCAATGATAGATAGCCCCAGAAAGCAGAGTCTCACCAGACATCTAATCAGCCAAGGCCTAGATCTTGAACTGGAACTATGAGAAATAAATTAAACTAAAATTACACTATTGGGACTACACCAAAACCTTCTGCACAGTGAAGGAAACCATCAACAAAACCAAAAGACAACCTACTGAATGGGAGGATATTTGCAAACGAAATATCCGATAAAGGGTAATATCCAAAATATTCAAAGAACTTGTACAACTCAGCACAAAAACCCCCCAAGTAACCCAATCAAAAGGGCAGAGGAATTGAATAGACATTTTTCCAAAGAATACATACAGATGGCCAAAAGACATATGAAAAGATGCTCAACATCACTAATCATCAGGGAAATACAAATTTAAAAAACCATAATGAGATATCACCTTACATCTGTCAGAATGGCTAAGATCAAATACACAAGAAACAACAGGTGTTAACAAGGATGTAGAAAAAAAGGAACCCTCATGCACTGTTGGTGGGAATGCAAACTGGTGCAGCCACTGTGGAAAACAGTATGGGATTTCCTCAAAAAGTTAAAAATAGAATTACTATATGATCCACTAACTCCATTACTGGGTATTTACCCAAAGAGAATGAAAATCAATTTGAAAAGATATATGCACCTCTATGTTTATTGTAGCATTATTTATGATAGCCAAAATATGGAAGCAACCCAAGTGTCCATCAATAGATAAATGGATAGAGAAGATGTGGTATATATATGAGTTATTACTCAACCATTAAAAAAAAGAAAGTTTGCCATGTGCAACAACATGGACGGACCTAAAGGATATAATGCTAAGTGAACTAGATCGGCTAGAGAAAGACAAATACCATATTATTTTACTCGAGTGGAATTTAAGAAACAAAGCAATGGAAAAGAAAGAGAAGGGAAGGAAAGGTAGAAAGAGAGGGAGCAAAGAAAGAAAAAAGAAGAAAGAGAGAAAGAGAGAAAGAGAGAAACTCTTAAATATAAAGAATAAATGGTGGCTGCCAGATGGGAGGTCCATGGGGGTGTACATACAAGGACTTAAGAGTACACTTATCTTGATGAGCACTGAGACATGTACAGAATTGTTGAATCTATTAAAAAACAATCCATTTGTTGTTGTTTATAAGCTATCCAGTTTATGGTATTCTGTTATAGCAGCTAAATGGACTAAGACAAGGATATAAAACTCTTATAAACAAAGAGGATTAAAATTGAAAGGAGAAAGAACTAATATTTTGCACTTACACAGTGGGTCATGGGGCAAAGAATTAAGAATTAGGATTCCTAGAGCCATAAAATAGATAACTCCACCTCCTTTCTTCCATGCCTACATTAAATGGTGTTTTTCAAAGATGAAAAAGACACAATCACGATTTTTAGATAATATGCAGTTTAGCTTGGAAAATCTGTTTTTAATTTTATCAAAACCAAATCACTTCTACCTTATTTAGAATGATGGTGAATTAAGAACCAAAATTGAGGTTTTGCAACTTTTAAATACTAACTCCTACCTGTTAACATTCTTTGGTTACTTATTACATGATAATAAAGAAGTATAACACGTATGGAGATACAATTAATCATTAATAACAAATGTGCTCCTTAGTTTTACTTTGAAATTATGATTGCATGGATTTTCTCAAACTGCCAACCATCTTATGGGAAGAGATAATGAAAAAGATCAGATATTATTTTCATTTATGATGGTGATATCAAGGCTTCAAATAGCATAGAGCTTGAGGAGTAAAAGTATTTATTGATGACACACATAGTAAAAAAGACCATAGTCTTGGAAAGCCACCATAACTGGTTTGGGATCTTAGCTTCTTCACCAGCTAAATAATTTTGAGCAAGTTGCTTAATCTCAGCCTCAATTTCCTCATTAAGAAATAGTTATAAAAATAATACATATACCATAGGTGATTGAGAGGTTAAATGTACAGGTTCAAGTACACACTATGTGCTCAATAAAAGTTACTAGAATGTGACACATGCCTGAGTCTGGCAATATACCTGCATTATCTTAATAGATCCTCAAAGCAACTATTGTATATGTACAATTATTTCTAATTTAGAGGTGAAAAAAATTTTGCAACTCTCTGTGGTTAACCCCAGATATCCTGTAGGATAATTTAAGGAAGAAATCTTTTACTCTAAGAGGTAGCAGTAGGTGTAGAAGCCCTGTTCAAATAAAACTTGGTAAGAAATATGAATATGGAACGCAAGATGGCAGTCCTCAATAAAAGGCCAGTACTTATCCTTTTGCTCTTGAGAAAACATGGGAAGGAAGCCTCCTGCATGTTGGAAACACTTCAGAGAAGGTGAATATTCATCATGGGCTTTGATAAAATTCAGAACCAGTGTTGTAGCCATCATAAAATTGTCATTGTAGGGTCTCTTTTGTGGCAAAGTCACCCTCATTTTTCTTCCTGAAATAGGGCCTCTTTTATGGCAGAAAAATAGAAATTTGTTTCCTCATTTCTAAGATGAGAGTGCAGAATAAACAAGATATTCTCTGACATCTCTACCTATTTTTAAATTCTTTAACTTCTTGTCAAGTGTTCAAGTCAGTGATTTCTTTTATCCTTTAAATAGATTTTATTCTTAGTAGCAATGTGTTGTACTTTTATTTTTTTTTAATTAAGCTGACAAAGTAGGATTCCCAAAATTTTGTTACTCTAACCTTAAAGATAATACTTTATTTTTTAGTATAGTTTTATATTTACAAAAAAACTGGATAGTACAGAGTTCCTTATATGCTCCCCACCCTGCTCCCACCTGAGTGCAGTTTCTTCTATTATTACCATCTTTCATTAGTATAATTCACTTGCTGTAATTAATCAATGTTGATACATTAGTATTAAATAAAGTCCCCAGTTTACATTAATGCTGACTTTTGTGCTGTACAGTTTTGACAGAGGCAATATTACATTATCATACAGAATAGTTACACCATTGCAAAGATCAATTCTTTACCAATCCAGTGCTTTCCCTTCTCCCAAGCCCATAACAATCACTGATCTTTTATTGTCTATATAGTTTTACCTTTTCCAAAACATTTTATGATTGGAATCATACAGAATGTAGCCTTTTCAGACTGGCTTCTTTCACTTAACAATATGTCAACATCAACAAAATAACTTTCTGGGCCTTTGATCAGGAGTTGAATTACAGATCAAGCTGGGAAGAACAGACATCTTAACAGTATTGAGTCTCTTAGTCTCATTCCATTTTGCACACCTATTTAATTTTTTCATTGATGCGTTGTAGTTTTCTGCATACATATATTGTACATATTTTGTTACATTTATGCCTAAGTATTATTTCACTCTCTTTGGTGTTTTTAATTTCAAGTTCTAATTGTTTGTTGCTGGTATATAAGACGGCAATTGACTTTTATATAGTAACCTTATTATAATTATTTGTTTCAGTAGCTTTTTATTGTTGTTTGTTGATTCTTTGAGAGTTTTTACATAGACAATCATCTCATTTACAAACAAAAACCACCTTTCTTTTCTCAATCTGATACCTTTTATTTTTTAAGATTTTATTTATCTATTTGACAGAGGGGAGGGGAGAGAGAGAGAGAGAGAGCAAGCACAAGCAGGGGGAATGGCAGGCAGAGGGAGAGGGAGGGAGAAGCAGGCTCTCCCGCTGAGCAGAGAGCCAGATGTGGGGCTTGATCCCAGGACCCCGGGATCATGACCTGAACCAAAGGCAGCCACTTAACTGACTGAGCTACCCACGTGCCCCCTGAATACCTTTTCTTTCCCTCTTACATTAGCTAGGATTTCCAGGACAATGTTGAATAGAGTAGTGTGAGGAGATATCTTGCCTTATTTCTGATGTTGAAAGGGAAAGTATCTAGTATCAACCCATTACCTATAAAATTAATTACAGATTATTTGTACATGTTCTTTATGAAGTTAAGGAAGTCACCCTCTCTTCCTAATTTGCTGAGAGTTTTATGATGAATGAATGTTGGGGTTTTGTCAATTTTACTTTCCCAAAATTTATTAAGGTGATAATATGATGTTTCTTCTTTAACCTGGTCATGTGGTAAAATACATTAACTGAATTTTGAATGTGGAATTACCCTTGCATACATGGAATAAATCCCATTTGGTTGTGGTGTTTAATAGTTTTTATACATTTTTGGGTTTGATTTGCTAATATTTTATTAAGGATTTTTACATTTATATTTATGAGATAGATCAGTCTGTAGTTTTTCTCTCCTATAATGCTTTTATTTTATTTTGGTCTTAGTGTAATTCTGGCCACACAGAATGAGTTAGGAAATATTTTCTGTGCTTCTATTTACTGGAAGAGATTGTAGAGGATGGGAATAATTTCATCCTCAAATATTTGGTAGAATTTACCAGTGAAACCATCTGGGAATCATGCTTTATTTTATGGAAGGTTTCATTGTCAATTTTATTAATTTCACCAATTTCAGAACTGCCAGGGAAGATGGCAGAGTAGGAGGATCCTATGTTCATTTCATCCTGTGGATGTACCTATATAACACCCACATCAGTGTAAATAAGCCAGAAAATCACCCAAAGACTGGCAGAACAGATTCTCCACAGCTAAATGTAGAAAAGAGACCACATCAAAAAGGGTAGGAAGGACAGAGACATGGCTGGGAGCAAAACTGACCAGTGGGACTGTCCACAGGAGTGAGGGCAGAGGATCAGACTCCAGATTGGGTACCCCAAGCACAGGGTACTCACACTGGGAAAACTAATCCCCATAACATTTTGCTTGAATATCAGATGTGGGTTACTTTGGCAAGTTCTTATAATCAGTCAGGCTTAACACCTGGAACTTTAAAAATCAGCAGACACTAATCTGGGAGAGCCAGAAGGCAATAGGCAACTGAGTCCCCACCCTTGAAGAGACAGCAATAACCATCCAGATACAGCATAGAAGCAGCAGTTTGAAAAATGCGTGGGGTATACTGGAGGGGGATTCATTTACTAGTCTCAGGCTTATGCTGGAGGGTCAGGGACTTTTGGGAGGCTTCTCCAAGAACAAAAAAGCTGGCAGGCACAATTTCCCACCCTACCCCCTAGCCTAAATATACAGACACATGTGGGAACTACTGTAGAACAGACACTGTCCATCTAACTTGCTAAGAATGAAACTCGCCCCCCCCCCCCAGCCAATTCTCATGTGGAAACACCTGTGTGGTAGTATGCAAGAAGCCCTGACAGGGTCCAGAACCACCCCAACGTGACTCCTGCCCCAGGGAGATGGGAATATAACCACACACACCAGTCCAACCATGGCCCTAGCAGTGGGCTGGGGGCAGACATCAGGTCTGACTACAGGCCCAACCCACCAATGAAAGCTTTTCAGGGGCCAAGAGAAGGAGAGCACCCTGCAGTTCAGTGTTACCACAGCTTTGGCAAACATCTGGCCTAACTCAGCTCAAGCTCATGGCTGCCCCAAACTAGCCCACTAACAACACAGGTACCAAACTCTGCCCACAAATGGAAAAAGAGCCATTTCAGACAATTGTACTGTAGGCAAACATGGCTCAACCGCAATACTAAGACATACACGACACACCTACAAGACACTCCCAGAGCACCAGTTTCTGGCAAACATTTCACTGCAGGGCACTACAGAACCTCTCCTTATGGCTGCTACTTCCAAGAATAGGAGCTACAGCTGACTTTCCCGATACATAGAAACAGACACAGAAAGTAAGACAAAATGAGGAAGACTGTCCCAAATCAAAGAGCAGGATAAAATCACAGCAAGAGAGCGAAACAAAGCAGAGATAAGTAATATGCCTGATAAAAAAAATTTAAAGTAATGTTCATAAAGATACTGGACTTGAGAAAAGAGTGGAAGACTTCAGTGAGACCCTCAATATAGAGATAGAAAACATAAAAAGAAGCAATCAGAGATGAGGAACTCAATAACTACAACTAAAAATACAGTAAAGGGAATAAATAATATCAGAGGAAGGAGAATAACACATCAGCGACCAAGAGAACAGAGTAATGGAAAGCAATCAAGATGAACAGGAAAAAGCAAAAAGAATAAAAAATGAGAATAGGTTAAGATAACTCAGTGACACCATCAAGCATAATACCAGCCATGTTCTAGAGATCCCAGAAAGAGAAGTCAGAAAAGAAGGTGGAAATTTTATTTGAGGAAGTAATAGCTGAAAACTTTCCCAAACTGGGGAAGGAACCAGAAATCCAGATCTAGGAGGCACAGAAAGCCTCCAA
This sequence comes from Mirounga angustirostris, assembly GCF_029215605.1. Classification (NCBI taxonomy): domain Eukaryota; kingdom Metazoa; phylum Chordata; class Mammalia; order Carnivora; family Phocidae; genus Mirounga; species Mirounga angustirostris. Next base: position 115,464,702 of record NW_026991709.1, on the reverse strand, counting down.
CAAATTCAACCCAAGGAAGTCCACACCAAGACACATATTAATTAAAATGGCAAAAAGTAGTGATAAACACAATTAGAAAAGCCGGAAGAGAAAACAGTTACATACAAGGGAAATCCCAAAAAGCTATCAGCTGATTTTTCAGCAGAAACTTTGCAGGCCAAAAGGGAGTGGCACAATATATTCCAAGTGCTGAAAGAAAGAAAAAATACTGCAAACAAGAATATTCTCTTCAGCAAGGCTATCATTCAGAAGAAAGGGAGAGAGAGAGTTTCCCAGACAAACAAAAGTTAAAGGAATAAAATTCCTAGAGGAAAGCACAGGTAGCAACTTTTCTGACGTGGGTAGTAGCAACATTTTTCTAGATATGTCTCCTGAGGCAAGGAAACAAAAGCAAAAATAAACTACTGGGACTACATTGAAAAAAAAAAAAAAAACCTTCTGCACGCAAAGAAAACAATTGACAAAAGACAACCTACTAAATGGTAGAAGATATTTGTAAACTACATATCCAAAATATATAAAGCACTTATACAACACTGTAAAACCAAATATTTCAATTAAAAATGGGCAGAAGACATGAATAGACATAGCTCAAAAGTAGACATACAGATGACCAGTAGAAACACACAAAGATGCTCAACATCACTGATCATCAGGGAAATGCAAATTAAAACCACAATGAGATAGCATCTCATACTTGTCTAACAGCTAAAATAAAAAACACAAGAAACAAGTGTTGGTGAAAATGTGGAGAAAAAGCCTCCCAACCCATGCACCTAGGGTGGGAATGAAATCTGGTGCAGCCACTGTGGAAAACAGTGGAGAGTTTCCTCAAAATAATTAAAAATAGAATAACCACATAATCTAGTAATTCCACTACTGCATATTTACCCAAATAATACAAAAACAGTAATTTGAAAAGATATATGTACCACTGTGTTTATTGCAGCATTATTTACAATAGCCAAAATATGGAAGTAACCCAAGTGTCCATTGATAGATGAATAAAGATGTGGTATGTGTATATGTATGTAATGGAATATTAGTCATAAAAAAGCATAAAATCTTGTCATTTGCAACAACAGGGTGGATCTAGAAGGTATAATGCTAAGTGACATAAGCCCATCAGAGACAAATATCCTCTGATTTCACTCATATGTGGAATTTAAGAAATAAAACAGATGCACACAAAAAAGAGACAAACAATAAAACAGACTATTGAATATAGAGAACAACCTTGCACTCTCCAGAAAGGAGGTGGGTGGAGATGTATGAAAAAGGTGAGGGGGATTAATAGTACACTTATTGTGACAAGCACTGAATAATGTATAGAAGTGCTGAATCACTATATCTTATACCTGAACCTAATATAACACAGTATGTTAATTATACTGAAAATTTTAAAAATTCTATGAATTTCACTAATAGAGATATACCTATTTTTATATCTCCTTATGTATGGTAATTTGTAATTTCAAAGGAATTTATCTATTATCTAGGTTATCAAACTTGTGGACAAAGAGTTTTACTGATTTTTCCAAAGAACCAGCTTTTTGTGTCATTGATTTCCTCTTCTGATTTCTTATTTTCAATTTTATTGACTTCTGCTATAATTATCATTTATTTTCTTCTCCTTGTGTTAGAATTATATTGCCCTTCCTTCTCCAGTTCCCTCAGATGGAAGCTTAATTTTTAGATGTTTCATCTTTTTTAATAAATGCATGAAATGCTATAAATTTCCTTCTGTCTTACAACTTTTAATAAGTTATTTAGTTCAAAATATTCTTAAATTTTGTCTTAAGATGACTTCTTTGACACATGTGATATTTAGATGTGTGCTGCTTAGTCTCCAAGTACTCTGGAATTTTCCAAATATATCTGTTACTGATTTTTAAAGAGTTTAAATTTAAATTTTAAGAATTTAGTTTTGTTGTGGTCTGAGTGTATACCCTGAATTATTTCTCTTCTTTTAAATTTTTAATGTGTGTTTTATGGCCCAGAACATATTCTATCTTGGTGAATCTTCCATGTGAATTTGGGGAAAATGTAGTTCTGCTATTGTTAGATGATGTATTCTATAAATATCAATTAGCTCCAATTGATTGATTGGGCTGTTCTATTCAGCTATGTTCTTACTACTTTTCTGCCTACTGGATCTGTTCATGTTGAATAGGGGGATGTTGAAATCTCCAAATATAACCATAGGTTCATCTATTTCTTCTTGCAGTTCTATCAGTTTTCATCTCATGTATGTTGATTCTCTGTTCAGTATACACACATTACTGTATATTGTTGGATTGACCCCTTTTGTCATTATGTAATACTCCTCCCTATCCCTGATGATTTTCTGTGCTTTAAAGTCTGCTTTGTTAGAAATTAATATGGTCACTCCAGCTTTCTCTTGATTAGTGTTATCATGGTGTATTTTTCTCTATCCATTTACTTTTTTTTTTTTTTAAAGATTTTATTTATTTATTTGACAGAGAGAGACACAGCGAGAGAGGGAACACAAGCAGGGGGAGTGGGAGAGGGAGAAGCAGGCTTCCCGCAGAGCAGGGAGCCCGATGTGGGACTCGATCCCAGGACCCTGGGATCATGACTTGAGCTGAAGGCAGTCGCTCAACCAACTGAGCCACCCAGGCGCCCATCCATCCATTTACTTTTAATTTATCAGCATCTTTATATATGTGGGTTTCTTCTAGACAGCATATAGTTGGGTGTCTTTTTTTAAAACTTACTCTGACAGTCTTTGTATTTGCTATATTTAGTCCATTTTAATTGAGTCATTATTGATACAGTTGAACTAATAGTTACCATGTTTGTAACTGTTTTCTATTTGTTGCACTTATTCTTTCTCTTTTTTAAAACGTCCCTTCTTTTCCTGCCTTATTTCAAATGAGCATTCATTTGATTCTATTCTCTCTCTTCTCCTAGCATATCAATTGTCCTTCTTTAAAAAAAAAAAAATTAGTGGTTACTTCAGTTTGCAATATACATTTACAACTCAACTAAGTCCACTTTCACATAACACTGTAGTATTTCATGGCTAGTGTATTTAACTAATAAAAGAGCATTCCTAATTCTTTCATCTCATTCCATACAACATTTCCACAATTCATTTCACTTATGCATTTCAATTACCCAATACATTGTTGCTATCATTGCTTTGAACAAATTTTCTATCAGATTAAGTAAGAATATGAAAAATAAATTATTTTTTAATTATTCTCTATTGTGCTTCTTTTATGTTGATATGAGTTGTGACACATTTGAATTATTTCCTGTCCTCTAAATTGTAGGAGGGGGTTAAAAGAGATAATCTTTTACCACTCTACTGGCTCTTAAATTTTTTGATCATTGGTTAAGGTCTCATGTCAGTGATTCTTTCACTGTTTAAATAAATTTTACTCTTTTAATAACAGTATTTTGTGTTTTTATTTTCCTTTTGAATGAAGCCTACAAAGTATGATTGTAAGATTTTGTTTCCTCTGAACTTATTCTCAAATTCATAGCTAATTTCTCTTTAACTTTTCATGATTATATACGACGACAGCACAATAAAACTTCTAAAACAAATTAAATACTCCAAAATGTGCACGGTGCTTTTCTCTCATTGATCAGATTACTGCTTAGAATAATTGCTTAAAAAAAAAAAAAAAAAACATGCATTTCTTTTATAATTAGAAATTTAAATATCAGAATCCTATGAACATGTCTGCATAAATGGTTGTTTGATTATTTTTTTAAATACTAAGTCAGGTCATGCTACATTAAGAAATCAATTTAAGAAAAATCTGGTTGATTATGGCACTCTTTAATCTCCTACTATTAAGGCTGTCCCTTTTTCTCTACTTAAGCTGACTCTTTTCCAATGATTAATTGTCAACCTGGGATTTTTCAGGGTGTTTGTGCACTGATATGGCTCAGCAGGAATGCCTAAACAGAACATTAACATGAGCAATGGTGTGGGAAAATTAAAGATTAAAAGTTGCATTTCGTTTTCTAATCACTGGGAGGGCAATTTGCCCCTGGGATGCTTCCTTTAGCAGATTGCAAACCCAAAAACTGTATATAATAGGAATGCTTTGATTTTACTTAGAACTGAACTTTTACCTTAAGATGGAAATTTTTAATATGCACAGGTGTGCTGAATTATATTGATTTGTTTTGTTTTTTTGTCTTGAAGTAGCAGGATATTATAAAAAAATGAGATAACTATTTTAAAAATTCTTAGAAAAACTATAGAGGAAATACTTTTTCTCCTTTCTTGCCTATTATGATCATAAGCATCATACAAGCCATCTGTACCATCATCTTTTCTGTGAAATATTCTTTAACTCTTACTGTGGGTTAATTAATGATTGTATTTTCACAGTTTCTAAGCCATTTGTGCACACCTCCCTGTATCATATCATATATATCATTGTATTTTAATAAGCATGTTGGGTCTGCCCATTTAAGTATATCCCTAGCAAATTAACTGCTGTGCAAAAAATGACAGTTGGAATAATTAACACTTTTTGGTACTTTTATTTGACCTAGGCTTCAGATGTATCATGCTTATCCTCATAACAGCCTTTTAGAAGTTTAGAGAGGCTGTCACATTAAGCATCATTGCGGCAATTATTCAGTAATAATGCAAGTTGGGACCTAAATCCAACTAGATCTGTCTTATTTCAAAGGCTGGTTTTTCCCCAACATAGCATATGGACATACTCCTAAATGACAATGTAAGAGTTACTAATTTTTAAGATTTTTTTATTTATGTATTTTTGAGAGAGAGAGAGGGAGGGAGTGAGCACGAGCCGAGGGAGGGATAGAGGGAGAAGCAGAGGAAGCTCTATGTGGGACTCCATCCCAGGACCCAGGGACCATGACCTGAGCCTAAGGCAGATGCATAACCAACTGAGCCACCCAAGCAACCCAGAGTTACTAATTTTTAAACACATAACAGGCAGTAAATAATAGTGTTGGGATTTTAGTTTAATGCTATGCAGTTCTGAAGCCCTACCATGAAAAATATTTGAATAATGAAACAAACAAGCAAAACAATGTGTATGTGAGCATAATTCTGGCTGCTGTCATGACCACCAAACTCAATAGCTTTGAACAAGTGGTTTCATTGCTAATTCATATAAGTAGTCCACAGACTTCCCAAACCGTTGTTTTTCATGAGGGGCAGGCAGAGGATTATGTTCTGTAGAGTTATTTGGGATTTCAGGCTAATGGAGTTTGTGCCACCTGCAATATGGCACAACTTCCCAGCTCTTTTTTGGTCACCAGCTATCCAGCTAACAGAAAGGGAAGAAGTTGGAGTATCACACACAGAAGCTTTTTATAGGCAGGATCCAGTGTGGTACACACCACTCCCTTTCTTTTCCATTGGCAAGAACTCCCGAAAATGACTATCTGGATCGGAGGCTGGAAAATATAGTCTACATGCCAGAAATATGAATACCTAGCCAGTTCAACAGCAGGCTGATCTCCTATTCACCAGTATCCATTTCCCCACTGGGAAAATTCTCATCTCTCCAAAAGAGCAACCAATGGTTCTACTCAATCACCGTGTCTGACTCCATATTTTTGCATTTGATCTCTTAAGGAACACCCTTTTCCAGTTGTAACCTCAAATCAGTGAAAAATACCAGCAACCAAAATCATTATCAACAAACTAAGTCCTCGAATTTGATGTATGCAAGTGTCCTATCCTCTGAGCGTTAAGTGGTAGTTTTTGCCCACATTTGTTTCAGATAAATTTTTGGTAAACTTAATTGTAATAGTTTCTGAACTGTCTCTAGATTAGGAATCAAAATTTTTGTTGGTGGGAAAACAAGTAATAAAAAAGCAATTTTGGAAAAGTAACAGAATCTACAAGATAGAGAATGCAGGTTTTAGCATTCAAAATTTAGTTATGTGTATCTGTTCCTTTCCCAGGATGTAGATGAAAAGCAGAGATTATCTCAATTAAACACATGGATGTTGTAGAGATCTAAAATATGTAAATACAAAATATGAGGAAAATGCATAGTGTTTGAATTAATATTAAAGGTACTTTACAAGGATGGCATGATTTACTTTTCTATTCAGCAAAGCATGTAAGAAATGCCATCATAATTCTAGTTTCCAAGCACAAGATTTGCTGAGCATGTTCTTTTGTGTTTTTGAAGTATTTGTACCAGATGCATAAAATTGCAAACCACCTGAAATTTTATGAGCATTATTTGTTATGTCACATCAAGGTTTTAAGTGTAACATATTCTAAGGCCAGCAGAATACTTCATAAACACAAGGAAAGATGTGTTTGGAAGACAATTTACAGCTAACATGAGGGTAATAGTGAGTGAGAGCTGGCTTTAAGAATGTTTTCAGAGATGCTGAGCAACAAGATAAATGTTTGTTATGAAGCATGTTTCACACAAGGTCAGAAAAAGATTGAGTGCAATTATCTCTCTGTGAGAGAGAGTCTTAACAATTAAGATTATTTTAACTTGTTTGTCCAGACAGCTTCAGAAAACACATTTATCTCATGTTTTTAATATCCATTGATAGATATTTATAAACACTGAGGAATAAATCTACCTCAAAATGGAGATGAGAATATGTTAATATTAACTACTGTTTATCAAGTCCTGTACTAGAATCATTTCATACATTTTCCATTCAAATACAATTATTATATTTAATGATTATATTAGAGATCTGAAGATCCAGGTTTTGTGGGACCTAAAGTTTATACAATTTATGTGGCTATGCATTTTGTAATTTTTTTTTTTCATAATGTGTACAGGAAAGATTTCATGCAATTGGCAGGCACTGAAGCTTAATCTTCTATAGCTTTGTGGCAAAACTACTTCTGCCTATAGTAGAGATGAGAAAACTAAGTCTTAGAAAAGTCAACTAACTTTTATAATAATAAGCTGACATTCAAACCCATGTGCTTCTGAATCTATAGACCATGCTCTTCAATTCAAAGTGTGGATGATTAGAAAATTGACCTAAAAAGATGGGGAGCGTGTACCAACCCTGGTAGATCAAAGGAGACACTGCCTTATTTGCCATTCCTTTAGCCATTGGACCCAAGTATCCTGCTAGGTCTCTGCACAAATTCATAGAAGTGGTCTGTCTCTCTCTCCTCGCCCCGGCCTTTTTTTTCTCTCTCTCCCTCCCCCACCTTCTCTTTCTCCCCTTAGAGCAGTCAATTTGTATTTTACTGGGAAAATGATGGCATTATGTATCATTATCTCTGTACCTTTCTTTCTCCTCCCCTCAACTAACAGTTCATCAGAGAAAGTTATTATATCTAATTGATTTTTCTATCTCCAGTGCTTTGGACAGTGCTTGAAACACAGCAGGTTCTCAATGACTATCTGCAATGTATCTGAATATATAATAGAAAATCTTTCATACTCAATAGATGACAATTTTTATGAATAAAGATCTATAAAAATAATTCATAGTCTGATCTAAAACAAGTGTTGATTCATACATGTGTAAATTAACCTTACCTCCTCTATTTTATGCTTCTCAAAGTCAGAAAATGGCAGAATGTTCACTAGATATTTTTTTTAAAGATTTTTTTTTAAAGATTTTATTTATTTATTTGACAGAGAGAGATATAGCAAGAGCAGGAACACAAGCAGGGGGAGAGGCAGAGGGAGAAGCAGGCTTCCCGCAGAGCAGGGAGCCCGACGCGGGGCTCAATCCCAGGACCCCGGGATCATGACCCGAGCCGAAGGCAGACACCCAACGACTGAGCCACCCAGGTGCCCTGTTCACTAGATATTTTGTCAGAAATATCACCTGAGCTCTGAGGATGGTCTATCTCAAGATATCAAAGTTACTGACATCAGTGCTAAGAGGATAACTTACACTGTTTCTTACAATACAAACTGCTTGTAGGAGTCATCTTTTAACTGTTGAATATTTGGCTCCTCCCATCCAAAGTGCAGCCATCATACATCTTTATAGTGTGCAGGAAACCATAAAAATAAGCTAATAGTGTCAGAAAACACTGCAAAAGAAAGAGTTAACAAGCAAAGAAGTAACTGTGCTTCACATGTAGATAACGACTGTTTCAGTCACTATTTGTACTCATTCTTTAACAAATGCCAGAATCTCACTTTAAAATAATTTAAACCTAAAGAGAATTATTGGTTGTAAGAAAGAGAAGTAGTAAGAATGGTTTTCAAAACGAAAAATTTGAGAAGTTAAACTACATCAGTTCTTTCCTCTCCCAACCCACCTCAGATTCTCTAATCTTTTGTATTTATTTCCTTGCACTACAGATGTGCTTTCTTCACTTTGAAGAGCACACAGTGGGCAGGACTTTTCAGGGATAAATCTAGAATTTTGGCAAATATAAGAAAGGGACCATCTCCTGTCTTCTTCAGTCAGAATTCTCCAGTTTTTGGCACCTGCCCACTTCCAACAACTTGGTCGTGGGTCCATACCAGCAATCAATAACTAAAGGGAAAAAAGTAATTTCTCAAAAGAAGGGGTGCAATTTTAACCAGAAAAAAAAAAAACCAACTGTATGTCTATCACAGAAGTGGCTCTTTCATATTAAAATGAAAAATGTATACATGCAGTATATTCTGGAGTACATACCATAGTTTCTATAAATGTGTTACATATTTCCATTTTTTCAAGTTCTCACATAATCTGTCTCAACTATATATATCCATAACTTCAAATTCTCCAGATTCATTACCCTTAGTATTGAAATTAATCATTACTGTTTTATATCTATCCTATTTATGTATTTAAACATTGCTATGCACTTAACTCTTAGAAGCATAATTTTAGTTCATTTTAATTCTGAGTAGACCCTGTTCATCTAACTTACTGAACATGTTGTTAAATACCCAGGGTATATTTTTTTAAATCCCACTCATTCATTTCAATTCCATTGCTGCTTATTAATGTCATCTCATAAGAAAGCAATCTAAAATGAGGAAATAGCAATTAAAATATCCATGCAATTTTTGCCTTTCCTGAGTTTTGTTCCTCAACTTTCACAATTAGTTTTAGAGCAGCAAGTACTGTGACTAAATATATTTATTGAAGTTTTCTTTTTATAATTTTATAGTCTCTAAATTTTGTCTCAAGTTTTATTATGTATATCACTCTTTACTAGCTTTCCATTTGAGGGGATTTTAAATGATGTATGTAATTCTTTAAGAACTTAGCTTTTATTATTTTTTGTTGTTGTTATATTAGTCACCAAACATTACATCATTAGTTTTTGATGTAGTGTTCCATGATTCATTGTTTGCATATAACACGCAGTGCTCCATGCAATACGTGCCCTCCTTAATACCCATCACCGGGCTCACCCAACCCCTCACCCCCTTCCCCTCTGAAAACCTCAGTTTGTTCCCCGTTCTCATGGTTCATCTCTCCCTCTGATTTCCCCCCCTTCATTTTTCCCTTCCTTCTCCTAATGTCCTTCACGCTATTCCTTATATTCCACATATAAGTGAAACCATACGATAATTGTCTTTCTCTGCTTGACTTATTTCACTTAGCATAATCCCCTCCAGTTCCATCCATGTCAATGCAAATGCTGGGTATTTTCTGATGGCTGAGTTAACTTAGATTTTAAAAGTTAAGAGTTATCCCCTTATCCTTCTTCTCATTGTCATATCTCCCATGTATTTATTGTTTGTTAAATCTCCTGAGATCTCAGGCCCAGAGGTTGGGATTAGGTCCATTATAAATCAAGCACAAAATTATGTTTCTCTCTGTAATACATATCATCCATATAGAAATCTATAATAGCTTTTAAAAGACCCTTATCATCTCTGTGGAAATGAATTGCCATTTCTTCACATTATAGTTTATTTCACTCTAACACCCACAAAATTTGACTTATTAATACTGTAAAATATGTTGGGTTCTCTCTCCTCTCTACTAACCTTCAAAATCAGTGAACTAATAATGTTTTATTTATTTTAATTTTTAAGACTTTTTATTTATTTATTTGACAGAGAGAGACAGCGAGAGAGAGAACACAAGCAGGGGAAGTGGGAGACAGAGAAGCAGGCTTCCCGCCGAGCAGGGAGCCCAATGCGGGGCTCGATCCCAGGACCCTGAGATCATGACCTGAGCTGAAAGCAGATGCTTAATGACTGAGCCACCCAGGCGCCCCAATAATGTTTTATCTTTGTTTTAATTTTGGTGAAAGATCTTCATGCTATGCCATATAGATTATTTTTTAACATATAAACTCATTCACTTATAAAACTCCTAGTTTCTGAAGCACTTTTATTATAATAGGAAGGATCTCAGAAAAAGGCAAATTAATGATAATTGGCACTCTTGAGAAATAGGTATTACCAAAATTATTTTCATTGTTTACTTCAACTAATTACTTTCTAGACCCAGGAGGGATAGAATTAAAAATAACTTACGTTGATTATTTTAATTTTAGAAAACAAATGTGGTGTATTATACACATCTACAAATACAATGCATTCTTTTTTTGAAAACAACCAGCCTAAAATATCAGAAGTTTGCTACTAATAGATATTCCAAGTGAATTTTACATAATTACAAAACACATATGTTGTTAACATTTTACTAGACCATGACAAGTTTTAAAATTTGACATGATAGGTTACATGTTATGGGCTGAAAGGATGGTCTCCAAAGATTTGGAAACACAAAGTAGACAAGAATGAGAAAACTATTAAAGACTGAAATGGCCTCTGAGACGGTCTATGAAATATGCAATAGTATCAAATTCTGCTGAATGAGTAAAGGAGGGAAACATTTTTAAGTTCTTGCTTTCTGCAAGAATATAATGACCTAAAAACAGTACATCAAACTGCAGTCAAACTGAGTTGGGCTATCATAAAATCCTTCTTTTGTGGAGAAACCATACTGCCAATTACCAATTTTTAAAACAATATACACACGTTGACCACTTTTGCATAATATTTGCAATTTATCTTATATATTATTTGTTTCATGCCATTTTATTAATGAATCGTATAGTATTTCTTATAATACCGTCATATTAAAATAAATTATGTTGAGGGGCACTTGGGTGGCTTAGTCAGTTAAGCGCCTGCCTTTAGCTCAGGTCATGATCTCAGGGTTCTGGAATCAATCCCCTCGTCAGGCTCTCTGCTCAGCTGGGAGCCTGCTTCTCACTTTCCCTCTGCCTGCCTCTCTCCCCCCTGCTTGTGCACCCTCTCTCTTCAAATAAATAAATAAAATCTTTAAAAATAAAAAAAATAAATTATGTTGAGGTAGAGTGGGAATATCTAAAATGTCTATGGAAACAATCATTTAAAATTCATAGAGAAACAAATTTACTCCAGTAAGATTACTACTTTAAAAATAATCAAATAATAAAGAAAATAATGGTGAATATCCTAGGTTGTATTAATTATACTTCTGTCTTCTTAAGCACATCTAAAATTACCTAAATCTTTTGACCTGAATGTTAAAAATATATAACTTTGAATATTAGAAGAGGTATAAAAGACCTATTCATTCCATGATGTCATTAAGAAGCATTATTATTTTCAGGGACAGGCCTCCTTCAAGAATCCTGACATATCTCCACTGTCCTTGGTCTTTAATGAAGGGTAATTTAGGGAGTGATACAACAGCTAAATCCTTATGGATATGTTTCTTACATCTCTATTTCATTTTAGTCTCTATTCAAAGTTAATTTGCTTAAGATATCTTCTCTGATGACTATATCAAAAATGGACCTACTGTCACTCTCTATACACTCAACCAGCTTTACTTTTATTCAAGTACTCATCATACGTCCCCATATTTTCATACATATAATAGTTTAAATTTGAAATATTCCTTTACTAATTTGTCAACCCCTCCATTATAATGGAAGCTCAAAGAGTCAGAGGTTGTTTATTATTTTATCCTCAATGTCATCAGGGTCTGGTTCATGGAAGGTACTCAAGAAATATTTGTTATAGGAATATTTGACAGCCAAAGAAATAAAAATCTTATTTAAAGAAAGCATGCAAATCAAAAATAAGATATTCATCAATCAGAGGCCTGATAAATGAATAAATCTGGGAAAAGCCACATATATTGATGATTTTGCATTCAAGTCTCTTACCTAGGAGCACCTTAGATTGGAATACTTAGGTCAACAGAGAGGGCAAGAGTGAGAAATGTGGCAGAGATCAGTGGCATCATTGAAAGTCCATATATTAAACAGTTGATATTCTCTCCCTTTTCTACCATTCTCTTAGGAAAAATGGTTTACATACAGATATTTGTCACCAGGACAAAAGAGAAAATAAATGACAAGTTCTGCCCCTCAAAATTGACCACACAGTGTGAGTTCAACTAGGACAAATGATGGGACTTAGTGTCTCAGTGTAAAACCATTTGCATTTAAGTATTTTGCAGCCCTTGGGCTGATGGTTGGCTCTCTTGCCATTGCTCTAGAGGAAATGCCCCAGGCAAATATGCAAAATTATTTTAACACTTTCATAAATATGAATGAACAGCCACTTGTTAATAGATAAAGGATAGAGAAGTTTCAGGATAATGATCAGAGGAACTCCTGCAAAGTTATCAGTAATTACCTTGAATGTAAAGGCATTGAATACACAGTTAAAGAGAGGGTTAAGAGACTGGATTCACATAACTAACAAATATATTCTTTGTACAAAAATATAATCTAAATAAGGACACGGATAGCTTGAAAATAAATGGATAAAAATGGTTGCCATACAATGCTAGCCTCCCAAAAGGCTGTGCCACTGTATTGATACTTGGCAAAACAGAACTTTGAGCAAATATTGAGAGAATAAAAGGACATTTTTGAAAAAAAGTTAATTCAACATGAAGACTCATAATGTGAGAGTTAGAAAGGAAGAAGGAAATCTCATAATCTATGGAGGACATGATTGTGTAGTTAGCAAAACAAAATAATCTTTAAAAAACATTAAAATAATAAATGAACTTAGCAAGATGCTGGGTAGTAAATCAATATACATTTTTAAGTGTCTCTTTATATACTAGAAACAAATATTCAGGATATAAATTTTGAAAACAGCCTTGATGATGGCATCAAGCAATATAATATACTTGGTCATAATTATCATGAAATATGTGCAAGATTATCTCAGTTAAAACTAAAAAATACCAGTAAAGTAAACATTAATGAAGAAATATACTGTATTGACAGTCTTTAAGACTCATTTTTGCCAATGAGTCCATTTCCCCAAAAATGAAATATAGTTAGTGCTATCCTAATCAAAACCCTAACAGACATGTTTTCTGAAAGTTGTGAATCAGATTTTTAAATTTCCATAGAAATGTGATCATATAGAATAGCTAAGCAATCTTAAGAACTGAATGATGTAAACTTATACTACATATGTAGAACTTAACTAAAACTTTCAGTAATGAACACAGTATGTTACTGGTGCAAATATAGAGATATATACAAGGAGTACAAGCAGATACAAATAAGGAGTGTTGTGAAATGAGCTCATACATATGTTCAAATAATCTGATTTAAAACAAAGACACCACTGCAAAATTGAACAGATAATCATGGAAAAATATGAACCATAATTACTAATATATTGCAAACACATATATAAATGAAAATGTAGCATAGACCTTATTATGGAAAATAAAAAAAAGAATGCTTCTAGAAGAAATAAAAAGCAGTATATTCATGAAATCAAGGTCAGTAAAATATTTCTAAAAAGTATTAAGCACAAAAAATCGATGTTTTGGACCTAATTAAAATTAAAAACTTCTGTTTGTTGATAAATGATATTAAGAAAATGAAGTTAGGGACGCCTGGGTGGCTCAGGTGGTTAAGCCTCCAACTCTAGATTTCACCTCAGGTCATGATCTCAGGGTCCTGAGATTGAGCCCCACCTCAGACTCAGCTCTGGGCATGGAACCTGCTAAGTTTCTCTCTCCCTCTTCCCACTTGATCACACACGCACTCTCTCACTTTCTCTCTCCCCCTCTGAAAAAGAAAAAAAAAAAAAAAGGAAGAAGAAGGAGAAAAGAAAAGTATGTTAAGTCAGGACCAGGAGAAGATATTAATGATAATTTTTTCTTATTAAATAATCATATTTAGAATATCCCATAAATCAATGAGAATAAAAAATTCAAATTCTTTTAAAATGAGACAAAACAGAAACTAAGAAGATAGACAAATTTCTGATGAGCCATTGGGAAAAAAGTGCTTAACATCATTGTCCAATATGTTGTCCAATTGCTGAGGGTAGGACTTCCAGGACTATGTTAAATAACAGTGGTGGGAGTGGACATCCCTGTCTTGTTCCTGACCATGGAGCAAAATCTCTCAGTTTCTCCCTAAAGAGGATGATATTAGCTGTGAGTTTTTCATATATGGCCTTTATTATGTTGAGGTATGTTCCCTCTAAACCTACTCTGTTGAGGGTTGTTATCATGAATGGATGTTGTACTTTGTCAAAGTACAAATGTACAAAAGTACAAACATGCTTTTTCTGCATCTGTTGAAATGATTACATTGTTCTTATTCTTTCTTTAATTAATGTGATGTATCACATTGATTGATTTGTGAATACTGAACCACCCTTGCGAACTAGGAAAAAACCCACTCAATCGTGAAAAATCTACCAAACATTTAAAGAAGAGTTAATAGCTATTCCTCTCAAAATGTCCAAAAAAAAAAAAAAAAGAAAAAGGAAGGAAAACTTTGGAATTCATTCTATGAGGCCAGCAGTACCCCGAAACCAAAACCAGACAAAGACTCTATTAAAAAAGAGAACTACAGGCCAATATCTCTGATGAACATGGATGCAAAAATTCTCAGTAAAGTACTATAGTGCAAACCATATCCAATAATACATGAAAAAATCATTCACTACAATCAAGTGGCATTTATTCCTGGGTTGCAAGCATAGTTCAGTATTCACATATCAATCAATGTGATACACCACATTAGTAAAAGAAAGGATAGGAACCATATGATTTCAATAGATGCAGAAAAAATTTTTTTTGACCAAGTACAACATCCATTTATGATAACAACACTCAACAAAGTAGGTTTAGAGGGAACATACCTCAACATAATAAAGGCCATATCTGAAAACCCACAGCTAATATCATCGTCAATGGGGAAAAAACAGAGAGCTTTTTCTCTACAGTCAGGAACAAGACAGAGATGTCCAGTCTCATGAGTTATTTATCATAGTGCTGGAAGTCCTAGCCACAGCCATCAGACAACAAAAAGAAATAAAAGGCATCCAAATTGGCAAGGGAGAAGTGAAACTTTCACTCTGCAGATGACACGATACTCTATGTAGAAAACCCAAAAGACTACACCAAAAATCTGTTAGAACTGATAAATGAATTCAGTGAAGTCACAGGATACAAAATCAGCATAGAGAAATCTGTTGCATTTCTATACACCAATAATGAAGAAGCAGAAAGACAAATTAAGGAATCAATCCCATTTACAGTTGCACCAAAAACAGTAAGATACCTAGGACTAAACGTAAGCAAAGAGGTGAAAGACCTATCTTCTGAAAACTATAAACACTGATGAAAGAAATGGAAGACAATACAAATAAATGGAAAAACATTCCATGCTTGTGAATTGGAAGAACAAATATTGTTAAAAATGTCTATACTACCCAAAGCAATTTACACATTTAATGCAATCCCCACCAAAATACCAAGAGCATTTTTCACAGAGCTGGAACAAACAATCCTAAAGTTTGTATGGAACCACAAAAGACCTCAAATAGAAAAAACAACCTTGAAAAAGAAAAACAAAGCTGGAAGCATCACAATCCTGGGCTTCAAATTATGTTACAGCTGTAGTGATCAGAACAGTATGGTACTGGCACAAAAATAGACACATAGATCAATAGAACAGAATAGAAAACCCAGAAATAGACCTACAACTATATGGTCTATTAATGTTCAACAAAGCAGGAAAGAATATCCTATGGGAAAAAAACAGTTTCTTCAAAAAATGGTGTTGTGAAAGCTGGACAGCAACATGCACAAAAATGAAACTGAACCACTTTCTTACACCATACACAAAAATAAACTCAAAATGGATTAAAGACCTAAAGATGAGACTTGAAACCATAAAAATCTAGAAGAGAACCCAGGCAGCAACCTCTTTGGCATTGGCCATAGCAACTTCTTTCTAGATAGGTCTCTGGAGGCAATGGTAACGAAAGCAAAAATAAACTTCTGGGATTTCATCAAGATAAAAAGCTTCTGCACAGTGAAGGAACAATCAACAAAACTAAAGGGCGACCCATGGAATGGGAGAAGATATTTGCAAATGACCTATCTGATAAAGGATCAGCATCCCAAATCTATAAAGAACTTATAAAGAAATCTATAAAGAACTTATAAAACTCAACACCCAGAAAATGAATACTCCAATTAAGAAATGTGCAGAAGACGTGAAGAGACATTTTTCCAAAGAAGACATACAGACGGCCAGCAGACACATGAAAAGTTGCTGGACATCTATGAACATCAGGGAAATACAAATCAAAACTACAATGAAATATCACCTTACACCTGTCAGAATGCCTAATCAACAACACAAGAAACAACAGTGCTAAAGGGGAACCCCCTTTAACACTGTTGGTGGGAACACAAAGTGCTGCAGCCACTCTGGAAAATAGCATGGAAGTCCCTCAAAAACTTCAAAGTAGAATAACCCTAACATCCAGCAACTGCACTACTAGTTACTTACCAAAGAATACAAAAATACTAATTCAAAGGGATACATGTATCCTGATGGTTATAGCAGCATTATCTACAATAGCCAAATTATGGAAACAGCCCAAGTGTCCATCGACAGATGAATGGGTAAAGAAAATGTGGTATATTTATACAATGGGATATTACAAAGGAGGGGGGGAAAGAGAGAAAGAGGCAAACCAAGAAACAGACCATTAACTACAGAGAACAAACTGACTGTTACCAGAACGGAGATGGGGAGGGGGGATGGGTGAAATAGGTGATGGGGATTAAGGTGTGCACTTGTGATGAGCACCAGCTGTTGCATAGAAGTGTTGAATCACTATATTGAACACCTGAAACTAATATTACACTGTATGTTTAACTGGAATTTAAATAAAAACTTAAAAAATTTAAAAGACAATATTGCTCATTAGAGAAATACAAATTACAAAATTTAATAATAATCTGTCATATCTATATATGCTGGTATGGTCTCCTGAAACAATTTGACAGCAAGAGAAAATTTGCTGAGTGTATATCTGCGTTACAATGCAATTTACATAAGAACAAATACTTTCACCAATTGGAATTCCACAGTTGCAAGGGACACAGAGAAATGTGTGAAAGCTACAAACACCAGCTAGAACTGATGGTGAGAGTTAAAGTAGTGGACCAATGTTGGGAGCAATAATCCAAAGAATCTTTAACCTTATCTTTTATGCTTCAATATTTTAAAGAAGACCATATATGTACGTTACTATTTTAAGTTTAAAAATATTAAACATTTTAAGAAAGAACTGTTATAAATTATGATTTTTGAAATAAAACAAGACTAAGTAATAGAAGTGCTAAAAGGAGAAGACAAAGTCATCTTCCAAAATGCTGTGCAAATGACAAAGGGATGGGAAATACCATTGAAAATGTAGGAGTCAGTGTCAGTCCATAATTGCTGTTAACTGTCTGATGGGTTTTGTTGTTGCCTATAAACTCATTCTACCTCCTTTTGGCAATAGCATCCTGATTTTCCTCTTTGGTGTTACCTGTGTTTTGTTCCTGGATACAATCTGGAGGGACTGCTAAATAACTTCTGCCTTTGTCTAAACTTTGGTGGTCAAGTGCTTCACCCAAAGTTAATTTAATAAGGTTCTCCTTATAATTAGAATCTTGTGTGAAGCAACAAAAACTAACAGAGATTAGGGTTTGTTTCTCCATTGTTTTGTTTTTGTTTTTTATTAATCATTCCAATGCCAGCAACTAAACAAAATCAGAAAACATGATGGTTCCCATCATTTCTGAGCCTGTCCTTCAATCTTCAATCTTCAATTCTGCAACATTCTCAAAAATATACCCATTATTTTTTTCATTAAATTCACATTTTACTTAAAATAACCAAATTTATTTCCTGTAGATGAAAACAAATAATTTTCACTGACAGCATGGCCACCAAAAATATAAGGATTATATAAAGATGAAATAGAAAATTAGGAGAAAATTAACTAAGCAATAAAAACAAAACACATCTCACAGAATGTATGTAAAAAATCTCTCACCTGCACATGCCCCTAAGGAATATCTGGAGATCTAGGTGGGACCAATACTCATTATTCACCTTTTATCTATTTGAACTGTTGGAATATTTCTCATGTGAAGGTAGTATTTTCATAATCAAAGACTTTAGAAGTATAAATGCTTTTATTAAACTCACAAGTCCTAAGAAAATATAGTAATCAAGAGCCCTTTTTGAATAAATTCATCAACTAAGTGATGAAACAAAGAAAAATATTCCAGAATGGAGTTTCTGATAAGTTAACTAGGACTTAGTCAAAATGAAGAGCTTCTTTTAAAATGGGCACAAATTAATGATAAATAATTTTATAGTTTTGTTAAAGAATATGAAGCAAAGTAACATAAATCTATTTTTCCCACAAATAATATAAAACAGGGCCTAAAGCCTTGATACTCCAATACTAAATAAATATATAAACTTTAGGTTAAACACTGAGGTTGACAGTTTTCACATATGTGTCAATAAATAATCAGATATTAGAAAAAGAGAGCAATGATTTTGCAGCGATACTGACCTATGACTGAATCCCAAATCTACTACTTGAAATT
Source organism: Mirounga angustirostris (assembly GCF_029215605.1). Classification (NCBI taxonomy): domain Eukaryota; kingdom Metazoa; phylum Chordata; class Mammalia; order Carnivora; family Phocidae; genus Mirounga; species Mirounga angustirostris. Next base: position 115,445,868 of record NW_026991709.1, on the reverse strand, counting down.
GACACGACCATGGGCAAACCACAATTTCCTCATTGTAATACAAGAGTCATGAACACTGCACATAATTGTGGAACGGAACCTAGAATTCAATTAGATAAAACATCTATGTCCTCTAGCTCCTTACGTGTACCTTTGCAGGGACTACCAATTAAACTGCTGGTTCTTTTAATGTTTGTGGATTCAGCTACATTGACATTATGTAGACTTCAGATGTTAATGAGTATTTCAGATTATTTAACTCACAATTATGGGTATTTACATTTCTTTTTTACCCGTAATTATCCCATGGTAGAGATGATGCTCATTTACATAACACATTTCAATAGTGATAAAGAATTAAGAATAGACCTGGCTGAGAAGACATTGACAGGCTGACAAATTTTCTATAGCCTCTGGACATGAATAGTTCATAAACAAGCCCTTCAAAGATCACTTTAAGCAGGGTTGGCTGGCAGCTGTATAATTTTCTTATATTGACAGAGCAATTATATCTGGCTTCTTGCAATGTTTTGTCTTGAGCAGAATGGAATGACATGCATTCTTAACCTTAACATCACATGAAATGCAATTCAAAACAGCAATTTTAGATCCCCGCTCAGAGAGAAAAATATAACAAAATTCAAATACTGTTTCAAAATGATAATAAAACCTATTCATAAAAATATTATTTATCAAAATGTCTCTTACTATATCTTGAATTTAAGAATCCTGATTGAGAGTACTAAGTGATACACTGTAAAAATATTAATGTCATAGAATTACTAAATTTTCAAAGAAACTTATGTCAACAGAGTTATCTACAAACTCTCTCCAATTCCCTGTCATCCATTTATGCTTTATTTTATGTACTCAAATGTTCTATCCTAATATGCATTTTATTTTTATTATTTTTTAAAGATTTTTATTTATTTGTCAGAGAGAGAGAGAGAGAAGAGCGCACAAGCAGAGTGAGAAGCAGGCTCCTGGCTGAGCAAGGAGCCCAATGTGGGACTCGATCCCAGGATCCTGGGATCATGATCTGAGCCAAAGGCAGCTGCTTAACTGACTGAACCACCCAGGCGTTCCCCCTAATATGCATTTAAATTGCACTCTAGCCTAAATACCAGATAAAAAATATTGTTTAAATAGGCCTGCTTTAAAAAAAAAAGAAAAAGACTTTTATTCCAGTTTTGAATAATTTGATCGACAACCTTGCTTTTTGGTGTTCTTTCCCTCCATTGTTTTTGTTATATTTACTACCCCAGTTCTCAAAGTACTTATCTGATTGCAATGAAAGAATAAACCACCTTTTCAAGTCCTCTCTTCTGAAATATGGGTGACTTAATTCTCTGTTCCTATCCTGGCCAATTCTCTTTCCCTGAGGTATATTATTTTAATTTTAGCTCTTCTTTTATATAAATGACAACTGGAGTCCTCTTTCTCAAATTTTATGGTCTAAATTGTTCTGAAATTAATTAAAACATTCATTCAAAATATTTTTTTGAGCATCTACCACATGCCTGGCACTATTTTGTATTCAAAGACAAACCAATAAAAATGCGATTTCATGAAGTGTGTGTCCTAGTTTTATTGATATGGGGTCAGGGAACGAAAGAGGCAGCATGAAGAAATACAGTATGATAGCTGTGTGTATAGGTGGGGGAGGGTGTTGTAGCTATGATCTACATAGCTAGTGAGGTTACTGACAAGATTCCCCAATTCCATACTGTTTTAAACCTCAGGGTCTTGATATATTTTATTTCACATTCCAGGATAGAACATCATTCCCAACTTCCCATTTTACACTATGAATGACTGACTCTTCAGTCTACATCTCTCCCAAATCCTGTTCTGCTAGATTGATGCACACATCCACTGCAACTCCAACATGAAAAATGTCTACAAATATGCCCTACCTCCAAAAGCACCCCTTACTGAATTTCTTATGCCTGATGAATTCATTAATTTATCTAATCATAAACATTATGGTAGACATGGTACTTGGCGCCATAGCAAAGAAGATAGCTTTATACTTTACCCCCAACAAAACATAATATGCCTTTAATTACAGATGCTACACTTCTCCTATAGCAGAATAAGAATTTCAATTACATGGTCAACTCCTCCTTCCAATTATCCTTTCAAGGCAAAGGTTTTATTCTCTTGGAACCATTAAATCTCAATGATTCTTTCTTAAAAACTTTTTCAAAAACAACTCCTTTTCTTAGAGTATTATTTTAATTGCCCTTGTTTCGGCTTTAAGATCCATAACAACAGTCAAAATGAAATCCTATTATAGCCACCTTGTAATAGAATATTCTGCCTCCATTCTCAAAAAAAAAAAAAAAAAAAAAAACCTACATGCTATCACCATATTCTACATGGTTTACGTATTTACTGAATTCTCACAGTAGCAAAATGAAGTACATCCCACTATTCTTACAATTATGTTGGCCCGAGTTTACACAACAGAAATGGTGGAGTTGGGATTTAACCAATCCCAGGCTCTTTGTCTCTAGAGTCTATGCCTTCAAACATTTCCTTTATTCAAGATATGTATTTCCTAACATCTTTTTATACTCCAGGTATAAAAGATCTAACGAAAGAAGATGTATGCAGGTCTTATGTGCATACCTGCATGCCATCATTTACAGCTATTTCTATTAGAATATCACAGCATTGCTGTGTCAAGAGTTAGGCCTTCTCCAAGAGCTGCTTGCTCTTCTGGTACTCCCCACAAAGTTCTTCTGAAACACCTTGTTTGCAGGTAGTGACTTAATTCCTTCAGCTCTCCCCTTGCCTATCCTCTACTCTCAACTATGCAGGGTGTAGGGAAAGTGATCTTTTTTTGTGTCCCTGACAGTCACAGGCTCTGGCTCTATGCTTCAAAACTGTATTATCAGCTGAACAATTATGCAATTTGAATTCTCAAAAGACATCAAGGTTAAACATTTTGCTTTTAACTTTCTAGCAGGTTATTATCAGTTCTAATATGGATATTGAAGTTCTCTAAGTTTCAAGTCCTTTCTCATTTCTTTCTCCTTCAAAAGTGACTGTGTTTCTCTAAAAGTCTCCTTTTTTTAAGGTGTGAGAGATCCTATAAATCTTGGGATAGAGAGACATATGATAAGTATGCACTATTTCTTTTAGTTTTTTTTTTTTTTTTCCTCTTTGAAAATACCTAAGTCCATGGCTTAGTGTTTGATGATCCTTCAGGTACCTGAGAGTCTAAAAAATAATAGTGCTGCAGTATCCACTGGTTAATGCTGATTAAATATTTGGGGATTCCTGGCAAGATGGTTAGCCACACATGAGGAAAGGCAAATAAATGCTGTGTTTAGGAATATGAACCACATGGCTCCTGTGAGGGAACGTACACTCTACATGCACTAACTGCACGATACTGTCTGAGTTTCAAGCAGGAGATGATAAGCATTTCGAAGTAGGTAACAAAACACATAAGTACTTTTAAAAACCCTAAAATAATAATGTGGAAAAGAGCTAACTTTATTTTATAGTTTTTAAATTCCAGTTAGTTAACATACAAGGTAATACTAGTTTCAGGTGTACAATACAGTGATTCAGTGCTTCCGGACAACAGCCAGTGCTCATCACAAGTGCACTCCTTAATCCCCATCACCCATTTCACCCATCCCCCCACTCTCCTCCACACTGGTAACCAACAGTTTCTTCCCTGGAGTTAAGAGTCTGTCTTTTGGTTTGCCTCCCTCTCTTTTTCCCTTTGCTTCTTTGTTTTGTTTCTTAAATTCCACATATGAGTGAAATCATATGGTATTTTTCTTTCTCTGATTTTGCCCAGCATAATACGCTAGCTCATCCATGTCATTGCAAATGGCAAGATTTCATTCTTTTTCATTGCTGAGTAAGATTTCTGTGTGTGTGTGTCTGTCTGTCTTTACCTATTCATCAATCGATGGACACTTGGGCTGTTTCCATAATTTGGCTATTGTAGATAATGCTGCTATAAACATCAGGGCATATGTATCCCTTTGAATTAGTATTTTTTCATTCTTTGGTAAATACCAGTAGTGCAATTGCTGGATGCTAGGGCTGTTGTACTTTGAAGTCTTTGAGGAACTTCCATATTGTTTTCTACACTGGTTGCACCACTTTACATTCCCACCAACAGTGTAAGAGGGTTCCCCTCCCCACACCTGTTGTTTCTTATGTTGTTGATTTTAGGCATTCTGACAGGTGTGAGGTGATATCTCACCTCATAGTTTTTATTTGTATTTCGCTGATGTTCAGTGATGTCCAGCAACTTTTCATGTGTCTGCTGGCCGTCTGTATGTCTTCTTTGGAAAAATGTCTCTTCATGTCTTATGCCCATCTTTTTCTGGGTGTTGAGTTTTATAAGTTCTTTATAGATATCTTTATAAGTTCTGTGTAAGTTCTTTATAGATTCTGGATGCTAATCCTTTATCAGATAGGTCATTTGCAAATATCTTCTCCCATTCCATAGGTTGCCCTTTAGTTTTGTTGATTGTTCCTTCACTGTGCAGAAGCTTTTTATCTTGATGAAATCCCAGAAGTTTATTTTTGCTTTCGTTACCATTGCCTCCAGAGACCTATCTAGAAAGAAGTTGCTATGGCCAATTCCAAAGAGGTTGCTGCCTGGATTCTCCTCTAGATTTTCATGGTTTCAAGTCTCATCTTTAGGTCTTTAATCCATTTTGAGTTTATTTTTGTGTGTGGTGTAAGAAAGTGGTTCAGTTTCATTTTTTTGTATGTTGCTGTCCAGTTTTCCCAATACCATTTGTTGAAGAGACTTTTTTTCCATTGGATATTCTTTCTTGCTTTGTTGAACATTAATAGACCATATAGTTGTGGGTCCATTTCCGGGTTTTCTATTCTGTTGAACTGTGTGTCTATTTTCGTGCCAGTACCATACTGTTCTGATCACTACAGCTTTGTAACATAATTTGAAGCCCAGGATTGTGATGCTTCCAGCTTTGTCTTTTTCAAGGTTGCTTTGGCTATTTGGGGTCTTTGTGGTTCCATACAAACTTTAGGATTGTTTGTTCCAGCTCTGTGAAAAATGCTCTTGGTATTTTGGTGGGGATTGCATTAAATGTGTAAATTGCTTTGGGTAGTATAGACATTTTTAACAATATTTGTTCTTCCAATTCACAAGCATGGAATGTTTTTCCATTTATTTGTATTGTCTTCCATTTCTTTCATCAGTGTTTATAGTTTTCAGAAGATAGGTCTTTCACCTCTTTGCTTACGTTTAGTCCTAGGTATCTTACTGTTTTTGGTGCAACTGTAAATGGGATTGATTCCTTAATTTGTCTTTCTGCTTCTTCATTATTGGTGTATAGAAATGCAACAGATTTCTCTATGCTGATTTTGTATCCTGTGACTTCACTGAATTCATTTATCAGTTCTAACAGATTTTTGGTGTAGTCTTTTGGGTTTTCTACATAGAGTATCGTGTCATCTGCAGAGTGAAAGTTTCACTTCTCCCTTGCCAATTTGGATGCCTTTTATTTCTTTTTGTTGTCTGATGGCTGTGGCTAGGACTTCCAGCACTATGATAAATAGCTCATGAGACTGGACATCTCTGTTTTTTCCCCATTGACGATGATACTAGCTGTGGGTTTTCAGATATGGCCTTTATTATGTTGAGGTATGTTCCCTCTAAACCCACTTTGTTGAGTGTTATCATAAATGGATGTTGTACTTGGTCAAATTTTTTTTTTCTGCATCTATTGAAATCATATGGTTCTTATCCTTTCTTTTACTAATGTGGTGTAACACATTGATTGATATGTGAATACTGAACCACCATTGGAACCCAGGAATAAATGCCATTTGATTGTAGTGAATGATTTTTTCATGTATTATTGGATATGGTTTGCTAGTACTTTATTGAGAAATTTTGCATCCATGTTCATTAGAGATATTGGCCTGTAGTTCTCTTTTTTAATGGAGTCTTTGTCTGGTTTTGGTTTCGGGGTAATGCTGTCCTCATAGAATGGATTTCAAAGTTTTCCTTCCTTTTTCTATTTTTTGGAATAGTTTGAGAGGAATAGTTATTAACTCTTCTTTAAATGTTTGGTAGAATTGACCTATGAATCCATCTGGTCCTGGACTTCTGTTTGTTGGATTTTTTTTTTTTAAAGATTTATATTTATTTGAGAGAAAGAGAGAGAGAATGAGCGGGAGGGGGAGAGGGAGAGAGAATCTTAAACTCCATGTTGAGTGTGCATGGAGCCCAATGTGGGAGCTTGATTCCAAGACCCCAGGATCACAACCTGAGCTGAAACCAAGAGTCAGATTCCTAACAGATTGTGGCACCGAGGCACTCCTGTTGGGACTTTTTGAATATTGATTCACTTTCTTTGCTGGTTATTGGTCTGTTTAAGTTTTCCATTTCTTCCTGTTTCTGTTTTGGTAGTTTATATGCTTCTAGGAATTTATCCATTTCTTCCAGGTTGTCCAATTGTTGGCATACTGTTTTTTCATAATATTCTCTTACAATTGTTTGTATTTCTGTGGTGTTGGGTGTTATTTCTCCTCTTTTGTGATTTTATTTATTTGGGTCCTTTCTCTTTTCTTTTTGGTAAGTCTGGCTTGTCAATGTTCTTAATTTTGTCAAAGAACCAGCTCCTGGTTTCACTGATCTGTTCTATTGTTTTTTTTTTTAAGTTTCTGTATCATTTATTTACACTCTAATCTTTATTATTTCCTTCTTCTGCTGGCTTTAGGCTTCAGTTGTTATTCCTTTTCTAGCTCTTGTAGGTGTAGAGTTAGGTTGTTTGAGATTTTTCTTGCTTCTTAAGGTAGGCCTGTATTGGTATTTACTTCCCTCTTAGGGAAGGTAGAGGGAACGTATTTACTTCCCTATTAGGCTTTGACTTTGGACCATTGTATTTTCTTTTTCATTTGTTTCCATGTTTTTGTTTTTTTCTATTTCTTCTTTGACTTTCTGGTTGACCCACTCATTGTTTAGTAGCATGTTTTTTAGCCTCCATGTATTTGTGTAATATTCTCCAGAATAGATCACATATTAGATCATAAAACAGGCCTCAACAAACACAAAAAGATCAAAATCATACAGGGCGCCTTTTCTGACCACAATGCTAGGACACTAGAATTCAACCGTAAGAAAAAATTTGAAAAACACCTTCTATCTTGAGTGTTAACCAAAATTAACATGGCATACCCTCCAAATCAATGGAAAAGATAAAATCAAGTAACAGTTTGTCCTATATTTCAAGAATTCAAAGAAAACAGCTATGAAATCTAAAAAGAAAAAAATTGACTATGACCTAAGATAAATATATCAATTATAGTAAAATCAAACATGCATACCACTATATTGAGACAAAATTGATTTTAAATAAAGTATATGTCCATATATTTCCCCTCTAAATATATTCCTAAAACCACTCTACAAACTTGAAAAAATGGAACTTTTGACATTAAAAATAAAAAGTAATCTACTATTAGACCAGACATTTGAAATATTGCTTCACAACTATTCAATAGAAATGAGAACAGCACAAAGGGGTAAAAAGAAATCCTATTTGAGTCTACCACAATTTTACTAGATAAGATTCCTTAACATTATCAAGGTACGCACAACTTTTTTAACTCTTTAATTTAGTAAAATTTTTATTTAAGTAGAACATTCAAACAATACTTATCACTAAATTCACTAATTCTGCTCTGCTGTGTCTAGTCAGCAAGATGATGTGAGATATTCTTTAGTTCTGTAATGTCCATTTGATTTTTTTCATTGATTCTAACTTTCTATTGAATTATTTTCATTTTTTTCTTCTATCTGTATCTTTTCTCTATTTTCATTAATATACTGATTATAGTTACTTTGAAATTCTTGTCCATTGACTCCATATCTGGATTATCTGTTTGCTAATATTTACTATTTTATCTCTTGATTATCAAATTACCTTACTGTGACTAGTAGTTTTTTATTTTATTCTGTATGGTTCCAAAGACTGAATTATATTATCTTCCTCTAAAATACAATTTGGCAGTTTTTTCTTAAAGAATCAGACAGGAAATATTTTAGGCTTGGGGACCACTGTGCCACAGATAGCTACTTAACTCTGATATTGTAGGATGCAAGTAGCTACAGAAATACATAAACACAGCCACGACTATGCTTTTATAAAAGTTAATTACCAAAACAGATGACTGGACTACAGGCCATAGTTTGTCAACCCATGCTCTAACCTATGTTGACTTCTATTGTGGCAGGCAGTTAATCTTAAAGTGAATTATCTTATTCTTGTCAAGGTTTGGTTTTAGGCTTTGTTAGGGTAGAGATATTTCAGGTTTCTGCTTAGTCTTAAGGTTTAACACTTTTTTGAAGGTTGGCCCTAAATCTTAGGACATGGGCTTCATGTGGTCTCAAACAAATGCCTGGTGTTTACAGTTTTCCCTCTTTGGCTATGTCAGACCTCCAGCGTGTGAGCTCAGAAACCATTCCCTGTCAAGCCTCCAGAAGCCTCACCTTCTATGTGTACATCTTAGCAGTTAGGCAGGGACATAGGGAAAAGCCATACAGAGACTTCAGGACTTGTTCTCCATGGTGCCCTCTTCCTAGGAAGCTTGGCAGTGCTAACCTCCAATCTCTTCCCTCCAGCTTTCAATATACTGCTGATTTCAACTTTGACTCCACTTCTCTGAGATTTGCCTATGTATTTCTCTTCTCTCAATAATCACAGCCCTGTGATTTTCACTGCTAAAGCCCCAAAATAGTTCTTTTATCTGTATTATCCATTTTTGTGTTCATCATGAAGTGAAATCTGAAACTAGCTACTTCATCATGTACAGAACCTGAATGCCAGTTGTCCAGTGACAATTGTGTAGGTTCCAGATGTTGCTATCTTCTAATAGAATGGGCTATGGGTTTTTGCTGGGCAGCTAGACTTAGGGCTGATTGTCTTAATCCAATTAGCTACTGAGCTGAATTATGTCTGGGTTTTAATTTGTTAAGGCTCACTCCACCTCTGGCATGCACCTTTTTCTAGAATATAGCCTTCCAAGTATTTTTTACATGAGTACTTGTGAAATTCACCAGGACTCCTTCCCCAAGTAGGATCTGAACTCAAATTCTTTTCTCCTTAGCACGGTGAGACTCCTGACAAGAATTTAAAAGAATTTATTCAAAGGCCAGGAGAAATTGACAAAGTAACAGAGCAAATGAAAAATTTTGCTCAGAGTCACTCCTCTAGCATTTAAAACTTGTTTAATTGATATTTAGCCTGAAGCCCAGATGTATCTGGAGTTCTTAAAGTTCTAACAGTGTTTGAGGATGTTCATAAAGACAGAAAACACAATTTTCTAGCAAGAAAAAAATATTAGCTTAATTAGAGAAAAAAAAAGAAAGAAAATGCTTCTTTGGGTTTCTGGGAAAGGGCCTTTGATCTCAACTGAAGGCCTGATGAGTCTGCAGATATGCTTAGATGAACTCACCAACAGGAGCCAATTAAACTGGGTTGCCAGAGATATGCATCTCAAAAGCTACCAAAACCCAATGACTCTTTTTCTTGGTCCTTGAGGTTATCTCATGTGACAAACATGCAATTGGCTAAAATTCAATTTTTTGTGAATTTGGGAAAAAAAGATTAGCCTCCATAAAATATATAATAACGAATTTTTTTTTTACTTACCTTAGTCTATAGAAATTAAGAAGCATTTATTTAAAATAGGCAAAATTAAAAAAAAAATAGGAAGGGGTAAACTGAATTTCTAATGCTTTAAATGGACTGAGCTTTTAAAAAGGACCTTTCTTGAAATCCTGCTATTTGGACAGCATGGATAAATCTGGAGGACATTATGCTAAGTGAAATAAGGCAGATACAGAAAGACAAATACTGTATGACCTCACTTATATGTGTAATCTCAAATAGTCAAACTCATAGCAGCAAAGAGGAGAATGGTAGTTGTCAGGGGCTGAAGGTTGGAGGCAATGGGATGTGTTTTTCAAAAGGTACAAAGCTTTGGTTATGCAAAATGAATAAGTTCTGGAGATCTAAGGTACAGCATGGTGACTATAGTTAAAGGTACCGTATTATATACTTAAAATTTGCTAAGAAAATAGATATTAAGTGTTCTTAGCACACACACACAAACACACACAGGTAACTATGTGAGTTGATGGATATGTAAATTAGCTTTATTATGATTATTTCACAATGTATACATATATCAAAACATCAAGTTGTAGGCCTTAAATGTATATAATTTTTATTTGTCAATTATACCTCATTAAGACTAAAAAGAAAAAATCCACAAAACCTTTCATAGAAGGAGCAACTAAAGCAAAAAGAAAAAATGAAGATCAAAAGTCTTGACAGTCACCATCTAGCTAAATAAGAAGCCAAAAATAATGTATAATATTAAAGGGAAAGTAATATTCCAAGTCTAGACTTTGAAATACAATTTATTTTTTTTTTTAATTTATTTTTTTTTTTTTAAGATTTTATTTATTTATTCATGAGAGACAGAGAGAGAGAGAGAGAAGCAGGCTCCCAAGAAGCAGGGAGCCCGATGCGGGACTCGATCCCAGGACCCTGGGATCACGACCTGAGCTGAAGGCAGACGCTTAACCATCTGAGCCACCCAGGCGCCCTGAAATACAATTTAGAGACTTTAAGTACATAATATTATAAATTGGATTAGGAAAAAGCTTACTAATGTTCCCATTTTACATGAGTATTTGGACAAATTAGATTGGTTGATAATTTTTGCTTTCAAACATCTAGAGTTCCTCTAAATTACTTAAACCTTGTAAATTTAACATGCTGGCTTTTCGTGGCAAACAATTTAACAGTCTTTCCATAAAGTATTTTAAGTTTATGAGACTGTAAACATGTGTTTAACTGTACAAAATATTAATAATTGCTATCTTTCAAGAGGCTCTGTCCCTGTAAACTCTCAACAATGCTGTACCTATTTAACCAGTTATTTCCCTCATGCTGTCTGAGGAGTGTACTAAATGCCCTGACTCTTAATATCAATAACCATATTTCAGTATAAATTCTTAATGATCTTGAACACTTTAATATTAAATTAAATAATAGGTATTCTCTGATTACCATTTATCTTTCTATCCTGACCAATTCCTAAAAACACAGATTTTAAAAATAGCAAATAATTCTATGAAAATATATTTAGTCTTTGAAAGCCCCAACTAAGATGACAAATTTGACATCATAATTGAGGGAGGTTTTGAAAAACAAAAAATATTCAAAAAATAATTTATCCTTGAATATAGCTTGCTTTTACATAAATAGTTTTCTGTCCTCTTTGGAAAGGGGAATTTCCTTACTACATGAGAAGTTAATATTTTGAAAAACCATTATTTGAAGCTGTGTGCTGACCTTGAATTTTTTTTTTTTGCAGATGTCTCTCATTTATAAAGAATTGAAATTACTTAAAATTATTTTATATTAATGCTTCAGAAATGGTTTGTCCTCAAACACCCATGACTTCTGTTTATATTCCGATGTCAGAAAATGTTTAGCAAATCTTTTTTTTTATATCATCTTTTCCATTTAGGTCTTAAGTCCTCAATAATAAACATTTTAACATATATAAAAAATAGCTTTGGGGTTTCCTATGCAGTCACTGGGCCATACAAAAGATGTTTCCCTTACTTTACTAAAGGAGGAATATTTTAGATTTTAATTAGTGCTACACAACTGTTTTACTGTCCTCATCAATTAAAAATATAAATCCCCAAAAAGCCAAAAAGACATTAATTCTCTTTAGGTTAATTATTTAGGGGTAAATGTTATCACCATAAATGTTTCAGCAACTGAGTTCTTGTCAGGTTAGACAGACACGCAGGTTTGTGTTCAAAGAGTAACATGCACTGTAAACAAAATGATTTTTTCCTAAATACAAATGCTCTTGTCATTCTCAGTGATTACAACATTTCTTTATGGTACAAATCAAAATGCCCTGGAGGTTATTCAGTAGTCTCCTTATCACACTGCTCCTGACCTCAGGAAATCATTGACTGAATATTCACAAATAGAGGCTTTTACTCTCCTCCATTATAATAATGTGGGTTGATATAATTAACTGACCAGACCTATTTATATTTGTCACCAACAAATTAGTTTTTGCTTTTATCCTACCCATAAATAAAGATTCTTGCTATAGAGTGCATCTCAGAATTCAGTTTTGCAGAAGAAATAGCAAAAGAGCTATAATAAAAATCTGTACCCCATTTCAGCAAACAGCCAGCATGCAGTTCTACCAAGGGGCTGGCTTAGGATTCCCAGCATGCTCTCAGTCCAGAAGCCAACAGCTTTAAAGAAAAAGACTGCCTAACTCAAGAGTCTTAAAAAACAAAAATAATTTCCTAAGTAAATTTACTTAATAGACCATTGGCTCTAAGTTTGACATACTTGTGTTTGTATCTCGTTTCAACAGATCTCATAGAATTTAAAAAGAAAATAAATTGTGAATGATCTAAATATGATATAAAGTAGAATTTTTTTTTTAAAGATTTTATTTATTTATTTGAGAGAGAATGAGAGACAGAGAGCACGAGAGGGGGGAGGGTCAGAGGCAGAAGCAGGCTCCCTGCGGAGCAGGGAGTCCGATGCTGGACTCGATCCCGGGACTCCAGGATCATGACCTGAGCCGAAGGCAGTCGCTTAACCAACTGAGCCACCCAGGCACGCCTAAAGTAGAATTTTTTTCATAAAATTTAAGGTTAATGATGACAGATAGGTCTCATTTGTCAAATTATTCAAAACAGTGGCTAAATATCATACTAAATAAGAAAATCCCTGTATGGGGCGCCTGGGTGGCTCAGTTGGTTAAGCGACTGCCTTCGGCTCAGGTCATGATCCTGGAGTCCCGGGATCGAGTCCCGCATCGGGCTCCCTGCTCAGCAGGGAGTCTGCTTCTCCCTCTGCCCTCTTCCCTCTCATGCTCTCTGTCTCTCATTCTTTCTCTCTCAAATAAATAAATAAAATCTTTAAAAAAATAAAAAAAAAAAAAAAAAAGAAAATCCCTGTAAAGAGTAAGTTGGTAACTGAAACGATGTGGACAGAATAAAACATTTCAGTGTAAATAAGTAGGTAATCAACCAGATAAGTTAAGCAAAGATAATGTAAATTAGTAACCCATAAGAACATATAAGGCATAAGTTATAGTAAATTGGTAATCTGTGGGACATGTTAAGCAAAGATAAATTAAACAGATAATACCTTTGCTAAACAAAGATAAAAAAGGGATGGAAGAACCAGAAACACCAAATATTAATGTGTACTTACTATAGATGAGGCACTCAATATTCATGAGGTAATACATTGGCTATCCCATGGTGACAGCCTTTATGGTCCCATTAGTACTCTACTAAGAAAGAAAATAAAGTCTATAGCTCCTTATAAGGCTACTGGTGAACTAGAACTATTGGCCAGGCATAGTTCCTTCTTTGTTGCCTCAATATAAAAGTGTATGTTGCTTCAGGAACCCTCTGTTTGCTGAACACCCTTTATTCAACCTCAACTCTGGTCCTCAAAACCACCCATTTAGCAGGGAAGGCTAATGCCTTCCTAAAGACAGAAACTAAGAACATTGGGTACTCCCTATTTTCAGGTACTGTGGCCTTTCTTCCATGTTTGAATATTATCCTAAGTATGATAATCTGTTTCATCTATTTTCCCCTGCTTATCACTGCATGTTTTAAATTGATTTAAAAAACTGTATGATTTGAACATTATAATATGGTCTGAGAGCTTTATTGTTTTATAACCTCTAAAATAGCTAGTCTGGTAATGTAATGTGGAGACTACCAGTGTATTAAGCCTATGATTATATTAATGCAATTTCACATACAACATATACCAAGAATTTGAACCTCATTAAAATCATAGGAATAATTAATTCCATTAAAATCAAAACGGCAGTCAGACGGGGCTCCATCAGTGTGTCAGATCATGTCTTCTTCTATTCAGGGGGCACCCGTTACTCTGAGAATACAAGCCAAAATTCTTACAGTGGACTATATAGTCCCTACAGCAACCAGCCTCTCACCCCATTCCTTTATCTGACCTTTCCCCTCATTACTTATTCTTTTACTTACACTGCTCATTGTCCTCATCATTATTGCTAGAATATCTCCTTGTCTCTTGGCTCAATCTACAATGTTTTTAAAAAAAATACTCCCTCAGCCCAGGAGTAAACCCACGATTATATGGTCAATTACTCTATGACAAAGGAATATATAATGGAGAAAAGACAGTCTCTTCATAAATGGTGCTGGGAAGACTGGACAGCTACATGTAAAAGAATGAACTGGACCACTTGCTCACACAATACACAAAAATAAACTCAAAATGGATTAAAGACCTAAATGTGAGACCTGAAACCATAAAAATTTTAGAAGAGAACACAAGCAATAATTACCGACATCAGCTGTAACAACATTTTTATAGATAGGTGTCCTAAGGCAAGGAAAACAAAAACAAAAAAACTACTGAACTAAAAAAACAAAAAAAAAACAAAAAAAAAACCTTTTCCACGGCAGAGGAAGGCATCAACAAAAAGGCAACCTACTGAAAAAAAAAAAAAGACAACCTACTGAATAGAAGATACTTGCAGATGATGTATTCAATAAGGGGTTAATATCCAAAATATGTAAAGAACTCATACAACTCAACACTAAAACAAACAAACAAACAAACAACCAATCTGATTAAAAAATGGGCAGGACCGGAATAGACATCTTTCCAAAAAATACGTACAGATAACCAACAGACACATGAAAAATGCTAAACATCACTAATCATCAGGTAAATACAAATTGAAACCACAATGAGATATCACCTTACACCTGTCAGAATGGCTCAAATCAAAAAGAAATAACAAGTGTTGGTGAGGATGTTGAGAAAAAGCAACACTTTTACATCATTAGTAGGAATGTAAATTGGTACAGCTACTGTGGAAAATAGTATGGAGTTTCCTCAAAAAATTAAAAATAAAATTACCATATGATCCAGTAATTTCTTTTGGGTATTTCCCCAAAGAAAACAAAACAAAACAAAAAACTAATTCAAAAAAATATATACACCCCTATGTGCAGCATTATTTACAATACCCAATGGAAGCAACCTAAGTGTTCATCAGTAGATGAATGGATAAGGAAGATGTGGTATCTGTATATACAATGGAATATTATACAGCCATAGAAAGAATGAGATCCTGCCATTTGAGAAAACATAATGGATCTAGAGGGTATTATGCTAAGTGAAATAAGTCAGACTGAGAAAAACAACTCTAACAACAATTCACTCATAAGTGGAATCTAAAAAGAAAAATTAATAAAGAGACAAAAAGCAAAATCAGACATATAAATACAGAGAACAAACTGATGGTTGTCGGGGGGGGGGGGGGGGGGGCTAAATAGGTGCAGGGGAGTAAAAGATCCAGACTTTCAGTTAGGGAATGAACAAGTCACAGAAATCAAAGGCACAGCATAAAGAATATAGTCAATGATATTATAATAGTGATATACAGGGATAGACTGTAGCTGCACTTGTAGTGAACACAGAAAAATGCATAAACTTTTTCAGTCACTATGCTGTACACCTGAAACTAATATAACATTGTATATCAAGTATATAAACAAAACACTTCCCTCAATTAATCCCTTCAAGTCTTTGCTTAAATGTGATCCTTTAATACCTAGCTACCCTTGTCATTCTATTTAATATTAAATTCTGTGTACCTTCACCACCAACATTTCAATTTTTCCATTTTTGCTATAAAACATTTAACTCTATTATCATCTAATTTATTTAATATGTATTTTAGTCTTTCCTCAGTAGAATCTTAATTCCATTAGGGCAGGTTTATCGGTCTATTTGGTTCTTTTCAATGACTCCTGCTCTTAGACCAGCATCTGGCTTACATTCCATTAATTAATGGATAAAAATTATTTTTTTCACATTTTAACATAATGAAAAGTTAAAAGAGTTCTAATTCTCAAGACTGGTAAGAATCTTGTGAGAAATTAATACAACTAAATTTGTTGTGGGAATAAAATATGGTATAGTTTGTTATAGAAAATAATTTGACCATAATTACAGGTTTTAAATGTATCCATATAAATTTCAATCTTTTCAATTTCAATTTCTAATACTCAATTTAAGATAAAGTATTTGAACTATATGAAACACTGTTAAAGTGTTCATCTATAAAATGTAGAAATATCAGCAATTTTTTTCATAATTTTAATCAGAAAATATCCTGAAATTTAAAATTAGTCATTTGGTCTTTTCAGAACAAAGAATTTCAAGCATATTAATGACTCCATTTCTTGAATCTTTTTTTTTTTTGGCCAGACATTTCATAGCATAATTTTCTGAGCTGATGTTTTATAATAAGATAGTGGTTTTTATTTTTTTTTTTATTTTTATTTTTTTTTTAAAGATTTTATTTATTTATTTGAGAGAGAGAGAATGAGAGACAGAGAGCATGAGAGGGAGGAGGGTCAGAGGGAGAAGCAGACTCCCCGCTGAGCAGGGAGCCTGACGCGGGACTCGATCCTGGGACTCCAGGATCATGACCTGAGCCGAAGGCAGTCGCTTAACCAACTGAGCCACCCAGGCACCCAAGATAGTGGTTTTTAAATCTTTACATCAAATTGAATGAATTCTTTCTTGAAATAAAGACGGACTTGGCCATTTCCCCTATCATAAGGATGATGGTCATTACAATTAATAATTGAGCTTCACTTTATTCATTAAAATAAGCAAAAATAAATTATAAACACATTTAACAACTGAGATCATGGGTCTTCAACTTACTTTTATCAAAAAGATTGATTTTACATAATTATTATAAGGTTGATGACTATTGGAAATCTACATTGTGGCATGATTTTATTACCACCTATTACAACTTTATACATTTAAAATTTTTTTAATTTTTTATTTGATTAGATGATGTATCTGAGGATATTTAAATCACTTTTCAAGAGAAGAAATACTTTTCTCTTTTGGTAAAAATAGTCACTGATCCTTCAAAAATATCGTCCTGCATATCTATCACTGTATAATGAACCATCTATAACATAGGAGTGTAAAACATCATTTTATTATGCTCACAGATTTTGTAAGTAAGGAATTGAGGTCACAGTAGGTATGGCTCCTCTCTGCTTTATATTTGGGGCCTCAGCTTAGACAACTCAAATAGGTACCTCCAACAACTGGGGACTAGCAGTAAACTGGAGGAAGTATTTCCAAAATAGTTTCTTCATTTAAGTGCCTGGCACTTTTTAAAGAATGGGTTCAGTTGAGACTCTTAACAGAAGCACTTACACTCTCTAACATGGCAACATTTGGTTGGTCAGAATGCTTACATGAGGCTAAGTACTCCAAAAGTGAATGTGCCAGCAAACAAGAGAGAAGCTTAATGTGTTTTAACAGTTATTTATTTTCTGACAGTTCTGGTGGCTAAAAGTCCAAGGTCAAGATTCCAGCTGATTAATTTACTGGTGAGAGCTCTCTTCCTGGCTTGTAGAGGACTACCTTCTCCGTATGTCTTCATATGGCCTTTCCTCAGTGTGTACTTAAAGAAAGAGTAAACTTTCTTTTGTCTCTTCTTATAAGGCTACCAATCCTATTGGATCATGATCCCGCTTTTATGACTTTAATTATTTCCTTAGATAAAAATATATTTCCAAATATTGCCACCCTGGGACTATGAATTCTGAGGGTGACACAAACATTTAGTTCATAACAGTTGGAGAAACATTTGTGCTATTGGCTCTTGGAAAATTCTCATCCACACCCGGACTTCAATTCCCTACCAAGAGCCAGGAACTCTCCTTTAAGACAAGCAGGATCAGGGCTGCACTGTGAGTTACTTTAACATGTTTTGGCTAACTAGAGGTAGATAATTCTAAAAAGAGGAATAACAACAGCAAAAAGGAATAAACATAGAAGTAGTGAATAAAAGTCAAGAAATCGATCTAAAAGAAATCAAGAATCAGAACGTATCAAAGGGAATTAAGTGGACATCAATATCAAATGTTACTGAGATGTCAAGGATATTAAATCATCAGTCTTCAGATAATAGATCATCTCATCTGCTCTGAGTAGAAACTGTTAAGAAGTTTTTAAAATATTTTGAAAGTTCAATTTGTGCTACTCAGAATAAATATCATGACATAGTGCTTAGCATTTGAGTAATAATTCACCCATAAATAATTTTATCCTCCGAGTGAATCATCTACCCATTAACTCACTACTTGAAATAAAAACCTGAAATCCTTCTCTTTAGATGTATATAACCCAGCATATAATCATTCATATAATTATATCTATATACACATCCTTTATTCAGTAATTTATAATTAGTATATGCTGGAAATTTGTTAAATGGCAATCTTCTATTTATTAACATATGACTAATAACCCTGTGTCTCATGCATGACACAGATTTTTGCTTCTGATTCATATCACACAAGGTTAGCAGCCAGAATATTTTGTAAGTAAATATAAAAATATCTTGTAGAAAACTTTAACAAAAATAAATCATTTGGCAAAACTGTTATGTGATTCATATAATGCATTAATTATTAGTCACTTGCTAAAACAAGTAATTCAAGCCCTTTACCTTTTTAAATTGTAACAAAAATAAACTTAGAAGAAAAACTTTTGAATGTTGATTATCTATTTACCACTCTGTTAAACCCAAAAGTTAGTGAAGTTTATATAAGTATTGAAATTCAGCATATAGCTATTATATTTTTTTATTTGCTTTCCATCTACTCTATGTAGTCAGTTGAGCTAAATCTTAACTGTCTAAACATGTGACTAACATGTTTACCTTAAAAATATTCTGTGACATTCATGCTTTGTATCTTTCAATCATTTTCTTAACCTTCATTTGCTTTTAAGAGTTTTCTCAGTAGTCTTGACATTGCATTTCTTCCTAATACTTATTCTATAAAAGCTTTGTATTAAGTTTGTCATAATTTTCTATATTCTTTAATATTTGTTTTAGTCTCTTTTGATATTCAAAATGTTGTTCTAAGTAGTATTAATGAGTAGAAAATAATCTGAACAACCCTACGATCTTTCTATTCTAATTAACTTCTAATAGAGTAATCAGGTTTACCATTTCTAAATCCTAAGTATCTTACTTATTTTTCACTGTTCACAGATAATATTATACATGACTGGCCTTGGAATATCACCTAAGAGGGTACTGCAGAAAAAATACGTTCACTGGCATAACAAACTAATATTCATGAATTTATAGGCTAGCAGGGTCTGTGTCCTATCATTTTATAACTAAATTCTCACCTAGATCAAGGTTAGTATATTGGGTTAGTTGCAAGTATATGTGAAGGGAAATTTAATTAATATTATTATTTTGAATTTTTCAAGTAAGTACTTCCAACATTGGGTCAAGGAACTAGAACGACATGAAGGATTAGTTACAAAGGGAAAGCAGAGTTGAATCAGTGTACAAACATACTGTCACACAAGTTATGACAATACTCCAAGTGCAGATCTTGAGTTCACAATTGTGTTTACCAATACTAATATTTAGTAGTGTAATCAGGGCAGCTTCCAGGGTAATGGCATCTAGCAATTTAAATCTCCCCCAATTAACATACAGATCAATACAGAGTACAAGCAATATCATCCAGAGCCCAGGCCAATAGCGTCTCTAAGAGAACCTTATACTGTAACAATTTACATGGAAGTGAGGAAATAAATGACACCACAGAGAACAAACACATCACAGAAAAAAAATAATGCAAGAACTGTGCCAAGAGAGGAATATGGTGGGGACCTAATATTGGAGGAATGCAGATAATAGTAACAAGATTTCACTTCCAGAAGGAAATGGTTTTATTTTCCTACAATCAACACTGGAGAGTCAAAATAAAGGGAAAACTTATATATATCATATTGTATCATATCATATATATCATTGTATCATATCAATTATATATTTACCTTTTACCTATCAGTAAATTTCTGACACTCAACTTTGAAGATTCCCCTTCAAAAGCAAGAAATAATATATGCACCATTCTGCATATTCATTAGGAAAAATTGAAAACAATCCAAACATACCCCTTATGCTGACTATAAAGATTTTTTAAAAACCTATAAAACAAGTTTAAGATTTATTCAATATTTTTAATATTAGTAATAAGAGCAGTATTATCATTTCAAACTATTTTGGACATTCTGTAGGATAAAATCTAATACTTCTTTATAAGAGAATGTCTGGTAATAACCTAATTATCTAATTAGAAAAATGGTCACTTCACAACTTTCAGTGAAAGAATATATGTGGGCAAGAATTATCATTAGATGATAAAATCATTCACTGAAAATTTGGATAATTTCACAAGGACTAAACAATCACAGATCATATCTGAATCAATATGATTTCAAAGTCCATGTTTTCTATCTCTGCACAAGCCTTACTCCCAGAGTGAATATCAGGATTTTAAACATGTCATTGACATTCCAACCTCCCCATTTTATACTTTAAAAAAAATTATATTTGGAAATCAGGGAGTTTATCTTGTTTTTTTCTTCTCTACGTGACAGCTGATTACTACACAGGAAAAATAAATCTACACTGAGGCTTCCTATAACAAAGTTTATTGAAGAGTTCTAAGCACCTGAGGCAAATTGCAATTGATGTAAATAGTATCCTAAACAGAATTTTGTCGTAAACAAGACCTCAGTTTGAAGTCAGCATATAATGCAAAATTGAGTCAGGTCAACATTTCTCTTGAACAACACCTTTAAGGGGTGAACAAACTGTATTTTCTCTCAGGAGAGCCAACCTGATTAGTTTTTCTTCAGTATTAGAACAGACATCTATGGCTTTGTGGGAGCACAAGATAAACAGCTGGTTTACAATTTTGGGAGACAAGATGAGGCGTCTGAAAAGGTAATCTTTAAACACTAGAAACACAGGGTGTTACTATGCTGACAGTATGAGGGTCAAATGCACATGGAAAAACAGGGAATGATGGATTATCTCTTTGTGAGACAGAGGGACTCTTTCACCTCCTCTGCTATTTCCATGGATTCTGATAAATTAGCGTAATTTAAATTCACTCTACTAATGTGTGTCCACATACTGAAACAGAAAAGAATATCAATAAAATCATACCTTTAAATGGCTTCATCTCTTAGGCATACCCAAGTCCCCGGCATTTGTCCTCCATCTAAAGCTCTCGAGATGTAGGGTCTTCCTCACTCACATTTCCACAGAGATCACTTCCATCTTGTTAGGGAAAATTTCCCCTTGCTCAGAGGTTGGCATTGCCTCAACATTCATCTCCCTCTGCATTTAAGTCATCAGTCAACAAAAAGAACATAGGCCAATAGGTAAGAGAACAGCGTGATAGATTCAGTGCTCCAACTGCAATGTAAGGTTCCTGTTTATATAAACTAGCAAAATGCCCGCCTCTCCTTGATTGGACACAGCTGGGCTAGAATGCACGGCTTGGAGAGCAGAGGATGGGTTGGGTATTAATTCCCAGCTAGTTACCACGATTAGAACTTTTCTAATGCTCCCAAACTGAATAATATTAAAAGGCAGCTACAGATCAATTCCACCGAATATTTCTGGGTGATTTTAGGCGTATGAATACTCATTTACTATCTTTCTGTGAGAGTAAGGATCAAATATGCCTTTCCTAAATTCTTGGTCACCTTGCCAGGGGTTTTGAATCTTTCTCTCTTTCCCATACACATATATCCACAAACACACACACACACACACACACAAAGAGGATTCTACAATGATGTCATCTATTCTAGATCCACATTAAGAAAGAGAAGTATTTCCAAAATACAATTAAACCTCCAAAGTCACCTTGCCCACAACAGAGACAAGGTTTCAATTATAAGATGAAAGGTGCCCTGTACCGCTTTGATTCAGTCTTCTGGTTCCATCAGACTGAGTGGGTCAGTGGATATGGCCATTGGTTGAAGGTCAGTCAGGGTGAACTTTGTTACCACTTAGTGTACTAGTGTTTAAATTATGGCCCTAGGCATTAGCAGCACCTAGGAACTTGATAGAAATGCAAATTTTCTGGCCTCACCCTAGGCCTACAGAGTCAGAACCCTGGAGGTGGAGCCTAGCCACCTGTGACTTAACAAGCCAATTATATTTGGAAATCAGGGAGTTTATCTTGTTTTTTTTCTTCTCTACGTGACAGCTGATTACTACACAGGAAAAACAAATCTACACTGAGGCTTCCTATAACAAAGTTTATTGAAGAGTTCTAAGCACCTGAGGCAATCTAATCAATCTAACTCACGCTGACGTTCAAGAACCTGCTTGGTGCAGAGAACCACATTGTGTGCCCAGGGCTTATTTTGTTTGGGCACTCTTAGAATCCCAGCAAAGACAGAATCCCTTAAGACAAAGCTAGGGAAGACAACGCTTGACTAATAAGGGGGCATATAATTAATTTAAAGCACTGATATGGGTTAAAGAATGATAGGAGGCTTATTTCAAATGTTTTATTGATTTATTCTTCATTCACCTTCAATATAAGGAAAATAGGGACATGAATGACATTTAATTAGTAGTTTATTTTAAAACATTCTCATCTTTCTGCATTTCAAAAAATATTGCTGTATTTTTTACTTAGAAAGATACAGTCTATTGTTTTATTTTAAACTTCATCCAGTTCATGTCATCCAAATTATTTCAATTTAAAAGTGCCTATTTGTCCTCCAGCTTTGTAAAAGGAACTGGAGTAATGCACCTTCATTTCATGCCCTGCCACTGAAATGGCTTGAGCTTGGTTAAGTTATATAATCCTCTATTCTTCGATTTCCTCTTCTACACAAGTGGGTAGTAGTATCTGAAACCTATGGAAAACCATGTCATTATGTTTAATTAAGTAAGTGGGTAAAGATCAGAAATGGGAATCTAACAGCTGAGATTTACCAGGAAAATGTGCTACATTAAACTAATTAATTCAGATTTACCATCTCTCTTCTAAAAGAATCCTCTATTTCATTTCTCTTACTTAGCAATCCCTTCTGTCTATTCTCAGTGATTCTTTATAGGAGAAGATTACTTTTGCTGCTGAAATTCTACTTTCACCATCATAATAGGTGTCCAAACAATTCTAATACCATTTTTTAAAATCCAACATTTCTAATCTTAGTTTATCATAATCATTCTTTTAAAAGGAACTGGTATATGTACCATCCAGCTAGATAAAGCATACATGACAAAGAATGAGAAAAAGATGCACCTTGGTGTGTAGATACTCACAGACAAAATTTTTACTCCAAGTGCTCCTGAAGATAATTTGAGAAAACTAAAAAATATAAGTATGGTTAAATTAAAATATAAAAATCACAAAAAGAGAAATGGCTATCATTTTAATAACAGCAATGAACATATTATATCAATAAAATTATTTTCAGGGCACCTGGGTGGCTCAGATGGTTAAGCGTCTGCCTTCGGCTCAGGTCATGATCTCAGGGTCCCGGGATAGAGCCCCACATCGGGCTCCCTGATTGGCAGGGAGCCTGCTTCTCCCTCTCCCCCTACTGCTCCCCCTGCTTGTGCTCTCTCACTC
This sequence comes from Mirounga angustirostris, assembly GCF_029215605.1. Classification (NCBI taxonomy): domain Eukaryota; kingdom Metazoa; phylum Chordata; class Mammalia; order Carnivora; family Phocidae; genus Mirounga; species Mirounga angustirostris. The sequence goes on along the minus strand of NW_026991709.1, from coordinate 115,422,278 downwards.
TCTCTGTCAAATAAATAAATAAAATCTTAAAAAAAAAATTATTTTCAGCAATAGAAAAAAATGTAGCACATTTCTCAATTAAACCATCCCATCATCTTATGCCTACCTGAATAGACTTTTGTGGCACTGGGTTCAAGAAATATTATAAAATATAATAATGAATTCCTTCAAACTTTTGTATATTTTTAAAAATACTAATTTAATTACATTAATGATACCTGAATAATTACATATTAAAATTAAATAGTACAGGAAAAAATAATTTTCTATTAATGATTACAACCCTTAATTGTAGCCCCCTTCTCATAAATCTCTGGTCTCCTTTGACATTTTTTCTTTTTTTAATTATAGAGGAAAAGGAGGTCCTTTTATGCCTTTAGAACCCAGAAGCCTAGAGGCAGAATGGTTATTTCTAACTTCACAAAACTAATAGAAATAAAACAAATAGCTCAGGGCTTTAGACGGTCAGCTTAAGTCAACATCAGAGAACTAGAGAGCTTATCTGGTGGCCTTAAAATAATTCTATCTTGTAAATACAGGAGCAACTTTGCTGAAAATCAGACCCAAAGTTTAATTGTGCTGGTTACAGATTACATATGTTGAATTTGCTGCCTCCTCCAGAGTCCATGTGAGACTTAGGACAGCAGAGGTGGGATCTGGATAGGGATACCCAGGTGGACTGGGACTGCTGAAAATGTGAAATCATTACACAAGGAAGCAGATGCAAATGCCTGCTCCTTTTTCGGGGATGCATGCAGAAGTTTCTTAGGCCAAACCTAGACATCTTTTTTCTGTACCTGTACCTTGTCTTTCTTTCATCCCACATCCAATGAAATACCAAGTTCTTTTTTTTTTTGAAATACCAAGCTCTTTTAAATTTTACCTCCTACCTTTTATTTTTAACTTATTTTAACTTATTTTTATTTATTTATTTTTATTTATATTTATTTATAAATATTTATTTATTTATTTTTATTAACTTATTTATTTTTATTTATTAACTTATTTTTATTACCATTGTCATCGCTTCAACCTGTACATGAACTATTTTTATATACTTCCCTGGGGTGCTAGCCGCTTCCTGCATTTACTATCTCTATATTACCTCAGTACTTTATTTGTCTTTTCAATCTTCCTATATTAAAATGCACTCGATTAAATGATCTCTGTGAAAATAACTGGCGTGGCTTCTGCATTCAGTATCTGATGCAGTATCTGATCTGAGAGGTTTTAAAAGCTTGGGAGATGTTTATGGGGCATGAGGAATTTCCTGCATAGCCAAGTCTTCAATTCACAAGACAGACCTACATTTTAAAGATTTTGGGATATAACTAATTATATAGAAATTAAGCAAATAACCTAATGAGAGGGTGCTGAGGGGGAAGAACTAGATCCACAGAGCCCAGAGAAGCTCCGATATTTAAGGGTTGAGTTTTAGAGAAGCTACAAAAAAAGCTGTGAGAACATGACCAAGTAACTTAATTAATTTGCTTTCCTTTAATATTAACTGCTGCATTCTTAAATTTACACATTTGTTGAAAAATATATTTGGTATGGATGTTATTAGGATAGAAAAGCCTATTTTATTTCCCTATGTATTTATAAGTCATATGTTTAAGTTATAAGATTTAAAGATAGACGTTTGGTTAGAGACTAGCTCTTTTCCATCTCAGAAATGAGAAAACTAAAGCTTAAAGTTATATAAGGTAATGTCAAAGGCACACACTTCCTAAGTTAACCAGGACTAACAATGTCTAGACTATTACTTGGCTAACTATTTTTAGCTAGGTCCTCTTTCTCCTATGCCATTTTCTGTGAATCTAAAATAGTCTAAGTCTGGGGTGCAGGGGAGAAAGGATAAATAAAGATTTCTCAGGAATATTCATTCACTGACATAAATTTTTTGACAAACTGCATAATTTTGATATAACTTGCCTCAGGTACTTGAAGTGATCAGTCTGCATTTCCTAAAAATATATCTGCTACTAAAACCCATTAGATCCACAAATTCAGTATCTTTTCTTTACTCCTTCCCTAATAGAACCTTAAGGATGAGGGCTTTACAGTGTCTTTTTATGTTGTCACAAGCTAGTTTATCCCTTACTTGGTGCTTAACCTTAGGAAGTTCCTCAGCATTCTTTCTTCTCTGTTTCCTCATCAGTAGTAAGAAGGATAATCATGGAATCTCACAATTAGAATTCAACGAATTATTACATGGAAAACATTTTAAATTACTGCACTCAGTGAGTACCCAGCAAGCTATTATGTTTAATAACATCACTATTAATCTTTCTTCTGTCACTCATAGAAAGCTGTAAAGTGTGCTAACTAGAGAAAGTGCAATATTGTGTGGAATGAATTTTGAACAGGTATCTAAAAATTGATTGTAATGTGTGAAAGTTTTAGTTTCTCACAGCTTTCATAAACAACTGAATGCACATGATACATGTTTGTACATACATATAAACTCTACCAAGGAGCAGAAGTTAGCTATTTCATATAGGGATTAATAATTATCATTAAAACACCAACTGCCAAATTTAGTGTGTCCTACTTTATCAATTAGGTAGTTATTATTTTCATTTTATAGATGAGAAACCTGAGATTTACAACAGTCAAATAGATGGCCCTTGGTCTCTCAGTAAGTGGTGCAATTGAGAATAGATAAAGTATTTAAATTTCATTTTTATTTTTATTTTTTTAATTCCATTTTTATATAAGTATCAAGAGCTCCTCTAAATATGTCTATTTGTTTGACTATCCATAATCCTATCTTATACATAAGAGGTCAAAATAACATGTGGAGTTCAGTATATAATGCAATTTATTTTTACTTTTTAAAATAAGTAATTTTTATTCATAATTTATATCAAGTAAATCATATTTATAATTATGGACCTACTATTTTATGGTCCCAAATTATGTATTCTTTTTTCCCAAGTAATTTTTTTTAAGATTTTTAATGACAGTACATAAATCATTGAGAAAACAAGTTATTCTAGCTGGACATCTGCTATTTAAGTTAAAGGCCAATAAAAGAGTGGAATACACTTTTCTGCTGAAAACAGACAGATGGTCAGTTAATCATAGTGCTTCATAAATTGAATATGAGATAGTATGATTAATTATCAAATATGTATTCATATATTAATCAGAACCTAACTTGAGCATAATAAGAAAGTAAAGTTTCTGTTTCTAGCCAAATATATTTATTATATTTATAGGCTATTTTCTTTGTGTTTGAGTTAAAGGGTATTTTGTTTTCTTGTTTCCATGGCCTTTTACCACGTGGTCTGTTTTCTCTGAATTTGATTTTACTTTTTCTGGTATTAGGTAGGCTTGTATTTTTATTTTAAAATATGCCCTGGGGTACCTGGGTGGCTCAGTTGGTTAAACGTCAGACTCTTGATTTCAGCTCAGGTCATGATCTCAGGGTCCTGGGATCAAGCCCCTCATTGGGCTCCATGATCAATGGGGAGTCTGTTTCTCCCTCTGCCCCTTCTCCTGCTCGTGCTCACGCTGTCAAATAAATAAATAAAATCTTTAAAAAAATAAAATATGCCTTTATATTTATTACTCTATAAGTCCTGGGTTTTTTTTAAGTACTGTTCATTAGATACATATTATGAACATGATATGAAGAACTTGAGTAAACTTCCTCCCCTCTCTTCTTCTCAGTGTCCAGTTTTAAGAATCAATACTACAGATCTTCCTCAAATTATGAGAGGTTATATCAATAAACCTATGCTAAATTGAAAATATCATGTCAAAAACTCATTTAATACACCTCAGCTACTGAACATCATAGCTTAGCCCACCCTACCTTAAACATGCTCAGAACACTCATATTAGCCTATAGGTGAGCAAAATCATCTCACATAAAGCCTATTTTAAAATAAAGTGCTGGCTATCTCATGTAATTCACTGAGTACTGTACTAACAGTGAAAAACACAATGGGTTGCATGGGTCACAATGGCTTAAAGTGTATCTGTTTTTCACCCACATGATCCCGTGGCTGCCTGGTAACTGAAATCAGGAGAGAGGATTCTACCGCATATCGCTGGCCTGAGAAAAGATCCAAATTCAATATTCGAAGTGCAGTTTTATTGAATCCCTATCACTTTCATACTATTGTAAAGTCGAAAAATCCTAAGTTTAAACACTGTACATCTGGGACTACCTGTATTATTATTTTTTACAATGTCCCTTAGTAGATCTTTCAAATTTAAGTTTATATAATACAATTGGTGTGCTTATTCTACTTTCCACCTTCTCCCCTCCTCCTTCCATTTACATTCTCTTTTGACACTGTTATCCTTACTGTTGTATTCTAAAACAAATGTCCTAAAAATATGAGATTCAATGTAATTACTGCAGTGTACTTGCTGATATAAAATCTCTGTCTCAAGACTTTCCTTCCTTGAATGTCTACTAGGTGTGGCTCCATTGTCTTCTTGCATTGAATGTTCCTAGGGAGAAATCTATTAGCACCTTCATTGTCCTTCAATTAAGAGGGACTTCATTTAAAAAAAAAAAAAAAAACAAAAAAAAACAGAACCAGAAACCAAAACAAAACACCTTTATTGCCCAAAAGATACCTTTTGTTTTTGTTTAAATTTTAATAAATTCACTCATTATCAATTTTTCTTATTTTTAACTATTTCAGTTTAATTTTCTCTGGCACATGTCTGTTACTTAAATATGTAGTTTCAATTTTTTTTTTCAGAAAAGTTTTGCCTGAATTATATCTTAAAATATGGGTTTAAGTCCATTGTCTTAGTTTTCTTCTTTGAGCTCTCCAAATAATTACTTGATGGATTTTCTTTGCAATCTATGCCTATCACTTTCTACCTAACACCTTTAATTGTTTGTTTTTGTTTCCTTGTAGTTTGAGTGATAGCTGTCATATGTCTCTTCAACGCACTGTATTGCACTTTCCATACTCTTCATTCTCCATTGTAGGACAACTAATGTAGTCTTTACTTTTCCTGAAAGCCTTTTTTTTATTTTCTTCCTGAACTCTGTTTGCTCTATTATCTAGCCAACACCTTTGTTGTCTGGGAATCGATTCCTGGTTCCCATTTTCATTTTTTAATGTGTTTTTTTTTTTTTTTTTTTTTTTGTGTGGGTTTTTTGTTGTTGTTTTTGTTTTGTTTTGTTTTTGTTTCTTTTTACCTGGTGTCCACTTGGGTTTATTTCTGATTGCTGCTCATTTTTTGAGAAGGAACAAGATAAAATTTTGAGCTATGTACTTTGGAGTATGATGGAAACCAAGCTGAAGCATTGTATAATCATCCTAAGGTTGATCACCTCCAGAAACCTTTTACCAATTGGGTTATTTCCTTTGCTTGGCAAACACTTGTCCTTTCAGTATTTGGTTTTCAAAACCTAGGGCTCACCTGGTTCTGTATTCTTTGCACAGTATTGCAACATTTTCTAGGCATGGGGAGGAAAGTCTAGATAATAGAGAGTCTTCTTCAGAGCCACCTCCTCCTCCACCAGTTGAAGTTACATAGTTGGCCTCCTAGGAACACTTGTCAATTCTCCTTTTTCTATTCTTACTATAGATTTTCACTACAGCAACTGCTATAATCAAATGATTATTGAATATACCTTTGAGGAGCATGGCACTACTACAAATTCAAATGTATTCACTTTATACTGATTAACTAAAGAAGTGCTCAAAAATAGTTGTGAGTAGGTCTTTTAACTATGTCTTACTAACAAGCTGAAGGTAGCATTTTACTCAGCTAGTAATTCGTAGAATTGAACCGTGAAGTCAGGTAGGCTGGTGCTGACATCTTTGCTTTAACTTGTCTACACTGGTCTGCCTCTCATCTCCCTTATCTCAGTTGAGGCTCACAGGTTATATATTTTAAGTGACAGCAAGTCACTTAAAGTCTGTAAGCAAGTCTGTAAAATAAGGGTAGAATAATAATAATTACTCAGAACTAACTACACACTTAGCCAGGTTTTAGCAGGAGAAAAAACATAAGTTTAAGTAATAAATCCCTTGGAGTAGCTACCAGATTAAGAAATATATAGAGAGAAAGCCCTGGGGGGAATTCTACTTCCAAATGCTGACTAATAGCAATGAAGACATTACTTACACATACCTCTGCAAGCAGGGATAAAAATGGACAAGGCTCTGAAAACTATTGTGAATTAGAGTGATCATTTGAGTACATGAGGCTTGTTGGTATCAAAGGATATCATCCAGAATTGGTCAAATAACCCCAAACCCTAGAGTTCCCCAAACATAAAAGAACAAAAGAGCATAAGAAAGAAATCTGTTAGGGGTGCCTGGGTGGCTCAGTTGGTTAAGCATCGACTCTTGATTTTGGCTCTGGTCATGATCTCAGGGTCATGGAATTGAACCCCGCATGGGGCTCTGTGCTCAACACAGAGTCTGCATTTCCCTCTCTCTCCTGCTGCTTGGCACTCTCTCTCTCTCTGTCTCAAATAAATCAAATCTTAAAAAAAAAAAAAAAGAAAGAAAGGAATCCTGTTAGACAATTGAAACTAATCCAGAATGCAATCTGAGATAGCCCTTCAAACATCCTCATGCCCAAACACACCTCCTTCAGGACAGAGAAAAACAGACAGAACATAAAATATGTAGTCCAAAAATAAAAGAACTGGAATTAAAATAAATAAAATAAAACTATAATTAAAATAAAGTTTCCTATGGGCACCTGGGTGGTTCAGTTGGTTAAGCGACTGCCTTCGGCTCAGGTCATGATCCTGGAGTCCCTGGATCGAGTCCCGCATCAGGCTCCCTGCTCAGCAGGGAGCCTGCTTCTGCCTCTGACCTTCCCCCCTCTCATGTGCTCTTTCTCTCATTCTCTCTGTCTCAAATAAATAAATTTAAAAAATCTTTAAAAATAAATAAATAAATAAAGTTTCCTATGCTACCAGAGGAAACATAATAGGTAGTTTCATTCACATAATATGGAAAATTGATGAGGGGTCATTGAATTAGTCATACTGGATGCAAGTAAATTAAAGAGATCACAGGACATCTACATGAAGATATTATATAATAAGTCAAAAGAGAAAGCAAAAAAAAAAAAAAAAAAAGAATTCAAGACCCATTTTGAAATAGAAGGTTTTTCACTAAAGTCCACAAATGTTTCAAGCTATAGGAAAATTTAGACCTTTACATAAATTCAATATAATGGAGCCAAAATTTATGTAACACAACAAAACAATGAGATGAAATGGGAGACTTAAAATAGAGTGAAACAGATTGAAGACAAATATATCATAGCTATAAACAACACAGGACAGACTAGATATAGCTGTTGCCAAATTTTTTAACATGGACAAAAGCTACAAATGATTTAAGTGACTGCAGATGAAAAAAAAAACAGATTAAGGAAGTACTAAGATGATAATGGCTCCTGAGAAAAAAACTTATTTCAGGACTGATGCACTTAAGTAAAATACATAATGAATATTAAAGAAAGTATATTCAAATTACCTTTGGAAAAATAGGTTCCAGAAATGAAGTAATTACTGATAAACATTTAAATTTTATCCCAGGTAAAATTGATATTTAGTTATTTATCAGTGCATTCACTGAATAAGTAATTATGGTATTCCTTCTTCTTGGCACTGGAATAAAATGCAGAAGACACATATGGATTCTGGTCTAATGGAATTTACATTCCAGTATGAATGTACTGGATGTACACTCATGAAATCCAGGCAATCAAAGAAATAACTAAAATAACTATATGTTTCAGTAAATGTAATTGAGAAAATATAAACTGCCAGGATAATAAACAGAATTACTACAGACAGCGATAGAAAAATTTGAAGGTAAGATTATTAAAAATATAAGAATGATCCAACAATGGGAGGAGAAATGTTTCTAAGAAAGAAACAAAAGGTGTAAAGGCCTGTAAGCAAAGAAAGAGTTGGCTTTTCAAATTTTTTTAGCTTTCCACCCTGTAATAAGCCACCATTACTTACTTAATTTATTTCTATATAAATATACAGCAAGATTGAGTTTACCCTTTACAAACAGTTCTGTTTAAGTCATCTTAACCTATAAGAAGAAATAGTAGCATGGTGCTACCAAACCGTTCTCTGAAGTGCTTGTGCCTATTTATTTAAGTTCCCATCAACAACATCCTGGAATTTTCTTTTCCTCATAATCAGATGCATGTCTCACTGATATTTTGCATTTTCTACCTTTGACTGTTAAATCCAATATGATTATTCTCTTTGAGTTCAGATAGTAATGATAAAACCATGTTTTTAAACAAACCAGTATAGTAATCTGCCGGTACAGATTTGGTTTCCCAAAACCTTGACAAAAAATACCAACTTCTTTTATATCAACTCTAAATGCCAAAAGTATATGAGATAACAACTCCCATGTCCAGAAGTTAAGTTTCAATTCTCCAGAATTCTGTGGTTCTTTGTTAATTGGATGACATGAACATCAAATTAGAATTTTTTGGCTTTCATCACATGCTAAGACAAAAGGATTCAGCAAATTCTTGACAACAGTTGACTAATTGTGGGGACTCTTTCAATGATTGTATTAGAATCCATCTCTTTCTAGATTCCTCAGGAGCTCTCTGCCTCAGAAGCTGCTGGAACTGAGGCAAGAGAAGTCAGGGGTTTTGCTGGGTTTCCAAAGTGGAGGCATACATTCATATAGAAAACTTTCATATTCAAAACTGATAATCAGAAGAAAGACCTACTGTATCATGAGTCATCTCATGAAAAGGGTGTAGGTGATGCACCTTTATAGTGATCTGCCAAGCATAGAAGGGAATAATGAGCCACCATCAAATAATTTTGGAGGCTGGGAAGTCCAAGATCAAGCAGATATGTCTGGTGAGGACCAGCTGCCTGGTTCATAGATAGCCATCTTTTTGCTATGTCCTCACACACTTAAAGAGCAAGAAGTTGCTTTTAAAAAAGATACACAGATAAGTGTGGAATAAGAGAAAGCTTGATGAAAAAAGATTGGATGATATGAGGAATTCTTAATCTCAGGAAACAAACTGAGGGTTGCTGGAGCGGTGGGGGTGGGAGGGATGGGGTGGCTGGGTGATAGACATTGGGGAGGGTATGTGCTATGGTGAGCGCTGTGAATTGTGTAAGACTGTTGAATCACAGACCTGTACCTCTGAAACAAATAATATATGTTAAAAAAAAGAAGAAGAAGAAGAAGATAGTAGAAAGGGAAAAATGAAGGGGGGGAATCGGAGGGGGAGACGAACCATGAGAGACTATGGACTCTGAGAAACAAACTGAGGGTTCTAGAGGGGAGGGGGTGGGGGGATGGGATAGCCTGGTGATGGGTATTAAAGAGGGAACGTATTGAATGGAACACTGGGTGTCATATGCAAACAGTCATGGAATACTGCATCAAAAATTAATGATGTAATGTATGGTGATTAACACAACATAATAAAATAAAATTTAAAAAAAAGATTGGAATGATTAAAGAGCTAAGCCATTAGGTCTATTTATAAGTAGAACTTTTTTCTACTTGTAATTGAAAATCATCAAATGTTTTAAGCAAGAAATGACATTATTCCTTTAGTTTTTTAAAGGGGATCACTTTTTCTTTTTTTGTATTGTGTGTCCATTGAATTAGAAGGGTCCAGAGTAGAACTGGGGAGAATAGCTAGGTAATATCTGCATAGCTCATGTGACAATGACACTTCACTTTGATGACATTAGAATTCAGTAAGAGAAATTAATACTTTTGTAATACTTCAGACAGAAAACAGCCAAATATACTAAAGGATTTGAAGTAAGTAATGATGAAAAAGGAGGACCTGAACATGGCATTTAGGTTTCTGGCCTGGGCATCTGGTGTCAGCACTGAGGAAACCCCACTCTACTCAGGTAAGGGGAATTGGAGTGGAGAGCAGTTTTGAGGTGAAGAAACTCAAACTTACTTTGGAACATTTAAGGAGATATTTAAAATAGGCAGTTCACTATAAATAATCAGAGATACCACACAGGCAGCTGAATATAGCAGTCTCTGGATAAGAATTTAGGGATAAAGATATAATTGTGTGAACCACTGGCATTAAAATGACACTAAAATTCAAGGTTTAGTTTATCAATAACAAGGGAAAGAATGTCAGGAGAGAAAAGGAAGAGGACTTGATTTAAAAGGAGGAAACAGGAGGAGTGACAGATAAAAAGCAACCAATTGGATAACAGGAAAACCTTGAGGAAGTATCAGTTCAAAAGCCAGGAGGACGGAGTATCTCAAACCACAGAAAATGGCCACACGGTTAAACGCTAAGGAGTTTATTCAGATCCAGATAAAGGAGTGTCCTTTGGAAACTTTGACTAAGAAATACTGTAATAGAATAACCACAAGAATAGACATTACACAAATATTATGATATTGTGGGAAGAGAAATGTGGTAGAGAATGTAAATGATTTAATTTCTTCATCTTTTAAAGGGTATTAACAGAAAAGCCTACAAATGATCAATCTAGATTTGAAAGATTAATTATTGAAAGTTATGACATCAAGTCCCAATACATCTGTAATGATGTATGTAAGAAAAATTGGGAGTAAAGAAGACTTCAGGATCTGTAAGATGGGTAGAAGAAAGTACACGGTCCCTATTTCACCTTCTTTATCAGTAAAACACCAGAGGCAAAATAACTTAGTAGTGTAACACAACAGTTCTCCAGAATCAACCACCTTGGTTCAAATCCCAGCTCTACAACTTATTGGGAATGTAAATTTGGCAAGGTTATTAAACTTCTACATGCTTCACTTTCTTCATTTATAAAAGTAATGCTTGCCTCACAAGGTTGTAGTAAAAAGTGAAAGGAATTAATCTGTGCAAAGCGCATAAAAAAAACTCCATTATTTGATGAATGTTTGCAATTCTTATACTGTCTGAAGTTGATGAATCAACTTAATTATATCATATAAAACATAAAAAAAACACAAAATGTCAACTGTGTGACCATGAACTTTCCAATCACTATGAGAAAAAGTCACACACACAAAGTAAAAGAAAACAGATTATCAGTATGACAAGTGAGAAACTAATGGAAGCATTAGGAATGTATTATAATAAAAAATGAAATGAAATTATATTAAAAAACCTCCATATATTAGTTATTTCAATAAAAACAAATAGGATCCTGTGTCTTTGTCTTATCCAAAGGGCACACTCTAGAATGAACAGTGAAAACTGTGACAAAGAGGAGCATTTTATAATAATAAATTCAGTCTACATAAATCAACAAAAGTCATAAAAAATGTAATGATACATATAATAATGTTAAAATATCTAAGGCATAAACTAATTGTAGCAATAGTTTTTCAATTTGCTGGAGATTTCTTCATTTCCTAAAGAATAACTGTAGTTTTCTTTTTTTTTTTTTTAAGATTTTAATTATTTATTTGAGAGAGAAAATGAGATAGAGAGAGCATGAGGGGGGGAGGGTCAGAGGGAGAAGCAGACTCCCCGCTGAGCAGGGAGCCTGATGCGGGACTGGATCCCGGGACTTCAGGATCATGACCTGAGCGGAAGGCAGTTGCTTAACCAACTGAGCCACCCAGGTGCCCTAGTTTTATTTTCTCAAAATAAAGAAATTGATACATATGTTCTAGGGATACCTTATATGTTATTTCTATATTAATTCCTACCTTCTATTCTGGTATACAGAATTAAATTTGTGGACAGAAAAAAAATTTAATAAATATTAACATTTTTAAAGGATAAATTGTTATAAATAAGTCAATCAATTAGCTAAAAATAAATCATTAAAATATCCAAATAAAAATAGGAAAGGTGGAACACAGGAGTTAAGATATATAGAAATAAGCAAAACAGGGCACCTGGGTGGCTCAGTTGGTTGGGCGACTGCCTTCGGCTCAGGTCATGATCCTGGAGTCCCGGGATCGAGTCCCGCATCGGGCTCCCTGCTCAGCGGGGAGTCTGCTTCTCCCTCTGACCTTCCTCCTTCTCATGCTCTCTGTCTCTCATTCTCTCTCTCTCAAATAAATAAATAAATAAATAAATAAAATCTTAAAAAAAAAAAAGAAAGAAATAAAACAAACAAAACCAAACAAAACAGTAGAATTGATCGATACATTCAAGAGCTGTTTTATTATACAATAATGAGAATAACAGTTAAGTTCCCAATAGAAACAATGAAAGCCAGAAGAAAATAAAATGGCATTTTTTATCTGTGAAATAAATTAGTTCCCCAAATAAAATTCAATATGTAGAATATATATATACATATATATAAATTTCAAAAATAAAAAGAAATAAATATGATAAATAAAGACTGAGAAATACCACCAGCAATCCTGTACTAAAAGAATTAGTAAAGGAAGTACCTCAATGGCAAGAAGATGACCCAAGAAGGAAACAAAAATTAAAGAAGGAAAGAATAGCAATGAAAGAGCAAGGATGTGGGCAATATAAATAAATATTTACAACACAATAAATTAAATTGGTATCTTGTAAGTTTTAAAATATATGTTGAATTAAAAAACAAGAAATCAGAGTGCAAAATTTCTAGAAAAAATAATGAAGTGATAAAAGGAAAATACTTGAAAATATGGAGTTAAAAAATGAATATTATAATCTCAAGACTAACCACAAAAATAATAATTAAGATGATTAACTGTAAGTTAATATAAGGAAAGCCGAAAAAAAATGTATATCTAGTTAATTGCAAAGGTAAAAAAAGAAGAAAACAAAAAGGATTAAAAATACAGATAAAATGGGGAAAAATTAGATGGCCCTTGATTATGTCAATCATTATATTAAATGTAAATTAATGAAATATATTGATTAAAATGTAATGAATTACATGTGGAGTTTTTCTGTTTCCAAGATGTAAAATTTACATAAGAAGACATCAAAACTTTCAAAGTAAAATGATGAAAATAATATACAATGTAAACACTAACCAAAAAAGTCAATACTTAAGCTAATATCAGACAAAGTAAAAATTTTTTTAAAAAAGCAATTTCCTGGAGATGCATTTCATTATAATAAAAGGCCAGATTAACAAGAAGATATTACGATGCTAATATATTATGAATATACTATATGGCTTCAAATATAAACACAAAATGAAAATGAAAAAGTAAATATACTCACAATCATAGGGGAAATTTCAACACTACTTTCTTGAGGGCTGGTAAAATAAGCTACCAAAAAATATATATAAAATAACAGAAAAATACAAATAACTAGATTCAACTGATACTGAAAGAATATTGCAGTTAACAATAAAAATGCCAAAATACACTCTATGTGCCATGGGACATTTATCACAATTGATTTTCAAATAAGAGCCAATAAATTTCATAGGGTTAGATATTAAACAATATACTTGTAAATAATCCATAGGTCAAAAAACACCGTAACAGAATGTAAGAAATATTTTTGTCTGCATTGTAAAGACATATAACATCCAATGGGAAGCAGCAAAACAGTGCTTAGAGAAAAATGTATGGTCTTTTTTTTTTTTTTAAAGATTTTATTTATTTATTTGAGAGAGAGAATGAGAGAGAGAGAGCATGAGAGGGGGGAGGGTCAGAGGGAGAAGCAGACTCCCTGCCGAGCAGGGAGCCCGATGAGGGACTCGATCCAGGGACGCCAGGATCATGACCTGAGCCGAAGGCAGTCGCTCAACCAACTGAGCCACCCAGGCGCCCGAGAAAAATGTATAGTCTTAAGTAACTACTTTTTCCAAGTTTTTATTTAAATTCCAGTTCATTAACATACACTGTAATATTAGCTTCAGGTATACAATTAAGTGATCCTTCACTTACATAAAAACCCAGTACTCATCCCAAGTGTCCTCCTTAAAACCCATCACCTGTTTAACCCATCCCCCCACCCACCTCTCCTTCAGGATAACCTCAGTTTGTTCTCTATAATTAAGAGTCTGTATCCTGGTTTGCCTCTCTTTCTCTTTTTTTTCCCCCATGTTCATGTTTCATTTCTTAAATTCCACATATGAGTGAAATCATATGGTATTTGTCTTTGACTTATTTCCCTTTGCATAATATACTCTAGTTCCATCCATGTCATTTCAATGGTAAGATTTCATTCCTCTTGATAGCTGGGTAATATTGCATTGTGTGTGTGTATGTGCCTAGTAGTGCAATTGTTGGATGGTAGGGTAGTTCTATTTTTATTTTTGAGGAATCTCCATACTGTTTTCCAGAGTGGCTGCACCACTTTGCATTCCCACCAAATGTGCAACAGGGTTCCCCTTTCTCCACATCTTCACCAACATCTGGTGTTTCCTGTGTTGTTAATTTTAGCCATTCTGACAGGGATGAGGTGATATCTCATTGTAGTTTTGATTTGTATTTCCCTGATGATGAGTGATGTTGAGCATCTTTTCATGTATCAGTTAGCCATCTGTTTGTCTTCTTTGGAAAAATGTCTATTCATGTCTTCTGCTCACTTTTAACTGGATTATTTGTTTTGTTTTGTTTTGTTTTGTTTGGATTATTTGGTTTTTGCCTGTTCACTTTTATAAGTTCTGTATAGATTTTGGATCCTAACCCTTTATCAGATATGTCATTTGCAAATATCTTCTCCCATTCTGAAGGTTGCCTTTCAGTTTTGTTTATTGTTTCCTTCGCTGTGCAGAAGCTTTTTATCTTGATGAGATCCCAATAGTTTATTTTTGCTTTTGTTTCCCTTGCCTCAGGAGACCTAATAAGAAGTTGCTACAGTTGATGTCAAAGAGTTTACTGCCTGTGTTCCCTTCTAGTATTTTGATGGTTTCCTGTCTTGCATTTAGGTTTTTTGAGTCAAAGTAACTATTTTAGATAAGAAGAAAGTCAAAGAATCAGTAATCTTGGTTTCAAAAATCTAGGGAAAAAACAGTAAATCTCACTCAAGATATGGAAGAAAGTAAATAATAATATTAAATAGAAAAATATACAATAGAGTACAGAAAATCCAAAAATTATTTATGAAAGCAATAAAAAAGTGATTATACCCTCAGCAAGATTGTTCAAGACAATAAGGAAATAAAAAATCAAGCTACCAAAATCAGAAATTAAAAAGGGGACATAACTGTAGATCCTCAATACAATTCAAAGATTATAAAAATTAGGAACTATTATACAGTAACAAATTTGACAGTTAATATGAACAGACCAATTTCTTTAATCATAAATAGTTGCAGAAAATATTTTATAGCTGCCATATCATTTCATCATAAAACTGTTAGCAAATTAGGGATGGAAGGCAACTTCTTTGCTCTGATAAAGAGTATCTACAAAAGCCTGTCATCAAACATCATGCATAATGGAGAATTGCTGAATTTCCACCCTGAGAACATGAGTGACTCGACAGTACCCACTATCACATAATAGTGTACCATGTTGTAATGGAAGTGCTAATCAGCACAATAAGGGAAGGAAAGAAAAGGTTAATTTTTTTTTGAAAAAATAAGAAAAGAAAAGGATGGAATAACACTAGTACTATTCACACATGATATATATGATCATGGGCATGCATATATATATATATACACCAAAAAGATAAGGATGTCCATAACTGCTTTATTCATAAAGCCTAACAAACGAGTATCTATATCCAAATAATGGAATAGTATACAACAATGAGAATTTTTTAAAACTATAATTATTCATAAAAATGTGAAAAAAATTTACCAAGATAATGTTTGGGAAAAGAAGCCAGACACGATAAGCAAAATGTTGTCTCATTTTCACAAAAGTGAAAAATAATGGACAGTCAAGTTGGGCTAGTGATCACCCTTGCCCTGGGCAGTGCCAGGGTAGGCCCAGGGTGGGCTTCTAGGCTGCTTGTGATGTTCACGGTCTTGTACCATGTAATGAATAGGAAGATGTTCACTTCATGAAAATTCATCAGACTGCACACTTTTGCTTCCCTCGCTCTTCTACAAGTAGGTTGTAATTTAATAAAAAGTTTACTTAAATTAATATTTTATAATGAAATATTCCCACTGATGTTGAAGCAATAAGAAGTTGCTCCTCTTATCCATATCATATTATCATTTTATGGAAGTAGTAGTCATGCCATTGGAGAAGGAATCAATAACAAAAAATATTAGAAGGGAGAAAACAACAAAGATTGTTATTTGTAATTGATGTGATTTTATGCTTAGAAAACAGAAAATTCTTTGGAAAAACTTTTGGGAGTAATAAAAGCCATGCAGTAATCAGGCTGAGGACAAAACTAATATATAATAGTATAAAACAATTTTCTGCATGAAAGTTAAACAAAGTACAAAAGTATAAGGAGAGAAGAGACCCTATTAAAAATAGCAGCTAATATCTATAATACTTAGGAATAAATTTAACAGTAATTGTGCAGAATGATTCTATGAATAAAATAAGACTCCAGATGCTTTCCCATTCTATTATGGATCATCAGGGGAATTTGTGTTGCCCAGAGATAGCACCGAGACAATTTTCCTTACATGAATTACTCACAGCAAAATATGGGAGTTGAGGTTATTGACTCCTTGTCCTTCAGGATGTTTCTCAGCCTCCTCCTGACATTATAAACTTGAGTGTTCACAGATTACAAATTAATTCTTAAGTCATACTTAGTGAAACATAATTAGGAATGCTAATTTGCTACAAGAAATGGCATTCCAAAGCCAAATATGAATGATTTTGGATATCCTTATTATCACCCTGCTCCTATTCATTAGCGGAGGTAATTAAGAGTTGGCTGCAAATACAAAACATTCATTAACAGTCCTTTATTATCCTTGCTCTCTCTCCTTATGGAGTCTGATGTTCAAGTTCTGGTGACTTTTCACATTATTTTGCCTTTGTGTTTATGAAATTCAACTTCCTGGTAGTTACTTCTCATTCCTCTATAACAAAAGGAAAATGAACCAGATACAGTCCAAGAGGGAAGTAATTGAGGCACCAGGCACTGGAATTGTTTCAAGAAAATGCTAGTGGAGTGCATTTACCTTTCCATTCTGGAAAGGCATAGCTTGTGAGAAAACATCTAGTGTACTTATTTTTGATTTATAAGTAAATGCGTATTCAAACTTACCTTTTATTCATGAATGCTTCTCCCTAAGGTATCCAAATAAGATGGCATTGAAATCATTATGTAAATATAACACAAGAGTAAAATGTAAGTAATTATGGCCACTTGTAGATGATGAAGGATCTAAATGGTTCAGCTTTTGAAAACTTTCACTTGTGATTAAAAAATGGCCTCTCTCAATTATCAGGAAAACCTAAAGAGTTTTGAAAATATTACAGTAAATATTAAACATTTTAGTCAACCATCACCATGTTATAAAGTTGATTTCAAGCAATGGCATCAATTTTTATGCTTAATTTTCAAAATTAAAATATCTGTTCTACTTTGCTAATATAGCAGATGAAACAGTGTGGGTAGATTGGTTAGTATATTGTCTGATATTTAACGTGTCCCATAATAGTTTATTATGGAGTTATTTACAGTATTAACATTTTTATTTTTTAGAAATATTCATATATTTTATAATTTAACTGACTTCACTACAAGGAACATACATACAGTGGGCTTCCCTCTCTCAGGGAGATCTGGGACTTCAGTTGGCACTACAATGGTTATTATATACATGGATAGCACAGTGCCTGGCCCTTAATAATTAGTTGAATGAATGAATAAATGAAGGAATGTACCTTTGAAAGGCTGATTAACATTCAGTGATATGAAAGAGTCAGTGCCTTTTTTGAGCAATAAAACAAATCCCAACCATGAAATTTTAGGACCAGAATTCCCAGCTGTCTGTCCCCTAATGATTGATATTTCTTTCTCTGACCAGATTCTAGTTGAATTAAATTCCCTTCTGGTGTTGAATACTGACCCTCCTGGGTATAATTAACCCCCCCACCCAGAAGAGGTCATTTATCTTGTCTGGGATAAGATAAACACTTAATTGTCCAAGCCTGTTTGACTTTTCTGACCTGTCATAATTTTAGAAATTGTTCTGCACTTAAAATAGTATTCTAGATAATTCTGTCTTTACATTAATCCTTCTTGATGAGCAGTTTAGAATATTTAAAAAGAAATTAGAACAAAGAGGGAGCTTGTGCAAATGTCCATATAGTAATTTTATAGCAATAAAGATAAATATGCAGTGGTGTATATTTTTGGTACTTAGGAGGCAGTATTGATTGGATTGAAAAGCTTATGTTTCATCTGTTTTACACTACATTGGTTTTGACACAGATGTCTTGATTGTTATTTGAATAAATAAAGTCAGAGATAGCAAAAAAACAAAACCTACATATAACATAGAGTAACAGTGGCCTAAGGTAAGCCAAAGACACCCAAGAGATAAAAGAATAAGGTGAGTTTTCGATAGGAGAAAATATATTTACAGGAAAAGAATTCTAATGTTTTTTTAAATATAGATTTAAATACATTTTACTGGAATTTGATTTTAACTTTATTAAATTTTTAAAATTTTCAAATTAAAAGCTAACTATGGAATATAAAGATCATCACCATAGTGTGTTCATTCTTCTATTTCTTGTGTTTTTTAAATATGCACATATCATCAGATTAACTATTTATGGTGATTACTTGTGTTTGTTTTAAGCATAATTGAAGAGCACAATATCCAGTGGAAGACATGTGAAAGATTAGATACTTTGCTATGACTTTCTTTGAGAAAGAGTTTGCTATTCTTCCTTCAAATTTTTCACTATGTTGTAAATTATTTATTTTCTTACACAGAATCTTGACCATGCTTCTCATGGGAATGTCAGAATAAAATATATTATATATAATTTATAATTTCTGCTACTCCATTTAAATTTTCACAGTCTATGTTTCCAAATTTGCTCTATTTATTACTGGAGTAATAGAATGATCTCTAAGAGAGAAGACTGGGGAGGCAGACAGATAATATCAGCTTAAAAATGGCACACTGCTTTTGGAAGGAAGTCAAAGACCTTAGGATAATATTCATGAATTCCTAACCAAACCTACTTTTGCAGCCTTTTGTACTTACAACATCAAATCCACCCTATGCTCAGTTGAAATACATTACTAATGCTTCTCTCAAAAATAGTGGAGCAGAGAAATGATGGGGAGGAAAAAAAAGGATCTGAGAGCAAAGTGAAAAAAAAAAGTATATGTTAAAATGTAGTAATTCTCTTGAAAGTAATACAATACCTTATATGATGTTTCAGAAACATTTTTTTTTAATGTAGTAGTTCTCATTCTGTAAAACTGATGAGTCATTTTCAATTCATAATTTTATGGCTTACATGGAGTTCACAGCTCTTGTTCAGCACAGACAAATGTGTGGGCTGAATGGACAATCTTTGAAAGTCATAGTCATGATGGGGTTTCCAGAATTGTCAGATCAAGCAAGGAATATTCCACAGAATATTAACTTTCAATTAGGTTATTTCTTTCTACATGAAACTTACTACTATGCAATTTTTGTTTTTTAACATTGATATACTTTACATGACAAATTGAATTTGACAACCTTCTACATGATTTCTAGTGGGAATTCTAATGAAATATAATGGTAAGCATTTGAAATGCATGTGGTATAGTAGGAAGAGTACTAGAATACAGGCAAGAGGTAGAAGACTCAATTTTTCAAATATTGTCTCTACCATTGACTATTTGAAGAAATCACTTAACATTTCTTGGACACTGTTTTCCCAATATGTTTAAATAAGGGGCTTAATTAAAATCTTAGTTTCCAAATCCATCTCCATGAAACCACCAAGGCTCTGGCTTGAGTGGACATAAGCATCATCTGGAAAGCTTGTTAAAAATGTAGATCCCTGGAACTCTTCTTCCTACTCTAAACATTTTGACTGAATAGTTCTGAAAAGATGCATGGGTCTATGAATTCTAAGTAGGAAACCCTGAGCATTCAGTAGAGGTAGTTCATCCATGATACCAAGAAATACCTTCTAAGGTTTTGCCTGGATGCCTCAAATGCAATGTTAAGTGATGAGTTTACCCAGAGTTCTCCACATCCCATTTATCTGTCTTATATATTGGGTGCCCCTTAAGTTTTTCCCTAACTAATGAATTGATCTTTGAACCTAATGTTTTATATCACTCTCAGAAAGTAGAAAAAATTCAGTTATTGAAATAATTATTTAGTGCAAATCACTACATCCATTTCATTGTTTGGATTCCTGATCTGGAACGTTTTGAAAAGAACACTAATTTATTTTGAATATGTTAGTCTGAAGGTTAATCATATAAAGGATTTTTATCTATGCTATGACCCACAAGCAAAACAACAAAGAAAAAGAATGAGTATAAATAAGAACTGAAGAGCACATTTTACATAATACATTTCTCTCAAAATAGAAAGGTATGTTAATATTATTTCCTAGAAGTAAACACAAATAAAACCAAATATTTGACATTTGATCTAAGCATACATCAGTCACAGTGTTTACATTGAACTAAACACATGGAACATAATTTCTTTCACAAATTTATTAGATGTGGCAAAGTAGAAATGACAGTTGGGTATGTAGGGAAAATGTGTACCTCAAAGAGAAAAGCCACTAGAAAGATTAAATTAGGAATCCTATATAGTTACTCTTGATTAAATTGACTATAAAATTATTTCAGACCATTAGCATTTACTTTCTAGAACTATTCATAAAAAGAATGTAGATAAATATCTCTATTTGAGATATTCTACTGAGTGAAACATTCTACTGAGTGAAAATAAGGGTCTTTAATTTTTCCCCAGTTTTGTTGAGATATAGTAGACATATAACATTGTATTAGTTTAAGGTATATAACATAATGATTTGATTTAGATATATATTGTGAAATTATTACCATAGGTGTATTTATCATCTATCACCTCACATAATTACAAATTTTATTTCCTATGAAAAAGTTCAGAACATTTTAGATCTAAACCAAGCATGGTATTTTACCCCCTACTCCATCCTTTTCCTATGCATGTAGATAGATACATAGCTAGTGTTAAAAAATAAACTGAGGCATATTGCAAATTTTAAGTTTATTTGAACATTCATCAATTCGAGTGGGACAGACCAACCCAGAAGTGGTTAGGACCACTCCTCTGACAGGAGCCAGAGAAAAGACATATAGTAGTCTCCTTTTAACCCTGGTTTCTCCTTCCAAGGTTTTAGTTACAATAATCAGCTTCCATCCAGAAGCAGATGATCCTTCTCTGACATATCATCAGAAGGTCAGTAGTGGACTAATGCTTCACGCAAAGTCTACATCATTCACATCACCTCCTCGCATCCTATAGGCATTTTATCATCTCATAAGGAGAAGAGGAAGTATAGCATAATAAGGTATTTAGAGACAGAGAGACCACATCACATAACTTTTATTACAGTATATTGTTAAAATTGTTCAATTTTATTATTGTTGTTGTTAATTCTTCACTGTGCCTAATTTATAAATTAAACTTTATTATAGATATGTATGTATAGGAAAAAAACATAGTATGTATAGGATTTGTCCTGAAACCATCCACTGGGGGTAGTTATCCCTCATGGATAAATACTTGGCACATGGTCCCTGATGGGGAACTACTCTATAGAGAAAGTGTGGAAGCAAAGAAAGGAAATTATTGACTGGCTATATAGCTTAAAGTCTAATCGGTTTTGTTGATTGGTTGTCATTAACATTTTGATTTCATAACCTTGAGGCATTTATAGGCTGAGATTTTGGTGTGCTATGTAGGCCTTCATGGTAGTAAAACCACCTCAGTCTAATGGCCTCCTATTTAATGAATTTAACAATTCTTACTCTTAAATATTTTAATGAAAGCAGTAGTAATCTCTGCATTATGGCAGTATCATACCTTATATAATTTTAATTTGAGAATTCTGTTTTTCTGTTAATTTTGCTCAAATATTTAAAATTATATGCTACAAGACTGATACGTTTTTCCATAGCGATCATTTATTATGATATTATTGTGCTTCAAATCATCTTACAGCCACATAAAATATACTTATATGAGTTATCAACTACAATTTTGACATAAGACATCAATACTTATGATTAATAATGTCTTCTAAGAATTATTTTTCGCAGCATGATTCTTATTCTTACTGTACTAAGGACACAATATTCTGGTTGCTTGTGGTTGACTTTTTTTTTTTTTTTTTTGAGATGAACAGAATTTTCTCCTCTTACAATTTACAGACCAGGCATAAAGGGGACATATTATATGATCTCATGTTTTGGAAGAATGAAAACTTAGCCTATTAGTAATCCCATTATCAGAAGCAGATTCAAAAATGAATGTAATGTGATTTTGAAATTCTTAGTTTGCTCTAATAGAATATTCAATTTTCTCATTTTATACACTATTGCAGAATTTAGCATGATTATTGATTGATTTCCATCTGATTCAGAATGATTCTGATGGGTTTTTTTTATTATGTTATGTTAATCACCATACATTACATCATTAGTTTTTGATGTAGTGTTCCATGATTCATTGTTTGCGTATAACACCCAGTGCTCCATGCAGTACGTGCCTCTTTAATACCCATCACCAGGCTAACCCATCCCCCCACACCCCTCCCCTCTAGAACCCTCAGTTTGTTTCTCAGAGTCCATTGTCTCTCATGGTTTGTTTCCCCCTCCAATTTCCCCCCCTCATCCTTCATTCTTCCCTTCCTGCTATCTTCTTCTTCTTCTTCTTTTCTTCTTCTTCTACTTCTTCTTTTTTTAACATATAATGTATTCTTTGTTTCAGAGGTACAGGTCTGTGATTCAATGGCCTTACACAATTCTCAGCACTGACCATAGTACATACCCCCCCCAATGTCTATCACTTAGTCATCCCATCCCTCCCATTCCCCACCACTCCAACAAGCCTCAGTTTGTTTCCTGAGATTAAGAATTCCTCATATCAATGAGGTCATATGATACATGTCTTTCTCTGATTGACTTATTAAGCTCAGCATAATACCCTCCAGTTCCATCTATGTCATTGCAAATGACAAGATTCATTCCTTTTGATGGCTGCATAATATTCCATTGTATATATATACCACTTCTTCTTTATCCATTCATCTGTCGATGGACATCTTGGCCCTGTCCATAGTTTGGCTATTGTGGACATTGCTGCTATAAACATTGGGGTGCACATACCCCTTCGGATCCCTACATTTGTATCTTTGGGGTAAATACCCAGGAGTACAATTGCTGGATCATATGGTAGCTCTATTTTCAACTTTTTGAGGAACCTCCATACTGTTTTCCAGAGTGGCTGCACCAGCTTCCATTCCCACCGACAGTGTAGGAGGATTCCCCTTTGTCTGCATCTCCGCCAACATCTGTCATTTCCTGACTTGTTAATTTAGCCATTCTGACTGGTGTGAGGTGGTATCTCATTGAGGTTTTGATTTGGATTTCCCTGATGCTGAGCGATGTTGAGCACTTTTTCATGTGTCTCTTGGCCATTTGGATGTCTTCGCAGAAATGTTTGTTCATGTCTTCTGCCCATTTCTTGATGGGATCATTTGTTCTTTGGGTGTTGAGTTTGATAAGTTCTTTATAGATTTTGGATACTAGCCCTTTATCTGATATGTCATTTGTCAATATCTTCTCCCATTCTGTCGGTTGTCTTTTGGTTTTGTTGACTGTTTCCTTTGCTGTGCAAAAGCTTTTTATCTTGATGGAAGTCCCAATAGTTCATTTTTGCCCTTGCTTCCCTTGCCTCTGGTGATGTTTCTAGGAAGAAGTTGCAGCAGCTGAGGTCAAAGAGGTTGCTGCCTGTGTTCTCCTTTAGGATTTTGATGGACTCCTGTCTCACATTTAGGTCTTTCAACCATTTTGAGTCTATTTTTGTGTGTGGTGTAAGGAAATGGTCCAGTTTCATTCTTCTGCATGTGGCTGTCCAATTTTCCCAACACCGTTTGTTGACGAGATTGTCTTTTTTCCATTGGACATTCTTTCCTGCCTTGTCAAAGACTAGTCGACCATAGAGTTGAAGGTCCATTTCTGGGCTCTCTATTCTGTTCCACTGATCTATGAGTCTGTTTTTGTGCCAGTATCCTCCTGTCTTGATGATGACAGTTTTGTAATAGAGCTTGAAGTCCGGAATTGTGATGCCACCAGCTTTGCTTTTCTTTTTCAACATTCCTCTGGCTATTCGGGGTCTTTTCTGGTTCCATACACATTTCAGGATTATTTGCTCCACTTCTTTGAAAAAAATGGATGGCATTTTGATAGGGATTGCTTTGAATGTGTAGATTGCTCTAGGTAGCACTGACATCTTCACAATATTTGTTCTTCCAATCCTTGAGCATGGAATTTTTTCCATTTCTTTGTGTCTTCCTCAATTTCTTTCATGAGTAGTTTTCTGAGTACAGATTCTTTGCCTCTTTGGTTAGATTTATTCCTAGGTATCTTATGGTTTTGGGTGCAATTGTAAATGGGATCGACTCCTTAATTTCTCTTTCTTCTCTCTTGTTGTTGGTGTATAGGAATGCCACTGATTTCTGTGCATTGATTTTATATCCTGCCACTTTACTGAATTCCCATATGAGTCCTGGCAGTTTTGGAGTGGAGTCTTTTGGGTTTTCCACATAAAGTATTGTATCATCTGCAAAGGGTGAGAGTTTGACTTCTTCTTTGCCTATTCAGATGCCTTTTATTTCTTTTTGTTGTCTGATTGCTGAGGCTAGGACTTCTAGTACTTTGTTGAATAGCAGTGGTGATAGTGGACATCCCTGCTATGTTCCTGACCTTAGGGGAAAAGCTCTCAGTTTTTCCCCACTGAGTATGATATTCGCTGTGGGTTTTCCATAGATGGCTTTAATGATATTGAGGTATGTACCCTTTATCCCTATACTCTGAAGAGTTTTGATCAAGAATGGATGCCGTACTTTGTCAAATGCTTTTTCTGCATCTATTGAGAGGATCATATGGCTCTTGCTCTTTCTTTTGTTAATGTATTGTATCACATTGATTGATTTGCAGATGTTGAACGAACCTTGCAGCCCAGGGATATCTCCCACGTGGTCGTGGTGAATAATCCTTTTAATGTACTGTTGGATCCTATTGGCTAGTATTTTGATGAGAATTTTGCATCCATGTTCATCAAGGATATTGGTCTGTAATTCTCCTTTTTGATGGGGTCTTTGTGTGGTTTGGGGATCAAGGTAATGGTGGCCTCATAAAACAAGTTTGGAAGTTTTCCTTCCATTTCTATTTTTTGGAACAGTTTCAGAAGAATAGGTATTAATTCTTCTTGAAATGTTTGGTAGAATTCCCCTGGGAAGCCATCTGGCCCTGGGCTTTTGTTTCTTGGGAGATTTTTGATGACTGCTTCTATTTCCTTAGTGGTTATAGGTCTCTTCAGGTTTTCTATTTCTTCCTGGTTCAGTTTTGGTAGTTGATACATCTCTAGGAATGCCTCCATTTCTTCCAGATTATCTAATTTGCTGGCATAGAGTTGCTCATAATATGTTCTTATAATTGTTTGTATTTCTTTGGTGTTGGTGGTGATCTCTCCTCTTTCATTCATGATTTTATTTATTTGGGTCGTTTTCTTTTCTTTTTGATAAGTCTGGCCAGGGGTATATCAATCTTGTTAATTCTTTCAAAGAACCAGCTCCTACTTTCATTGATCTGTTCTATTGTTCTTTTGGTTTCTATTTCATTGATTTCTGCTCTGATCTTTATTATTTCTCTTCTCCTGATGGGGTTAAGCTTTATTTCCTGTTCTTTCTCCAGCTCCTTTAGGTGTAGGGTTAGGTTGTGTATTTGAGACCTTTCTTATTTCTTGAGAAAGGCTTGTATCGTTATATACTTTCCTCTTAGGACTGCCTTTGCTGCATCCCAGAGATTTTGAACAGTTGTGTTTTCATTTTCATTGATTTACATGAATTTTTTAAATTTTCTTTAATTTCCTGGTTGACCCATTCATTCTTTAGTAGGATGTTCTTTTGCCTCCATGTATTTGAGTTCTTTCTGACTTTCCTCTTGTGATTGAGTTCTAGTTTCAAATCATTGTGGTCAGAAAATATGCAGGGAATGATCCCAATCTTTTGGTACCAGTTGAGACCTGATTTGTGACCTAAGATGTGATCGATTCTGGAGAATGTTCCATGGGCACTAGAGAAAAATGTGTATTCCGTTGCTTTGGGATGGAATGTTCTGAATATATCTATGAAGTCCATTTGGTCCAGTGTGTCATTTAAAATCTTTATTTCCTTGTTGCTCTTTTGCTTAGATGATCTGTCCATTTCAGTGAGGGGGGTGTTAATGTCCCCCACTATTATTGTATTGTTGTCAATGTGTTTCTTTGCTTTTGTTATTAATTTTCTTATATAATTGTCTGCTCCCATGTTAGGGGCATAGATATTTACAATTGTTAGATCTTCTTGTTGGATAGATCCTTTAAGTAGGATATAATGTCCTTCCTCATCTCTTATTACAGTCTTTGGTTTAAAATCTAATTTGTCTGATATAAGGATTGCCACCCCAGCTTTCTTTTGGTGTCCATTGGCATGGTAAATGGTTTTCCACCCCCTCACTTTCAATCTGGGGGTGTCTTTGGGTCTAAAATGAGTCTCTTGCAGGCAGCATATCGATGGGTCTTGTTTTTTTATCCAATCTGATAGTCTGTGTCTTTTGATTGGAGCATTTAGCCCATTTACATTCAGGGTAACTATTGAAAGATATGAATTTAGTGCCATTGTATTGCCTATAAGTTGGCTGTTACTGTATATTATCTGTGTTCCTTTCTGGTCTGTGCTACTTTTAGGCTCTCTCTTTGCTTAGAGGACCCCTTTCAATATTTCTTGTAAGACTGGTTTCATGTTTGCAAATTCCTTTAGTTTTTGTTTGTCCTGGAAGCTCTTTATCTCTCCTTCTATTTTCAATGACAGCCTAGCTGGATAGAGTATTCTTGGCTGCATATTTTTCTCATTTAGTGCTCTGAATAGATCATGCCAGTCCTTCCTGGCCTACAGGTCTCTGTGGGTAGGTCTGTTGCCAATCTAATGTGTCTACCATGGTGGGTTACATATCTCTTGTCCCGAGCTGCTTTCAGGATTTTCTCTTTGTCTCTGAGACTCGTAAGTTTTACTATTAGATGTCAGGGTGTTGACCTATTTTTATTGATTCTGAGGGGGGTTCTCTGTGCCTCCTGGATTTTGATGCCTGTTTCCTCCCCGAGATTAGGGAATTTCTCTGCTATAATTTGCTCCAATATACCTTCTGCCCCTCTCTCTCTTTCTTCTTCTTCTAGGATCCCAATTATTCTAATATTGTTTCATCTTATGGTATCACTTATCTCTCGAAATCTGCCCTCGTGATCCAGTAGTTGTTTTTCTTTTTCTCAGCTTCTTTATTTTCCATCATTTGGTCTTCTATATCTCTAATTCTCTCTTCTGCCTCATTTATTCTAGCAGTTAGAGCCTCCATTTTTGATTGCACCTCATTAATAGTCTTTTTGATTTTGACTTGGTTAGATTTTAGTGCTTTTATTTCTCCAGGAAGGGTTTCTCTAATATCTTCCATGCTTTTTTCAAGCCCAGCTAGTATCTTTAAAATCATCATTCTGAATTCTAGTTCTGACATCTTACTAATGTCCGTATTGATTAGGTCCCTGGCAGTCAGTACTGCCTTCTGTTCTTTTTTTTGAGGTGACTTTTTCCATCTTGTCATTTTGTCCAGAGGAGACTAGATGAATGAGAAAAAAAAGTGCTATCAGGGTAACAATATCCCCAGAAAAATATACACTAAACAAATCAGAAGAGACTTGAAACTGGGGGAAAAGAAAGGGAAAGAAAGAAAAAAGGAAAAAAAAAAGAAAAAGATAAAAACAAACAAACAAAAACAGAATATGATCAAATATGATCAGGCTGGTGCATAGATCAGGGCCACACTCTAGATTTTGGGCGTGTTTTGGTCTGTCAGAAGAAAATGACTCCCAAAATTTTAAAGAAAGAAAAACTTATATATGTACAAAAATAAGGGTTAACACAATGAAGGGATGGAATATGACTGTAAAGATGAAAATTATAAAATATTTTATAAAAGGAATTGATAAGATGTTGCTTGAAAAAAGAAAGAAGAGGATTTAAAAAAAAGGGAGGGGGGAGAGAATGTGATGAGGCAGGAGACCAGAACAAAGCCATACACTAGATGTTTAAGGTATATTTTGGTCTGTTAGAAGAAACTGTATCCCAAAATTTTAAAGAGAGAACAATTTATATATATATATATATATATATATATATATATATATATATATACCAAAAATAAGGTTAATTACTATGAAGGGATAGAATATGAGTCTAAAAATGGAAAATAAAAAAGATTTTTTAAAAAGAGATTGATAAGATGTTGGTTGAAAAAGGGAAAAAGAAAAATTCAAAAAAAAAAAAAAAGGAAAAAAAGAAAATTAAAAAAATGAACTTTGAAAGACTAAAGAATCAGGAGGAGAAAAGCCATAAATTTATGTGCAGTATTCCCCTAGCGCTGGAGTTCTGCCGTTCTCATTGATAGGTAAACTTGGTCTTGGCTGGCTGTTCTTGCTGATCTTCTGGGGGAGGGGCCTGTTGCCATGGTTCCCAAATGTCTTTGCCAGAGGCGCAATTGCCCTGCCCCTGCTGGGCTGGGCTAAGTAATCTGCTCGGTTTGCACCCAGGAGCTTTTGTTCCCTGCAATCGTTCCGTACAGCTTTGGAGGACGAGAGTGAAATGGCGGACTCCCAATCTCCACCCCATAGGAGCCAAGAACTTAGGTCCCCACTCCTCAGTGCGCCCCCAGAGAAAAGCAGTCAATCACTCCCGTCTCCTGGTCCCCAGCCCCACTCCGTGCTCACCTGGCCTGTGACTGAGCATTTCTATCTCTGGCACACATCCCCATGTGGATTCTCCAAACCCAGCAGATCCCTGCGGTGCGCTCCCACGCCACTCCTCCCAGGGGAGGAAGGGGAGTCTCCCCAGATCTGCCACTTGTTGGGTCCCTGCTGGAGGAGCAGCGGCCCGACTGTGTCGTGGATCATGGTTTATGGCAACCCCGAGCTGAGAGCCCGTTTCTCGGGTCCGTCTCTGCAGCCAGCTTCCCCGCTCCGATACCTGGGAGTTCTGCCGCTCTCAGGCACCCCTGGTCTTTCTCTGACCTTGAGGGTCCTGAGACCACACTGTCCCATGAGGGTCCCACCCCCGGCTTAGCCACTGGAGCGACATCCCTCAGTGGAGCAGGCTTCTAAAAGTTCAATTTTGTGCACCACTGCTCTATCACTTGCCAGTAGCAGCTGACGGAGTTCCCCTCCCCCGCCATCTATCTTCCCGAATATCACCTCGGATTCACTTCTCTGCACATCCTACCTTCCAGAAAGTGGTCGCTTTTCTGTTCAGAGAGTTGTTGCTATTCTTTTCTTCGATGTTCTGTTGAGTTCGTAGGTGTTCAGAAAGGTTTGATCCCTATCTAGCTGAATTCCTGGGACTAGATGAAATTTAGGTCTCCTACTCCTCCGCTATCCTGCTCCTCCCCTGATGTGCTCTTAAGTGCCTAAAACTATATGCAACATTAAGTAGTAGGAAGTATTAGATTGAAGGGATGGTATGGCCATTATTGTTAGAAAAGTCTAGTCACATTCCCGGCTCTGCAGTCAAGAAAATATCAGTAATATGCTAGATTATCAAAGCATAACAAGAAACAGGAGCATTGGGATTGTGGATGATATAAGTACAGTCAATGGAGATATTAATAATTTTTCAACCTTAAATATTTCTAACTAGAATCTTTATAGATCTCACTACAAAATACTCTAGGGTTCATGTTGTTGGAGTGCTTTCCTTGTAAAATGAAGGGGAGCAGATTATACCAACCCAAAATATGCCTCTAGCATAAGGATTATTTTGGGCTGATTATTTTTGAGAGGATGCAGACTCAGGAAAATATCTGGGAAAAAAAATTAGAAGTTCTTTTTTTTTGTGAAGGAACTTTATTTACATTAATAAAGGAAATTCCCATTGATAAGTGTTTCCCTCTCTCTGGCAGAAAGAGAAAAAAATAACTAAAACTAAACAAACTCTTATTTTTCTTCCCCTATAAAAGCAATAATGAAAGATTAGATGGTTGAACTGTTTTTATTTCCATAACATCTATGACAGTGTGAGTAAACTTCAGCCACCTCTCTTTAATATAGCAGCTTCCTCTGCAGCACACACTCATATGAAGAGTTTATTTGGTTCATCAAGTTGTCTGCCAAATTGAAGACAGATCAAACAACTTATGAAATTAGTAAATTTTAAAAAATAATAATAACAACCATTACATCCCAGAGAAGAAATATAATAAGGAAATTATTTGGGGCATATTTACATTTTCCTTGATATGGATACCCAGAATATCGGGAACAAAAATTATGTAATCAGTAGCTCTAAGGAGTAAAAAACATGAGAACATATCACTATTAACTGTTAGCATTTTGTTTCATCAGATAGTCTCAGAGTTTCTTCCTGGGAAAATAAGAATAAGCTATTCTAATGGGTAGTGGCAAGAGCAGCTCCAATAGTCTTTTAACTTAGGAGTAACTAAATAAACCAGAACTTGGAACAAGATAGCAAGTGCTCCATTTCAGCAGCACGATAAACAGTGAATAGGTTATTAAAACACAACTGATCACATCTCTTCATCCAACTTCATAATACAAGAGCAAAGGGATAAATAATGCTAATGACTTATAGGAAATTTAAAACTCCTAAAAGGAAATACAGTGTATAAATGAGCACAGTACCATAAATCTGCAGAGCTTATAGCCATGGAGGAAATCAGAGAGAGCAGTTGTTCAGAGAGATTTAAAGAGGACTTACACGTTCCTCCTGAGCAGCTAGAGTAGATCAGCAACTGAAGCAAGGGTATCAGAGAAAGTTAACTCAGTGCCTCCTGCCCTCCAGCTTCAGGATAACACCCAATTGCTGGAGGAGGGCCAGGGGAGGATCATATCCCTACTCAGTTGCAAATGAGAATTAAAAGTGAGATGACAATGAATTCCTGAGAGCTTTATATTTAATTCAAAACTGAATTTATTGATTTTCTTCCCAGTAAGTTCTTTAAAATCTTTAATCTAGTCTTTTTGGGGCCCACAAGATGTATTACTTTGGCACAAAGGTATTTTCCATGGAATTTGCTTTCATCCTTTACTTAAACCCAAAATATAAAGTAAAATCCAACAGATACAACATCTAAAATACCATAAAAACAAATACTCTAAGGGCCAAAGGAATGATAAAAGAAATTTAATCTCATGAAGTTTTAGGTTTTACCTTAAAGTTTAAGCAAGAGAAAGCAAGGGTTTAAAGACAATAAATTATCAGGAGGGCTTTGCAAATGAGTCTCAATTATAAATGCCTAGGAAAAGGATGATGTGTGAGTAAAAATAAATGCATTTTGAACAAAAAGACAAAACAACATGATTATCTTCGAAATGTCTGAGAAAATGTTCATAAAATATATGAGGAAGGAACGTTTAAAATTTATAAACAAGAAATAAGCATCTACATAATTTTAAATAATTTTTTGGTTTCTTTTTTATCTTATTTTAATTAAATAAGATGATTAGAATATATCCTTAATATATTATAAATCTTTGCAAATACAATTGCATACTTGTGGAATATAATTTTCTTTTTAAAAAGTTTCACAATGATTCTCATTTTTGTCACCAGATGTAAATTAGTTTCCTTAGTTTGGGGCAGTATTTTCACACAAAACCCCTACTAAATGAAAAACTAAAACCGTGAAAGCTGTGCTACTAAGTAATTATTTCAAAATAGAAACACATATATGTATTTGTTTTGTAAATCTCACGTAGAAAAATACATAACTTCAAATACGCTAAAAATGGGAGTTTTTTTCAAGGTAATGAGTTTACATAAAAGATTAACAATGAATTGCCTATATTACCTCCTTTTACTTTTGGAGTCAGAAACATATCCAATTCAGAATAAAAGGTGATCAATATATTTTGATAAATTATATGTTTTCCATTATGCTTTGGCCTCTTTGGATAATCATTTATGTCCTTTTAGTTTTTATAACTGCTAACCATATTCTCTTAGATTTTGAAATTTAGTTAATTGAAATGTTATGAAATGGGTTATACTGAGCTTCCAAAAATGTATCTTCTTCCTATGAAATGTGAATGTACATGTATGTGTGTTTAATTGAAGAGGATTGTATACTTATACTCCTATTTCAACCAAGTACACAATTCTCCAGTACTTTTTTTGATCACAATTTGATTTCTGAGTTATGTCTGATATATCAAGAAATTCAAGAAACACTAGTAGTAAATGCATGCTTACTTCAAAACAACTGCACAGGGGCACCTGGGTGGCTCAGTTGGTGAACCATCTGCCTTCGGCTCAGGTCATGATCTCAGGGTCCTGAGGGTCCTGGGATCAAGCACCATAGGGCTCTCTGCTCAGCAGGGAGTCTGCTTCTCCCTCTGCCTCTGCCCTCCCCCATCTCACTCTCTCTCACTCTCTCTCTCTCTCGAATAAATAAAATCTAAAAAAATAAAAATAAACTGTATAAAAAGTGCAACTTGAAAGGGATGTCAAAAGATGTTAACCATCAATTCAGTAGGATTGTATCACTTGTGATGAAATAAACAATAACCTTTCACTTTTTCCTCCCTGCTTTATTTAGTATTATGCATCCCAGAGTTTAAGAATCAAAGGGCTGACTGTCTCCAAATGATGCTGTCTCCTCTTGGGAGTGAGGCAATAATAGGTCAGAGTTGGTGTGTGGCTCTAAAACCTACTAACAGTGAAATCAAACAATAAAACTTACTTAGTATGGTTTTGCCTTAAGAGTTAACATAAAGAAAATAAACGTGCAATAATGAAAATATTTTCACACAGAAGCTCAGGATATTTCTGACTACTTGAATAGCTAAAGATCAAATTATATTTTTAATATTGAAAATTCTATTTAAAAAATCAGTTGCTTGTTATTATAAGAATCGCTTTTGTCATTTTCTTTTAATAGCTTTTTAAAATAAGTAAAATTTAGTTCGATTTCCAACAAAGTTATCGCTGAAGTGAGTGAGTAGTTAAATTGTATCTTAGGAATTTTCTAAATTTATTTTTGTGTTCAACATAAAATATTTTATTTATCAAATCCCTTACTGATAGACATTTATTTCTTCATAATTAAAAATGTACAACAAATCATTATTATGGATGTTTGTTTTATACATATAAAGATTTTTCTCTAGAATAAACTCCCCAAAATGTACTGGGTCATAATGTCAGGACATTTACAGTTTTACAAGTCTAGATAAATTGATTTTCATAGTTGTATTTATTTACATTTTAATTCACTAATTCTCTAAAAGTTCTAAGCTTTGTGAGTTATTATTGTACTACAACATGTCATGGAAGGTGGATAATGTACATTAAAAATATGCAATGAGGGGCGCCTGGGTGACTCAGTCGTTAAGCGCCTTCCTTCGGCTCAGGTCATGATCCCAGAGTCCTGGGACAGAGCCTCGCATCGGACTCTCTGCTAGGCGGGAAGCCTGCTTCTCCCTCTCCCACTCCCCCTGCTTGTGTTCCCTCTCTCGCTCTCTCTCTCTCTGTCAAATAAATAAATAAAATCTTTTAAAAAAAATTAGCAATGAAACTCCTTTGGCACTCATTTATAATTATCAATCAGGTGTACTGGTCCATTCAGAAATGTTTGCTATAACAAGAACCTGTAAGTGTTTTGTCATATGCTCTTTAAAAAAATGTTTTCTTTTGGGAGAATTTTAAAATTATAGAATTTAGAATTTTAGAAAAGTTGCAAAGACACTACAGGGAATTCCCTGTACCCTTCACCCAATTTCTCCTAATCTTAATTACCAAGGGCATCAATCAAAACTAAGAAACCAAACATCGGTATATTACTATTAACTAAATTCTAGACTTGATTTGGATTTCACTAGTTTTTTCACTTATGTCCTTTTTCTGTTCCAAGAGACCATCCAGAATATCACTTTGCATTCCATGTCACGTCTCTTACTGATCTATGAAAGTTTCTCACTCATTTCTTGTCTTTCATGACCTTTATACTTTTGAGAAGTATTAGGTATTTTGCGGAATATCCTCAATTTGGATCTGTCTGGGTTTTTTTTGTTTGTTTGTTTTTTTCTCTCATGATTGGAATGGGGTTACACGTTTTCAAAAATATATAACAGAGTGAAATGTCTTTTGTATCACATCATCTTAAGGAGTATGTGATAGCCACATGATGTCACTGATGTTTTTAACCTTCATTGATTGTTTAAGGTAGTAGTTAGCAGTTTCTCTGGTGTAGAAATAAGTTACTGAGTCTAACCAACTTCAAGGGGTGTGGTGATTTAGTTCCATCCACTGGAGAGTTATCTGTATCCATCATTTGGAACTCTTCTGTAAGGAAGTTTATTCCTTTCCCTGTTTTATTTCTGTGATCTTTTCTTAAAAGCTGTATAGATTCAAGGGCATTTATTTTATACTTTAGGTTATAAACCAATACTACATTACTTCTTTTGTTTTTAAATTTTTCCAGCTTTGATCATGGGGAGCTCTTTCAGGTTGGCTCCTATGTCTTTTCAAATGTCTCCTTATTTTTGCCCTTGAAGCACTTCTTAACTTTCTCTTACTACAAGATGATCCAGGTCCATCGTGTATTTTCTCTTTCCCAGGGCTAGAATCAGTGATTTCTCCAAGGAGCCCTGGTTCCTTTTCTTGGAGAATGGTATTTAGAAACCAAGATCTGGGTGGTGAGTATGCTCATAGCTCCTGAGATGTCACCGCTTTTAGCCTTACTCTATGGACACAACTGGGTAATATATGTGTGTATATTAACCTATGCATACATACATATTTATGATCATTTCTGTGTCTAGTCATCTGTATATACATTAGGCCTAACATGGGTTCATACTAAAGGCTCTGACTCTCACTCATCTTGTCATGTACTTTTAATTCCACTCTCTGTTGATTTACTTAAAGCATATGCAGGCATTGTCATGACAGAAAATAAATGTTTTAAAAATTATATACAGTATCCATCAATATTTACACACTCAATATTTGATATATTAGCAATATTTTAATCCATCCCATCAGCTAATCCCTATTAATCATAAGGAAACTGAAAAATAGAGAAAATAGGTAATTTAGCCCTGTTAAACATTTAAACATGAATTAGGACAGATATGTGATAGGTCTTAAAAGCAGTGTGTTTGCAGTTGTCTCAATGTGGAAAAGAAACTTCCCATATCAGCTTTATTTCAAGAGCATGTGTATGTGGTGTCAATGAAGACTGAAGAAGGGGAAAGAGAAGTGGATAGATGAGAGTAATATAAAAGATACTTGTGTTACTTAAAACAATAAATATAGATATGAGTTGCATTAAATATTTATATGTTAATCCCTTCTTAACTACAGTTAATACATTAAGTTTAAATATTTTTAAACAGCATCAGGGCCTTAGGAAAGATTTATGGTAATAAAGTTTGACAGTTATTTGAAATTGCTTATGTATGGGTTAGCTGACATTAGCATAACTAAATTGCTTCTGTTCTGGAATTCACCTTGAAGCCATTTTTGAATTTGATAATTCCCTATTCTCTAATACTCAAGTCATATTTAAATAAAAAATGAGAAGAAAACTGTCTATGACCCTGGTTATTCAGAATGTTCATGGATTTCTAAGTATAGCACATGGTATTAACTGCCATTATGCAACCACTGTGTGTTATATTCTATATAACTCAAAACAGAGACCTCAATGATCCACTAAGAAAGGTGATTGACTATAATAATTGATTTCTTACTATATTTAGTTTATTTCTATGGGCTATTATTTTGGAAAGCAACAAGAGGCCAGTTGAAAGCCACTCCTAAGGATATCTAAGCTGGCCTGTCACAAACACATCTTTTGTTTTTTTTTAACAAGTATCCTTTATGGGCATCTGCATGGTACAGTCGGTTAAGCGCCTGACTCTTGGTTTCTGTTCAGGTAGTGATCCCAGGGTCATGAGATCAAGCCCCCCATTGGGCTCTGTGCTCAGTGTGGAGTCTGCTTAAGACAATTTCTCCCTCTCCCTACTCCTCCCCCAGCCACGCATGCTCTCTCTCTCTCTCTCTCTCTCAAATAAATAAATAAATCTTAAAGAAAAAAGTATCCTTGATGAGTATGGAGAGAAAAAAAACTTGACAGTCTAGTATCAAACCTTCTTTCACTCAGAAAAATGTCTCCTAATGATATCTTAAACCTTGCTTTATCAGTAATATTGAGACTCTTAGGAAAGTAAGAATCTTGCTTCACAAAACTTACAGATGTTTTAGAAAATAATCAACAACATAAACTCAAGGATAAAGGACATAAAATCTAATTCTTCTTTTCTTCTATGATTCTTAGCTGGTTAAAACAAACGGACATCAACCCTTAAGTAATTTTTTTTTTCTTTAAGATGTGCGCTTTTTTGAACTGGTCTCAAGTCAGTGCACAGGTAAGCCCTAGCTGCCTCCATGCCTCAACCCCACTCCCATGGAGACCAAAAGCCTTCAAACATCTCAAATGGGGGACAAACAGGAGGGCCATGATGGCAGACCTTCCAAAATAAAACAAAAAGAACAAGTATTAAGGTGAAGATTTAAAAAATTTGGATTACATAATTAACACAAATTAACTGTGTGGACTCAGGCAAGGACTGGCCCTTCTCCTCAGGGAGAAACGGGGTGGCTTTTGGGAAGGCAAGAGACTTCATAAACAATGCATCTCATGATAATTGGAATTGCTATTAAAAAAAAAAAAAAAAAAAAAACTATGTACAGTCAAAATCCTCAGCCAGAATGGAGAACATGGGAGATGCTTGCTCCAACCAACTGCTGTCACCTTCATTTTTTCAGTTTTTAAATCCTGAATCAACTGTATGTAATTCTTTTTTTTTATTTTATTTTTTATTTATTTATTTGAGAGAGAGAGAGTGAGCGAGAGACACCATGATGGGGGTTGGGGGGAAGGGGAAGAGGGAGAGGGAGAAGCAGACTCCCCGCTGAGCAAGGAGCCTGATACGGAGCTCTATCCCAGGACCCTGGGATCATGACCTGAGCTGAAGGCAGGCAGACGTTAAACTGACTGAGCCACCCAGATGCCCCAACTGTAAGTAATTCTTAAAAAAGTATTTAGTGCGGGCGCCTGGGTGGCTCAGTTGGTTAAGCGACTGCCTTCGGCTCAGGTCATGATCCCGGAGTCCCAGGATCGAGTCCCACATCGGGCTCCCTGTTCGACGGGGAGTCTGCTTCTCCCTCTAACCCTACCCGCTCTTGCGCTCTCTCTCTCACTCTCTCTCTCTAATAAGTAAATAAAATCTTAAAAAAAAGTATTTAGTGCTACAATCCAATTGTATAATTATTTAATAATAAAGGATTCCAGGAGTAGTGATTTAGGAATTTCCTAGTCAAGTTTAAGTGATTAACATGTTATTTTACAGGCTGAGTATCCTGAAATTCTGTGTATTAGATTATTCTTATTCTTTTTTTATCCCCTACATTTTTATTTTCTGTATTTTGAAATTTTGTAATTGTCCCACATATTCTAACTGGCTAGAGCTTTGTTTCTTGTTAGTTAATTAGATAGCTGAAAGTCCTTTCTTATTTCAGAAACATTCCAGACATTGAAGGTAAGTATTTAAACATTATTTCCCATCATCTCCAATTTTTTTTAATTGGATGACTTCCAAATTCTAACATCAGATTCTTCTAAATATTAACACAGTTTTACACATCATTAAAATAGCTACATTTATTAATATCACCATCAGTCTTATCAGAAAAGCCTTTAAGCATTGAGAAGCTATTAAGCTCAAGATGGCAGATAACAAGTTCTCCAAAATTTTAGTTTTTGCTCTAAAGTGCAAATTTTATTGGCTAAAATACACTTATGTGTTTTCTTTAAAGTGACAGGCTGACTTCATCCACATTCAAGAATACTCAAGTCTGAATAAGCATATTTACCTGCCAGTTGTTCCTTCAAGTAAAAATACTGTTCCATGGGGGAAAAAAGTTACTTTAACTCTCAACTTGAAGGAGTTTATGTGCTTTTAGACAACCATCCTATGTCGGTTTACAGCACAAATGCTTTATTCGTATTTCTGGTTTCTTCATACAAAATATTTTTAAAATATGTACTTAAGATCAAATTTTTACAAAATTAAAATGAATACTTTTTACTGATACCTGAAGGACATCTTCAGTGAAACTGTTTTTTTCCCCTGTGAGTGCATGCTGGGAAAAATAACATGACTATTTATACAGCTTGGTGCCACTGGCTTGATTTGTGTTAAGGCAACAGGAGTTTTAATCATGAATGCCAATGACAACACAATTGTTCCTGAACAAACCCTGAGATTTAAATTGGTTATTCAATTCTTTGAATATTTTAGCCCCAGTTCTGTTCATTTCCAAACATTTTCTTTTTTTGTAATTAATTAATATATTTATTTATTTGAGGGAGAGAGAGCAACTGAGTGGGGGGAGGGGCAAAGAGAGGGAGAAGGACAAGCAGACTTGGTGCTGAGTGGGAAGCCCAACTTGGGGCTGGGTCTCACAACTTACGATATCATGACTCGAGCCAAAATAAAGAGTTGGAAGCTTAACTGACTGAACCACCCAGGCACCCTATTTCCAAGCATTTCGGTAAAACAATTTCTTTGATGATTATGTGGTACTGATATCCAACAAAAAAGTGCAAAACAACGTCTACCTATTATCTATATATGCATCCATTTGTGAGGCATAGCTATAATTCTACAGATAAGAAATAGTATCAATTCATATTTACTGCTAAATCATTACTTTGACAAGCTATGGTATTGTTGAAAAATAGCAGTGCTGTGATTTTTATTACTGACTTTTCATCAAGCAGGCATTCGGCAATGTCAACTCCATCAAGCTTTATTAATCATTCAGCTACTATGTGCATTTCTCAAACCGATATAATATGATGGCTTACCCTGTTAAGATGTTTCAATGGCTTTTTCATTTTCAATTTGAAAAATTATAAAATAAAATTCAGGGCTTCTGAAGAGCTCATCAAGTCTACATTTACAATAGATAAGTCAGTTTTCTTTAAACTCGAAGCAACTGGTCTCAAAATGATGCTACAATTTAACTGTCAGCGTAAGATAACTAGAAAATATTTTGTTGTATGAGAAATAATAAGATAAATTATTAATATCTATAAAAACTAAAGAGTAAAGGCACTTGCCATATCTGTGTTCACTAGTTATATAATTTGCCCATTTTCTTTGGATTCAATTCCTTCTTCATGGGTCAAAAGTCTATGATATGTTTGTTTTCTTTTTCAGCATCATTAGACTAGATGATGTGTACTGAAAAAGCAAGTCTTCTCATTTCCCCCTTTTAAACTCATAATGCACTTTGAAATATTGAAGATATATATAACAAATACATTTTATTTTGTAATGAACTAATACTATGTTCTGACATTTAGTGGACAAAAGTGAGATTGTGGAGATTATAACAGATATAACTAAAGATAGCTAGTAAGAACACAGAAGTCCCCAGGAGAGTATGATATGATGTTTGAACACAGATATATTTATAACCTAAACCTACTAACTTAGAAAGTCTTAGAAAACTGATACACAATTACACTCTCAATTATTCAAAAGAGTGTTGATAGCATCACACAGCACATAATTTCTGGAAAAGAAAAACCGAAAAATTTCTTCATACACTCATGAGAGAATGAGAGTGGAAAAATTAAATAATGATTTAATATTATTATGAATGCACTTTAATATGGCTAATACCCAGAAAGGTCCTCTTTTAGTGCTGGGAGACTAAAATAATACCTTATACATACAAGGTTATACAGCTGACCTTGAACAAAGTGAGGTTAGGAATGTTGACCTTCATCCCTGCACAGTTTAAAATCCATGTATAATTTTTACTCCCCCAAAACTTAACTACTAATAGTTAACTTACCGATTACATAAACAGTCAATTAACATGTATTTTGTATGTTATATGTATTATATATTGAATTCTTACAATAAAGTAAGCTAGAGAAAAGAAAATGTTATTAAGAAAATTATAAGGAAAAGAAAATACATTTACAGTACTGTTCTGTATTTATTTTTTAAAAATGTGCATAAGTGGACCTGTGCAGTTTGAACCCATGTTGTTCAAGAGTCAACTGTATATTGTTTTGTATTATATGTATTATATGTAAAATATGTATTATATTTTCAGGTATACATGCATACGTGTGTACCTAGCTCCAATGTAAAATGGATTTCTTACTATCCGTTGCAATGAAAACAGCATTCTAAAGCAGGGGTTGAAAGCTCTGCAAAAAAAGAAGAGGGAATAATGAAGAAAATGAAGTTGGATTCTGGCCAATACAGTCATGCAGAAGAGAGGGCCTGGTGGGCACAGACCTTTTTGTTTTTCAGAAATAGAAAATTTGAACAGACCCATAACCAGCAAAGAAATTGAATCAGTAGTCAAAAATTTCCCAACAAACAAAAGCCCAGGGCCAGCGGACTTTGTAGGGGAATTCTACCAGACATTTAAAGAAGAGTTAATACCTACTCTTCTCAAACTGTTCCAAAAAATAGAAATGAAAGGAAAACTTCCAAACTCATTCTCCAACGCCAGCATTACCTTGATTCCAAAACCAGACAAAGACTTCACGCAAAAGGAGAATTACAGGCCAATATTCCTAAGAACACGGATGCAAAAATTCTCAGTAAGATACTGCCAAATCGAATCCAACAGAAAATTTAACTTTCTACAGGAAATATTTTCCTATGAAAAGGCTGGCAACTAATAATTTTTAAAAAACTATTTGCTGCGCCTTCCCAAATACATCATTATACAGGATTCGTTTTGCATCTTGGTAGTTTTCCAAAATAATTAAAAAACCCCTTCTGGGGGCATCTGGCTGGCTCAGTCAGTAGAGCACGTGACTCTTGATCCCAGGGTTGTGAATTCAATCCCCAAGTTGGGTGTAGAGATTATACATAAATAAACATTAAAAATAAAATAAAATAATAAGAAAACCCTCTGATCCTCATGCTCCTCATATTCCAAACCACTTTCTCTACCCTCCTTCAGTGAAAGCACTGATTAAGTGCTCTCTTCTGAGTTTCTCCCCCTTTTCCTCTTCAAACCATTCCAGTTTGGCTTCCTCCACCATCACTATATTTAAACTGCTTTTGTAAAGGTTACCAATAAATTTCATGTTCAAAAATTTAATACATACTTCTAATCTTATATTTTTCTGAAATATTATGAATTTTGACCATTTTCTCATGAAATAATTTTTCTTGCTTGATTCCCATTACCCTAAATTACCTAGCTCTTCTTTTCATCGGACAGACCCCCCTTTCTTGGTTTCCTTTGCTTGTTCCTATTTCTGAATGTCAGAGTGTCCCAGTTGTGGGTCCTGCAAAATTAGCAAAGCCTTCTTTCTTTGACACAGTTCTTACATTAATCATTTTGATCTCAGTGAGAAGAAAATTAAGGCCATTAAAAAAACAGGTTAATTAACATGATTCACCATTATCTTATTTCTTATCAGGTAAAATTTCAAGCACTACCCACTCTGGTTTTAGATGACTCTGGATGGGATCCTTCAACATAAAATTTATGGACCTACGACCAGACAAGGCTCACTATGCTCGCTAGAGGTGTTTATCACTATAATTATAAACGTAGAACAGAGAAAATTTTTCACACAGCCTACCTGAACACCTTGTAGACAACTAGGCTATGTCTCTTTTCCTTGGGGCATAATTGTCAGCTCAGGTTAGCATCTCTGTACAATTTTGTTTTATTTTACTTCCAATGCAAACAAATATGTTTTCTTCTAGTTTCCAATTTTCTAGTTTAACTATAGGGACATATATGCCAAGAGAATAAGCAGGCAGGCTGTCTAAACTAACATTATTAAAGCAAGGATTCTGCAGCCATCTTTAATCTGCCACAATCCGCAAAGAGTTTAAATCATATGAAACTTGAAATTTCCTTGCTTTTTTAGCTGCCTATGATAAAATAAAAGACAGATGCACTAAACCAAATATATATATATATATATATATATATATATATATATATAAGCTTTTGGTAGAATTTAGAGCAAATAAAAAACATCTTAGATAGTCTGTTAAAACACTTGTATAGAAACTAATACTACACTGTATGTGAACGAACTTGAATTTAAATAAAATCTTGAAAGGAAAAATAAATTCATATGCACACAGATCAAAACAAAGCAAAACAAAACATAACAAAACAATGTCTTTCTTATCCTAGTCTCTTCCAGCAAAGGATATCAAGGTAAGAAATAGCCTCAATGGGAGGTGGAGGGTCGGGAAGATGGGTGAAGGTAGTCAAAAATCTTCAAACTTCCAGTTAAAAGTTAAATAAGTTCTGGGGACATAATGTACAGCATGGTGACTATAGTCAATAATACTGAATTATATACTTGAAAGTTGCTAAGAGAATAGATTTTAAATGTGCTCATCACAAGAAATAAAATCACAACTATGCAAGATAATGGATGTTAATTAAACTTACAGTGGGAATCATTTTGCAACATGTACATAATCAAGTAATTATGTTGTACATCTTAAACTATACAATATTGTCAATTATATCTCTATAAAGATGAAAAAAAAAGAAGAAAGGAATAGCCTCAAGGCAAATACAAATCAGTATCAGGGATAGATATGTAGGATATTAAGACATCAGATCACTGGGGCACCTGGGTGGCTCAGTTGTTAAGCATCTGCCTTCAGCTCGGGTCATGATCTCAGGGTCCTGGGATCGAGCCCCGCATCGGGCTCTCTGCTCTGCGGGAAGCCTGCTTCTCCCTCTCCCATTCCCCCTACTTGTGTTCCCTCTCTTGCGTGTCTCTCTCTCTCAAATAAATAAATAAAATCTTTAAAAAAAAAAAAAAAAGACATCAGATCACAGATCTTTTCAGCTACACAAAAGGCCTTTTAAGGAGCTTAAAAATATGTCTTGAAGTCTTGCTCTTTTTAATTATTGAATCTCTATGAATCCTAAGCACACTGAAATCCATTAAAAACTGACACAGCATTTGCTATAATGGTAAAAAATAAAAAGAGGCTTTGGACTCCCAAATATACATTTGGAAAGAAGGTGGGAAAGCCTACTCAGTTACCTAGGCTATTTCTTTTGAACAAGGAAGGATATCTTAGAGGGTGGTGCCAAGAACACAGAAAGTAAAGACAGTATTCAGGGAGAACAATGGACTAGAGACACACTACCTGTGAGCAAAACCAGTCCCTAAGCAAGGAACATCCTCTGCCCCCAGATTAAGAAACCTCAAAATATTTGCCCTGTGAGATTTCAGAATTTTTATGGACCAGTGACTGCTACTGGCCTCCCTTCACCCTCTCTGAAAAATAGTGTCTGTTGAGCCCATCTGTTCTCTCTCCCATTATTTGTTGGTTTGTGGATGGCATGTAGCTAATCCTTCAGTTAATAAGTCTATGGATCAGGAGGAGCCACATTCAAGGAACTTCCACTGTTTTTAGACTTGACTAAATCATGAGCTCCAAAACTTCAAGCTTGTTGCCATAATTCAGGAAAGATTTTTGAGAGACCTAGAATTGGGGTTAATATAATTTGTGAGTTTGAAAAATGTAAATAATTTGCAGCCAAAAAGGTAGACTCTAGGAAATTACATCCTTATAAATACTCCTCCATGTGATGTGACTTTGCATCTGCTCCCTTAAGAAATGGAATCTAGGGGCGCCTGGGTGGCTCAGTTGGTTAAGCGACTGCCTTCGGCTCAGGTCATGATCCTGGAGTCCCGGGATCGAGTCCCGCATCGGGCTCCCTGCTCGGCAGGGGGTCTGCTTCTCCCTCTGACCCTCCCCCCTCTCATGTGCTCTCTGTCTCTCTCATTCTCTCTGTCTCAAATAAATAAATAAAAATAAAATCTTTAAAAAAAAAAAAGAAAGAAAGAAATGGAATCTATTTCTCCACCCCTGAACTCTGGGTTTGGCCAGGTGTTTCACTCTGGCCAATAGGATAATACCAAGTATGTTTCAAGCAGAGACTTAAAAGGCATTTAGCAACTAAGACTTGATCTCTCTTGGTGCGTTTGAAACTAGAGAGCCCCATGTAAACAAGTGTAGGCCTCTGGCAAATTGCAGGAGGAGAACCTGCCATACGAAGGGGAACTGAGATGCTATGGCCACTATCTGCCATTGTATAACATACAAATAAGCCAACCTACATCATCCAGCCACCATCAAACTCCCCAAATCATACAGCCAAATGGGAGAACCTAAATCAAAATGAGCAGAACAACCTCAACTAGAAGAACTGCTCAGCAGATCCTGAGCAATGAACTAAATAGAACGCTTGTTTTTTTTAAGCTGCTGAATTTTTTTAAGCTGCTGCTGGTTTGTTGTGCAGCCAAAGTTTACTAATGCAATCATCTTAGCCGATATCCTAGCTATTGTA
The DNA here is from genome assembly GCF_029215605.1 of Mirounga angustirostris. Lineage (NCBI taxonomy): Eukaryota > Metazoa > Chordata > Mammalia > Carnivora > Phocidae > Mirounga > Mirounga angustirostris. Next base: position 115,377,747 of record NW_026991709.1, on the reverse strand, counting down.
GAAAAGTGGTATAAGAGAGTATGGTGCTGTCATAAAAACTGCCTATATTTCTATCAGTCATATTGTAGGCAGCAAGGATAAATGCAGAGCAGGCTAGAAGGCTAATGATGTATGCTATGCCATGGCAAAACATCAGTAAAGCTGTCACCTGAAATACCTTGGAAGTTACACTACATGCCATCACAGCCTATAATTTTGCATAATTGGTTGCTTTTAGGATGTGTGTGTGTTTCAACATCTATTCAAAACATGTTCCGATAAAATCAGGAAGATACTCTACAAACCCTTTACTAGGGAGAAGGCTCCCAACCTTCCCATTCCCTATTCTTATTTCAAAGAAAACTCTATACCCAACATCCTATTGGTAATGAAACAGAATTTTTTCTAAGACAGTATTGAAAAATCAAGTGGAACCAACCTCCCACTGGAAGACCAAAAGTATGTTTTCGTAGTTAAAAGGGTATTCTTGTTTGAGATACAACTTTGTGGAAGCCAAACTCCAAGATGGCCCCCAATGATCCTCATCTTCTAGTACTTATGTCCATGTGTGATCCCTTCTCACACTGAATAAGGTAGACTTATATGATCTGTATGATATTGTGGAGGAGACAGTATGTAATTTCTGAGGCTAGATCATAAAAGGTATCCTGACTTCTGCTTTTGTCACTTGGATCTCTCAAATTGGGGGAAGCCAGCTGCAATGCCATATACTTAAGCAGTCATGTGCAAAGAACTATAGGGAATTGGGTGGGGGACTGAGGCTTCCTGCCTACATCCAGCTGGCCATGTGAATGATCCCCTTTGGAAGTGGTTCTTTCAGCTCTAGTCAAGCCTGCAGATGACTGAATACCTGGCTGAAAACTCATGAGAGACTCCAAGGCAGAATTGCTCAGCTAAGAGGCTGCCAAATTTCTCATCTACCCAAACTACAAGAAATTAAAATTTTCCTTATTATTTTAAGGCAATTACTATTGCAGCAATAAATAATTAATGCAAACTATAAACATTTTAGGTTTTAAATTTTACTTGAAGGCTGAATTGCTTTTTATTTAAAAGCACTGACTTGGGGGGCACCTGGGTGGCTCAGTCATTAAGTGTCTGCCTTCGGCTCAGGTCATGGTCCCAGGGTCCTGGAATAAAGCCCCGCATCGGGCTCCCTGCTCAGCTGGAAGCCTGCTTCTCCCTCTTCCTCTCCCTGTGTTCCTTCTCTCGCTGTGTCTCTCTGTGTCAAATAAATAAATAAAATCTTTAAAAAAATAAAATAAAATAAAAGCACTGACTTAGGACGCAACCCTTGGATTTGCCACTTACCTACTCTGTGACCATGGGCAAGTTGCTTATCTTTATATACTCATTAATCTGGAAAATGGAATAAAAATAGTAATTACATGATTGAGATATGTTAAGTATATACAAAAGTGATTAGAAAGGTACCTGGCACACAGTTAGTATCCTAACTCTATCAAAAGTCATTTTTGTGGAAGGGTTCATGTTTTAAGTTTGAAAATACATATAATATAACACATTTGACTGAATTCTAATATTTCAGGCTTGTTTCTTAAAATATTATACTGAAGATAACTGTGACTATTTTTTCTCACAGACTATTCCTAAAAGTTGCTTTCACTTCTACTTTTTTTGTTTCACCGAATCATAATGCATTTCATACTTCTGCTATAAACAAACCAAGCTTTATAAAGATAGGCATGGTAGTTTCTAATAAATGAAATAGTCATCCTAAGGCATAGTATGGAAGATATATATCACTTAGAGGTTTGGATACATAGTGCAGACTTCCATTAATATTAAGTATGCACTTCTCCAATTTCAGACTCACACCCTTTATCTGAGCTTCACACTCCTTGGGAGACCTATCAAATTGTAATTCTTGCCCTTTTGATGTTTACTACAGCAAATAACGTATTTCCTACGGTGCTATTCATTTTACTCTCATAAATAAAACATTCTTTCATCTATTGTATATTTGACTTGCTATTGAGAGCAAATTCTAAGACTAGCATTGGGATTTTATTTCTTTGGTTTGGCCATTTTATTGTTCCTTTGAGCTACCGTATGCTGGGAATACTTCTGCATTACGCGCTATGAATATTAGAAGTCTTTGCTTTGTTATCACTTGTATCTGCTTTCCAACTTCCCAAATGACTAATTCTTCCCTAAATAATGCTTCCTTTTCAAGCAGAGTTATTTCTTATATATATGATGAAAAGTTATGCTCCTAAGAAATAATAAGGATAAAATTCACTAGCTTAACTCTATTTTGAATTTTTAAAACTTTTTACTTCAATAGTTCAGGTTAATTATTGAATTATCCATAAGAAAACAAAATGAAAAATGATTACCTAAGGTGGCTCATGATGTAATAATTTTATAGAGATGCTGATTTCTAAATTGAGCTGTTTATTAGTTCAACATAAATTATCAATAGTTTTAATTTAGGGGGAAAACGACAGTAGAATTTTCCATTATATTTAATGGAATTAAATAAAATAATATAATATAAATTACATTATTTAATATAATAAACTAAGAAGAATATTTTGAATATATTATATAGGAGGAAATAGAAAAGGCTATCATGTTTTCATTGGTTTTATTTTTGACTTGGCTATCACCAACATGAAGAACAATCACTGTGCTTTATGTGCAGAACATTAAACTGCACATACAGGATACTAGCTTCTAGCTGCTAAAATGGAACATACAGGAAAAAACAACCGTTTAGGTGATGTCTTAAAATATTACTACCAAACAAGTCAATTTGCAAAAGGTAGTATTACATTTTTGTAACATTTGTTTGAAATTATTTATCTCATGCTGACTATGTACTACACACAGCACAGAGATGTAGATAAATTAGCCATTTGTCGGTTTCTTGTCCTTTGTTTAACATGCACAAGAGAGAATGAGAGAAAAAAAAGACCACTCTGTTTCACCCTCATTCCTATCTACTTGATAAAGATAGAGCCTGTAGCTGTGGGGGGAAAAAGAAAAAGTTCTATCATACAGATCCTCGACAGGAGGAGCATTATATATTCCTATAATTAGACATTAATATATATAAGTCCACCCAACACACACACGCTCAATTCCTTCTCATTCTACAATTCTACACAGCTTCTGCTGAGCCTCCAGTTGTCTCCACCCTGTATATAAACTGTAGACAGTTTACATTTCCTTCTAAATGATCTGAGACACTGAAAAAAAAAAAAAACTGATTTCTTTTTCCAGATCAGAAGACATGAGTTTTAAGAATTAACTGGTGCCGAATTTATTAAGTATGTATAATCTAGAAAAATATTTACCAGAATATTTTCTTCTATTTGTGCATGAACACTTTCTTATTGTCATGGCTAAGCTCTCTAGGCAAAGGTAGGCCCTATAACTGAAATGGAAATAGGAAATACATTTTGTATGTATAGTAAGTACTTAATTATAAGCACTTATCAAGCAGAATCAGACAGGAAGCCTTAAGCCCAGGAAAGAAAGAAAAAAAGAAGGAAGGAAGAAAGGGAGGGAACAAAGAAGGAAGGAAACCATCCAGCATTTATTTTTTCCTTAAAAACACCAAGTTTCCTCTAAAACACCAAGTCAAGATTTGTAGCCAGCACACTTGCTTTGAATCTCTATTCCATCACGTACTACGTGGTGGTAATTATATCTTGGTCAACATATTAAAACCAACCCAGTCTTTAAAATAAGAATAATAAAAATTACATTCCAGCATTTTTGAGAGGTAATTAAATGAAATGGTGTATCTAGTACTTTTGACACTAAACAGTTCTTTAAATGTATGCACTGCTTGGGGCAATGGCTTATTGCCATGGAAGACCAAAACTGAACATGTGCTAACCCCCGTGGTGTGTCCTTCTGAATTCAACTTTCCACGTTAAATTCTATGCAGCGGTAGTAAAGAACTGCAAGTTCTCCATGCAGTATGTGCCCTCCTTAATACCCATTACATGGAGCACTGGGTGTTATATGCAAACAATGAATCATGGAACACTACATCAAAAACTAATGATGTACTGTATGGTGACTAACATAACATAATAATAATAATAAAAAAGAACTGCAGGTTCATATATACATAATTAAAAGAGAGACTACAGATCTTCTAATGTTTATCATATTACTGGTCTGGCCTAGTCGGTATTTGCCAGTTAGAAAAATAAGATAAACCAACCCACAATCAAAAGAACAAATGTATAAACCCCAAATTACAAATATACTCTTCTAAGTGAGATTTATAAGATTAATAGGAATTTCTCTAAATCCTAAAATAAGCTACATGGTATCAAAATTTGTTTCAGAACCATTGAGAAACTAATTAAAACCTTTCCTTAAATCATTCTGTTCAAAAGTACAGTTTTATTTTGATGTCTAAGGGAAAACTTAATTGGAAACTCATAGACATAATAAAATATTTGCTACACTTGGGGAAGACTGAAGCAACTGCAATGTTTAAATTTTTTTGTATTAGTTCATAGCATAAAATGTTTCTAGCGGGGCGCCTGGGTGGCTCAGTTGGTTAAGCGACTGCCTTCGGCTCAGGTCATGATCCTGGAGTCCCGGGATCGAGTCCCGCATCGGGCTCCCTGCTCGGCGGGGAGTCTGCTTCTCCCTCTGACCCTCCTCCCTCTCATGCTCTCTGTCTCTCATTCTCTCTCTCTCAAATAAATAAAATAAAATCTAAAAAAAAAAAAAATGTTTCTAGCATTACCTGTACATAACATATACCAAGTTTTCACAATGTAGAAGCATGTTTGAAATATATTTAGGACCTTTCCATTTTATAGGATGCAAAGTAGGACTCAAGCAAAATTGGAAGAAGGATTGGTATTCTTTCCTTATTCTAAGTTCCAGTTTGATAATTTGATAATTATTGATTTAGTCAATCAGAGTTAATTCCTCCAAAATTTTGGAGGAATTGTTTCTTTCTAAAAATGATAAGAAAAAGCAAAATATCATCAAAGGAGAGTAATAACTTTTTGCCTTAAACATCTTATAATATCCAGAAGCTTGAGATACTGGGTAGCTAAGAGGGCTTCTTGACTATAGTAACCTGGCTCCTAATTTTATATACTTGTAGAATTAAAAATTATATAAAAATAGATTATTGTTGTTCAATTAGAGAAAGATGAATGCAAGGAGTGATGAAGGAGCCAAACTTTGCTGTTCCAGAAAAATTAGAAGAAAAATGTAGTACACATTAGAGCTATTATTTTGTTGTTGTATTCCATGTGTATGCTATTAAATTTGCCAGAAGTTATAATGTAATATGAAACAATAATCTTGGTACAAGTATCCTTTCTAGTTCCTGCTTTTAATTAAAATGGTTTTAATATTTCATCAGGATATTTGCAGTGATTTCTAGTCAGTAGTTTTTATTATACTTAGAATGTTTATTTTATCATTTAGAATAATGGGGTCTTATGAAATGTTTTCAGATTATGTTATAATACATTTGTTTGTTACCTTTTCTTATTGATACAATGGGTTAGACTAATAAATATGACAGTGGACAACCTTATATTTCTGTGATAAATGCAAATAGCTATTGAAATTTACTGATTTAAAATCTTTTTAAGGAAAGAGCTGTCGAACTTAGTAATACACTTTCAACATATCTAATTAATCATTTCTTGATTTTATCTATTATCTTTTTATTTGTTTACCTATTTTTCTTATTTTCAAATAATTTTTAAATATGAATGGGTGTTCTAATTTCCAGGTCTGCATATAAAGAGCTTGGCAGTCATCACTAAGTCCTAAAACATGAAAAAACTTAGGGGCATCTGAGTGGCTCATAAATTAAGCATAGGACTCTTGATTTTGGCTCAGGTCATGATCTTAGGGTCAGTATTGTGCCCCACTTCAGGCTCCAGGCTGGGCATAGAGCCTGCTTGGGATTCTCTCTCTCTCTATCCCTCTACCCCTACTCTCTCCTCCCTGCCTCCCCGCTCACACAGAGGCGCTCTCAAAAACAAACAAACAAACAAACAAACAAACAAAAAACTTGAACAGACTGAAAATCAACAACTCTTCTTGGATCTATAAGACAGGGGAGGACACAGGACAGCCTACACCCCCCAAGAATGGAGAGACAGACCAGCAAGTAGGACATGTGGTTTACTGGAGCAGAGATTCACAAGTGGAAACCGCTGAGGCAACCAGTGTTGGGGTAGGAAAACCTGAAGTATTTGTATTTGACAACTTGCTGGTGGCTTGGTGTGAACAACTCTGAGTGTTAAACACTCCAGGGGCCCCTGTCAAAGGTGGGCACCCACAGTATTGTGAGATTTATCTCTAGGAGTTCAACTAGATTTCCCCAGTAAATAGAGGAGAAAAATCCCCTCCAGCTTCAAGTAGAGGAAGGGGAAAAAGAACCATTTTGAAATGTCAGAGCACTCTGTTCTTAACAAGGCCTGCTCTCAGGGGAAACTAGTTAACCAGAGCCTAACCTGCTGTGGTACTATCCAAACTTAACTGACTTGTGAAAGGGGAAGACCTAATTCCAGCCAGCTTTAGCCTTCCACCTAGCAGAAGAGAAACACACACTTCTAGCCACAAATATACATTCTCTAGCCATTTTTTCCCACCTAATTGGAGAAAAAAAAAACACCTAAAAAACAATTGTGAAGTTCACCTCCCACAAGCATAGGGCTCACTAAAAGACTAAAAGACTGAGCTCTAACCCTAAGATTCTACAATGCTTCCCCTCCTCCACACTTCACCACCACATTAATCAAGGCCTATTTACAGCAGCTCGTTTTACCCAGTGCATCAAATTTGGCCATCAAGAAAAAACTAGAAGGCATCGCAAAAGGCAAAACGCACAATTTGAAGAGACAGCGTAGCATCAGACTCAGACATGGCAGCATGTTAGAACTATCACACTGGGAATTTAAAACAACTAGGATTGGGACGCCTGGGTGGCTCAGTCGGTTAAGCGGCTGCCTTTGGCTCAATTCATGATCCCAGGGTCCTGGGATCGAGTCCCGCATAGGGCTCCTTGCTTAGCAGGGGGGGTCTGCTTCTCCCTCTGCCTGCTCTGACTGCCACTCACCCTGCGTGTGCTCTCTCTCTAACAAATAAATAAATAAAATCTAAATAAATAAATAAAACAACTAGGATTAATATGCTAAGGGCTCTAATGAATAAAATAGACACCATGCAAGAACAGATGGGTATTTTAAGGACAGAAATGGGTATCTTAAGAAAGAACCAAAAGAAAGTGCTAAAGATCAAAAACACTGTAATAAAAATGAAGAAGGCCTTTGATGGGCTTATTAGTAGACTAAACATGACTGAGAAAAGAGTCTCTGATCTAGAGGATAGATTCCTTCATGAGATCACTCCTAAAACCACAAAAGTACCCTCTATTTATAGAGATTTATCTTATGTAATTTTCTATACAGGTAACTTATTTTATGCACAAATCACAAAGGGTTTGTGGCATTATTGACGCAAAACTGTAGCCTTACAATCAAGGCTTTAGGCTTTGAGATTAGGTTTATAAAAATACATGCATACATACATGTATATATAAAATCTTTGGCTTCTGATTCAAACCAACAAGGAAAAAACTACCTTCAAAAATCAATATCACCTTTTATCAAGTTACCTCAAATTGAAAATAGTGACATACTTTTTTGTTTTCTTGGAGTGCTTAAAAGATGAATTCGGGAAAGGATGGTGAAAAAATAGGAACCAAGGTAAGGAGACTTTTTGTTGTTTGGTTGTTTCCTTCATTTCGTTTTCAATGAGATATTTTGATAAAAAGTACTGATAACATTCCTGCTAAAACGATGTCCAATGATTTCCAGTGGAACAGAATTAATTCCAAGAAAAGTATGGAAGGAGAGTATAGACTGACATATTTAAGTGTGGTTTTTAGGAGTGTCTGGGTGGCTCAGTTGGTTGAGCATCTGACTCGATTTTGGCTCAGGTCATGATCCCAGGGTCCTGGGATGGAGTCCCACATTGGGCTCCCTGCTCCATGGGAAGCCTGCTTCTCCTCTGTCCTGCTTCTCCCTCCGTCTGCCGCTCCCCCTACTTGGGTGCGCTCTCTTTCTCTGACAATTTTTTTTTAAATGTGGTTTTTATAGTACTGTATATGTATTGGGGAAAAATCAGGGCTTTAGTCTTTTTCTTTTTCTCGAGTTTTAAGGCATCATATAGATTTCTAGTGAGTACTTTCAATAAATATTTGATATATGATATGTCAATCACAATAGCCTTTCATAGAATATACTTAGAATCAGAATAGATCTTAGTATTGTAATAATACAATGTTGAGTAGAATTGGACATTAGCCTCAGTTTCAAGGTTCATTAAAACTTCTAAATACCTGTAGAATAAATTGATACAAATATAACACAAGAGTTCAGATTTTTTTGGTTAAAGAATAAATTTTATTTTTTTGCTTAATTGCATTAAGCAAATAAAGATTTCTTTGTTCTCTCAGACAGCAAAATCAACTTTCTTAGGTGTCCCACAACATTCTATCATTCTAGTGATATTAGCTCTCATCTATTATTAAAATTGTTTTATAAATTTTTCTCCTATTTGTTCATATTTTCTTTTAAGTTGCTCAAGTTTATGTAATTAAAACATTTTAATGGAGAAATGGGAACCTATAAGGATTAATGGAAAGAGCAATTTTGCCCCTACATAGAATAGTTTTTTATTATTCATTCATTCAAATTTCATTTATTCATTAACTCATTCCACATTTACTCATTCGTGATAGGTTCATGGTAGGTTGGTGTATTGGTACAAAAATAAAGGACCTTCCCTGATTTTAAGAAGTTTGACCAGTATTTGTAGATAGGTTGTCTCTAGCAGATGAGTAGTTGTTAAAAACACATTTTTACTTGAAAAGAATAGGTTATGACTGAAGATTTCCCATGAGAGTTCAGAGGACTCAGTAGTAATAGAGATTTTTGTTAACCAACCACAAGGAAAAGTAAAATATTTCACTTAGAGAATAGTTACTTGAGTGGAATTCCACTTGGGGGACAAGTTGCAAATGGAGACTAGGGAACCCCCAAAACTGGCTGAATTAAGGATGGACACTCAAAAATCTGCCTCTCTTCTGTGTCATTATGTCCATGGTTATAGGACACAGTTGAAGCTGTGTCTTAACCTATGAAATGTTCTATGCATATTTATATCTCTTCTCTCTGATAGTACTTAACACATAGCAATGCCCAACAAATGTTTATTTAATGAGTAAAATAAAAACTTTGTGAATGAGAAAGGCCATGAAAATAACAAATATGAGTTTAAAAGACCAAAAACTTCACTAGTCTAAGTATTCCCCAAAACACTTAGTAATATTCCTATGCTAGATAGTAAACTTTCAAAATATTCCCTAAGACCTATGACATTTTTAAAAGTCCTAAAGTTTGATTATTCTAATGTAGCATCAATTGTACATCACAAGTACTTACAACAAATCAATTTATTTAAAAATTCTGTTTTGTGTTATGACTCTTTATGATAACAAAATATTCCCAATACCTTTGACATTTTTCAAAGTGCCCTAATGTATAAATCTTCCATTGTAACTGATCTTGTATCAAAACTTTTTCTCTCTGGGGCACCTGGCTGGCTCAGTAGGAAAAGCACGTGACTCTTGATCTCAGGGGTTCTGAGTTCGAGCCCCCTGTTGGCTATAGAGATTACTAAAAATAAATAAATAAACTTTAAAAAGAAGCTTTCTGTCTCAAATCAATACATTTAATATCTCTGTTTGATCTTCTGTCTCCTTATCAACATAAAAAGACTTATGTTTGCAGCAGATGGCAAATCACTTCAAGATCAAAATGATAATCAAGTAATATATTTAAAAACAACTTAATTAAGTGAAAACCTGTCCACATTAAGACTTGTACAAAATGTTCATTACAACTTTATTTAGAATAGCAAAAATTGATAAACAACTAAAATGTCTATGAATAATCAATAAAATGGATCCAACTACTATACAACAACAAGCAACAAATTGCCGATATACATAATATACATGAATCCCAAAGGCATTATGCTAAGTGAAGGAAATCCATCACAAACAACTTCATGTTGGATGATTGCATTTTTTTAAGTTCTAAGAGAGGCAAAGCATAGTGATGGCAGATCTGTGGTTGCCAGGGGATGGGAATGAGAAGAAGCAGGAGGCAGAATGGCTTGAAGCTATTGGAACATATAGAGAAGCAAAAAATCAACCCCAAGCAAAGAGGGTTGCTGCAGAGTTAGCCATCACTTTCCCAACAGAATCAAAGTCAGAGTGAGCAAATACAAGGTGCAGAAATGAGCAATACGTCTATTAACTTTCCGGTCAGGGATAAAGCAAACAGGATAGAGAGCGATGACATATGTCTCCAGGTACCACCCAGTAGTAACTCGCAGAGCTCCACACCAAATTCTAGCAAAGGTTGTGAGGAAAGAAAATGTGCAAGAAACATGTAATGTTCCTTCCAAGCATTGTTCGCTCCAGCTAAACCAGTGAGCAAGAGTCCAGTGTTTTTCAAACTGTTAAACAGGGGTTATTTTTGTAATAATATAAATTCTTAATATTATTGTTGTCTTTTTCAAACTCATTCTCTCACTGTGTAGATTGGGAAATTTCTCAGGCCCTGTTGCTGCAGTGGCATCATCCCTCTGAAGGCTAATGGAATGTGTGTTTGTATAGTCTTGGGTTTCAGATGTTTGGGGGGTTTAATTATTAATATGGTAAACATTAGAAGAGATAACTCACATAAATAAAACTGTGGAAATGAGTCTTAAAACCAGAAAGTTTGAGAGTTGTTAGCATAGGTAAATAAATCATGGACCACCTACCAAGACTGGGTCTGGAACCACCCTTCTCCTCCAGTATAATAAGCAGCATTTGCTTCCAGGTTCAAGCTGTGAGAATTACTTTCTAACCACAGCGAAATATTTGCATGGGGAGCTCATATGGTTGGAAAGCAGAACATAGCCAAGTTCACTAACAGACCACTACAGGGGACACAGATGCAAAGGACAAAATCTAAATGTCCCTCCATTCAACGACATAACATTACCCTAAGGCATTCCAACATAGGACAATCCTTATTTTAGTCTCCTTATGACAGACACACGCTCAGAAGATATCCAAAGGCAGCTAATTCAGAAGAATAAAGAGACTAGCACAACTACAAGGAAAACATATTACTTCTCATAGTGCTACCCTCAAATATAAAAGCACAACAAAGGACAAATAAGTATTTGAGAAATGTAAATAAAATTAAAGAAATTTTGCTATGAACAGTGACAACAACTGGTCTAGTCAAAACCTGGATCTATGAGGACAAAAACAAAATACTATGTAATCATAGAATTAAAAGCATGTTATATTCAGAAAAATGCATGAACTTCTCAGAATTTCTAATCAGAAAACAAGAAATAATTACGAATTAAAGTGTAATTCCTAAAGTTAAGACTTCAGTAGAATGTCTAAATAAGAGGATGTATATATAAGTGACCTGCAGTTTAAAATTAAAAAATCTCCCAGAAGGTTGAAAAATAAGTAAAAGAGATATAAAATGTAACATAAATGTTTAAAGTTATAGATAGAATACAAAGCCAAAGTTCAAACATCCATATAAATAGGAGTGTCAACAGGAGAGAACAGAGAGAATTTACAGCAGTAAAGGATAGCTGCAAACATGTCTGACTTGAATTAATCTTCACACTTAGAGAGTTCACCAAGGACAGGCAGAAAATTATTTTAAATACACATATATCTAGACATATACTTATGATTTTTCACAAAGATTAAGAAAAAAGCTAAAATTTTCTCTAATAATAATAATAATAACAACAACATCAACAACTTTACCTCTAACTTAGCAAGAAGACTGGCATGAATTATCTCATTAGTTATGCCTGATGCCAACTGACTGACAAAGTAGCAAGTCCTTTGTTTTGAAAGTTTGACTATTACTGATCCTAGAATTATATATAACAAAAACAGTCAAATGTAAGGGCAATATAAAAATATTTTCACATACATAATGACCAAAAATACTTATCTTCCTGATGGTCTTTCTAAAAAACTTCAATTTTCTCAACAATAAAATGAGTTTCTAAGAGCTTTCATTTTCCTAATCAATCCCACATGGATTCAAATGGGCCATTTCTGCTTGATGTTTATTAACAAAGCCAACTAAATATCAGTAATGAAAACAAAGAGAACTTGAGGAGGTGCAGTCGAAAATATAAATGAGGAAGAGAGGATCTAACTCTAACCCAGGAGTATAGTAGACCAATGTGTCATTAGATAGGGGCAGCAGGCCCAATAGTATACAGGTCCAAATTATGTTAGAAGAATGTATGAGAACTTCTAGTGAAGTGACTAGAAATGACTCATGACTCTGTATCTTCCCTGCATAATTGATGAGACCTATGCCTAAAATATTATATTCATTCATTTAGCTTCCAGGGCAGATATATGAAACAAGCAAACCCACGTGCATCAGTCAGGACATGCTCGGATATGCTAAAACAATGCCACATCTGCAGTGGCTGAGAAAACCAACATTAATATCTCACATGGCAAATATCCATCATGGGGGCTCTACTCTACTTTGTCTTCACTCAAGGGCCCATGCTAAATAGGCTCCATTTGGGGGCTGCCATGTTTGCTAAGGTGATAAGGAGTGCACATAGTAAATGGGCCCAAGCTCAACATTTTTAGCTGGAAGTTTACAAAGTGCATGTTTTCACCCATGTTTTATTCACCAAAGCACATCTAGCTTTAGGAACAGTGATTTGAAATCCCGTGTTTGGAGGAGAAATGGCCACAACTTTTTGCTGAATAGCATTTATGACTAACATATTTCATAGAATTATTACCTTTTGTTTTATTTTATCACAACATCATTTTTGATACATAAGGATTCAATTTATTCCTGAAAAAAGAGAGGTATTGATAAATTTAGCACGCACAGGTTTGCATCCAGTTTTTTCTCCCATTGCCAAAGATTCCTTGTGTAATTGGGGCAAGTCACCCTATCTAAGATCTCCCATTTCCTCAAGAGAAAGTCAATTTAAGATCTTCATTTCCTTATTAATAAAATCCTAGATGGTTTTAAAGAGACTTTCCCTGCTCGCTTGACATTTGCTGCCGTATTACAGACAAGAAAGTAAGAAATTTAATGTACAGAAAAGTTAAGTGACTTAAAGAATCACAGGATATGTTTGAAATTGACCACATCATTTATATATCTAAGGTTACGTATATTTTATGTCAAACGTACTTGGTGAATCCCCCAAAACAAAAGCAAAAACATAGTAATCATAATTGCAACCACAGAAAAGAATCTATCCTCACAAGGCCAAATGATTTATTTTCTTTTCCAAATCTCCATTTGCATATCACATACTGGGCTCTTAGAGGTTAATGGTTATAGAATGAAAAAAAAAATGAGGTAAATGTGGAAGAGAACTGAAAAATTTGTCATGTCATAGTCCAGACAGGATCTAAGATGTATTGCATAAAATATTTGTCAGCAAATGCACTTCAACCTCTGTAGGATTCTCTACACTTGAAAGAACAGATGTTCATTGTGTTTGATGAGCTACAAAACCATTGCCTGCCCCGAAAACAAAACAACCAGGAAAGAAGTGACATTGACATTGACATGTGGCAAAAGCAGTCACTTCACAGCAAGTTTGTGTTCAATCATTTATACCTTCCTTGAGTATTCTGTAAGGTTCTAGTAACAAAATATCAAGAAAATATTTATTTTGCCTGATTTTATTATGGATTTGTTTTCCTCTCAAGATGGGAGACAGAATATTAAATGTATGTAACACTTTTTTTTTTATTTTCAGCAATACAAGTAATACAAAAATGATCGCATTCTCCTTATAAAAATGGGAATTAGTAATGATAAATGAGTTAAAATTAAAATTGTCTTTCGTATTCTCCTTTATCTCCCAGAATCAGTTATTTGTTTTAGGTTTTTTGTGTATGTTTACAAGCAATAAGATCTGATAATATGCCTCTGTAAAAAGTTGATATGGATATACACTATAAGTATAAATACGTTTGTGTTTGTTAGGTATGTAATATTTGGGCTATAGAGTTGTAAGGTGTTTATTTTTGTGCATATTGTATTATTTCTCAAATATAAAGATCTTGTTTGATCTTTTTAAGGTTTAATACTGAGCTAATGTTAAGTCGGTATGTTCTGATACGATCACAGCAATTCTTACAATGTAGAAATCATTCCATACTTGTATTGTTAGTAGCATTTACCCCAAGCCCTCCCACTTCCCCCAGCTAACTTACCTCTCCCTAAAGAGCCCCATGACCCAGCAACTACAAAGGTAACTCTTGGCCTAGCAGATCTTGCTCCAGTGCCCTGGGCAGTCAGCAACTTTTCTGAATGGCCAAAGCAGTGAATTATCATCAACATCACCCCTGGATATATCAAAATATAATTTGTCATTTTGCCATTGGTAATTTCTTCTCCCACTTTCGTATATTACTTCTCTTCATAACACTTTCTACCTTCAAAAAACTATAAAATGTAATTATAATTACATTATTTTTTTTGTGTTTGTTCCTTACTGCTATATCCCAAGTGCCAGGCATACGGTAGGCTCAGTGAATGTTTATTGAATTAATAGTCTCATGTTCCGGGGCGCCTGGGTGGCTCAGTTGGTTAAGCGACTGCCTTCGGCTCAGGTCATGATCCTGGAGTCCCTGGATCGAGTCTCACATCGGGCTCCCTGCTCAGCAGGGAGTCTGCTTCTCCCTCTGACCCTAACCCCTCTCATGCGCTCTCTCTCATTCTCTCTCTCTCAAATAAATAAATAAAATCTTTAAAAAAAAAATAGTCTCATGTTCCTACCAACATTGAAAATCTTCATAATTTTTGCTAGTAAAATAAATCGAAAATATCACATTGTTTTGTCAGTTAACATTTCCTGGATTGCATTGAGATCAAACAGTATATTTCAAATGGTCATTGTTTATTTTTTATTTTTTTAAAGATTTTTTATTATCCATTTGAGAGAGAGAGAGCACAAGCAGAGGGAGTAGGAGAGAGAGAAGCAGGCTCCCTGTGGGGCTCGATCCCAGGACCCGGAGCTCATGACCTGAGCCAAAGGCAGACACTTAACCATCTGACCACACAGGTGTCCCTCAAATGGTCATTGTTTATATAAGTATATACATTCTATAAATTTTTAGATTATGTGTCAGCTTATTGTTAACAGATGTTTTCTTATATTGTTTTTCAATAAATTTATTTAAATCCTTATACTTTTTCTGAGGGCTACTTTGCTTCTGGGGGCTATTTGGCTTCTGATTTAATTATCGATTATTCTTTCCACTCCTTTAAATTTAGTTTGCAGATATAGTTTGATTTCTTTTATAATTCCAGGGTAGAATTTTTAAAATTCCATTACCTAAGATTTTTGCTTTTTGTTCATAATTACCAATGTCATTTCACTGCAGCAAGAAAAAGGAGCTTGCCTGATTTTTTTATTTTGAAAATGTATTTTTAAAATTTTCAGTAAAAATCAGTTATATTAGGCCGAGCAGGCTTGTCATCTTGTGTTATGCAACCCCAGGGCCTTTGTGACCTATTATGTAAACGTTCTTTCTCCCTCTTCTTGTTCCACGAGGATGTGAGGGCTCAATTCCACACAGTCGCTCAGTACTCAGGCTTTCGGAGCCTCCAAGACATATAGCTGTACCACAGGTAACATGTCATCTTCTCAAAACAAGGGGAAAGAGAGCTTCAGTGCTTGACCTGGCATTCATTTCTTCTCCCACACAGATCATCTGCTAGAAATGGTCACACGGCCGTGCCTCCCCATAAGGGAGCTGGGAACTGGGAATGAACCCATGGAATATTTGGAGGATATATTCCTTTGCTAATGTTTCCTTCTAGTTCCCAAATATTCCTTTGCTCCTATCTTTCCTTAAATGAAACCAAATCAAATCCTTCTTAAGGCAACAAAACACAAACTTTGTCTACTCTATGTGTGTGATCTCTGGGTGGTAGGTGGTGGTCCCTGCATCATTTCAGAAATGTCTCTTCTTGGTCCAGAGGACCTGATAAATCACATTTCTATCCCCTCATACTTTTTTGTACAATGAATAGCCCAATTACAATGAATTTCTCCTGGTGGAAAGACAAAACAGTTTATAACATTTCCGAAATTGTGAGGGTGCTTTTCCTGGGAGTAATGAAGGTTCCTTAATTAGACATTGATTTTGCTTTTAGCAGAGACTCCTTTGTTCATTTTTCTCTCTGGCTCCTGACTCTGCTCTCTTGGAGGCTGTTATGGACTGAATGCTTGTGTGTTCCCCAAATTCATATGTTGAAGTCCTAACCCCCAGTGTGGCTATATTTGGAGAAGGGGCTTTTAAGAAGTAATTCAGGTTAAATAAAGACATAAAGATGGGGCCCTGATCCAACAGGATCTGTGTCCTTACAAGAAAAGACACCAGCATGCTTGTTTTCTCTCTCTCTCTCTCTCTGCACAATGGCCATGTGAGGGTATAGCAGGAAGGTAAGTTTGCAAGCTTGGAAATGAGCCTTTATCAGAACCCGGAAACTAACTGAGCCAGAAACTTGATCGTGGACTTCTATCCTCCAGAGTTGTAAGAAAAGGATATTTTTCTGCTGTTTAAGCCATGCAGTCTATATTATTTTGTTAATGGCAGCTGAGTTGACTAATAGAGGGACATTTCCCTTGCTCTCGTTCTCAGTGGCTACATCCTCAGGGGCTGTTGAAGAATATACCCAGCCTTCAAGTCCCCTCTGTACTCACGGCAGGTGGGGGGCGGTGTCCAAAGGCTCTTTACTTTCATAGAGTCATAGCAATTTGCACCTCTAGACTCATAGTTTGTTTAGCACTGCAGTCTCTATTCGTATCTGTTTGAATCCAGTCAATTCCATCTGCCAGTTATTTTTGAAAAATAGTTTTTAGTTCTACTATCTTTCTTTACTTTTTTGCCAAATGCTTCTCTCACAAATTATGCTCTCAGACTTCTCTGGCAAAGCTTTACCCCTACTCTGATTTGTATCCTGAATCATTTTATGCACTGACAGGTACTTCTAGTTGTCATACCATTATACTGATATATTTTCCTGAATCATCTTAATCAGGTAAGAAGTTCAGCAGTAAGAAGAAAGGCTACACCCTTAATCTAATTTTTGCTTCGAGGCTGAATTTCAAAGGCCTTTGTTGCTCACATATTTTCCTGGTTTTACCCCCTATTATAATGGTTAAAAAGCAATTCACTGCTTCAATATTTGTACACCCAGAAATTTTCGGATTTCTTCATTACTTTTTATTTTGGCTTGAAAACATTCTAATTATTTTCTGGGATTTTCATTTTTATGCAATACCTAGTCAAATCCAGTCAATAACAATCAATAGATAGTATTGTAATTCAATTCTCCATAATCTTTCCCAAGAACTAAAAGTTCACCAAGGCTAAAACAAAAACAAAACAAAAGCAGTTCATTAAGCCTATCATCTGGCTTCCAAGTTAGGTCTGGTGAGAAATGCTTTATTATTGCATGATATAGAGTACTATCTTTTCATTCTCAGGAATTAATTTCATAATTGGTCATCACCTGGCCCTTAAAATAATGCCAGCTATTTTAGGTATCTGTTGTGGTAACCTTACTTCCAATGAGTATTAGTCAGGATAGGATAGGATAGGATAGGATAGGATAGGATAGGATAGGATAGGATAGGATGGGTAAAGCTATAGTAACAGCATCAAAATTTCAATGGCTTAAAATAGCATACCTATTTCTAATTATTATATATTTTTTAAGATTTTATTTATTTATTTGACAGAGAGAGACACAGCGAGAGAGGGAACACAAGCGGGGGGAGTGGGAGAGGGAGAAGCAGGCTCTCCGCCGAGCAGGGAGCCCGATGCGGGGCTCCATCCCAGGACCTTGGGATCACGACCTGAGGCGGAAGGCAGACGCTCAACAATTGAGCCACCCAGGCGCCCCACCTATTTCTAATTCTGATGGCATGTATGATGTGAGCTACCAGAGGTTTCTGCTCCATCAGGAAGTATGATCTTTTCCTCCATCCTTTGAATTTGGACTTGGCCTGTGACCTGATTTTACCAATGGGATGGCAGGAAATGTGATACAAACAGGGACTTGAAATGTCTAGGACATTGGCGTTTGCTCTTGCTTGGTACACTTGAAACCCTAAAAGAGCCATATGAATAAGCCCATACTAGTGTTCTAGAAGATGAGGAGACACATGGAAACAATGTAAACACCCTGTGTCGCAATTTACTTCCAGAGATATGAGGGAGACCATTTTAGGTCATCTAGCCGACCATCCAGCTATCTACAGGTATATGATAGAGCCCAATAGAAATCACGTGAACTCCCTCAGACCAGAAGAATTACCTATCCACCAATAGGATCATGAGTTAAGTGAAATAGTTGGCTTTTTAAAACAGCAAGTATATTCCAAATACATTTTTAAAGTAAGCTTTAGATTTTTTTGTTCTACAACAAAATCTAACTGATACATCAACTAATACCTATCTAGCAGAGTGCTGCTGTAACAAAGGCTGTAACATGTTGCATTAGTTTTGGGTCTGGGGTTGGTGAAGACTGGAAAAGCAACAAGAAAATTGTGGAGGTTGGAAAAAATGGCAGTGAAACTGCTATATCAGGCTGGAAAAATGGCAACCTGTATTATACGGTGGTGGAAAAACTGTTAGAACTGTCGTCTGTGGTAACTTGGAATATAAAAATGTACCCAAAGAACCTGAGGATTTGGCTAAATAATTGCTAGAATTTAACATAGAAAATTCACAAATATTTATATCTTTGAATAAATAATATTTACCAATTTTCTCGGATAGTCTCCCTTTGCCACGTTAGGTATACCTTCTACCCTTCTCCTCTCAGGGAGGCTGAACAGTATGGACAACAATTAATAGGCAGCATTACTCCCTGACTTGTATTAGCTTCAAAAATTTAGAAGCACTGGCACAGAATAGGAGGATGTGAGCACGGTGAAATTAGTGTATTTAATGCCATGGCTAATTTTCTGTCAAGACACAGGTTGATAGTGATGGAGCTCCATTACCAAAGGTCATACTTCCTGTCCCACTTACAGCTACAGCTGCCTCTCTAGGTTCTCTCTCCCTTTCCCCACTTCAAGCTGTTAGCCCGAGCGCTTTATACCCTTGATGAACTTTTTTTAAACCTTCCTGGATTTTCTAATTGGACCCTGAATGATATTATGATTTTTTTTTTAAATAAGACTAGTTAGAATAGAAAGTCCTTAAAAATTATGGATTCCTTTTATAGATCTTAGTTTGTAAAACTGCTTTGTATCAGCATTATAAAGGCAAATTTATGATGCTAAATACTATTTATGTTTTTGTAGCTGAAGGGGAGAAGGAGATAGGTCCTCTCTACATTGCAATGACGTTTTTAGTGAACTGTTAGCAGAACCTGCAATTTTTCAAGGCAGAATGCTTGGATTTTATTAATTACTACCGTGAGAAAAAAAAATACTGGCCTGAGAAACCTAACAAAGATTGTATGGAAAATAAAGAACAGAATAGGATTAACAGATGCCCAGAATATGGGCACATCCTGTGTTCCATTTACACAGGATTGGCACAAATTTTAAAACAAGAATAAATACACTGTTTGATAAAACATTCATTTGTGTAAAAAAAGACAATCCCAAACCAAGGAAAATCAAGGGACTGAAACAAAAAAATTAGATTAGTTACTCTTTTGGAGGCAGGGGATGTAACCAGGAAGAATTACACATTTATACATTTGAATATGCACACTTTAGTATTTATAAATAAGAAAAATGAATGTAATCATGTGCTATAGAAAAATACTGGAAATGATTAAATATATATTGCCTTATATCAAGTTCACAATTCATGTTGAACACATTGAGCTGGAGTGTTACAAAGCAAGTCTGAATTTAACAGTGTGAATCATTTTTAAATGAAATTTAGGTGAGATTAGATTTCTTAAAGGTAAAATTATAATCGCACATAAATAATCGTAATGCTATTCTGTAAAGAAAAATTAAAAACAGAAGTTTCCAATTAGGATTTGAGAAGCATGTATAATATAATGGAAAATGCCACATATATTATCTAGGACGAAGCAATAGCAAGTAGATTGTGTATCTGATGATGTTAACAAATCCTTTTACCCTTTTATGTTTGAGTCAACCAAAATTTTAGATACTGACAATTAAGAGAAATTCAGCAAAGACAAGTAACATGAATACTAAATGCACCAGTCAATACAGAGTTGACTTGACTCAAATGCATTTACTCTGTTTTCTTAGTAAAATAATAATGCATCTTTGATTTCATATTTTCACTTTGTTTTCAACCAAAACATAGACTTTGGACTTTTTGCAAATGTCATTTGATGGCCTCATCTTGTTTTAAAAATATTACTAAACAACTGCCAGACAAATGTACTCAAAAAAAAAAAAAAAGTAAAAAGTAAAAAAGAAAGAAAGAAACAGGAAGTAGAATGGGAAATCATGTTTTTAATTTGATTTATTTCTTCTGAAAGCAATCACTAAACTTTATCTGGACATCAAGAAAACATATGATGAAACTTCCCCTATAATTTCTTAAATATACTTGATACTGGATCGTATATTTTGGGCACAATGAAAAAATAAAAATAACTGGGATTTGGAGAATAAATTCAAATTCATATAGTGCTAACATTTATATTTGTTCCCAAAGTGGGTATACCCCAAGGTCACGTCCTTAATCACCTTCTTTTTCTATACTCACTCACATGGTGATCTCATCCACGTTCCTGGCTTTAGATATCACTATAACCTCGATGATACAGAATTTATATTTCCCTCAAAGAAGTTTCTCTCAAATTTTAAACCTGAATATCCAATTCTCTACTTGATATTTCTATTCAAATAAATCCCTAACAAATATCAAAACTCAACTTGTCCAAAGCTGACCTCCTGATCTCCCCACCTCCCAAATAGCTGTAAGCACAGCCTTTCCCATAACATTTGATGGGAAACTCATTCTTTTATTTGCTCAGCTGGAAAACTCTGGAGACGTTTCTTATCTTCTTATACCCCACAACCAGTTCATCAGGAAATCCTGTTGGCTGTACACTCAAAATATATCCAGGAACCGACCAATTTTGTCCATTACCACTACCATGATCCTGATCTGAGTCACCATTATCTCTGTATTGGACCACTGCTATACCCTCCTAACTACTCTGTTTCCATCCTTGCTCAACTATATTCTTAAACATGTGTATCAAATCATGTCTCTCCTCTGTTCAAAACTCTGCAGAGTTCCTCATTTCACTAAGAATAAAAGTCAAAACTTCCTTTGTTTCTCATTCTGCTCAATGCACGAGGGTCTCCTTGCTGCTTTTGGATGAGGCCAGGTACATTCCTAGCTTAGGAAATTTTCACAGACTGGAATGCTCTTCACTCATCTATGTGCTTTGACAATTTCCATACCTTTCCAAGTCTGTTCATATGTCACCATCACACTGAGGCCAACTGTGTCCAAATTGTAGCATGATCACTGCTTCCCTTCCACCCACTCCTGATCTCCCTTATACTCCTGGGTATGTCTGTATGTGTGTCTGTGTGTATGTGTATATATAAATATACACCATATATATAGAGATATGTGTTGTGTTTGCATGTGTGTGACTTCAGTTTTTCAATAGCATTTATATAATGTCCTGCATATAAAATATGCTCCAAAAATGTTTGTTAAGTGGAAAAATGAATGTGAGTGAATGAACATTATAACTAATGAATTCTAAAACTAGCTAGGATGCAAATATAGTAAAGCACAATTGATAAACACTGTAATGTAATCTCTAATTTCAGAGGATTAAGTCATTTCAGATCATCCTCTTTGTAATACTTAATTATTAGAATTACATTTAGCTTCCTTTTTTCTCAGGCAAACCCATTTCATTTATATTTTAAATGCCAATTTAACTTTCCAGCTCCTACTAGCATATTCACAAATAAAGACAATTTAAATTAAAAATTTGCATAACCATAAAATAAGCCCTGTTAATGGGATTGTTCTAGATCATTTACATTTAATTTAAATATAAAGTTCTGTGTAAACTGCTATCTTGCTATTTGTTTTATATTTGTGACTTGTGTTCTTTGTTCTTTTTCTCAACAGCTATATTTTTAAATTTATGAAAAGATAAAATTTTGTGATATAACATGATAGATAAAACTATTTTATTCTTAAAATAGGACCAACACAATGGAACCATAATATGGAATCCTACTCAGATTAGAAAGATGTTTGTGTTATTAGACAGAATGACAACAATAATTTAATTTAGTATCCAGCCAGTTTTGATTTTTTGTTCTCAGGATCTGCTTTGCTTTATTAAGTTCACAAAATTTGGTACATTTAAAAGTTGTAAAATTAACTTTTCATATCTAACCAATATGTTATTTGACAATATTGTGATTATTCTTTTAGAAATTAAGAAAAATTACAACTTACAGCATTAAGCACAAGATGCGATAACTAGAGATGGTCTCTCTCTCTCTCTCCTGTTCACTCAGCATGAGAACTTGGGGATGAAGAGAAAAGTGTAAATTCTTCATAGATAAACATCATTTGATACATAAATGACTCTAAAGAGTCATATGTAACTAGGGAAAATAAGAGTAATAAAGATCAAATTTAAATACACAGATGTACTCAGAATCAATAGAAAAGGGTGGAATTTAAAATTTTAAAAAATACATAGAAACTTTACAAGCTTTTGAAATGAAACCTAATTCTCACAAATGTTCATCTTCTCACTTTCCCTGAATATAATGAGATATATTTCTGAGTAAAAGAAAGTAAAACTAAGATTATGATGGATAGTAATTAAAATAATCACATTTTAAGGAGATACATGCTTTTGTTTTTACTATTCACTAAACTTCATCACTCTGATACCTATAGATAATTTTTACAGTTATTTCTATATAATATGGTTTAATAATAAGAGATTGTCATTGAAATGTATTTTAGTCATCAGTTGGCAGTAAGGCCCAGGCTATGATCAGTATTGTGCTTGAAATAAATAAGTGGGTAGGAAAAAAAAATAGATAGATGGATAGATAAATAGATAATTTGGCAGACCCTTGCAATTTAATCACAGAGACAAACTATATATAAAAAATAATATAATTAAATTTCTATAAATCGATAGAGAAAAGTGCAGCTATACTCTATTGGTCTGATCATTTATGGGACTATCTAGAGAGAGGCAGAGTGTTCCATTGAGTTAGTTCTTCTTCTCAAGCTTAATTAATCTGATTGAAGAGCTAATTTACCTGTTTCATATGGGCCTAGAACATAAAGAATTTTATTGAAAAACAGGTTTGAGGATGGGTGGACAAGCCTGACCCTCCCCACATCAAAGTACATCCTTTGAAAAAAAAAAAAAAAAATTTAGCCTATTTCCCTTTACTAAAAGACCTTTAATTTTTTTTTTCCTCCACCAAGGCTGAAAATACTCTATACGTCCCTGTGGGAACACTGTTTTGACCACTCCATATTTAATGTAAATGACCAAATTGTTCACAAATATTTTAGAAACAGTATCTAAGTCACTGAAGTGGATAATTTCCTTTGAGAATGAAAAACAACTCAGTATAAAAGGAGCTAACCACCTCCAGGTGTTATTTACAAAGCTGAACTTTCAAAATTCCAAAAGTAGTCTTTCCCCTTCAGCGGGCTGTTCTCTGTGTTTAATCACATGTTACATCTTCTCTTAAGGACACCTTTCACATAGCAAAGGTTGTTTTGATGAAAATCTTACAAGTAACATATAAAATAAATTTGCTTCTGAGTCTACAAAGGCATGAAGATTAATGGAGAAAGAAGAAGGCCATTTTTGTGTGTGGATCACCTATAGTTACACCTTGCTAAACAAAGGAAGAGAGAAAACAGATGGCTCAAGAAAATTATAGAAGACTTGGAGTTCCAGGTAGATATTAATTACCAAAATCTGTATTACAGGAGAAATAATCATAGTTAATTATTCATTGCATTTTCTTTGTTTATATGAGTTCAACTCCTGTATATAAATTGCCCTATCTTTTAAACTGGCCATTTTACTAGTTGACTTATGAAACCAAATACATTACTGTATATGGAAAAATACCTCAATAATTGTCATCATTGGATTTATCCTGATTCTAGCATTTTTTTAATAATTTGTCTTCATTTCAAAAGTTAAAAAATACTGATCTTCATAACCTATATTATAATTAATAATACATTCATTTGGTTTAGCCTCTCTACTTGATGTCAGTTACTAAAACTAAACAATGAAAAGGGCAAGTCTAATGAAGAGGTTGGCTTGTCATTTATTTTTGCTTTATTTACAAAAAATTAAAAATAGATAACATACTATATGCCAAGCACTGATATTTTATTATCTTTCAAAATAATTCCGAGAGTACAATCTCATCATCTCATTTTATAGATTAGGAAACTGAGGCTTAAAGAGGTAAAGCATGTCCCCAGATTAATAATTTAAAAAAAACTATAGAAAAGAAATTGAACCTAAGTTTTTCTAGCAACAAATCTTATATTTTTTTTATTATATCTCCAGCTTCTAAATTTTAACTGAAATAGACTTTTAAAAAAGTTGAAACCTTAGGATTAGAATACAATAAGAGAGATTTTTCTTACATGGCTTATGCAAGAATTTGTTTTAATTTTTTATTTAAATTCAATTTATTTAACATATACTGTATTATTAGTTTCAGAGGTAGAATTTAGTGATTCATCAGTTGCATACAACACCCAGTGCTCATTACTTCACATGCCCTCCTTAATGCCCATCCCCCAATTACCCCCCACTCCGCCCACCTCCCCTCAGTTTGTTTCCTATAGTTAAGTCTCCTATGATTTGTCTCTCTCTCTCTGTTTTGGTCTTATTTTATTTTTCTTTCCCTTCCCCTTTGTTCATCTGTTTTGATTCTTAAATTCCATATATGAGTGAAATCATATGGTATTTGTTTTTCTCTGACTTATTTCACTTAGCATAATACCCTCTAGTTCTATCCATGTTGTTGCAAAATGGCAAGATTTCATTCTTCTGATGGCTGAATAATATTCCATTATATATATATACAAACCACATCTTCTCTATCAACTCACCTATTGATGGATGACTAGGCTCTTTCCATAGTTTGGCTATTGTGGACATTGCTGCTATAAATTTGGGGTGCACCTGCCCCTTCAAATCACTATGTTTGTATCCTTTGATAAATAGCTAGCAGTGCAGTTGCTGGGTCATAGGGTAGTTCTATTTTTAACTTTTTAAGGAGGCTCCATACTGTTTTCCAGAGGAATTTGCCCTAATTTTTAAGTAATCATGCCCAAACTGTATGTTGTATATATGGTTACATTAATTACAAAATCCTACCATATCAAGACAATTACAGTTTTTGTTTTCATATATTTCATATAATATGTATGCATTTTTATATCATCATTTGTAGCAGCCTCTGGCAACTGTCTTCTAAAATAACTTTACCTTCTCCTCTTATGGGAAGATTTATTCCCCTCTTATGGGAAGATAACTTTATTTATTCCCCTCTTATGGGAAGATAACTTTATTCCCATATCAGGGAGTATATCTGAGTTTGTCTGAAGTAAGTCACTTGTGGCAATTGCATTCTTCTTTACAGTGAATAGTTCATGGGAATGTGATTCAATTCTGGTCAATTAGATGTAAAAATGTCTTCATGGACTTTTAGGCAAAAAGCGTCCATTCTTTAAAAAGGAACGATGAAGGAGAAATAGTCCTTCTTCTACCTGATGCTGCTGTGTCTGAATGAGATGCACAGAACTGTTGCTGACTTAAGAGGGCTGGAAGAGGAGTTCCCTGCACACTGCATTTGGCAAAGCAGAAAAAAGAAAACACTGGGTTTTCAATTAAATAACAAAACCTAGCGAAACTGTACCAATAAATTTCAGGTTATGTAAGATAATAAATTTCCTGTGCTTAAGCCGTTTGAGTTTGGCTTTTCTACTATTTGTTGACAACCTACTTGTCACCCTGTGATGCAGTGGTGCATTTCTATTTCTAATCATTGTGAAACCCAACTTCCTTGTGGTTCAGCCTAAATGAAAGTTTATTCAAATGAAATCAAGGGGTCAATCCAGAGCAACTGGTATTTGTGATGTACTCTTTCTCCATTTTTCTCTCTCTGTACCAGCTGTTTTTCTTTTTTTAATAATGTGAGGTGAAATTCACACAACAAAATCAAACAATTAAAAGGAAACAATTCGGTCACATTTGGTACGTGCACATTGTGGTGAAACCACCACCTCCATCTGGTTCCAAAATGTTTCCATCTCGTCCAAGTACGTATGACCATAGGAATCTATCAGCTCCTTGACAGTAAGGCATGTTCAATATATGTCTGTATATATCTAGAATATAATACAATTCCTGGCACAGAGTAGATATTTAAAATACAATCTTTAAAAATGTAATGAGAATTATTTCTCTACTACTGAACTTTTTTTATAAACATAAACCTAAACCTAGATCCCATAACACATTTAATAAAATCATTCATTATTGACAAATCAGGTTGGTTGATATTATAGAACTTGCCATTTTTACCATTAAAGTAAAAAATTACACAAAAATGCAATATTTTGAGAAGAAACATTTACAGATGTTTTGATACATTGCAGAGAGACAATCTATCATGTTAAGCAAAGTAACCTGTATCAATGCATTAGTATAAGTAAATATTTATATATTATAAGGTAAAGTACCCTATACTTAATATAAATTAGTGTAAAAATAGAGTAGTATATAAATTATATCTTATTTTATATTTGTATTTAACATTATAAATACATATAACAAAATAATATAATGCATTACTATACATATGTGTAAATATGTATATTCATCAATATACATATGTATGGAAATAAATAAATTTGGAAAATTAAAACCAAACTCAAAAAAAATAGATTCCAAAAGTTAAAAAGGTGAGATGTGGTGGAAAAACATGTTTTCCTGTTGTTTATGGACTAAGTCTGGTCTAAATTGTTAATGTAAGAAATATATTATTGTATTTCTGAAAATCATTTCTGAATAATAGTTGTTATTCAACTGTAGATATTTTCTTAAGTTCAGATTTATTTTTAGGTTCTGTTACTTGTGGGAAATGTTCACATTTCAAAAGAAGATTCTGAAGAAAAAAGATGTGGAAATAGATAATCTTGCCTCAGCAGTTGGAATGCTCAGACACCACCACAAAGGAGTCATGAAACACTTGCTATGCAAAGGGGGGGGGGGTGAAAAACACATCTACAAACTAGCATTTCCAAAAAGCAAACAGAAGGCATACCACATTTTAATGGGCTTTTTGGTTATTTCAATAACATCACATTTTTGATAAATTAGACCCTACATTCAGTCTTAATTTAATAGAGACTTTTTGAAGACAGTTGTAATAACCAGTGTTGTCATGTTGCTCAGTGGGTCAGGGTCACAGATCTGACATCAACACTGGCTGGTTAGTTTAAACTAGAAACATTTGACCTACTGGTGAGGAGTTCACTGGCCTCTCACAAGTGGGCCTCAGTGAAGGTGCTAACGTCTCAGCAAGAACTTAGCTCAAACAGTGAAAAAGTCTAGAATGTTGTTGCGACAGAGTAAGTAACATCTTTCTGTTCCAAAGCTTACCAAGCTAACATTTGCAATTTTACTTAGTATCAAAGGATCATTTAAAAAGAGGAATCATAATTAATTCACATCAACAAATGAGTCCTATCTACCTATGATCATCTCCTCTACACACAAATTTACTCATTTGTTATAATTACCAGCTGCTTCAGTTACTGTTTTCTCTGTGTGTGTGTGTGTGTGTGTATGTTTAATCCTCGAGTATGGGTTATTTTTACCTACATTTTACAGATAAATATATATCTATGTCTACCTATGCTAACAGAATTTGTATTTGAAAATTGTTGATTTTCTGTGAAGATGAGAAAAACTGCAGTATATATTCACCTGAAAGTAATATTGTTTCCATTCTCTGCCAACAAAGTAACTAAGATAGTACTGATTAGACATTTAGGGCTTGGTAGTATACTAAAAAGAAAGCTTTTCCAGTAGTCAGGGAACAGAAAGGTCCACAGACAAAACTAAAATGCTCAAATCGCAAGGTTTATTAATTATGTTTAAAACATATAGCGTAAAGCAAGGGGAAAGAAATGAAGTAAGTTAACACATTTAGGATGGCATGCCAGTGTCTTGGAAGGACTGTATTACCTACACCCGTGATACACAATATTCAGTTGTCTTATCTCTTTGCCTTTCCTGTAATGACATGGTTACCAGAATGAAAGCTGAAGTTCAAGCAAGAAAGCCCAACAGGGGAAGATGCCCAAAGCAAATGACACACTCTTGCTTTATCAGAGAGACACAGGACAAGTTTGCCTGGCTAATAGTTACGGATTGCCAATTAACTTGCTGAAGAGAACACTGATGGGTTTTATGTGAGTTTCTTGGGCATAGAATTGTAAAGCCAAAATGGGTGTCACCAATGGGTGGCTGAATTAAGATGTTATGAATAATGAGTACATCATATGTCCCATGTATATTTAATGCATCCTGTTATTTAGTGCTTCCGTACCTCATGCACATTTAATAGCTCATGAATAACCAGTGCACTTAGTCCTTCCGTCCTCTCTACGGTTAACTCATAAATGCTCTACTTACTAACTGCTATATACTTAAAGCAGCTTATGAGTTTCATCCATTCTTTCCTTGCTAGATTCAAATATTCTCAAACAATACAACAAATAGTTGTCCTTTAGCTATTGAACTCTGAACTGCTTAAAACCAGCTACAGTAATCAGAATTTTCAAAATCTAGGAAAAAGAGTATAGGTATGGATATATTTTCATGGATGTGTTTGTGCATGTGTGTATGGATGGATAGATAGATAGATAGATGATAGATAGATATTAAAGAGAGGATGGTATTCATATGTAATGATGAGCAACTGACTTAAATATATAAGAATCATTTTAATTTGGAATCATGGGAGTCACAAGGTACAGAGTTATGAGAAAAAAATTTAATTTCTTTTTTAAAAATTAAATTTAATTAATTGACAAAGAAGTCAATAATGAAGTTATTTCACAGCAATTATTCTTAAAGAGCTGAATTACCAGAAGCACCAAATTATTTTATAAAATTAAATGTATAAATGTGGTGTTAAAATGTTTATCTTTTTGTCTCTTGGATTAAAAAGGTACTGTTGCATACCATGAATTTATTTAACACTCTATTATTGATGAAAATAATACTTTGAAATAATTGTAGCAAGTGCTGTGTTCCCTTCCAACTTACTTATGCAAAGATATTAAATCTGGAAGTAATATAATGTATAGTACATCTAGTCTATCATACTCTAATTATTAGCTAACTTAATTACTGAGCAGGTTCACCTTATTCAATGTGTGTCAATGTTGACACATTCAATCTGCATGGCATACTGTTTTGGTAGTTTCATTTGGTAAAAACAAGTTAATTTTATTTATTTTTTATTTTTTAAAATATATTAATTTTAGATTATGAACCAGTGTGTTGATTTACATGTACCTATATGTTGGGATAAAGGTAGTAATGAAGGTATTAGCTTCTCTCTGACTCAAATACCAGCATGGAAGGAAGAAGGTGATGATGCAACTGCACAGAAGGAAAGAGAAAGTGAGTGAAGCAACCACGATACAGAATATGAATTTTAAATTGTTAGGATAATATAAACATGAGACTCTTTGTTTTAAACAGGAGAGCCATGTTTATTTTTCAATGTTAAATATGCTTTGTTTTGTTCCTTCTGCCATCAGAATAAAATGAGACCAGTTACAAAGAAATTTAACTTTTTGTGGAGTGTCAAATCACATGGATGCACTCAGTCAGGCATCACCTAAAATATGCCAAAGCCTGAAGACACACTTGGTGTACATTGGCAAAGTTAAACTAACCTGAGGTTGTTGATCTGGCACTAACATGAACCAAGAGGAAAGAAAGTGAGTTGGCTTCTTGTTCATCAAATCTTATTATTCATAGTCTCATAGGTGAGCACTTTAGGTCTACTTTCTGCTACTATGTATTCCTTTATTAACTGTTTCTGTCAATGATTTCAGAGGAGTTCCATGCTATGGTTTTTCATGTATATCTTATATCTAAAGCAGGAACCGTTTTCAGTGAGATATAATTGCATATAGTAAAATGTACAGATCTTTTTTTTATTATGTTATGCTAATCACAATGCATTACATCATTAGTTTTTGATGTAGTGTTCCATGATTCATTGTTTGCATATAACACCCAGGGCTCCATGCAGAACGTGCCCTCTTTAATACCCATCACCAGGCTAACCCATCCCCCCACCCCTCTCCCCTCTAGAACCCTCAGTCTGTTTCTCAGAGTCCATAGTCTCTCATGGTTCGTCTCCCCCTCCAATTTCCCCCCTTCGTTTTTCACAGACCTGTACCTCTGAAACAAATAATACATTATATGTTTAAAAAAAAAAGAAGAAGATAGTAGGAAGGGTAAAATGTACAGATCTTAAGAATTAGTACAATGAGTTTTTTTTTTTAAAGATTTTATTTATTTATTTGACAGAGAGATAGAGAGAGAACACAAGTAGGCAGAGAAGCAGGCAGAGGGAGAGGGAGAAGCAGGCTTCCCGCGGAGCAGGGAGCCCAATGCGGGACTCGATCCCAGGACCCTGGGATCATGACCTGAACCGAAGGCAGCCGCTTAACCGACTGAGCCACCCAGGCGCCCCAGTACAATGAGTTTTAACATGTACATGCCTGTGTAACCGACACTCTCCAGCCGATATAGAGCAATGTTATCACCAAAATTCCCTTGTGTTTCTTTCTGGTCGTTACTCACTCCCATAAGAAAATGGTATTCTAATTTCAGTCATCAAAAATTAATTTTCCTATCTGTAAACATCAAATAAATGGAATCGGACAGTATATACTCTTCTGGTTTTGATAAACACACTGTTGTGGAGGCTCCTCTTTGTGTCTATCAGAAGTTTTGTCCTTGTTATTGCCACAAATCGTTTATCCCTTTTCCTGTTGATGGACCTTTGGGTTGATTCAAGAGTTTGCTATTATGAATAAAGTTGCTATGACATGTTCGTGCAAGTATTTCTGTGGCATATTTTTAGACAATTGGTCATAAATATATGGTTCTACTTCTGAATTTTCTATTTTGTTCCAATCTATTTATCTTATTTACTGTAACTTTATATTCAATTTTCTATGTTGATGGATTTGCTTCTCTAAAACTTTGTTTCATGTTGATAAAATAAATGTTTGCAATAAACTTTATAAATAATGTTCTTTCCAGGTTTTGGCCCCATAAAAACAGTTTTCCTGTTCTATTTTCTGGAACAGTTTTGTTTTGTGTTTTATTATTTGTTTGAGGTTAGTATGTCTTTCTTAGTTATTTGGTAGCAACTACCAGGGAAGCCATCTAGGCCAAGAGTTTTCTTTGTAGAAAGATTACCCTTTGGAATTTTTTCCTTAATAGATATAGGATTATTCAGTTTGTCTTTCTTCTTGGGTCAGTTTTAGTAAGTTGCATTTTTACAGGAACTTATCCATTTCAGCTATACAGCTAATGTTGTCAGCTTAAAGCTGTTCATGACAGTTTTTAATATCTGTAAGATCTTTGTACTAGTTCCTTTCGCTCCTGATATTAGTCACTTGTGATTTACCTATTTTCTTTATCAGGCTTGTTTGGAAGTGTATCAACTATCTTAATTTTCAAAAAAAAAAAAAAACACTTTTCTATTTATTGTTTTTCTCTTATTGTTTGTGTGATTTCTGATGTTATCTTCATTATTTCTTTCCTCCGAGTTATTTGGGTGTTTTTTTTGTTTGTTTGGGTTTTTTTTGTTTTGTTTTGTTTTGTTTTTGCTATTTTTCTATCTTCTTGAGATAAAAGCTTAGATTAATGAATTAAAAAAATTCCGGGATGCCTGGCTGGCTCAGTCAGTAGAGCAACTGATTTTTGTTCTCAGGTTTGTGAGTTCTAGCCCCATGTTGGGTTCAGAGATTATTTAAAAATAAAATCTTTAAGAAAAGAATTTAAAAATTTCCAATTTTCTAATATAAGCCTTTAAAACTATGAGTCTCTAAGCATAGTTTTAGCTGCATACTACATTTTGATATATTGAGTTTTCATAAGTGTTAGTTTTAAAATATCTTTATTCTTCTTGTTATTTCTCCTTTGACTATTAAGTTTTAAAATATCTTTGTTTAATTTCCACCTACTTGGGGGTTATGTAGATAATTTTTGTTGCAGATTATTAATTTAACTCTGCCATAAACATATTCTGTATAATTTTAGTCTTTGAAATGTATTGAGCTTTTTCTTCTATTCCAGCATATTATCCATCCATGTATACTCAAAAAGAATATGTTCTCTGCAGTTGTTGGATTGTTTTAAAAATGTCTATTAAGTCCAGTTGTTTTACTAAGTTGTAAGAGAAGATGTTAAAGTCTCTAATTATCAGTATTAATTAGCATATTTCCCTGTATTTTGATCAATTTTACTTCATGTGCTTTGAATGTCTACTATTAAAAATTTCCTCTATGATGAATTGACATTTTATCATTATAAAATGATAAAATATATATGTTTAATAGTACTCCTTAACTTATGTTGCTTTGTGTGATATTAATGCAGTCACTCCAACTTTCTTATACTTAGTGTTTGCATTTATGTATAACGTTACTCTCGCATATGGCCAGGTACTGTTTTTTCTTTCTTTCTTTTCTTTTCTTTCTTTCTTTCTTTCTTTCTTTCTTTCTTTCTTTCTTTCTTTCTTTCTTTCTTTCTTTCTTTCTTTCTTTCTTTCTTTCTTTCTTCTTTTCTTTCTTTTTTTCTTTCCTTCAGATTTTACTATCTATTTTAGAGAGAGACAGCAGGAGATACGCAGGGGGAGGGGCAGAGGAAGGAGAGAGAGAGAATCTAGAGCAGACTCCCTGCTAAGTGCAGAGCCAGAGTCTGTACTTGATCCCAGGACCCTGAGATCATGACCTAAGCTGAAATACTTATTAATACAACCCACTTCCTAACTTACTATTACTTGGATTCCAAAATGTTCCTCTGATCATCCATAACATTATTTTATGCATCAAAATTTAAAAGTTCCTAAGGAATATCAAACTTTATTGTTATGTGTATCTCTTTTCTATGTTTCCATTAAATCCCAAGATGGTAAGAGTTGTTTCCTTCTTGTTGTAAGCTGAATCTACTAAGCTTATCAATGTGAAGAATGAAGGGGGGGAAATCGGAGGGGGAGATGAACTATGAGAGACTATGGACTCTGAAAAACAAACTGAGGGTTCTAGAGGGGAGGGCGGTGGGAGGATGGGTTAGCCTGGTGATGGGTATTAAAGAGGGCACGTTCTGCATGGAGCACTGGGTGTTATATGCAAACAATGAATCATGGAACACTACATCAATGATGTAATGTATGGTGATTAACATAATAAAATAAAATTTAAAAAAAAAGTCGGTTAATTGACTGAGTCACCCAGGCGGCCGCAGGTCCTTTTTTTTCTAATTAATTGTGGCAACATTTGCTTTTATTTGATGTATTTAAATCCATTTATTTTTAATGTAATTATGCATATAATTGTGTTTAAGACTATTATCTTGCCATTTTATAAGTACTTTCCTTCTTTTTTATTCTTTTGATTCCGCTTTCCTGCCTTCTCTGGGACTAAAAACTCATTACATAATATTCAATTGTATTTCTTGACATGCTCTGCATCTCTCTTTTATTTGTTGCTCTGAAGAATACATCGTAATCTTTTATTTCCAGAAGTTTCTCATCACTTATTCACCATTTCAATCATTTCTGAAATGAAAACATTCAACTGGTATTCTGCTAATAAATTTCATTTGGCATTTCTTACAGCACTAGTTAGTCGGCTGGCAACAAACTCCTAGCTTAAAATTTCAGAAAATATAATTTGGGCTATTTTAACTGGATGTAGAATTCTGGTATTACTTTTGTGTGTACTTTAAAAATGTAATCGTATTGTCTTCTGTTTTGTATTTATTGTTGATGTGAAATCAGCACTGTCATTATTATGATTGGTATCCTTTGTGTGTGTGTATTTTTTAATGACTAATTTTAGGATTTTCTCCTTATTATACTCAGCTATTGGCCTTTCATGAGCTTAGGTTTGGTTTTCTGAGCTACTTGTATCTATGAATTGATCATTTTAATTTATTTTGGAAAGATTCCATCCATTATTTCTTTAGATAATTTTTCTGTCCAATCCTCCCTCCTTTCCTTCTAAGCCTCTAATAACAGCTTGTTAATTTATTTGCTATTGTCTCATGACATCGTCTTTTTTCTTCTTTTGTGCTTCATTTTGAATAATTTCAATTGATGTTTTTTCCACTCAAGAATTCATTTTTTTTACACTATTCACTTTGTAGTTTTGTTTGTATTTTTTATTTCAGAAACTGTTTTTCTATTGGAGAATATATTGTTTTAAAAATTAGTTCTAATTTTATTGCTCAGATTTCCTGCCTTTTCTCTCATTCTATCTTTCCTATGAATCTTTGATCATATAAACATAATGATTAAAGTTCTTTTATGCTAGTTCCAATATCTAGGTTATTTCAGGAATTAATTTGTGCTAATTTTCCCCCTATTGTGCATCTTGTTTTTTACTTCTTCAAATTTCTTATTATTTTTCAATTAGATATTGATTGTTGTGCATAAAATAATAGGGTTGTCTGGCAAAACTATTTTTCTGTTTCATTTTGTTTTCCCCAGAGAGTACAAGTCTTTTTTAGGACTGGTGGTTAAGTAAAGAGTTGATCCTTCAGATTTGTATCAATAATCAATTCCTTCTCTGCCTGAGCAACAGATTTAAGAACACTTATTTCAGGTTTACAGCAGTTTGTCACACTTATATGTTTATTCATTTTTCAAAAAGTGTATAGTTTTACTATAATTCCATTATTTAAATATAAATGAAGAGATATAGAGTATTTACAGGCTAAAGTAGCTTCAAAATAGCAGAGCACTAATAGTTCCTTAATAGAAATACATGTATATAGTATTCGTGGCTCATATATTCTCAAATATATGGTCTTAATCATACAACATGAAGAAACACTCCCAGCAAGAGCAGAATATCAAACTTTTAAGGAGATAAATGTCATGGCAGAATCTAGGGATATTTAGTATCAATAGTTCTTTAAAAATAAAGAAATTTGCATTGTGCTTCTTTCAAAAATGTTTCAATATGCAAGAAAAAGTTGTGTGTGTGTGTGTGTGTGTGTGTATGCATACATGTCCAAACCTAAGGATAATTCACCGATGAACAACAACAAAAAAAACTACTGGTGAAATGGTACAGAAAAAAAAAAATTGTTAATGAGCTGAAAAATTAAGAATATACAGAGTATAAATCATCCATTTTTTTCAATGGCCTGAATTTATACATCTTTCCAAAATTACAAAGATGAGAGAGAATGAAAAGAACCATCTTAAGTGTTATTGCAATTAGTACAGTAGAGCAGTACTTCCTGAAATTGCTTTCTTGAGCTCATGGGAACAAAATATAGATATGACAAATTGCAAAGGAAAGGACAAATATTAGATCATTTTCTGTAAACTGATACTTGGAGTTGTATAAAATTATACTTCTATTGTTTATATTAACTATTATTTACATTACGATCTCAGTTTGATACTCGAATACTGTGAATCTTTAAAGCCTGATGGACAAAATTATTTCTTCTGTTTCAAATTCAGAAATACTGGGGAAAATATCACAAAAATATAGAGGGAGTTAGGAATAAATGAAGAGATAAGGAAATGAAACATAAGAATTGACAGTATTTCTTTCTTATATATTTCTTAGACTTCCCCTTTGATGCAATCTGGAGCTTTCCTTGTAGGAAGTTTTTAACTACAAATTTAATCTTTTTAATAGAAATAGGGCTATTACAATTATCTATTTTCTTTTTGAATGATCTTGAGGAGATTGTGGTATTTAAGTAATTTATCTATTTCACTTAAATTGCCACTTTTACGGCAAAAGTTATTAATAATATTCACTTGTTATCCTAGTAATCTCTGTAAAATCAGGAGTGATGTCTTCTCTCTCATTATCTTATCATTCATATATCATCTATCTCATATCACTACCTGGTTTGGGAAACTCATCTCTCTTTTTTTTCTTAAATTTAATTTTATTTTATTATGTTATGTTAGTAACCATACAGTACATCATTAGTTTTTGATGTAGTGTTCCATGATTTATTGTTTTCATATAACACCCTGATCAGTTTTGTTAGAGTTTTACTGAATTCATCTATTGTGTCAAGGAAGTCTTTGAGATTCATGGATTTTTTTCTGTCTCTATTTCATTGTTTTCTGCTCTGCCATGTAGTATTTTCTTTCACCTGCTTACATTTGTTGTTCTTTTTCTAATGTTCAAATGCAGACACTTACGTCACTGATTTGGTATCTTTCTTCTTTTCTGACATAGACATTTAGTTCTATAATTTCTCTGTATGTACTGCTCTGGGAACATCCCCCAATTTTGATATACTGTATTCTTATTTTTATTCTGTTCAAAAAACTTTATAATCTTCTTTTGCCTATGTATTTTAACCCCTGAGGTATTCAGAAGTATGTTATTTAGTGCATCAGTATTTGGAGATTTTTCAGATACCTTTCTGTTATCAATCACAATAAATGTTCATTTGAAATTCCACAGGGGCAAAAAGAAGGAAAAAAAAATCACAGGTGGGTTTTCAGGTTATAAGGAAGTGTTCAATCAGGAGTCTACATTTTTATCTGTATAATGTAAATGCTAATACATAACTTATGAAGTAATTGCAAAAAAAATCATTAACTATAGTCTGGATTTTATTAAAACTCAATATAAATATTTTTATTAGTAAAAAAAATTTCCAAGTTTGAAAAGGGAGAAAAGTAAGATGCAAGGCATTACAGGTGTAACAAAAATCTAGTTCAAAGGCTCAAAGTCTACAATCAATAAAATTGCCTAATATTTTGAGGTCATGGCAAGAATATTTGTGTACTAGTGAATAATAATATGTTTTTGTGCAGATAGGAGTTGGAACGGATCAGAGAGGGAAACTTGCTAGTAAGATAGAATTATGCCACACTTGGAACTGTCTGTATGACAAGCCAAAGGCTTGGGCATGACAGAGGACAATACAAACAGTTGACTCTCTATACTTTATTGGTAGATCACAGCTGGGCCATGAGATTAACTATTAACTAGCTGATGAACTATTTCTACCTGATTAACTGTTTTTCTCAAATTATTTAATTCACAAAAATATTTCTAATGGGTACTTTAGAAATTGAAATAACTGCAATTTTGTAGGAAACACAGTAAGAATTTAGAGCTAGAATTACATAGAAGTCAAATTTTCATATACAGACTAAATACTTTCACAGTCATTTTGCCAGTTCTATTTTTATTTTCTTGTTTTTAAGTTAATAAAAGGCTAGGATCATAAGGCATCAAAATAAATGATATTAAATTGGTTCCTATAAAATTTCAAACTATAGTAATAAATAAAAGAACTTGAAATCTGTGGGATCTTTCAAAAAACAGGCATTTCTGAGGCTCACCAAATCCTTTTGACAAAATGTTATTATACTTTATACATCATATGTTTTTAATGATGCATACTAATTCCATCTGTTTGACTAGAAGCACCATATCTCTTCGTGATCATGTTATTTCACATGTATTACTCAACTTGAAGATTCAGTTAACATATTTTAAATACATGTCATTAGTCAAAAATTACAATCTGTTTTTTGGGAAATGCTTTATCTTATATATTCTAAAATTTACATGTTTTATATATGTTTTATATTTATATCTCTATGTTTTATATATTCTAAAACCTACATTTTCTAGGGAGTAATTCTTACTTTAACTGTTGGCAGAAGAAAATTTACTTCAGCTTTTCTTGAATCCTTTTAAATTTTAGCACTTGGGAAGTATTAAAAAAAAAGAAAGAAATGATCAACTTGTAAACAACATTTTTTGAAAGTATGGTCATCTATTTTCAAATTAAGGCAAAGGAAGATAAATTGTTTGTTTTTCTTCCTAATATAGAAGATAGATTAGGCCATTTTCTTACGTTACACATGGATTACCTTGAAGAATTTGGGGACAGCTGGGTGTGAAGCAGTTACCCTACTTTAAGAGAATACAAAATAAAATTATGGATTAAAGATACATGAATTTCTTTTATATTTTACCCAGCCATATTCACGATTGTCATGAAGTTCAAACAGATATGCATGTTATGAAATAAGTATTATGGTGAGAATCAAGATGCTCTTTTATATGTTATTAAAGGATTAACTGCTACAGGAATTGCCC
Source organism: Mirounga angustirostris (assembly GCF_029215605.1). Classification (NCBI taxonomy): domain Eukaryota; kingdom Metazoa; phylum Chordata; class Mammalia; order Carnivora; family Phocidae; genus Mirounga; species Mirounga angustirostris. Next base: position 115,339,169 of record NW_026991709.1, on the reverse strand, counting down.
TCTCACTATAAATAACTAGACAACCAAGCAAAACATGAAACAACTGTTTTCAGAAATGGGACAATAGCCAGCACAGGACTTTGATCCTGAGACAAAGAAACAAACAAGGTGACTGCCCCCATTTTACATCCTGGAGATAAATCTCAAGCTGTGGTGCAGGAAGGGTAACAAAAACATAGTCTAGCAGCTAAGGAGACAGAGATCTCAGTTGACAGAGTTATAAGACCTAGTTATACACAGTGCATTAGGCAGAGGCCTCAGAATGATCTCCCCCTATTAACCTCTAATAGACTAATCAAGCAAGCTTTTAAAGTTTCAAACTGATCCCAGATAGCTTACCTGTGTGAAAGAACAAAGCTACACATTATTTAAAGGAATAAAACAAAAGCTCACACTTAGTAATATAAAATTAGTATTTGGAAATTGACAAAATTCTCCCCAAGACCAAACTTTAAACAGGCTCTACCTGAGCTCCCATTCAAATCCAGGGCTTCTGTGTCCTTCTTTGAATAGTCCAGTTCTAGCAAGGATCATGTTAAGTCCATCTAGCAAAAATCTCCAACCCTCCCTTAATATCTGATCAACTTCTGTATCCCACACCCTTGGTATCCGATCACTCTGGCCTGCCTTCAGCAAGAATCCTGTCTAGTTGGTTTTGCCAGAATCCCCCTCACCACTGACTTTTCCTTTAGTAATTTTCCATCCGCTGACACCCACTTTTCCTTATTGAGAATGGAGTTCAGTTCTGCTTCAACTTCACCCTGCTCTGATTTTCTTTAATTAAAAGCCAATAAAAAGTTATTAGGCGTAGGTGTAGCTGAGGACAAAGGCAGCAGTATAACTATCCATATCCCTACATTTTCTCTCCTATAAAATGAGAAAATAAGAAGGGACAAGTACATTCTATACAAAATCATGCCCTCAGCATAAATGAAAGGAAGAGAAAGTAGAAAGTACAAACTGAGCGAGAAGAGAAAAATCACCAATCCCAGCATGAACTCTCTCCTGCTACTGCCTTAGCCTTAACCAGCCACAGGGCTATGCAGAGCAAAGCCATAATGAGACGAGGTGTGGGGAAGACAGAAGATGGAAACTAGCAAAGGGGTCTAAGGGTGATTTGGCATGATCACCAGAAATATTAAATCCATCCCCTACCTATAATTGCTGGAAACGTTTTTTAGACAGATCAGAGCATCGACTACAGGGAAGGGATTTCAAAGTGTATGTAGTTTAAAGGAACAGGTGCTATTTAAAGAAGTAGACACAATGTAAAAACAGGCATGGTAAGGGACAGGCACATATAAAGGAGCAGTTTTTGAAATGCATAGGTTTTGGTGGAGAAACATGGACATAAAGAGGGGAAAAGTGTTTGGCAATTGGGTAGTGAAGGTAAAAAGAAGTGGGAAATCTCAGGGTCCTACAAGGCAAAAGAGAACCATAAAATAGGATTCACGACCTTTCCCCACCATCAAAACAGAAAAACCAACCAACCAACCCACAACATTATCTGATCTATTTTGCAAATACATCTCTTATTTACCAGCTGTCCTTTGACTCTCTCTGGTGCTATCTGCTATGCAAAAGTGTTTTAATTTTTCTGTAGTAAAATTTATCAATTATTGTCTCCAGTTCTCTCTGAATTTTGAATCACAGTTAGAAAGCCTTCCCCTTACATTTAGGTCTCCAATCATTCTGGAATTTGTTAGTGTGTTTATTAGTGTGTTTACTATTCTCTACGATGCATAGATCTAATTTCATCCTCTTTCCCCAAATTTCTACCATTTCCAATAGGAGAATGGTAAAAAGATGTGAACAGTCATATATGTGTATAAACATACACATATGTGTATATATGTCTATAAATATATAAAGCATATGAAAAGAGATTCAATCACATTCATAGTTGAAGAGATGCAAGTTAAAATAACACTGATATACCATTTCTCCTCTATCAGATTGGGAAAATTAAAAAGTATAACAATAAATTCTGTTGACAATCACTCTCATACAATGCAGGTGGGAACATAAATTAGTGCAACTGTTCTGAAGGGGAGTTTGTCAATAACTCAGAAATCTACATATATGCTTATCTTTTGACTCAGCAATCCCACTTCTAAAGCTCTACCTAAAGCACCTCTAAGAATACAAAAATAGATATGACCAAGTTATTTAACATTGTTTATAGTTGCGAAATATTAGATATAGCCTAAATACCCTTACATAGGAGAATATTGATGAAAGTATGCTACATCTACATAATGGGAGTACTTTGTAGCCACAAAAATAATCAGAAAGATCTTTATTCATTGATTGTAGTGATTTCCAGAATATAGTGTTAAATGAAACAACTACAATGCACACAAAATCTATAGTATGCTATACTTCATGTAAAAATATAGGGCAAAAAGAAAACAGAAATGTATCTGCTCATTGATGCTAAAGAATTACAGAAGAGGTAATATAGAAACTAAAGAGATTATTTACCTACCAAGAAATAGGTTGATGAGGTTGGAATGAGAAAATATGGTGGTAAGGTGGAAAAATTTTTTTTGAGTATAATAGCTTTGATCCCAGGAACTATAGTTTAATTTCACATAACCAAAAATATAAATTAATTATTAAAATCACTGATGTAGGAAGGAAATCAAAATGGAATACACACAGTGTACTAGTCAGGGTTCTCTGGAGATGGAGAAAAAAAGAACTAACCCATGTAACTTTGGAAAACAGTATCTTCTCTAAAGCTAAAGATAGGAAGTGTACATTAGTTAGTAAATCAGTTTCCCATGGGGGCATGGGTGAGCAATTCTGTTACTACATTTATTAAGATTATTTAAATAAACAAATGCATTATAGATAATAAGAGTGAAGTTTCTTGCCACTAAAGAAAGCCTTACAATAAGAACAGAGGGAAGGCTAGCTTGAACTTGTAGTATTATTAGATTTGACAAATCAGTGTAAACTTGAGGTTTTTAAGATTTACAGATAAAGAGAGAGATAGAGAGATAAATAAACATAATAGTGTGAGGTTTCATGAGTCAGAACACATACATATATATCATAGCCCTGTCTGCTGAGAGGACTTAGAAACAGTGACATCCCAGTAGCAATGAACACACTTAGTCCCAGATTTTGGTTTCTAAATTCCATTCTCCAATAAAAGGAATTAAAATTCCTTGGAGAAATAGTTAATTCCTAATATTTGGGCATAGAAAATACAAGGTAAGCCTGGAATGTATTGTAGTATCAGATAATAACTGATAAACCTCTTGAAAATAATCAAGATAAAGCTCTTGAAAAAAAAAATGATGGGGGAAATGGCAAAAGGACACAGGATCCAAAACTGAAATAATTAGAGGAAAAAAAAATAACTGTAATATTAGATTATGGCACAAAAAATAAAACTAATATCATGAGCCCATTCTTATATGTCTGTATCATTGAATAAATAAATAAATGGACAATTGATAGATTTGCTCATAGAAGAATTCCTATTAATAAATGTAGGCAAAATTAAGGAAATGGCCAAGTGCCATTATGCAAACAGTAGTAATTTTTGCAGTTTGCTAAGAATCAGCGGGTAAAAATTTGGGGAGAATAGAATATAAGCATAGTAACAAAGTATCCTCCTTAAGATATTTTTCAATTACAAAGGGAAAAATAGTAAAACTGTAATAAAGAAACTCAGCAGATCCCACCTTAGCCAAGTTAAAGACAAGTACAAGAATGTTTATAGCAACTTTATTCTTGATAGCCAAACCCTTGAAACAATCCAAATGAACAGCAATGTGGATAGATATACAAAGTGTAGTATACTCATAAAATTGAATGCTATTTAGCAACACAAGGAAAAATGATTGATGCATGCAGACACACAGATGAATTTTAAATGTATTATTCTCAGTGAAGGAAGCCAGACACAAAAGACTATGTTTTATGCCATCCTGAAAAAAGCAAAACAGAATTCTGGTTGTAGGGACAGGGAGGGATGGAGAAGAAAGAACTGATATAAATTGCTATGGAGAATTTTGCAGTGATACTGATACTCTGTGTCTTGATTAGGATGGTAGTCCCCAAATTGGATGTGCTTCTCAAAATTCATCAAACTGTACTCTTAAAAGGGATGAATTTTTTGTAAGTAAATTTTATCCCAAAAGGCAGAATTTTAAAATGGGTGTGTATTCCATTGACAGTGCATTGTCAAATCATGCTAAATAAAACTATTTTCTAAAAGAAATTGGCAGGAAATCCACTGAAATTGATTAGGCAGGGACACCTGGGTGGTGCAGTCAGTTAAACATCCAACTCTTGGTTTGGGCTCAGATTGTGATCTTAGCCCCATGTTGGGGTCTGGGCTCAGCAAAGAGTCTGCTTAAAGCTCACTCCCTCTTCCTCTGCTCCCCCAACTCTAAAATAAATAAATAAGATATATTTTTAAAAAAGTGATTAGGCAAATCTGGAGGTTTCCTGGAATTTTAATTATTTACTTGAGACAAATGAGATCTTAAGTTTCAGGTCTGAGAATAGGAGACTTCAAGAAGAATGAGTCTTTTCGATCTGGAAATGCACAGGAGTTTGGAATATGAGAAAGCTACTTTTTAAAGCACTGCCTTTAAGAACAGAGAGGTAGGAGTCAAGTAAGGCAATGATGTCAAAACTGCATAATCAGGACCATAATAGTAAGAATTTCATATTATTTCTCAAAACTTTGTAGCTTGAACATATTTATACCTTGAGTTCTTTTCTTTTATGAAATGGATTTCATAAGACTCAGTAATCAGTGAATTACGAGAAAGCAGAAAGAGGAGAAACAAATATAAAACCAAAGCATTTAACATAGGTGACACTTAGAGTAGAATTATAGAACTTGGTTGGGGAATAGTAAATTGTTAAAAAGGTTTGGTCTGGTATACATGAAAACATCCAGTTAGTTAAGTCCAACTTAAAAGGAAGATAAAATGAGGAAGATAAAAGATAAAAAGATAAAAATGAGATAAAAAGATAAAAATGAGAGGTTTAATCAGGGTGATAATGGGATTAAAGGTACAGGTTTAGGCACCCTATGTGAGAAATCAAAGTGTTGAAAGCTATCATAATCTAGAGAAAAGAATTCAGACAGAGAAAAGCATAGCACAGAGAAATGAATTTTGAAAATTTTTATGTGTAGAGTATGAGAGGAAGTAACCAAATCAGTGAAAGAAACAGAGGAAGTGTTGAAAAGAAAGCAAGAGAAATCAACAATAGTAGAGTCCCAGATACTCAGAGTGATCCACCATCCTTACTCATTCCTTCTTTATGCTAATATTCAGCTGTAAAATGTATTCTGAGAATGTCTTTACATTTTATCTTCAGGTTTTCTTTCTTTTCCATATACTCTTGTACTCTACCTTTAATCAATTTGACTCACCTATATTACCTTGAAGAAAATTAAAATTGGATAGTATCCAGAGAATAGGAATATAATAATTTATTATTTTATGCTAGGCTATGTTACACTTTCAGTAAAATGTATTTTAAAAATCACTGCATATTAATGGTAGTTAGTAATTTTGTACTGCTTAAGTTTCTAAGGCAACAACAGAACTCTTGCTATAATTAACGGTCCATTATGCACACATGGTAATATTTACCAGGAGAATTATTAGTGATAAATGATTGAGTCAGTCACAAGTGAATTGCATCATGAAGAACTTATAATTTTAAATTGAAAAAAAGTTGTGCCATTATTTTTAACAAATGGCAGACAATATATACTACAATATGAATATCAAATTTTACCAGTGTATTTTTGCCAGATTTTTTTTCCTAATTTAGAAATATTCAACCATCAATATATCTGTCCAAAAATGCAGCATCTCACAGTAGTAAGTGAAGAAGACTTATAGTATTTACTATATGCTAGGTAGTCCTAAACACATTAGGATTTTTTATACATGCCTCCAGCACAGGTTATTTTAGACATTAAATCAACAAGGACTCTGGATTATCAACTTTGTTTCTCATTGTGTCAAAATAGATCACATTATACTTTAATCTATTGAAAAATTGTCAAAGTATATTGACTTTTTCAAAACAAGAGATGTTTTTATCATCTATCAGAAAAGTCTAAAATTGCTTGTGTTGGAACCAATACATTTAAATATATATGTATGTATATATATATATATATATATACCTATTCCTGTACAGATTCAAAACAAAGATGGCTATGACTTGATATTCTAGGCACTATTGTCTAACATCACTACACAATGCACATCTTTAAGCCATATGTGACAGCATTGCCCAAATATCATTTCACTTAAAGAATTTCTTTGACATAATTTGCACAGTCACTTTCTCAAGGGGAAAGCCTGATATTTCATAGAAACATTCATACTCTGAATTAGGCGTCAAATTCAGCCTTTGCCCCCTGCATCCATGGAGATTTCGTCCTGGGCTTTAATTGCTATTTCCTGCTCTTACATGGCGCTCATATGGCCTATCAAGCTAAAGCAATATGATTACATAATTTTACATAAAATGGAGAATACAGTTGAAGTTTTAGATAGTTATCTCCCCACAAGTTCCCTGGCCTTCATCCTTTATCATCCTTCACTCCTCTTCCCAACAATCATCAAGCACTAAATAACAGTAATTTTATTTGCTGAGAAAAAGAAATTCCACCTGCATTCCTGAGCATGCACACTGTTCGGAATTTTTCTGAGAACATCACATACCATTCACTCATGACAATATTAGTATAGTCATATTAGTATTAGAATTATTTGCCCATGGGGCGCCTGGGTGGCTCAGTTGGTTAAGCGACTGCCTTCGGCTCAGGTCATGATCCTGGAGTCCCGGGATCGAGTCCCGCATCGGGCTCCCTGCTCGGCAGGGAGTCTGCTTCTCCCTCTGACCCTCCTCCCTCTCATGCTCTCTGTCTCTCATTCTCTCTCTCTCAAATAAATAAAAATAAAATCTTAAAAAAAAAAAAAAGAATTATTTGCCCAAAAGGATATGATAAAATGATGTATTTTTTCCTTAAAGAAAGCTGAATGATAGAACTGGAAAGAATATTGCAAAGTTATTATAATGACAATTTTGTAAGTAGAAAACTGAGGCTCTGAGATGTCAAGGGGCTGGTGCTCAGATAATCAACAGAACTGTCAATGAAACCCATCTTTATTGAATCAGTCTACTAATTATATTTCAACTTCTTTTCTAACTAAAATGTAGAAAATCTTTCTGCAGTTCTCCAGAATAATGGTATAAAATGTGTTAAGACAATCTTGTTAGTTGGGCTTTTAAAATTAATATTCATTTTTATCCTTTGCAGTTTTATGGAGGGTAATCAAAATAGTTTGCATGTTAAATCACATGTAAAATAAACCATCTCTTTAGTAGGGAGATTTGCATTAAAATTCAGTTCCGCTGATGAATTTATCAATGAAACCTTGGTCTGCTAATGACCAAATGTTATGATCCATTTCAATCTTTTGAGTGCTGATATAATAAGCAATATTATATAGAGAAAATGCTAAGATTTGCTTATTTTCACCCACTATTATGCATATTTAGCCACCATGCTTTTGGCTTAAAATTTTGTTCTTAAGATCTTAAGATCCAAAGGCTTATCCTTTGGATATCAGATTTTTATATGACTCATAGATATAAAGGACTTTCAGTGCCATTTGGGTAGAATTTTAAGAGCATATAAGCAGATTGATCTCAGAAAAACTTGTAGGTTAAATGGAAAACTCAGTAGGAGTTGAAATGAATAGAGGAGTAATTTCAAAATGTGAATTGCCTATTTTGGAATCCATAGGCTCCTATGCTTGGATTAAGGGGAAAAATGCAAATGAGTTAGCATCCACAGACATCAACAGAACTGTTAATGAAACCCATCTTTACTCCTAATCAGTCTACTAATTATATTTTAGCTTCTACTGTCTTTTATAGACAACTATACAATAAACATTTCTCTAAAAGAAGATTTAGAACCTCAGATTCTACAAGTGACATTTTCAATTAGAAAGACATGGGAGGTGTATAACAAGAAATACATACTTTTTCCATGGCATTTAGCTGTTGACCTATGTTTAAAAGGATTTCCTATTCAGTGGGAGGAAGGCAGAGTAGCTTAATGACATTAAATTATGTTCTTTAAAAGAGATGGTGGGGGCGCCTGGGTGGCTCAGTCAGTTAAGCGTCCACCTCCAGCTCAGGTCATGGTCCCGGGGTCCTGGGATTGAGCCCCACATCGGGCTCCATGCTCAGCGGGGAGCCTGCTTCTCCCTCTCCCATTCCCCCTGCTTGTGTTCCCTCTCTCACTGTGTCTTTCTCTGTCAAATAAATAAATAAAAATCTTAAAAAAAAAGAAAGAAAAAGAAAAACATGGCGAACTAAGGTGTTCTCTGTAGTCCTTCTTTGGAGGTTTATTCCTGTAAATGCTTTTCTGTCACGGTCACTCCTGATTGTAAAATGGCATTTGCTTTCAAGATGATTCTAATTCATTCATTGAACCATTATATTTCAGGTTCTGAGGAGATACCATTTCAAGAAAATCTTTAGGTCCACCCTTTGTGTTTTTTAAAGATCAGTTCCATTTTATTCATTTTTAAAATTCATCTCTTTGTTCTTGAATGCTGATAATTCTCCTTAAAAAGTCAGCATGAATTTTCTGATTTTCTCACATTTGTAATCCACTTTTTTGTTTTTAGGAAAAGAAATACCTGCAATTTGATGCATCTGTTATGTTTAAAAATAGACATTCTCTATACCCTAGTATACTCTAGGAACACACTCATATATCTGGATTATTTATATGATTATGCTCATAAGCATTAAAAGGATAATCTTGTCTGAATTTTTGCAGTAGTACAAATTTTGAACAAACTAAATGTCCACCTACAGGGACACATTTAGGCTATGATATGTAAATGCAATGGAGTGACATGAAACATTTTGAAAGAATGATATAGGTCGATATAAACAATAAAGGGAAAGAAGCAAATAAGAGGGGAAAATTAAAGATCCCATAGAAATGAAAGAGAAACCAAATACACCAACTCTTTATTATCCCCAACCCCCACTATCAATAACACTCTCCATCTTGAGAAGAGCCTCAAGCTGATTGAAATGAGCACTCTAATACCAGAAATGCTGAGCCCCAAATGAACAGTGATAGAAAAAAAAAAAAAAAAAAAGGAAACCACAGGCAAAAAGATAAAATAGATGACAAATGCAGAAGAATCAGAATGATGTCAAATTCCTCTTTCAAAAAAAAAAAAAAGGAATAAAAGGCAATATGGAACCTTCAAGAAACTTTAGGAAATAAAGTAAAAACCAAAAAACTTAAAGGAGTGCAGAGCAAGTTGTCCTTCAAGTTTCAAGGGCATAAGAAAAGAGGTTCAGGTATGGCAGAACTCAGGGAATACTTAACAAATGTTTCCAAAAAGTCTATTAAAGCATGAGCTTCAACAAACCAAGAGGTAATTGAGACAACAATATAGGAGAACTGTGAGGTAAGCATTTCATGTATTTAATTACAGAGCTATGGTTAAAACAAGGGTGGATTCATGGATTAAATAACAGTCTGTCAATTTTAACAGCATTTTCAAAATTTATTTTTTTATTTATTTATTTTTTAAAGATTTTATTTATTTATTTGAGAGAGAGAGAAAGCTGAGGTGGGGAGGGTCAGAGGGAGAAGCAGACTCCCCGCTGAGCAAGGAGCCCGATGCGGGACTTGATCCCGGGACTCCAGGATCATGACCTGAGCCGAAGGCAGTCGCTTAACCAACTGAGCCACCCAGGTGCCCCAAAATTTATTTTGACAAAGAGGGAATAACACAGCTAATAGAATGAGAGGAGAAGAAAAGGGAAGTAGAATAATATAAATTGACTGTAGGATAGGAGAATGGATGAGATTCAAAGCGTACCATTTAAAGCTTTCAGAAAGCAAAAGTTGGGTAAGAAAAAGGGGTTTAAGAACCTGCAAGTAGTATTAATACAAAAGTAGCTACCAGAATAGAAGGGCAAACCTTCCTAAAAGCCCAAAGAAATTAGAGGGGAGAAAAAACAAACAAACAAACAGAAAACCAAATAGATAAAGAAATACAGTACTTAGAATATAAGATGATGATACAAGTCAGACTGAGAAACACAAATACCATATGATTTTGCTCATATGTGGAATCTAAAAACACAAATGAATAAACAAACAAAAGCAGAATCAGACCTACAAATACAGAGAACAGAAGGATGATGGTTGCCCGAGGAAGGGGTGTGGGGATGGACAAACTGGGTGAAAGGGAGTGGGAGACACAGGCTTCTAGTTACAAAAGGAGTAAGTCAAGGGAATAACAGGCCCAGCATAGGGACTATAGTCAATGGTATTGTGATAACGTTGTGTGGTGACAGAGGGTAACTATGCTTGTGGTGAGCATAGAGAACATACAGAGACGTTGAATCACTATGTTGTACCCCTGAGACTAATGTAACTGTGTGTCAACTACATGCAAAGAAAAAAAGTTAAAAATAAATAAATACAAAAAAGAATGCAAGATGAAAAGACAGAATTGAGACCAAACGTAAGAATCATACTGACAAATAGGAATGGGCTTAATTTGCCTATTTAAATAAAAATATTTTAAAATTTGCTTATAAAACAAAATCTAACTGTATGCCTTGCACAAGAGACATCCTTAAAATGCAGTGACTCAAACAGGCTGAAAATAACAAAATGCATAAAGATTTACCAGAGCTTGCAAACCTGATACCATAATAGACTTCAAGCCAAAAAGCATTAAATTAAATGAGAGCAAAGAAGAATTACTTTATTATTATCAAAAGCCATAGTCTAAAATGAAGACAGCAGTTAAACATATCTATTTAGCAAATAATACAGAATCTGTCTGTGATGATTAATTTTATGTGTCAATTTGAGTGGGCCAGGGGATGCCCAGGTTAGACATTTTTCCTGGGTGTGTCTGTAAGGGTGATTCTGGCTGATTAGTATTTGAATCCATAGACTCAGTAAAGAAGATTGCCCTCTGCAATATGTGTGGGCATCATCCAATTTCTTAAGGCTCTGAGTTGAACAAAGAAGGATGTATCCCCTTCCTGCCTGCTTACCTGAGCAGGGACTTCAGTGTTCTCGTGTTCTCGGACTGGGACTTACACCATCAGCTGGTGTACATCTGGTCCCCAAGCCTTCTGACTGAGCCTAGAATTATCCTACCAGTTTTTCAGGGTCTCCAGCTTGCAGGTGGCAGGTTATAGGACTCCTTGGTCTCTGTAATCATGTGAGCCAATCCCCTCACAGTTTTGGAGACCAGGGAGTCCAAGATCAAGGCATGGATCTGGGGTCTGGTGAATGCCTGCTTCCTCACTGACGGATACCTTCTCACTGTGCACTAAGCCCAAACCTAAGGGTGGCCCAATCACTGCCTAAAGGCCTAGCCTCCTAATAATATCACCTTGGGGATTAAGACTGCAACAAAAGAATTTCGGAGGCACTGGTACATTTGGAGGGCTAAACATTCAGACCATTGCTCTCGTCTTATTCATTAAGAATAAAACCTAAAATTGTATCAAAACATAGTTCTGGCATTAGCTTGTTGATCTCGCTCATGAGTATGGTATTAAAGAACTCACTTATTCCCTACTTCATCCCATCATCTTCCTCCTATTTTCCACACTATAGCAATTTCTGCTTTTAGATCTCCCCTGCCCTTTAAAATCACTACAGCCAATCAAAAATATCGCATCAAAAATTATAAATGAGAGGGGCACCTGGGTGGCTCAGTTGGTTAAGCGACTGCCTTCGGCTCAGGTCATGATCCTGGAGTCCCGGGATCGAGTCCCGCATCGGGCTCCCTGCTCGGCAGGGAGTCTGCTTCTCCCTCTGACCCTCCTCCCTCTCATGCTCTCTGTCTCTCATTCTCTCTGTCTCAAATAAATAAATAAAATCTTAAAAAAAAAAAAAAAATTATACGGGCGCCTGGGTGGCTCAGTTGGTTAAGCGACTGCCCTCGGCTCAGGTCATGATCCTGGAGTCCCGGGATCGAGTCCCGCATCGGGATCCCTGCTCGGCAGGGAGCCTGCTTCTCCCTCTGACCCTCCCCCCTCTCATGTGCTCTCTGTCTCTCTCATTCTCTCTGTCTCAAATAAATAAATAAAATCTTAAAAAAAAAATTATAAATGAGAAAGGCAATACTATTGACTCAGGATATTAGGAAAATTCAAATGAATGTGTTTGCATACACTTTCGCGTGACACACACACACACTTACTAACATTCACCTTCTCATACCGAGCCCTGAGGATAGTTGAACAAAACTCCATTTCCTTTAAGGCAATTCAGAGTTCTCAGATGATATGTTAATGAATCAAGTGAGCAGTTCTAAGTCATTGATATCACATCATTCAGCACACAATTTCCAAAAACAAGTTAACGAACCAGTTTTTTTTTTTTTTTTTTTTTTTTAAGATTTTATTTATTTGCTTCACAGAAAGACACAGCGAGAGAGGGAACACAAGTAGGGGGAGTCGGAGAGGGAGAAGCAGGCTTCCTGCCGAGCAGGGAGCCCAATGTGGGGCTCGATCCCAGGACCCTGGGATCATGACCTGAGCCGAAGGCAGACATGTAACGACTGAGCCACCCAGGCGCCCCAACGAACCAGTTTTTAAAAATCCTTTAGAATAAGGGCGCCTGGGTGGCTCAGTTGGTTAAGCGACTGCCTTCGGCTCAGGTCGTGATCCTGGAGCCCCAGGATCGAGTCCCACATCGGGTTCCCTGCTCAGCAGGGAGCCTGCTTCTCCCTCTGACCTTCCCCCCTCTCATGCTCTCTATCTCATTCTCTCTCTCAAATAAATAAATAAAATCTTTAAAATAAAAAATCCTTCAGAATAAGCACAGTTTGATACATACCAGTGAAGCCAGTTCATTTGCTTGCCGAAATAGACTCTCTTTTGGGTCCTTTCTAAACTAAAGCAAGCTTGACATCAGCTGTCATCAGAAATGGTACAAAAATAAAAATGAGTAAGTGTACCCCTACACTGCTGATAGAAGTACTATTTTCTCTATTGGTATAGATAAACTATATTCAAACCCCCACAATAACACCACAAGAACTAAATACCTGAGGAAAACGTTGAAACCAAGTACATGGGGCGCCTGGGTGGCTCAGTCAGTTAAGCGTCTGCCTTCCATTCAGGTCGTGATCCCAGAGTCCTGGGATCAAGTCCCGTGTTGGGCTTCTGCTCAGCAGGGAGCCTTCTTCTCTCTCTCCCTCTGCCTGCCACTCTGCCTGCTTGTTCTCTTTCTCCGTCAAATAAATAAATAAAATCTTTTAAAAAAGATACACAGGGGCGCCTGGGTGGCTCAGTTGGTTAAGCGACTGCCTTCGGCTCAGGTCATGATCCTGGAGTCCTGGGATCGAGTCCCGCATCGGGCTCCCTGCTCAGCGGGGAGTCTGCTTCTCCCTCTGACCCTCCTCCTTCTCATGCTCTCTGTCTCTCATTCTCTCTCTCTCAAATAAATAAAATCTTAAAAAAAAAAAAAAATTTTTAAAAAAAAAAATAAAATAAAAATAAAAATAAAAAAGATACACATATTTCTCATTTTGTTCAAAGTTCTTAAAGTAATTATTCAAAGAACTTGAATAAAAAGAAGACAGCTTTCTTCATTCTGAGGCACTTGTGTATCATTTGGTTTCATCTGTGCTTGTATGTATTTTTGTCTGTGTCTCTGGAGGTTTGTATTTATGTGGGGACAGACAAACTTGGATTCTTTTAGTCTATTGTTTCACATATACAATTCTCTAAGACAAATATCCATATGTATTTTGTTGCTCTTGGAAATGCTTCAATTCAGAGTTTCTACTTGAAATATTTTTAGATAAATCTAGCAAAAAATGTTCTCTGGAGATACGAACTATTTATAATAACATTCTTCTATGGTCCAGCATTATATGTCCTTTCCTTCACACTTTCAGGCCTCTTTACTGTCGATAACCATTTTTGTTAATCCAGCTGGTCCCTGTTGGTTTGTTGATGGTCTTTCATTCATCTGCAGCAACATCTGTGGAGTTTTCTGAGCTTTCTCTGAAAAAGCATCAGGGCTCTACCTCATACCTAGTTCTCTACGAAGGAAAACGTTTCCTCTGAAATTCTCTTACTTCCTGACTGTTTGGCCTCCTGAGATTATAGATCCTGGTCTGATGCTTTAATGTTTAGTGTTATTTTTATGCCATTACTTTAGGTATTAAAATTTCTACTTCTTTGATGATCTTTATTTCTAGTACGGAACATACTACTCTTCATGACTACCAACTAGTCATCTTTGTGTCACTTCTTGCTCACTAAGGAAGTGTGTGATGAACTTAAAATTTTCTACTCATTCTAATTTCTGCCATACTCATAAAAGAAATGCACACACACACACACATTGTCAACATGCATGCCTTATCCAGCAAAACAAACTCAAAAATATTTATCCTCTCTTCCCCAACAATCATCAGCTACAGTGTATATCAATAAATCATAATCAGGGTCATAATCTAGAATTTATCACCAAAAAAGATCCCACCCCTGAAATCAAAAACATTGCAAGCTCTGACCACAAGGTCTTTCCTCTACCTCTCACTGATTTTACTTATATTATTTCCACTTTTTAATTTCATTCAAACAAAAGCATCCATGATATGTGCTCCTATGCTATCCCATAGCTTTCAGTCTCATGAGGGACACAGTAGGAAACAATTATATTACAGGATGATTCAGTGCTGTGACAGGCCAGCACTTTCTCAGATCCTCTGAGTTGTATTTACTTAATATCTCCAAGATTCATCCACCTATTTTCCATGTTTAATATATGTTTTTAAGAATTGACCACAGTCATCGCTTGCCTGGATGACTCTGACATTTCCTTAGTGAACATTTCTGACTCGTGGATTATATATTATGTTCAATCCATTTCTCATGGTGAAGCCTGAGTGCACTTTCTAAAATGAGCATTTTATATTCCTTCCTTGTTTAAAATATTTCAGCGGCCATCACATTGATATGGGAGTAAAAACCAAATTCTTTTTTTAAGCCAAATTCTTTAATATAGTTTATTAGATACCATATTTATATATGTTTGTAAGGGACATTTTATTTATATGATCTATATTTCTAAGGAATATTTCCTCTGCTGTCTACTCTCCTTGCTCTCACCACATTTCCTCGCATGTAATCTACAGTCCAGCCAGGCTGCTTTGTTTTGGACAAATTATGCTTCTTCACACTCAGCAACTTGGCACATGGCATTCCTCCGCTGGACACACTGCTGTACTCACCTTCCCCAACTTTTAGTTAACTTCTGTTTTCTCTAGCTTCAGGCTTTTAGGGCATTGGTGAGAAGAACAATGTTTTTATTGTTTTTACTACATATTTCAGCCAGGTAGGTAGAAGGCTAGGACTGAACACAACCTAAAGTAGGCATCAATTTATGCCTTGAAATAAAAAGTGCTATGATTTAATAATGCCCATGCCTCTAAATAAAAGGTGTTATGATTAGAAGAGGTATTAGGTTTACTGTCTAAGTTTATATTTTCCTTTCTGTTGTTTTTACTTCATTCATGGCCAGGTGAGGGAACTAAACTGTGGGATTCATGTGGCTGACTCCTGGCTAAGTATTTGCAGTCTGCCACATGGATCTCAGTTGGCTCTGAATGTGTTAATCACATAAACTGTACCCTTGGGTTTAGATTTCAGAGATCTAGGCTTTGGCCATCACCCATGATGCTAGAGTTTAAAAAAGAACACGTGAGAAAAGAACAGGGGTTCTAATTATGAAGGGAACATGCCACCTTCTTGAATACAATAAAAGAAAAAAACATCTTGACATTATTGCAAACCAAAGGTGATGAAGAGAATTTGAAACATGTGTGCCTGGTAGACTGTCTTTCCAAAAGTCAGATTTTCATACGAAATCAATGAATAATTGGATTTTCTTTAAAGACATGCTTCTTTAGTTTTATCTTCAAAACAACAGAGGTGGGAAGCGGTGTGGGTATGAAAGAATTATAAAGGAAAATAAGCTTGTTAAGCTGAAAGAAGAGAAAGAATTCCTTAGGAGAATGTTTGAAATCTTAGAGAACAGAATAGACAGATATGAAAAAGAAATGAACTTGAGCTTAGTTGCTTTTGAAGAGAAGATTTCAAAAGAAAGATGTTTTAGGTGTTACTAGAGCCAAGAGAATAATTATTACCCAAAAGGAAAATGAAGAGAGTCAGGGTGGAGTGATTCATCCAGAGGGATCCCAAATCCAATATAGTGTTGGAGTTGTACTGTTAATGCAGAGAGTCTATAATGAGAGCAATTGATGAACAAGCCCTTGAAGACTGAGACAGCTTTGCAAAATGGTTACAGAAAAGACAGACTTAAGAGGCAAAAACAGGAATGTCAGACAAAGTATTAAAATATTATTAGGAGAGTTTAACATGGCAAAATTACTGTGGCTGGAGACACAGGTATTGCCTGTGATCTATACGACTATAGAATATGAGATATCCTGACATGGCTCTTGGTAGGACCATGATGGATTGAATAGTTTCTTGGATTAATTGTTAGCCTAATTAGAAAACACCTCCAGGGTGCTATTGTCCATTCAGAGAAGTAAAAGTAGACAAGATTTTTTTTTAAATAACAGATACATTTTGCTCACTTAGAAGTGACTTTCTTATTTCTTACTCAGAGTGAACTCAAAGAAAAAAGTCTAGAGGCTATGTCAGAAAATATTTAAACCTGAAATGTTTGAGCCTAAAAGCAAAAGCAAAGTTAAAGGAGGGAGGGGAGTACTGCCACCCAATACTAGACACACAGAAGCCAAAGACCAATTTAACAATCAGGTTACACATTAAAAATGTGGAAGTATGCCTTCTTGAAAGGAGTGCATCAAAGGAAAATTATACCTCATTGCATATCTCACAACCGCAGAAGATGTAGTGGAACAATGATTAGCACGTTTAAGATGGTTGAATAACTTCTCATTTCAAGAATCCCCCTTTACCTAAAACATGGCCTGGGTGGCTCAGTTGTTAAGCGTCTGCCTTCGGCTCAGGTCATGATTCCGGGGTCCTGGGATCGAGCCCCACATCGGGCTCCCTGCTCCGCGGGAAGCCTGCTTCTCCCTCTCCCACTCCCCCTGCTTGTGTTCCCTCTCTCGCTGTATCTCTCACTGTCAAATAAATAAAATCTTTAAAAAAAAAAAAAAAAACATGGCAATGATATGTGGGCTATAAAAGGAGAAAACAGGAAAAGATTTCCAGTTCAAAAATAAGGACTATCTATATTAGTTTTCTATTGCTCTTGCAACAAATTACCACAACAACATAAATTAGTTTCCTTATTTTCTGTATGTTAAAAGTCTAACACAAGTTTCAGTAGCCTAAGGTCAAGGCATCAGGAATGTTATCTTTCTTTCTGAACGTTCTAGGGGAAAATCCATTTCCTTGCCTTTTCCAAATTTCTTGAAATTGCCTGAATTTCTTGGCTCACAACCCCTTCGCACAGCGTCAAATCCATCAACAGTGAGTTGAGTGCTTCCCACATCAAACCACTCTGACCTGCTCTTCTGCTTCTCTCGTCCATCTTCAAGGACCACTGTGATTACACTGGGCACATTCAGAAAATTTAGGATAATTCCCCTATTGTTAGGTCAGCTGGCTAGCAACCTTAAGAGTATCTATAACTTCAATTCCCCTTTGCCATATATTATAACATATTAACAAATTCTGGGGATTAGGACATAGACATCTTTGGTGGGCCATTATTTGCCTGCTCTCTTAGTCAGTTCTGGCTGCTATAACAAAATACCCTAGACTGGTTAAACAACAAACACTTCTCACATTTCTGGAGGCTGGACATCAAGTCAGGGTATCAGCATGGTTGGTTTCTTAGTGAGGGCTCTCTTCCTGGTTTATAGAAAGCTTTCTTCTTGTTGTATCCTTCCATGACATAAAGAGATCATTTCTCGTGTGTCCCTACTTATAAAGACATTGATACCATCAAGAGGGCTCCACCCTCATGGCTCAATTACTTCCCAAAGGCCCACCTCCAAATGACATGGAAAACAAAGGCAGAGGAAAAATGATTAAATTTCCTTACTACTTTCAGCCCATTGACAAGTCCTTGAAACAGGCAGAGTGACATTCCTCTAGGGACTCAACTGTCTGGATGTTGACACTTTGCTAAGGGCAAAAGGCAATCTTAGCCCAACCCCCAGTATCCTGTAAGTCTACTTTAACATATAAAATTTTCTCTGGAAACTTCCTTTATCTCTACTCCCAAGATACATGTTGGCAATCATCCCCTAAGCATATGAACTACCGATAGACACCTGAAGAGTCTCATGACTCAGGTTTTATTAGACAGTAATAAATGACCTTTTCCTAACAATAGCTAGCCCCCTCAAGATCCTGAAAACCTTGCTTCCAAAATTTCTTAGAGACTTACACTATCCCTAACCCCCTCCCAGCTTGAAAGTATATAATGGGTCACTCCTCATGACCCCAGTGCAGCTCTTTCTGCCCACAGGTCCTGTCCCTGTGCTCTAATAAAATCACCTTTTTGCACCAAAGTGTCTCAAGAATTCTTCCTTGGCCATTGGCTCCAGACCTCACCAACATTCTAAAACTATATCATTTGGCAACCCATTCGGGACCCCTCTCACTCTAGAGAGCTTTCTTTCTGTTCTCACCTTCACTTATCACTTCACCCTTTTGTGTCTGTAAGATTTATTCTTCAACTCTGCAAGATAAGAATCCTGCAACACAAATACCATAACACTTGAGATCAGAGCTTCAACATACGAATTAGGGGAGTACAAAAACATTCAGTCCATAGCACCTACCACACCATCTGTATGAAACAGCAATGGAACAAAAATGAGCAGGGCTGAGTCTATGGGCCTGAAGACAATGGTGACCAGGGAGTTTGGCTTTTGAGGGATATCAGGTGCCAAATGGTTTTATTAGACAGACAAGATCTATAATTAAAACAATCTAATGAGTGGTGTTAGGACACCTGGATACTTATACAGGAAATAAGATAAAATTAGATTTACTCTTTATCAGATACCAGGATAAATTTCTAAAATCTGTATGTAAAATATAAATCATACAAATATTACAGAAAAAATAGATGATAGGCAAATCACTCTATGATTCAAAATGCAGACAAACTGAAGGAAAAGACTGGTAAACTTGATTTTTAAAAAAAGGAAAAAAGAGATTTTGTGGGCCAGCTTTATGAAAGTAGGAATAGGGCTTTTCTAATAGATTGCTAATCTCCTTCTCCCAAAAGGGGCAGTAACTAGAGAAGTAAGGGCCAAACTCAACTGGCTAATAGGAAAAGGAACAAACAAAGGGAACCCAGGGAGCCTTAGAAAACAACTTCTATTCTGCTGGTCTTATTTCCATGAGAGTCATCAGGTAGAGTCATAGCTTTAACCCAGTTTCCCCTCTCTCCCTGTCTCCCATCCCAAGAAATCTAACATTTCCTAGAACTGGACATTTTTTTTAACTGGTTGGAGTTAATCCATTAAACTAGTAAAAGTGGGAATTCTTAATTTATTTCAGTTATGTTGGTTATAAATATCATCTCTCACTTGTCTTATCTTTTTTACAATCCTTAAAGTGCCTTTGGTGAAGTTTCAAATATTAAGTTGAATCTATCAGTCTGTTCCTTTACATTCAATAATCTGTGTATTGTTTAGGAAGTACTTCTGTGCCCTTAGATCAAGAGGATGTGCTTCTACATTTTCTTCTAAAAATATAATAGTGTTACTTTCCACATTTAGTTTTTGATGCACCTTGATTTAAAAAAAAAAAAAAGAATAACCTTAAAACACTGGCAAAATCTCAAAAAAGCAGGTCCCAAACAGGACTATCCAAACAGCTAATAAACATAGGAAATGGTACTCAACCCCATTAGTAATCATAGAAATGCAAACTGAAATGACAATGAAACACTTCTAGAGACACATTGATTGGCTAAAATGTTTAAGGTTTGACAGTTCTGAGTACCAGTGATGATGAGACACAGGAGAAATTTTGACACTGATGATGGGAGCACTAAGCCTGATGCACATGTACCAGAGTGTAATTGGTACCCTCATCTGGAAAAACAGGCTTTATTTGATAAATGTAAGATATACATACCCCAAGTCCACTGGAAGGAATACACCTTAGAGAAACTTTTCATATATGTACCAGGATATATACAATAGTTCATGACACCCCTTTTATAACAGTATAAACTAGAAAATAGCCCCAATGTTCATCCAAAGCAGAGGGGTATAAATTTTATGATGTATAATAGGATACAACAACATAAAAATACAACAACAAAAACAAAATACAACAACAAAATTTAGTGACAGCTACCTGCAACAACATGGTTGTGTCTCAAAACAGATTGTTGAGACAAAGAAGCCAGACACTAAAGACTACTTTCATTATGATCTTATGTGTACAGATTTCCAAAACAGATGAAACTAAATAATACTATTTGGGGATCTATTCATAGGTAGTAAAATGTAAGTTAAAACAAAGATGTTATGATCATAAAAAGCATATAGTAGCTAGCTGAGGTCGGGGGGCAGGAAGGATCTGTGATGTTGTGGGAGCACGGGGGTAGGCTTCTGAGGTGTTAGTGACTTTCTTCTGCTTGCTGGAGCTTGCAGTGACACAGCATTCATAAATATCTTTAAACTGTATATGTATAATTACACTATTCTGTATGTATATGTCCCACTAAAAAGTGGGGCCACAAAATATAATTTTGTTTAAAACATAAAACACATTACTTCCACAGTGCAACCATTTTAGAAAGAAATTGTCAATATTTGATAAGGTTGAATATGGGTCTATCCTACGTTTAATTTATTCCACTTCTAGAACATGCAAGAATGTTCAAGAAAGCATGATTTGTAACTTGGGGAAGCTGCTAAAACAGATGGTGTCACTCTCTTTCACCCTATCACAGCAGAGAACAATGCTAAGTATTAAACTTTCTCTACAGTCTCAGTGTTTTATCACAGTCCCCAGGCCTACGCATGAAAAGGGAATGATGATGATGATCCAAGTCCCACATTCTCTACATCAGGTTTATCAGTATTAAAGCTGGAATTTATCTACACCTGTCTGATTATGTACATTATTTATTAACTGGATCTGAACTAAGAAGAGGAAAAAAATAGTTTTATTTCCACCTCCTCAAAACCAATAAAGGTAGAATATACAATTCTTTTACCTGTGTCTCCTTAACTCTCCAGACTTATTTCTTGCTTTTCCTACCTTCCACATCCTGCTAGTCTTGGAAATGACTTCAACTTCTCTGGATAAACCAAGTAGATCCATGTTTCATTTCCTTATCTCAGCTTGATTCTTTTGCCAGGAATATTTTTCTTTCTTTGTAGGCTAGCAGAAAAACCCTACTCATATCATTAACATTCAGATCAAGGACTGAATATTTTTTAGAGCTTTATTATAAAGTCTTCTTCCACCTATAGTAGTGGTAGGCTTTTCCACACCTCTTTCTGTGCTCCATGATATGGGAAACAAAGGCAAATGGAAATGTGGATCAAATTAAATGTCCTTATAACCTGCAGCCCATTGACATATACTTGAGGCAGGCAGAGTATAACATTCCTCCAGGAAGCTCCCAACTGTCTTAATGTTAATGCCTTGCTAGAGGGAAAAACAACCTTAGCTTGACCATAGCAAGTCCTCAGGTATCCTGTGTGTATTTTAACATATGAAAATTCTTTTGGAACTTCCCTTATCTTTACTTTCCCCAACCCCAAAGTAAATAATCAGTTTTTCCTCATAATCCCAGGGCAGCAGCTCTTTCTACCCACAGGTCCTGTCCCCATCCTTTAATAAAATCACCTTTTTGCACTGGAGATGTCTCAAGAATTCTTTCTTGGTCGTTGGCTCCAGACCCCAACTCCAAAAACTAATCAGCCCTACAGACTACATCTGGTTCATTTTTACATGACTAGCTCTCTCACATTGACCTTGAACTTCTAGACTACAGAGATAAATGTTTTGAATCCCACAGATTCTAGCACACAGAATTAAATAACTATATTTAATGAATAAAGATTGAAATAAAGTGATATTCTCTAAAGCAAAGGACATTTTCCCCAAGGATGAAGTTGTTTTTCTAATAATTGAGGCCAGATAATAGAGGAAGTGGTTGTCCTGATAATTTGATTCCTGAGAGCAGAAAGGGAAAGGCACTGTCAGCGGTAGAGTTTATGAGTGTTGCAGAAGAAAGCACATCGTGGTTGGCTAAAAAACACTAATTCGGACTTTCTAGGAAAGCCTGGTAAATGACATAGGTGGATGCTTGGAATAATGGCAGGGCATCGTAGAGAAAGTTGTCCTTTTGGAGAGATAATGACAAAGAGTTGAGAGTTGTCACTTGTTCCATATATCAGGTGTGTGGCTTGAGAGTTGGACACAGGATGGACTTCAGCTTTCCATTCACATCCCTTGCATAGATGAGCCTCCACTTACCTCACCCTGACCTTGTGATAGTTCCACTAAGGCCGGCATAATTATATTCCCAGAGACCCCCAATCCTCTGTCTCCATGCCTTTCCTGTTGCTGCCCTTCTGCCTGTAGAAACGTCCAACTTCTTCGTTCTTTTTTTTTTTTTAAGAGTTTTTTTTTAATTTGAGAGAGAGAGAGCACAAGCAGAGCCAGGGGCAGCGGGAGAAGCAGACTCCCCACTGAGCAGGGAGCCTGATGTGGAGCTCGAGCCCAGGACCCTGGGATCATGACCTGGGCTGAACGCAGACGCTCAACTGACTGAGCCACCCAGACGCCCCCAACCTCTTCTTATATTACCTAGTTCCAGGTCAGCCTTTGAGTATCTGCCAAGGCGACATATCCAGAGAGAAGCTTTCTCCGTCCAATTTAAATGGATCAGGGGCTCTTTGCATAACTGCCGTGGGAAGTTATTTCCCTTTATTCTACCACTCTTCAAATTATATTGTAACTCTCTCTTTTCCTTGAATAATCTTTTAATTTTAGGATTCTGCTAATAACCCCAAACTCATTGTATTAATTTCCTACGGCTATTTCAACAAAGTACCAAAAACTAGGTGGCTTAAAACAACAGAAATTTATTGTCTCACATTCATTGTCTCAAAACAACAAATTTATTTTGGCTACAGGTCCTGAATCAAGGTATCAGTAGTGCTAGGCTCTCTGTGAAAGTTTTAGAGGGGAATCCTTTGCCTCGTCTAGTTTCTGGTGTTTGCCAGCAATCTTTGGCATTTCTTGGCTTGGAAATGTATCATTCCAGTTGTATGGATGTCTTCTCACTGTGTGTTTTCACATGTCTTCCCTCTGTGCAAGTCTGTTTCTATGTCAAATTTTCTCCTTTTTATGAGGACTCAAGTTATATTGGATTAGACCTAATGATCTCATTTTAGCTTGATTACCTCTGTGAAGATCCTATATCCAAATAAGGTCATATTCTAAAGTATTGAGGATTAAAATTTATACATATATTCTGGGATACACAATTTAACCCATAACATTCCCCAAATTTTGATATCATTCCTCTACTCCAATGTGACAGGAGAAGAATGAATCCCATTGCTTTAATTTGTATTTCTCAAAATAACAGGATTGAGCTCGGCTTGTTTGCATTAGCTCTTTGTTAAAGAAACCTTACCCACTGTGTTCTCTCCCAATTCATTTTTTTTGTTTCTAATTTTTGATAATTTATTTTTTATCTCCCTACAAGAGCATGAGTTTTGTTTTTTCACTAGTATATCTCACAATCCCTAACACAGAATAGACAACTAATAAATATGTGATGAATGAATAAGCAAAGGTGTAATCAAGTCCAAGGTAGTTCTGCTTACCTCACAATAGGCCAGTAAGTCAAGAGGTAAGATGTTGGGGTAAGAAAACCAACTTTATTCGGAAAGCCAACAAACTGAGGAGATGATGGACTAATGTCCTAAAGAACCCCCTCGACCTTCCCACACACACATGAAACTAGAGCTTCTTTTATGTTGGCAAATGGGGATAGTGGGAGGAGATTAAAGTCAAAAGGTGACAGAGGTCTATAAACATCCGAGGAAGGTCATGGAACTTCTTTGTCCTTGGTCAGTTGATCTTTGCATACAGGAACCTGGTCATGTCAATTCTGTAAATCTTAAACATAACATGGTCATTTCTGGACACACTTCCTTGTGTCCTTGGGTGAGGTAAGTTTCCAGTAAGAAGTAGTTTTTGCAAATCTCAGCTGTAAGTCCTTTGATGATTAACATGCCTACCTGCAGGGCTAAGCAAAAGTTTCTAAGCTGTAGGTCACAGCAGCAAGGGAAACAGAAGCAATATGGTGTCAGACGTGTTAAATTTCTTCCCGTTACAAAGGTATCTTTTCAAGCTTTTGTACAGTGTTCTCTTTAGATCACCTGTTTATATTCCTTATTCGTATTTACAAAATTGATCTTTTTCTTATTTACTTGTAAATTTCCCCTTTTGCTTTTTAAAACTAATCACTAATCACATAATTCGATGTAAATATTTCCTCTACTCTTTCCCTGTCCTTTAACTGATTTGCTAGTGGGTTTAGGGTTTTTTTGTCATACAAAATTGTCAAACTGAACATAAAGATCCACAAAGAGAGTCAAACAAGTCTTTATTTGGCATTAAAGAATTGCAGTCTGAGGAGTACAGATTCACATAGAAACCCAAATAGTGTTCCTGCTTAGAGGGTGAAAGCAGGATTTTTTTTTTTTTTTTTTTTTTTGAGAGAGAGAGAGAATGAGAGCAGGGAAGAGGGGTAAAGAGGGAGGGAGAGGGAAAGGGAGAGAATCTTAAGCAGACTCTACACACAGCATGGAACCTGGCTCAGGGCTCGATCTCACGACCCTAAGATCATGACCTGAGTCAAAATCAAGAGTCCAATACTTAACCGATTGTTCCACCCAGGTGTCCCAAAAGCAGGAGGTTTTCATGAAGAAAAATGAAGAGGCTAATTACACATGAGTTGAAGGAGAGAAAAGGAAGTTTTTTGTGGATGTTTTAACAAGCTAAACTACTCTGTGTTATACATTAATTCACTGCTGATTTTATCTGCTGAAAGCCCACAATCATCAGTCTTGTGATCAAGATGTCCATTCTCTTGCTGACTTCTAAAAGAATTGCTTGAAACAGTTGCTGTTTTGCCCACTCTAAAGGTTTTGGTCCAGTTCAAACAAAGGCGAGGAAAGCAATTTCTCTCCAATGGCCACTTGTTTCGACTCCATTTTAGAATGACTCCAATCACGTTATTTTTCACAGAATATCTTAAAGTTGATATAATAAAATTTGCCAAGTTTTTCATTTATGGCTTTGACATTTTTTGAATCTTTACCTCAAAATTAAATACCTTCTCCATTTTATTTTTTGATATTTGTATAAATCGTGTGGTCTGCACCTCTGCATCAGTGCATGGTACACATTTAAGGATACCTGAAGTATGAATAACTGAATGATTATATAGAGACAGGATAGCAGTGAAACCACCAACAGAATTAAATCTGGAGGGCACACAGCCCGTAGTTAAAGATTATCAGAGAAAACATCAGGAAGGGACTTAGAATATGCTTTCCTGAGGATAATGAAAATCTAGCCCAAGGGAACAAATGAAATAACCTGCACCATCATCATGGTGACAGGGTGTATGGCTTCTGCTTTTGCTAACAAAGATAGCGTCACTTACACACATCACTGAGATGTTCAGCACACCCAGGCCAGGGAAGGGAATGACCACCTGACCACAGTCTTGAAGAAACCAGATGGACCTGCATCAGTTGGTCAATCTTGAAGCTTACCCAATCCCTGACCAATTGGAAGAACCCATACCCTAAGCCCCTTACCCCTTATTCTTGATTGTTGCCCTTAAAAAACACTCCGTTGCAAGCCACTGGGGAGTTCAGGACTTGTGAGCACTAGGCCCCCTTCTCCTAGGTGTCACCACACCAATAAATAAGCCTATCTTTCTTCACTGTAAAAACTCAGTTGTCCGTTTCTTTAGTGGCTTGCTGTGTATCGGGTGGACGATCTTCCTTTAGTTCGGTTACAGTAGCAAAGCTGAAAACCCTACCATCTGCCAAGATCAGGGTGTTCTCTGGCCTGGGTGATAGAAATATAAATTAAAGTAACTGGGAAAGAGAGGGACATTCAGTTGAATCAAAGCTGGCCGTGTCTTGCGGATGAGGAAAGAACACCATTCCTAGACAAGAGAAATGCTGTAGGTCATACAGACAGTGGAGTGGTGACTTAGGATATTCTATTCAGCTCAGAGTAGGATTCTACTCATGGCTTGGGTTAGAGGTCAGAATCCATCCCTGGAAATGATACCATGATGACCCTAGCAGAATTCTGAGAGAACCAGAGAGCAAAAAATAAAATTGGGAGATACTTGGTTATAGAACTTGAGCAAACACAGCAATGGTTGTAGAAAAGATGATGACTTAGTAAACATTAAGGCACATGCATTTCAGTAAAGCCATACCTGAGAGATAGAGAGCTGCAGCATGAAGTATGAACCCATCAAAGTTGGTGGGGTGTCAAGGGACCCCTGGAACTTTTGTGAAGAAAATGGAAGCTGCCCTTAACATGAAAACTATTAAAATGAAAATTGTTATGAAGAAAAGAGGTAAAAAGGTGCCACTTTCAAAAAAGGATGAGTTTTAGGCAAAGTTACCTGGCAATTAATTAATCTTTAGCAAGCTGATTTTCAGGGTAGCTATCCTGTCCATAATTATATAATCAGCAATTCTCTCTCTGGTCTTAACATGCTATGGTTTAGAAACATGATAAACAGCTAAAATCCAAGGGCACTAACACCTAGGAGAATACCGATAGCAAATAAATAAAGTTATCTTGGTTGCTAATAATGAATCCTGAAAGCACGTAGCCTTCACTCAAACCTACTCTATACTGCATTCCTTCCGAGGATGGGATTTAATTTCTGAGCAACAAATCTGTTGCAGCCAAAACACTTTTTTTTTTTTTAATGTGAGGAAGGAGGGAAATAACTTTTAAGACATTGAGTCCTTTCAGAGTCACATTTGTGATGAAATTGAGCAATTTCAGCCCACTGTTTTTTAAAAAAAGACTATATAATGCAAAAATTATGCATAGAGTGAGTAATAAAAGATGTGACTGGAGAGATTAAAAGTTAAACAAACCTGCAGAAATCACAGCATGACAGCAAATTCCAGATGGCTGCAAAATCCCCAGGGTCCTTGAGGAGCTTTGAAAGGGCAGGTTGCATGTCATCTAACAGATTTTCATCCCTGTAAGCCTATAAAGGAAGAAAGAAATGTTCCTGAAAATACACAACTTCAAAGAATGATTGTTTTGAACTCGGTGTGGAGGCTTGGCCTAGTTCATGACCCAGTCACTACCCAAGGAAGCCTAAGCCCAAAGGATCACAGTGGTTCTGACAAGACTTTTCCCCTCTGCCCTCAATCCTATTCATTTGTTTTGCACGTGTATCCAAAGATAGTTCTGAAATCAGGTCTTGCCTTTCTGTAAATTTTTTAGAGAGGTAATAGGAAAAAAAAGTGAGCTTGAGTAATGCAGGCAAGACTTCGGGGCCCCAAGTGGGACTGGTGTACCTGATTTATGGGAAACCCCGGGATATAGAAGAGACTCTGCTTCTAGAAACATTTAACTTTTGTCTTTACGGAAAATAATAATGCAGAATAAATATTGAAAAGCATACAGTCTTTGGAGGAAAATAGACCGGGTTTTGAATCTTGCATCTGCCACTCTTCTGGTTCCGTGCTCCTTAACTACAGTTTTCTGTGCTTTTTAAAGAGGGAATGACAATGCCTATTGTAGGCATTTTGCCAGGATTAAATGAAACATGCCACTCATAAAGCACCTGATTATAAGCACTCAATGAATACATTAATGTCAATTTACCTCCTTTTCTCTCTTTTTTTTTTAAAGATTTTATTTATTTATTTGAGAGAGAATGAGAGAGAGCACATGAGAGGGGGGAGGGTCAGAGGGAGAAGCAGACTCCCTGCCGAGCAGGGAGCCCGATGCGGGACTCGATCCAGGGACTCCAAGATCATGACCTGAGCCGAAGGCAGTCGCCCAACCAACTGAGCCACCCAGGCGCCCAATTTACCTCCTTTTCTATAAAGCTGTGTATACGTGCTCCTTCCCACTTAGTCTCTGCAGTTTTACTCTGGTGCAAAATAGTCTCATATATGCAATTGAAAATACAACCCAACATACATGCAGTGTGCCCGAAATCCTCCCTGCCTATAACACATGACGTGTGCCCACATGTGTGCAAACATGTGTACACATACACATGCACACAAAAAGCACATGCTAATCACATTCCACGTGCTCAGTAGCTACATGTAGCCAGCAGCTACTTCATTGGAAAGGTAGCTTTCCAGTGTGAGGGACACAAATTTAAATTTAGCTGGGAAGCAAGTGTTTTGTTATGTTAGCTCAGAAAAATTGTCTTACATCCTGTTTTCCTGATGTCCTTACAGTAATACTATCCTATGCTGCTAGCAAATTCACACTCCCTCTTTCCAAACTATGCATTTCACACTTTTTCTTGCTTTTTACCGCTAACCGTCTTCACCCCCTCATCCAGTTAATGACCTTGCTTCGAAATTCACAGAAATAAAATAATCAATGTTACCTTTTCCATCTTCCCACTATCAATAAGCAATGCAGCATCCTGCCTTGTCTTCAATTAAAACAGATGAACTGTCTGTGCCATTATTTAAGATAAATAACCCATTTTTAATAGGTTCTATCTCTTCCTACATACTGAAGAATTCAACTCAGAATTATCTCCCCTCTCTCCCTCAAATTATTTTTTTTCTCCTCTGTACAGAATCATTCTCCCCAGCTGCCAAACATGCCTAATAGTTTTCCTCAAAATAAAATAGAATAAAATAGAACAAAATAAATAGACTAGAATAATAAAATAATAAAATCCCTAACAGCCACTGCCACATTTTTCTACTCCCCTTTACAGCAAAACTCCTTTAATACTTATTATATTTTCTCTCATCTCACATTTAATTCATAACAAAATTCTATCAGTTCTAATTAAAATATATTTCATGAATCCAACTACTTCTCACCTCCAAACTTGTTGCTATATTAGCACCCTGGATGGAGCACCATCACTCCTCCCTCCACAATCATATTAACCCGTGGCCAAGCTCTTTGCTTCTATCCTGGCCCCTGGAGGCTCTTTTCTACAAGGCCACTCACATAAACATTTCACTGGATCATGTAACTTCTCTGTTGTCAACCGTTCAAAGATTTTCTATCACGCTTGGAATAATAGAGAAAACCTTGGTAAAGCTGAACCCAATACTATTCCTGCCTTGGTCTCTGAAATCATCCATCTTTCGCTGCTCCAGTATCATTGGTTTGTTAGTTTCTCTGTGCACAGGACCATGTTTCCCTCTCAGCATCTTTGCTCTTGTTGTTCCCTCTGTCCCTAAAGCAGATCACCTGATAGGAGAAAGGACACTCTCTTGCTTCAGATAGGTGTTTACTGAAACACCGGGGAAGACGTCCCTCACCACACAATCAACAAGAGTATGCCCTGCCTCTCTCTAACCCAGTGGTCATGTTGGTAAACATTTTCTGTAAAGGGCAAGGCAGTAAATATTTTAGGTATCACAGGCCACATACAGTCTCTGTTGCATATTTGTTTTTTAAATTTGTATAATACTTTTAAAATATAAAAAGCATTCTTAGCTTGTAGCTGTGCAAAATCAGGCCCAGTTAACATCTGACCCTCTGGCTGTAATTTGGCCACCTTGGCTCCAGTTCAGTCCATTTCCTGGCTGTACTTTTTCTTCACATCCCATATCACTAATACATATATCATTTTACTGGCTATTTCTTTTCCACTGGAATAGAAGCCCATGAGGGCAGGGACTCAGATAGACTTAGTATACTATTCCTAGCATCTAGAGCAGTGCTTGACAAACAGTAGTCAGAAGTGGAGAAAAGGCTGTAAATATTTAAATCCTAGGCTTTCCTCGATTTGACTCCTGCCCACCGAAGCAGCCTCACTTTTCACTTCCTTCCCCCCACACTTGCCTTCCTCCAGGCTCCCGGTCTCGGGGAACTTTCTCACTGGCAACTTCTACACAGAATGCTCTTCCTGACACTTTAACTCTTCATACTCTTGCAGTTTTGTGTTTAAATATAATTTCCTCAACCTAAAATATCTCCCATCATCTTTACTTAAAGTGTACTGTTCTCTTTCCCCCAGAACCCTAATGAAAATGTGACTCTACTGTCATTTGCACGATTATTTATTACACATATGCCTCCCTCACTAAACTGAAATCTTCAGGAAGCAGGGATCATGGGTTTGTTTTGTTTTGTTTTGTTTTTTCATCTTTATATCCCTAACATCTAGTATCAGGCTTGGCATCTAATAAGTACTCAGTATTACCCTGATAAAATCTGTGCCTCCTTATAGTTAGTCACAAAATGGTGTCATATTCAAAAGCAATGTTAAAAGTAATTAATGCTATAAAGTAATTTAAATCTTTACTAAAGTCTCTGAAAGAGGCACCATATGGGCAATTTCCTTTCATGAACACATCTGTCTCCTGAGTCATCACAACAGTCCCTCTAAATGTCATCTCTCTGTTTCTCTATCATCTATCATTAATCATTTATCTACCAGCTACCTATCTATCTAATCTATCATTGATTTACCTTCTCTCTTCATGTTATGACTTAGCTCCTCAATGAAGGGATAAATTTAGTCTTTGCAGGATCATATAAAACATTTCAATATTCCGGGCACCTGGGTGGCTCAGTTGGTTGGGCGACTGCCTTCGGCTCAGGCCATGATCCTGGAGTCCCTGGATTGAGTCCCGCATCGGGCTCCCTGCTCGGCAGGGAGCCTGCTTCTCCCTCTGACCCTCCCCCCTCTCATGTGCTCTCTGTCTCTCTCATTCTCTCTGTCTCAAATAAATAAATAAAAATAAAATCTTTAAAAAAAAAAAAACATTTCAGTGTTCCAATTACCATAAATAATCTCCCTCAAAGCTTTCAGATAAATAAAAATTTAAAAATCTTTATCAGTCACCAGGCAGGTGGATGTTTAAATACTTATAAGTATTTGTCCTTCGCAAAGATGGATGAATGGATGATTGACTGAACCACGTTCTACATGTGACTTTTATTGCAATGGGCAAGCATGGCTGTCACATCAGGCCATCTTGGCTCAAACCCCTTCTGCAGTACTTATTAGCTGCCAAACATTGAAAGGCTGCTTATAACCTCTCTAAAATTCATTGTTCTGGTCTCTAAAATGACAGTAAAAATACTCACCACATGTGGAGGATTGTGAGAGGTACATAAAGTGAACCAGTCCAACACCAGCAGATTACACTTTAGTGCATAGCTGAAACTCAACAATTACTAGGCTTCCTCTCTGAAAAGAAAAAAATAGCTCCATAAAAATATGTGCTTTTTACCTTTCAGTGCTGGGTGCTATTTCCATTTTTAGAATTCTTTGTATCAAATATTTCACATAAGCCTAAGAAATATAGTCCCAGGGAAACTGAATTTTCTATCTCTTGAAGGGGAGATGAGAATCAGGAGATAGTCTCCATTGCTGATCACAAATCAGTCAGCATCTCTTTATCAAACACCCAAAAATGACAATATAAATGTTAAAATTCCTGGGGAAAATGTTTTGTTTTCTTTTGTTTTTTACTCAATTGTAATGTATTCTTACCCATCACCTGAGTTGGCGGATACTTTCTGTGATCTGATGAACTAAGAAGTGTTATTCTTTTCCCATTCTTCCATTTATTCTTTAGCATCTGGGGAGGAAAAAAAGATACAATGAAATACCCAAGTTGTGTCTTTCCCTGCAGTTGAGAACATCTGGGCCCTGAGAGATGATTAGTACTCCAGCAGGCTCCACACCACAATTCAAAGACTCCTTTCAACCTGAACTGGGTACTGATAGTGCTATTTATTCTGTATCTGAGTTGACAGTTGATGGCTAGTATTTTCTCTGTGGAAAAACACATCCTTAAGGAATCACACTTCATATGCTTAACAGTGAATTGTGGTAGAGCCACAATAAAGACCCATCTTATTCTTAAAATTTCAGCAACAAAAGTAGATGAAAGATATGATGTCATAAAGTATATATTATAATATTTATTACAATGATAGAAGGTGAACTACATGTTATTGTAAAAGAAAATCCAATTGACTGCCTGCTACCTTCAATTCTGATTTGACAAATGCTCAATCTTATGCTGTATTTTAACTCTCTTCATTTATCTTTTAGAACATGTACTGTAATGTCTCCTTAAGGCAAATAAAACAATCTTTCCATTTAATTTACTAAACATGCTCATGTATATTTGAGTTTAGTAGGTGCAAATATATGAAAATCTAGTTCTGTTGTTAAAGATCTCTTTGACAGTGTGAAATCAATCCTGACTTTATTGTTTAGGTTTGCATCATTGTTTGTGTGACAAGAAGTATGCATATCAAAACTATTTCTATTTTCCACACATGTATATCATATAATTTAGTGGCCCATATAAAATTTAATTAAACAGGGGCACCTGGGTGGCTCAGTTGGTTAAGGGTCTCAGGTCATGATCTCATGGGTCATGAGACAGAGCCATGCATCAGGCTCCACACTCAGCAGGGAGTCTGCTTGAGATTCTCTCTCTCTTTTTCTTTTTTTTTTTTTTTAAAGATTTGATTTACTTATTTGACAGAGAGAGGCACAGCAAGAGAGGGAACACAAGCAGGGGGAGTGGGAGAGGGAGAAGCAGGCTTCCCGCCAAGCAGGGAGCCTGATGCTGGGCTCGATCCCAGGACCCTGGCATCATGACCTGAGCGAAGGCAGACGCTTAACGACTGAGCCACCCAGGCGCCCATCTCTCTCTCCTTTTCCCTCTGTCCCTCCCCCCACTCACTCGCTCTCTCTCTAAAATAAATAAATCTTTAAAAAAAATTTAAACAATTTCATCCAATCAAAGTATTTAATTATTGAGCTTAAATAGTTTCTTTCTTTTTAAGGATTTTATTTATTTATGTCAGAGAGAGAGAGCACTGTCGGGGAAGTGGCAGGCAGAGCAGACAGAGGGAGAAGCAGGCTGCCTGCTGAGCAGGGAGTCCAATGCAGGACTCGACCCCAGGACCCTGAGATCAAGACCTGAGCTGAAGGCAGACGCTTAACCGACTGAGCCACCCAGGCATCCCAAGCTTAAATAGTTTCACTGGATGTGAAAATAAAAGTTTTCTATAGGTTTTATTTTACAACCTGCATATAAAACCAAGAGAAATATCACAATATTATAAAAATATTAGTTCTGTGTATTCATTCACTTCTTGACAATTATTCTGGAAAAATGCAAAATATTATGTGAAGGAATATTTTGGAAACTAAACCTCAGTTTTAAAATAATCACAAAGAATTCCAGGTAAACCTGTCATATGAAATATATTTGTTAATCACTCTGTTCAAAAACTCCAACAATAAATGAACAAAAAGACAATAAATGAACAAAAGGTATATAGTCTAGAACACATAGGGAACAGAAGGAGAAGAACATAGGTGAAATATATCAACAATATTTTAGGCAGATACAAAGCATGTGGATGCATGCTGACTTTCATAGCACAGAAAGTTGAAACCTAGATGCCAGGGGAGGGGAAAGCTCATAAAATCCAAATCAACGTACAGCAAAATACTCCAGAAGAGATTAGGAACTGAAGGTAATGGGTGACTCTGATAGAGTTGCCACATAAAATAGAAGACACTCAGATTTGAAAATTAAATAACATATTTTTGGCACAGATATGTCTGAAACATTTCATGGGACATACTTATTGTAAAAAAAAAAAAATTCACTGTTTCTCTGAAATTCAAATGTAACTAAGCATCCTCTAATTTTATACACTAAATCTTTCACCTGCTTTGAGAATGGTGTGAGAAGTGGTGCTTAAATCTGTATATGAAGAGTTGAAGGTGGGTACAGGAAGCACTGTAATCTCTAGATCCCATCTCTCACCCCACCCATAGAAGAGAACACCCTTCTTACAGCCCAGCAGGTAGTGGAGCTTTTCTCCCTAGAGAAACTGAGCCAGAGACTGGATTTAGTGACAGTTACTCTCTAGGGCAAATCAGGTGAGTCGCCATTCTGAAAACACGGGGATTAAGTGAAAGTCTAGATAAGGAAGAGGATGAGATCCTCTAGTATCTTTTACCCACTCAGGTAACAGATTCTAGAAGGCAGAATCCTCACCTTCATCAAGCCAGAGATTAGAAAACGCTTTTAGGAACAGGACCAAGAGAAAAGGTCCATAGATACTAATGTTCGAAGGTCATCAAACCAAATGGTCCAGCTCTCCCACTGTGACCTCTCCACTGTAAAACTGAGATGTCAGCTAGATCACCCCATGCTCACAGGAATTTTTTTTTTTATTTGTCAAAGAGTGTGCAAGCACAAGCTGGGGGGCAGCAGGCAGAGGGAGAAGCAGACTCCCCGCTGAGCAGGGAGCCCAATATGGGACTCGATCCCAGGACCCTGGGATCATGACCTGAGCTGACATGACCTGAGCATCTGCTCAACTGACTGAGCCATCCAGGAATCCCTCATAGGAATTCTTATTAGACTTTTAGTATCTCCTTTTTAACTAAGAAAGACTGCCAAATATTCATCCATCCATTCATTTATTTATTCAACAAATATTTGTTGACCAACTGCTGTTCTAAAAATCAAGACACCTCAGTAAACAAAACTTCTTAACCTGAGAAGAAACTAAAACAAATGAAAAAAGAATAAACAATAAGAAAAATCTACAGTTAATATACTCAAAGAAGTAAGAAGATATTTTGTCCTTTACACTTGACCAGTTTGTTATTAAAAATGTAAAAAGGGGGGGGCGGAGCAAGATGGCGGAGGAGTAGGAGACCTGGATTTCGTCTCCTCTCAGGAATTCAGCTGGATAGGGATCAAACCATTCTGAACACCTACAAACTCAACAGGAGACCGAAGAAAAGAAGAGCAACAACTCTCTGAACAGAAAAGCGACCACTTTCTGGAAGGTAGGACGTGTAGAGAAGTGAATCCGAGGCGATATTCGGGAGGATAGACGGCGGGGGAGGGGCCTCCGTCGGCCGCTTCTGGCAAGTGATAGAGCCGCGGAGCACAAAATCGGAACTTTTAAAAGTCTGCTCCGCTGAGGGACGTCACTCTGGTGGCTAAGCGGGGGGTGGAACCCTCCGGGACAGTGTGGTCTCAGGACCCTCGGGGTCACAGAAAGACCGGGGGTGCCTGAGTGTGGCAGAGCTCCCAGGTATCGGAGCAGGGAAGCCGGCTGCAGAGGCGGAGCCCAGGCGCGGGCTCTCAGCTCGGGGTGGCCATAAACCGTGATCCGCAGCACAGTCGGGCTCCTGCTCCTCCAGCAGGGACCCAACAAGCGGCAGATCCGGGGAGACTCCCCTTCCTCCCCCGGGAGGAGCCGCGCGGGAGTGCACCGCAGGGATCTGCTGGGTTTGGAGACTCCACCCAGGGTCGGGTGCCAGAGATAGAAACGCGTGGTCAAGGCCAGGTGAGCACGGAGTGCAGCCGGAGACCGGGGAGACGAGAGTGACTGACGGCTTTTCTCTGGGGGCTCACTGAGGAGCGGGGCCCAAGTTCTTGGCTCCTGCGGGGCGGAGATTGGGAGGCCGCCATTTTCACCCTCTGCCTCCAAAGCTGGACGGAAAGCTCTCAGGGAACAAAAGCTCCCGAGAGCAAACCCGAGCAGATGACTTAGCCGGGAGGGGGCAAGGGCGGGGCACTTCCGCCTCCGGCAGAGACATTTGGAAACCACGGCAACAGGCCCCTCCCCAGAAGATCAGCGAGAACAGCCGGCCAAGACCAAGTTTACTGATCAATGAGAACAGCAGAACTCCAGCGCCAGGGGACTACTGCACATAGAAATCATGGCTTTTTTACCATGATTCTTTGTCTTCCAAAGTTAATTTTTTTTTAACTGTCTTTTTTTCTTTTTTTTTTTCTTTTTGAATTTTTCTTTTTCCCTTTTTCAACCAACATCTTATCAATCCCTTTTTAAAAAAAAAAAAATTTTATTTTTCATTTTTAGAGTCATATTCTATCCCTTCATAGTAGTTACCCGTATTTTTGGCGTATATATATAAGTTGTTCTCTATTTAAAATTTTGAGATGTTTCTTCTAACAGATTAAAATATACCCTAAATCTCTAGTATATGGTGTTTTCTATTCCCCTGCCTGATCACATCCTCTCCCTTTGTTTTCTTTTTTCTTTTTTTAAATCCTCTTCTTTCTTTTTTCAAACAACTTCTTATCAATTCCTTTTATAAAATTTTTTATAATTTCCATCTTTACAGTCATATTCCATCCCTTCATCATATCAACCCTTATTTTTGTACATATATAAGTTTTTCTTTCTTTAAAATTTTGGGAGGCACTTTCTTCTAAAACACCAAAATACACCCCAAATCTAGTGTGTGGCACTGATCTATATACCAGCCTGATCATATTTGATCACATTCTGGTTTTTTTTGTTTGTTTGTTGTTGTTGTTTTGTTTTGTTTGTTTTTGTTTTTATCTTTATCTTTTTCTTTTTCTTTTTTTTCTTTTTCTTTTTTCTCTCTTTCCCTTTCTTTTCCCACTGCTTCAGGTCTTTTCTGATTTGTTTAGAGTATATTTTCTGGGGACGTTGTTACTCTGCTAGCATTTTGTTCTCTCATTAATCTATTCTCCTCTGCACAAAATGACAAGATGGAAAAAATCACCTCAACAAAAAGAACAAGAGGTAGTACCGACTGCCAGGGACCTACTCAATACGGACATTAGTACGATGTCAGATCTAGAGTTCAGAATCATCACTTTAAAGATACTAGCTGGGCTTGAAAAAAATATGGAAGTTATTAGAGAAACCATTTCTGGAGAAGTGAAAGAACTAAAATCCAACCAAGTAGAAATCAAAAAGGCTATTAATGAGGTGCAATCAAAAATGGGGGCTCTAACTGCTACAATAAATGAGGCAGAAGAGAGAATCAGTAATATAGAAGACCAAATGATGGAAAATAAAGAAGCTGAGAAAAAGAGAGATAAACAACTACTGGATCACGAGGGCAGAATTCGAGAGATAAGCGATACCATAAGACAAAACAACATTAGAATAATTGGGATCCCAGAAGAAGAAGAAAGAGAGAGAGGGCCAGAAGGTATAATGCAGCAAATTATAGCAGAGAACTTCCCTAATTTGGGGAAGGAAACAGGCATGAAAATCCAGAAAGCACAGAGAACCCCTCTCAAAATCAATAAAAATAGGTCAACACGCCAACATCTAATAGTAAAACTTATGAGTCTCATAGACAAAGAGAAAATCCTGAAAGCAGCTCGGGAGAAGAGATATGTGAACTACAAGGGTAGAAACATTAGATTGGCAACAGACCTATCCACAGAGACCTGGCAGGCCAGAAAGGACTGGCAGGATATATTCAGAGCACTAAATGAGAAAAATATGCAGCCAAGAATACTCTATCCAGCTAGGCTGTCATTGAAAATTGAAGGAGAGGTAAAAAGCTTCCAGGACAAACAAAAACTAAAGGAATTTGCAAACACAAAACCAGCCCTACAGGAAATCTTGAAAGGGGTCCTCTAAGCAAAGAGAGAGCCTAAAAGCAACATAGACCAGAAAGGAACACAGACAATATACGGTAACATTCACCTTACAGGCAATACAATGGCACTAAATTCCTATCTTTCAATAGTTACCCTGAATGTAAATGGGCTAAATGCCCCAATCAAAAGACACAGGCTATCAGACTGGATTAAAAAACAAGACCCATCGATATGCTGTCTGCAAGAGACTCATTTTAGACCTAAAGACACCGCCAGATTGAAAGTGAGGGGGTGGAAAACCATTTACTATGCTAATGGACACCAAAAGAAAGCTGGGGTGGCAATCCTTATATCAGACAAATTAGATTTTAAACCAAAGACTGTAATAAGAGATGAGGAAGGACATTATATCCTACTTAAAGGATCTATCCAACAAGAAGATCTAACAATTGTAAATATCTATGCCCCTAACATGGGAGCAGCCAATTATATAAGGCAATTAATAACAAAAGCAAAGAAACACATCGACAACAATACAATAATAGTGGGGGACTTTAACACCCCCCTCACTGAAATGGACAGATCGTCTAAGCAAAAGGTCAACAAGGAAATAAAGACTTTAAATGACACACTAGACCAAATGGACTTCACAGACATATTCAGAACATTCCACCCCAAAGCAACGGAATACACATTCTTCTCTAGTGCCCATGGAACATTCTCCAGAATAGATCACATCCTAGGTCATAAATCAGGTCTCAACTGGTACCAAAAGATTGGGATCATTCCCTGCCTATTTTCAGACCACAATGCTTTGAAACTAGAACTCAATCACAAGAGGAAAGTCGGAAAGAACTCAACTACATGGAGGCTAAAGAGCATCCTACTGAAGAATGAATGGGTCAACCAGGAAATTAAAGAAGAATTAAAAAAATACATGGAAACCAATGAAAATGAAAACACAACTATTCCAAATCTTTGGGATGCAGCAAAGGCAGTCCTAAGAGGAAAGTATATAGCAATACAAGCTTTTCTCAAGAAACAAGAAAGGTCTCAAGTACACAATCTAACCCTACACCTAAAGGAGCTGGAGAAAGAACAGCAAATAAAGCCTAAACCCAGCAGGAGAAGAGAAATCATAAAGATCAGAGCAGAAATCAATGAAATAGAAACTAAAAGAACAGTAGAACAGATCAACGAAACTAGGAGCTGGTTCTTTGAAAGAATTAACAAGATTGATAAACCCCTGGCCAGACTTATCAAA
Organism: Mirounga angustirostris; assembly: GCF_029215605.1. Classification (NCBI taxonomy): domain Eukaryota; kingdom Metazoa; phylum Chordata; class Mammalia; order Carnivora; family Phocidae; genus Mirounga; species Mirounga angustirostris. Next base: position 115,300,193 of record NW_026991709.1, on the reverse strand, counting down.
AAGAGAAGAGAAAGGACCCAAATCAACAAAATCATGAATGAAAGAGGAGAGATCACAACCAACACCAAAGAAATACAAACAATTATAAGAACATATTATGAGCAACTCTATGCCAGCAAATTAGATAACCTGGAAGAAATGGAGGCATTCCTAGAGATGTATCAACTACCAAAACTGAACCAGGATGAAATAGAAAACCTGAACAGACCTATAACCACTAGGAAATTGAAGCAGTCATCAAAAATCTCCCAAAAAACAAAAGCCCAGGGCCAGATGGCTTCCCAGGGGAATTCTACCAAACATTTCAAGAAGAATTAATACCTATTCTTCTGAAACTGTTCCAAAAAATAGAAAAGGAAGGAAAACTTCCAAACTCATTTTATGAGGTCAGCATTACCTTGATCCCAAAACCAGACAAAGACCCCATCAAAAAGGAGAATTACAGACCAATATCCCTGATGAACATGGATGCAAAAATTCTCACCAAAATACTAGCCAATAGGACCCAACAGTACATTAAAAGGACTATTCACCATGACCAAGTGGGATTTATCCCTGGGCTGCAAGGTTGGTTCAACATCCGCAAATCAATCAATGTGATACAATACATTAACAAAAGAAAGAACAAGAATCATATGATCCTCTCAATAGATGCAGAAAAAGCTTTTGACAAAGTGCAGCATCCTTTCTTGATCAAAACTCTTCAGAGTATAGGGATCGAGGGTACATACCTCAATATCATAAAAGCCATCTATGAAAAACCTACAGCGAATATCATTCTCAATGGGGAAAAACTGAGAGCTTTCCCCCTAAGGTCAGGAACGCGGCAGGGATGTCCCCTATCACCACTGCTATTCAACATAGTATTGGAAGTCCTAGCCACAGCAATCAGACAACAAAAAGAAATCAAAGGCATCCAAATTGGCAAAGAAGAAGTCAAACTCTCACTCTTTGCAGATGATAGGATACTTTATGTGGAAAACCCAAAAGACTCCACCCCAAAACTGCTAGAACTCATACAGGAATTCAGTAAAGTGGCAGGATATAAAATCAATGCACAGAAGTCAGTGGCATTCCTATACACCAACAACAAGACAGAAGAAAGAGAAATTAAGGAGTTGATCCCATTTACAATTGCACCCAAAACTATAAGATACCTAGGAATAAATCTAACCAAAGAGACAAAGGATCTTTACTCAGAAAACTATAAAATACTCATGAAAGAAATTGAGGAAGACACAAAGAAATGGAAAAACGTTCCATGCTCATGGATTGGAAGAACAAATATTGTGAAGATGTCAATGCTACCTAGAGCAATCTACACATTCAATGCAATCCCCATCAAAATACCATCCACTTTTTTCAAAGAAATGGAACAAATAATCCTAAAATTTGTATGGAACCAGAAAAGACCCCGCATAGCAAGAGGAATGTTGAAAAAGAAAAGCAAAGCCGGCAGCATCACAATTCCGGACTTCCAGCTCTATTACAAAGCTGTCATCATCAAGACAGCATGGTACTGGCACAAAAACAGACATATAGATCAATGGAACAGAATAGAGAGCCCAGAAATGGACCCTCAACTCTATGGTCAACTCATCTTTGACAAAGCAGGAAAGAATGTCCAATGGAATAAAGACAGTCTCTTCAACAAATGGTGTTGGGAAAATTGGACAGCCACATGCAGAAGAATGAAACCGGACCATTTCCTTATACCACACACAAAAATAGACTCCAAATGGTTGAAAGACCTCAATGTGAGACAGGAGTCCATCAAAATCCTAAAGGAGAACACAGGCAGAAACCTCTTCGACCTCAGCTGAAGCAACTTCTTCCTAGAAACATCGCCAAAGGCAAGGGAAGCAAGGGCAAAAATGAACTATTGGGACTTCATCAAGATAAAAAGCTTTTGCAAAGCAAAGGAAACAGTCAACAAAACCAAAAGACAACTGAAAGAATGGGAGAAGATATTTGCAAATGACATATCAGATAAAGGGCTAGTATCCAAAATCTATAAAGAACTCATCAAACTCAACACCCAAAGAACAAAGAATCCAATCAAGAAATGGGCAGAAGACATGAACAGACATTTTTCCAAAGAAGACATCCAAATGGCCAACAGACACATGAAAAAGTGCTCAATATCGCTCGGCATCAGGGAAATCCAAATCAAAACCTCAATGAGATACCACCTCACACCAGTCAGAATGGCTAAAATTAACAAGTTAGGAAACGACAGATGTTGGCGGGGATGTGGAGAAAGGGGAACCCTCCTACACTGTTGGTGGGAATGCAAGCTGGTGCAGCCACTCTGGAAAACTGTATGGACGTTCCTCAAAAAGTTGAAAATAGAGCTACCATATGATCCAGCAATTGCACTACTGGGTATTTACCCCAAAGATACAAAAGTAGGGATCTGAAGGGGTACGTGCACCCCGATGTTTATAACAGCAATGTCCACAGTAGCCAAACTGTGGAAAGAGCCAAGATGTCCATCGACAGATGAATGGATAAAGAAGAAGTGGTATATATATACAATGGAATATTATGCAGCCATCAAAAGGAATGAGATCTTGCCATTTGCAACGATGTGGATGGAACTGGAGGGTATTATGTTGAGTGAAATAAGTCAAACAGAGAAAGACATGTATCATATGATCTCACTGATATGAGGAATTCTTAATCGCAGGAAACAAACTGAGGGTTGCTGGAGTGGGGGGTGGGGTGGGAAGGATGGGGTGACTGGGTGATAGACACTGGGGAGGGTCTGTGCTCTGGTAAGCGCTGTGAATTGTGCAAGACTATTGAATCTCAGATCTGTACCTCTGAAACAAATAATGCAATATATGTTAAGAAAAAAAAAAAAGAAGAAGAAGAAGGTAGTGGGAGGGGAAGAATGAAGCGGGGGAAATCGGAGGGGTAGACGAACCATGAGAGACGATGGACTCTGATAAACAAACAGGGTTCTAGAGGGGAGGGGGGTGGGAGGATGGGTTAGCCTGGTGGTGGGTATTGAGGAGGGCACATTCTGCATGGAGCACTGGGTGTTATGCACAAACAATGAATCATGGAACACTTCATCTAAAATTAATGATGTAATGTATGGGGATTAACATAAGAATTAAAAATAATGTAAAAAGGAACATTTAGATAATAACAAAAAGCTTTTGGAAATTAAAAAACAAATTACAGGCTCAGAAACCATTAGACAGATGAGAAAGTTCAGAAAATATTACCTATAGAAGAATAAAAATCAGACAGAATAACAGAGAGATGATAGAAAAGTTACTTAATACAGTTAGTCTAACCAACATGAGTTACAGAAAGGGGAAAAAAAAGAAGAAAAATGGAGCTGAACAAATTATTTTAAAATTACATAAAAATATAATTGCATAACTAAAGAATATGAGTTTTCATGTTGAAAGGTGTGCAAAATGCTCAGCACAATAAAAGACACACACAAAGGCACATCATTTGTGAAACTGCAAACCAATAAAGATAAAAATATGCTAAAAGCTTCCACAGTGCGTGCTCGCTTCGGCAGCACATATACTAAAAGCTTTCACAGTGAGGGAAGAAAGTTCAGGTCCTCCTGTGAAGGACCAGAATGAAAATGACATCGGACTTCTCAATAGCAGCACAAGAAGCTAGAAGAGCAATGAGTAGTGCCTTAAAAATCCTAAGGCAACTTGCAACTGGAAATCTAAATCCAGACAATCTACCAATCAAATGTGAAGTAAAATGAGCATGTTTTCAGATTTGCAAGATCTCAAAAGCCAATCTCCAGTGCATCTTTTCTTAGCAATAAATTTAAGAGAATTTATCTCTTCAGTAGTAGCAGATGATAAGTAATGTACGTAAGAAATAAATAGCACTATAAGCCTATTATTTGGTAATTGCTATGTTTACATCGGAACAGATAAAGCATTGAAAGTGTTTTCCTCTGGAGCTTGAAAAGTGAGTGTGTTATGGGTAGTGTGAGGGAATTGTGTTTTTTGTTTGGGCCTTTGACTATTCTACCTTTTTAAAATTATGTGCAGACGATATCTATCAAAATAAAATGAAACAAAATAAATTCTACAGAGGACTACATGATCCAATTACCCCTCTTACCAGAGTAAGAAACTCTAGTAAATATTATATAAATTGGAGCATAGAGTTCCAATCATCTTTTGGAATTGATTTGTGTGGTTTAGATAAAACATTTGTTAACTGTGACTTTAATTACTTGAGCAAAATAATGCTCACAAAATAATGTAAGAAACATCCCAAAGATTCATATTCTCTGTAAGGCACAAAGTCAATAAAACATATTTCCTAAAAGTATACAATTTGCCACACTTCTTAAATCCCATCCGTAGTCATTTAGGAACATGAATGCATGTTTACTTCATGCTCTTCACAGATTTAAGTTCTTTGGTTCCAAACATTACACTCCTTGGTGATAAAATGTTGTCACTTAATCACAGGCTTAATGATTAAAGTGGAGATGACTTCTAGGGCAACAAGGAAAAGGTAATTATTAATAGGACTACTGAAGAAATCAGGCAGGAAATTGCTCAGTCTTGTTTAAAAAGAAGAGCGAGATAAAGGTGATAACAAAGGACTGAGCCATTTTATACTGCCTTAGTTACCCTAAAGTGGTAATTATTTAGAAAGACACATCAATCTAGAGCAGACTCTCATTAACATGAACAACAGATGGCTTATTTCTCTCTTTTCAAAAATTGTCACTTGATTTATCCATAGAATGACAGGTCATGTTTAGAATGAGCCTTCCATTTGTACCAAATATTTCTGGTATATGTTAGAAACAATGGTACCCAATAAAATAGGTCTTCGGCTAGCTTCTTCAGTGAAGCTTTGGCCAGAGTCCTCATCCCTTCTCTATCTGGTCCACACGTGTTTCGTGGACCTTGTGGATAATATGGTAACAGTGTATATGCTTCTTTAGAACACTGGGGAAATTTTCTAAAAGCTGATACCATACCGTATTTCTTACTACACAAGAGAGCTAGAGTAATAACGTGTGGTAAAACAGCCCTTTGACTGCAGGGTACCTATATCCAATCCAGAAAGGATAAAAAAACAGGGTTTTCTGATGTTCCACAGGAGTTAAACAAGAGGGCAACTTGGACGGTTGGTAGTGGTGGGGAGTGGAAAACACATGAAAGAATAAGAATAATGTTAGTCTTCTTCACATGGTGTTAATTTTTTGATCATATTTTTAAAAAAATAATAAATTGTGACTGCTATGCAAACATTTAGCATCTATCAAAAAATTTTGTTACCCTGGAAATTTTTCCTAGAATTTTTTTACTCAATCATTCAAATATGTTCACTGAGAAGTATTCTTTCAAAAATACTTATTGAGCTCTCATGATGTACCAGGCATTTTTATAAGCGGTAGGAACAAAACTGTGTACTAAGAGACAATATTTTCTGCTCCAGTGAAGCTTACATTCCAATGGGGGTACATGGAGGCTGACAATAAGTCAAATAAATAAGTGCAATACATATTATGCAAGATGAAGAGAAGTGTAAGAACAAGATCAGAAAGAACAAAATGTGTTAATATTTTTAGAGAAAAAAAATTCATAGTTGAAAGGAAAAATCCAGTCATCAGAATGAACATCTACATCTAACATTCTGTATTTTTTGCTATTGATTCCTACTACACATACACAAATTCACAAAAATTTTATATTTCATTATATAGAGGTAATTTAATAGAGTATAATTATGTTATGAAAATATGAAACAATAAATTTGCCTGCTTAGAAACACAAGCCTTGATGAGTTTTAAATACTTACTTGGTCTAATTGCTTTAAAATATTTAATATAGTCCTTCCATATAGATTTTCAGAATTGGAAAGTAGCTGCTGCTTTATCTTGCATAATGAAAATATTGTAAAATTACTTTTCAAAATAAATAAGGCCCTACATTGATTTCTAATTTATAAGTTCATCAGAGCCTTAAAATCAATTATTAATTCAATCTTTATTGTTATCTTGAGACACACACAGACAAGTCCTCATTAGGAAACGGGAGCATGCCCACCCCCACACACACGAACACACACACACACAGCTGCAAGCAGATTATTGAGAATACAATCTTTCTGGTACAGAAGACATGTTGATAGCGAACTAAGAGGTGTTTAAAGGCAATAATAGGTGTTTCTGGAACTCTGGTGGACAACACAGTGAGTGACTGCAGTAAATGTAGACTTAGCATTCAATGAAGGTTTGATGATGAATGGATATTAATGAATTCAGATCCATGTTCTTGACTGAAAACTAAAGTGACCTTTTCACCATGTGCCTGAATAAAAAGATGTTTAATTACAACTGTTACTTCCATAGCTTTTAGACTCAAAATACAATAACCAGATCAATTTATCACCACACCACTTTTCATGATCCAGCGTGATTTGTTCAGGATTGAGAACTAATGGCTTCTTTCAGCATAGACCTTCAGATTCAAAAATAATCTATTTACAGGCGTCAGGCTGACATGCAATTTCAGTTCCTATAGAAACACATTAGAGAAAATGGGTGTTTTTAAAGAATTGTTTTCCCTGACATGTGTTGCAGTGTGATATTTACACTGCTGTCTGTGCTCATTATGGATTGCACTGATTATACAGCAGGAGTGTCAACGTAATGGAGAGCTTTATTCTTCCACAGGACTGTAGCACAAACAAGGGAGTCGAGCTTACCTCAGTGTGTCCTTATTGCTTGGGAAAAATTTTCACAAACGAAATCCAATCAACTTTCCTGTCCGTGATTTAACCACATACACCCACAACACAAACAAAGGTCACTAACAGGGACTTTTATTAATTAACTGTGGAAATCGAAAGTTAAGAGAATGATATATTTCCATCAAGCAATGGACTGGAAGAAGGTAAACCCTATTTGTGCAAAATCAGGAAATCCAAAGATATACTGGTGTATTCAAGGCCCTAAATCTCCTGTATAATATTTAAAGACTTTCTTAAATAAGTGTGAATGGCAAAACAAGAAGACTTTCACAATTTTATATAGAAACACTTTTATGATCTTTGGCAGGAATATTTTTTTAAGAGAAGATATAAATATGACCCTATGGGAAAAATTTTGTATATTTGACTATGTTTATTACATCAAAAGATGTCATTCGGACATAGAAAATATAAGCCACAGAGTGGGAAAAGATATTAGATATTAGCCTCACATACAAGAGACAGAGTTTATATTTAGTTTATATGCCAACTGACAATAAAAATAGGAAAATGATGTATCAATTGTCATAAAACCAGATAGAAAAGATAGCCAAGTGGCCAGTAAGTATAAGGCCATACAGTATATATTACAGGAGCAATATTGTACCCTTATGACCCAAGGAATGGCTAAGAGGAAAAAGACTGACAAGATGAGGCATGGCAAGGATTTAGACCAAGGGAAGGTTTTATATATTTTTGGAAGCAGAGAAAATTGATACATTCACTTTGTAAAAAGTCTGGCATCATCTACTAAAGATGAACAGGCATAACGGCTCCCACTCAGCAACCCCACACCTAGGTACATAGTCAATAAAAATGTGTGTGTGAACATACAAAGAGACATTTACAAGAATAATCATAGTTCTTTTATTTTTAATAGTCAAAATGGAGAACTATTAAGATATCCATCAACAGTAGAAATGGAGGGGCGCCTGGGTGGCTCAGTCGATTGTGTCTGCCTTCAGCTCAGGTCATGATCCCAGGGTCCTGGGATCGAGCTCCGCATCAGGCTCCCTGCTCAGTGGAAAGTCTGCTTCTCCCTCTGCCTCTGTCCTTCCCCCACCCCTGCTTGTGCTTGCTCTCTGTCTCTCCCAAATAAATAAATAAAATCCTAAGAAAAAAACAGTAGAAATGGAAAAAAATAGTGTATACATACAGTAAAATTATGCATAAAAATAAAAATAAACTATAGCATTACATAACATGGATGAATCCTACAAGCACAATGATTATGAAAGAAGCTCAAATACAAAAGATTACACACCATATAACCCCAGTTTGTTGAGTTCCATCCAAAACATAACAAGTTAAACATTAGGTTTTGTGATGCATATCCCAACAATGGAATAGTAAAAATATGAAGAAAAGTAGAAAAAAACGAATTGCCATAGCAGTCAGATTAGTTGTTATTCTTGGGTAGTAGGGAGGGAGTTGTGGCAGATAATTTCTGGAAGACTGGCGATTTCTCTTTCTTGATCTGATTGTTGGTTATCTGAGTCTTCTACTTTATAATGATTTGTTAAACTTTACAACTGTTTCATGGATTTCTCCGTTTATGTGTTATTTCACAACAGAAAGATTAAAACAGACGATGTTTAATGCATATATGTTAAGACTTCAACTTCATTAGTCATCATAACAATACTAAATTGGTAAAGCATCAACTTTGTATTTAATTTATTAAAAGTTAAATTAATCATAATACTGGAAATTGTGTGATGCTATCAGTATTACCAAATACTGTTAACAAATATGCTGATCAAAAAAAGTCTGGAAAATGATTTGACAATCTGTAGTAAGTGCTTTTATATATTAGTCCCAATTACATTCTAGAAATCTCAAGGAATTAATCTAAAATGAGAAAAAATGTGTATAAAATAGATTAATCATTGTACGATTTATAGAAGCAGCATTAGAAACTAAAGGGTCAACAATGGAGAGTATTTGAATTCATTAAATTGACAATTAGATTTTTAACTATATTTTTGACTATTATATATAGAAAACTGCCATATATCACACAACATTGAATACACAGAAAATAATTTTCTTAGAAACATGAAATATGCCTTCTATGGTCTCAGTGTTTGGTCCTTCCAAAATTCACATGTTGGAATCCTAAAGCCCAATGTGATGATGTTAGGAGGTGAGGCCTTTGGGATTTCTTTAGATCATGAGGTGGACCTTTCATTAATGGGGTTAGTGTTCTTATAAGAGAGATCTTACAGAGGTTTCTCAGCCCTTCCCATATGTGAGGTTGCAGGGAGAAATTTGTGACCCAGAAGAAGGCCCTCACCCAACCATGTGGGCACTCATGTCTATATAGACTTCAGCCTCCAGAACCATGAGAAATAAGTTTGTGTTGTTTATGAGCTACCCAATCTGAGGTATTTTTTTATAGCATCCCAAGCAGACTAAGACAATGCCAAAATCTTTACTTAGGCATATTCTGGGCAGTGTAAATATGGACTGTTTTTCTTTATCAAGTTTTTTGCTCCTCCATATTTTATGCACTAAGTATATTTTATTCTCATAATCTGAAATAATGAACAAAAACATGCAAATGCAATTCATCTGACAATTTTATTTTACCTTTTATTTCTTTGTTTCCAATCTGAACGTATTTTTTTCTTCCTGTCAAAAGCTGATTGCAATGGCTAGAACCTCCAGTACAGAGTTGAATAGAAGTGGCAAAAATAGACATCCTTGACTTCTTTCCCATCTAAAGAGAAAGAATTCAGGCTTTCATCATTAAGTAAATTTGATGTAGGTTTTCATAGTCCTTTGTCAGGCTTAGAAATTTTCCTTCTGTCCTAAGTTTATTATGAGGTTTTTATCATAAATGCTTGTTGGATTTTATCAAATGTTTTCTCTATATTTAAAAGATCATGTGATATTTGTCCTTTATTCCATTAATTTGGTATATTTCATTAATTAAGTTTCAAATGTTAAGCAAATTTAAATTCCTAGGATAAATCCCACTTGGTCATGATACATAATCCTAGTTATATGTTGCTGGATTTAGTATGCTAATATTTTGTTAATGATTTTGTCATCAATATTAATAAGGGATTTTGCTCTGTTTTTGCTTTTCTTATGAGAGATTCATCTGGCTTTGGTGTCAAGGTAGTATTGGTTTTATAGAATGAATTCTGAAGTATCCCTTCCTTCTTTATTTTCTGGAAAAATATGTAGTATTTGAAAGGAAAATTCTCAAAACTACTATGCAGCAGCCGTGGAAACAAAGAGTATGGGACCAATCACTCAAGCTAAAGGTTTATCAGAACTTATACTTAAGTAACCCCTGAACGAGGTTGGGACAAACCCTCTTGGAATGGTAGGCACTGGGTCAGGGGAGGAAGCTCAGCCAAAAACATTAAACCTTACTAGAAAACAGAAGAAAAAAAAATTGGCTGCTATGATTTTCAACAAATTCCAGCCCAACTTCTCCACAGTTATTAAACAGTATGAAGACATCTCGGCCAGATGCCAGAGGTGTTTTACTTAAGTGGTTTAAATTACTCAACATAAAACTAATATATATTTTCAGACATGTGTTTGGTCAAATCACATGTATAGCAGAGCATGATTTTAGTAGAAAGTGCTCACTGGTTCAAACAATCAATTGCCACAAGTTCTAAGCTAGGTTATTATATTATAACACTGAAAATATTTATGATTTGATCTGAAAATATTTTCTTATCCCAAGTTGACTTTTCTAAAAGCAGTTTTAAAGAGAAGATATGACTGAGTTTTGCCCAGTATAAACAACTGAAAATTAAAAACATTTTAATGAATATCAATTTCTTTCATTAGAGAGATAGGTATATAGATAGATAATCAGGAAAAGTAGACCAAAGCAAATATTTTGGATGTGTTCTTACAATAAAAATTATATTAATATTATTTCATTTCCACCCCCCCCCCGATTTCATTAGCTTCTTCATTAGAAAATCAGGAACATTGGTGGTTGGTAGAAAATCTATTTTTTTGGTTTTTATTGCTTTCTTACGCCAAATGAATTAATTTGAGATATAAAGTGAATTAGTAGGATTAGAATGTTATTTATATCCAATTTTAAGCTATACTTTCATATAATTTACTTCCCAGCATAGGTTGATAATATGGTCTAAGTAGTCAGAACATAGAGCACAAAATAATTACATCAAATTCTTTACTCTATTTTCGGGAGATCCTGTACTCCACACTAAACATTTCTCCTCTAGAGGGAAAAAGCTTTTTCTCTAAGTAGACATAATCAAATCCTTGAGCAGCATCATTTTATCTTTCTATTGTTACCAGAAAAATTAGGTGAGAACTGTAGCTCTCCATTCCTGATGTTTTACGCAGTATTTACCATATTTTACCTAGCTTGGAAAAAAGAAATTTAACTCATGAATAGGTTTCCCATACACTTACTTATTTTTAAAAGATTTTATTTATTTATTTGAGATAGAGAGTGAGCGAGCGAGAGAGCGAGAACAGGCTCCCCACTGAGTAGGGAGCCCGATGCCGGGCTCGATCCCAGGACTCCGGGATCATGACCTGAACCGAAGGCAGATGCTTAATCAACTGAGCCACCCAGGTGCCCCTCCCATGCAGTTACTTTTGAGCTCAACCTATCTTCAGAGTGGTCATATATTATCAATATATCACAGTTACCTAAACATTTTTCACAGAAATTTTCTATGCTAAAATGACAGATTTGGTCTCAGTATTAGACAATGCCTCTTTTGTTCTTCTTCTTCTTTTTTTTTTTTTTTTGACAACGTCTCTTTTCAAAATCTACTTTTAGGAATACATGTTTGAAAGTTCAATGTTAATACACACACACACTTGCCCACATAAACACTACTATATGTACATACACACTATATATGTGTGTGTGTGTGTGTATATATATATATATACACTATTTACATATACATAAGCATGCTATTTACATATATGAATTCAGATAAAACTATTTTTCATTTTGCTACTGTAAATAACCTCCTAAGGCACATTAGGTATCTGCTGATTTTCTTTTATGATGAAGTAGGAAACTGTACAGTAAGGAAGATGTAGCTTATTTTTTCTTTTTCCCCAAAGGTAGTTATCTCATGCCCTAAGCCACAGATTTAATTATCTACTCTTTACCATGCTTACTTTGCAAACTAGAGCTATTTTTAGCAATCATTTAATTTTTTCTTGAATTCAGTTACAGTATTTTGATATCCTCTTGGAACTGCAAAATCTACAATGTCATCACATAATGTACTTGGGATGGGGGAGAGGGGTATTTATTCTAAAATTACATTAAGTTTTATCTAGATTAATTAGTTCTGTCAAATAAAACTTTTATTTCACGTAATGCCTTAGCATGTGCATTTTTCTCCAGTAGAGATAAAAAACAGGCAAAAGAGATTTAAACTCTTTAATAAATACTAAAGAAGAATGTTCTCATGGGGATAAAAGAGTTGTAAATGCAAATTTTGAATTAGCATTAACTCTTCTATTTTCCCCCTTGATTGCATCCAGCTAGTTTAAAAGAAATTCTAATCAAATCTGTGTTATTTTTTACTTATGGAAAATAACTCTTCGTTATAACTTTCACTAACTTTGGTGAAAGACAACTCCATCTCAAAGTAAACGGCACAAATTTGTTCCAGCAAACTTAAACAGAGTAGTGTACTCACTACGTGTGAGGAGGGACCTGCAGTAATGATAAGTAAACACTGGATGCTATTTGAAAATTAATGAATGCAAAGCAATTTTCTCCTTCTGGTGTTCAACATCATATTACAATGCCATATTATCACTGAGGAAGTTATCCATTCAATATTTTTAAATAAGCACTATGTCTACATTAAACTCTGCCACACATTTCATATGAACATAAATAATAATAGGAACATGGCCTGTTTTAAGCTCCTTACAGGTATTATTACATTTAATCCTATAAAATAGTTTTAATTACCCAGATAACTGTTGAAGCAACTGAGTCAATGAAGATACTAAAGTAAATTCCTCAGGTTTATAGAACCCTCAGGAATTTACTTTAACATTTAAAAATTAAAACTTGGGCAACCTAACTTCAGAACCCACACTCTTAAGCCCATGAACTTCCCTTTACCTTCAGTATGATAAATCAAGTTCATTAGCTTGCAGTTTAATAGTGGATATTCCTATCTTGTTGTGTCTACATGTTTTAAAAAGTCAGGAAAATTCTACTGAAAAATTATAATATTATCATCTCAAAATTGAAAACTTCGAAGTTATTAAGTGGTACATCATTTTAGAATCATTTAATTTAATCAGATAATTTTTTAAATTCGAAACTTTTGTTTGTCACAAGGTAAAAATATTTCTTTTTAACGTGCAGTTTGATGCTTGCAATTAAAGAAACAATAATTTAATCATTCTATTACTTTTCATTTTTAATGAGAAATATAAAATGTATGACTTGTAAGAGCTAAATAGATTAATTTTGATTAAATAATCTCTAATATCTTTTGAAGCTCTGAAATCTAGGACAATAAATTTATTAGCATCCTTAGCAAATATGATTTAAGGAGAAATAATTTCTGGTAATTAGAAACCTGCAATGGTAATTTATATCATATTATTATGCAATATAAACATAATTAAATAGAAGTTTTATTTGAATTAATTTAACCCTAAAACTGTGATCACTAATTTTAATAATATTAATCACAATATAAAAACAATTCCCATTTAAATTACATTTTTCTTAAAAACTGTATGAACTTTCTAGGGTTGCCATAAAATATACAGACAGGGTTGCTATAAAATATATGGACAGGTTGCTATAAAATATACAGACTTAGACAACAAAAATTATTTTCTCACAGTTCTGGAGGTCAGAAGACTAAGATCAAGGTTTTAGCAGGTTTGATCCCTCCTGAGGCCTCTCTTTAGCTTGTAGATGGCCATCTTCTTGCTGTGTCCTCAAATAGTCTTTTCTCTGTGTATGTGCATCCCTGCTGTTCCTTTATGTGTCTAAATTTCCTGATCTCATGAGAGCACAAGTCAGATTGGACTAGAGCCCACTCTTATGGCCTCAATTGAAATTAATAACATCTATCACATCTATCTCCAACTCAGTGACATTCTGAGGTAGAGGGTATTAGGACTTCAACATAAATTGGGACAAAGCAGACACAATTCAGCCCATAACATTGACTTTTATTAATATAATAAAGAGAGAACTGGTATAACATATTGAGTTAGTTTGTATGGATAAAGACTGTAAAACTCTTAAAGGTAGTGAAAATGGATGATGAAATAATCTTTTTCTGCATTATGATTCTAGATTTATTCAGTAAATGAATTGCCAATTTTCCATTATCCTCTTCCCACCACATTGGCAGTGCAAATCATATTTGCTCAGGTGGTTGTCAATTTATTCTGAAGGGGTAGTTTATAGTCCTTAGTTCTACACAAAGATGGACCCTTCTTATGTTGCAAAGACCTTTTTAATATAATTGATTTCCTAAAACGTAATCAATACACAAGAGTATATAAAAAAATTATTTACTATATGTGTTTCTGGGTCTTATAAATTTAATACTATCATATCACCCCTGCCAAGAAAGAGAAAGAGAGAAAGAACTTTAGGGAGAAACTATATTAAGGAGAGGTAGAGTTAAATCTTCACAGAGATAACAATTTAATTCAATTAGATTTTTTTAGCTTTTAAATCACTCATAATATTAATCTGTGATAAAGCTTCCTTGAAGGTAATTTACCAATATCTACTAAAATCTAATATCTAATAATGTTCTTTCACTTTAGTCTGGCTACCTAATATCTATAAATTTAATAGAAAGAATTTTGAGTTTTAAATGTGTATTTTATGCTTGTCTGTATTTTCTAATTTTTCTACAATGAATTTATATTTGCAAAGAAATATCCCAAATTATTTTTTATACTATCTATTATGGACATCTCTTAATATAATCACAGAAAATAAAAATTTCAAAAACAAGTTCAAATATTCTGGACCTCAAGATTTTTTTCTAAGTTTGCAAACCTGCTGTAAAGTTAGAGGCAATAATAACAACTGCCATTAGAAAATAAATTTTAAGTCAAATCCTTAGAGACTACTCTTCCTGGCATGTAGTAGGTGCTCAATAAATAGTTCTTGCATGGATGGAAAAGTGAATGAATGAATGCATATCATTAAATACACCAATGTAGTCCCTGCCACTTTTGTCATAAATTTATTTTTAGTGGTCATACATTAAGTATTTTTAATCAATATCTTGAGTAAATCCAACCTATAAATAGATTAACCATATATACCCAACTTAACCAACAGAAGAATGAAATTATATACCCAAGTAATTAAATTAAAATCAACAATAACAGTGTTCTGAACTTATGTGCAGTAACTTTTTTCTGTTCCTTTAGTTCAGTGATATATTGCTGTGGTGAAATCTGGAACTTATCATACTACTTCAAAAACCTAATTTCAAGTCCCATTCTCCAGTCCACTTATTCAAGGAAAACACCACTTCGATTCCACTGAAAATGATTTTTTTCTCAACTTTCTTGTTCCTAAACACTTCATTCCTATTCTTCTGGCAAAGTCTTACCTTTATACATAACCTACCTTCTGTATTCTCTATGCTAGTTGGCTTAGTAGCTAAATATTGCAGAACAAAAAAAAAGAAACACACACAAAAATTTAATTGGTATCACTATTATTTATCATTTACAAATTCAAATTCTCATTTCCTAAGTGTCCATTTCATAATATTCTTTGTGCTCAAAATTTCATTGCCTTTAAAACTCTATCTCAACTGATGACATCAGTCATGCATATTAAAGATTAGAGCTATCAGGGCACCTAGCTGGCTCGGTTGGTGGAGCATGTGACTCTTGATCACAGAGTCATGAGTTTCAAAGACTTCTATGTATCTTCATTGGGTTGTTTGGAGATTCCCCCCCACTCGCCGCAAAAAAGATATGTCCAAATCCTAACCCCATTGTGAATGTGACCTTATTTATAAATAGATTCTTGCAAGTTGAGGATCTTGAGATCAGTATATAAAGTGGGCCCTAATTACGACGACAGGTATCCCTCTAAGACGTAAAATAGGGATATTTAATGTAGAGAGAGACACAGGGGAAAAGGTCATGTGAAGATGGAGGCAGAGATTGGAGGCACGCAGCTCCAAGCCAAGGAATGTCTGGAGCCATCAAAAGCCCCAAGAGGAAAGAAAGGATTCTCCTCTAGACCTCTGGAGGGCATATGGCCTTAAAGATACCTTGGCTTCGAACTTCAAGCCTCCACAGCTGTGAGAGAATATTTCTGTTGTTTTAGGCCATAAAGTTTATGGTAGCTTGATACATCAGCTTAGGAAAATTAGATAATGTAATAGTAATTTTCACATATATTATTCATATGTAACAGGGATATATTTTCAAAGAAATTAAAATCATCAGATCAAGAAAGCACATATTATAAATATTACTGTTCTGTCCACCTTCAATATTTTTATACTGAAACATTTTAAACCTACACAAAATTTGTAAAGGTAATACAAGAAGTTTCATATGCCCTGTATCTAGACTCACCACTTGTCACCTTTTTGACACATCATCTTTATTTCTCTAATTTATTTTTTTCCTGAATCATTGGAGAGTAGTTTGCAGACGTAATGAAACTTCACCTTTGAATAACTCAGTGTATTTCCAAAGAATAATGACGTTGACATTTTGGAAGAGTACAGGATAGTTGTTTTATAGAATGTCGTTTAGTTTAGGTTTCCCTGGTTATTTCTCCTAAGTAGAGGCTATGGGTTTGTCTGGAAAGGCAGCTATGCTAACCACTATACCACCAACGATGTGGGTTTGTCTGGAATAATACTTAAATAATATTATATCGTTCTCAGTGTATCACATCATAAGGTATCAAGTACCCCACACTATAAAGAGACCCCAAAAATAATTGGGGTAAGATATACCATTTTGGGGGCGCCTGGGTGGCTCAGTCATTAAGTGTCTGCCTTCGGCTCAGGTCATGATCCCGGAGTCCTGGGATCGAGCCCCACATCGGGCTCCCTGCTCTGCGGGAAGCCTGCTTCTCCCTCTCCTACTCCCCCTGCTTGTGTTCCCTCTCTCGCTCTGTCTTTCTCTGTAAAAAAAAAAAAAAAAAAAAAAAAAAGATATACCATTTTGGCTTACCAAGGGGATGACCACACTAGCTGTTGCTGTTAGTATCATCATCCCAGTTCCCCACTTTCAATACTTGCTATCGCTAGATCCAAATATCAGAGAAATACTTCTTCCAACTTCCAGTCAAGTGAAGGGTCCACTCCAAGGAAATCACTCTCAGAGCCTAGAATTACCTGCAAGTAGAATAAATGGACATTTCATTCCCTGGTTGGATTTCTGCTCTGCAGCAAACTGGCTGTTCTCCCTCTACCAGCAGGAAGAGAAATGCAATAGGAAGCCTATGGAGAAAGTAGAGATGCAGTGGAGATGCAGTGGATGAGCTGATATACTCAGGTTTAGAGATGGCCAGGATTTCCTGTGGGCTAAGTGGATGTCAAGGACACTAGCCAACTCAAAGTAATTTGTTGGCATCAAAAATGATGACCAGTAGATGAAAGACTCCAGAAACAAAAGTCAATGTACTGTGTCAGATTGAGGCAGATCTCTTCACTAGAGTAGCCTCTCACATGGTACCCATTTTTTATAGATACACTTCACTGTAGAGCAAACATTTGGTCACCTGCTCACAGAGATCATTAATAGTCAGCCAGCATAGCCAGAGAAACATCACCAACAGAAGAATGAAATTATATACCCAAGTAATTAAATTAAATTCAACAACCAGTACCTAATTTCTCAAATACCTCTTCCTTGCCAAAAAACAGAGAAAAATACAAGAGAAGATTGGCACATGGAAGAGAAGCAAAGAGATTATATATTCCTCAATTTCCAGTAGCTTGCTCTGAAACCTAATCTGCGATGGGGGATGGGGAGGGCTTGAGCATATGCTGGATATGAGATGGAAGTTTCAGATAGGACAGCATTAGTAATAATGGAATGTGCAACCAAAAAATTAGAAGATCCCCTTAAAATGTTAAGGGACACACAGGACAATTTAATAGAGGGATCTTCCCAGCTGTGATCAGATGAAATAAGCTTGTTTTGTTTCCACCCACTGAGTTTAGAACTATTCAATGAAATGGCTGCATTTGTAATTGAGATTCCCTTTCAGATTTCTAATACTTCTTCCTATCTACTTTAAGATGTATCTGATGATGAGGAGGAAGTCACAGAGAATGCCAAGGACAAAGTATGAAACAACTCATCTTTGAGATTCGAGAATCCCTGCTCTTCCTAGTTAAAATCCTCTCTCCAGTTCCACCATGTCTATTTGGCTGAAGGTTCTCTCCACAGCAAGAACCTCTAGCTTGTCATAGTTCAATTTAGCAAAAAGAAAGGAAATGAGGAGAGTGGAGAGGAAAGGGGATGTTGACATATGCGTAGTGGTGGAGTGGGTTATCCCTTGTGGAGGTGCTGATTAGCATTCCACAAACCAGTCCCATTGCTCCAGGACACCCACCAGTTCTTTGCATCATTTGTCTTTGAGTCTGAAGCATTGCAGAACCATTTTGGGCATTTTCAAAAAGCCGTTCCTGCTGAGATTTGGACTGAGGTTTTCTAATGTCAGGCTACCACCATT
The DNA here is from genome assembly GCF_029215605.1 of Mirounga angustirostris. NCBI lineage: Eukaryota > Metazoa > Chordata > Mammalia > Carnivora > Phocidae > Mirounga > Mirounga angustirostris. Next base: position 115,281,721 of record NW_026991709.1, on the reverse strand, counting down.
TTTTCGAGATCCCTCAAAATTGGTGTTCTACTCTTGGCATTTTTTCCTCCCTTCTTTTGGGCACTATCAGGTTAAACATTCCTAATATATGCATGTAAAAAATATATTCCTAAATATATGTAACATCAAGAGTAAATTTTAAACTGAATGATGTCACTGACCTGCCTGAAAATCTCCCAAAACACCTCACTGTACTTGGGAAAACATCTAGTTGTCTTAGGACCAATAGAGCCAAGCAGCCTGGCTTCTGTCTATTCCTCCAGCCTCAACTCATACCATCCTCTGGAGAACACTGACAAATACAGCCCTATAAATCAGAAAGTACTGGAGAGGTCTTGGCTAAGAAGAGGAAGAACTAGAACCATGTTGCTAGTTCACTCCATCCTCTAAGGGAGTTTTTTGGCCCTCATAAGAATATACTGTAAGAAAAAGAGGATAATGGAGGAAAATAAGTATCTAAAAAAATATTTACAGAAAATAAAGGCATATCAGAAAACAATGACCAAAACAAAGGAAGACTATATAATAAATGAGCTGAAAGATATGAGGAAAATGCTAGAAGTTGGAATAGAAGAACAAAAATTAGTATCATAAAAGTTCCTACATGAGATAGGTAGACCATGGAAACACAGAAATTTAATAGGTCTCAGAAAATAAGTAGAAATAACATTTTTTTAAGATTTTATTTATTTATTTGACAGAGAGAGACACAGCGAGAGAGGGAACACAAGCGGGAGGTGTGGGAGAGGGAGAAGCAGGCTTCCCGTGGAGCAGGGAGCCCGATGCGGGGCTCGATCCCAGGACTCTGGGATCATGCCCTGAGCCGAAGGCAGATGCCCAACGACTGAGCCACCCAGGCGCCCCAGAAATAACATTTTTAAAAGTTCAGGGATGAAGGTTACACCAGAAGGAAAATAAGATGGTCCCTGACTTACGATGATTGAACTTAGAATTTTTTGACTTTATGATGATGTGAAAGTAATAAACATTCAGTAGAAACCGTCCTTGGCATTTCGATCTTGTTTTGGCCTAGTGACATGCAGTAGATGGTCTCTCGTGATGCTGGGCAAGGGTAGCAGCCGCCACAGCTCCCAGGTAACCACGCTATCACGAGGGTGAGCAACCACTATACTTACATCATTCTGTACCCACACAGTCATACTGTTTTTCACTTTCAGTACAGTTTTCAATAAATCACATGCGATATCCAACACTTTATTATAATCTAGGCTTTGTGTTCGATGATTTTGCACAACTGTAGGCTAATGTAAGTGTTCTGAGCACATTTAAGGTAGGTTGGCCTAAGCTATTAAATGCATTTTCAACTTAGAAGATTCAATTTACAATAGGTTTATCAGAAGGTAACCACATCATAAGTTGAGGAAGATCTGTAAGCGCAAATGGGCATCAGAAAAAGTTATGATATTCATCCCTCTTAATAATGTTTGGAGCGAGGATATTTATTGTGGGCAAACATCTACCAAAGCAATTAAACATACATATAAATTACCATGCCAAAGGAAGCAAAGTACTCTCTCCAGTGAATGGAACATTTTGCTGATAATGACTGATAATTTGAAGTCCTGTAATTAAGCAACAATTTAATGGCAAATAATTTGTTGGGCTTACTTTGTTAGGCAGTGAAATGAATGTTTTGGGGTTAATTGTCAATCCAGGGTCTGACAGAAGAAGAGACACTACAGTCAGATAATTAAAGACCCAGACATTACCCTCTTTCTTTCCTTTGTGCAGGCTGCTGGCCTAGGCTATGCTGGACTGGATTTTAGCTATCTCATTATGATATCCGTGTTTCTCCTAGTTTCTAGTAAAAGCTCTATAGTGAAGAACTTTTACTTTGGCAAGTATCTATTAAAACGTTATCTTCAAGCTTAAAGAAAATTCACCAGGAACCAGAGTAAAGCAAATTCTCTCTGTCTTCAGGACTCCAAGCACCAAAAATAGTAATAATCCCATAACAATTCTGATGTACTGACCACTTACCATTTACCAGGTATTCTGCTAATCATCTTACATAATGCAATTTATTATTAGGTGAGATGGTAATTATTTTTATTATTGTGCAGATAAAAGCAATAATATTTAAGTTAGGCAACTTAAATTAGGTAAGTGGTTAAAACTGGTTTAAACCTATATTCATCCAATTCCAAAATCTAGGCTCTTACCTATTAAGCCACACTGCTACCAGGAAATTCTATAATTGTCTTTTCCACATAATTCTGTCTCATTTTGGATCTTTTATCCTAAGCCCTAAATTTCAATATCAAGGATGTAATAGTGGTGGGATGCCCTTGTTTTCAGGTACCATGTCAAAACTTTACCTGACCAGTTATTTCACTGAAATATAAAAATCATGCAACATTATGAAATAGAATTATAAATAGTGCTGAAGTACTGGAAAGTAATTTTGCTAAGTCTATGCAGTAAATTTAGATGAGACAATGACTGCAAATAACTAAATGCATAGAGTCACCACATTATATCACTACCTGAGTAGGTCTGTGAAATATGACAAATTGAAATAACTGCAAGTGATATGAAACATTATTTGGAATTAAAATCAAATTATAAAGTTTAAATAATTTTTCTGAATTTCAGCAATGTTTTGAAGTTATATAGACTGTTCATTTAAATTTATAATTGTAAAGTCAATGGAGACCTTACAATACAACTTAATAGAGCATGTTTTAAATGTATATTGTGTAAGATATACTGGAATATGGGATTCTATATAGAATAACAGCTCATTGTTGAAAGAAAATAAGAGCTCATACTTTATTTTGTCTTCTTGAAAATACATAGTCTAGTGATGTGAATTATTCCTTCCTTCTTTCGTTTTTGTTTTTAAGAAACAGAGAGAGAGTGGGGGTGGGGAGGGGCAGAAGGAGAGGGAGAATCTTAAGCCGGCTCCACAGTCAGCATGAAGCCCAGTGCAGAGTTCCATCTCATCACCCTGAGATCATGACCTGAGCCAAAATCAAGAGTCAGACTCTTAACCAACTGACCCACCTGGGCACCCCTATTCCTAATTCCTAAAATTTCACGTCTATACAGTTTTTCTTCTGTGAGACAAGAACTGAGTAAGAGAAAGGTAAAATTAACTTGGCTTATTATAACTATATTGACAGTGAATCACTAACTTGGAAAAGAGAAACTAAACATTTATTCACTATAATAATATGTATTGATCATATTCCCTGAATACATATGAAATATTTGTAAAATATGAAAAGAAGCAGAATCATGGGATTTTAAGAGCTGAAACTGACATATAAAATTGTCCAATCCAAGCCCCTAGCTTTATAGAAGAAGAAAACTGAGGTTCTTTCAAACTAAGTATTTGCTTATGGTCAAAAATTAATTAATGGCAAAAGTGGGACTAGAACCTAGGTTTCTTGAGTCAGTGTTCTGGTGAAGACTAGATGGAACCACAAAGCCAGGCTAAGGGATAAGGATTTTTAAAATTCTGATTATAAATCTCACTTCAAAATAAAAAAGCAGTTTGGTGGAAAATAATACACTCCTTCACATGGAGATCTGTTGGGAATACATAACAACTTGCCATAGATTCAGACTTAATATCAGTGGAACCCCAAGTGATTTTCACAACTGCATATAACCAATTATGGTCAGTAGAAGCCTAATTCCTATCTAAAAGATGCTTGGTTCTTTTGGTTGCACAGCTAGAAATAAAAGTCATCTATTCCTAAACAGTCAATATTCCTAAATAATGCCTTTCCTTATAGGAAAATTTTAACTATCTCATTTTTTAGTGCATTAAATGGTAGCATAACTTTTCAGAATTTTCATCATAGACCTATCAGCGAGCAAGTCTGAGAAGACACTGCAATTTATTTATCTAGTCTAAACAAAGATTTGCTGACTAAAGAGTCTTACAGGCACCTGACAAAGTCACATACAGTATAAGAATGTGAACACTAATGTGAGAAAATCAGAGAGGAACATAAAAGTTGAGGAGAGAGATTACATTGTAGATAATATATTTCATAAAGAGCAAATTAAGATCAGAGCTTCCTAATAGCTACACACACAAAGCAAGTATTACGATCAGCTGTATGACTCAGCGATTCCATGGCATAAATACAATTTGTTCTAGAAAAGACATAAAAGAGAATTGAATAAGCAGGTGGCATTGGTTATCATGAACTGGAGTAAAAGACAAAACAGGAGAAGGAAAATGTTCTCCTAATTAGAAAACACAATTATATCTAGAAGTTGTCCCAGAATCATCCTGCAGTTTTGAGTCTCAATAACTTCAGAAGCATAATGGCACAAGCTTATGAAAGAACAGTTTAAAAGTTTAGTTACTCAAATTTTCTCTGACTTACATTCTTTTCAGTTATATCCTTTTGAATTTAATATATAACTTTAATCACTGTAAGTAGGCAAATAAGGGGCAATAATAGTTAAATATAAGAAACATTTATTTATTTATTTTTATTTTTTTTTTTAAAGATTTTATTTATTTATTTGACAGAGGCACAGCTAGAGAGGGAACACAAGCAGGGGGAGTGGGAGAGGGAGAAGCAGGCTTCCCGCCGAGCAGGGAGCCCGATGCAGGGCTCAATCCCAGGACCCTGGGATCATGACCTGAGCCGAAGGCAGACGCTTAACGACTGAGCCACCCAGGCGCCCAGAAACATTATTTATATAATGCCCAAATTTTGTGGCATCACCAAAGATGGGGCAACTGAGTCAGAAATTCACAGGAGCCTAGAGAGTATTTGACTCAAACAGACACATTTATGCTATCAGTCTACTTATCTTCACTGAGGAAAAATTCTTAATTTTAGAAGTCGGTGTAAAGCTTATAGGATTAGAATAAAATACTACCCAGCTCAACTCAAATATTCATATTTCTTCAAACTATTATTCAAAGTACTTTTAAACGAGCATGCTAGTGTTAAAAATTTAACAGCTGAGCCTCCAGATTTAATGTTTTATTATTTAGTCCAATTATATTTTATAAAAAAAGTCATTAAAGCATTGCTACACTGAATCTAAATTCATCACTGAAAGATGAATCACTTGTATATGAATCTATAATCAAGCACTACCTTCTTTTTGGTAACAGAATCAACAGAGTTTGAAGAATTTGGTAAAATTAAATGTCCACATGGTCGAACAAACAAACAAAAGAACCTTGAATTCTTTATACAAACTTTTTAAAAGAGCAATAAAACAGTTCTGATATATTTCTATATTTTTTCACTAAATAATTCAGTTACTTAAGTAAGTTAGAGCAGCTGATCCAAGTTTGAATATAAGTTTCTATTACTTTCTGGCTGAATGATCTTTATGAAGTTATTTAAACACTCTGACATGTAAGAAATTCATCTTTTTTTTTTTTTTTTTTTTAGTGTCAGGGGTGAAGACAAAAATCAAGTCAAAAAAATTATATACAAAAACCAAATTTTAGAAGAACATGAAGAATCATCAACACTGCTCTGAATGACAATCTTTAAAACTGCATTGCTTTTAGTTTGTGATCAACAATTCTTTATGCACAATTTGTCTTTCATTAGTGTAGCAGTAGAAATTTTATATCAGATTCACAGTGATAAATTCATGATTTTAGAAAAGGGAAAAATTATTTGAAGATATACAGGAGGTAGATAGATAGATATTCAGGAGAGTTAACTGGTTAAGAGTCTTGAGAAGAATCATCATTTAACCAAATTATGCATGATGAAATTTGACACACAGTACGCTCATAAGAGAGACCGAAGATCCAACTGCCTGAAGAATAATAAAAGTAAACTATTTCATTTTAATTTGGTATCTTTCACTAGAGAAATAACTGTGTATTAGAACCCATGCAGTCCTCTGGAAAAAGCTGTTCCACTGGACAGAATTCACCATGATATTTAGGGCTCTAATTTGATGCCAATTTTATTGACAGAAATTTAAAAAAAAACATAAAAATCACTATGTGTGTTTAGGAAAGAAGTACAAAAGAGAACTTGTTAAAATAGTCATGATTTTTTGCTTTTTTCTTAATCTGTTGAGGGACTATGGATATTTATTTATTTTTTTTTCTAAATTCTCTTTAATGAGCATAACTTTTTAATAAAACTAATTGATAAATATAAAGTGGATATATAAAAAGAATGTATTCATAATATATTACATAATTATAAAGAATTTATAATTTGAAATTGTACTTAATTACAGGCATAAATATTTACCAAACCTGCCCTACTATTTCTTGTTTATTACCTCATAACTGATTGTGCATATATACAGTTACTTTTATTTCAATTTAAAATAATATACACTTTCCTATATTTCCAATCCCAAAAATATCTCAGCTGCTATTATTCATGTCCCTAGCCACCGGTCCATATATAATCTTGTGTATATAATCTTGATCCACAAACCTTAAATTAAATATATATATATGTTTCTCATTCAACTTAATGCATTATTCATAAAAAAACACTTGTCAACAGTGCTATCAAAGTGAATGATTAGGCACATTCATCATGTACACTAAAATGAAATAGGTTGATAATTATAAAGGACCATAGTTTACACTTGGTAATATAAGCTAAACAACTGAATGGTTTCATTTTACTCTGGTTCACTAAGCAAGGCTTTATCATTTTTTCCTTGCTTCTCCTTGTCATTGGCAGGTAAAGAGCAAGAGATTTAAGTTCATATCTACCATTTTTATTATTAAAAAAAACAACTTTAAGGAAATAAAGATATTAAATAATTTAAGCTGATTGTTTTGTTCTTGTATCTTATAGGAACTACTTTTTAGTTGTAGAAAAGAGAGCACAGAAATTAGAGAGCATAAAATCTAGTCAGCTCGGCTAACCTATGCTCTTTCCACAGAGAGATTATTAGTTTCTTATTAAGTAATACAACAGTATTATATACTATAAGTATTACATGTCATTGACTAATCCATTCATTCTCACATTTAAATTATCATGTTATACCACGGGATCATATCCCCACTACCCAGAGATATGTACCTTCTATCCTGCCCCAATCCCTTAAATTAACAACTTTAATTTTAAAAGTATATAAATTAACAATGTGATGCACTGAATAAAAATCATGAGGAATTTGTAAGCTACAGGATTCAGAAACAATAGGACTGATGGAAGAAAAGATAAGAGTAAGCCATAGCTGAAAATATGCAAGGGAGAGAATTGTTTGGGAGGTAGAAGAAAGCTATTCTCTCAGCCAAGTAATGGAAAGCAAAAGGCAGGGGGACCCTGGGGCAGTCATCATGTGATCAGCTGAACACTGCATTCTGGAACCTGAGCCAAGGAACCCATACCATGCCTCGGTTAGGCAGCAGTCAACAGTGGCATTTACCCATAGGCTAAAGCAATGAGTGTGGGCACTGAGACCTGAAAAGACATGCTCTGCCCTGCAAAGCAAGGAAATTCTGGAGGACTAAAAGTAAGCCTACAATAAGGTTGACACACGAAGAATGTTCACTAGCTACGCAGCCCTCTCATCCTACTATCACTCTAAGCAAACTCTAAGCCCTGAATATCAAAACCAGCACCCCCTGCCAGTCAAAATAGAACTCATCAAAGATTAGTTAACAACTATGCAATAGAATAACTATAACCTGGGGTATACTGATAAATGTTTAATAACTAACTTGACAAGAAAAGAGAAAGAAAGAAAGAAAAAAATCCTGATTTGTGGCACTTACTGATTTTCCATGGAGTAAATATTTCTACCATGACCTGCTTCAAGCTAACAATGTGAAGTCAGTCACTGATGGACAGTGTGGGAGAGATGCACACGATGGGCTCCCTGAGTCAAGCTGAGCCAGCTCCAACACACTGCTGACTTGTACTCAGCGGGACATTAATTTTCATTCACTTAGAAAATGTTTATTGAGTTCCTTCTATACTGAGTATTGTTTAAGGTGTTAAAGATATGTGGTAAACATTGCAGAAATGGTCCTGATTTATATGAAGTTTACATTCTATTTGGGGCAGGCAGAAAACAGAAGTTTAAAAATGGATAAGGTAATACCAGAGTTTGATGAGTTGTATGAACAATAAAACAGAGTGACTGGATGTTTGGGCTTAATTTAGAACTAGAGAAGACCTCACATTCAAACAGATGCCTGAACAACAAGAAGGAATAGTCAGAAAATGTTTTGGGCTGAGGGTTTCAAGCAGAGAGAATAGCAGTGGTGGGAACTAGTCTGGTTTGCCAGGTACAGAAAGGAGATCGGGTGGGTGGAGGCAGGAGTGAGGAAGACAGTCGGGGGATCAGAGACCAGAAAAATGGCAGCAGAAGATTACATAATGCCTTGAGATAATGGTGAGGAGGCTGGATGTTATTCTAAGGCAAAGTGAAAAATTCTGAGGCTCTTAAGCAAGAGACCAATCTGAATCTCAAATTATTAATATTTTGAGAACATGAAACAGTAAACCAGGAAGACCAGTTAAGAGTCTACTGCACCACAGACTAGTAGAAAATATTTGTCACAATTATGTCAGATGAAAGACTCTGTCAAGAAGTCAAGAAGTCTCACAACTCAACACAAGACAAAACTCCATTTAAAACTGGGCAGGGGGGGCACAGAGAGGACCGCATGCTGATCCCAAGGTATACGTACCTAGAGGATGGCTATTCACTGCACAATCTTTCACCTCCTTCATTATCATTTGCACCTACTGGGAGAAAGGTGTTTTAAACTTTAATTACAAAATACCTTTCGTTCATCTTCACTGCACGTGTCTCTGCTAATTTAAGTACCAGCCTCTAAAACATGTTGAAAATAATAATTTGTTTAATCAGATTCTTTTTCTGACTTATGTCACAATTTATTGCCCTTGCATTACAGATGAAGAAGCAGGATTTCTGAATTTCTGAAACATTAGTTGCATGTTTGGCTATCAGTGGATGTGTCAATATATTACTCACAAAGAATACTAGGGTCAAGGAAGAGAAGAAAAGTTCATTATATGTCCAAGATATATTATTATATGTCCAAGATATATTATTTAATGTAGAAACACAGCAAAATTGGTAATATTTGTGTTAAGATTCAACATTTATCTAGTATATTAAATAATAATTTTTAAGTAAGTGAACCACTTAATGTTTATAATATTTGTTAGCATTAAGACTATTTTACAAATAAGATGGTTGAATTCTGGAGAATTTAAATAACATCCAGGGGCAATCATACAACTGGCATTGGATGGTGTTAGACTGAACTCAAATGCTTTAATTCTTTCTCTATCAAGCCATCACTTTCTCTAATACATTTATCACAATCTTAGCATATAAGTTTAAACATTTACATAAGTCATTTCAGGTTACTTTCTTCTTCTCTAGCTCCAGCATTAACTTTAATTTTCTTAGCATTAAAAACGTATCAGAGATTGAGCTGTCAGGGTTGAGTTAGATTATTACTTTTTATCTCAATGAAAAGAAAACAACAAAAGGAATACCCCCTTCCCCATCCTACTGGGAGAACAATAACTAATGAACAACATATTACTCTTTTTCTTTTTATAGCCGAAGTTTGTGGGTCCAGGAACAAAGGGGTGAAAATTGGAATGTCAGTTGTTTGTCCATTCAGAAACTTCATTTCATCCTTATGCTTTTGAATTCTGCTGGGTGAGAAGTCTTAGTACCACAAAAGTAAGGATAAGACAGGTTATACTGTGGTAAAAAAAAATAATAATAATAAATCTATTCGGTATGACAAAAACGATTTCTTTCATATACACTCATCACAGTCTGATGCAGATAAGGCAGTGTTTCCCATCTATTAACTAAAACTAGAACATGAAGCATCCAACTCCTTGCAAAAGGGAGAGAGGACTACAGGTCCCATAGGATCCCTTTAAGGACCCTACCTGGAGACTGCTAATGCCAATCCCGATGACAATGTTACATGAACCAAACATCAGTCACATGGCCCCAACCAAACTACAAAAAAGATGAGAAGAATTTTCCTCTGGGCCTTGAAAGAGAAAGCAATGGGGTAAATATGTAGCAGGGTTTCTGTCACAGAATCCAAGAAAGGAATATCCCTACATAGTGAAAAAACATTGATTCCATTAAGTTGGAAGCCAAAATGGCTAAAAAGTTGCCATTCATGGACTCCTGTGGTATAGAAGAATAGACCAAAAAAAAAAAAAAAAAAGAGAGAGAGAGTTATAATGTTGACTGTGCTAAATGGACAGATTGACCTGATAATCCTATGGAATAATGTTATTGTTTTCCAATGGTTGCAGAGAGATGTATGTTCAGAATTTAGGGTATTCTTCAGGATCTGTGAGTACTTCCATGTAAATATTAAGAAAAGACTACAACAGGGGTGCCTGGGTGGTTCAGTCAGTTAATCGGCTGCCTTCGGCTCAGGTCATGATCTCAGGGTCCTGGGATCGAGTCCTGCATCAGGCTCCCTGCTCAGCGGGGCGTCTGCTTCTCCCCCTGCCCCTCCCCTTGCTTATGCTCTCTCTTGCTCTCGCTCTCACTCTCTCAAATAAATAAATAAAATCTTTTTTAAAAAGACTACAGCAAACTTCCAACAGTCAAGATCACTGAGGCATTAATTTAATATGGGATTAATGTTTGGGCTATGGCGCCAGGTAAAAGTTCTGAACAAGCTGAAGTTCTGGCTGCAGGCAAAGGGAACACAGAGTAAACAGGGGAGAAATAAGTTCATATAGAGACTATCATCTCAGGACCATTTGCAATAATGAGGACTCCAACATCTAAACATACATTTATTCTATCATCCATACAGTTATACATATAACTGTACATATCTACATATAATATTTTAACTGATTCTTATCCTTTTAACATTTTCTGTGCTATTTTATGTAAGGTGAAAATCTGGAAATTTACTTTGCACTTTATGATAGGTTACAGACTATCAAGATGGGCTTTTGAGGAGGGAAGGTAGGGGAGGATATCTTGGACTAGGTACAGTACACACTGACTACTAGAACTAGTGTTTTCAACCTTTTCAGGAGGTGAGCATATCGGGTTGTTGTTGTTGTTGTTGTTGTTGTTCTTGTTGTTGTTGTTTAAAAGACTTTTTATTTTTAAGTAATCTCTATATCCAATGTGGGGCTCAAACTTATAACCCTGAGATCAAGAGTCGAAGGCTCTACCACCTGAACCAGCCTGGTGCCCCTAATGGTTTTTATTTGTTTGTTTGTCTTAAAGGAGAGTCACATTATGCCTGTCTGAAAATTTAAGAATGGAAAAGATTATATATTGACATCAAGGAGACAATAGTGTGTATATGCCACCTAGAATTTTTGAACCCTCCTCCATCCCATATTAAGATATTTATATTATGTCCTACAAGTCAAGGAAGAAGTTAGAACTCCTTCTTTCCTAAGCTTTTTTGAACACAGGGCACAGGTACATAACCAAGGCTGAACAATGAGACAAGTGCTTAAGACCTTGATTTGGAAAAGTTGTGTGAGGAGGGAGAGTCCTGAAAGAACTATTACCTGATTAAGAGGTAAAGGATGTGCCACACTTTAAGTTGCCTCCACGGTGGAGATTCTGGTGTGTGATGCAGGGCAGCCCTGGTGTGAGTGGTGTTGTCTGTGCCCTGCAGAAGCAGCAGTGTGGGCTTTCCTACGGCAGCTGACGAAGTGTGATACGGACATTCGTCCTTGCCCCGAAGTCTCCAGATCTGATTCCCTAATCCTCCTGTGTGTAGACTGACTGTGTAATATCCTCTAATGAATGGGTTTTTATCCTTCTGTAACTTATCAAAGTGATTTCATTGCTTGAATTTAAGAATCCTGACTAGTAAAATGTAGGTGAAGTTTGGAGAAGCAAACTAACTCGCCCAGGGTCACTCTACTATGGAGGGAAGGGTCAGAATGAGCATAATTCCTTTAACTACAAAACGTGTTCTGCTCCGATGACTTTCACTCTTCCTCTTGCACTATTTCAGGATTACAGTTTTATGTTTTACTTTAGATGAATCTTATTTCATGTCCTCCTGCCTTTCCCCACTCACTTCTAAATTAAATCTAATTTCCTAAGCAGTAAAAGCTGCTTGGCTTTTACGTTACCTGGGAATCTGGGGACTGATATTTATTCTAAATTTGTTTCTCCATCTTCAGAAATAAAAAAAGGAAAGAATAATGTAATAAACAAATGGGAGAAAAAAGCTTACAATATGGAGATGAACAAATTACCAATTAACTAATTACCAACAGTTACAATTTATCTTCATTGAAATACTGAGATGGGTGTGATTGGCAAATTGAATGTGAAAGGGAATTAAGTCATTTAGTGACTTAATAGAATAGGCAGGTCCAGACTCACAAATGGGATTAACTATGCATTTAAACTATTTTATTTTCCGTTAGTGCCCTCCAGAAACATTTTGAGACTAAGAGTTCCTTTTTCCAGATATGGAAATACACATTTATTTTTTTAATTTGGGAGTTAAACTTTGCTGAGCAAAGTTCTGCTCATTTGCTATTGGGATTTGGACAGTGTCCCCTAAAAAATGCGTAATAATCAGGTAAAAATGATTCAAAATAGAGACTGTGTTTTCCCAAACCCCATTCATCAGTACCTAAATAAAACTGGTTGTGAACATGCTTTCCCAGGCACTATCAAAGACATTCTTTTCATTCAATTGAATGTGTGTGTGTGTGTGTTTCAGAAGAGAAGTGTAGGAGACAAAAAGGCAAAATGGCAGGCGTAAAAATATTCATGCAGAAGGAATCAAATCTATAATGACTTTATAGTGAAGTGTTGGGAGGTAGTCTGGTGCTCTGATGCAGACCTGGGTTAGCCCCGGTCCAAAAAAATTATGATCTCAGAGTATATTTTATTTATGTTTTATATAGGGAGACACTGGTACTCTCAAGCAGGTTGCTGTGCAAAATAACAAATACTAAAAATGCTCCTATTAAACTATGTGAACAACAAACTCAATCTTGTCAAAACAAAAAAGTAGCAAGTATTGGTCTGCTTTCACTATTGTCTTTTTTTTTTACTAAAAATAATATGGCAAATGTGCTTATATGCCAAGATTTGTGCTTGTACCCAGAAATGAAGAAATTTAAACAAACCAATTAGCTATGATAATTGCGGAGGTGTCACAATTCATTTGCTTAAGCTACTAGAGGAGAACACACTTCACAGGGTAAATAATGACAGCCATAAAGACACAGTAAAGATTAGACATTCTAGTTCCTCACTCTGTCCTTCACTTCACCCTGGCATGCTTTATGTAATGATAATTTTTCCAGTGTGTAAACTGAGAACAGACAATAGTGACCCAGCATGCGCATTTATATAATTTAAAAGGTTTTACAACTCTTTTTTGTGGTGTATTTAATATGGACTGGATCCGGAGATTGTTCCCTATATCCCCCAGGCTACTTAAGAGTTTCACTGTTACTCTTTCTTAGAACACATACTCACTAAGTATTTCTTGAAGTAATATATTATGAACTTTGATGAATGTGAGGATTGAAAACACCTATCTTCAAATTAAACTTACTTTACCTCATATACTTGGGCTAGTTCTGGATCTTCTAGTTTGTACCATTGATCTATTCCTACAAAATTAAGCCAATACCACATTTCTTGAGTATTATATATTTTTTTATAGTAAGTCTTCAAGGCAGTTTGTATGAGCATTCTAGATAGTCACATCCAAATACTGGAAAACTGATAAAAGTTTTAAAATTAGTTGTTCATTTCTACAAAAAAAAAAAAATCAGCCAGGAATTTTTGTTGGGATTGTATTAAAACTAGATAAACTTATAGAACATTATGTCTTTAATTATGTCCTCCAAAATTCATGTATTGACATTCTAACCCTCAATATGTGGCTTCATTTGAAAATAGGGCCATTGCAGATGTAATTAATTTAGATAAGGCCATATTGGGTAGAGTGGGCTTCTAATTCAAATATGATTGGTGTCCTTATAAAAAGGGGAAATTCAGACACAGATACACATCTGAGGAGAATACCATGGGATATGAAATTAGAGATTAGGGTGATATGTACACCAGCCAAGGAACACAAAAAATTGACAGCAAGCCAGAAGAATCCAGGGGAGAGGTATAGAACATATTTCCCCTATAGCTAATCATCCTGTTTAAACCACCCAGTTTGTGGTACTTTGTTATGGCAACCCTAGAAAACTAACACAAAAAGAAATAACCTCTTACCATTATTGAGTCTTCTGCTTCATAAACCTGTAATTGTCATCCTACCTACATAGGTTTTCTTTAATTACCCTCTGAAACATTTTGTTGTTTTCAACGTAGAGAGGTTTTTTTGTTTTTTTTTTTTAAGATTTTATTTATTTATTTGACAGAGAGAGACATAGCGAGAGCAGGACCACAAGCAGGGGGAGTGAGAGAGGGAGAAGCAGGCTTCCCGCGGAGCAGGTAGCCTGATGCGGGGCTCGATCCCAGGACCCTGGGATCATGACCTGAGCCGAAGGCAGACGCTTAACGACTGAGCCACCCAGGCGCCCTCAACGTAGAGAGGTTTTACACGTTTCATTACATTTTTCTTTGTTGATACACTGTGAACAATATTTTTTAAAATTTTATTTTCTAATTATCTGCTGCTAGAATATAACAATTCACTTGATATTTAGCCCTACCTTACTAAATCAGCTTTTTAATTTGAGTAATTTCTTTTCTAGGACCCATGTCTTTATTTTGTTTTCTTCCATTATTGCCTTGACTAGGATTTCCAGTATAATGTCAACTAAAAGTAGAGAGAATGATCATCCATGTCTTGTCTTTCATCTTAAATGACACATTTAATATATAACTGGTGAGCATTATGTTTGATGTAGGATTTCTTTGGATGTTTTTTATCAGATTGGGGAACTTGTATTCTGTTCTTAGTTTGCACAGTTTTTAATCATGAATGCGAGTGCTGAATTTAGTCAAAATTTTTAATCACTATTTAATGAAATGATTATGTAGATTATCTAGTTATCTAGTTTTCTTGCCCACCTAATTTATGTAGATATGTAGTACAAATTTTCTTGAATAATTAGTACTTTCCCACTCCAAATCAACCAGTTGACTCCCTTTTACTTTTTCTGCTTATCAAAAACACACATTTAAAAATGAAAACATTCCTAATAAACTGTCCCAGTCTTCAAAAATAAAGGGAATGGCATTCTTCATGTGGCAAAGATGACAAGACTATGTTTATTCATACATCTTTACACCTTATACTTAGACTTCAATGGGTTTAATTATTGCAATCACTGTAGTATAAAATCTGTAATGTAAAGCAATCTACTGCTTGGTGATATAAAAAAATAAGTAGTGCTACAAGATATTTAGAAATATTAATTTTTGATAGTGTCACATCATAAATAAATCCATTATAGGCCTATTTATAATTTTAGAATTATGACCTTACTGTGTTAAATATAATATGCATATTGGAAAAACATTTAGCAGTTGTTATTTCGTAGGAGGACTAACTCAATTATCTTAAGATTTAACCATGTTAAATTAAAATTGAGGTCACTTAGTTCCAAATAAGTCATCTAGACAATGTTTTCTACCTTGCAAGAGTAAACAAACCCAAATCTGCCTAATCAGAGGGTCTGAAATCCTTTAGCCAGCTACCATAAGCTTCCAAAACTGTTAGCCAGGGCAAAGATGGTATGATGATAAAGATGGTCCTCAGAGTAAAAAGATCTTCTCTTACTTGCTATTTTTCAAGAAAATATTTAAACATTGTTTATGCCTATATGTCTCAGGAAAATTAGCAGAAACTCTTTTGAGGATGATTAATTTTCTAGTACTTAGTAAAACTGACCATCACTTCTACTGATGTACATAGTTTCATTAAATGTCCCAATTTCTTCAGTCAGTGCAAAAAGAGAACAGCTGGTATCTACTCTGAAACTTGATAACTAAAGAATACATGAATTTCACAATGAGTGTGGTACATGCTATGGTGTGCTACCCAGATCTGGGACTCTCCAACCCTGGAGCATCAGAAAATCTCCTGAGGTGTTTGCTCCAAAGACATCACAGTTCAACTTTTCCCTCTGCCCAGACTGGCTTCCCCCCTTTAGTGATGTATTGTTTCCAAGAGCTGTCCCCAGTAAACCTTCTGCAGTGACTCTCCAGCTCAGAATCTGTTTATCATGGAAATCAACCTAAGACAATGAGCCATAATGTCTCATTTTTCAAGATCACTTTACATCTAGAAAGCTTTATTTTTTTTAATTTATAGAACACTCTCTTTTATCCTCTATTCACCAGTTAGATCTCCTAGACATATAAGCATCCTGCTAAATGTTTTAGTACCAGTTTAAAACATAATATACTCTTAGAAGACCTCTTGGGGTCTTCCCAGTCCATAAGAAGGAATTGTTGCTTCTTTTGTGTTACCATACCACTCTGCTCATGGTTGTTTTCCAGCAGGTATAATATATTAAAAGGTGTGTATTGTTATTAAGTAAGATGGGTAAAATGGCATTTACCCAAATATCAGAGGGGTTTAGACAGGCAGAACTGTCTGGGGCATTGGAGAAGGGGAAGTAGTGTAGTAGGACTGACCTCATGAGAAAAAGGCAGAGTTGAGAACAGGGATACACTGTCCAGGGTGCTCCATATGGGTGACTGGTGAATAACTAGAAGGGAGTAGGTAGGCATTAGAAGGCAGGTGATAACAGGATTGATGGTATTGATGTGGCCGAAGCTGTGCAGGGCCTCTATGATTCTACACTATACACTGGGAATCAAGAGTAAGGCTTCTATATCCAAGCACTGTTGAGTATGATTGTGTCTTTTACGGAAAATAGTAAAGGGGCTAAGTTTCATTCAGGTTTGATGTGAACAGAGTTAATACATATTGCAAGAGCTCAGAGTAAAAAGACTAAGAGGTGAGTAAGGCACAGAACCATAGCAATGGCACCTTTGGTATTCATAAGAAGACTCTCAGAGGAGTCTGTGCCTTCTGCTCTGGAAGAATTTGTAGCTTATGGGTGAACTGTATCAGTCTTCCTCATTCTCATCACTCTCCCATCTGTGGAGCTAGAATAGTGTGATTGGGTTTCAGTGTGTCAGCCTAATGGAAATGTTTACTCATGGCTATATGTCTACATACCTCTATGGACAGAGCTCAAGTGTTTAAAGTGTTGTCCCAACTTTAATCCTTTATAGCAAAACCAGCTTTTCACTAATCTTTTTCTCTTCTTCCAAGGCCATTATATCAGAAGCAAGAGTGTATTTCTCTTTGAGTTACACCCTCCTAAGACGAAATAAAGCAGCAAGAACTATTATTACATTTGATTAACTGCTATTTGCAAAATTTATCCTTAATGAATACCAAAATATTTAATCAAAAACATTCTTAACTGGAAGATGAGTGTTTTTATACATGAAAACATGATTTTTATAAATTAAAAATCTTACAAATTGGTATTTTCTATTTCAGTATATTTTGTACTAATATAAAGAGTAAAGAGTTGACTCTTCTAGTTAAAAATGCCAGTTTCTAAACATAAGTAGAATTTTTGTTGGAAGTAAAGATAATTTCCTACAGTGTAAAGGAACTCAAGTCAGGCGCCTGGGTGGCTCAGTTGGTTAAGCGACTGCCTTCGGCTCAGGTCATGATCCTGGAGTCCCGGGATCGAGTTCCGCATCGGGCTCCCTGCTCAGCAGGGGGTCTGCTTCTCCCTCTGCCCTCTTCCCTCTCATGCTCTATGTCTCTCATTCTCTCTCTCTCAAATAAATAAATAAAATCTTTAAAAAAAAAAATAAAGGAACTCAAGTCACTTGGGAGTAAAAACCAACAAAACAAAAAGTAGCCACAGTAGTTCTCTCTCTGCAAAGCGTGCTATAAAATTACCTTTGGGAACACACAAATACAGCGCTGTGAATGTATATGTAACACAAAGAGCTGATAAAATGATATGCCTGGAATTATGGCTCTCCTATGTTGTACAAATACCTTGTAGCCAAACATTTTATAAAAGACAGTAAGAATTATAAAGAAAAATGCAGCAGAAATACTTGATTTCAAGAAACAAGGTCATAAAAATGATGGAGGCAGACTTAGCAATATCTACACAACCTCTGAGAATGATAGAGTTTAAACGTCTTCTATAAATCCCATCCTTCACTTTGGGTGTTTTGATAAAGTCCTCAGAACTGAAAATACAGCAATCCATGGCCTCTTAGCCAGACAGTGGCTGCTTATCACAACTTAACAGAAAGTGAAATGAAGCTTGTCAAGGAGAAAATATGGAGCATTTTAGTGGAAAATCCACTAAGACTAGGCTGCATACAATTATTTGATAAATTTAAAATAGACCAGATTGTCAGAATTATTTCCCAGCAAAGACATTGCTGAATGACACAGAATTGATGTGTTAGAGAAATAGCTGATAAGGGACTAGACTGCAGCCAACACTAATCAAATTCTAGACTCTAATAGCCCAAGGGAGTTCAAACTCTTCAGGCCAGGGACACAAACTATAGCCAATTCCATCAGAGTCATTATAACAATATGCTTATACGGGTAAGCATGTCTGCCCCCAGTTATTACAAACATAAATGATAAATGCCAACCTTCTCTCCTTCAACAGCTCCTTTTAAACACCCACAGAGGTTTCAAAGCTGAACCAAAAGCAAGCTTCCAGAATTATTAAAACCTGTCCAGAATACCAGGGAAGTAGTATCTTGCTCTTGATATTTGGGGACTGAAGCAATTTGACTTACTCTTCTAGTTATGTCTAATTAGAATAAACTGGGAAATAACTGGATATATTTGGACTGCTCTTATGGGGTTAGTCTTAGATCAGATTAACCCAGAAGAAGACCTGAAATAAGTGTTTGGGTAAATGGTATTAAAAACATACTACCAGAAAAAACTGGAAGGAAGGGGAGGAAGGACAGAAGTGACAGCCAAGCAAGATGCTATCTCGGGCAGGAGATGAGCCTGAGCCCAAGGGGAAATGGCAACGTGGACCACTTCTGAGTTGTCCTGAGCAGGGGAGCTGGACTTCCACATTGTAGCATCAGTTCGGTCACTGGCTACAATTTTCCCCCAGGGGACCTAAAGCCCAGGCCCTTAGAGCTCTCACAGCTTGTACCTTATGGCAAGCAGGCCCCAATAGCCAAAGAGCACTCCTCTGGTAAAGAGCTTCAGGCTCTGGCTGTTGGAAGAAAAAACACAAGGAGGTGGGAGTAGTAGAGGAAGCGAGGGCAGAGACAGTAAAAGGGATCCAAGGAAATCTGAATCAAGCATCAACATTTTTCCCTACAGAGACCATCCCTTAAGAATGGTTGTACAGCATAATCACACTACTTTGTTTACAATTCGTAGGAGTATATTGACTCAAACTATAAGAGGTAAACAAAGGGAAAAGCCAAACAAAGAAGCATCAATATCCAGATGAGGCACAGACAAGACAAGAAAAGTCACTTTATAAAGAGGAAGCATTTGAAAAGGGATTTGAAGGATGAATGTGCTTTTTCAAAAGACCATGTGTCATAGGACATTCTAGGAATAAAAATAAGATGAACAAAACCATAGAGCTAAAAATATATAGGGTAATTCTGAGATACGGTGAATAAAGCATTCTAGGTTAGCTATTGGAGATAGGGACCGATATACTTCAAAAAGTAAATAATACAGTAGGAAGCTTTTTTAATCATAATCATCGGTCATTAAATTGTCAGCAATAGGGAGTTATTAGGGTTCTAATATCTAAAATGTTATCATTAAACTTATGCATTAGGAAGGATAATCTAACAACACTCTGTTGTTTGACTTGAAAAGTGCTCCGGCCAGAACCCTAAGTTCTTGAATTTGAGCCCCAGAAAAGGGAATGAAAAAGAGGAAACAAAGCAGAAATGGAATCTACAAGATTTGACAGCTTCCCAGATAAAGAATTAAATGTGGGTATGGCTTTTTTAAATCTGGGTAACAAAAAAAAAATTGGGCATATTTAATTGCAGATGAAAATCAGTAGCTATTTGGGAAGGATGATAATTCAGTCCTCTTGTTTATTTGTTTTTACACAACCTAATCATTTGCAACTCTGATTTGAGGGAAATTACAATGCAAGAAATAAAATAATTATAAAAATAAGTTTGAGTGCTTTCATAAAAGAAGTAAATGACTTGTACCAAAACACAGAAACAAAGAACAAAGGCAGTTTTTAAACATGTGATATTAACTCCAGCTGGTGCCTGTTTTAACCGTTAGTAAATGTTTCTTTGTCTATTTTTGATCACTAAACATTATATGAATGGCACATGCCCAGAAGAAAACCAACTAGCTCTAGGATTATCACCGAAGACCATGTCGATGTCAAACAAGGTAGACTGGAAAGGCAAACACTGCACACGACATGATTTGGTCACACAAGGAGTTGGATGGACATGTCCAGTTTGGGCATAACAATAAGCTGGACTATTGGGCTCCTCCGGGAGTAAAATTACTCCAGAAAGATACCTTGTTAGGATGAAAACAGGAAAAATTTTGTGTAAATACATAAATATAAAAATACATATTTGAGAACTTGTGGGATAGAGCACAGCTGCTGCCTATCCCACCATGGTCGGTGGATGCAATCAGTCCTACCGTCTGATAACCGCCTAGCAATAGCTGTGGTCCTTCACATGTTCTATTAACAAGCTGACATCCCCGCCTACAGCAAACCACATCTGGGAAAAGGTAGAGACTCACTCTCCTGGGGTCACCTGTGAATAAACCGTGATTACAGCAAACCAGGCTGCTTGATGCCTGAAGTTCTCCCACTCACTGTCATCATGCCACAGAGGAGACCGCCTGGAGGAATAAGTAGACCAGGAGATGACATATGCCAAATCTGTGACTGGAAAAATCTAGTAGTAATCAATATTGTGTGAAGGACAAATCAGTTAAGCCACAGGAGAGGAAAAGGGAGAGAGGAAAAAAATATATACATTCTTTATTGTATGTATGTATAGCCCTGATGAGAAAGGTGAAAAAATAATCCTTAATTTTGTAGCAGCTTGAGTAAATGGATAACATAGTTCCCTTTCTCTATTAGAGGGAAGCATAGAAATATATGAGAGAAAAGTTTTGAAAAAAAGCTACATGAAAAAGTCCCTTATACATGGGTTTAAGTAACTTAATGACATATATAATTAGGAATTGGTGATAGGATCATCATCTAGCAACCACCCTTTTCTTCTTTCATTCATTCTTTAAATGCTTATTAATTACATAAATACTAGAAGCCCAGCACAGAATCTTGTTACAGAAAAGTTAGCAAATGAAAAATACTGATAAGTTGGACAAGAAAAGTCAAAAATGTTTATTAATCTACAATTCCCTTAAAAGCATGCAAAGACAAGGCACAGTCTAGGATACGATGTTTGCAACCCATAATTAACAAAGACTTAGGATCCAGAACTCCTACAAATAATAAAGAATAAGACAGATAATTGAATAGAAAAATGAGCAAAATGCTTAAGTAAGATGTTTTACAAAAAAGATATCCAAAAGCCCAGTATATGTGAAAATATGCTTAAGTTCTCAATCTCCTTAGAAATCAAGAAAATGTCAGTTCAAAATATAACACTGGTTCACTGTGAAATACTAGGACACATACACCAGAATGCCTGAAGTGAAGACTAATAATTAAACTATTGGCAAGGTTGTAGAGCAAGCAACTGGAACTTTCATACACTACTCATGAGAGTAAAAAATAGCTTAATCATTTTGGAAATTAGCGTAGCGGTATCACCCAAAATTGAACACACACATATCCAATGGCTGTGCTATTTCACCCATAGGTACATATATCCACCGAATAAACATACACATATTCCCCGAGACAGGTAACTGACTGTCCAAAAAAGCATTATGTAAAATATTCTCAAGCTGAAAACAACCAAAATGTTGATAAACTACAGAATGGATAAAAAATTGTTGTTGTAGTCTATCGATGGACTATTATACAGCAATGAAAATGAATTACCTACAGTTCACATAATAAAATATGTTAACTTTAGAGTACATATTAAGCAAAACAAGCTACACACAGAGCCTTGTTTTATCATTCAATCTGTAGAAAGTTCAGACTAGATAAAACCAAAAACAGTGTGATAATCAGGAAGAGTGCCTACTTTTGGAATGGAGGGAGGCAGGAGAGATTCAGAGATGACACGAGCTTCTTGAATATAAGCAATATTCTATTTTTATCTGTGATGCTTCATGTGTTCCTTTGGCAATATTTTATTGAACGCTATACATTTGATTTTTATACCTTCTTTATAAGTATTTTATATTATTATAAATAAAAATTTAAAAGTAGACTCTGGATATGAAAATTTAGGGAGACCAAAATTAATTTACCTCACATATATTTTCTTTTGATATACGTGTGGTAGGTAGAATAATAGCACCAAAAGATCCACATTCTAATTCCCAAAACTTGTGACTATGTTGCTTTGCAGGCAAAAAAGAATTTTACAGATGTGACTAAATTAAGGATTTTGAAATAGGAAGATTATCCGTGTGAATTCAATGTGATCCCAAATCCTTGTAAGACAGCAGCAGGAGGATCGGAGTCTGAGAAATTGATGAGATGACAAAGAAGATGCGATGGCTGGGAAGAGAGGCGGGGTGGGCAAGAAGAAGCGGGAGAGGCAGGAAGGTAGGAAGGACCAGAGGGAAGGAGGGACAAGGAGAAAAATCTGAATGGTTCTGCCATTGGCTTTGAGGATAGAGAAATGGGATGAACCAAAAAATGCAGGCAGCCTCTAGAAGCTGGAAAAGGCAAGGAAATGGATCCTTCCCTACAACTCCAAAAGAAACACAGCTCTGCTGACCCATTTTGTACCTCTGACTTCTAGATCTGTTGAGCTAAATCTCTTTGTTTTAAACCCTTATGCTTGTGGTAATTTGTTAGAGCAACAATAGCAAATTAATACAACATGCAACATGGTGGTGATTTATGAAGGGGTTCAGAACACATCACCCCAAAATATAGTACTACTTTATATTGACTATTTTGAGGTAAAAGCACCTGAAAAACAGCAGATGCGAGATGCAAACACTCGGACCTTTCTTTTTTCCTTTTTTTTTTGTCCTGAAAGCAGGAGACAAAACTCTCCTGGGAAAGATGTCCTTCCCACACCAGGAGCAAAGAAACATTCTTATCACCAGGAACAAGAGTCAAGAAGAAATTTGTATAAATAAACCTTGTTAAACTAATTCTTATCCTCCTAATCACTTTTTTGTGATTACCCTAGCCCAAACCCCTCTGGCTTGACAGTTTCATAATTTAATACTCTGCCCAACTTAGTAATTTCAACTCTAACTGATCCTTTGGGTCTTCCCTTTTTTGGCCCATGTACCTGGAAAAAGGATATTAAAACATGCATGCCTTGGGCGCCTGGGTGGCTCAGTCGGTTAAGCGACTGCCTTCGGCTCAGGTCATGACCCTGGAGTCCCGGGATCAAGTCCCGCATCAGGCTTCCTGCTCAGCGGGGAGTCTGCTTCTCCCTCTGACCCTCCTCCCTCTCATGCTCTCTGTCTCTCATTCTCTCTCTCACAAATAAATAAAATCTTTAAAAAAAAAAAAACATGTATGCCTTTCTCTTATAAATCTATCCTATACAGTGAATTGAGACATAGTCTGAGATAGTTGCTAGAAAAATAGCAGAAACACTAGATGTAAAAATCTGTGTCACTTCTTCCAGATCAAAATACCTGGATCTCATTCTCAGTGCTACTGCTATTTCACCCATGACTGGAATAATATAGAACGGGGTGAGATGCTAAAGTGCTCTGAATCACAGTAAGAGATGGCAAAGTGCTGGCTTTGATTAAACCAGTTTCAAAAAAGTCAGTTTCCATTTTAAAAGATAACAGTTTAGGTAAATGTCTAAGGGACTTCCTACAATGCAAAACATAATTAAATGTGTGTATCTTTCCTTCGAAAGATGGCAAACTTGTCAACCTGTTGCTGTACCATATTTAAGACAGCTATTCTTTACTCCTGAAAAGTGAATTTAATCCTATTCTTTCACCTGCTAATAACATTTGCCACCATTTCTTAAGGTCACGGCTAAATAGGAAATAGCTTATTATTTTAATATTTCAGAATATTGAAAAGCTAATATTTAGGATTTATTTTCCACAGTTATAAACACAAAGCGTAACATTTCTTAAAATACAAGTTTTATAAAAACTTTACTATAACAGCATTTTCATGCAAATAATAATGCCAATCCTTATTAAGTCACTTAACCAACCCACTGATCATATAACACTTAGAAAACCATCAAATTTTGAAAATATAAAAAATTATCATTCTGAAGGTCTGTTGATTCATCTGACTTTAGTATCTTATAAATTGTTTATTTAATAATATACTCATTCCCAGCAAAACTTTTTAATAGAAGTTTATAAAGAAAATTACCCAGCTGTGAAATTGGAAGCAATAGTGTTGCAGCTCAACTGAATTTTATTTTTTACTATTTTGCCAACAGTAATCTGCACTTGCTTTTATAGTGCCTCCAACTAAAAAAAGGATTATCTAGTCAGAATATATCAGTACATAATAAACGTGCTTCATTTCTTCCAAGTTCTTTTAGCTGACAGCCAAAATGAATGTTTGTCTCAGTGCTGGCACCAGGGGTACTTCTGCAGAGACTATTTCATGGTCCACTGAACCCTAAAGGACATTGTTTTTAAAGGCATATTATCAGAAATGGAGAAGCGAGCCAACGGAGAGGTTATTACAGGTACTACTGAATCTGGAGCACGTACTTCTAGCTTAGGTGGCATTTGAAAGACACAACTATCCCAGAGATATCAGCTCTAAATTGTGCATTTCTCCAGACCTTTATAATTTTATACATCCGATAAATAAAATATCTCTTTGTATGTGTTTGGGAAGTTTGGCAAGGTAAGCATGCAAGTTGTAAGGTCTTAAATTGTAAATACGGATAGAAGACCTTTACTTCTCATCATTCAAAAGTTTGATCAGATATCCCTGCTTCCTGGAATCTTCACCTGGCCTTCCAATCACTAGGAAGAATTATACACTTGGTAACCTTGTATTCCTCCTCTGTGCTGTTGCTGTAATATGTTTAAGACATTTACTGATGCCCTTATCACTCAGCACTGCATTGTTTGTTTATATGCACCTTCCCTATAATATTGAATCACTTGTGGGCACAGTCCAAGGGTTTTCACCCTTACATCTAATGTCAAGCACAATGACTGACAACACTGAAGGAGTTTAATTTCTTGAATATAGAGCAGCTTTCAAAAAAAAAATGAGACTAGCTACATCACAAATGTTGTAGAAGGTCACATAACCTCTACATTTATGTTTGGTAATTGGCATAATTTCCTAATGTAATTTTGTTTAAGCCCTGTTCTTATAACTTATTGAATATTTTCACACACACACACACACACACATAGACACACAGATATACATCTTCTTGTATTATTACAACAAAAATAGGTCAATTCAGCCAAATCCAAACCACCTGGTAAGCGGAGACCATCATATTCTGCTTATAAACAAATAAATACATACAGTTTGCTTTTATTTTATCTGAAGCTTTTTCCTAAAGCATCTATTTAATTTGGTAATTTATAACATTATTGAATTGAATTTCTGAATTAAAAAACACTATGAAGATTATCAAATTATTTTGCCTTGGAGATTAAATAAACTGGTACAACTGAAATCCCCTTACACAAACTGAGGTATCCAGGCATGATGTTTCAACATAATTAATGATCGGCTGTATTAGCAGAAATAATTATTTCTAACTGACACAACAAACCAAACTTTAAAACTCAGAGCCTTCTGATGATAATGGGTTGTTTCTGACTTAAACAAACAAACAAAATATGTCTACAAAACACCCATAAATGGATTTTTATATCAACTTTATCTATAATCACCAAAACTTGGAATCAAGATGTCCTTCAATAGGTGAATGGATAACAAACTGTGGTAAATCCAGACAATGGGATATTACTCAGTGCTAAAAAGAAATGAGCTATCAAACATGAAAAGATACAGAGATTCTAATTCTGTCATTCAGAGAAGGAGAGAGAGAGGGAAAGGGAAAGAAACCAGGAAACAGACTCTTAACTATAAAGAACAAACTGATGGCTACCAGAGGGGAGGAGAATGGGGGACAGGTGAAATAGGTGATGGGGATTAAAGAGTACACTTATCATGATGAAAAAAATAAAATAATAAAAAAAAGAAAAGATATGGAGGGCCCTTAAATGCATATTACTCATATTACTAAGAGAAAGAAGCCAATCTACAATATAGGATTCTAACTATTTGACAGTCTGGAAAAGACAAAACTATTGAGAGAGTAAAAAGATCAGTAGTTGCCAGGGGTTATGGGGGAGGTAGAGATAAATAGGCAGAGCACAGAGGATTTTTAGGGCAGTGAAACTCTTCCATATGATACTGCAATGGTGGGTACACATTACTGTACAGTTGTCAAAACCTGTAGATTGTACATCACCAAGAATGAACCTTAATATAAACTATGGACTTTGAATGATAATGATGTGTCAATGTAGATACATCAATTATAACAAATGTACCATTCTGGTGGGGTTGCTGATTGTAGGGGAGGTTGTGCCTATGTGGGGACATGGGCTATATGGGAACTCTCTGTACTTTCTGTTCAATTTTTTGTTGAACATAAGACTGCCCTTAAGGTCCATGTATAAGGAGGGGAAAAAAAAAACTAAATGTGGCTTAGAAATCTCTGTTCCATCTTGGAGCAAGTCATGTGGAACAGCCCAGAGCACATCCTCTGCTCCTACACACTGAGCTACTTCAACTCTGTGTATGTTCCACATTCCCTCATGCCTCTTAAACTTATGCACACACTGCTCTCACTGCTGGGGATACACACTTTCCTGTCTTGCTTTTCAATGAAGTATTTGCAAATTGTTTTGCAAGACAGAGGCCAGGCAGAATGAGAATCTTCTTAGACCCCCATCTTTTCTGGAACAAACAGAATTTAAGCTATGACAGCATCAGTGAATCTAGCCTGTAAATTACCTTTTCTTTATTGGAAATTTTGGGGCTCTCCATCTGCCTGCCTTCTCTTCATTCAGAAATGGGTATCTGTCCAAGATTTTTACAGGTACCTCAGTGAGTCATCCCCATTCAAGGGTAAAAAATCAACACAATCGCAAAGAAAATCCACACCAGCTACAAATACTGCCGTCTTAGAGTCATAAATAAAATCTGACCATCTTAACACCAGACACATGAAGAAAGCAAACAATGTGAAAATGCTGGACAAATCTGAATTAGCGAAGCAAGTGAAACTAAAGGAGTCTACTGGTGAAAGCAAATGAAGATTTAATGCATCTATTCATAGCAAGAGATAGAAAGTATAAGAAAAACATCAACAGACATGTGGAGATAGAGCCATTGACTGGTGGACATTAAATAGCATAGAATTACATTTTGGTCTTTCTGGAGTTAATAACATTTGTAGAGTGAAAGATTTTTAAGTAACCTGAATGTTTTAAGTGCACTTATGTTTTCCAATTTTTAGAAACAACCTAACAATAAGACATAGAAGGCCCTCATATTTAAAGAATATTTTATAACTGTTATAAACCTGAGCTGTGCAAATAAAACTGTAACAAATAGAAGTTGAATGGTAGAGACTGACAGAAAAAGTTGGGGAAAAAAGAGAAATAACAAATAGTTTTATAGTCATTAGCTTGGAATCAGTAAATTTTGTGCCTAATTAACCAATAATCAACTTTGTTTTAATTATATGATATAGAGTAATATTTTATTATAATACAGTTTCAATATGTGAATTATAAATACATCTTATAAATATACATATTATATAGAAATATAAAATAAATATAGATAGCATAGAGATAATAATATAAATGAATAAGTATCTACAACATATTTTTAAGTTTAAGAAATTAGTAGAAAATTTATAAAAATGTCAGTGTTGAAATTAAGAAGAAATTAGGGGAAAGGGGAAAGGAGAACGAAACTCAATTATAGTAAGGAGCCAAGAGATCCTGTTCAAATCTAATATATCCATTCACAAAATATAAGTCTATAAATACAAACTTATAAGGTACTCATTTAAAGAACTAAACCAAGAAGAAACACGGCAATGTTTTCCTCAGGAGAATGGGCTTTGGAAGGGGTATCATGAGGAAAATAAAACTTTTACTTGTAGATTTTGTACCCTCACCTCCTGTTGCAGTTCTTCTTAAGTGGTATGCACAAATTACCTCACTATTATACTAATAGTAACTAAAAATAATAATAGTAGTAAAAGCACATTAACTCTTCCAATCCTCAACATTTAGTCCTGTGTAAAAGTTCTGGTCCTTTATGAAGCTGGTTCTAATTTAAATGGTCAAAGAGTTTCAAAACTTTTATTAAAATGAAAGAAGTCTAATACAGGCTTACATTTTATTTTACTTCCATCTGTGTAGAAAGGGGATGTGCTGAAGAACTCATATTAACCTAATAAAAATCAAAATACAAGGGTTTATATTTTCAAAAAACAGTGATATCCATTTAAATACAATTTGCAATCATAATTATATATTATGAGAGGTTAAAGATAATTTTCACAGGGACTAAAATAATCCCTTAATGCAAGTATACTATAAAATGCCTTCATCAGAAATGATATTTTCAAAAACAGTTATGAAGTGGAAGAGTATTTGCTTTAATATGGCTGAATGGAAAGAATAAAACATTTTCTAATTTTTATTTCATTGACCAGCACTGAGAAGTGTCATAAGCTATCACTGTAAAGAGAAAACCTGGACTTACAAGGTTTGAAACTTACAATGTGGAAGAGAAGAATGACAGAATGAGAATTTTGACAAATTTTAACAGAATGAGAATTCTGAACAAGAATTAGGAAGTGTGTAGTGATTTGCATCTACATGTGAATAAATGATTTACCATGGGCATAAACTCTGTAAATTATACAGATGCTGTAAATTGTCTAATTCTTGTAAGCACCATTCAGGGGGGAAAATATAGTTAAACTTCTTCCTTTATGAAGCAAAAAAGTTTCAGAGTTTGAATTTGAGAAAATAAATAGGGCTATCCTTCTAAAAGCAGTAAGTTTTAACAGTCCCATTAATATGCTCTAATTTATAATCACAATCAAGAACTGGCATTAAAAGAATGCTTTTTAAAATTATGAGTTCTCTACAGAACTAAGAAAGCCAAAAGGCTTTTGTTTTTTTTCTTGCATAATTTGAGGAAATGGAGCAGGAAATATTTGGCAATTATGTTATTTTAAAAACCCTACTCTGCAATTTTTTAAAATTATTTTACAATATGTTCTGTGAAGTGTTAATAAATCTCTAAGCTCTTTAAATAGATTTTTAGGCATACAGAGATTCCTATGCTAAATCCAGAAAAGTGCTACATTCAATACAATTTCTATTATTCATCCCTGTTTCCACAGATTTCCAATATAAAATTTCAAATATGTATTTATTGAAAAATAATAGCCACTAGCAAGCTTATAATGTACATTGTGAATGATGACGATGGACAGTTTAGTCAGGCATGAAGAGAAAAACCAGTGAAGTGAGAAAAGGAAAAAGCCAGGAAATCAAAGGGAGAAAAAATAAACAACAGCAATAATACTACAGCAAGCACACTTTTATTTCCTGCTTCTATCCTCTCCAATTTGTTTTTGTAAGTACACCCCATACAGAATAGCAGTCTATATGTGCTTGGAGCCAGGCCCCTGAAAAGGCACCATGATCCTTTTATTTAAGTTCACTGCAGGCGTGGAGTCAGGTCAATCAGTATTTGCAGTATGGTTAGTGCAGGGAAAGAGAAACCTGGACTTAACAAGGTTTGCCAGGGACGGTCGCAATTTATACCTTTTTGGTCCTGTGTAATTAATAGTTCCTCTTTTCACTCTAAAAGTAATTCTGATTTAGCTGATATATGATCACCCTATGTATTGAAGATTTAACTAAGAAAAGCTTAATACTCAGTCACATCAGAAAGAAT